>NC_136057.1:395831393-397181393 GCF_964261635.1 Lissotriton helveticus
AGACTGTGCAGGACTGCGGGTTGGATCCGGTGAAGAGACGGAGACGTTCCCCCAGGATGGCTCCTAAGAATTCGAATCCCGGTACGGTGCCTAAGGTCTCAAAACCAAAGACCCGAGCAGTAACTGCGGCAACGGCGGTCACGGAGGGAAATGTGCTAATTGAAGAACTTCGAGGTGCCGGTACGAATACAATCCCAAACATGGTGGCTGATCCAGATCTGACTGATTTTTGTTTGAATATGTTTATTATATTTTGTCATTATACAACAGTACACATATGCAAGCATAGCTAGTGAAAGACTCTGTCACTTAAGTCATGAAGTCCCAGAGTATGTGGATCATCCCCCCCACACAGAAGCATGGCGGTAAGGAGCAAACTATAGCGGTGCACAGGTAGACCGCATAACAAAGTGGGAATGCAATAGCTGTTGTGTATTACATTTACGTCCAGTAATGACAGTGCCCAGTAGCGGCGTAAAGGAACTGCTGCATTGTGTCAGCTTACCTTAGACTCGTTTCGTATAGCGCTCAAAGCATACCATGACCGGAGAAACAGAGCTAGCATTTACATTGGCAACATATTACACATTTCAAAATTGCATTAGTAAACTATTAACTATACAAAACAATTCCAGATACATAGGAAACCATAAACCAGGTGGTGTCCGTCATCAGTCATGGGTGTGTGTGTGGAGCTGGAGGTGCGGTGAGGAGTGTCATTCAAATGTGTCATAACAACAGTAATGTAATAGTCGTAGGAGTCAGCACCCGTGCAGTGGGGTGTGAGGGAAGCGCCGCGGAGAAGGGGGGGGCAGGGAGGAGGGAGAAAGAGGAGGGGGGGAAGGCTGGGAGCAAGAGGAACATTGGATGCGTCACAGGTGAATATGATGTAAACACTCATTCAATACCATTCCGCAGGCACTGTCGGTGGTAGGCCACCAGGACACCATCCCACTCCAGCGCAATAGGGTACATCCGGAGACCCGCCGTCTCCTCCCGGTGCAATGCCACACTCTCAGCACTCGCCCAAGCATCCAGTGAGCGACGCCACTGCACCGCCTGGGGGGGCAGACCATGCTTCCAATGCCTGGTAATGAGACGTTTCGCCGTTATCAGGCCCAGATCCCAAAATCTCGCTTGGACTTTAGTCTGCTTCGTCCTTTTAAACAGCCCCAACAGGCAAGCTTCCCATGTGTGCGGTAAGGTACCTCCCGTCGCCCCCGCCAAGACAGTCGACACTGCAGTCCAATATGGCTGTAGTAGAGTGCAGGACCAGAGGACATGCAGGAACTGCGCGTCCACTAGCCCACATTTGGGGCATCCTGTCGTAGTGAGTCCAAAGTAGCGATTAATTTTGTCCGGGGACAGGTACGCTCGATGGATCACATAGTACTGTATGATACTGAAGTGCGCATTACGTGGGACATGTAGAGCTCCAGCTAGCACCCCCGCCCACTCCTTGTCTGTCCAGTCCCGTCCTCTATCAGCCACCCATTTGTCACGTAGGCGCTGAGGGGAGAATTGAGTGTGCGTGTGCAACGCTTGGGCAATCCAATGTACAAGGTGAGAGCCATGTCCCATCACGTGTAAGTATTGAATGAGTAGGTGTGTTGGTGGTTCTTCCGTCAGCGGTCCCCAGGCGTTCGTCAGTGTGTGTAGCAGCTTCGCATATGTCAGGAACTGTCCTGCCGGCAGTCCAGTGCTGACTGTCAGTGCCTCGAAAGGGAGCAACGCACCCTCCTCGAACAGATCGCCCAAGCTCTCTAAATCTGCCGCTCCCCAGCTGTCCAGCAGAGGCGCCGCAAGTATCCCGGAACCCCAAGGCGTGCCCAGCAATGGTAGGTTAGGCGCGTAGGGTGTCACCGCCGCAGTAAGTTTCAGGCTCCTCAAGAAGCACCTTCTCGCCACCTCAAGGTGGAGTGGGGTCTGAACAGGCGGCTTAGCCAAAGGATGAAACAACGCATGCACCTGCGGGACCGTCAGGATAGTCGTCATCGTGGCCGTATCACACAAGTTGCGCCCACTCAGCCAGTAGGCTACCCATTGCAGCTGTGCTGCCAGGTAATACAACTCGTGATTGGGAACCGACAGCCCGCCACTATCTGTCGCGGCATATAGGGTTTTTAAAGCTACCCTGGGGCGACCTTTGTTCCAAATCAGTCGCCTGTGTATAGTCTCTAGCTCGCGAAAGGTGCGAACCGGCACATATACCGGCAGGTTTGCATAATAGTACAGTAGCCGAGGCAAAACAACCGCTTTCGCCAGGGCAATACGGCTGGGCACACTCAGCGGGAGAGTATTCCAGAAGGAGACCTGCGCCGTAATCGAAGAAATCGCTCTCGTAAGGTTGCCTTCCAGGAGGTCCGCGGGGTTGCGGTACACATGAACTCCTAGATAACGGAACACTGTGGGGTACCAGAGGAGCCGCTCGCCCATTACCATGACGTCGCACTCCGGTACATCTGCTGCAAAAGAGTACACCCCCGACTTTGCCCAATTGACGCGCAACCCCGACATTTCACCAAAGCTGCTGAAAATGTCCGTGAGCGCTCGGGGGAAGCAGGTCAGGTCCCTGACATAGAGTAATAGATCATCGGCATAAAGCGACACCGAATGCATCCCATCCATCAACGGGATCCCCCAATTCTCACCAGAAGCGCGCAATTGCGCCGCCAGTGGCTCCATCATGAGTGCAAAGATCAGGGGGGAGAGGGGACATCCCTGCCTCGTGCCCCTGCGGACACGAATCCGATCTGAGAAAAGCTTGCTCGTTCGGACCCGCACCACTGGTGCAGAATAAAGGAGTTCCACCAGGCGGAGGTAGGCTGCGCCCAGCCCAAATTTCTCCAGTACCAGCGCTAGGTAGGGCCACTCCACGGAATCGAACGCCTTTTCAAGATCAAGGATCACGCACCCCGAATGGGGCCACTGGGTCACCGCCAGATTCTGTACTCTAAACAGCCGTCTAATATTGTAAGACATGCTGCGGGTAGGGACAAACCCGTTTTGGTCCGCGTGCACTAGGGTCGGGACCAGTGGTGCCAGCCTCTGGGCCAACGCTGATGCCAGAATTTTATAGTCCGTATTAAGGAGGGCAAGTGGCCTGTACGACCCCATATTCAATGCATCCTTGCCTGGTTTCAAGAGGGAGATCACATTGGCTTTGTTGAGGGACGAAGGAAGTACTGCATCCCGTACCGCCGCCCCATACACCCGCAACAGTTCGGGAATGAGAATGGTGGAATACGCCTTATAAAACTCCGCCGGTAGACCATCAGGCCCGGGGGACTTGCCATTCGAAAGGGAGTATATTACAGCTCGGATTTCTTCTGCAGTGAACGGCGCACCCAATTCCTCACTCTGCGCATTAGTGACCGCCGGCAATAGGACGCCTGATAAATACTCAGCAATCTCCACTGCGGTGACCCTCAGGCGAGTACAATACAAGGATCTGTAGTGGCTCGAGAATGCCTCGTGGATGGCCCTCTGAGTGTAGACCACCTCGCCCTGTGTAGTGCGGATCGACATCACCGGCAACGCTTGGGCGTCTCTCCTGACCAGCCAGGACAGAAGCTTGCCAGCTTTATCACCAGCATGATGCACGCGCGCAGAGTGTGCTGCATAATTCAAGTTTTTCAGTCTCTCAAGGAGTTGCGTGTGCTTACCGCGAGCGTCCAGCAAGTTCGAGTCGTCCCCTCCCACTGCCTCCCGTTCACCCGAAAGCAGTGACGTCTCCAAATGCGTCAGTTCCCTTTCCACCTGATGTCGCAATCCGGCCTGTGCTCCCAGGCAATGCCCCCTCACCACCACCTTGAATGCATCCCATTCAACCTGCGGGGTGGAGGCGGTATCAGTGTTGTCCTCAAAGTACTGCAAGACACGATTCGAGAGCAGTTCCCGAAAGGGAGCATCCAGCAAGATATCCGGCTGGAGGCGCCACGTGGGCACCGGTGGGTGCGGGCGCACCCAGGCAAAATCAAGTGTGTGTGGGTTGTGGTCCGAATGAGTGCGACCCAGGTAGTGGGAGTC
The DNA here is from genome assembly GCF_964261635.1 of Lissotriton helveticus. Lineage (NCBI taxonomy): Eukaryota > Metazoa > Chordata > Amphibia > Caudata > Salamandridae > Lissotriton > Lissotriton helveticus. The sequence continues at coordinate 395,835,423 of NC_136057.1, forward strand.
AGTGACTAAGGGCAAGAGGTCGCTGGTCAGCATAAACCTATCGAGCCTAACATGTAACGCATGAGCGCCCGAGTAGTACGAGTAAGTCCGTGTGTTAGGGTTGCGGCTGCGCCAAGCGTCAGTGAGCTGATCCAGATCTGACTGATGCCGGTAGTAGTGCGCATTCATCCTCTGTTACACAGACATCAATACTGAATGCTGTGAGTTGTAGGACTGGAGCCATCCCGAAAATACCCGATATGTTAAAAAAAAGAACTTAAATGCATTTAATGACGGGCAAGGCGCAGGTACAGGCATGAACCCCCAGCAGATTGTTGTTTCTAATGCTGATATGGTTGGAACAGGCAATGGTAAAAGTATGGGAATCACTAAGGATAAAATGCATCGAGTAGTCCAACTGGGCGCCGCCTCGCTATTACCTGGGACTGATTCAGGGCAACAGGGTGCCGCCTCGCTTTTATCAGGGAGTGATTCAGGGCACGACGTAGCAGAGTATGCCCCCAGTAGTATTTATCCGCTAACGGCACAAGAAAATTCACCCGCCCCACTCGTTTACACCAATAACCAGGAGACACCCGAAGTTACTGGGGACACAGAGTCAATTGATTCAGCAGGTAACTTCTATTCAATGTCGGACTTATCCAATGCTTTGGAGTCGGAGAGTTTGGATGGGGAATGGAGAGATGACTTAGGTGTCATCAGTTTAACTAGTTCAGGGCAAGGTGGGCGGAACTCAGTAACTGAAGAGGATGGAGAGAATGAGACATCCCCTTCTGCTTGAACGGAGTGGGGGGCTGAAGAGAACACTGTTCGCAAGGTTCCATTGGTTATTGGTAGACCCACTCCATCAATCCCAGGGGGGGGAAACAGTCAAGGCTCTCCAATATTAAGTACTGCTGCTGAAGCTACTTCGGGGGGTCAATCTCAAGTGCCTGAGATTACTTTAGGTACTCTTTATCAGGTTATGCTCCAACACCGTGAGGAAACGAAAGCTCAGAATCTGCGTACACAAGGAGCAGTACGAAGGCTTCAAAACAATCTGAGGCGAGTTGTTAAAACCTGTAACGAAACGTCAACTAGAGTACTGGAGGTAGAAGGAAGGATATCAGCGATTGAAGATGTAATGACGCAACAAAAATCTCAGCTCTCTTCCTTGGAAACACTAAGGGAAGATGTCAACTGGAAGCTGGTTGATTTAACTGATCCAGGCGGAACAATCTACTAATCTTGGGCATACCAGAAGGGAGTGAGGGGTCTAACATTAGGCAGTTTGTTATCGAGCTCTTTATGGAGGCTTTTCCGGAACTACCCCAGTGGCAGTGGGACTTGGAGCTCCAAAGAGCTCATAGATTCCCCTTTCAACAAAAAAAGAATGCCAGGGTTGCCTCTAATATCAAGCCAAGAGCTATACTAATCTGCTTAAATAACTTTCTGGCTCGAGAGGCACTGTATGATCTGGCTAGGCCGGATCGAAAACGAAAGGGGAAAGGAGTGGAATTCTTTGTCCGTCCGGACTATTGCCATGCCACAGTCCAACAGCGCTGGCAGTTTCGTCAACTCATTCCATCTTTCAAAGCCAAAGGAGCTCAGGCCTTTCTCCTTAACCCCTCAAAACTTAAAATAATATAAAAAGAGCGAACATACTTTCTAACCTTGGAGAGTGCAGCGAAGCACTTATTAGCGTCTATGTAATCTTATCTTATACTGCAAATCCTGTGCTGATATGTCAATCCTGTATACATTTGTTTAATGCACTCTTCCTAGGGGGGTTCCCTTTTTTTCTCTATCTTTTGTACTTTGCTTTATGATTACTTAATTGGGTGCAGGGTGATATGCTAAGGAAATGGGAAGCGAACTATGCACTATGCTTCTCAGGCCATCATTTCAAGGGACTTTTCAGTCCCTTTGCATTTTGTGGGTGGAGTTCTGGACGGGTGTGGAGGGGGGGAGGGGGGCACTAGTGGGAGGTTGGGGTGACACGGCGGTGAGGCAAGCAAGGACAGAACTGTTTGTTTTAAGAGAGGCACTGGATGTAATGTGATTAGTAGATTTTTCTTCGTGAAAGGGATTGTAGAGGTCAATATATTTAGAGCTGTTGTTTTTGATTCACTGTCTATTAACCAATTAAAACATTAATATGGGTAAATTAAGGATATGTTCGTGGAATATCTGTGGACTCAACAATAGGAAAAAAAGAGGGATATGTTCACAAATAATTCAGAGTATGAGGATAGATTTACTATGCTTACAGGAAACACACCTGACATGGAAGGACAGACGATGGCTCAATGATCTAGGTATGCAAGTATTGGGGTGCACTCGTCAAGGTACTACCACAAAGGGAGTAGCAATTCTTATGAAAAGAGGACTGGGGTGTCTTAAACGCACTAAAACAGATCAGTATGGCAGGTGGGTAATAATGGAAATTTGTATAGACAATAACCCTTGGACCATTTGCTTGATCTATGGCCCAAATTCGGAGGATCCAGACATGTTAAATTTTCTTAGTATAGAATTAGCTGGCTGGCCTGCTCCCTTAATAGTATGTGGAGATTTTAATATTAATCTTGAGGGAGATTTTGATATTCGGTCTGAACTGATTTATGCTGGGTTAAAAAAAAGACTTACAAAGCATTAAGAGGCTTAGTAAAAGAATTTGGGCTATGTGATGTTGAATTTGCGTCTAATACTACTGCGTCGGGCTACACTTTCTTCTCTGCCCCTCATCAGAAATTTTTCTGTTTGGGCTATTTTTTTGTCACTTCCGGACTTATTAATAACATCAGGTATGAGATATTTCCTAGAATAATATCGGATCATAACCCTATACTGATAGAGATTAAAATAGATCTGGGTTCTTCACCTATTATGATCTCATGGTTGTTTGAGCGCAAACTGTTGGCAGACCCATCATATATGGAGTATATGGGTAAATGGATAAAGGAATTCTTTGAGTTTAACCGAGGGTCTGCCTGAACCCAAACGTTATGGGATGCTTTTAAAGCTGGGGTACGCGGGGACACTTTGTCCTTCTCCATCAACAAGCAAAGAACCTCCCGGGATAAAGTAGCTTCTTTTTATAAGACAGTGCAGGAGTGGGAAGCCAAACTAGTTATAGCTATTAACTCCTCGCAAGACACTGAACATATCAAATCTAGTCTTTCCATACACAAATCTAGATTATATGAGATTTTCGCTATGAAGCTAGCCGAACAGGTGGCAGTTTTTCGATCACAAGGAAAATTTGGGACGTATTTTGGCTAAAAAAATCAGGCAAAAAGAAGCATCCAATTGTATTAATAACATACAGGACAAGATGGGACAAACCCATCATCAACCCGATGGAATTCTAGAGGTCTTCCGTTTATTTTATAGTAAACTGTATAAGGAGGAAGTCTCATCCTATTTGAATCCATCCTAAATTTCTGTGGTCTTGGCAATATTTCTAAATTAACCTCTGCACTTGATTTAGATATCACATGGGGAGAAACAGAGATGGCTATTCTTTCCCTCGCGGTTAGTAATGCTATGGGTCTGGATGGTATCCCGTTGGAGTTTTATAGGGTGTTCCGCCATGTGCTAAAACAAGATTTGCTTTTAACTTTCTTGGAAGCTCAGAAAGGGATAGCACCAGCATCTTGGCGGCAATCGATTATCATGGCCTTTCTTAAAAAAGAAAAACCTCCTCTTCTTCCAGCCTCTTATAGGCCGATCTCATTAATCAACGCTGACAGCAAGATATTTTCAAAAATCTTAGCCTCCCGACTTTCAGGTATAATCTCTTCAATTGTATCACATTGGCAACACGGTTTTATCCCTAATCGGGATACCACGGACCATGTCCGGCGTGTGATTGCTTTAATGGACTGGGCTGAAGTAACTAAGACGGCACTTGGCATTACCCTGTTGGATGCCGAGAAGGCATTCGACAGGGTAGCCAGGCCATATCTCTGGGATCTGCTTTAACTGAAGGGCTTTGGTCCTCAGATGATTTTAGCCTTAAAAGCATTCTATGTTCTTCCAACTTCATGTATCAAAATTGGAGCGAAAAAATCTGCCCCTTTTTCCATTCTACGAGGCACTCGACAGGGATGCCCATCTTCACCACTTTTGTTCGCCCTTTATATTGATATCTTTTTAAATAAATTGAACCAAGCGGAGGATATAGCGCCTGTACAAGTTGCACGTACCAGTTATAGAGCTCTCGCTTATGCGGATGACATAGTAGTGACCACAACTGATATTCAGAGGGCACTGCCAATAACAGAGGATCTGTCGATTCAGTTTGGAGCCTTCTCAAGGTACAAACTGAATATATCCAAAACCCAAATCTTATTCGTAGGTCAGAATCCTCCTGCACAGCTTAAAACAGTGGCAGTAACGACATATCTGGGTATCAAAATCACATCTCCAGTGTCTTCCATTCCAGAGCTAAATTTAAACACAGTCCTGAAAAAAAGCAAACTCTTCGCTCGAGCGTATTGATCATCTCCATTTATCCTTACACGGTCGGAATAACGTTTTAAAAATGATGATACTCCCAAAATGTTTATATATGTTTTGAACAATCCCTCTTGAATTCCCCCTTAGCTGTTTTAAACAATTAGAAAGGATGGCTGCTAGATTCCTGTGGGGTTATAAACGCCAGCGTAGATCATACAAGAAGATGATGCTTCCAAAGGCTAGGGGTGGGTGGGGTATTCCGCATTTTCTGTTTTATTATCTTGCAGCAGTATTACAGTTTATCAGTCCGCTGACAATTGGTGTAAAGGCACGAACCCCACTGAGTCACTCACCATCAATATACGAATTTGCATTGGGAGAGGACTGCCGTGGCTGTCTTGTTAAAAATATAGAGCCTAGCTACTTTAAAAAAACTAAGTTCAAGACTCTGAAAGACGCGTATGGGGTATGGAGGATAATTAAGCCACAATTACTGATTCAGAAAATCCTGTTGTACACATCTTTTTCATCATCTTGCATCTTTCCCCCAGTTTTTCAAGATTATGTTATGATCAGATGGCGTAACTGTGGAATTCATTGTGTGGGTGATCCATGGCAGAATGATCAGCTAATCCCTTTTGCGGAGCTTCTAGATAAGTATAACCTAAAAAGCAATGATTATTTTAAATATCTGCAGATCCATAGTTTTTTTAATACTTTACATCTACAGGATCGTTCTGGCTTGCGGAGGATCTCTCTCATTGACAGTATGTTTAGCAAAAAATCGATTGGTTATTATTATTTGGGCACCTGTCCGGCAATGGATTCAAGGGGAGGTGGATTGATTATATGTCATCTCTGGGGTATCTTTAATATCCTGTTTTTACTAGTTTTGGCCTTCTCTCCCTGCCTTTGCTGCTGATTATGAACAAATATAACCATGTGATGTTTATTTTTCATCTCTGAGAACGGTTTATGACCTTTGTCTTTTGTGTTGATTGCCTTTTCTCTCTGCTTTCTGTTATTATATGTGTTTTGTTCTGCTTGCATAAAAAGGGGAAAAAAATCCAATAAAGAAATAAAAAAATAAAAAAAACAATGGTGTCGCCTTTGTGAGGACATTCAACCAACCCAGATGCAAGTTCTCCTGGCGCCAGATCTCTATGGTATGACAGATAGGCCCAAAATATCGCCCTTTTCTGACTTTTGAGTATAGCGCACAAGTCTGATATCTGTCGAATAAATAAGCGGGATCTCAGGGGAGCGGTAAATACAGTGGTTCACCACCACCAATTGTGAAGCCCGGTAGTATAGTGTAAGATCTGGAAGGGCTATTCCCCCATCATACCACCCTTTTGTTTACTTTTTTAGTGCAATACGAGGAGCTTTGCTATCCCATAGCAATGTACGGACTTCGCTTTCCACTGCTGAGAAATACGTATCTGAGACTTGGTGTGGGCCATTCGGAAGAATGTATAGCTCTTTTTTATTTTAAACTTTGACTGCCTTAATTGTGGTCCACTGCTAATGAAGATGAGATGGAAAAGACTACTGTGGCATTCCTGGCATCTATAATAGATTGGAGTCAGCCACACGTCTGACATGGCAACTGACTCTGTCCCACCGCACTAGCCGGGCAGAGTCAAACGTGGCCACCTTATATGGAACTCACTCTAGAACAGCCCCGCCAGCATTTCAGAGGAACTAGCTTGCTAGAAATCATTTCCATTTCTTTCTTTCACTCAACTTTCCTAGAGAGCCTGAGATTATGCAAGAAAGTTCAGTGGCAGCAGCTGCGAGCTGAGGTTAACTCAACAATGAAATGTTAAAATTTTAGCAACACAGCAGTTCATCCTTCTGATGTCGATAATACAAGTACCAATGCATAGGGCAGTAGCATCTGTGATAGAGAACTAGTAGGCCACATCTATCTGAGGGAGCAGTTATGTCTTGTGTGTATATTTATTTTCCTTGTTAAATCCAGACGGTGCGATGCATGATTAAGTGCTGGTGTTTCTAGCTCTGCTTGTTGTGCAGCACGGCTGAAAGTGAATACAAAATAAAATGCTATGATACAGTCAGCACTGGCTTCATCATAGCACTCTTTTTTTCAACTTGCCAATATTTTTATTCATGTTGTACAACAGTGCAGCATGGGTTCAAGTTTTAAAAAAGCGATGTGCCACGCTGCTGTATGGCTAAAACATTGATAATGCCAATAGCTCCTGTAGACTAGACCTATTGGCTTTGCCAATGATTTATTTTTTAGGCCACGCTGATGTACGACATGGCTCATCACTGACATAGCCAGACTTGTAGGTGAGACCTCTGGGCTTTGTTAATCAAGCTTGCACAGAACGGTATATATGCCTGTTATCGGAACGTATTATTACTAGGTTTGCAAAGGATGGGGCCACACTGCTAGAAGACGTCCTAAGGCGCTATAATGTTTCAGGTGCGTGTCCACATTAAAACATAACAAAAGCTGTAACAGCATTCGGCGTCTACCAGGATGATTCATTCTGACCAGGGCGTCGTCTAAACTGTTACAGAAACTCAAGAAGTACCCTGAGGGTGTCCTGCCCCATGAAGGTGTCAGAGAGCAATGATGTAAAACTGCTTCTGGGACATTTGGACCCGCCCTGGTTTTAGACAAAGAAGCGGTTTCCTGTGTGGCACTTCCTGCTCGAGCAGCTATTGCCTCATTTTACCTCTGTGGTCTGCACAAGGGTGAGAGACAGACAGCTTTCAGTATATTGAAACTCAAGGGGGCTTAGGAAAAAATACACCCATTTGTTTCCAGTGAAGGTCAAAATGGAAGGGTAGAGAAACCAAAAGGTTTGGTGGTTCACATCAGCACAGATAGGATATATATATATTTTTTTTAATTTAGCACATAGACTTTTATTTTTATTTTATTTTTTTTAAATATATTTATTATTATATCTGGTGCATAAAGATAAGTATTCAGTCATTACAATACATAGCATTAAAAAACTGCCATATGATTACAAAACATTACATTTGTTTTTAAGCCAATAATAGATTCCTCAGACGTACTTTACAGCGTTAAAAACACAGGAATATACAGTATAATACCTACAAAATCATTTTAGAAAACATTTTAAAATCTAGCTTCCCTCCAGTTTTCAAGGGGCGCCCAGATGTTCAAACCTCGCTCTCGCATCCTCCTACCCCTTCGGGAGTATAGTGCTGCTTCCATATTATGGATCCCGAGTAATCTTGACAGCCACATCTCAAATGAGGGAGCCGTAGAGTCTTTCCAGCCGGCAGCCAATATTATTTTAAAAACAGCCACGCAGATAAATACAAAAGCTTCCTCCTCCGTTTTCAATCTCAAACTAGAATCACTGCCCAGGATCACAAGGGTAGGGGATAGGGTGACTCTAATCCCTAGCAGCCCCTCCCAGAATCTTTCAATCTCTGTAACTATATTCTAAATGCGCTACAATTATAAAACATACGTATCAGGTCTGCCGGACACTGGGAGCATCTTGGGCATTTATCATCCTCTTTTTTCCCCCACTCAAATAACTTGGCTGAAGTATAATATAGATTATATAATGTCATATAATGTTGGGCCCTGAGATTTGAAGAACGGAATAAATTACCTGCCATCAGTAAGGCTCTATCCAAATCTATATCAGGGTCATCTAATTTCAGTGCCCAGTAACCTCCACCTTCTCCATATTATCCTGTAATTTAGGGATCAGACCAGCATATATCGTACCGATCTTCGTACCTCCTGCCAGGATATATTCTAGGATATCCTTTTTCCCTCCTGGGATAATCCGGGGCCTGATACTGAGAAGAGTTTGAGAGCCCTGTAGATATTTAAAACCTTGATTCGATGTTATTCCAAATTTCCGCTGTATATCGATAAATGTCATTGGGGCTGTTCCCTCCCAGATGTGTCCAATACTCTTAATCCCTTGGGCTTCCCACATTTCCCAATAACCATCTCTATCTAAGTGAGGGAACAGATTTGACTTCCACTCGGGTGTATAGTAATTAAACTTAGGGATTTCTAGAATTTTCTTAATCTCCTTCCATATCCTCCAAACACTATCTAATACCTTATACCTTTTCTTGTTGTAATAGCGTTGTTCTGTTTTACGTAATAGCAGCCCAAATGCTTCATTTCCCACTAATAGTTCAAAAATGGAGGGTGGATAGATATTCCCAGGCATACTATGAGTTGGATCTGTAATGGTATCCAGAAGTATCGCCATCTGGCTGAAAAGGCAGGCCACCAGATAGAATCGGATATTTGGAACCCCTAATCCACCTCTTTTTTGAAGTAGACACAGATATTTAAGCGATCTTCTTGTTTTCCCATAATGGCAAAAAAAATTACAAAAACTGATTCGATAGATTTAAGCACACTTTCACCTGCCATAAACGGAATTGCACGGAAAAGATACAATACTTTCGAAGCATTGTCATTTTAATCACATTTGCTCTCCCGATTATGGACAAATGAATGGAGTCTCTTCTTTTTAGCTCAGATGACATTGAGTCGATCAATGGTTCAAAGTTTTCTTTAATAATAGACTCCATAGAGGGGCTTATCCTAACTCCAAGATAAACTGCTGAGTCGGTGTATCTGCCGTCCGATCTAACAATATTGCGGGAGCATATTATTTTTGTCTTATTTTCATTCAGAAGATACCCCGAATGTTGCCCAAACTCAGTAGTTATTATCCTTAGTACTCGCATAGCCGCTTCCGGTTCCGGAGTCATTATTGCCAGATCATCGGCATATGCGAGCACTTTGGTTTCAAATCCGTTCAACATTACCGGTTTGATACCCTCGTGCCCCAGAATCTTTCTAATTATTGCATCAATATAAAGGGTGAATAAGATTGGAGAGCAGGGGCACCCTTGACGCGTCCCCCGGGAGATGTAGATTAAATCCGACCCTCCGCCCATTAGCTGGATTCTAGCACAAGGGTCCACGTACATTGCCTTGATTGCCTTTATTATCGCGGGGCCAAGGCCCCTTCGCTCCAATATCCCCCATAAATACATCCAGGTGACCCGGTCGAAGGCCTTTTCGGCATCGAGAAGGATCATGGCCATCCGTCCCCCCATAACAGCATGCGCATCAAAAAGCGTAATGACTCGCCTTATATGATCTGTTGTTCCTCTACCCAGGATGAACCCATGCTGCCACGGGAGACCAGACCGCCGATGATCCCTCCCAGCCGATTTGCCAGAACCTTCGCATAGATTTTAGTGTCTGCATTTATAAGTGATATCGGGCGAAATGAGCCGAGGTCCTCGTTGGGCTTACCCTTCTTATGAAAGACAGCTATGTTTGTCTCCTTCCAAGAATCTGGGACAACCCTAGACCAGACTATACCAAGAAATAGATCCAGTAGTATCGGAGCTAAAGTTGTTTGAAGACATTTATACACCTCAAGTGGGATATTATCTGGGCCTGTGGCTTTGCCTACAGCTATATCCTCCAAAGCCTTTGTTATCTCAATTAATTCCAGTTCTTTATCTAGCTCTGCTTTCTCATGATCGGGGAGATTAAGGCCCAGATCTTCATCAACCAAACTAGGCGTATCTACCTTATCTGTTTCCTGATATAATTTTTGGTAAAAATCTTTAAACACCCTTCTAACACCTTCTGCTTCCTATTATTCCGGATTAGCAAACTGAATTTTATCTATTGTATTCCTGCTAAAACCTTGCCGAATTCTTAATGCTAAATTCTTTCCTGCCTGTTCCCCTGTCTCGTACATTCAGCCCCTCTGGCTCTGATACTCATCAGCACTTTTCTGAGCTGTTCCTTTATTTACTTCCGCCTTGAGAGTCAAGATCTTGGATAGACTCTCCCCAGCATCGTTCCCACCTAAGATCTCTTTTACATGCTGTTCCTCTGCATGGGCTAGCTGTTTCATTAGTACTTCTTGTTATTTCCTACTTTTTTCCTCTGAGTGGCAGACAAGCTAATCGTTTCACCCCGTAGTGATGCCTTAAAGGAGTCCCACACCCAATTACGAGGGGCGTTATATCTATTCAAATCAAAATAGTTTTGAGCCCAATTCCTGAGATGATCAATGAATCCGGGATCCAATAGCAACCTTCTTTCAAATGTCCATCTAGATGGTGGAGTAGTAGCCAGATGGTACCTCTGTGGTCTGCACAAGGGTGAGAGACAGACAGCTTTCAGTATATTGAAACTCAAGGGGGCTTAGGCAAAAATACACCCATTTGTCTCCAGTGAAGGTCAAAATGGAAGGGTAGAGAAACCAAATGGTTTGGTGGTTCACATCAGCACAGATAGGATATATATATATATATATATATATATATATATATTTTAATTTAGCAGATAGACTTTTGTTTTTCATGTTGTAGGCGTACAGTCCAACATAAAAAAAAAACTCTATGCTTAACGGAATACAGTGAAAAATATTAATAACTGGGAAACTAGAAATTTGAACACTATCTAAACAGCCGAAGTTTGAAGTCAGAATCACCTTCGGAATAATCTGAATTTTTTAGGAATCCGTGGATTAAGGTTAAGAATTAACCATTCATTGGCTTGTATTATGAATGTGCACAAATATATTACAACATAACTGGCAAACTAAACTTTCAAATAGTGAGGCACATAGCTCACGCCAACCCTTCAAAATGTACTTTAAACCGAGGAGGAGTCGGCTGTAGGGCTTTACCTAATGGTTAGTGCCTTTCTGCAAATATTTATGACTTTTGATGCCTGCCAAGAGTATTCTAAAATTGTGCTATTCTGTGATAGGAACAAGGCATCTGGGTAGAGGGACAGAGAAGAGGAGTATGACACAAGAGAAGATACCAGGGGCAGAATACTCTTGATTTCAGTTACAGAGACACCAAGGGGCATATTATTTACTAGAAACTGGCAGAGGCTGTGGTATGTGGTATACAAGTATCAATTTACAATTTACAATTTTATGCCAAAATTGGTAACACCATACTACGACAGTTTCAAAATACAGGGTCTTATAAGAAAAGCTGGTATGCACAGGACATCTAAGCCATCCCCTCATCCATGTATTTATTTATGCATGTATTTATTTATCTATAAACAGTTTTCATTACTACAGACAAGACATAAGGCCGATTTGTTTAATTACATAAGAACAATTTTCTTTGGTTACACTGGATCAGTTGTGGTTTACATGAAAGCAGGAGCTGTCTTATTTGGGTCAAGTGACACAACATGAGAATAGCCTAGTACATGACCCGTATGGATGAGGGCATCTATACATATAGTCTACCTCTAGCTAAGCAGATCTATGGTTCAAAGCATAGCGAGGCGCTAGTATCCAGTCGCCCAGAGATGCGGTTGTCTGTATTGAAGACCGCTGCATTCTTTTGGACTCCGAACATTGGTGCACTAGTCCTGAAGTCCTGCCCAACAGTTTCGTGGTTCAGGTTACACATGAACTAGCTGTCCTGGTCTCCAGGAACAACAGTCAGTCCGGCATTGTCGGTCTGTAATGTGATGTGGACCATTATCTGTTCCTTCCACACCCTGCTAGGCATGCAATCTTGATTCTTCCCCGAGAGTGTGGCTATTTAATGTTATCATTTTATGCGATTGAGAAACTGTCTTCTGAGAGGGTCTTGTAATTTACAACCTGTCAAATTTTACGCACATGTTGTATCACTGTACGTTGCAATGCATGGGCATGCAAACCAGAAATCGTGATTACAAGGGGAATTTGCTAATGCCCTCCCGAATTTTTGTGCATCGAGAAGAAGGAACTTAGGCAGTGCTTAGCCTGTAAAAACACAAGTGGAGAGGCACAAGGTTTCTGTTGGTAATGCCACACTCCGACAGTTTCAAAACGCAAGGATGCGCTGTATTTACAAAATTAGCTGGTATGCACAGGACATCTAATCCACCCCCTGATCTATTTGATGAGAGGGTGTCCGTGGCCGTGTCGAATGCCAGAATATTAAAGCTGCTTAAGTTTGATTTCAACTCATGCCTCTTTGTTTTACCACCACACATATGCTGTCTCTTAATCTCACTCCTGCACGTTCGTTTCCATCCATGCATTTGCCTTTTCTCACTGTTACTCTTTTCTTTCTCCCTTTTCTGCATTTCTCTCTTTTTCTCTGATACTAAAAAAAGTCCCAGTCTCAAGAAAAGTATCGCCCATGTCAAATACCTGCAACTACTGGCAAAATTGAACACTGAATTTTGGAGTGAAAGGTTTACAATATTTAAATGCCTCGTATTCAACCAAAGCTGCTGCACTACATTGTATCAAAGGGAGAGAGCAGGAAAGCGCCATATGTACTAAAAAAATGAAATGACACTGTTTCTCTCACCACCTGTGCTGTCGCACATTAGGCTACCTTGCACCAATGTACACAACTTTGGACCATAGTGCAAGGGTGTCTGCATGATGATGTAAAGCATAGGTTGTGTACCCTTCTAGTACATAATACTATGCTTTCGTTTTTGTGATGCAAACCCTTTGCAAAGTATTTGTAATTAACTACATAGTGTTTACTAGCAGAGTGGTGCTTTTAGGATGTGCAAGTTTGTCTGAAAAGCAGGTGTATCCTTGCATTTCTTATATGCCCACTTAAGCTGCTACCAGCGTCCTTCCAGGATGCTGGCAGTATGATTGCTGCAGGTCTCTCAGCCGCAGAGCTTGCGCAATTGGCCCATATGCTTCTCAAGGGGAATTTCATGATCTTGTTTGGATAAAAACCTTCTCTATAAAACAGCATGGCTGTTGTGACATGAACCATACACTGCGGTCGACCAGCGATGACAGTGATAAGTGAAACCTCAAGTTCTGCGTGCAAGTCCTCTTGTCTGTAGGTAAACAAGATAAACTGGCCGGCCAGGGACCGGCTTGATCTGAGGATCATCCCCCAGTGATAGGACATTTGAGGACTTACTCATGAAAAGAGAATTTGCGAACAATGATGCATGACAAGGTGTGGGTTGTTTTTCTTCAATTACATGCCTCAGGTGTGCGGTGAGGGAGGGGAACGCGCGGGACAGAGACCGGGGTTATTTGAGGATCAGGAGCCTGTTGTTATTGTTGCCTCAGAAGGACTTTCTGCAATGTGTCAAACCTATTCATACTGACATGTTTTTGTGGTATTCTTCTTGTTTCTGTTTGTTCACCTTGGCAGCGCCGCACCCTCGCCCTCCTCCTATTATAAGGTGTACCATCCGTGGCCTAGAAATCCACCATTGTTTGCAAGTGGAAAAGGATGTTTTAACTGCATGTGTTTGTATTGATGGCTAAGAAGCAGTGATGTCATTTCACCAGTCAACTTGTTAGCAGTGACACGAGACACCGATTGACCGCTGCAGTGGACTCATTTCATCAAAGTAGTAAGGGAAGCCATACTCCCATTATCATTCTTTGATGTCACAGGAACTAGCTTCACACAATATTCAGCCGCATTCATCTGCCATAATGCAGCCTACATTGACTTTGCGCCATGTTTGTGTTACAAAAGTGACTTAAACCTAGTGCAGTGTGCTGCATAAGGTACTCCAAAGTAGTGCTGCTTTGTGCTACTTTGGGTCAAGGGGACAAACGTGGGCGTTCCCATGCCACCACCCAACGATTGTGACACAAATCCCAATCGACTAACATCTGTAAGAAGAGATTTGCCCTCAAAAATATGCTCGACAAAGGTGTAACAGTGGAACAAATTTAAAACTCCACATTTTTCCAACTTTACATGTGTACAGTTCTGTACAGCACACATACAATTTCAGAAAAGCATTAGAGCATGTTTTTGTTCTGAGAGTCTCTCTTCATTAGAAAATATGTGATTTACAGAACTCACACAACCTTGCACGACTCTGCAAGAGTGTGTGCATTAGCACAAGGTAAGATAAAGTGCATCAGCATAGCGAAAGAGAGAACCAGCACCATGTCTTAGTAAATATGGCATTCTGCTCTCTCTCGTTCCTGCTACACAGCAACTTTGTTTGTTCTGTAGTTAGTGTGAAAAGTTAGTAAACCTGCCCCAACATTTCTTATCGTAACAATCTTTTATGAAATTCCAGAAATGGAGCATATCAGTTACTCTTGACTGAAAACAAGCACTAAAACCAGCTTTCAAAGCTGACAGAATGAGTGAGGCAGTAATGAGGGGTGTGAGAGCACCTTGCAGGATAAGGTCCCTGACAATCTGAAACATGCCCTCGCTGCCTTAAACCTTCAACAGGAACTGACTATGAAAACCTGATCAGACAGACGTTTCAAGAGAAGGAAACATGGCTAAAGATCACTAAGCATGACAGACACTTTTCTCTGGACCAATGATGGCTCTGGATGGTTACAACATAACTGCCACCATTTCACACTACATCTAAAATGTGTTTTTTTGAAACAACCATTCATCTACTACTGGCGACTAGCCAAGCCTGTCCCAAAACTCCACTGTGGAATTCTGTCAATAAACATGCCTGCTACAACAAACATAGGGCCTGCATTAGAGGCTGATTTAGAGGTTGGCAGATGTGGGACCTCCGCCAAAAAGCACTAGATGTTCTGTCTGCTCTGTTTAATGAAAACAAACATCAATACACTATATATACGAGGATGGGACATCTGCAAATTTTTGGCGGATGTGGGGCTTCAGCCAAAGTCTGAAGCAACCCCATAATGCCATACGTAAAGGATTGGTGCCCAGAGAGCGCCTTGATGCCCTTGGGCTAAGTTGCGCGGTAAAAGTCACCTTTCATTCATTCATTCATTCAGAGAGAACCCAGAACCCTTGACTCAAGGGACTGATGTGCCAATTTGGTCCCCATCTGTAGTTGAAACAGCGCACTGATGCTACGGCATATAAAATGCACTCCTAAACAGATTAAAGAAAAAAGTCTTCAGAAAAAAAAGAAAGGGCATAATTACAAGGGGATACCGCCACCACAACATCACTTTTAGTACGTTCTGGTGGCGATATCCCTTCTCCGTATTTACAAAGCAGCATTAAGCCACTTAACGTGGCTTAATGACGCCTTGTAAATAAGGCTCCTTTTCACGCTTCACTTAGCATGAAAGGGGCGTGCAATGGGTGTTGGAGTGGGCGTTCTGCCGCAACACCCATTGCTTTTTGACGCTGCACCATATTTACAAGGATGGGCCAGGTAAAACATGGCCTTAGGATGGCGAGACGAGGAGAAATTATTAATTTATCTTCAGATTTTGCTCTTTCTTTCTGTGCTGCAATCTGCTGCACACATAGAGACAGCAAATCACCTTTAAAGATTGCCTATGTGCAGGAAGGTATTCCTTCCTGCACATAAACAATCGCCCCTGCAGTGCAGACACCAATATAGCGCAAGGGTGCCTAAACTCAAGCTAGGCAGATTTTTTGGGTGCCAGCGCTAGGGGAAACATAAGGGTGCGCCGTATTTTTGTTAATACGTTGCATCCCTACATTTAAAAAATGTAGGAGCGCCGTGCTACCAATTTTGCTGTAACACTGCGTTCCGACATTTTATTGTAAATATCCACCATAGAGTCTGGCTACAACTTTGTAGCAAGCTCAACAGGCATGACATCACCAGCACCACTCACTTTCTCTCACTATATTCTACTTGCCTTCTAAGATCCATTGTCATGAGGCATTGCAGCAGTCGACAACATCTTTCATTTTAAGAGGGCATGTGGGGAGAGGACATAGCCCCTTCTTTCTGCAGGCAGGCCTTTCACACAAGCTCCACAAGGATGAACATCTGTAAACCTGTTTCAGACCACTGTGGTTAGTGGCAGCTCACCCTTACATTACCCAAACTCTCTTGAAAAGTGCAAATAATTTAGGAGCAAGATGCCTCATGCATTCAGACCAACCATAGCAAAACTGTGACATGCCTTTGTACTTTGGGGTTGGTAAAGTGAGTGGGCAGGAGACCTGTTTAAGGCTTGAGGGCTTGTGGCAGCCTGTCCTAAAGCTATTCAAACCCTAACCTTCTGCTAGTTAATTTAAGGATAGGCTGGCACCTCTAGTCATGGTGGTTGATAACTTTCATTCCTGTAATTAATTAAATAATGATTGAGGCATTTGTATATTGCAACAGCTACTGAACAATGGCATCCCAGCATGACATAAGCTTAGAGCTTACAAAGCCATGGTAGTTAAACTGTTCTAAATAACTACGTTTTGAGATCTTTCCTGAAGCCAGCTTCGGTAATGAGAACTTCATTCATTGAGCAGTGACAACATGAGGCCTTATTTTATGCTAGCAGAGATAAAGAGCAGGACTCGAGAGTGTAATAGACTGATAAGTCAAAAACCGCTTCATTTGCTGAGGGGATGGGGTGGTTCATGTGTGTCTGGGAGATGCTCTGTGGGTACAGGCATTTGTGGTCCTTTTCATGCTGAAGTCTAATTGCAGGTTGACGGTCACAATCCATAGTGACAACCTGACCCCTGGCATCTATGAGCTATGGGACCCTGGTACCCCAGATAGTTGATGTAGGATCAGCTGTAGATTACATGAGCCTCTTCTTAGAGCTCAGATGTCCAACATGACAAGTGGAATGCTCTGGCTAGTGGTCACAATGACCCAATGAAAATGGCCCAGAACTCTGAACCATGCATAAACCATTCCATTATAAATGTTATCTAGCGTCTTCAACTGCTTATGAAAAATCTCATAAGGAAGAACTAGTCCTTAAAAATAGGCAAGGGGCTGATTAGTTAAGACAATTTTCTGGACGAGGTCGATAATGTTCCCCTTAATGTGAATGTGTCTATTTTCCAAAGTCAATGAACACACTCTGCAAGTCAATTTGAATATAGTAGACCAATTCCGCAGACAATATGGAAGTGGTGCAGCAAGCAAACCATAAAAACGAAGAACCCTTAGAAGGCCTAGGCAGTATTACGTTATCACTCTCGACACTCGCACACATAAATAAAACAAGCATTGGCAAAGAAAATAGGTCTCGCCTTTGCAACAACTATTGGCTTTGTCAATATGCTTAAGCCATGTTGTACACCAGCAAGCCTGCTGTTCAGCATGGCTACAGGTTAGTGGGGTAAAGGAGCGCAGCATGGAGCAGACTGTTGTAAAGTGGAATAGAGTGGAGTGTTATGGAGTGCCGTGGAGTGGCATAGAGTGGAGTAGAGTGGAGAAGTGTGTCATAGAATAGAGTGGAGTAAACGGGGATGGAGAGGCATAGAGTGAGTTTTGTAGAGCCTTGTAGACTTGAGTTGTGTTGTGGAGTGTCATAGAGCACAGTTGAGTGTTGTAGAATTGAGTGACATGCACTGTCATAGAGGGTCATAGAGTGAAGCAGAGTTTAATGGAGTAGAATGTATTAGAGTGGATTATCGCAGGGTGTAGTGTCATAGAGCGGAGTGTCAGAGACTGGAGTAGAGTGGCCTAGAGTGAAGTGATGTAAAGTACGGTGATAGAGAGTAGATTGTCATAGAGTACAGTGGTGCAGAGCGCATTGGTTCTGAGTAAAGGGATATAGAGTGCACTGGCATAGAGTGCAGTGATGTAGAGCGACATAGAGTGTCGTGGTGTAGAGTTGAGTGGTGCAGAGTAGAGTGCAGTGGTGTAGAGTGCAGTGGCATAGAGCAGATTGTTTCAGATTAGAGTGAAGTGGCGCAGAGTGGAGTGGTGCAGGGTAGAGTGGAGTGGTGCATGTAGAGTAGAGTAGGGTAGATTGTAGTGGCATAGAATAGAGTGAAGTGATGTGGAGGGCGTTGGTGCAAATTAGATTAGAGTGAAGGGAAGTGATGCAGATGGTAGTGGTGCAGAGTGTAGTGGTGTAGAGTGCAGAAGAGTGGCGTAGAGCTGAGTGGTGCAGAGCAGAGTGCAATGGCATAGAGGCCAGTGGCATAGATGCATCATCATAGAGTAGAGTGTTGCAGAGAGCAGTGTTGCAGAGTACAACGGTGCAGAGTAGAACAGAGTGGCGTAGAGTGCAGTGATGTAAAGTGCAATGGTGTAGAGTGGCATGCCGTGCAGTGGCATAGGGTGCAGTGGTGTAGAGTGCATTGGCATAGAGTGCAGTGGCGTAGAGTAGATTGTTTCAGAGTAGAGTGAAGTGGCGCAGGGTAGAATAGAGTGGCCTAGAGTGCACTGATGTAGAGTGCAGCGGTGTAGAGTGGCGTGCCGTGCAGTGGCATAGGGTGCAATGGTGTACAGTGCATTGGCATAGAGTGCAGAGGTGTAGAGTAGAGTGGTGCAGACTAGAGTGCAGTGGCGTAGAGTGCAATGGCATAGAGTGCAGTGGCGTAGAGTAGATTGTTTCAGAGTAGAGTGAAGTGGCGCAGGGTAGAATAGAGTGGCCTAGAGTGCACTGGTGTAGAGTGCAGTGGTGTAGAGTGGCGTGCCGTGCAGTGGCATAGGGTGCAGTGGTGTACAGTGCATTGGCATAGAGTGCAGAGGTGTAGAGTAGAGTGGTGCAGAGTAGAGTGCAGTGGCGTAGAGTGCAGTGGCATAGAGTAAAGTGGCGTAGAGTAGATTATTTCAGAGTAGCATGCAGAGGTGTAGACTGCAGTGGTGCAGATTAAAATGGCTCTGAGTTCAGTGGCGGAGAGCGCAGTCTTTCAGAGTGGAGTGGTTTAGAGTGTAGTGGTGTAGAGTGTATTGGTTTTGCATAACGTGGTGGTCCATGCAGCGGTTCAGAGTACAGTGGCATAGAGAGCAGTGTTATAGAGTAGAGTGATGTAGAGTTGCGCAGCGTAGAGTGCAGTGGTGTAGAGTGGAGCCGCACAGAGTGCTGTAAAGTGGTGTAGAGTGCAGTGGCATAAAGTGCAGTGGCGTAGACTGGAGGGGTGCTTGGTAGAGTGGAGTGGTGCTGGGTTGAGTTCAGTGGCATGGAGTAGCGGTGTAGAGTGAATTGGTATAGAGTGCAGTGGAATAGAATGTTAGTGTCATAGAGTGCAGTGGTGCACAGTAGATTAGAGTGGCATAGAGTGTAGTGGTGTAGAGTGGAGTGGGTTAGAGTGTAGTTGCTTGGAGTGCATTTGTGTAGAGTGACATAGAGTAGAGTGGTGCAGAGTAAAGTTCAGTGGCATGGAGTGCAGTGACAGAGTAGAGTGGTGCAGAGTAGAGTGGAGTAGAGTTCAGTTTCAGAGAGTGCAGTGTTGCAGAGTAGAGTATTGTAGAGTGCAGTTATGTAGAGTAGAGTGGTGTAGTGTGCATTGGTGTAAAGTGCAGTGGCGTAGAGTGGTGAAGAGTAAAGTAACATACAGTGCAATGGCATAGAGTAGATTGGCATAGAGTGTAGTGGCGTAGAGTGTTGCAGAGTACAGTATAGTTGCATACAATGCAGTGGTGCAGAGTAGATTGGCATAGACTGAAGTTGTGTAGAGTGTATTATTTTTGAATAAAGTGGTGTAGAGTGCAATGGTGTTGAGTACAGTGGTGTAGAGTGCAGCAGCGTAGACTACAGTGGCATAGAGTGGCGTGGCGCAGGGTAGATTGCAGTGGCATAGAGTGGAGTAGCTAAAAGTGGGAAGGCGCATAGTAACCTCAAGTGGCATAGAGTGCAATGACGTAGAGTGCAGTAGAGTGGAGAACAGTAGAGTGGTGCAGAGTAGAATGTAGTATCATAGTGTGCAGTGGGGTTGAGTGTAGTGGCACAGAGTAGAGTGTTTCAGAGTAGAATAGAGTGGTTTAAAGTTTAATGACGTGGAGCCCAATGGCATGGAGTTAATTTACATATGGTGCCGTGGTGTATAGGGTCGTAGAGTATAGTGGTCTAGAGCAGAGTGTTACAGAGTGCAGTTCAGTGATGCAGAGTAGAATGCAGTGGCACAGAGTGGCACGAAGTGCAGTGGCAGATAATAGATTGTTTCAGAGTTGAGTGGAGGGGTGCGCGGCAGAGTACAGTGGCATAGAGTAGAGTAGCGTAGAGTGCAGAGAAGATTGGAGTGGCATAGATTGGACTGACATAGAGTGCACTAGCGTAGAGTGGAGTGGTATAGTGTAGGCTGGATTGGCATTGATTGCAGTGGCATTGAGTGCAGTGTAGCAGAGCAGATTGGTGCAAAGTGCAGTGGTGCATGGTACAGTAGTGTGGGGTAGAGTGCATTGGCATAGAGTAGAGTGGTGTAGAGTAGCAAGGCATAAAGTGAAGTGGTGTAGAGTGGAGTGGTGCAGAGTAGACTGCAGTGGTGTGGAGTGGTGCAGAGTAGAGAGGGGTAAAGTAAACTATGTATGGTGTGTAGTGTACTGCCATTACAGACAACACATCTTTAATTGAAATGACCATCACATTTGCCCAGTCATACATTTTCATTTATAAAAGTATACAGCTCGCAAGCTATGTTGTGCAGAAATGCATCACCTTGTGTATTGATTAGTTTTGATCCTATAAAAATATTTGTTTCCACCACGCTTCAGAATTGCAAATAAAAGGCTTCATTTGTGCTTTTCTATTTCTGATATATGCTCTACATGCACCTATGCTGTATCTATACACTCTGTTACCTTCCCCCCACACACACATAGGTACATTCATGCTCTCTCTCTCGCTTTCTTTCTCGTGGTTCTCCAAAGAATGGCAAGGTTTCCACCTAACCACCTGTCTAATGCACCAAATTGGATTTACTTATTCCCAGCCATTGGCTTGGCGCAACTTGTGAACCTCAGGTAATAACCCCATTTCCCTTTTCAGGCAATCAAGGAATGAGCCACATTTCCCATTTCTGTGAATTTCTTGTCAGACATATTCCTTTTATCAGGCCCATCCTTCCACCTGGCAGTGTCCTCGGGTGCTAATTTGCCGTATGTTGATATCCCTTGAGGTAGCCCTATATATCGAAATGTTTAGGCATATACATTTCCAAAAACTGCTAGATGTCAACTGGATGAAAGTTGTAGTCCTTTTGCTGACACCTATGGCTGCTGATAAGTCAGTAGTCTCTCATTTTTGTTCCATGAGATACGTCTTCAGAGGTCTAGGGGAAACGTCATCTCTTTGCTAGGCAGAGGGGATGCTGACAAGATTTCAGGTTGACGATGGTGGCATGGCTAGTGGTGAATTGTACATTTGCAGTTAATTCTGCAGGGTATATGAATTACATCTGTGATGATGGTAAGGTGCTAATGTGCCCTGTGATAAAGCTTTGAAGTTTCCTTTCACAGTAGAATTCAGAAAAAATTGACATCTGCAACATATTCAAGACATCATCCTGATTTCCAGCTTTTGAGTGACAATTAAAGGTGTAGGTCAAAATACTGTGGTTTTCTTACAAGATAGTGAATCATAAATATTTTCTTTTTTTACGTCTCACTTACTACACATCAAAAAAGGAGATGGCAGTCGAAGATCAGTTATAGCAAAGCGATTTAATCCAAACATCACACCATAGCGCCGTCGCACTTCCTCAGGAGCGAAAAGCTCTTGTGAGTTTCCAGGGAGTTTGTGCTCTGAGTGGCTGGCCACAACAAAAAGAGAAATGTTGTAGCAGCTATTTCATGACATGGGGACTTGGTCCTGTGTGCTGAAAATAAAATAAAACAAGGCATAAGGGGGTAGGGTAGGAGTGCCCTGACCCCTTGAACTTTGTGCGGGCACTGGGGTCTTTCCTGTGATCCAGTGGGACTCTTGCAGGAGTAAGTGAGGTACCTCTGCTCCCACAAGAATCCCTTGGGAGCACAGGGGACCACACTGTCTCCTGCGAGGTCAGAAAACCATTTGAAAAAGCAGGGATTGAGTGTCTGTGGTCGGTTGGCTGAGTTCAGGTGGTTGGTCTTGTGGTTCACCAATGGCCTGCACAGCTTTAGGCCGTGCACAGTGGGGGGTTGGCTGCCCGCAGGGGTTGGGCACAAGCCTAGTGGTGGCAGACCAGGCCCTGTTGTTAGCCCAATGCTGGATATGCCGTCAGTTGTGACTCAGACTCTGGATTGATTTGCTTGTTCCTGGAGTTCCATCCAGATTGCCGGGAGTTCAACTTGGAACTAGAAACTGCTCGCATTGAACTGAGAGGCCACGAGGGGACCCGGTTGCAGGAGTGACCCACGGGTCCGGGACTGCGAGGCCCACCATTCCAAGCGGCTTGTCACTCACCGCAGCTGGAGCCTCTTCCCGCCCCGCCTCCCTGCAGCTCTTTACAGCTCACGGCCCCCGCTCCGCGCGGGGGGCGTTCGTCAGCAGTGACTCAGACTCTGGATTGATTTGCTTGTTCCTGGAGCCCATCCAGATTGCCGGGAGTTCAACTTGGAACTAGAAGCTGCTCGCATTGAACTGAGAGGCCACGAGGGGACCCGGTTGCAGGAGTGAGCCCACAGGTGCGGGACTGTGAGGCCCAGCATTCCAAGCGGCTTGTCACTCGCCGCAGCTGGAGCCTCTTCCCGCCCCCGCCTACTCCTATATAGCTCCGCCCATATCCGCGCACGCGGAACGCGCGCGGACGGGCGCCGGGCGAAGCCCGGGCCAAGGGCGGGCCCATTGTAGCCCGTTCGAGCACGGGCGAGACCGGACCGGGCCACCCCCCTTGGCTCTTCTCCCGCAAGCCCTAGCTGGTTATTTGGTGAAGGGAAAGGACCATGTCTACAAGAGAAACAAGGAGCAAAAGTGCTTTGGCCGGTGGAGCTCCAACCGGCACCCTAGACAAATACTTTGTCAAAGCAGGCGCCCTCCTGATCGACGAAATTACAGAGAGGTGTGGCGCCGCGGCCAGGGCGACTGACGCTGGAATCTGGGGACCACGGTTCGATCCCCGGCTCCGGCGGCAGGTTAGCCCAGCACCATGTGACTCTGGGCAATAGCTCGCTTAATCTTCCCGACGGCCCCCAGCGCCTAGAGACCCTTACGGGTGATTGTGCGCTTTACAAATGTGGACTTTACTTTACAGTACTGTAACAGCGCATATCCCAGGAAATCGAGTGGGTAAGAAGATCTTCCATGGGAGCTATTGCACAAGCAAGGACTCCGGAGAAAGAACTTGATTGCATCCCGCTTGCTACAGGGGACAATGGGAATAGTGGGATAGTGGCTATGTCTGATGTAGATATTTCGATTTCTTTCAATGACCTACCCCACCCACTAACTCCACCACAGATCCACACACAATCTGGCTCCCCCCCCTGTTGTTAACATCACTAGTCCCAATTCCAGAGATAGTCATGTAAAGCAGGGAGCCAGGGAAGGAGCAATACCGAAAAGGAAAAGAGCCACCCAAAACCCAGGCAGTCGCAAGGCAAAACCCGCCCAGCTTAATCCCTTACTGGAAGCTGACTCGGTAGAAACTGGTAAATCCGCACCCACACTTCCAGAGAAAACCACATTAACACCCCGAGAAAACTCACCTCTGCGGGTTTCGGAGCAGGCGATTCCCAACTCTAGCATAACGGAAGGAGGCAAAATTACCATCTCTAACATTGCCGCTCTCCTGAAGTCCCTCCTTAGCCCTCTAGAAGCCCGACTAAACAAAATTGAGGCCAGGCTAACGACCATAGAAAAATCAACGGTCCGACTAACAGATGCACTCAAAGTTGATAACAGGGTCAATAGTGGCGGTACTGAGCCTAAGAATAAGAGGGCTACACTAGTTCCACCAGTGAAGGAGGTCAGACAGCCCACAAAAACTGTACAACTTGTGCCGACCACCACCCACTCTTTAATTTCCCACTCAATTGAAGGAGCTCCTAAATCAACTCATTCAGGCTCTAACACCACAGCCTATCAAGGTGACCCCGCCAGGACACAAAAAACAGGCATTTGAATCTTCCCGCAGAGGCGGGACCATATGTAGTCATCCTAGCTGGCATACCGGAATTGAAACCAGAGGTCATAGAATCGGCCACTTCTCTTAAGAACAAGGTGGCCAGTTGGCTGTCCTTGAACCGACCTCTCCCCCAAGGAATAGTGAGCGAAGTTCTCACGCCAAGAAGAGTCCCCTGGGTTGGCAACTCAAGGAAATCAATCAAAGGGGACTGTGCCGTGATCAACTTCAGGGACCATAGGACTGTTTAACATATTTGTGGTTGGCCCTATCGCGACCTGGGGACTTCCATTCAATCCTTACCTCTTTCCTTCTTTTATCCACCCCCGAAGCATGCACCCGTTGAGGAGGGATGGGAAATAGTCCCTAGACGTGGAGATGGGTGGGGAGGCTGGAAGGGGGAAGACTCTTATCGGCAAATACCCAGGCAGCCTGCCTACTTCAATATGCATCATAGGTTTAGCTGCCTGGATATGAATGATTGACACCTCCAAGTGCCGTTCCCAATCCCAGACCGCTTCCGCTAAAGATACTCTCATGGAACCTGGCTGGCTTGGGAAACAAGCTTGACTGCCCAGAGTGGAGCACCTTCGTGGGCAGCAAGGACATCTGTATATTCCAAGAAACCTGGGCACGGGAAGAATACTCCCGTTCAGGTTTCGCGGTATTCTCTACCCCTGCGAGATGGGGGGGCAAGGGGAGGCCTTCTGGCAGTCTTGCGATTTGGGTGGCCACACACCTAGGTCGTAAGTCCACACCTTACCCCACAGCTTCGGATGACATTCAATGTGTCATCCTGGAATGGCTAAATTCCAGTAAACTGGCTCTGGTAAACGTTTATTCAAGGCCGGTGAATGTAACCAGGGAATCGAGTACCATCGAGGAACTCTCGACCTTCCTTAGTGAGCTCCCACAGGGAATCCCGTTCCTGGTGGGAGGAGACCTGAATTCCCACTTCGAGCCTCTCGCAGGATTATCCAATGGGATATCATTGGAGGAAGATGCGATGTGCCTGGTTCCCCCCACGGCGGCCCCTCCACCTAGGGCTTGGACACCCCTTGCGGTACAGATCACCACTTTAACTCTTAATTATGGCATCAGGGCGTGTAATGGACGCACGAAGTGTGACATTCCCCCAAAATGTACATTCAACAAAGCGGGTAGGGAGTCAAGACTGGATTACATTTTTGTTCCACTGCCCTCTTGGTCGCTCATTGAGGACTTCAGGGTGATACCCAGGGAGGATAGCGATCATAACGCGCTAGAACTTGAATACTCCCACCCTGGTACTGATATTCCAAATGGGGGCGGGGCAGACGTGCCCGAAATGAGACTTTCCCTGACCACCAACAGACGGAGAGTAAGGTGGGAAAAGTTAGCAGCCAACCCAGAGAAGGTCTCAGGTTTGTATGCCCGTGTTATTCCCATTCTTGAAAGGGTGAGCACACTCATAGAGCAACCTAACTGTGGCGATGCGCACACAAAACTGTGGGGGGCACATGAGGACCTCATCAAGTCCATGGCAGAAGTTCTTTTCTCTATGGGCAAGTCAGGGGGGGAAGGCCACAATGTCCTACCTGGTACAATGCGGCTTGCCGAAAAGCTAAATCCGACCTACTGACTACCCTCAAGGGAGGTAAAAACAGAGCTCTTGTACAGGAAAGGAGAAAGGACTATAAGCGGATGATCACCCATGCCAAGGCCGAATGGGATCACGACAATTGGGAGAACCTGACTACTGCACTAGCTGTTAAGGACTCCTGGAAATTTTGGCGACTAGTTAATGCAGGGTCTGAGGAACTGTCTCCAGCAACTGAACCTAACATCTCAGCCGAGGTCTGGCAAGATCACTTCCAGACCTTGTACACGGGGGGAGACAGGGCCTCAGCGGACGCAAATCCAATTACTGGCACACTGATAGAGGGGGATCTTTTCACAGAAGAAGAGGTACGGGTGGCCATTTCAGGGCTGGCCTCGGGAAAGGCGCCTGGACTAGATGGCCTTTCGGGCGACATTTTCAAACAAGAACCGGATATCTGGGCTCCCTATCTGTTGATAATTTTTAACGCCGTTCTGAGGGGCATGGAGGTTCCCTGTACCTGGCTGGGAGCAGAGATAGTCCCCATATTCAAGAAGGGATCGCCTCTGCTTCCAGCCAACTACAGGCCTATCAGCCTTATCGATGTGTCCCAAAAACTATTCGGCAGGCTGATACTCGATCGCCTCCAAAATTGGATTGAGGAGTTCTCCATTCTTAGCCCCTACCAGGCAGGTTTCCGAAGGAGGATTCCAACAACGGACCAGATCTTCCGTCTGAATCTTCTCTTCTGTAAAACTGCAATAATCGAGGGAGGCAGCCTCTACACGGTCTTCGTAGATCTGCGTGCCGCCTTCGATTTGGTTCCAAGATCTAGACTATGGACCGTGTTGGTGGAGATGGGTATCCCTCCTGGCATTCTGAACATCCTGATAAGACTGCACCATGACAACTTTGCGCGGATCAGGTGCGGTCGAAACGGGATGCTTTCAGGAAGATTCCCCGTTGACAGGGGGGTGAGGCAGGGCTGTGTGCTTGCACCGACCCTGTTTTGCCTCTTTGTCAACGGGGTAATCGCCCACCTGACTGGGATAGCTGACATCGATCCCTCAAAGCTCAACGGCAGCAGGGTGCCCGCTATTATGTTTGCAGACGACACCCTGCTGTTGTCAAAATCCCCGATGGGAATACAACGGGTCCTGGATGGGTTTGAATCCTTCTGTACTGAGCGGGGACTGGAGATCAATGCCCTGAAAACTAAATACATGATTCTCAGTCCCCCACCTTCAACACGCCCCAATCCCACCATAGGCACACTGAGATTAGAGAGGGTTCATACATTTGAGTGTTTGGGGGTGACCATCAATCAAAATCTGACCTGGGATACACATCGGACAAAGGCCAACATTAAATTGGCTCAGTTAACGGGTGGTATCTCCAGTATGGCTAACAGATCAACTCACAAACCCCTCGGTCCAGTGCTTTAAATCTATAAAATGCAGGCCCGGGGGGCAGTAATACACGGGGGGGAGTTGTGGGGGCATATACCCGCCCATAACCTGACTACCACTGACAACAAATTTATCAGGCAGATGGTGGCCTTACCAGCAAGCACTCCACTCTTCCCGCTCAGACTAGATCTGGGCCTAAGATCGGCAGTGAGACAAAATATCGAAATTAAAATATCGATATACATTAATATCGAAGTTTTAATATCGATGGTATAGAATATCGATGTGTAAAATATCGACAGACAGAATATCGTTTTTTAAGGTATGTATGTTACTAATATTGAAATTTACTAATATCGAAATTTTGTTTAGTGTTATGTATTTTATTATATTGTTTATATGTTTGTTAAATATGTTTTGTAATGTATGTTTGAAAATTAGTAATTTTGTTTACATTTTGCGTTTTAGTATCAGAGCGGGTTGTGGGTTTATAGGGGAATAGGGTGGGAAGTAATTTAATAATATTTAATTAATTAATATATTTTTGCAAATATTTTTAATTAATAATTAATTGGTGATTAATTAATATTAATCAGTTAATTAAATTAATTAGAGTTAATGTGCTAATATATTTAATTTTGTGTTATTGTTGATTAATAATTAATTGGTAATTAAATCATATTAATTAGTTATTTAAATTAATTAGAGTTAATGTGCTAAAATATTTATTTTCTGTTATTGTTAATTAATTAATTGGTAATTAAATAATATTAATTAGTAAATTAAATAATTAGAGTTAATGTGCTAATA
Organism: Lissotriton helveticus; assembly: GCF_964261635.1. Taxonomy (NCBI): domain Eukaryota; kingdom Metazoa; phylum Chordata; class Amphibia; order Caudata; family Salamandridae; genus Lissotriton; species Lissotriton helveticus. The sequence continues at coordinate 395,863,374 of NC_136057.1, forward strand.
TATTAAATTTTTTGTTATTGTTAATTAATTGATAATTAATTAATATTAATTAGTTAATTACATTAATTAGAGTTAATGTGCTAATATATTTAATTTTGTGTTATTGGTAATTAATAATTAATTGGTAATTAATAATTAATAAGTGATTAAATGATGTGATTTATTTATGTGTAGTGTGTTGTGTGTTTATAGGGGAATAGGGTGTGATATAATTAAATGTAATTAATTAAAGAGATTGTATTTATTTATTGGTATTTATTGTTAATTAATTGGTAATTAATATGTGTTAATTAGTTCATTTATAATTACATCAATTTAATAATATTAATTGATTAATTGAAATTTTTATTAATTGAGTATTTTTTGTATGTGTAGTGTGTTGTGTGTTAGAGGGGGAGTAGTGTGGGAAGTAATTTTTACCCCCATGCTATCCAACGCTTTCCCTACTGTTGCACCCTCTGGAGTGGGAATAGTAATTTAAACCCATACGCTATCCAACGCTTTCCCTACTGTTGCACTGTCTGGAGTGGGAATAGTACTTTTTACCCCTACGCTGTCCAACGCTTTCCCTACTGTTGCACCCTTTGGAGTGGGAATAATAAATTTTACCCCTACGCTATCCAACGCTTTCCCTACTGTTGCACCCTTTGGAGTGGGAATAGTAATTTTTACCCCTACGCTATCCAACGCTTTCCCTACTGTTGTACCCTCTGGAGTGGGAATAGTAATTTTTACCCCTACGCTATCCAACGCTTTCCCTACTGTTGCACCCTTTGGAGTGGGAATAGTAATTTTTACCACTACGCTATCCAACGCTTTCCCTACTGTTGCACCCTTTGGAGTGGGAATAGTAATTTTTACCCCTACGCTATCCAATGCTTTCCCTACTGTTGCACCCTTTGGAGTGGGAATAGTAATTTTTACACCTACGCTATCCAACGCTTTCCCTACTGTTGCACTCTCTGGAGTGGGAATAGTAATTTTTACCCCTACGCTATCCAATGCTTTCCCTACTGTTGCACCCTCTGGAGTGGGAATAGTAATTTTTACCCCTACGCAATCCAACGCTTTCCCTACTGCTGCACTCTCTGGAGTGGGAATAGTAATTTTTACCCCTACGCAATCCAACGCTTTCCCTACTGTTGCACCCTCTGGAGTGGGAATAGTAATTTCTACCCCTACGCTATCCAACGCTTTCCCTACTGTTGCACACTCTGGAGTGGGAATAGTAATTTTTACCCCTACGCTATCGAACGCTTTCCCTACTGTTGCACCCTTTGGAGTGGGAATAGTAATTTTTACCCCTACGCTATCCAACGATTTCCCTACTGTTGCACCCTCTGGAGTGGGAATAGTAATTTTTACCCCCACGCTATCCAACGCTTTCCCTACTGTTGCACCCTCAGGAGTGGGAATAGTAATTTTTACCCCTACGCTATCCAACGCTTTCACTGCTGTTGCACCCTCTGGAGTGGGAATAGTAATTTAAACCCCTACGCTATCCAACGCTTTCCCTACTGTTGCACCCTCTGGAGTGGGAATATTAATTTTTACTCCTACGCTATCCAACGCTTTCTCTACTGTTGCACTCTCTGGAGTGGGAATAGTAATTGAAACCACTACGCTATCCAACGCTTTCCCTACTGTTGCACCCTCTGGAGTGGAAATAGTAATTTAAACCCCTACACTATTCAACGCTTTCCCTACTGTTGCACCCTCTGGAGTGGGAATAGTAATTTTTACCCCTACGCTATCCATCGCTTTTCCTACTGTTGCAATATGTGGAGTAAGTATATATATTAATTTATATGTAGAGTTTTTAATTTATATTACATTTATATGTATTAGTTATAATTTTTAAAATATGTTTTAATGTTTTTATTTAATATTTGTAAAATTATATGTATTTTTAAACTATTTTTACGGTATTATTAATACATTTAAAAAAACGATATTTTTGATTCCGATATTTTTGTACTACGATATTATATTTTCGATATTTTTGTACTTACCATTATGAAGATATAACTCCGATATTTTTTATGTCGATATTTGTGTGTCGATATTTTTGTATGTCGATTTTCTGTCTGTCGATATTATGTCATAGATCCCCTAAGATCAATTGAGGAAGAGCTGGGATTAAAACCACTAACCTTCTGGCGACAAATTTGGAGTACCCCAGAGCTCTCGAGCTACCGGATGGAGTTACAAGAGATTTTATCTCTACCAAACATAATGAATATTTCCTGGCTAAAATATATAAAAAAAGTCATGTGAGAGCCTGGCAAGGCCAGAACTGTGGACCCAATAAATGCTTGTAGCAAGGTCTCGCGGAAATCATTATCACAGGACCACTATAATCTCAAAATAGCATCTTCACTGCAGAATTCTCGTATGGGGTCTCTAACTCAATCATTCATTAAATTCAAAGACTCATACCATCGGGAACTCGTCCTTGACTCAATCTGCCCTGTCCTGACAAGAAAACTATTTCTACAGTGGAGGTATGGCACACTCCCTCTTAGAGCACTTACTAGCAATTGGTCTCACCCTCCTACCCCAGAACTTTGTCCAGCTTGCATGTACCACCAGGAAAATGATTTGCACGACCTATTTTTCTGTAATGCCTATCAGAAACCCAGAAAGTACTGGATTGTTCCCCTTCTTAAAAACTTGGGGTTTAGGCATTACTTGCCCGCTTACAGAGTCCTAAAGACGGACGTTTCACCTCCGATTGTGTTTGCAGTAGCTAAATTCCTAACTGCGATGTGGCATATACGTACTCGCTGCTTGCACCCTAACACAGATTCGGTATAATTTTTAATCAATTTCATGCTTTATTGTTATTTAACCGATTCACAGTGCAATTAATTTTGGATAATTTTCTAACTCGAATTTGTGTTTTATGACAGGCAAACTATTATAATTGTCTGACTTTGTATAACTGGATGAAATCTGCAATGTCACTTTTTAAACTAATGTAGAATGAACTTGTATTAACCAAGTGTATTTTTTTAAATAATGGATGTAATCTTTTATGATCTACTCGATCGAAATAAAGAATGAAATGAATGGATATGCCAGAAGGTCTTGTGTGGCAGGGGTGGGGGTTGGCTGCCAGCCGGGTTTGTGCTTAGGGCCTGGTGGCATGGCAGGGTAGGACCTTTGGGTAACCCCATGTTGTGCACAACTGAAGGGTGTGCACATCTGGGGGTTGGCTGTCTGCGGGGTTTGGATGCAAGGCTTGCCCCAGGCCAAGCCCTACTTCCAACACCAAGCCATGTACGGTCGAAGGCCATGCAAGGCGGGAGGTTGGGGCTACGTATGCTAGTAAAATATTACTTTAAGGTAAACAGCCCTAATAATTCACTAAAAAACACAAAGTTTATAGTGATGATAGTGTTAGATATGGTAATATCTTACTTTTCATTAAAAAAACTCAGAAATTCAAAGGAAAAAACAAAGGGTAGAGTAATACACTCATTATTTATTTATATATTACTTTAATTTCATTTTAGAGTTTTGCTATAGTGTTGCATGAACTCAAAAAGTGACAGAGCCTGAAGAAATATGATCACATCACCTCTACCCTGATGGAACTCCATAGGCTCCCTTTGAAGGCCCACACCATCTTCAACGTTAGCTGTATTATTTACAAAGCCATCATACCCCACACCCCACTTGTAATGCAGACAAGCACACCATCTCCGATGGTTCTCGGTACACTGCGAGCCAGGACACCATCAGACTGCAGTTTAAGAAGTGTAAAAAAAAATATATAAGACAACAGGTCTTTCGTATGCACCAAGGATCTGCAACAACATCCCTGTATCCATCTGAAACTACCCCACTGCTCCGGTTAAGGAAATAGCTGAAGACTCGCCTCTTTAAAGAACACTACATCACAATGCAGTAACCATCCACAACTCAGCTTCCTCTCAATTTGCCAGTCGACTTTAAGCTTGCCTTTGACCATGTACAGCACTCCTCTGCCTTCTGACTAGGCTCGTGCCATAGAAATATTATATCCACACATACATGCATACATACAAGAAAGAGTAGTAGGCTCGGATTTTGCACATCATATGCAAGTGGAGGAGAAATTACACAATAAATACATTTATGAGGCAAGTGGGAGCTTTGTACATTTGTGTTACTTTAGAGAGTCAAGAGAGAGCTATGTACATGGTTTACAAGTGAGCCAACAAACTACACCACTGGAACAATTGAAAATCTGTGGTCATTTCAGGACCATTTAATAGACAGAATGGATGGAAACAGCTAGGCACCTCATGCTTTGCAGTTGGCTCCAGAGATGTAGGAGGCATGCAGATCATGGTGTGACCCTTGTGGTCTCCATGCTGCCATCTGCTTCCTCGCCTCCTTCTTGATTCTATGTTACTGGTCACAGGGGTCTTTGCAGAGAGGCAGTGTCCGGTAATGGCGTATACTGCCTCTGATGGAGTGATGGAGTAGTGTCAATCAATTCTTTATTGTTTAAGTTAATTAAAACCATAACAATGTCACAATGCAAATAAGGTATCAATAGTTAAACAACGTATAAATGATTTAAGATATAAAAAAAAATAGGAAAAAAAGAGCATGTTACTTATTTTATCCTAAAAGCTGGCAATAATGTCCCTATCATGAGACCTGTTCAAATTAGTTTGTGGTGATGTATCATAAAATTGTTATCAGGATTACGGTTATATCACATTTCAACATTAAAAAACTTTTTTGCATTTTAAAATTGCAACTAGAGATGTAAACATTACTGGGTTAGCAGTGCCTGCTCCATCAGTCATATAGTTTTTTTTCATAAAATAATACAAATGTCATCATTTTACAAGTCAGCTGAGGGTCTGTTGTACCTAGTCCTCTAATGATGGACGATCTACAAGTTCGGATCCCTCTGCCATTAAAAGCCTTTTTTTAGGAGCGGTAAACGTTTCAATTTTAAACTGGGGCAGACATACATGAGATGGATACAATTTTGCCATGCTGCACCACATAAGCTGCATGTTTTGGCACCTTTATACTTCCATGCAGGTTGATCAGCCAGGCTTGGTAATATCACAAATCTAATTGCCATTAACTTTAGTTTCAAATGGGGCAAATGTGTTGTACCGAGGTTTTCCACCGGTCGAAGTGATGTATAAGATTGAAGAACCATCCAGGCATGCGATCTTGTGATGGAGTAGTTTGCCGGTAGCACATTCTTTCAGTGCTCTTAGTCCAAAAACATCACAATCTCCTGCTTTACCGCTAGGAGCAGAGTAGAAATCTAAATCAAGCCTTACAATATGTTCAACCCAGCCCCACGCTGCAAGAGGCGCTATGACCAGAAAGCGGCCATGGGCCAGGTTGAGGCATGTCGGCCCATCAGGCTCAGAAAGCAAATTCCTAGCCTGTAACCCGTTCAGAAAGTGCCAGAGAGGATGAATGGCCGTGTGTACCATCTCTGTGCCAGCAGCCAACATTACATTCAGTGGAAATGCAGATACTGCCTCTCAGTATGGTTTTTGCCAGAAGAAGGGGTGTTTCGATTTTTATACAATATACTTAAAATGACACCAAGGGGAGAAGTTGAAAAAAAGGTATACCCTACTCGCTAGAATGACTGGTTTATAAACAGCCAAGATTGCCCAACAGTGAATATTTGTAAAATTCGTAATCTTTTTTCCTGGAGCATGGTCGCTATGTAAACATTTCTATATAAACATACATATGTCCTGAAAGCTACTATTTACTTTAAAATATTTACAAAGGTGGGTATCCATAAAAACTATATACATTCTGCAGCGTAAATATAATATAATTCTTTCGTTTAAAGCCATGTATGGAAAATAAGTTGTTTCTGGGAAAACAGTATATTATTTGTAAAACCTAAATAACACATTGTTTTTGGTTGATGTAAAATAGCAAAAAAGAAGCACGTTTTCCGTTCACTTGGTATCTTGTTTTTCTCAATACATGCCAGATATCATTTTCACATATTCTGAAGGAGAAGCACGGGATATTCTAAATAATGAGAAATGGTATATTGCATTGTAAGTTAAAACGAAGTTCCTTTTTTAGCAAATTATTTTGATCTGAAAATGGGAACTCTATGACTTGGCAGAGCAACAGCAGTTGTTAATTGATGGTATATGTACATTGAAGGCAGCTGCGATTACTTGTAGACATTCGGCTTCCTGCTCAATATTATTGTTAAAACAGGAAACAAAATTCGATAGTAAACAGTGCTGTTTGGTTTATGTTGCCATGGGCTGTGCGAGTACAGGTTGTAGTGTTTTAATGAGCAGGAGCTTGAAGTTGCACACATAGTATGTTAACTGCGCGCAGGCAGAGCGAGGCAAGTTTAAATCTGGGTATGGGAAGGTTTGGGAGCGTCAGTTAACGAAAGGCGTTGAAAGCACCGTTATTAATGAACAATTAAAAGATTTCTAGCATTTATATCAATACATTGTGATTCTATTAAGGACAAGGAGGCCAGGATTATGATTCTCTCTCTTTTCTAGCTCCAAACAGCAGCCAGTCAACACAGAAGAAAAAACTTGTAATAAACTACAAATCCCAAGAACCCCTCACACCACACGCCCACCAAAACCCACCAATCAAGACATTCCTAAGCCCCCAAAATTGAGAGACATCATAATGACTGCCTCTTTATTTGTGAATAAACTCCAATTCGACCATAAATTGTTAGCTTAACAATAAGTCCAAATCAAACGGAAACTATGGGAACTGCAGAGCCCTTTCCAAGGTTTATCCTATTCAAATTGAATCCCTCTTGTGAGGAGCTGCTCCTGACCAAGGTTATCTCACTCTTGTTTCTGGTCAGCTCCTGAAAACAGACAACAGACAATGAAAACCGTTCCAACAACAAAAGGGCAGGTCAATGTACAAAACACAAAGTTATGCTTCCGGTGGACCAAAAGCCAGCATGAATAGGCAAACATCAGATAGATTAGCAAGCATATACTTACACATTATTGCACATAACCGGATTGTGTTATCCTCGCCTCCGTGTCCTTAATAGAACCGAAAATTCTTGTTGCAAATACTATAATTTTTTTATCTATGTCAGGACCGGAGGCTCATGACAGTTGACCCAGCACAATAGAAGCAGCATGCCCAATAGGTTTATAATAAAATTGTATAAATATAGAATCAGACGATTAGTCTGCCTCACGTAAAATATCTTCCTACCTAGAACCCAAAACAAAAGCCTTAGAGGCTGTAGTGTTTCTAGCTGAATGAGCCCCTGCATAAAGACGCCAAAGGCAGCCTCTGCCATGACCCATTTGAGCCATCTGGCAAGAGTCATGGCAGACTCTGGCTTGAATCAGTGGCGTAACGAATCTTGAGGGGGCCCCCCTGCAGGGTACGTGAAGGGGCTCCCTCGGGACTCAATCTAGAGCTCCCCAACAGAAGTGCCTTGAGAGGGCCCTCCTGCAGGGTACGTGAAGGGGCCCCCTCGGGACTCAATCCAGAGCTCCCCAGCAGAAGTGCGGTGCTAACGGGGGCCCCTGGAGGGTGAGGGCCCCCCCACACTGCGGGGGCTGCAGGGGCCTGTGTTACGCCCCTGGCTTGAATGGCTTTGGAATAGTCACCAGCAGCTGACCTAAAGGATCAAAGCGACAAGCAAACAGAGCGAAAGCAAAAGTGCGTTCTTCATGTACCTTCAAACACTTGTCAACACAGAGGTTATCATTATGAGGAAAAGTCGGCCAGTCAATGCATTGAGAAAGGATCTTTGTCCTTTTTGATATTGTAAAGGAGACCTAAAATAACCTAGTTGCTAAATCCAGAGTCCTCACATCTGAGACTCATACACAAAACCAGACACAATAACATGGTTAATTTAGCTGATAGTTATTTAATCGAAAATAAAGCATTGTCATACCACTGTTCAAACAGATTTAGAGTGTAATTAACATTCCACAATTGAGCGTATCTGGGCCTATGCAGGTCTTATACCTGAATGTCCTTGAGCAGCTTCCAAATGAAAGGATGAATCACTATTGTTTACCATCCACATGCGCATGACCAGCAGAAATAGCTGATCTAAAATTGTTTACAGACTTGTAACATAAACCGACTGAGGCTCGTTCTGACAGAAAATTAATGAAAGCCTTCAAATCCACCCCCACGGGATCCAGACTTGGTTCCAGGCACATAACATGTGTATTTGTAAAGTGCACGTTCACCCCAGCAACAGGGCATCTTGGCGCTGAAATAACAGATGTATATTGTTACCCTACTCAATGGTACTCATTTTATCAACCTCAAATGGACGAAAGGCTGAGTGGACCCGCCTGGATTTGAACTTGTGACCATGAGGCCAAACACAGGACCCTGCAGTTGATGTATTAGTCCACTGAGCCACCAGACCCGGCTAACAATTATGCAAGCTAGATTATGTGTGTACAAATATGCAAAGATTTTCTTAAACAACCTTTCTGTAATCCTTGGGAATACAGCGCTTACTACCCTTAGTTTGCGAAGGTTCCTTTATGTAGGTTTTCACACTATTATCTGGAATTTTGCAACCCTTTTATGACATTTTGAGGGAAGAAATATCACCAACATCCAATCAATTTGAAAGTCACATATGTATTTTCATCACCTACTATTACTGGTATTATGGTAAATATTGGCAATTTTTTGGGATAATCTCACTCAACTACGGGTATGCCGAAAATCACGATCTACCCAAGATTATTCATGCTATAAAAGGATTGAGCATCCCTATTCTAGATGCATCCATTTTTTTGTATTTTGAGTGGAGTTAAGGTTGACTTATAAAGAGTAATTAATTACCAGTCGTAGGAAGCTCAATTAGTGCTGGTACAATTAAATGAGTGTAGAATTCCAGGCCCCCGGAATATTGTGGCCAATCACCCTAACAGCCTCAAGCTAGCCTTTAGTAAGACAGCTATGCAGAAAACTAGAACAAGACCACATCTGGGAGAAGAGACAGTTTCAAATGCAGGTGCTAAGATTTTTACTAGCTGCCATTCCTTCCAAACGGATAAGGTAAAGCTTGGAAGGCAGTTTTACTTCAAAGAATGTATTTAAATTTACCTCTTCAAACTCTATTGTTTGTGTATCCAGGCCGAATCTGCAAGCCCAGCATGAATGTTGATGTGCGGCTACAATGGGAATTTGTTTCTTTGTAGCTATGTTTCTGCACATCACCAGGTTAGGCCGGGAAAAGAATTTCAGGGGTTGATGGTGTTTATCACGTCAATTGGGGAGTTCAGGTTTATGTGCAGACCATTCAGCTTAGTGGCAGCAGCAAGTGTCTTCAAATGGGTGAGGACAGATTTACTTGGCACATTAGCCGGGGTGGGGTTCTACCAAGATGATGTCCTGGTCTACAGGGCATCGTGGGAGAAACACAACTCTAGGGTCAGGGCAGTGTGGAGGTTTTCTAAATTCATGGTTTGGCATTAAAAGCAGAGAAATACTGTTTTGGGCATTAGAAGATATTGTACTTGGGACCTGAAAAAGTACTGTGGGAGGTAAACCCAAACAGGAGTTAGTGGACTTGATCATAAAGCTGACCCACCTTGTCACAAGAAAGAGGTTCAAAACTTTCTAGGCATGGTAGAACATTCCTAATGGTTTGTAAAAAAAACGTAGGTGCTAAGAATAAATTCATGATACAGTAGGTGAGAAAACATGTTGAGTTTAACTGGTATGAAGATTGTTCAAGAAATGTTGAACTGGTTAAGGTAGATCTGGTTTATGCACAACGCTTAAGGCATTCACCAATGGCAAGGAGTGCCACAGACATCAGTTGTAAGCGTTAGGTTCTGTGTTGTTGCAGGTACTGTGTGGAGAGATAAGAATAATTGCTTTTGCCTCAAAAGTCCTAAAAGGGGCAGAGATAAAGTATTTTGTTATTGAGAAGGTCACACTTGCCTAAAAATGGGCCATTGAAAAAAACAGGTAATTGTTATGTGACCTACAATTCAGAGTCATGACAGATCACTAGCCGCTATTTGAGATTTTTAGCACAAAGGTCTTGACAGTGCCCCGGCGAGGATTAGAACATGAGTTATCAGTTTACAAGAGTACTCTTTCCAAATTGAGTATTCGCCTGGTGTACAAAATTGAGTGAAAGACTGTTCATCAAGGTTAGTTGATGTTCAGGGTGTGTAAGAGAAAATGTGACTGTTGAAGAGGAACTCTGGGCTGGTGTGCTTACCTAGGTGATGAGGTAGTCACAGATAAAATTCTCTCAGGGTTCATAATATGTCTGGCAATGCTCACTGCCAAACAGACCCTCAGTAATGCACCTTGGAGAGATGGTGGTAATGTTTTTACCAGTAGAGAATATGATTTGGCATAAGAAAATCTGAGAATATTAGAGAGAAAAAACAGTTTTGTTCGTAAAAGGGCATATTTGTGACTGAAAAAGAGAAAAGCTTTAGTTCAGAAGAGGCAGTAGTGTTTACATGGAATAACTGCAGAAGTCTGATGGTAGACTCTGACAGCCGGAAGCCATTTGATCAGCCGAGGCCCGTGCAGGTAAGAGCAGTGGGGCGGTCCTCGTCCGTCGAAATCCTCCCTCACCCAGCCCCACCACCCTTACCTGCATTGGCCACGGCTGCATTTGATGGGTTTATGCATAGACTGACACAGCTGGACTTAACTTTGAGATGCGATGGGCAATCCATGGCATGGTAACTGTGTAGAAATTAAATTTAACTATTTAGAGACCAGCTAGACTGCTCAAGCAGCGAATTTAATTGAATTTAGCTCTTGCGATGATCTAAGGACCCCCACCGTCCAGTGCCTTTCTGTCTCTTGACCCATAGACTGTAGGGGAATCTTAAGTTCTTCCCCGTTCTATTACTTTTGAACCTTCACCTATGCCGCAACCGGGATGGAATTAACACCGGTGTTGCGATTTCCCAACCTTTTCTACATATTTTCAGCCCTGAAGAGTCACATCTTCATCACGGTGTGACGAAACACGTGTCGGCTGGTTTGTTTTCTTTTGTACTGACCAGAATTGAAATATAATTCTATTCTATATGAAAACCTGGATGTCGACCTTCGTTACTTCTTCCTTAAATATTGTTACATTTATTTGGGTTTGACATCAAAACCCAATATCCTGATACGTGTGCACAGGGCTTTGACCTATAATTAACTGCAACCTGACTGGGCACAGAAACGAAGAGGCTAATTACTCATCAATGGATGGTTGAGGACCTTGAATTAAGAGACCCAACTAAGTTTTTCAAAACAGTACTTCTAACAATACTGTTGTATGACTTTCATCAAAAATGCGATTCTGGATGGGCTCCAATGTGTTCTCCTTGCTTGTGGGAGTCATTGATTATTTATCCCTCCCAAGGCTCAGTGGTAAAGTCCAATACCTGCGGCAAAATGGCCCTTAAAGATTAATTAAGGGCCATTTTGCCGCAGGTATTGGACTTTACCACTGAGCAGAAGACCTTAACTTCCGATGGGAATGTTGACGGACTTTGGAGATTGGATGAACAAGACTCTGCTATTGGTGAGTTATTTAGCACTTTTGTGTAATCAGGGAGGGGCTGTGAGGACACTGTACATTTGTGCCTTCCGTGACATTTTGTCTTTCATCCCAGATGTTCAATGGGTGGATGCTGACCTTTTGTCTTTCGTCTCAGATGTTCAATGGGTGGATGCTGACCTTTTGTCTTTCGTCCCAGATGTTCTATGGTGGATGCTGGAATTTCAGAAGGTTTAGTTACTTCAATTCATACTGGAACCACTATATACTTAGGTAGACTAGAGATGGAATGGGGGAATGAATGATATGCTTCTGCCTGGAATGTTACTAAAAACTTGACAATTACATTTTGCAGCACCAACAATAAATGTATAGTTTGATAAATGTCACGACTAAGAGACATGTATTTCACTGTTCGTCTGGTAGTTATCTGGTTACCTGAAGGGAATGCCAGGTTCCCCATTGACATCATTACCACCACTGCTTCATTTCCTCCAGTAAATCCCACATGTTAAACCTAAGATGAGAGATGACGACACTAATGAATTCAGTGAAAAGAAGGATTACATTTTACGCCTACATATTCCCAACAATAATATTTCTGAAGCTAGTGACCCAGGCAGCCAGTGGCAAAATAAAATGATTTATTTTATTGAAACATTGACATACACCCTGGCTTAGCAAGATAGAGGCACTCATTAGGTTAATGCATTTATTCCAGGAACTCACAGTTTTGGTGCTAAACCTTTACCTGAAGAGACTTGACTGCAGTCTTGTGGCAAGTGTAGAAGCCAAGTATATCTAGGAAAATACTGACAAAACCAAATAAACTGGAGAAGGACTAACCCCCCAATGCTGAACACATTACTTAGAGCTCTTCCATTGCCCATTGACTATTGATTCAGTGGAAGCGAGTGTAAAAATAAATCCTAGCAATCAGTAGACATATGTTACTTTACACACCATAACTCAATCCTCAGTAATACTATTCACAGTATCACAGAGTTGGGCCCATAGAAACTCTGTAACAAACACAACCATAAGGTCCTATGATAGATCTTTGTAAGAGATAATAGGGACTGGATAATTAGAGACAGAAAGTCCCTCCTTCATTAGGACCTGGAATAAAGAAGTGTCAAACAAACAATAGAACCTTCACAATATCAGTAATTTAATCAAAAGAAACACAAACTCATGTAATTGTAATCAAAATACCTTCATCTAAACTTCAAGATGAACGGTCAATGCACAAAAATGAATACATTAGAATCAGTTTTGTTAATCAAGAATCTCTTTAGTAAATACAGGTTAAATCATAATACATCACAGTTCAGAGTAAACACATCATCAAGAATAACATTTTTGTGAGGAAAAGGGAGAGAGAGAAAAAACGTTGCAAAATACAAATGCAATTAGAAATCATAGAAACCAAAGCATGGTTGTAGATTTTTTGGAATCAGGACATGGAAAAGAGTCCAATAGAATGCTAGAGTATAGCGTACAATGCTAAACTTTCTCGACTTCACTAGCCGGTAAAGTATAGAGTAATCACCAGGCCCGGACGGAGCTGGCATAGTGCCACTACGCAGAGTTCCACGGAGTTGGAAAAAAACTCAGTGGAACTCCGCTCTGCTCCTCTCCACCCTCCCGAATATAATTATTTTAAAAAGTCACTTACCTGCTGTGGCTTCTCCAGGGGGGTGCCTCCTCCTCACCATGGTCTCTCTCTCCTCCTCGTCCTCGCAAGACGTACAACGTAGGCATTTCCGTGGACAAGAACGAGGAGAAGAGAGAGACCATGGTGAGGAGGAGGCAGCCCGGAGACGCAACAGCAGGTAAGTGCCTTTTTAAAAATATTTAAATTAGGGAGTGTGGAGGGGCCGGCTAACTCAGCTCCACCACGGAATCAGAGTTTTGCCTGAACTCCGCATTTTCAACAGGGTGCAGAGTTGGCAAAACTCTGTAAACTCTGCTGGTGGAGCGGAGTTCTCCACCTGGGGTTATAAATCAGGAAAGTTCAGTTCAGAAGAAACCAGAGTTCAAACCAACAACATGTCAGGCTCATAGCCAGAAGAAACAGCTGAGAGAGAGCATCCTTTCCCATGGGGTAATTATACCATTTCACATTATCAGTTCCTTTTTACAAAATAATCTTTTTCACAGTTTGCATGATTTTCATTGGTCAGAATCTGTGGTGCCACCATGGTGTGCTAGTTTTCTATCCCAAATAGTCCGGAATACATACATAATATCCTTGTCCACTGTTCACTATTTTTAAGAATGTCATACTATCATTTCCTTCGGAAGTAGAAAAATACATATTTATCACTTGTAAATTGTCGTGTCCGTTCAACACACTCTCCTCTGAGCTTACAACAAGGTTGATACTATTATTTAGTTAAAGAGAAAATATCCATTTAGGAAAGAAGTCTAGAGAAAAGAAACGCCCAACAATAATGTTAGTCAGCTACAATGCAATCAGGTCAGCGTTTTCTACTCCCTTCGAACGAAATAATAGGAACAAAATATTTTTGAATTTTGCGGCCTACATGGAAAACTACTAAGTCATCAATTTTCTAATGAATAAGCAGGCTTATAGTGAAAACATTAAAGAAAAGAACATATGCATAAGAATAATATGTGAAGCATCATTTCATTAGATTTACAAACATAATCTGTTTACATTTCACTAATATACATGTATATGCAAACATTTTCTTAAATGTGCCTGTCAACGAAATCATAAACAAAAATAAGTTTTCTTAAACATTTTTCATAATCATTATTTTGCAAAGTTACGATTTTCATTAATACTTTTCAGACACATTATCATAATACATTAATAAGTTTCTGTCTCTTTCATAAATAGCTTAACCTTAAACCAGTTTGTGACACTTCTGCATGCTTTTACGATGCAGTTTTTAAATTTACACGTATTCACGAGACACTTCTGTTAGTTATTTTCTAAAGTAAGTATTACTAACACACTTACTAAGCAGGATTTGATCAAGTCTGATTATTCACAATAATCACGCTTCATTAATATTACCAAACATTGAACATTACAAAAGAAGTACCAACGAGGATGAGAAGATTCTGAGTCCCCAAGTTAATAAGTTAATCTCTAATTGAAAGAGTATTATGGGACCTTTCATTGCAGCATTACCACAGCTGACTCCGAGAACGTGTAATCATGCTGGATTACACAAATAGATATATAGGATCACATTCCATATCGTATTGTACCATACCACTCCAGACCAGACCATACTGTACTGTACTGTACCATACCATACCGTACCCTACAATACCACTACAATACCGCACCATACCATACCATGCCGTACTGTACCGTACGATACCACACCATACCATACCGCACTGTACCATACCATACCATACCGTACTGTCCCATACCATACCATACCATACCATACCATACCATACCATACCATACCATGCCATACCCTATCAGTGAAACTAAATGTAGAAACATTCTGACTCCTTTACAACGTAATGCTGACTTTCCCCCCATCATAACATTGTACCTCTTTGGTGTGCAGAGAGAAGGTTGTGCAACAGCCAGAAAAAAGGGCCACTAAAACGTTGGGGCGTTGCAAGAACGTTGCAAGAATCATATTAGAACAACTGACAACAGAGTCCAACATTATGACAATTAACTCTAGGTAAGGCTACCGAGCAACCAGTCGGCACCATCCAGACAGTCCAGGTCCTTGGAAAGGATTACCAAGACACAGGTCACGTCTCTAATCTTAAAGCCTCATGAGCAACCACAACAAAAGTCTGTGTAATGCTGGGGATGAGCCCCAATCGAATTATATAAATAAGGGGAATCTAATCTAGTTAAACTGGTAGAGAGGAGAAGTTGGAGATCTACGGTGAGACATGACCTGAAGCACTATAGACTACGAACAATGAGAAATACAACAGAGAATAATGTATGACTTGGGCTGTGTTCACTCAGTCCTAGCCCCATGTACACAGATGGTAGGCCTGCTCTAGACGGCATATACTATTGTACTGCAGGATGCTCTGTGGAAGCTGATTCAGATGTGGTCATGCTAGGAATGAGAAAGACAACGCCGGCGAGAACTTCCAAACAAGATTGATCTCTTTTTACTTATAAGATAAAAGCAACTAGGAATAGCAGCAGCTCTGAAAAGGCTGACTCATCATTCTCTTTAATCTGGCTCTGGAAAATATGGGTCATTTTAGCAATGGAGCAAATGACCCAGCCAGCTACAAAAAATCCCAAGACACCCGTAGTGACATGGAAAGCCACATGATTGCCACCGACAGCAGAGGCTTAGCATGCCCACAAAGCCTTAAACCATTGTAGTTGCGAGTATGGTAGTAAATGCAAAGGGCCTAACGTGTTTCGCATCTGAGAACTGGCTGGTTCTCGTGGCTCCACACACATCGCGATCCCTCCGATGAGTTGTCCTATTGCACAGGCGGCGCTTTGAAGGTTGTGGTGGGAAGGGCAGTGGAACACAACAAGCATTCACTGGCCTTTCTTCTACTTTGAAAACACTCATGAACAGTTTCACACAAAGAAAAGCTAAGATGGGTCAGTGGATGCTGGTCAACAGACCAGGGTTTAGCAGTTC
This sequence comes from Lissotriton helveticus, assembly GCF_964261635.1. NCBI lineage: Eukaryota > Metazoa > Chordata > Amphibia > Caudata > Salamandridae > Lissotriton > Lissotriton helveticus. Next base: position 395,879,520 of record NC_136057.1, read on the forward strand.
AGTTTAGTATCTGCCATTCACAGGCCCTGGCAGCTCCTTGCAGACACTCTGCCCCCTTCAGCACACTTTCCAGCTCGCCTTCCATGGCTGTCAGTCCTGTGTGCATAGATGCACGTGGGTGATGCACGTGATTCCGGCTCCGAGCCTGATGTGCTGATTATAAGATATGAGTTCACAGCCATGTTGGCCAAAAGCCATGAGGAGAGTTGGAGGGCTGCAGACAGCGAGGTGTGGGGCCTCCTGGTCGGTACTCACCGCTTGGGAATGTAGGTAGAAAACAGAACGAGTCACAGGTATCAAAGCACAGTTTCTCAGGTTTCTGCGCTGCAGATAGCGAAAGACCACGTGCAGGTGCGGTCATTCGGGATTCAGAATGTTTTGCGCAGGCGTCGTGTTGCAGAAAGCGATGCAAAGTATTGTTTTGCTTGTCAGTGAAAAGTTCCAGGGCGCAGTGTAAAACTGTACAGGGCGAGCAGCCGCGCAGCTGTTAGGGAATCCAGGCTTATATGTACTGGCAGGGCGTGTGTACTGTATGTAGCCTTAGGTAAATAAGGATGTTTAGGTTTCGACCTGGCGAGAGCTCGCAGAGCTCCGCCCAGGTCGAAAACTTTTGTCAACAATAGGGATGTTCGGCCCGCCTCTGTATCCCATTGGCTAGCTCCATAAATTGACGCTAGCCATTGGCAAACAGAGGCGTCCGTCATCCTGCGAGGCGACTCGTGGGCGTTCCTGGGATGTTTTTCTCATCCGGCTCCTTTTGTCACGTCAGTGCGGCGGTGGGCGGGGATATTTTTTTTTGCCGTCCAGGTTTGTTTTGGCCATTCCGTGGCCGACCACCGCCAGAGAAAGTCCAGGTGAGTGCTTGTTTGACAATGTTGGCAACTGACGGAATCAGTGACAAGTTTGAGGCTCGGATTACTCCCAGGGTGTGGAATTCTTCCAAAGGATGCGCCTGGGAGGCGAAAGAGAGTGACAAGTCAACTGGCAGAAAAGCTTGGTCGCCAGAAGCCATGAGCGGAATCTGAGACCAAGAGGCAGTCAGTCCAAGTAGGAAAGAAGTACTAGGTCATAAAAAAAGAAGAGGGGTATGCATACGAGCAGAAAGTTCTTCAAAGTTTAAAAAATACATATGTGCTGTAGTGACAAAGAAAACACCACGGGTCAGCGTCTGGCGCCATCTAGTGGAAGGAACTGCCAGCTGCCTTGTCATTAATAAATATTGCCGCTATGTTTTAAAAAAACTTTACATATGTTGCAGTACGAATATGGGACCCTTAAAAAGGGAAGGGCTTGGGGTGTACTGTGCCATCGGCCACGTATCGATGGGCCTGTATCCAAGCAGGACAAGTGTTAGGCAATCTGTGATGATGAATTCGGGTCAGTTGGTTATTACGACCCGTCTATGAGTGTCATCAGCGTTCCGCTACCAAAGGTTTGAGGAGTTCCGAAGGCCCAGGAGATTATGCCCACTGTCAGTTGGCACGCGCCTGATCTCAGACTCTATGACGTGTGCACAAGGATCTCCATGAAAAGGCGCCCCCTACCGTTTCAACCTGATGATACCTTAGTGGCAGACCCTGAAGCAAACTTGCCACCCAGGGAAATAAATAAGTACATTTTTGGTACCCAAAAGGCTCCGCGTGCAAGTCTTCTTTTCTTTGGAAGTCACTTCCTGTTCCGCTAGAAACAGACTTTCCAAATACGAAGAAACCTCTGAAAGTGCTTCGGTTCAGATTGGTCCTGTGGATTTTGCAAAATATACAGCCACGAAGCATCAAGTCACTGAATGAATACGAATACATAGGACCTCTGCCAAGAAAGGATGCTTGCAGCTTCACCTTCTTAAAATCTCCTTCCTCCCCGGGTATTGCGCTTTGAAGCAGTCTCCGGGCAGTGTGGCGCTAGCCAAAAGCAGTACATAAAAACTTAAAATGAAAGGAGGCCACAGAAGAGAGCGTGCGTGCAGGGCGTCGGATGGACAGGTGATAGGACAGCCGCGTGAGTATGAAGGCCCCCCGTGATGCAGCACTTCGCCTCTCTTTCTGCCTAATGCATATGCTCGGCGTCCCACCCGGTGCTCAGGAGCTGTCATGTGCCACACAGTGCTGCTGCAGGAGCCAGGTCGGAGGTAGGCAGGCACCCACACAGCTGGCAAGCTGGGCGACTCCTGTCCTCGTGCTCCAGCCAGCCGGCTGCATATTGCGAGAGGTAAGCATGCTGGCAGTGGGAGCGTGAGTAATGCCCCGCGGCAGGCGGGATGCCACCATGAGAGTCACGGCGCAGCCTCGCCCCCTCGGGCTCAGTTCTCGGGCGCTCTCTCAGCAGAGCATTCTAATGCCTTGCAGGCTTAGCGGCCCTGGCATGTGGCATTGGGACCAAAAATAGACCTAATCATCTAAAAAAGTAATACAACAATAATTATTTTCCCAGTCCAACTTCAACTCCCTCTATCAGCCTTTGCACTCCTTCACTCCCCTGATATCTACTCCCTCTGACTTTCTTTCTGTCCATCTCCTTTCCTGCTCTCTTTTTTTGCTGCTCATATTTCTTATTTCTGTTCTGAGCGAGAGAAGAGCATGTCTGGATGCGGCAAATGAGACAAGGGTCTGGCATAGGGGACGACAGGTGAGGTCGCACAGAACGATGCTTTGGGACAAGGCCCAGGGCATCAGGGAGGCTTCGATTCTCCGTCTATCGCGCCTTGGAGGAGCCAAGTGCGTCTCCGGCCTCTTCTGTGAGGAGACTGGTGTGCTCAGGGTAAGAGGACGAGCATCACCGCTATAGATGTGGTGTGGGGGCGGCCTTAAGCCCGAGGGGCGCACTCTCTATGGATTTGGCTGCTAAATACTCTACTTACTCCCAAAATACCACCCTTTCAGTCCTTCTCACTGTTTTCTCAGCTCACATGGTCTCCCTCTGTTTTCCTCCCCCTGTCTCTCTCCTGCCGTTAGCTAACTTCCTTTCTCCTCCTACTTTCCTCTCTCTTTTTCTTTTGCTTCGTTCAATTGCGCTAGCTTCAGTTTTCCACAGTCTTTGTTTTTTAATTCCTATTATTCCTCACACCATTTCTGACCGCTCACGCCTCCACCAAGCATTTCTTCTTTTCAACCGTTCTCATTTTTAACCCTTCTCAATTTTATCATATTCAACTCGCATCCACCTTTTCAATTCCCCTCTACTCTTTTCCGTCCTTTCCCCCATGGCACTTTTCTTTTCTTTCTCTCCTCTTTTCTCTTTTCCCCATCACACCCCCTTTTTATTTTCCTCTCAGTTTTTAGGTTTCACCTGTCGAAAGCTGCGCAAGCGGCGTTTCGCGCAGGCAAAATCTAATGAGAACAGTAATGTGGCTTGGTCACCGCCTCTCTGTTCCATTGGCTGGCTCCATAAATGGAGGCTAGCCATTGGAAGAGAGATCTGCTCGTCATTCTGCGAGCAGATTCGTGGGCGTTCCGGCGATTTTTAGGCTTTTCTCTACGTCATGCGGCTCTGGGCGTTTTTTTTTTTGGGGAGGTTTTTTTTTGGTCATTCCGCCGGAAGAAGTCGTCCTTGGTGAGTGCTTGCTGTCTTGTCTTCCCCCGCCCCCCCTCCCGCTGTCCGTGTGCCCGTTACCGCCCCCCCTCCCGCTGTCCATGTGTGCCCGTTCCCGCCTCCCCTCCCGCTGTCCATGTGTGCCCGTTCCCGCCCCCCCTCCCGCTGTCCATGTGTGCCCGTTCCCGCCCCCTCCCACTGTCCATGTGTGCCCGTTCCCGCCTCCCCTCCCGCTGTCCATGTGTGCCCGTTCCCGCCCCCCTCCCGCTGTCCATGTGTGCCCGTTCCTGCCCCCCTCCCGCTGTCCATGTGTGCCCGTTCCCGCCTCCCCTCCCGCTGTCCATGTGTGCCCGTTCCAGCCCCCCCTCCCGCTGTCCATATATGCCCGTTCCCGCCGTAGCACCGAGTGCATTGATGCAGCTGCGGGTGCGCTCGTGCACTTGAGGAAACACGTATTGCAGTTATGGTGCGCTGGTGCAACCCGGGGTGCACTAAAGCACCTGCGGGTGATCGCGCGTGCCCAGCTCTGCATTTGCTGGTGCATTTTTAGGAAGGATTGGTGCTGTTCTTGGACCTTGCAACCACAGGGCTGCACTGGAGGAGTAAAGTGTGAGGTGCGCAAGCTCGGTGTAGTTCTTTGGGGACACTGGTGAACTGGCGAGTGCATTGGTGCATTTGAGTGATCACCGGGCAGTTATGGTGCGCTCATGCAACCCGAGGTGCACTAGAGCAGCAATGTTTGTGCATCTCGGGAGAGGCAGGTGCATTTTAGGGAATCGCTTGTGCAGCCCTTGGAGGAGACTGGTGCAGGCAGTGGGGTTGCTGATGCGAATAGTGGATAAGAAAGATTTGAAGGTGTATTGATGTAGTGCTTTGGGGTCACTGGTGCAATGCTGGTTGCACCAGAGCAGCAGTGTGTGAGCTCGTGCAGCTCGGGAGAGGCAGCCATTGTCGGCTCGAGGGCAGAGGTGCAGCCATGGGGTTACTGGCGCCTGTTGCTTATTAATGCTGGTGCAGCTGTGGAGAGCTGGTGCACTCCGCGTGAACAGTAGTGCACAGATGGGGTGTCGTGCAGTTAAAGAACACTGGTGCAGCTGTTGGGGGTGCTGGGGCTCCTGCAGGGTGCGATAGCTGGTGCACTAGTGCACAGATGGGGTGTCGTGCATATAAAGAACACTGGTGCAGCTGGTGGGGGTGCTGCCTGGGGCTCCTGCAGGGTGCGAGGGCTGGTGCACTAGTGCACGGACGGGGTGTGGTGCATATGAAGAACACTGGTGCAGCTGTTGGGGGTGCTGGGGCTTCTGCAGGGTGCGATGGCTGGTGCACTAGTGCACAGATGGGGTGTCCTGCAGAGGAAGAACACTGGTGCATAGCTGGGGGGTGCTGACTGGGGCTCCTTCAGGGTGCGATGGCTGGTGCGGTTGTCTATGGTGCTTTGTAACACTTTAATGGTGACACCGCTGTACGTGTGTTGTAGTGCTGGATAGATGTGTAGTGGGGTCTGATCCAGCTGGCAGATGTAAGTTCGGGTCACTTGTGGCGGCCGCCGGCTGGGCACAGCTGCTGTCATTGGCAGAGGCGCAGGGTCGCACCCTCCGGAACACTGCTGGTGCAGAGAGCATGGGCGCTGGTGCAAGGACTCACCGGTGCGGGTGTGGGAGAGGCCGGGACGGGCACCAGTGCTGCAGAGTGCGGTCATCGACTCACAGAGACCCTGGGGTAACAGTCTAGGTGCAGGGGCACTGTGGGGCACTTCATGGCTGCAGTGCAATGGGAGCTTGGGTCATTGTGAATAATTGTGCAGTGCTAATGTGACCGTGTCGGATGAGGGTCATCCGGGGAGCAGCAGTGGGTCTCCGGTGCAGCTGTCGAGGGAAGTGGACGGGGGCCCGTAGCGTATACACAAGTTCACACGGACACGGCAGGGTCGGTGGTGCAGCTGTGCGCGGCGGATAAGCAGTAATGCAGCTGTGCAAGTCACTGGTTGTAGGGGGGGTGTTGGTTCATTAGTGCAGCTGTGAGAGCATTGGATGTTCACTGCTTCCGCTGTAAGAGGCTCGGTGGTGATTAGGGTGGGTGGACACTGGTGCAACGGAGGCAGACGCGGTGTTCACTAGTGCAGCTGTTGTGGGGGAATCTGTGGTGCCACCATGGTGTGCTAGTTTTCTATCCCAAATAGTCCGGAATACATACATAATATCCTTGTCCACTGTTCACTATTTTTAAGAATGTCATACTATAATATCCTTCGGAAGTAGGAAATACATATTTATCACTTGTAGCTTGTCGTGTCCATTCAACACACTCTCCTCTGAGATTACAACAAGGTTGATACTATTATTTAGTTAAAGAGAAAATATCCATTTAGGAAAGAAATCTAGAGAAACGAAACGCCCAACAATAATGTTTGTCAGCTACAATGCAATCAGGTCAGCATTTTCTACTCCCTTTGAACGAAATAATAGGAGCAAACGGCCAGATTCATCAATGTCCCGTTTTGCGAGTCCTTAATAGCGATTATTAAGGAATAGCTATTAAAGACTCGCAAAACGGGATTCATGTAGAAATCGCAAAGAAAATTGCGATTCCTACAGCTTCCATATTTGCGATTAGCAAATTGCTAATCGCAAATAAGGAATAACTCCCCATTCATTCCTAAGGGCCTAAAGTCCCATAGGAATGAATGGGGAGTCATTCCTTATTTGCGATTAACAATTTGCTAATTGCAAATAAGGATGAGATTTCAAGGGTGCCAGGGTGTCCAAAGGACACCCTGTAGCACCCCTGAAATGCAAATGTACGCAGGTGTTGCGCACACACATGTCCGTAGGACATGTGTGTGTGTAACATGCAACTTAGAAAAATGCATTAAAGTGCATTTTTCTAAGTTTTCGCTATTTACCACGAAGTTGCACTTCGCGGTAAATAGCGGCCCCATATTGCGAATTCGCAATTTTAAAAGGTTCATGAATAGCATTTAAGGAATCTCTAATTGAGATTCCTTAAATGCGATTCTTCGCAATTTTGCGCTTTCTGTAATTGCGATTTTTGCATTTGGGATGATGAATCCCAAATGCAAAAATAGCGCTCGCAAAGTGCCAGATTCTCAGAATCTGGCCCTTTGCGAGCCGATTTTACAATGAAGAATCTGGCTGAAAATACTTTTGAATTTTGCAGCCTACATGGAAAACTACTATGTCATCAATTTTCTAATGAATAAGCAGGCTTATAGTGAAAACATTAAAGAAAAGAACATATGCATAAGAATAATATGTGAAGCATCATTTCATTAGATTTACAAACATAATCTGTTTACATTTCACTAATATATATGTATATGCAAACATTTTCTTAAATGTGCCTGTCAACGAAATCATAAACAAAAATAAGTTTTCTTAAGCATTTTTTATAATCATTATTTTGCAAAGTTACGATTTTCATTAATACTTTTCAGACACATTATCATAATACATTAATAAGTTTCTGTCTCTTTCATAAATAGCTTAACCCTAAACCAGTTTGTGACACTTCTGCATACTTTTACGATGCAGTTTTTAAATTTACACGTATTCACGAGACACTTCTGTTAGTTATTTTCTAAAGTAAGTATTACTAACACACTTACTAAGCAGGATTTTTATTCACAATAATCACGCTTCATTAATATTACCAAACATTGAACATTACAAAAGAAGTACCAACGAGGATGAGAAGATTCTGAGTCCCCAAGTTAATAAGTTAATCTCTAATTGAAAGAGTATTATGGGATCTTTCATTGCAGCATTACCACAGCTGACTCCGAGAACGTGTAATCATGCTGGATTACACAAATAGATATATAGGATCACATTCCATACCGTATTGTACCATACCACTCCAGACCAGACCATACTGTACTGTACTGTACCATACCATACCGTACCCTACAATACCACTACAATACCGCACCATACCATACCATACCATACCGTACTGTCCCATACCATACCATACCATACCATACCATACCATACCCTATCAGTGAAACTAAATGTAGAAACATTCTGACTCCTTTACAACGTAATGCTGACTTTTCCCCCATCATAACATTGTACCTCTTTGGTGTGCAGAGAGAAGGTTGTGCAACAGCCAGAAAAAAGGGCCACTAAAACGTTGGGGCGTTTCAAGAACGTTGCAAGAATCATATTAGAACAACTGACAACAGAGTCCAACATTATGACAATTAACTCTAGGTAAGGCTACCGAGCAACCAGTCGGCACCATCCAGACAGTCCAGGTCCTTGGAAAGGATTACCAAGACACAGGTCACATCTCTAATCTTAAAGCCTCATGAGCAACCACAACAAAAGTCTGTGTAATGCTGGGGATGAGCCCCAATCGAATTATATAAATAAGGGGAATCTAATCTAGTTAAACTGGTAGAGAGGAGAAGTTGGAGATCTACGGTGAGACATGACCTGAAGCACTATAGACTACAAACAATGAGAAATACAACAGAGAATAATGTATGACTTGGGCTGTGTTCACTCAGTCCTAGCCCCATGTACACAGATGGTAGGCCTGTTGTAGACGGCATATACTATTGTACTGCAGGATGCTCTGTGGAAGCTGATTCAGATGTGGTCATGCTAGGAATGAGAAAGACAACGCCGGCGAGAACTTCCAAACAAGATTGATCTCTTTTTACTTATAAGATAAAAGCAGCTAGTAATAATAGCAGCTCGGAAAAGGCTGAATCATCATTCTCAGTAATCTGGCTCTGGAAAATATGGGTCCTTTTAGCAATGGAGCAAATGACCCAGCCAGCTACAAAAAATCCCAAGACACCCGTAGTGACATGGAAAGCCACATGATTGCCACCGACAGCAGAGGCTTAGCATGCCCACAAAGCCTTAAACTATTGTAGTTGCGAGTATGGTAGTAAATGCAAAGGGCCTAACGTGTTTCGCATCTGAGAACTGGCTGCAAGCCATGAGTGGAGGAGATCACGGGTTCTCGTGGCTCCACACACATCGCGATCCCTCCCATGAGTTGCCCTATTGCACAGGCGGTGCTTTGAAGGTTGTGGTTGAAAGGGCAGTGGGAAATAACAAGCATTCATTGGCCTTTCTTCTACTTTGAAAACACTCATGAACAGTTTCACACAAAGAAAAGCTAAGATGGGTCAGTGGATGCTGGCCAACAGACCAGGGTTTAGCAGTTCAGTTTAGTGTCTGCCATTCACAAGCCCTGACAGCTCTGAGAGAGCACAAATCTGGAAAATGTAGAAGTGCACCATATTTACAAGCACGTAGTATTAGTTTAGTGTGGAATATACAAGAGTGTCAATTTATAGAGAGAAAATATACATGAGTGTTTAATTAGAATAAGGGATGCATATATCAGTGTGAAAAAACTAATGTAGAAGTTTGTAGAAATGTTAGAATGATGTTGGAGTTCCACGTTATGTGGCTAGGTGAAAAAGAAATGTAACTCTGCAAACCATGGAAATGTGTAGGCCACATGGCATTTCACAAGAAACGAAAGATGCTGCTACACTTTTAAGTAACTTGGATTCTAATGTCATTTTACTGCAAAGTATTATTAACCATATAATTGAAATATGTTTTAAATAGATGCGTTATATTTTAGTAATGTGTGTTAGTTAGAATACTGTTTAAACAAAGAAATTAAATGTGCATATAGCAGAGGCCTGTTTCATGTAATTCTAGTAGGCCTGAATAGATAAAGCCGCTTCTTTGATCTGCATATGCTCGTTAAGGAGAGGTCGCACAGAGCACGAACGAAAGGTCTGTTCAAGATGTTTTACGACTTCTAGATATGGTGGAGGCCGGAATTTGGGGCCTACCGAGAAAGTGTCTGTTTGCAGGTGCGAGGGGGACTTAAATCAGAAATAATGAATAGACTTTTGTTCAGAGGCGCCAGGCACAGGCCTGTAGGAGTCTTCAGGAATTTTAGGGGGTACCGCCTGGTCGGAGAGAAGCCTGGGAAGCAAGGTCAACTTTAATGAAGAGTCCCGAGGAGCACCAGCATGGAATTTGCCGCTCGAAACTACACCACGTGAGGGGCGTCTCCAGGGGCGTTCCTATTGGAAATGTGATTTTGTATTAGGGACAGCACCCCGGGGTGGAGTTAGAGCAGATGATCTGAGGAACCTAAGAGAGCGGATGGGTAGGCAGATAGAGAACTGCAAGACTTCGACTTTGAGACAAAGACTAAGGGAAGTGTGTGACCACTGCTGACACCTTTTTAGGTAAAGATCTTGTTAAGTAGGGATGTCACTTAGTCTAGTGTAGGGACAGCCTAACTTGTATTTTTCCTTTTCTGTAAATGACTCTCAAGTTGCAACTCACAGCGATTCTTGCAACTCTCATGGTATTTGAGATATTTCTGATAATTTCCTTTTGCCGATTAAGAGCATTTAGAGAATTTCTTTTTATATTGATACCTGTATATCTTTTGAATCTTATTCTGAGATGTTTGTATCTCCAGATACTTTTGGCTTTACAATAAACATTTAAACTTTTACAGTGGTAAGTGGTTCTTTAGAGTGGTGTAAGTTCTTTCTTGATTAACCTAGTAGTGGATTGCCTTTTACTCAATGACAGGTACCAACGATTCAACATTCCTGAGCTGGGATCTGGTAAAATAATAATAGACCAGAAATCCCGCGTTAACAGTTGGTAGCAGATTAGGATGGTTACCTTCTTGAGGAAGGTGATCTAGACTAGGTTAGTTTACCCCAAGGTCCCTAGAGCTCGAGAGGTGGCCTGCCGAAGAAGGCGCTGACGGAGAGAGAAAAGCAGCAGTATCGGACGAGAGTGAGTATAATAAGGGTCATGCGTGGACAGATTGCGGTGTTTTGTGTTGTATCTGTATTGTAATGTCTTGCGGAGTTGAATGCCTGTAGCGTGATTGTGAGAAGGTTGTGAGCGCGTGCAACCTGGTAAAATCTTAAGTTCGGGGGAGAGCTTAAGTGGTTCGGGTGTATCGAACATCCAGAGTAATTGTCGACCGGAGTAAGGAGGTCATGAGGTACCATTGACCGCCGCAGGACCGAGATAGGGGGAGTGTAAGAGTGAGTGTGTGAGTAACGGACGCTGGTCGAAAGTTACTGTGTGTAAGTAACCTATCAGAGAAGGCGATTGCCTGGACGTAAACGGAAAGATATTTCGTCAGTTAAGGTGACAATTACAGATAAACTGTGGGCGTACAGTCAAAGAAAAGTGATCGCTTGGACGGAAGTAATCATTTTTCGGAGTATGAATGGGACGAATGCATGACCGCGGAGACGAGCTGAGAAAGGAGGGGAACCGCTGCGAAGGGGGACGAGTGACGTCGACAAGAGCCGCGCTGAGATAGGGCGGTTAGTGAGGAGCCGCGACGTGATAGGACGGTTGGTGTGACGTCGGCAGGAGCCGCGCTGAGATTGGGCGGCTGGTGTGACGTCAGTGAGAAGTCGTGTTCTGATAGGCCAGTTAGCGAGAACCGTGCTGGGATTGGTGGATTGGCATCAGGAAGTAAACAGACGCGGAGGAAAATTGAAATATTGTAGGTTTTGAACATGAAGTGTTTTAAATGTTTGAGAGAGATTTTTAAGAGAAAAAGAAGGAAATCTTATCACGGGGAAGAGGCACCGCCAGAGGGTACACCAGGGTACTATATGGCAGCGAATGTTGGCTTGCATACGATACTATGGATTAGTGAATGGAATAGGATTTCGGAAGGGAATGAAGAACTGACGTTTCCTAAGTACGGAACGTTCAAGTTAGAGGCGTTACATCGGCTGAAATCAATTATGTCCTCATTGAATCCTCCGCCTAGACCAACCCAGTTTGAGGCCCTTAATGCGTGGCTTAGGGCGGCACACGATAAAAAATCTGAACAGGCGCCAAGAAAGGTTGAAGCGATCAGTAAGGGCAGTACGAGATGCCAAATGGGATGCGGACGCCAAGAGATGGAGGGTACAGGCTATTGAGGTGGACAAGTTATACCCAGTGAGAGAGGTGACAGGAGAACAGAGGCTCATGGAAGAGGATGAGGAGAGCGAGTCGGAGGACAACTTGATAAATAGGTTGTTGATAGATAGACCGCCTCCGAACGTTGGGAGAATGGAGGATAGGGGACTCGCAAGGGATGATGGGTCTGCCATAGAGGGATATGTACCACTCCATATATCAGAGTGGACACCGACCAAAGGTGAGGAGACACCTCAGCCTAGTACAGTACCGAGAGTAGTCGGAAGGTTTGTGGTGCAGAAGGTACCGGAAACAGAGAGGGTTGAGTCCTATGGGTTGCCAGACGCTCTACAAGTACCCGTTACCATAGGTCCTATAGTATCGATTTACAACCCCGAGAGAGACAGAGAGGAAGAACAGATGAGGTTAGATAGAGAGAGAGCAGAAATGGAAAGGAGAAATAACACGACAAATGCCTGGAGTCAATTGCCAGGACCAGTGACGTGGAGCACCCCATTTGATCCAGCAGTGGGTCCCGCAGCAGAACAGGGGGGCCAGAGAGGACCGATGGACCTGAGGGGACCACGGCCGAAATCCTTTAAGGAGCTGAGGGCCGATTTGAGAGAATGGGATGGGTCCACAGAAGCACCAACCAGCAGGCCAAGAACAGAAGCAGAATGGGGAGGCCAAGGCAACGGAACATTGTCTCACTGCGGGGCTAGTGCAAGTAGTCAGGAGTGGGATGGTAACAGGCCGGAGAGTAGAGGAGTTATACGTCATACTGACGGTGGGAATGAGCAGGAGAGACGTGAGAGAAGTACAAGATGTGGGGAGACGTCTCGTCTCATTCAAAGCGAGGGAGACCAACGGACCCAAGAATACAGAGAGAGGTTTAGATGTACTCACCATGCACCTAATGAGAATGTACAGTCCTGGAGTCGTGGGAGCATGGGGAACAGTGAAGGATCTTGCCATGGGTCGAGAGATCAGGGACCACCGGCAAAAGACGAGGAAAGGGGGAATAACGGAATGTCTTATCATGCATCTAGGGAAATCATGCAGGATGGGACTGGTAGGATTATGAGAAATGGGAAAGTGTTTCACCATACACCCAGAGAGGATGGAACTGCATGGGACCTGGAGAGATGGGAACAAGGGAGGACTCCCCATAACTCGCCTGAGCCTAGACGTAGGACTCGGAGCTGGGATGGGAGAGATGTGAATGGACCCCCTAGAACTAGCATACTGAGAGCTGCAGTAAAGGCCAAAAGACTCGATGTCACTAGCTTAAAATCTGACCTGGATGAGATAATAGATGGGACGTTGCCCTTAGAAAGGATTGACCTGTATGAACAAGATGAGTTACTGTTTATAGCAAAAGATATTACCCGAAAGGCAAGAGCAATTCATGAGAAACTGTCTGGACTGGCAGACAAGTATATGGTAGACTTGTCCAGAACGAGGACATTACAGAGAAACCATAGGTTGCAGTATTCAGACCAAGACTTAGATGAGAAGAGAACTACAGGATTAAAAACACACATAAGGGAGCTGATAACAGGAATAAGAGCATGGAGAGATCTGGACAAGTGGGAAGAGAGGTGGTCCAAAAGGGGTACTGTCAGGAGGAGCACGAGTGTGATGTCTCCGGAAGGAATGGTAATGCAGATGGAGGCATTTCCTTTGAGGGAAATATCGAATGGGAACTATGTACATGTGCCCTGGAGTAGAGGAGATTTGGCTGCATTTACCAACTCATTTCCGAAGTTAAGGGACAATCCTGTTGAGTGGTATAAGCAGGTAGAAAGGTTTGTGAAAATCTCGAAGGTATTGTGGATTGATTTAAACAACTTGTTTGACATTGTGGTGCCAGGAGATTTGTGGACAGCATGTAAGACTAGTGTCGAGTGGCCAACGGTAGAACCAGAAAGGGATGCTGCCACAAATGGACCGTCTGAAACTGTAACGTTGAAATATGAAAGAGTAATAACGTGGCTGAAGGAAAAGGTCCTACCACAAGACATAGATTGGGTAAAAATAGACCGAACAAGACAGGAACCCAAGGAGACAGTTCATGAGTTTTATGAGAGATTGCTGAAAGCATTCAAACAATACAGTGGACTCGATGTAATGGACCCCAAGGATATAGGACAGTTTGTGTCAAAGTTTGTTTTGCGGTTGAGACCTGATATTTGTTTGATGATTCAGCAACATTTGATTTGTTGGCAAAACAGACCATTAGATGAGATTTTGAGGTATGCCAGGTACTGCAGTGACGAAATAGATTCCAAAGCAAAGAAGCTAAAAGAGAAGCTGATGGTAGTGCAGATGCAGTCAGCTGGAAAGGGTGGACAGCGCCAACAGGGAACAGGGACAATGGGACGAAAACCAAATGGACAGAATAGAGACAACGAGGAAAACCCGAGACCTAGAATAGACCTTGCTACGTTAAAGAAAACGACGAAGTGCCACCAGTGTCATCAGGTGGGACATTGGAGACGCGAGTGTCCCTATGACCCTGAGAACGGAGAATTAGAGGTAGAGGAGGAGGTTCCAGAGGTTCCAGTTCAAGGGGTACCAGTGCCGAGAATCAAGGTGGCCAAAGGGGGGACTTCGGCTCCACGAGCTCAGTTTCCGCAGCCACCAAAGATTTCGACAGGGGGAAAGGTCTTTAGACAAATGCCTCTTTTCATAGATGAGGAAAAATGTTATTACATTGATCCATTGACTGGACAACGTGTAAGCAAAGAAGAGGACTGTACCCTCGGGGCAGTTCTGGAAGTGGATCAAAGAGGACCGTTTGTTGAGGCTGAAGTGGCAGGGTGTCCTACAACGTTCTTGGTGGATACTGGAGCTACTCGATCAACTTTGAAGTCAGCAGTGGTTCCGGATCTACCAATGTCGGGGGAAACAATTCAGGTGGTAGGAGTCGCAAACAAGAGAATGACTAGCCCTTTGACGGAACCAGTGTCAGTGAAAATCGGAAATTACATGAATGAACATCAGTTTGTAGTATGTGATTCAAGTCCTGTGTGTCTGTTAGGAAGGGACTTATTGTGCAAACTGAACTGTACCATATACTGCACGCCTCAGGGAGTAGAGGTAGAAACGACAGATGATGATGCTACCTTCAAAATTGTGAATTCAAGAACATGCATAGAACTGTATCCCACTTTGACTGTGGAGGACCTTCCTTGGGACTTACGCGAGGCAGTATCATCAGAAGTATGGGATTTTACAGGAGAAGAGATAGGATTGGTCAAAGGGGTAGAGCCAGTGAAGATCATAGTGAAACTAAATGTTGATTATCCAAGAACGCCACAATACAAGCTGTCCCAAGAGACGATTGCAGGAATAAAACCCGTGATCGACTCTATGATTAAACAGGGAATACTGAAAGAAATCGTGGGAAGTTCATGCAACTCCCCGATTATGGGTTTGCAGAAACCTAGTGGGAAATTTAGGATAGTACAGGACCTGCGAAAAATTAATAACATTGTTGTTTCATGTTGTCCAGTGGTACCGAATCCATCAGTGATACTGTTTCAGATACCATTCCAAGCTGAGTGGTTCACAGTGATAGATCTTTGTCAGGCTTTCTTTTCAATCCCATTAGACGAAGAGAGCCAGTACCTTTTCGCGTTTAAAATGGAGAATCGCGTCTTAACATGGTGTAGAATCCCACAAGGGTTCACAGATAGCCCATCAATCTTTAATCAGTTACTGAAAAAGAATCTTGAAAGTCTGGTACTGCCCCAGAATTCGGTTCTGGTCCAGTACATAGACGACCTACTTGTTGCGTCAGGAACAGAAGAAGCTTGCAAGGAAGACACCATCGCCTTGCTGAACCATTTAGCTGAAAATGGACACAAGGTATTTCCGAGTAAATTGCAGTACTGTCTGACAGAAGTACAGTACTTGGGTCATCGGATAGAAAAGGGAAAGCGTAAGGTGTCACCAGATAGAATAGAGGCAATCATGAAGATGAACTCGCCTACAACACAGAGAGAAGTCAGGATGTTTCTAGGAATGGTTGGTTATTGCCGACAGTGGATAGCTAACTTTTCACTGAAAGCAAAACCCTTACAGAAACTGACGCACAAGGAGGTGAGTGATCCGGTACCATGGGACAACGAGTGCTTGATGGCGTTCCTACAGCTGAGAGATGACTTGTGTCGTGCTCCGGCTCTGGGAATGCCGGATTATGAAAAGCCATTTTCCCTCTATTGCTGCGAAAGGGAGGGCTGTGCTTTGTCAGTCTTAGTGCAAGTACATGGGAATGCCCGTAGACCAGTTGCATACTTTTCGGCTACCTTAGATCCAGTAGCCGCAGCGTTGCCCGGATGTCTCAAATCCGTTGCTGCAACAGGTGTCAGCATTGAGCGTTGTGAAAGCATTGTGATGGGACACCAGTTAGTGGTGTATGTACCTCATTCTGTGGAACTGTTAATGACCAGGACCAAGACCCAGCACTTGACCAACAGTAGGCTCACGCGCTATGAGCAAGTTATTCTTGCTGCAGAGAACGTGACCCTTAAGAGGTGCTCTGTCTTGAATCCTGCTACTCTGATGCCACTTCCTAATGACATAGAAAGCGAAGACTGTGAAGATCACGATTGCCTTGATGTGACTGAACTATGCACGAAGCCCAGACCAGATATTGTAGATGAACCATTGATCGACCCCGATGAAATTTACTTTGTCGATGGTTCATGTTTAAGAGACGATACTGGTCGGTTGAGAGCAGCTTATGCTGTTTGCACCATTACTGGAGTTGTGGAAGCCGCTTGCCTGGAAGGAGTACACTCCGCTCAGGTAGCAGAAATCATTGCATTGACACGTGCCTGTATAGCAGGCAAGAAAATTAGAGTCACCATCTATACTGATAGCCAATATGGTTTCGGTGTAGTTCATGATTTCGGGCAATTGTGGTCTCAGAGGGGTTACATGACCTCCTCTGGTTCGCCAATCAGAAATGGAGAATTTGTGCGGCTGTTTTTAGAAGCATTACAGGGTCCAGCTGAAATCGCTGTTGTAAAGTGTGTAGCTCATACGAAAAATACAGATTTTGTGTCACAAGGAAATAGATATGCAGACGAAGTTGCCCGCTATTGTGCGGAGCATGGTTATACTTTCACGGAGGTGGAAGTAAGTGGGGCTCAGGAAAGGACAGAATTGAGCATGATGTTAGAAACAGTCGATACTTGGGAAGATTTGAAACAAATGCAAGACAATGCACCTGAATCTGAGAAGCAGGCGTGGGAAACAGCAGGGTGTGTGAGAAGCTAAATGGATTTTTGGATTTCAGTAGATGGAAGGGCCGTGTTACCTGAGGAGTTAGCGAGCCCAATGGCACGACAGATACATGGTCCAGTGCATTTGGGAAGGGATGCCATGCTGAGGGTGTTCAGGCAGACTTGGTATTGCCCAAAGTTTAGGATTGCAGCAGAAGCAGTGCGTAAGCGATGTGTTACTTGTCAGCAGTTGAACATAGGGAAAAGAACACCAGTTACACTGAGTCACATTGGGAGGTCTGGAGGGCCTTTCAACAGAATGCAATTGGATTTTATTGAAATGCCAAGGGTCAACCGCCTTAGGTATGTTCTGGTGGTAGTATGCATATTTTCCAGATGGGTTGAAGCGTACCCTACACGCAGGTGCGATACACTCACAGTAGCAAAGTTGTTGCTTAGAGAGTTGATACCGCGCTTCGGGGTGCCTGCCTCTCTGGAATCGGACAGAGGGACACATTTTAACAGCGAAGTTGTGAAGATGCTGTGCTCTGCATTGAACATTGATCAGAAATTGCATTGTAGCTATCGACCAGAGGCTTCAGGTATCGTGGAACAGATAAATGGGACGTTGAAATGTCGAATTGCTAAAGTGTGTTCATCAACTTCCTTAAGTTGGCCTGATGCTCTTCCTTTAGTCCTTATGAGCATGCGTAGCACACCCGACAGGAGGACAGGTCTCTCTCCACATGAGGTGTTGATGGGGAGGGCAATGAGACTTCCAACTGTCCCCTCAACTGCATTACTGAACATTACAGATGACCTGATCCTGGATTACTGCAAGGGGTTATCTGACGCCATTCATTCTGTGTCTCTTCAGGTACAGGCCGCAGAAGTCCCACCTTCAAGAAATCAGTGCCACGACCTGTGCCCAGGAGACTGGGTGCTGGTGAAGAAGCACGTCCGGAAGAACTGCTTGGACGTGCGCTGGAAGGGGCCTTACCAGATAATCCTAATCACAAACACTGCCGTGAAGTGCGGAGGACTGCCAAATTGGATCCACGCTTCCCATACTCGAAGAGTTCCAGCACCCCTGGAAGAAACAGCTCCTCTCACAGACGAAAATCCAGTGGTGGAGGAAGAATCGCAAGAGGGGATCAGTCAAGCTGTGGGGGTGTCTGAAGAAGTTGGGAGTGTAACAGATCCAGAAGAGGAAGGAAAACAGAACGGCAGCGAAACTGAAGTTGCTACTGAAGGAGAAAGCTGTTGTGAAACCAACTCAGAGACAGAGCAAGTTCAGAGTGATCAAGAACTGAGTGAACGGACAAGAAATAGGAGAACAAGGCGTGGAGCAGCTACCTGGCCTGAAAGAAAAAGGAGGCCAAGCTTGAAGCCAGCTCGAGAGGAAACTCTTGCTCCTATATCCGAAGACTCAGATCCAGAAGAAAGTGCACAAGGACAAGAGCAGGAAGGTCCGAGAAGATCAAGGAGGGTGCGAGTGCCTTGCAGAAGATACGCTACTCCTGAGTGGACCTACCTCTCTACAGATGTCCTCAGCGGGACGCAGAACTGGGAGGGTGAGGGAAGTGACCCTGACCAGAACTGACCCGATCATCACAGTGGAAGTAAGGTTCTTGATACCAGGAGCGGAGGTTGAAAGATTGCTGACACTTAACATCGTCTATCCTCCTCTTCTGAGCGGAATAAAAAAGTTGATCCTAGAGACAGTTGAATTTCCATGTTGTTGTTCGAGGTGTCCAATACTTGAGGGAATCCTTCTTCGTATGGAAATATTCGAGCAAGTTGTGGAACTTCTTGGAACACGCATAGTTTCGGATTATTAAAGACTTTGAAAAGAACTTTGTCAATACAGATTGAGAGATAACCTAGTGCCAAGAAGAAGAAGAAGAAATTAGGGATTCCATTTTAGAGGATGGAGAAGGACTAAGGTTGCCTATTGCTACAGAACTCAGAGACTGTTTTTGCGGAGAGGATTTTTCAGCTTCCAGGTGTGGTTCGAAAGATTGGAGAAGCAAAGAAAAGAGACTTGTACTGTGAAAGAAAACCAGAACTACACTGTTTTGAGACCATGGAGGCTGGCAACCCGAACCGCAGGGCAAAATGCATAATAGGCACACTTTTAGGGGTAGTGATTTCTCTTATAGTTTTAGTAGTTACAGTATCTTATATAGTGGGACATGAAAATGATGTGATAGCAGAAAAAGAAGCAAAAAGTGTACCAACACAGAAGCCTCCTACGATTGGTAACCAGGGGGAAAATATAGCGAAAGAGAAAGCTTTGTTAGATGCTGAAATAAAAAGATTACATGCAGATGAGTCACAGGGGAATTTTAAAACGAATGCTTATGCCAAATTGCTTTATGAATATATTGATGTCATGGAGGCGAAGAACTGCTACGTCTGTATGCAGTTGCCAGTTTCTGTAGATGAAGGCATCAGATACCATCATCTTCCATTGACCTATGGAATCTCATGTAGTTTGTTGCTAAGCATATTTTATGAACGAGAGGGGTTCGAGTATTACTTCTCGAACTTTGACTCAGTATTGCCAGAGGTGTCAAATTATAAACATCTCAACAAGTGGGATTATTACAAGTGTGAAGACAGGTTACAGAAATGTTTCCTTCCATGGAGGACATTAGATACTTCACATGCCCGAAGGAATAATTTGACTTGTAAAGTGTAAGAAATTGAGAAAAAGTTTATAGGGCAGGTGGATGATCGATATAGGAGACAAAAGATCCTAAAAGCTTCGGGACAATGGAAAACAGATTGGACCCGGGAAGAAAGAGAACACCAAAGAAAGGGTAGCAGTGGTCCAATAGCTTTAGACCGAGAGAAAAGGGGAAAGCTATGTATACACAGAAGTCGAACATATTATGAGAATGTGTTTGTGGGAGAAGTTAGTTGTGAACATGCTTTCCAATTAGAGTACTATTCTAAGGATTTCCTGAAGGAAAGGCAGGCGATCCCGAATGTGTATTTTGTCTGTGGAAGAAATGCATACGTGAAACTACCAGATAATTGGTATGGATCATGTTATTTAGCAATTGTCTTCCCCAAAATATACCATGCTGAGGACTTAGAAACCAAAAAGAGAGGAACATCAGCTAGAGGAAGAAGGGATATAAGCGCTGAGGAGGTAGATGGAGATGTGTTTGGTGCTATGTTTCCTATTTTAGGGATAGCACTCAATGATGTTAAGATAAGAAGATTGGCAACAGTTGTAGATAGGTTGTCCGCCAGTACTGCTAGATCTTTAATGCTGGTGGAGGGAGAGATGCAATCGATAAGGGCAATGGTTCTTCAAAACCGACTTGCTCTAGACGTTTTGTTGGCCAAAGAGGGCGGAGTCTGCAAGGCTTTGAAGGTCAAGGAATGTTGCACTTACATTCCAGACAATTCAAAACCTCTCGAACAGTACATTCAAAACATTACTGAAATACATAATGAGATAGAAGATTTGACGAAGGTAACAGTGTGGGAAAAGGTAGGTCAAGGAATGGGTAAAGTTGGAGGTTGGTTTGCCAACCTGGGAAAGAATATCATTTGGTACATACTGAAACCTATCATCATAATAGTGATTTGTATAATCACTTTGTGGGGATTGGTGAAACTGTACAAATGGTATAGAGCAAACAGGTTGCAGAGATCTATGCGAGAGCAGGGAAGGAGATTAGCTGCGATGCAGGAGAATCAGTACCGGAGTCTGAGGGCTCTAGAGGAGATGAAACGAGGGAAGATTGCAACGACTTCAGTTTGATATTCTATACCTTAGAGAGGGTGTTGTGATGATGATGACTACTGTAAGTCATCAAAGGGGGGATTGAGAGAGCACAAATCTGGAAAATGTAGAAGTGCACCATATTTACAAGCACGTAGTATTAGTTTAGTGTGGAATATACAAGAGTGTCAATTTATAGAGAGAAAATATACATGAGTGTTTAATTAGAATAAGGGATGCATATATCAGTGTGAAAAAACTAATGTAGAAGTTTGTAGAAATGTTAGAATGATGTTGGAGTTCCACGTTATGTGGCTAGGTGAAAAAGAAATGTAACTCTGCAAACCATGGAAATGTGTAGGCCACATGGCATTTCACAAGAAACGAAAGATGCTGCTACACTTTTAAGTAACTTGGATTCTAATGTCATTTTACTGCAAAGTATTATTAACCATAGAATTGAAATATGTTTTAAATAGATGTGTTATATTTTAGTAAT
Source organism: Lissotriton helveticus (assembly GCF_964261635.1). Lineage (NCBI taxonomy): Eukaryota > Metazoa > Chordata > Amphibia > Caudata > Salamandridae > Lissotriton > Lissotriton helveticus. Next base: position 395,900,481 of record NC_136057.1, read on the forward strand.
GTGTGTTAGTTAGAATACTGTTTAAACAAAGAAATTAAATGTGCATATTGCAGAGGCCTGTTTCATGTAATTCTAGTAGGCCTGAATAGATAAAGTCGCTTCTTTGATCTGCATATGCTCGTTAAGGAGAGGTCGCACAGAGCACGAACGAAAGGTCTGTTCAAGATGTTTTACGACTTCTAGATATGGTGGAGGCCGGAATTTGGGGCCTACCGAGAAAGTGTCTGTTTGCAGGTGCGAGGGGGACTTAAATCAGAAATAATGAATAGACTTTTGTTCAGAGGCGCCAGGCACAGGCCTGTAGGAGTCTTCAGGAATTTTAGGGGGTACCGCCTGGTCGGAGAGAAGCCTGGGAAGCAAGGTCAACTTTAATGAAGAGTCCCGAGGAGCACCAGCATGGAATTTGCCGCTCGAAACTACACCACGTGAGGGGCGTCTCCAGGGGCGTTCCTATTGGAAATGTGATTTTGTATTAGGGACAGCACCCCGGGGTGGAGTTAGAGCAGATGATCTGAGGAACCTAAGAGAGCGGATGGGTAGGCAGATAGAGAACTGCAAGACTTCGACTTTGAGACAAAGACTAAGGGAAGTGTGTGATCTTCTTTGGAAGTCACCACTGCTGACACCTTTTTAGGTAAAGATCTTGTTAAGTAGGGATGTCACTTAGTCTAGTGTAGGGACAGCCTAACTTGTATTTTTCCTTTTCTGTAAATGACTCTCAAGTTGCAACTCACAGCGATTCTTGCAACTCTCATGGTATTTGAGATATTTCTGATAATTTCCTTTTGCCGATTAAGAGCATTTAGAGAATTTCTTTTTATATTGATACCTGTATATCTTTTGAATCTTATTCTGAGATGTTTGTATCTCCAGATACTTTTGGCTTTACAATAAACATTTAAACTTTTACAGTGGTAAGTGGTTCTTTAGAGTGGTGTAAGTTCTTTCTTGATTAACCTAGTAGTGGATTGCCCTTTACTCAATGACAGGTGCCAACGATTCAACATTCCTGAGCTGGGATCTGGTAAAATAATAATAGACCAGAAATCCTGCGTTAACAGCTCCTTGCAGACACTCTGCCCCCTACAGCACACTTTCCAGCTCGCCTTCCATGGCTGTCAGTCCCGCATGCATAGATGCACGTGGGCGATGCACGTGATTCCGGTTCCGAGCCTGATGCATGATTATAACCTAAGAATCCACAGCCATGTTGGCCAAAAGCGGCAGCCATGAGGAGAGTTGGAGGGGCTGCAGGCAGCGCGGTGTGGGGCCTCCTGGTCGGTACTCACCGCTTGGGAATGTAGGTAGAAAACAGAACGAGTCACAGTTAACAACGCACAGTTTCTCAGGTTTCTGCGCCGCAGATAGCGAAAGACCACGTGGCCACGTGCGGTCAATCGGGATTCAGAACGTTTTGCGCAGGCGTCGTGTTGAAGAAAGCGATGCAAAGTATTGTTTTGCTTGTCAGTGAAAAGTTCCAGGGCGCAGTGTAACACTGTACAGGGCGAGCAGCCGCGCAGCTATTAGTGAATCCAGGCTTATATGTACTGGCAGGGCGTGTGTAGTGTATGTAGCCTTAGGTAAATAAGGATGTTTTTAAGGATCCTTTGAGCATTAGACGCAAGCTGGATTGGGTTTTAATACAAGATTAATAGTACCATCCTTATTTTTATTCAGGTTATTGATCTCAAAAGATTGAATGTTTCAATTAGTACTGCAGGGATTGTATACTTAGCAGGTTATATACAGATCTTTGTAGAGAGTGTATAATAAACTTTGCTTCTAAAGCTACACCCTCTGTTTGTTATATGTCTCAACATTGTATAGTTTTTTTCTATTGTCTTTTGATTCACAAAAAACAATAAAGTATTTAAAATATTTGGAACATAAAATAAAAAACCTGTGGCCTGCAGGTTACATGATGTTCCTTGAAGCCAGCGCAGTAGTTCACAAAGCTAACTCATAGTCGTTACAACCTATGATTTGCTGATTCCACGCGCTCCATCGATTTCTACAGCTAGCACTTCATCAGCTGGAGATGCCACTATTGAAAGCTGAGAAATGCTGGAAAAACACACTGATCTCTGCAACAAGAGCTTTAACCGACTGAGCAATCTTACTCGCTAATTCACTCGGCCTCCAATTACAGTTGAAAAGAAAATCTAGTGGGTTAATTTTTCTAGAGAAATACTGTATCTGCACCCTGAAGGTTACATGCTAAAATATTGTTGTGGCAAACTGCTGTCCCTTCTTCCAGGTTTGAAAAAGATGTATACTTCTAAGTTGGATAATTATATCACCTATTATTTACAGTGATGTAAAGGTGGTGAATAACAAGGTGGCAACAATTGCCATTTGAAAATACAAGTACACAATATTTTCATTTACAAATGAATTTATTGTGAGTAAAAAAGAATCCGAAAATAATTCAGTAATTTGTCTGTGGTAACTTAAGTCTAGATTTTGGTTTAAGCAAAGTTTTTATTCTACCAGTACCACCTCGCCCACCCCACTATCTAAAACACCAGGGCCTGATTACGAGTTTGGTGGACAGGTTTCTCCTTTCCAAACGTGACCGAAATCCCGTCCACCATATTACGAGTTCCATTATATTCCATTGTATAAAATGCAACTCGTAATACGGCGGACGGGATATCCTTCACGTTTGTGATGGAGTAACCCGTCCGCCAAACTCATAATCAGACTCTATGTTTCAACAGACCAGACTATACTCCCATTGGAGCCACTGCACGGCCACCCTCCAACGTGCACCATACTTGCCCTTCTTCCCTTCCCACTAACGCTCCACCCCATTTCCTCTCAATTCAACTTTTATGAGGAATGCTATGGTGTCACCTTCACCATCTGAGGAGTGCCCTGATAGCCACTATCTCCACTATCCAAGTGACTGATCACCTCCGCTAGTGTCAAAGGAATGATAACCCAGTGTGCATGTCTAAATTGTGATTCGGTCTGACTGCTCTCTGGTCATAAATGTATAATATGTGAAACAAAAGGGGAGCTTGGCCCTGATGGACAAATGGGGAGGCTGGGCCTAATTAGATACTTGAAAATAGAAAGGTGCCCCACCACTTACTTTTTATCCCTCTCTTAAGGAAAGTTGAAGACGCTGTTTGTCGTACTCAACTAAGTATTTTTATTTTTACCAATCAATTTTTTGATTTCGAAATCTGTTTAGTCAAAACAACCTTATTATAAACAGACAAACACATATATACAATATACATTCAACATATAATGTGGCTTATCTACACAACAACGTGTCAAATGTATAATAGTCAGCAGCAACACCGCTTCTACATCTAAAGATACAAACTAGCATCTCTCCTACCCTGAGGGCTCTGACTTCAAACTACTTATTTCAAGCCGTCATGCATCACTTGCACAACGATAAACTGTAAAATACCTAAATTCCTGAAATCACAAACCCCCAAAACTTCCAACTTAGGAACTTAGGTTTCAGGCTGGCACCATATCCAATAAATCCAGTTCACCGGAAGAAAATCGAGGGTGGCACTACTTTCCTCATTCAAGCCCCCAAACTATGGAATTCCCCACCTGTAAAGATTAAATCACTTAGAATTCACAAGAATGGTTAGGAGTACGTTATTCCCAACATGATTCACCAGAGAACAATTGTATTATTTTGTCCACAGAGAGGGATGTCCCTCGCAATACAAATTCTGAACCAATAGATGCTTCTGCACTAAGTTCTAAGATAAATTGAGAAACAGACCAACCATTTTACCTGGCAAACTTGTTGCTCAAACATTTGTTTCAATACATAAACATAACAGATAGATCTAAGCAAATTGCAAAGATGGTCCACTCTCTCGAATTCACTCGTCAAAATTCAAGGACCACTCTACTGGATATACTGCATTATGGGGGGTACTGCACATTATCAAAGATGCCAAATACAAAGACAATAAATATGAGATCAAACATATTACATTAGCTATCAAAGAATGCAGTCAAGGCCCCTCAAAAGTCAAACTCACTACCTATGGCATCACAAAATATTGCACTTCCTGCATGCAATGGCCATGGATCGTATTTCTGTCCCCGCATGAAAATGACCTTTGACATCCCTCTATCGGCTGTTTTTCCTGTCACTATCTACTTTTTCCTGTCTACTGTACTACATAATAAACACCATATGCTAAATAGAATGTCTAGCTAGATCTACATCTACAATCTCCCCTTAGAACAGAGGTCTTCAATTTGTGGGGCGCGACCCACAGGCGGGCCGTGGAGTCACAAGAAGTGGGGCGCGCATTTCCCAGCCTCACTTCTGCCTGGAATCCAAAACATTTGCTCTTCGTTTTGGAAAATGACAACCGTCCTGGGATGGTTAATGCTGATCATTAAAATGCTTCAGCTGAAGTCTCATTAATTGAGTCTCCTGAGCTGTGAAAAGCCTTCCTGCCAGGGGGCCTGCTTGCCTGAATGAGATGCAAATGTGGGCTGTGAGTTAATCTGCTAGTGTAATGGGTGTTTGGGAGTTAGTTCTGGCTTTAATTGATCGAATCACTCTTTGTGATGTGAAAGATTTTATTTTTATTTTTGTGCGGGTTTGCAAAGAGTTAACAACTGGTCTGTAAAGTGCGTGCTTTTAATCGTAATTGTATTTACACAGACCTCAGTACCCTTAAGGAGGTGTTGAAGGGACAGTTACATAAAAAAAACAAAATTGCATTACAGAGCTCTGGTATTACTAAAATCTACATTTTGGAAGCACCATTTTATTGTAAGACTATTTGCACATTTTAAAGCAGTCTATTTATACTGTGTGTAATGCAAGTATTAACAAGCATTAAAAATGCAATAGGTCTCGCCTTTCATTAAGCTAAAGCCATTTGCTTTGCTATACAATACCATTAGCCCCTACACAAAATATCAGACTCTGGAACTGGAGGAAGAATTTTTATTTAACATGTACCTGACCCGAGACCGGCGCTATGAAGTGGAGCCAGGGTCCTCAACCTCACTGAGCGGCAAGTCAAAATCTGGTTCCAGAATAGGAAGATGAAGATGAAAAAGATGAACGAAGAAAAAACCGACAAAGAACAACCTTGAAAAAGCTAAAAGAAAAACAAACGTAATAAACGGTGTGCATATCAATGAAGAGAACAGAAAAGAACTGCTAAAGTTAACCACTCTGGATAACACAAAAACGTTTTTTTGACTTTGAATGTGAAGGATTCGTGTTTAGATTAGTTTAAACACATCAGTATTTTGGAGCACATGCTTTTCTGGAAAAGCAAATATATGAATAAAAACGATGTTTTCGTCTATTTCCCTCAGAATACAAGTACTTGAATTGTTGGTTTGTATTTGTTTTGTAGTATTTTATTTTATTTTGTAACTTATTCTGCGACAGTGTTTCATTTTTATTTTACAAATTGTGATTGGTTATTTTGTATTAAAGTAGGGCTGTGTCTGTTGATTTGGGAAATTGTTGTCCATGAAATATGTTCTGTAAATACTTGTTTGTTTAATTTTTGTCAGAAGTAAACCCTACTTGTATTGTTATTCTGTTTTGCTTGTAGAAAATAGGTAAATATAGCTAACACCACTGAAACAATGATTGAAGTCTCTTTATTTAAATTAAGCCAGTTTCTTTGGCAACAAAACTGCTAATCAGATTCTTCTATATGGTAAAGTAATGGTGAAAATAAGACACTCAAATCTGCAAAAATGAGCAGGAACAAAAACCATTTTATAGGATTTGCTGAGAATGCCATATGGTAGAAGGGTCTCAGAATGGCACGAAGGCTCTGATCACCTTGCCACTTGTGAATGATTCATTATTAATATCCTTAGGCAATGGACATTGCAACGTACACGTACTCCTCGTACACTGTTTCTATCAATTCTCTAACAATAAATAAATATACATAACGAATAGCAGAGTACGAAACAGAATCGAAATAGAGTGTACATGGAAGTATAAATGCCACCTCATGCTGTGTGTGTCTGATAGGAAGGAGGAAAAAAAGCAACATAATTTCTTCCCTTCCAACAGAGCTACTTCTGGGTTTCGACGTTTTGGTCTGTCATGATTAGAAGAGGCATTTAAATCGCTTATTCTACACTATGTGACAGCAATTAATGCCAACCACTTAATACATTAGTGCAAACTAAAGCAGCCCTGGTGTGTGTGTATAGTGTATGTGTGCATCTCCGAGCATTTGCGTGTCTCTATTTGTTGTGTGATTGGGTTTATGTGCCCTAATTTGCTTAGGCCTGATATTATTTGTGTATTTGAAAATTGTCCGATGAGCACAAAAGGGGAGTGCAAAGGCCTACAGTACTCTCTGGACTCTAATATAATACAACCCTAGGGCTGTGTCTGGATAATCAAGGGATCTTTCCTGCCTCTATTGCCCTTCTGTAAATTAAAAGTGGGCAGCGTTTTTTATATTTGAACAACATCTGTGAGACTTACAGATATTTTGGGAGGAGTCCACGTGAAAATCACATGCGAGTCCAGTACAAAAAGACCGCAGTATGCCAGGTGCAGCAAGATACCAGATTCAATATATGTCCATCTAGTTTCTCAAGTCTAGCAGTGAACCCTTGCTAGTGCAGCGCATACTACTACTTCATACAGTCTGGTTTCACAGGTTACGCAAGTCATGTTCTGATCTACCAAGTCGCTCGCAAGAGAAAGTTAGGCCACGAGTTTACGCTTGCGTAATAAAAATTACGCATGCATCTATAAACGCAGCTTTTTGACGGAGACCCCCCTCCAGGGTTCACCCTGGTTCCGTGAAGTGTCTGTGGAGATGAGAGGAGAAGTCCAGCCTGCTCCAGCACTGTGCCCCCACAGGAGCCTTTGGAAGTCTGCCCTGGTGCACCACTGCACAGGAGGGAAAGGTCTCAGTGGATTCCCTCATGCATCATCATCGACGGGGCGCGAAGAAGGCAGCCAGCCGAGAGTAGGCGCTGGGGTGGAGGGATGGGTAGCAGGGAGGACGGGACCAAGGGCTCCTGAGTGGTGAGGCATCTGCAAGCAGGGCTCGGGTGGAATGTGAAACCGAATCCTCCACAAGTTAAAGATAGACACTGGGCACAGGTGGCGGTACCGCGCGCCGGGCTCCAAGCTCAGCCCACAGCACCCAGGACCCTGTGGCCGCACCCAGGGGCGCGAGACTCCTCAAGCTGCGTGTGAGGTTTAGATTCAGCCTGGATTTACTATGGTGCGTGAGTGCATAGGAGACTATGGTACATGCTGCGGAGTAAGTGGAGACTGCCACCGGTGGCAAGATGCACGCGCTTGGTCTTTTTACTGCAAGCAGGGCAGCAGGTTTTTCATATGAAGGTCCGAGGTGGCGGTGGAAAAGTCTATATCCTTGACGAATGTTTTTTCGGAAGGGTGGGGGACAAATAGTTTGCAAGATGTTGTACACAATTCGTTGCCTGTTTTGCCACCTGCTGGAAACAAGCGCGGTCCTCTTTTAATAATAAAAAGTGGTTACCGACTTAAACAAGTGCGACCCAGGCGGCCTGCGCTAACAATAAAAAAGAAAGAGTGCGTCCTAGTTAATGAGGCAGTCGGTCTAACGCCGCTTGTGAGAAATCCAATCCCAGTGGGCAGGGCCAAAAGGAGACAAGGCAGCAACAAGGAGGGACTAGGAAGCCTCCTTTACAATGAGAAGCCTGCGTTTAGCCTAACCTATGACGTGAGCCAATGGGAAGAGGGGCCGGGGCTTCAAGTCCCCTTCCTCACCCCTGTTGATTTCAAGAAGCTCTCGGATGCTGAAAGCAGCGCATGCGCGCTGCTATCGACAGCCGAGACCTAAAAAATGACTAACATATTCACAGTAATTTCTGTCAAAGGCTGTTACTTCGTAGCACTAAAACTACACAAGTCACTTTTTTCCACTGCAGCAACCAAGATTTAATTCTGTATCTCTTTAATTACACACCGACCTATGCAGAGCATTAACTAATAGAGGTTTCATATTGTGCTACAGTGCATTTCCCACTGAGTAACAACTTTTTAAAATGTATTTTTCATTTAAGATGCCCATTATCCTAAATGTGGCTCCCTGGTGGGGAAAGACCAAAAAAAATACACAAATGTTTTGGAGCTTATTTATGAGAATCTAGTGCCGCCAGAGAATCACTTGTTTTTGATGCACCAGCACCACAAGCGGCTCAACTATACCTATGAGACAGGGCAAAGTCATCCTGCATGGCTTTTCATGGCTTCATAGATATGGAGGAAGACAAAGCAGCGCAAGTCACCGCGTTGCCTTACTCTGAACCAAGGAGGCATTCAATGAGTGTTGCGTCAGTGTTTCCATGTAACTCCCATGTATTTTGATGCTGCCCCAGATTTGCAAAATCACGTAAACCTGGGGCAGCACCAAAACCTTACACTTCCCCAGTGGAGGCATAACAGGAAGAAAGTTTTCATTTTTCCTCTTCCCATGTGTGCTACATTCTGCAGCTCACATAGAAAGAGGAAAACAGTTCTCTGGATTGCTTTGTGAAGGAAAGTGCCCCTTCCTGCACAAAAAACAATCCTGCCAATGTTGGTGCTAGGCAGCAATTTGTGCCCCAACACAAGAGGAAAGGACAGGAATGCACTGTATTTCATGAATACATTGCATTCCTGTCTGCCCTTTCACATTAGCATAGGATAGCATAGCAAGAAGACTTGAGGCGCTGTACTATGCCAATTCTTCATAAATGAGCCCTTTGTTTTTAGCTACACCTTTGGCCACGCCCTCTGACCTTTGGTTAGGTAAACATTGTTTAATATTATTTCCCCACAGTAAAATTCTTTATCTGTGGGAATTGGGTGTGTTTGTGGTTGTCGATAGTTGTCGATGATGGGGAGTTCCAGGACCTGACAAGGGGTCTCAGCATCAAAAAGTTTGAATACCTCTGCCTTAGAACATAACTTCTTGTAATTGCCTGATAATCCTTCCCTCCCTATGAGGTTTATTAGGATGGCGGGCGGACCATATTAATATGGTGGGGGGAAATGGGATGCGGGCGGAGGTGAATAGAGGCAGTGGCAATCCGCCGGACTTACTAATAGACTCCTATGTTAGTCATTTGCATGGTCGCTCAAAATGACAATTGATTGATATTTGTCTGGCTTACCTATTGAAAATAATTAGCAAACAAATCTAGCCTAACCAATATAAATTAATCCCTTTAAAGCCTTCTGAATGCACATCTTCAGACCAGAAGACTAAAGCTGTTATCTTCTACCTTCAAAAGAATACTATCCTATGACATACATTTGGTTTTCAAGTGAAAGTACTAATGAACCCAATAATGGATTAACCACTTAACCTGGGGTTTCCCGAGTAGCCTGACACTCACCAACAAATGGCTTACATGCCTCCTGACACTCACCAACAAATGGCTTACATGCCTCCTCAATGCTAGTAAGCATTAAATGCATAAAATTACAAATCAATAGAATAAGGAAGAAAGCTCATTTTGAATACTTCTCTCTAACAATGGACGCAAGCAGGGGCTAAGTCAGAAAACTAAAAGGCACCCAAAAAATAAATGGTCCTTCAGGTACAAAGGTGTCTTGCAGTTGCAAAGCCTGCAGTTTGCAATAAAACATAGGGTGCAGTAGAATGGATCAGCAGTTTGTGACCACAACTGTGGTCATAAACAGTGGCAGCTGGTGACCTTTGGAAGTGGTAGGGTGTAGGACCAAACCATACATTTTCCTGGCTGTTTGAGTGCAGTGTAGGAGCAGGAAAGTCCCAAGCCGGGTTCAAGGAGTTCCCTCCCAGGGGAATTATTTTAAAAAATGGTGACAATTGGCGCATTTTACAGCACCCTTCTAATCAACATCATGAAACGTGTGAGGAGGCCTGATACTGATACTAGTGCAAATGGATTTGCAAGGTTGTCTATATTATGTCATGGACGTGGCTAAAAAAAAATATTCCGCAACTATTTTTTGAACTTTCGCCTCCTAGTGAATGTACATAAAATAGTATGCACACACCTTGGGGTCGATTCCGATTTGGGAAAAACCACTCCGAATAGCCGTTCGGAGCGTTTTTCCCATACGAATCACACCCTGCAACGTCCCCCGTACGTACGACGAAGTACGATTCGTACCAGGAGCCGTACTCCGTACGAGTTGTACAAGACACCGTACGACTCTAATCTCCGTACGATTCTCCCTCGGAACACACTGTATGCGACATCTGTACGGTTCGCGGCTGGTTTTTACGACCCAGGAAGTACGATACGTGTCGGGTACGCACCGTACGACCCTTTTTCTACGGGAGCTGAAAACAGCCGTAAAAGCAGAGTTCGCGCCGAAACAGGTATGGAACGGCCCCCGGGTACGGTGCGTACCCCCCATGATCGCAGGGGTACGCACCGTGCCCCTGCGATCATGGGGTGTATGAGCCGTACCCCCATTGTAAGATCGGTGTACGAGCCGTACCCCCATTGTACGAACGGTGTATGAGCCGTACTCCCATTGTGCGATGGGTGTACGAGCCGTACCCCCATTGAATGATAGGTGTACAAGCCGTACCCCATGTACGATGGGTGTACGAGCCGTACCCCCATTGTACGATGGGGGTACGGCTCGTACACCCATCGTACATGGGGTACGGCTCGTACACCGATCGTACAATGGGGGTATGGCTCGTACACCGATCGTACAATGGGGGTACGGCTCGTACACCGATCGTACAAGGGGTACGGCTTGTACACCCATCGTACAATGGGGGTACGGCTCGTACACCCCATGATCGCAGGGGTACGCACCGTACCCCTGCGATCATGGGGGGGGTACGGACCGTACGGTGTGTATGTGTTTGTGTGCTTTTCCGTATGACTCGCCCTTACCTGACGTGGACCGTACGAATCGCGTCCTCCTACCCCGGTCCGGATCGTACTCGTCGGGTCCTACGGCATGTGTACAAGTCGTACGGTATGTGTACGAGTCGTACGGTTCACGGATTCAGCCTTGCAATACGTACGAATCGCGACGATTCGTACGGATTCACGAAATACAGATTGTACTTCGCGACTCGGACGGACGGGTACGATTCGTACGGAGAGGGCTCCAGATACAAATCATACGGACGTTTTTTTTCCCGAATCGGAATCGACCCCCTTATGTGAGAAATACATACAAGTTAAATTAAGCAGTGAGAAATACACTCTTTTATGTTATGACAGCTGAGTTGGTTAGTGCTGTCACTTCAGATGTCTGTGCACTGGTTGACACAGTGGGGAATTGAGATGTGCATTTATAGTGTGATGAGGACCCAGCCTACGACTGAAAGCTCTGTGAATATTCAAGTGATTATTCAAACATTGTATTACCCACAGTATCAGACTTCGGCAAAATGTGCAGATTCAATGTTTAAGATAAAATACGTGTTTTCAAAATATATATGTGCACTAATCGCAATCAAATTGTAACCAGTGCAAACCTTTTTTACACGTTTATTTAGAAGAATGAACTCCAGAACCCAGCTAGAAACACTCTAACATTGCCTCTCAAAAAGAAACAATCTTTAATCTTTGTTACCACAAAACTTCAAGTGACTCCATCAATAAAAGTCCTTACTGGCTTTCAGGCAGCCTTTACATTTGCCGATTAACTAATTGCACACATTTACATTTCTTTCAGATAGCAGGCACCCTAGAGGGGAGATTGTTTCTTACCTCTTCTACTTTTAACAGAGTCTATCTCTTCCAGGGCTTGCAGAGAAGGAGCACTGGACATAGAAGACTGAACACTGATTTGCTGTGATGTACAGTGTACCATCTTCTGCAGTGTTCAGTGTCCAGTCAGAGGGGGAAGCTGCCAACTGGACCCTTCACATTGTTTGTACAAAACTCATGCTGGTAAAGTGCATAGGTTCCAGGGCTCCGCTTCCCACCTGCAGCCTCTGACAATACCATGTCATGTCTCGTCACAGAGCCGGGTGGGGTCAGTGAGTCTTGCTGGCACCACACCACCATATGATAAGTTGTGAAAGGCATAAGGGTGTTGTGGCTACAGGCCCTGATACTGGCACTACAGGTTTCATCCTGAAGTTCCCAGGGCTACATTTACAAACATCTCATAACGAGGTGGTGTTCAGCACCAAATGTCATGGCTTTGTTGGGCTGATGACCTCACAGACCAATGAGGGCTATGAATTAGGCAGGCCAACAAATGCTGATTAAAGGCAGCCTGCCTATTCATAGCTGCACATGTGAGTGAGCACAAAAAGTCTGGGAAAAAGGAAAGTGAGTGAATCGTGCTTTCTAGGATTATTCACATGCACAGCTATATGAGCACATGTTTTTGAATCAACTTCATAAGGGAATATGTAAGAAATGTCAAGCCCTTGTGCCCTCATTGAGAATCTGACACTGGCCGTAAATCATTGTTAGGTGACAGACCTCAAGTTGGAGTGGTAAATGATTCACAAAGTGGAAGCTGGGAATTGTATGGGAGGCTTTGAAGGGGAGAAAGGGATCATATCTTTTAAACAAATACCAGTGTCTGTCCCCTTATTGCACTTGGGCTGCATTAAAGAGGAAACTGTTGCCGGCTTTTCAGTTGTAGGAAACCCACATGTTAAGCTCCAAAGTACCAGTTTGTGATTTTGCTCAGTAACTCAAATGTACTATCTCACCACATGGGCAGAATCTGCCTCACATGTTCATTAATCGCTAGCACATCCCAGAGATAGCTGTTATATGCTAGTGGTGGTTAACTGATAGAATATCAATGCCCAAAATATCCCCATACACAAATATTGGGTCATAAACATCGATGTAAAAAATATCGACATCCTATATTTTATAATGGTAAGTATAAAAATATAGAGAAAGAAAATATCGATGTAAAAAATATTGATGTACAATGTATATATGTATATATATTTATATGTGTACAAAATAATGTTAACTATATTAAATAATAAAAATAACTTTAAAAAAATTCTTTGGATTTAATATACATTTTAACAAATATAAGAAATAAATGTAATTAAAAAATGTAAACATACATATCTAAAATGTAATATACATATATATTTACTTTAAAACAAATAATAAACTATTAATTATTTTTAAATTTTATAAATATATACAATTTACAAATAAAAATACATATATAGCTACACCTAAAACATAAAATCTAATAAAAAACATTATATTATAAATTAAAACATTAAAATATGTAATAGTCTTTAAACTTACATTTTGTACTCCATTGAGTGCAACAGTAGGGAAAGTGTTGGATAGTGGAGGGGTAAAAATAACTATTCCCACTCCACTGTGTGTATCAGTGGGCAAAATGTTGGATAGCGAAGGGGTAAAAAATACTATTTCCACTCCAGGGAGTGTAACAGTAGGGAAAGTTTTGGATAGTGTAGGGGTAAACGTTATTATTCGCACTCCAGTGAATGCAACAATAGGGAAAGTGTTGGATAGCGGAGAGAGGTAAAACGTACTATTCCCACTCCAGTGAGTGCAACAGTAGGGAAAGTGTTAGATAGCGGTGGGGTAAAAATTACTCTCCCACTCAAGTGAGTGCAAAAAAAGGGAAAGTGTTGGATAGCATAGGAACAAATATTACTCCCACTCCAGTGAGTGCAACAATAGGGAAATTGTTGGATAGCAGAGGGGTAAAAATGAATATTCCCATTGGAGTCAGTTGAAAATTAAAAACAAACAAGAAAATCAACTACAACACAAAAGATTTAAAAAAAGAAAACATTTATAAAATATCAAAAACTTACAAAAGTTAAAAATATATTATAATGTTAAAAAGATATAACAAATACCTAGAAACATTTTTTTTTTTTAATGTAAAAATAATTTACAAATAACTATTTTTAATAGAAAGTATTTATAATCAAAAACATTAATATTACATACATGTAATCTTTTTTATTTCCTACCATAAACACCACACAATTCATAACACAACTCTAGATTTAAAAAAATGTACCTCCATAATTAACATAATTAATTATATTTGTATGTATTTGTATTTTTGTATTTGTAATTTGTAAAGCGCGACATTCACCATTAAGGCATCAAGGCGCTAGAGACCGACCGTCCGTAAGAAGGTTGAAGAGGAAAGTAGCCCAGATAGATGCTAGTCAGAGAAAAGCCAGGTTTTAAGAGCCTTTCTGGATGGTAAAAGAAGTGGAATAGACCAAAGGGCGAGAGTAAGGGAGTTCCAAAGTTTGCTAGCTGCCTCCGAGAATGCTCTATCCCCTCATTTCCTCTTTTTGGTTCTAGGTGCCACCAGTCACATTTGAAGCGAAAATCGAAGGGGTCTACTGGTGGAGTGCCAGGTGAACATTGTTTTTAATCTTAACTGGTAGGGAAGATAGAGTGACTTGTGTACGATGCAGAGTGCCTTGAAGCTAATTTGTTTTTCGATAGGGAGCCAGTGCATAGATTCTAGTCCCTTTGTGGCAGATTGTTTCCTGGGAATGTCCTGAACAAGTCTTGCCAGTGCATTCTGAAGCACCTGAAGTTTGTACTGCATACTCTTATTGGCGACCAGGTATAGTGAGTTGCAGTTATTGGACATTACCAAGGCCAGTGCTACCTGTATTCGTGCTGGTTGTGCGATGACAGGGTAGATTTTGTTTAAGCATCCTTATGAGCAATGTCACGATTCGTTCCCTGTGCTCTCGTGCCCACCACCAGGGGGCTGAATTATGGGGCTTTCCAGTGTTCTAATATGCCTTCAGACACTCCCCTGTATGCATATCCTGACTTCCAGGCATTTGGACATCATTTAGGAATTGACATCCATTCCCAATCCATGCCGGGTTTTGTGAAAGCTAGCCTGCTTATACTTGAAGCCAGCCTACTCAAGCCTGAAACTCCATTACCCAGAATTCCCTGCTCACTGCTTTGTCTCCACCCCTGCAGGCCAAGGATGGGTGGAGGAATTCAGCTCACCTGTGGCTGGCTGCTGCTAGCCTGCTCACACCTGATGCATATGATTACTGTGAGCTCTTTTAAGCCCCAGCTCCCTTCAGGCAAAGGTTGGTCATTGTAGCTGTTTACCGGTGAGACCGATCCTTGTTTCCAGTGCTCCCTGAGCTTTTGCTGTTCTTGTTACCTGAGCTTTAGTTATGCCTTGTTCCTGACCTGCTGCTGTTTTCCTTGTTCCTGAATTAGCACTGCCTGCAGTGCTACCCTGACCCCTGAGCCTTAGTATTCCTTATTCCTGAACTGCAGCAGTTTCCCTTATCCTGAATTAGTACTGCTTTCAGTGCTACCTTGTTTCCTGAGTTCCTGAGCTATAGCTATTCCTTGTGCCTGAATTAGCACTGCCTGCAGTGCTCTCGTTTCCTGAGTTCCTGAGCTATAGTTATTCTTTGTTCCTGGGCTTCAGCTATTTCTTGTTCCTGATTTGCACTGCTTGCGGTGCTCTCTTGACTCCTAAGCTGTAGCTATGTCCTGTTTCTTGAACTAGCACTCATGTAGTGCTACCTTGACTCCTGAGCTTTAGTAATTTACCTGTTCATGAACTAGCACTGCCAGCAGTGCTACCTTGACTCCTGAAGCTTTGGTAATTCCTTGTTCCTGAACCTGCACTGTTTGCAGTGCTACCTTGACTCCTGAGCCTTAGCTCACTTCTTGTTCCGGCCCCAGCACTGCCTTCTATGCTACTTTGTTTTCTTGATTCTTTAACCTGCACTATTCTAGTATACCCCTGTAGCCTCCCCTTCTGTATATCCGTTCCCAGTCCCTGCCTTTCTTCCCAATTCCTTGATTCCAGTTCCTTGTTTGCTGTCTTTCTATTCTGCTATCTTACATCTGTTACCTTGTATGTTTGTTACCTGCTTTCTGCCAAGTGTGCCCTGTGATTTCCTTCTTTTCCTGTTAGGCACTCCTCCTTGTTAGCTCCTTGTCTATTGTGCTTGTGTTTAGTTTTACCCCTTTGCTGTTACTGTCTTGTGTGTTCCTGTTTGATCGCCAGGATCCATGGGCACAGCTGACTTCCTAGGTGGTGTTTCTTGTTCACTGTACGTTTTGTCTTGGTTACATTTATAACATCACCATAGGTATAAGCTCCACAGACCCTGCCTTTGCATGCATATCCTACATGTGGGTATTTGCAGCCAGTATCTGTAACAGCAATTGTGGGTAAGAAACTTACTGAGCTTCAGTCTTACCGTGTGGAGCTCCTGAGTGCTTTACCCCACACCCCCTTTATTGTTAATGTTGTATTATGTATATATGTCTTGCACGTCCGTCCTGGGTGTAGTTAGTCTGAATGCTAAATTGCCTTGTGAGTGCCCTTCCTTTCTGAGTCTTACCCATCTTGTTCACTTGTACAGGCTTCCCCTTTGGATCCCTTTTTCTCCTCTGACTCCCTGTATGATCCTGGGCAGAACTGTACTCCTCCTTTCTGTGTACGTCTTCTACCCAGTTCCCAGTCCTTGTCCAAGTCCCTGACTGTGTTCCCCACATAGTCCCGGACAGTCCCTGACAAGCCAGGTACACATAGAGATGGTACGGTTCATTTGAACATTAAAGTTAAGTTCAATATCCATCAGAACTCCAAGGTTCTTAGCCTTCTTGCACGGGATAGGACAGCATCCTATCCCGAGCAAGGATTGACGCCAACACTTGCTGTTCCACTTTGTTGTGGCTGATCCAAATATGACTTCTGTTTTCTCCCTATTAAGTTTAATATAATTTTAATAGAAGTTAATAGACATCCATTCTGCCACTTTCTTCATGCACCCGAGAATGTTTTCTGACATTGAGCATGAGCCTTTGGGGATAGTAACCATGATCTGTGTGTCATCTGTATATGACACTACCTCCAATCCAAATGAGTGAATCACTGTTGCTAAAGGAGTCACATACAGACCAAAAAGTGTGGGGCTCAGAAAGATCCCAGCGGTACTCCACAAGGTAGAACAAAGGAATCCGAGTGAAAATACTGTAACTACACCCTTTGAGATATCCCTGTCAGGAATGAGGACAGAAGGGCTAGTGCTTGATGAGAGACACCAATACTCTGGAGTCTGTCCTGCAGCAAAATAGGTGAGATGGTATCAAATGCTGCTGACAGATCCAAGAGAATCAGCACCACCACCTGTCCTTCATCCACAGTACGCCTGATGTAATCAGCGGCAAATATCAAAGCCGCTTCAGTCCCATGGTGTTTCCTAAATCCAAACTAAGAATCATTAAGCCATAATTGTTGTTCTGCAGTTTGCATCAGCTGCTTATTGAGATGCAGCTCCAGGAACTGGTAGCAAGGATATGGGACGATAGTATTTACAGTCCCCTGGATCTAGTTTTTTTTTTTAGGAAAATAAAATTAAAACAGATAAAAATTAATTTAGTCCCCAAATGTTACCCCTAAAATAAACAATTACCATAAATATTTATGAATTGATTAATTAATATTAATGAAAAACTAATTATTAATTAATTAAACATAAATAACTTTCCACCCCAATAAACACCACAACCCACACCTAAAAATCATTAGTTTCCATAACTAATTTAACATTAATAAATTAATATCAAACAACTTATTAATTAATTCAAAAGATATTACTTCCCACCCTTTACCACTATAAGCCCCACAACTCACATCTAAAATTAATTACACATTTGCCATATTTAAATTTTAATTAATTTATTAGCTCTAATTAATAAATCATTATTAATTAATTACAAATAAATTTCTTCCCACCATATTCCCCTATAAACCCCACCACCTACTCCTAAAAAGCATAACACAATTAACATAATTATTTACCAACTAATTAACTATTATTAATTAACAAGCAATTAATAAATAATAAATTAATTTCCACAATAAATTAATTCTCACATTAAACACTATATATATATAAATTAAATCAATATTAATAAATAAAAAATATTATTAAATGTATCATAAAACAAGTATCTCCACCCTATTCCCCTATAAACCCACAACCCGCTCCTAAAAAAATGATACAATTAACATAATTACCAATTAATGAATTAATAATAATTACCAACCAATTCATAAATAATTAATAATAAACGAATTCCCACAATTACTGCTATAAAATGTAAATTAAATAAATATTGATAAATAAAAAATATGAATACATTTATTATAATCAAATTACTTCCCACCCTATTCCCCTATAAACCCACAAACCACTTCTAAAAAAATAACACAATTAACATAATTAACAATTAATTAAGAATAATTAACAACCAATTAATAATTAATTAATAATACATTGATTCCCACTATAAAATCAAAATGTAATAGAGACTGATAAATAAAAAAATAATAATTAATGTATTATAATTAAATTACTTCCCACCCTATTCACCTCTAAATGCACAACCCGCTACAGAACTAAACAAAATGCAAAATTTAATTAAATTTAATTACCTACTAAGAATTTTAGATATGTTAAAAAACAAAAGCAATACTTCACATACTTTTAAAATGCATACTAAAATACATAACACTAATTAAAACATCGATATTTTAAACAACTATATTTTTGCAAACGATATTAATGACTTCGATATTTTCAAAAACTATATTTCTTACCTCCAAGTCGATATTCTTGACCACAATATTCTTGCTGTTGATATTGCTGCATCACGATATTTCCAACTCGATATTTGTGTACGTCGACATTTAAAACTCTATATTCTGTCTGTGTACCTCTAGTGGTGGCAGCCAATCTCACGACTGCCCACCTTAAGCCAAGAAGCGCATCAAAAGCCATGGGGGCTATTCTATCTGAAGGAAGGACAGCACTGTGCCACACGATAATGCTAAGGTTGCGGACATATGCCATAAATAAAAAACCTATTTCATTGACATAATGACGCCCACAGCATTTTAATGAGAGTCACTTTATACAGTGAATGTCCTTTATATGGTATGCCGCGTGACCATGGCTGATACAATGTTAATAAAGACCACATTATAAAAAGGAAGACCAGCTAATGACATGGGGCCCGATTCACAGAACTAACTTGAGACAAAATCCTAAACTTACTACTTTTGGTATTCACAGACGTTAGGATTTTGTCTTAAGTTTGTCTTAAGACAGACTTAAGACAGGATTTTGTCTTAAGTCTGTCTTAAGACAAACTTAAGACAAATCCTAACTTCTGTTAATACCAAAAGTAGTAAGTTTAGGATTTTGGGCCCGATGTAGGTAAATCCCATTTACCGATTTTGAAATACCGAATCCTACCGAATCGGTATTCAAAAATCGGTAAATGGGATGTAGGTCCCAACATCTGGATTCGTTACCGAATCCTTAACAATTCATTAATTACCGATTCGGTAAATACCGAATCGGTAATGCCCATTCATTCCTATGGGCTTTGAAGCCTATAGGAATGATTAGGCATTACCGATTCGGTATTTACCGAATCGGTAATTAAAGAATTCACAAGGGTGCAGGGGGTGTCACTTTGACACCCTCTAGCACCCCCAAAACGGGCATGTGTGCAATGTGGCACACAGACATGCCCTAAGGGCACGTCTGTCTGTCACATGGCACATGTGTACATGCACAGATGTGCATGTACACAGGAATCAGTTTTTTACCATGGATTTGTATTCCATGGTAAAATACCGATTCTGTAGGCCATGTGCTGATGGAACATTGGCTACCTACATTGCATTTTCGGTAGTTCTACCGAATCGTCATCATTACCGAATCGGTAAATATTACCGATTGGGTAACTTTACCGATTCGGAAATGATAACGATTCGGTAAAATTACCGAAAATGTGCCCCTACATCTCGATAGCCCTTTACCGATCGGAAACGGCCGAAAATCGGTATTTTCGGCCGATTCCGATCGGTAAAGGGCTACCTACATCGGGCCCTATGTCTTAAGTTAGTTCTGTGAATCGGGCCCATGGTCACCATAATGCCTGCAATGGCCATAGTATGCCAGGAAGTGCCATCTCAATTACTAAATTTCTCCACAATATGCCTACACCTTAAGCCTTGGTTTCGAGGATGCCTAAAACTCCCACCACAATCTTTCCTAGTTAAACTGTTACCTCAGTCTCCTGGTTTCCTTTTCATCATCTTAATATCCTGGTGTCCTACAATTACCTCTGTTTCTTATTTCTTCTAACCTCCATTTTCCAGCTGCTGCCTGAATCTCTACTTTTCTCTTTTATGTCTCGCTCCCACTCTTCCTGAAACCACACAAACTTATTTTCCACACTTTCAATCCTCCTTTGTTGAATGCTTTTTATCACTCCCCATATTTCAGTTTTTTGCTCCAGCATCTTCCTATTTTCCTTCTTACTTCTCTTCGCTCTCCTTCTTCAGTTTTCCTATCTCTTCACGTCTCCACTCCTGTGTAAATCCACCCTTTAACCCTATTTATTTTGTGTCTACCTTCATTTTTGTTCTATTACACATTGTTTCTTTTGAAATACCTCCTCATCTTTGTTTCTTCTGAACATATCTATGGTTTGGTCCAGCTTTTTACATTTTCTCTCCTCTATTTTAAGCAATTTCACTATTGCACCACATTCCAGCCTTCCTATTTTTCTCTCTTTTTAGGTCTCGCCTGGGCCAGCGCATGCGCTGCTCTGGCGAGACATTTAGTAACTGGGTTTTCAAAGTGCTAACAAAGGCTTTTGCCGGCCTCCAGTGTGCGGTTACGTGCGTGAACGTGCACAGCTGCCATCTGGCTTTCTGTAATGGCTCATTAAGCCTTCCAGCGCGTGAATCCCCTCTCCTACCCCCTCCCTTCTCCCCCTCCCTCCTCATCAGCTTCATTTTCCTTTCAGTGGCCAGCTTTTAGTGCCCTCTCAACGCTCCTCCACCCCTCCCCCGCCGCATCTGCGTTCATTTGAAACATATGTGCTTTCACTTTCATTGCGGCGGGCGCTGGCGCCCGCATCACTTTAAAAGTCGGGCTTGTTCTTTCAGCTAACAGAGGGGCTCTTTAATTTTCTTGCTAAGGATGTTTTTACTGCGGGGGGGCGTGGCCTGGAGCCGAAGATGGTGGACGCGTAGTTCCAGAGCTCCGTCCACAGCCCAAAAATACTAGCGATATATCCTGCAGCCCCGTACGGCAGCCCATCTGATCTCTACTCCGGAAGCCCCCGGGGGGGTGCTGAAAGCAGCGGTGAGGTGTTATTCCACTCGGCCAGCAGCGCGAGAGCGCTGCGTCACCGGCCCTTGCAGCGGCCTTCGGGACGAGGCGAAGCCCCGGGCTCAATTGGGTGGCCTGCCCGACTCGCACTGCACCATCAGCGCGGTCCAAACGGGGCCCCTGATCAGAAGTGACTGTGGACTTCAGCGGAGGCTCCGGAGCACGCACGGACACCCTCACATGTCCGTGGCCCTGCTGCCTGCCTTCCAACACTGAGCACCTTCCGGCTTCCCTGCTGTGAGACCTGCGGGACGCGCGGGAACCTCACCGGATTGGTTTGCCGGCTCGCCCTTCGTCCTTGCGGCGTCTGCCTTCGGCAACTCTGGTTGGGCCTGCAGATACAGTGCTACCGCTCCCTGGGCCATCGGACCGGAGTGCCCGACCCTGACTGGACCTTTCTGAGTACACCGGGGCTGTGGTGTATTGACTGCCTCCGGCGCCATTTTGCCAGCACGGCCGGGCAGTACCCTCGGCGCCCTGAAGGTGAGACGGGGCCTTGACCCGAGGTGTTGCTCCCCTCGGACCGGACATTTTACAAGGTAGGACACACCACTGAGAGCCGGAGGACCCGCGCCGGCTCGTTGCGTGGGGGTGCGACGTGAGCAATACCGCCTGGCCATATACTCCCAGCATAGCTGCCCATCACGCTCCTGTTCAGGATTCCGAATCGTGCCTAACAACACCTAGGGCCACACGGTCCCTATTCTTCTACTCCCTGGAAGCAGGGGAGACGACTGTCTGCTGCCCCCAGTAGACTTACAAGCACCCCAACTACAGTGCAGCGCGCATAGACCATATATACGCTCTGCCCTCTTTGACCACTACATCCTGTATCCCCGGTGGCCGTGGACTGCGTATTGGTTGGTCTCCGGAGCAGGCAGCGGCGTCCAGAGGTGTCCACTGCTGCGTCACCCTGCACACGAGATCCATGGGCAAGCCCAGGGGCAGGACCCATGGCCAGGGAGCCGCGATGGACGTGCAATCCACGGGCTCTGAAGACCCACTGGCCTCCTCCAATGCGGACATCATCCCGCCGACCGGAAGGGGCTCCCAGGATGCAAAATTGGACCTCATCCTAAACGAGATACGCGCGACGCGCGAAGCCTTGGAATCACGTATAGATACTATGGCGACGGGACTATCATTATTAAGGGCTGATCACAACAAACTGGCAGAACGGGTAGCGGAACAAAAGATCACACTGAATGACCTTGTACCGCAACAGACGGAACACTCCACTAAGTTGGAAGGTGTGGAGAAACAACTTAAACAACTGTGGGATAGGGTGGACGATGCCGAAGGGCGGGCCCGTCGCAACAACGTCCGCATCCTAGGTATTCCGGAAAGAAGCGAGGGGAGGAACCCTACCCAATTTGTGGAAGACTGGCTGCGGCGGTTAGTGGGCCAAGAAGATCTCACTGCCCTCTATAGTGTGGAACGGGCACACAGGATGCCGCCGCGGCCCCCCAAACCTGGAGCTCCCCCTCGTCCTCTTATCGCACGCCTCCTTCACTACAAGGATCGTGACGCTGTCCTGCGGGCAGCCAGGGAGAAGGCACCGATACGTTTTGAGGACAAGAACGTCTCGGTCTACCCTGATTTCACTCCTACAGTACAGCGTGCCAGGTCCACCTTCATGAATGTCAAACGCAAACTAAGAGACAGAAACATGAAATATGCGCTCCTGTTCCCTGCACGGCTCAAAATTCTGCATGCAAACAGATCCCACTTCTTTGATTCGCCAGAAGAGGCAGAAGAATGGATGGAAGTCACCCTCTCACCGCCGGCCTCACAGGACCCGTTTGAAGATCGCCAGGGCGAAAACCGTGGAAACCCTCCGACTCGACAGGACAAAGGCCCCAGCCCGGGACAACACTCTTCCCAGGGTGTACCAGCGCAGCCGCACCATTCTGGTGCCCTCACAGGCAGACACCCATCTTCATTACAGCGTCAACGGCTAACGGAGGAGGCCTTGGCAGCGCACGACGCGGTAGCAGCTGCAGACAGACACACCATCTCCACTGACACCCGTACTGAGGTGTCTGGTTCGGTCGACAGCTTGCCGCTCTTCCCGAAGGTCACAGCCCAGATGGCGGAGGAGTTCTGAACTGCTGCAAGTATGCTCCCCTCCGGGTGGTAACGTATGACTGTCTCCCCCCCACTTGTATGGTAGGCGGTGGGTTGCATGAGGGGCCTATTTCTGGGTGGGCTGTTGAACTAATACAGGCCGTAGAGAGAGAGACTACTGACAGAGGCCTGTCACCCCCGAGATGCATACAAACTTAACTGACTTGTGCCCACGTTGGGCACCATGGTTTGGATCTCGGGCACGTTTGCCTGGGAACCCTTTTGTTCAGGGAATCCAGGGTTGTAAGACACTCTCATCCTTTCACGGAACCGGACTACCATGGGTACCCGGGTTTATCATCCGGCTGAGTCTCATAGATGGAAATGGGGCCGCTTAATAAATACCAAATGTGCACTTGGAACGTGCATGGCATGGGGGCGGTTCATAAACGCCATAGGATATTAGCCCAACTTAACCGCAGGGGGACACAGATTGCTTGCCTCCAAGAGACGCATTTGAATGCTGCTGAGAACATGAAACTCCGAAAGAAATGGAGGGGACAGCTCTTTGCTACCTCCTATTCTGCGTTCTCCAGGGGGGCGGCGATCTGGTTCCGCGGCTCTGTCCCTTTCCAGTTACTGGAGCACAGAATCGACACTGAGGGGCGCTATGTATTTGTGCGGGGGCTGCTGGACGGGGAGGCTATTGTGTTTGGGTGTGTGTACTCTTGTTGACAGTGAACGGGGTACTTGCAGACTGGGCGGATCATCGATTGTTGATTGGAGGGGACTTTAATGCTGTGCTTGATGTTGCTTTGGATAGGTCACATCCCCCTTTGCAGGCGGCTGAGAGCAAAAAACAGGCAGAGGTTTTAGCGAGATGGTCCGAGGGATGGGATCTGACAGACGCGTGGCGTAGTGTACATCCGCGAGACAGGGAATATACCTTTTTTTCACCACCCCACCAGCTCCATACCAGAATCGACCACATTTTCTGTTCCCGTTCCCTAGCGGCTTCCATAGTCCGAACCCAACACATGGGGAAAACTCTGTCTGACCACAGTCCTGTAGAACTCACCTGGCAGTGGGGTAGGCGTCTGACCCCCATCCCAACTTGGAGACTATCTCCAGATCTACTTGAGGACTCTGTATTTCGGGCCTCCCTGTCTGACACTATAGTTTCATACTTTTCCACAAATACTAACACGGCCAGCTCCCGACTAGTGGAGTGGGACGCCTTTAAAGTTTGCCTGAGGGGGGAGGCAATGGCTGCTGGGACGGGTAGGAAACGTGCAGTAATTGCCCAATTGACGGAAGTGGAGAACTCACTTGCGCCCTTAGAAAATGAGGCAGCTGGCACCAATGCACCCTTCACGCCACTACAGGAGGCTCGCATTAGGCAAGCGGAACTACTGGAAGACTTGAGGCTCCTAGACTACAAAGAGTACACGAACAGGCAGCATACACAGGCGGATAGGGCCGGCCCCCTGCTAGCTCGCATTCTCCGTGACTCCCCAATTCATCATCCCATCCTGAATATTCTGGATCAGGCGGGCACCCCAACTAACACCCAACTCGGGATTAATACGGCGTTCAAGGACTACTATATAACACTTTACAGCCCTCCGCAGCCCCTACCCGAAGATGCATTCGAGACCTTCATGAGGGACCTGACTCTACCTCAACTCACTGAGAGTCAGGCCAAAGACCTGAAACGCACCATTACGATCGCTGAAATTAAGCAGGCGATAAGAACTCTCCCCAAGGGCAAAACCCCTGGTACAGATGGCCTACCGGCCGACTTTTATGCGACATTCGTAGACCTCCTGGCACCGCGCCTGCACACTATTTATATTGAGGCCTTACGGACGTCGTCCCTTCCACAATCGTCAATGCAGGCGTTGATCACATCTATATTAAAGCCTGCCAAGGAAGGGCTGCAAATGGCGGATTATAGGCCACTTTCCCTCCTCAATGCTGACTCCAAGATATTGAGCAAGGTACTGGCAGCGAGACTAGTGCAATACGTGCCGCAACTGATCCACCCGGATCAATGCGGTTTTATACCGGGTCGTAGCACGGCCATGAACCTTAGACGTTTAGCACAACTGATGCTCGGAGGCGGTGGAGACGTACACTCAGAGGGCTGCATATCTCTGGACTTAAAACAAGCGTTTGACTCCCTTAGGTGGGACTTTATGTTCGCCACCCTGTCCAAATTCGGGATACCCTCTGAATTCCTTGACTGGGTCAGATTGCTCTATACCGTCCCCACAGCGAGAGTACGCACCTCTGGACTTATATCGGCTCCTATAGCCATAGCAAGGGGCACCAGGCAGGGCTGCCCGCTATCCCCCCTCCTTTTTGTCCTTGCCCTTGAGCCCATGCTTTGTCGGCTTCGATTGATGGCTCCCCAATATGGAATACGCAGACACGGGACTGCACATATTGTATCTGCTTACGCAGATGATATTATATTGTATTTCCGAGACCTGAGGGGAGATCTGAGCTCTGTTTCCCAGGTCTTCGAGGACTTTAGGGCGATCTCTGGTCTGACCATAAGCGAATCTAAATCCTATGGCTACACATTTGCGGCAACGGGCTTGATTACACCCTTACCCTTCGCCCCTCATGCATTCCAGATGGCGGAAACCACCTTTAGATACTTGGGGATGCAAATATATAGGGAGTCCGACCTGATGATTGATGGAAACCTTGGGAGGGCCATCAGAGCACTGAAATCACAGATTCAATTCTGGTTGACACTCCCACTTTCCATACCCGGCAGAATAGCGATATCAAAGATGGTGATGCTTCCCCGTCTTATCTATTATTTCACCAACTTACCCTACCTGATCCCAGCAGCGACATTTAAGACCCTGGACACTCTCCTTACTGAGCTCATATGGGGGCACGGCCGCAGACGTATAAGCTTGTCTAAGTTGCAACTCCCCTCTGGCGCGGGAGGTATGGGCCTGCCGGACTTTAGAGCTTACAACTACGCATGTCAGCTTCAATGGCTGGCTTACTGGGTGGCTGGCCGTAATCTCCAAGAGATCGACATGTCGGTGGAGGGCTACGGTGGAGGGAACTTGCACACACTACTCCTACCTAATTCGAACATACCGAGGGATACCCCACCACTACTTAGACTAGCGATCCTTTACTGGAGGAAGGCTCTGAAATACACTTCGCCTAAGTCTTCCTATGCCCCCACTATCCCACTTCTGGGCATCCCATTGGGCACAGGAGCTCTCACGATGACCGCACTAACCACATGGCATGACGTGGGAGTATCGAATGTAGGTGACCTGTTTACTGACGGCCACTTGTTGTCCTTTGAAGACTTCAGAACCACACAAGGCATACCCGGGGGATCATTCCTTCTGTACGCCGGTCTTCGCAATTATATCACACATACATGGGCACCTGAGGGACAGGAACCTGACACAAACCCCCTCACTAAGATGCACTATCTAATGGGACCGGGTGCACATCTGACGAGATGGCTTGCTGCGGGCATCAGAGAAGGGAGGACATTCCCTCTCTCGTTTCTCAAGGAGACATGGGAGGAGGATATTGGTAGACCCCTGAGAGACAAGGAATGGGACCGAATACTGCAGTTTCCCAGGAAAGTAGCCAGGAACCCCAAGTTCAAATTCATACAATTAATGCTGTTACATAGGGCCTACCTGACCCCGCACCGCTTACATACGATGTTTCCTGATGCTAAAAGCAATTGCCCCCGCTGCGACACTGACGATGCATCACTGATACACATGATGTGGCAATGCCCCAAGTTAGGATACTACTGGACCACGGTCCATGCATCACTTGAGAGCGCAGGAGCCCTGTCCCGATCTCCTACATTAGAAGGCACGTTATTAGGGCTGAGACCCTCCCAGCGCAGCAGGACAGTGGCGTCACGCTTTGCAGATCTGGCCTTATTATTGGCGAAGCGAGCTATCACAATGAGATGGAAGTCACCTAACCCACCCAACCCTGAATTATGGAAGGCAGAGGTAGTGCGCTGGAGCAGGGCGGAGGGAGAAGCGCTGCAACGCGAAGAATACAGAGGGTTGCGGAAAAGGCCGATCTCACTAGACTGGTTTGCCATGTTGGGGGAGTTTGAAACGGGGGATGATGGGGAGGAAGGGGATAATAGTGACACACCGAATATGGAATAAAATGTCCGAAGCCGGAATTTCATCTCACACACTGTCACCGGCTGTGTTGCAAAGTTATGGGTCGAGGACCGTCCAATCACTGGCTTGCTGCCTCGCACCGACTAAGTGTACTGAAAAAGAGACTACATGGTGTACTAATAAGGGTGACCCAGATAAATGTTCGTTCTATTCACTTCATTTGATAACTGCTAAGAGAGTGTCGGGTGGGTTGTTCGAGGGTGGTGGGAGGGTTTCTAAAGATGGGGGTTTGTTTAACTGCGACAGTTCTGATCGCCATAAAATGTAAAATGTGAAATCAAAATGACAAAGCTACAGATTTGTTTTGAGCGGATATCTCCATGGTTTATTTTGATGTGCTGAATTTGAAATGTGTGTAACTGCTTCACATACTTTGCTAATAAACAGATTTTCAAAAAAAAAAAGGATGTTTTTACTGCTGCGCACACACGTCTTTGGCACTGGACTTGGCTGATAAAAAGCAACGACTGAGAGTTGGGCGATGACGCGACTCGCAGCACTATGTGTCTTTTCTGCTTGTCAGTTGCGGTCTATTCAGGAATGCTATATTCAGAGCAGGGTCTTTTGCCAAGCATCATGTTTACATATTTTTTGTATCGTGCTGTTTATGCCATATTACAGCTGCTTTGAAGCGCTATATGACATATATACTGGATTAATAGATGTCATGCAGCAATAACACATGGAAGCCTGCAATAACTGAGTAATAGCTGCCTGTAATTTCTTTTTAGCAGTTTTGTTGTGATTGCTTCTGATCCCTAAAAAGAAAATTGGATCACTACTGTATGTCAGTTCGGAATTACAGTATGTCTGTATTGTGACGTCACAGTACCTACTGCCAAAAGCAGCAGGCAGGAAGAAAGACATTTTCCAGAGCACAATTGCAGCTGCTGTCCATCAAACCGAATACCAGCCCCATGACAGATCACAGGAACTACTCTCTTTCAGCCCAGAGTTTAAATTTAAAAACAAACTGCATTCTGGGATGTTGCCCTCTGTCGTGTTTTTTTTAAACTTTATTTTGGCTCACGCGCGCGCACACAGCTCCCGGTCGCAGCCGCACATTTTCTTTTTGCTTGCTGCCAATGCTTGTTTCTTCTTCTCCTGGTGCTCCCGGTCGAGGCCGCACGTTTTCTTTTTGCTCGCGGCCAATGCTTGTTCATATTGCCTCCCTTTCTCTCTTTCTTTACTATTTCCGTTTCATATCCTCAGCTGACCTTTACCCTTCTCTGACTTATTTTCCGAACCCATCTCTAAGCCCCTCCCTCCGTTCATCCACTCTCTGCTTCTCACTTCGCTTTCTTTGCCCCCTCCCCGTCTCCCAGCTCTCCTTTCGGATCACTGAAACAATATCGATGACAAAAATATAGAATTACCATAATATCGAGTAAAAAATATAGAATGCCAAAATATCTAATTCCTATCTCCAAACAGGTAAGTACAAAAATATCGAATCAAAAATATCGTTGTAAAAATTATAGTTAGTCAAAATATCGATTTTTTTAAAATGCTTTAAAGTAATTAAAAATGAATGAAATAATAAATATAATTAACTTAAACATACTTAAAATACTTAAATACCCTTAAAATTAATAAATATTTAATGAAAGTTAAAAAAACATACAAATTGATTTGTTAATACATATATATATATATATGAACGTAATATTAATAACAATTATACAATATTTTTACCGTAGGATAGCGGAAAGGGTAAAATTTACAATTACGACTCTGGTGAGAGCAACAGTAGAGAAAGCGTTGGATAGCGTAGGGGTAAAAATTACTATTCCCACTCCAGTGAGTGCAACAGTAGGGAAAGCATTGGATAGCGGGAGGGTAAAAATTACTATTCCCACTCCAGAGAGTGCAACAGTAGGGAAAGCGTTGGATAGCGTAGGGGTAAAAATTACTATTCTCACTCCAGAGAGTGCAACAGTAGCGAAAGCGTTGGATAGCGGGAGGGTAAAAATTACTATTCCCACTCCAGAGAGTGCAACAGTAGGGAAAGCGTTGGATAGCGTAGGGGTAAAAATTACTATTCCCACTCCAGAGAGTGCAACATTAGGCAAAGCGTTGGATAGTGTAGGAGTAAAACTTACTATTCTCACTCCAGATAGTGCAACAGTAGGGAAGGTGTTGGATAGCGGGAGGGTAAAAATTACTATTCCCACTCCAGTGAGTGCAACAGTAGGGAAAGCGTTGGATAGCGTAGGGGTAAAAATTACTATTCCAACTCCAGAGAGTGAAACAGTGGGGTAAGCGTTGGATAGCGTAGGGGTAAAAATTACTATTCCCACTCTAGAGAGTGCAACAGTAGAGAAAGCGTTGGATAGCGTAGGGGTAAATATTACTATTCCCACTCCAGTGAGTACAACAGTAGGGAAAGCATTGGATAGCGTAGGGGTAAAAATTACTATTCCCACTCCAGAGAGTGCAACAGTAGGGAAAGCGGTGGATAGCGTAGGGGTAAAAATTACTATTCCCACTCCAGAGACTGCAACAGTAGGGAAAGCATTGGATAGCGTAGGGGTAAAAATTACTATTCACACTCCAGAGAGGGCAACAGTAGGGAAAGCGTTGGATAGCATAGGGGTAAAAATTACTATTCCCACTCCAGAGAGTGCAACAGTAGGGAAAGCGTTGGATAGCGTAGGGGTAAAAATTACTATTCCCACTCCAGTGAGTGCAACAGTAGGGAAAACGTTGTATAGCGTAGGGGTAAAAATTACTATTCCCACTCCAGAGATTGCAACAGTAGGGAAAACATTGGCTAGCGTAGGGGTAAAAATTACTATTCCCGCTCCAGTGAGTGCAACAGTAGGTAAAGTAAATACTTCAGATATTAATTAAAAAAATATATATTAATACCAATTAAAAGTTAACTAAAATAATTACCAATTTAATATAATATAATAATTAATCAATTAAACATACAAATAAAAAATATTTATTAAAAATCATTACCCATTCATACAAATTAATTACCAATTTACAATTAATTAATTAGCAATTGAAAAATAATTAACAATTAATTAAAAATAAATACCAATAAATAAATTTAGAAATGCATTTAATTACAATTAAATTACTTCCCACCCTATTCCCCTATAAACCCACAACCGGCTACAGTAAATAAATTAACACAATTAACATAGTTATCAATTATTCAATTAATAAAAATGAATTACCAATTATAATTTAATTAATTACCAATTAAAAATTAAATAACAATTAATTCAAGATAAATACCAATAAATAAATTAAAACATTTAATCAATGATAATTAAATTACTTCCCACCCTATTCCCCTATAAACCCACAACCCGCTACAGATTTCTTTTTAATAAAATGAACATAATTATCAATTAATCAATTAATAAAAAATAACCACCAATTATAATTTAATTAATTACCAATTAAAAATTAATTAACAATTAATTCAAGATAAATACCAAAAAATAAATTAAAACATTTAATCAATTATAATTAAATTACTTCCCACCCTATTCCCCTATAAACCCACAACCCGCTACTGAATTAAATTACGCAACAATTAAATACCGTAAAATTCATTACTTAAAGTAACTTATTAAATAAATATACACTTTTCACACATATACTAACATAAAAAAAACTTTTAAAAAGTCGATATTATTAAAAAATAGATATATTTAACATCTATAATATATACTTCGATATTTTGACTTTCTATATTTATGTAAATCGATATTAACTTACTTACCTCAAAATCGATATTTTTGTTGTCTATATTCTGTCCATTCAATATTTTGTCCATTACATTCGATATTTTTGTTGTCTATATTCTGTCCATTCAATATTTAGTCCATTCTATATTTTTAACTCGATATTAATGCAATTCTATATTTTTAACTCGATATTTTGACTGTATACCTCTCCTTTCACTTGTCTCACTCTAGCCGTTCCTTTCTCTCCTCTCCCCTTTGACTCCGTGCCTCCCTCCTTCTCCCCCCTCATCGCCAGGGCCAGGCCTCTTTTCACTGTTTACATGGTATGTTTTATGACAGAGCCGAGGGCATTTAAATAGATAGACAGAGCCCTCGACTGCAGGTATCATTACCCTATCCTTGCTGAGAGCACCAGGTCAGCTGGAGAAAAGTCCAGCCTGCAGCAGGAAGCATGCTCACCTCCTGGTTTTAGACTAAACCTTTCAGATTCAAATACGCCCAAGATTGTCTGCAAACCTATACCCTCGGGGTTTTCTACCTTCAAATTCTAGATTGAGAAAAAACTGCATATTTCGTAGCTCTCAAAAAAACATTTGTCACCTGAAACCATCTTCGCCCTGGTGACCATCATTTCCAAACATAGACGACTGTCTTCACCATCAAACCAAATACCACCCTCATGACAGATCACAGGAACTCCTCTCCTTCAGCCCAGAGTTTCAATTTAAAAACTAACTGCATTCTGGGATGTAGCCCTGTGTCAGTGTTGAAAAGACAGACAGGCACACACACACACAGACTCTTGGTTGCATGGAATCACCTTTTAACCTTACCATAGGGACTAACATAAATAAATAAATAGTGCCACAGAAACCACAAGCCTCCACATTAACACCACCCCATAGACAGAATCCTCGAAACGCATCAACCTCCACAAACCATCCTTTTCAATGCAAACAAATCATCAGAACCTCAGGACAGATCACCAATATACACACACTTTCTACTGTGAAGTTTCTGATCATTTGCTATGACACTGGAATGTTTAAAATAAGACCAATCCAGACTAAAAGGAATGTTAAAGATGCACTGTAAGAAGAACAAGCATTAGCATAGCCAATAGGTCTCACCTTTGGGACCTTATAAGTGTTTAGCCATGCAACATTTGATGTTGTTGCACCAAGGATATTGTGCTGCATAACTAAATACATATGAGGTCCCAAAAGCAAGACCTATTGGCTAAGCCAATGCTTGTTTCTGTGTTCTCGTCTTTTTCATCTTTCTTCCACAACCTTCATTTTCTGTTCTTTCTATCTTTTCCCCTTCTGTATTTTTCTTTCTTTCTCTCTTCTCCTTCTCGCTTTCTTTTCCATCTTTCTATCTTCTTGTGTTCTTACTTTCAATTTCTTTTTTCTTTTTTACCTTTTTTCTTTCATATTTTTTTTTACACATTTTCATTTTCTCTTCCACTTTATCACTTTCTTTTTATCTTTGGTTCTCTTTCCCTCATTTTTACCCAGCTTTCTTCTCTCCTTGAATTCTTTCTTCCATTTGTGTTTCTCTTTCTTCCTTATTTAGTTGTTTATTTTTTCTTTCATTCTCCCTTTCTCATGTCTTCAATTGTCTCCCTCTCCTTATATTTCTTTCTATACATTCTCTATCACTCTATTTGATCCGCTCACCCTTTCCCTCCCATGTTGCTCTTTTCTCTGTTTATGACACTGCACTTAGATCCCTTGACAGCTGACCCCACCCTTTATTTCTGCTTTGCTAGTACCTAACAGTGGTATTTATGCACTTCCTCTCCAGACAGACAAAGCTCATAATGAGCAAATTAAAGTGGTGTGTGATGAGCCAAGCACATTGGTGTCAGCTACAACAGAATAGACAATTCAAAAGGCATTGAGAGGCATTTAGGCTGAAGAACTCATGGTCATAAATAACACTCCCACAAAGGAAATAATGTCAGAAGTGGCATTCATCCAATTCATCCAAGGAGGGTTGTCTGACTGTCTCACACAACAAAGTTTCATTCACAGTTCTGGAGCAGGACTTAAGGATAAGATATCATGCCTATATCTGCCTTTGGACAGGGCAGAACCAATAAGCCATCCTGCAAAGATTTTCTTGAAATGTTCATACTGCTACTACTCAAATTTATTTTTCAACATGCTTTTAAGATTCAGCAAAAAATACAATATGAATTTGTATTTATAACATGTACATGCTCCTGTTTGCTCTGGAGTCATGGAAGTTAGTCCTTCTTCTATCTTTATGATACATGTGAAATCTTGTGTTCCTACTATAAAAATAATAAACAAACAAGGGAGTAGCCAGAACATGAATTACCCCTCACTTTGAACCAAACCTCTTATTTTTATTTTTTTTGTAAATGTTTTTATTGATTTTTGGTTTTACATTTTTATCTCCAGCAGTTAGAACATTATGCTACAACCTCTACCATGTTTCTTGCATTTACAATGGTAATTACTTCACATGTGCTTATGTAGTAGGTATGGTGGTGTGTCAGGTCTTGTACGTTACATTTGTCTGGCTACGCCACACATGCCCTATTAAACTATTTGTCCTACAGGTTTGCCACATAGTGAGTATCACATTAAGTCTAGTTCAGCTTAGGTAAATCTGGTATAGTGTACATTTGATAAAAAAAGGGGGAGAAACAAGGAGATGGGGTATAAAACTTGGAAGTGAGCTGGAACAACCCCATGTATCTCCTAGTGCTTGTGCACGTGTGTGTCGCTTAATGCGCCCCGTCTATTGCCTTGATAGTTGGTGTCCGTTGTGTGTGCGAGTCAGAGTGCCATTGCACATCTAAGGACAACAAGTCTAGTGTCTATAAATGGCTTAAGGGTGTTGGACGCATGCGCAGAATGACTGCACCGGGTCAGGTGTTCGCAGGGGCTGATCTGGCTGGTCCGTGCTCTGCTGTAGCGCTGCCAGGATCGCCATCCATCTGGCGATTCATTGAAGTTGGGCCACCAGATATCGGTGCCAAAGCAAGGCGCTGCCGGGCCTCCCTGGTCTCTGGGTAAATATCATTTTTTAACCGCCATCCATGTCGATTGGGGCCCCAGATGAAGTCTCTGGTCATCTTTTACAGCGTGGTAAAGAAGGAGGCGGGCACATAAATGGGCAGATTGGCGAAGTAATACAGGAATCTCGGCAGGGCCACCATTTTGATTAGTGCCACTCTACCCACAACTGCAAGGGAGAGTGCTCCAGAATTGCATCTGGGATCTCACGGCCGTTAATGCTCTGCCTAGGTTACCGTCGAAGAGGTCTAGCGGCTGGCGATACACATGTATGCCTAGGTAGCGGAATGTATCAGCACTCCACTGCACCCACACGTCATTGTGTATAAGGCCTGGGTCGCACTTTGAAGGCATATAGCTTAGATTTGGCGACATTTACTTTAACCTTGAACCAAACCTCTTATGGCACCAAGCAAATGAAGCAAGTCCTCACAAACCGCCCCAGAAGAGCACTCTTGCCTCTTTCATTCAAACATCTATCCATTCATCCTTTCATCCTTCCATCCACCTGCTGATATCTACTATTTCACATTACATTCTAGCATCCATTCATTCTTTCATCCATCATTTAGTCTTTCACCATTCTGTCAGTCTGTCCATCCATATCAAAACCTATCCATCTAGCTTAAAACATATACATTAAACCTATCCATCCATCCATCCATCCATCCATCCATCTATCGACCCTTTCAACTATCCATCTCTCAATCCACTCTTTCACTCATGCATTCACCCATCCACCCATCCATCCTTTCAAGCATTCATCCATCCATGTTTTTGCTCATTCATCCATCCATTCACCTTTTCACTCCATCCATCCATCCATCCACCCTTTCACTCAGCCATCCGTCCTTTCACTAATCCATCCACAGATCCATTTATCCTTTCACTCATCCATTTAGTCTTTCACTCATCCTTCCATCCAGCCATCCACCCTCCCTTTCACTCATCTATCCATTCTTTCAGCCATCCATCCTTTAATCCATCATTCCATCCACCCCATTTCACTTATCCATTCATTCTTTCACTCATCCATCTTTTCTCTCATCCGTCCATCGGTCCGTTCGCTCATCCACCCATCCACCCTTCCACTCTATCATTTGCCCTCCCTTTCTCTCATCCCACCCAACCATCCTTTCCTTCACTCACCCATCCACCCTTATTCTCATCATCCATCCATCCACCCTTTCCCTTATCCATCACCAATCTACCTTTTTATCCATGTATCCACCATCCCTTTCACTCATCCATCCATTCTTTCTCTCATCCATCCACCTTTTTTACTCATCCACTCATCTTGGTCATGAACGGGACACCCCTCACTGAGATGTCACACTGCTGCTTGGTGAAGTCTCAGCAAGCAGAGACTCCCTGTGTCAGCTGAAATGCATCCTCTGCTAATCCTATGAGATGCTGAATATTTATAATAATAAACAGCATCCTTGTGATGTATGTACAGATTAGCAAAGGTATGGATATGTAGATTGCCCTGTCGCCACCTGGATGAAGATAGAACAACATTTGTACACTCGTGCATAACGGCCTTGTACTTAGTGTTTGAGGCATCGTGATAATGTTATGTGAAGGTAGATGTGTAAACAGAAGTAGTGTCAGAGAAACAAATCCAACATTGTCACACAAAATGTAAATGTAGTGTATTTTGTAAAGCGCACAGCTGCCCCAACGGGGCATCCCGGCGCTGTATAACGCTGTGGAACCCTTCCTGGCTCTCCCTGTGAGAAGCCCCTCCTGGGCACCCCCAAGGTGAAGCCAGGCATCCCAGTGTTGTAGGGGTCGTTGTGGAGATTAAGCAAGCTATTGCCCAGAGTTGCAGCGTGGGACCCATGATTAGAGTAGGCGCTGAGGCGAGAATTATCGAGTCTGCGGAAATTGAGCTCAAGTCCCTGCCGCGTCGGGACTTGAACCCTGGTCCCGGGACCCGATCTCTGCTTCAGAGTCTGCCGCTCTAATCAGTGAGCCACACTTCTCCACCTAGATGCGTTGATTCTTCTTGCTGAGGCAGCGTCATATCCCTAGTTAGAGGCGTTGATTCTTTTCTCTGAGGTGGCGTTGGGGCGGTATTGGCATATGGCGTAGAATTTCCACCTGTCTTGGTATCATTTCCGTCTAATGAGCATCCTGTTAATGTTGTCCCGTTGACTGTCCTACGTGTAGGAGAATTCCAATCTTGAGATGGATGCGTTGATTCTTCTCGTTCATGTGGCATCAAATCCCGAGATAGAGGCGTTGATTCTTCTCGCTGAGGTGGCGTCGGGCGGTATCTTGCTGAGGTGGCATCGGGGCGGTACACAAGCGAATATGCGCAAAGGGTCACAACAGTAATATTATTCTGAAAAAGAGGACAATGTAAGAAATTAGCAGCTTCGCTACATGGGCCTAACCCAGGCACATAACACTACATTATCAGGAGGCGCATTAGACGGAAATGATACAGAGACAGGTGAAAATTCCACACCATATGCCAACACCGCCCCGATGCCACCTCAGCAAGATACCGCCCGACGCCACCTCAGCGAGAAGAATCAACGCCTCTATCTCGGGATTTGATGCCACATGAACGAGAAGAATCAACGCATCCATCTCAAGATTGGAATTCTCCTACACGTAGGACAGTCAACGGGACAACATTAACAGGATGCTCATTGGACGGAAATGATACCAAGACAGGTGAAAATTCTACGCCATATGCCATACTGCCCCAACGCCACCTCAGAGAAAAGAATCAACGCCTCTAACTAGGGATATGACGCCGCCTCAGCAAGAAGAATCAACGCATCTATCTCAGCGAGAAGAATCAACACCTCTATCCCGGGATCGGATGACTCCTCAGCTAGAAGAATCAACGCATCTATCTCGAGATGAGAACTCTCCTACAGGTAAGACAGACAACATGAACCGCCTTCAAGAAATAAAAGATATGAAAGCTAACCCCCTAGTATATCTCAATCAGCATACTCACAAAGTACACCAACGACCTTAAGAACATCTTATCCTCGTAACGTAAGATCAAGAGCGCGGGTCTAAGGGAGTGCATCCCACCACTCAAACAGAGAAGACACTAACTCCTGAACCAATGACACAAATAAGAAAAATGAAGAAACCAAAATTCATAAGCCCCAGGACAAAAACAAAACTCAAAATAGGCCGTCACATATCCCAAAATATTCTCACAATCTCAGGAAGAAATCAAAGCTCTTCAAACAAAAGTGGATAATATGGCACAGGACATTTTTAATGCATTACAATAGTTGGAAAAAATTATGGAAATCACGGTAAGCACCCACGCCAAAGTCGAATACGTTCAAAAACTAGTGCATAGCTCTCAAGAACAGAGTAGAGAGACAACCATGCCTATGTCAAATAGGCATAACCAACCAGACAGAAATCTTAAATACCTATCAGATGAAGAAACCTTAACCATAATACGATCATATGAGCCGGAAGCTAGCAGCAGAGAGGAGGAAATTAAGTCAGTCCCGATCGATGCCAATAGAATATCTTTGCCTAAGAATAGGAAACCCAACCATAACAACCTACAACAAGTCCAGCTAACCACCAATACTCAAGAAATGATCACCAGTAGCGCAGGGAAACCACCACTATGTCTTTTGCTCAACTGTTGGTCCGCAGCAAAACATGCCTCGGACATCGCTGCCCTCATTGTTAGTCAGAAAATAGACGTAGCAATCCTAACAGACACATGGCTCACTCTTCTCCGTTCATGGATCTTCTGGTTCCACCTCTTTATAACATTGCCCGATTAGACAGACGAAAAAAGACAGGTGGCGGTATAGCCTGCATTCACCGATCGGATATAGAGATCAACCAAATACAATCCGACCCTCTCAAATCTTGTGAATACCAAGGCCTCAACGTAAGAACTGCAGATAATCAAAGATACAACCTGCATGCGCTTTACCACCCACCAGGAAATAACGCTAATTTTATTGAACAGCTAATGGAGATTATCACTGCTAACTCTAACAGTCACCCTAATAATATATTCCTCGGCGACTTCAATTTACACTGGGATGACAATAAAACAACCAGATCATGGCACTAAAAGACTTTCTAACAGATCTAAACCTTACTCAAGCCTGCACACAACCAACCCACTCGAAAGGGGCAACCTTAGATTGGATAATTTCAAGGAGTAAAGACGTTACAGTCCAATCAATTGTTCCTTGTGATTGGTCAGCTCACCATGCCATAACCTTCTTGATACCCACAATAAAAAAGAGCAGAACCTCACAGCCTGTCAAAATGAAAAAATGGACCCGGGACACCAAAGAACCTAATATTGAGCTACTAATAGCAAGATGTGAGAAGGAACTAAGTCCGCCCAACAGCTTACTGAACGCTAACGAACTCACTGAGCACTACACGAAATCAACGATGAACTTAGTCAACTCCATCATGCCGCTAAAACTAAAAAGAATATCCGAGAAGGATAAAAATCCATGGATTAATGAGTCTTTGAATGAAGATAGGCATAATTTGAGACTGGCAGAAAGAAAATGGAGACAGCACCCATCATCCCCCAACTTAAAACACTCAGAAAGATCCGAAACAAGTACAACAAAAAAGTACTCAATTCCAAGAAGGAATTCTTTAGATCGGAACTAGACAGCACCAAAAACAGACCGCAGAAACTATTCGAGATGTTAAAACAACAATCAAACAAATTGGCTAAATCTGCACAAGAAACCACTAAAACTCAATTGAGCTGTGAAGAATTCTCAACTTTCTTCAATGATAAGGCCAACACGCTAGAAAGAGAGCTCAGGTTGGCAGTCGACAACCTTCCTAGACAACCACCAACACAAAACATTGTTACCACGACAAACGATCAAGACTGATTTAAAAACAAAGCACAATGGGGAACCTTTGAGCGATATGACCAGAATACCATTGACAAAACGCTATCGGACATCAAACCTAAAAACCACTACAATGACCCCCTCCGCTCTAAATGCCTGAAAAGAATCAATCATATCATCGTCCCAATATGGACAAAAATAATAAATGCCTCACTTTCACAAGGGATCCTTCCTGAATGTCTAACAACTGATCAAGTCATCCCCATCATCAAAAAATTAGCCGAATAACTTTCGCCCAGTAACCAATATTCAGACACTTGCCAAACGAATCGAGAAATGTGTACAAAATCAACTGAGCAAACACATCTCCAATTTCAAGCTGCTAGACAACTGCCAATCCGGACTCAGATCAGGCCACAGTACAGAATCAGCAATCTTACACATAGG
Source organism: Lissotriton helveticus (assembly GCF_964261635.1). Lineage (NCBI taxonomy): Eukaryota > Metazoa > Chordata > Amphibia > Caudata > Salamandridae > Lissotriton > Lissotriton helveticus. The sequence goes on from NC_136057.1 coordinate 395,939,986, forward strand.
GGATGATGCGCTGCAGGTCCTAGATCACAATCAACCTTGCCTACTAGTCCTTCTTGCCCTGTCGTCTGCCTTTGACACGGTAAACCATAAAAAATTGCTAGCCAGACTTCAGTACAGGATGGGACTATCTGGAACTGTTCTGAAATGGCTTGAATCCTTTCTCCAGACCAGAACCCAAAGATTCATAGTCAACCAGTCGCTTTCCCCATCCTGCCCGAATTCGATTGGAGTCCCTCAAGGATCTACACTATCCCCTTCAGTATTCAACCTCTATGTTGAACCCCTCACAGAAATTCTCCGAGAAGCAAACATATCCTATCACATGTACGCAGATGACACTCAGATCTACATCAAGATAACGTCACTGGAAGACATGAAGAAAATGAATGAGGCCTTGAGAATGTCACTGCACTGGTTAACTAGTAATCGTCTGCAACTAAACGCACAAAAACCGGAATTCCTATTATTTTCACCACCTAAGAAATCCCCAGAAGTTAAGGAATGGACCAAATTGCTCATAGCACTAAATTGAACCCCAAGTCGAATCTGCAAAATCACTAGGAATCACGCTTTATAAGAACCTTGACATGAAAGCCCACATCAAGTCAATGACAAAAAGTGCCCGGTTTCACCTGAACTATATTAGAAAAGTGAAACCACTCATCTCTACGGCGGACCTCAAACAGGCAGTTCAGTCATTAGTTATTTCAAGGATCGAATATGGATGTACAACTCTAGCAGGTCAATCAAAAATGTCCACAGCTCCACTAAAAGCATGTCTAAATGCGGCAGCAAGACTCATTACTGGAACCAGAACATACGACCATATCTCCCCTCACCTGAAAGCATTAAACCGGCTACCATACGAAGCTTGAATTCAATTTAAACTGGCATGTACTACACACAAAACGCTCCACTACAAAACTCCAAGGTATTTAGCTCAGAAAATAGGGCTCTCAGGGGGAAGCAGACCAGCTAGGAGTGCCCGAGATCTGCTGTTGAATCCACCCATCTTCCGGAAGAAGAAAACAAATGACAGAGCTTTCTCCGGAGCAGCCCCCAGAATCTGGAACTCACTCCCTCCAAACATTAAAATATTCCAAACATAGCAACATTCAAAAAGGAAGCAATGAACTTCCTAATGAGCAAGTTCCTTCCATAAACGAGACTGCACACTTTATCATCATGTCTATGACCCAAACGCTCGATCATGAACCGGTTCTGTGGGAGAAATAATGGAAAGCACATCGGAACTGTGTGGATAGAAATACTGTTAAACAGTGTAATAATTGATGTTTGCTGAAAATGACAAAAAAGACATGTACAGGAATACTAATTATAATAATGTTGCTTTTCGCTTTGTATCTCAATTGTTTTAAAATTATGTAAAATTTTTTAAATATTAAGCGCTCTGATACCCAAGGGTCAAGTCCGCGCTATAAAAAACTCTATAAATAAATAAAATAAATAAAAAATGTAGCAGACCCACAGTTTTTTTATTTAACTGTAGCACAGCGGGCGAGCCGCCAGATGAGATATGAACACAAAGTGACTACACTGCCCTGCGTCAGCGTGTATTTCTTGTAGGACTTGAAAAAATATGAAACAAATACCTACACTACAATTAAGAAACTTGCCATACCACGCAGGGCATAGCAATTCCATACTGCTGGGGATACTTTCAAATTGATGTGCAGTGCTCCCTAACTAAATTGCCATCGGAATCTTCAAAAAATCAAAATACGGAAAAAAGAGTTTATCTATTAAAAATGGAACTCCCGCAGCCCATGGACCACCATCTCTCTGAGGCTTGTTAACTTATTAAATGGGGAACCTAACGGACAACCCACAGTTCACCAAGCCTATGTTCTCACACAGATGAGAATGCAACCTCCAAGATATGATAGCACATACACACGCCCGCAAAACATTTGGAGACAAAAATAAAAATCACAGTGTCATAATCCCTGTTATGGGACATTAGCCATGTGGCTGCGTTTGCCACCTCACAGAATTTACAAAAACAATCACATTCAACAACAATACCACAAGGGACTTGAGACAATTCTCCAACTACAATTCCCAAAGAGTTGTACATCTGATAACATGTCCCTGCAATTTGTACTATGTAGAGATGACTACACGCAATCAAAACAAGGATATGCGATCACTGCAGTAACCTTAAACGTGGAAGAGCAACAACCAAAATGTCAGCGCACCACACTGAAAACAAACATACAGTATGGGATTATCGATGGGTGATACTAGAACAAGTGAACCATGAATCCCAATTGTTCGGGAAAGAACAACGTTGGGTGTTGAGATTGAAAACACATATTAAAAGCCTTAACAACAACATATCTTGGGGTCAATTCACTTGTTAATGAGCAATTATCATTTACCTTATGCACTTTTGGTAATGAGGACTGAATACAAAGGTTACACTATACTTGATAAAAACCAGATTAAAGAATAAACATTTCTCAGCCACTTCTCCATGGTGTACATATACATTTTTTATGTTTACCCCTTTCACTTTACCCGTGCACTCTAGAAACAGAGCTGGCAATGAAAGTGCTCATTAGGCACCAATATACATTAGGAACCCAGAATTGGTCCCGTTCTCGGCGGCCATCTTTAAAGGTTAGTATTCTAGACTTATAGCACGAGAACGCCTACCCATCCTTGCCGCGTTCTGCATAACTGACCTTGGTAAAAGTTGGAAGGCAACATTCAAGCCCTGGGCCAGCTACCCTATGTAATTACACAAGGGAGTAGCCTTGGCATCATAAGTACGGCATAGTCGCTTTCAGCATTGATGATACGCAAGCTTTGCCATTCATTAATACATTAATATTATCATGTTGCTCAATCGAATCACACATTTTCTACATTTCGGCAGAGTGTAACTACAGGCGTCCCTTCCCCAGATGACTCATGATGACAGAATTAGGCATTATACATGTATGTGGTGTATTTATCTTTACTTTAAGTTTCATGTTCTGGACATTTATATTTAATTTCAGTTTCCTGTCCTGATATTTGTGTTTGTTGTGTGTGCACATTGCTCAGTGTAATATTTGAGTGTCACTAGGTATTGATCTCACTAGAAATGCCCACCTCTGTGATCTTTTATTACTTGTCACGAGTTTCACACAGAGGTGCTTGTTCTTGAGTAGTTTGATTTGCATATGGTCATGTCTGAACTGGGGTGGCAGAGTGGGCTAAAGAGCAGTGATGGATTAAACCCAGAACTGTTGACTGGGTGTGAGTGTTTGATTGGTTCAGATGCTCCGTCCATCACCACCCCCTTTTGTACCACTTTGTTCGCCATAAGTTGGCAGGGTTGGCTCAGACGTGAGTCCCTTGCTCACTTTGCCACTGGATTCAAGCAAGCCGGGCTGAAGACGGCTGAAATATCAGAAACCGGTCCTCGGAAGCTTGTTTCCGGTCCAGGGAAGGCATGGTTTGGCAGTTCGGGCTGGACTGTTCCCATGAGGCAAAGGGTCAGACTGATTTGCATATGGCCATGTCTGAACTGGGGTGGCAGAGTGGGCTAAAGAACGGTGATGGATTAAACCCAGATCTGTTGACTGGGTGTGAGTGTTTGATTGGTTCAGATGCTCCGTCCTTCACCACCCCCTTTTGTACCACTTTGTTTGCCATAAGTTGACAGGGTATGCTCAGACGTGAGTCCCTTGCTCACTTTGCCACTGGATTCAAGCAAGCCGGGCTGAAGACGGCTGAAATGCCAGAAACCGGTCCTCGGAAGCTTGTTTCCGGTCCAAGGAAGGCATGGCTTGGCAGTTCGGCTGGACTGTTCCCATGAGGCACAGGGTCAGAATGATTTGCATATGGCCATGTCTGAACTGGGGTGGCAGAGTGGGCTAAAGAACGGTGATGGATTAAACCCAGATCTGTTGACTGGGTGTGAGTGTTTGATTGGTTCAGATGCTCCGTCCATCACCACCCCCTTTTGTACCCCTTTGTTCTTGAGTAGTGGACACAACGCATCTGAAAATTTCCATACAAAAGTATGGGTATAATATATCGTCATATAGCCAGAGGCTCCTGGCTGACTAACTTTCGCATTATGTAATTTCAGATCTTCCAGGCATAACATCAATATGGTGCTATACGTATATATTTTACTTTCCTTAGCATGTGGATTGATTGCAACTAGGTGGTTTAACAGGAGTGATATCAGGGAGTACACACCCTTGGTCCTGGTGAAAAGCCTTGGGTTATGGCTTGAAACATGTAGACCCTAGCAACTCAGGAACAATATTCCCTTGAGTATTGCTTTCTTCCCCATTTTTTAAATATACAGAATAGAGGTGCAAATACAGAATATTTTCCTGCTAATTGTCACAACCTCCCCCACTCCTATCATTTACAGATAATATTCATCAATTATATTACATCTATAAGTGCTCCCATGTATCTTGTAGGTCGTAGAATGCCACGTTCCGCAGCAGAACGAGAAGGACCCATTGATGTAGCATGCCACCAAGGGCGAATCCTGATTGGTCAGGGTTATCTAAAGGACAATTACTGTTTTTTAACTACATGTGGAGGTCTAGTCTTTGATCAACAGACAGGCTCTTTTTGGTTCTTTGTTATTTGTGACGTATCTAGGTATCACTCTTCTTATTTATGAGTATTACAGGAAATTACATAAGAGGAAAACAGCTGGGGCCCTTCGTGGACAGGAAACGCCAGTGATGTTTACAATTGGTAGCCTTCTTAGATTGAACTGGTTATAAACCAGACTATGCACTTCTACTCAGGATAATTATATGGATTTGTATGGTGAGCACAAGTTAATCTTTATTAATAATTACATGTCCCTTATTCTGCCCTTTTTCTGCCTGTTGCCCCTGTTCCTTCATGTCCCCCAGTATCATGGCCAAATTCTCCCTACCTGTACCCTGACCCATAGATGGAGCAGGTTGATATAGGTGAGAGTCGATGAAAGATTGAGGTTGCAGGAAATACTAGCATAGGCCTACAAGGGACTTTCAAGGCTTGACAGCCTTGACTCTGTTGCTCCAAATGGAGCAGGGGAGATTCTTCATCGCATATACATTGGATTGGTACTCCCAAGTCAGACAGACCATCCAAGAGATGCTCTCCCACCTACAAAATTGTTGTAGAGTTTATATCCCATGTTGCCATAGAAAGACCAAAGATCGCCAGTGAAGAATGATGCCATCAAGCATACCAGCTTGCACTGTAGAGTACACATTGCCGAGGGTTGAAATTGGCCATCTTTTGCATGGCATTCCCTAAGATTCTTGCCTTCTTTTATTGAACTCATTATTATTCGCTGTAGGACTCTGCACACTTGACCCCTGCTACTCAATGGTCAAGTCCTTGTGCTTGCCCTTTAAACATGGTAAAATAGACATATTCTTAAGTAGCACATTTAATTAACATATGGGTGCCTAATATATGGTACTACCGGTAGTGGGCTGCAGCTCTCATTGTGCCACTCAGTAAAGTTGTACTATAAAATATGTCTCCAGGCTTACCCCTCTAGCCTAGTTATGCCGATTTCAACTGCCATTTCGACCTGGCAAAATAAGCATTTTGCCAGGTCTAAACTTCCCTTTTTAATACGTATAAGTCACCCCCTAAAATAGGCCTTAAATTCCCATTAGTCAGGGTGTCCTACTTAAAAAACAGGGCACGTATAGTTAATGTTTTACATGCCCTAGCAGTAAAAAGCCTGCAAAGTCGTTTTTCAGTATACCAAGGCTGGCTCTCCCTTAGGAAAACTCTGGGTTACTTCATGACAACTTATAATGCCTAATGCCAGTTTGAGGAGAAGCTAGGAAAATGATTCAAGGATTCTTTTTAATGGTAATTAAAAAGCCAAACAAATGCGCAAGTCAGATCTTATATTTTTTTAATGACACAATTAGAAAGTTATCATTTCTCTGTCTAATCAAAAAGGTTCTATCTGTCAGTGTCCAGTGTCAAATGGCTGCTGAATGGCTACCCTGAGGTTAAAATGGATTTCTCCCAGACAGTGGACAAAAGGCTTGGGTTTAGAAAGGTGTTTTTCTCCCTTTCTGAGCTTCAAAGGATGCCTACCCTGTCACTGGAATATGTAGCTCAAACATAGGCCTGCCTACCTTTGCCTTCCCAGTTATCTTGACTCCAAACTAAGTGCAAGGGGGGAGCTGCCCCAGAACTAGTTTAGAGTGAGCACAGGGGAGGGTTTGTCCATTTCTATAGCCACATCTCAGGGTGGGCACAGGGAGCTCGGTCCAAGAGAAGAATAGTTCTGCCATGTTGGGTTTAGGGAAAGTGTGGTTCTGTGGGATTACCTCATTGGTTCGGAGGTGACCAGAGGCTATGCCTCTTGCCACAGGCTGGCACTAGGCATACATGTGGTAACCCGAGGACACTCCTCAGAACACTCCTGGACCTGTGAAGCATCAGAACAAGGACTTCCCCACTGTCTGAAGAACCTGAAGGAAGACTGGACAAGCTTGTCTTGAACCTATGATGACCCCAAAAGTGACTTCAAGGGTCAGTTGCTTAGGAACACATAAAGCTCTCACAGGCGTTTGTCCCTGCATCTTCCCAACTGCCCAGTTCCATCTGTACCTGACCTAGGCCCTGCTGCTAGCCTCTGCCTGTTGGAGTGAGTCCTAACCACCAAGTGCTTCTTCTCAGATCCTGGATCCTTGGCTGATGTTAGACTATATTCCTGACCAAACTGCAAAAGCTGGGCCTTAAAAAATATTTGCCAACTTTTCCCCAAGAGAACCGACAAGAGACTGGGACCACAGTCGAGCCAAAGGGGTCAATGTCAAATCACCTGTTAGATTCAACTTGCTGATTTGGCTTCCAGAAAGGTTTCTAAGTCCAAATGTAGAGGGCTTCATTAGGACTGATGCTAAGCAGAAACCATTCGACGTCAAGACCTCCCTAGGTACAGATTTAGAAATTCGCCCAATCTGAAGTTTCCCACCTTTGTCTATGACTGCACCAGGGGCCCGCTCTTCAGCACTCTTCTGTTGTCAAGGCCAACATTGGATCTAGCTTGTAGCTTGCTCTGACAACAACTTGTTAGAAGGTAAACTTCCATTCGGGACAAACCTGGTCCTTGTATCTGATCCATGCTCCATTGCAGTCTGCTTTTACTTTTGAATTTGACCTGGTCTAAGGTGACCAGACAACCTGGTTTGCCACTTTGTTCTTTTTGGCACAATTTTTTTATTCAAACTATAGAAATTCATATAGCAAGTTCATCTTATTGGACTTTTGTCATTGTGGAACTTTTTATTAATATAATCTGTTTTTCAAAATTGGTTTGGTATTTTTATTGTGTTGTTTTCACTTTCTTACTGTTTGTGTACTCCATAAATGATTTACACATTGCTTTTAGATTAAGCCTACCTGGTTTGTGCAAAACTACGAAAGGGTTAAGCACAGGATTGCTTAGTTTAGTGGTTGACCCGGACAAGGATTGTGATTATTATTTTCAGGGGCATAGCTTCACAGAGGTGTATGAGTGGGACATTCCCCTACTAATTTCTCAGTCGAGTCATAGCCTTTCAGGGCTGTCGGATATGTCATCTACAGCAACAATCACATTAAGTTATTGTTGCTGAAGGCTGGCTACAGGTGGGTGAGCCATCAAATTAACAGGTAGAGTGGAGCAAAAACCAAAAGTAGGGTCTTTCTTAGCTCTAAGAGCCAGTGCATGAGATGACCAAGAAAATATTTGGCATGTAAATCATGCAACCAACATCATGTAAAAATTTGATAAAGTCACTTGAAAATTATTTTTAAAAAACATATTTATTTAACAGGCATGTGGAAGCAATACACATTAGTACTTCACATTAATAACCCTGCATTGAAAGGCATTTATTAAAATATTAGTTTTGAAACATGAGATTAGAAATATTAATGCCTCCCACCACCCTGATGACAATGCCACTATTGAATTGAGAGGCAAGTCATTTGTCATGTGTATCCTGTATGTGGCCTAGAAGCATATTGTATATGGAGCAATATTATGGCCTGTTAAATCAAACACCAGAGGTTTTTGTACAGTGCACTTACTGAATGCATGCTTTTCAAGGTACTCTTGTATGTGATAATGAAGAAAAGGGAGGTACGGTGAACTAAAATGTTTGAGTAGGATCATAACATTTGTTAAGGAAGGGGAACCAGGATTGATCCCAGATTTTCTAGTTTCATATTGTGCAATTCAGTCTCTAGATGTGTATCTCCTTCTCTTGCCTGCTTTACATCAAAGGCCACTACTTTGTGATTAATGAGTGGCATTGAAGTTAGAACGTGGGGGCAGGGAAAAGCCACGTGAAAGCTCAGTTCATTTTGGGTTACAGGTTCTGAAAGGATCTTGAGATAAGCCAGAGCCAGGCATCTGACTCAAGCTTTCAATGGCTAACCCATCTCTAAGACTGGGTCAGAGATAGCAGAGTGATCTACAAAGATGTTAGTGTGATGCTCAGGCATAGCTGAGAGGACATATTAAAGGACATATTTGATTGGCCCTTGCCTTTCACCCACTCATCCCCCTTTCAGGGTGTTACCTGCAGTGCATTAAGTGGGTTGGGTCCTGTCAGGCCTTGGGTGTGGCAATAATTAAATGGGTCCTTTTGGGTCCTAAATTCATGTTTTTTGCAGGCTCCAGGCTTACCCCTGTAGCCTACAGTGCTTACAAAGCTTGATTTCCCCAAAACAACTGTAGAGCCTTGAGGCAATCCATAACAGCAATGCTGTCCCTGTTTATATTTTATTTTAACTTCACCTTGCAATCCATAAGAGTATTTGTTTATTTCCATATGTTGTGTTTCTGTAGTTTTTGCATGCAACGTATGACTCTTTTATTTGAACTGAGTCATCTCAAGGCAGCTGTATGGGTTTTGGATGAGTGTGAGTGTTCATAATGGGGCCTTAGTGAGAGCTCCACAGATGAGTTAGAAGGTAGCATGAATTTCCCACATTGCCTGTCAGTAGGTCATAACGGGGGTCTGACTTCATGCACATGCAATCTTTAGCCTCTTTAGCAGATCACACAGAGCAATGGTCATATATGTACCAATAGTAATTACTTTTATTTGAAAGTGTGTGAAGTAGGTACACAGCTGTCATAATATTGATTGGATAGTTGTTCACCGATCTTGGCAGCAGCCAGAAGCCACAGGTTACTCATCTACTTGGGCCTTCCATTTTGAGTACTTCGCCCATCTCCAAGAAGTTTGAGAGCCTTCAAGCCCAGCTTTCTCATTTACAGCCAGAAGCAATATAGCTTTTTTTACTGGTGCCCACTCCCCTACCCTCACCTTGGTCCTGATGAAGACCACGACCACAATGCGCAAAATCGGCTGTTCCGTCTAGGGGGTCAAAACGTCAACACTTCTTTATATTTTTGTCAGACATATTCAACAGAGAATGTTTATCTATAATTGTGTTATGACTTGACATTTAATGCATTCGACAGGAAAACTGTTGGGATAGTTTGCAAATTATTGTACTGATGTATTTATGTACGCACTACTGTCCTTTTTCACAATCCTTTCCATGCACTTATCACCTCACCCCTCTGTGCATCTGTCTTTCAAAAAATATATACATTTTGGATTTGTTCTGTACTTTATAAATTGATTAATTCAAATTTTGTGATGCAATTAAATCACATCCAGTGTTGGAAAGACTGTATGGTGGTGCCTGACTCTGATTAGATACTATTGATTAATTCTTGCACTGATTTATCTGTTTAAACTGCTCTCCACTGGGACATTATCTCATTGTACCACGTCACAATATTTACAGCGCCAAAGGAAAACAAAATGCAGTTCTTAAAGCTGAGTTGCTGGGTTGTGTGTGTGGAGAAATGGTGAGGTGAGGAGATGAGCAGAAGTATGTGCAGATTTTTGCAGAATAAAAGAGTTGCAAGACAGTCTAAAAAGGAAAATGATGCGTGAGATATGGAGATGGAGTACGTCTTAAAGGTGTGTGGGGAAAAAGATGAGCAAGTGTCCGCCAGAGTGAGAGATGGCAGATGAAAGTGGCATGAAGGGGAATTGAAGTGATTGGGACACTCTGAAGATCAATCCCCCTTTCACAGATCTTAGCAATGTTTAATTTAGTCTCAAATTTTCAGAATTTGACATTTTCAATTTTAGCTACTCACCACAAACTCATTGCTGTGACTATTTGTTATATGTATGGATATAATATCATAAAACTGACAAATACTGGCCAGGTGGCATGCTTAGTAAAGCACAAGATTTTAATGTTCTTGTTTAAATTCTTAATTAATTAGGCTACACCTCTTTGAAAGGATTCTTGTCTTGACTTTTTTGTCGATGTCCCATTTAGAGACTCCCCACCTTTTTCATCCCACTTAAAGTACTGGCAACTGGGATGATGACCAAAGACATTGGACCAACTTTTTCGGCCCGCCCACGCACCCTTCCGCATTGGTGCCTCTGACGGGAGTTCCTGCTACGGGAGACAAGGAAGTTAATGCTGCACTGCTGGCCTAGTTTTCACGGCTGGTATCTGGTGGACTGGACAGCCCAAGACCGGGGGACTGTCCTGGATTTGCAACATCACGGCACTGAAGCGTCTCCGCTTTTTCTTCACATCTACTCTCCCTCGGTTAGACGCAGCCTGGTGAGAGAGCTGAAACATGTTTAAAGAGTGTCTGAGGGGGGCAAATGCAGGAGAGATGATGTGTAGAAAACCGCAAATGACTGCAATGATCGTGGCCCTATGTTGTTTGATCCTCAGGCCTTTGAGGAGCATGGTCACCTTGCCCTGCCCTGCCTGCCGTCACTGTGCTTGACTCACCCATCAGTAGTGGATGAGTTTTAGGTGTTCAACAGGGAAGTGGGTGCTTCTTTATGGTTCTGCACCTAGAAAACACCGTGATTTTCATTGCTAATGCCCTAGACCTTATCCCGTTTATCCTTTGGAGCAACTAACGAGACAAAAAGAAACATACATAGGGTCACGACTCATTAGAGGTCCACTGGAAATCTGCCAAGGCGGTGAACCTGCGAGAGACTATTGGCATAAAGAAAATTGCAGAGAGACTTATGACCATATGCATGAACACATTTTCTCATAGACACAGAATGGGCAAAACCCTTTGATGCATCTGGCTCTTTGTTTCTCAGCTTCGAGTGGGGCTGTAGGCGGACCCTTGACACACCTGCTGCTAAATTCTGGCCTCATAGCGCTATTAAGCGCATTTTCAAGACCCGTGGTACAGGATAAAATTGCTGAGGGACTTCGGGTCCCAGGATTGAGTGGGCCTGGATGTGACCCCTTACACACCTCTTGTTGATTTCTGGCCTCAGAGCACCAGTAAGTGCATTTCCAAGACCCGCGGCGTGGGACGAATACGGCCTGGGCAAGCCATTCCTGCGCCTGCCAGTGCCAAGAAGAGGCGGGGCTGGGTAGAGCCACCCCCTGACTTGTTCACTGGTTGTTATTATGGCTCTTCAGTTGTCCTGGCTCGCTTGCGTGGTGCACACAGGTACATTCATCTTTTTCTGGTTTGCCTTTGTTTATATGTGCTGGAGGGCCTTACACTGGCTGTGGCTGGGTTCCTCATGTGCCTCAAGAGCCAGACCTATGGTGCGTGGAGAGACATTTTGCATCGTGGCTTGGAGTGGGACTGTGAAAATACAATATTGGAGGCATAGGCCTATGCCGATTCTCTAGTGGAGGACTATTTATTTTGACTTTAAAATATTTGCTCTGGCTGTTAATACGGTTAATAAGGTTTTGCTTCTATTATAAGTAAATTGACTCTATTAATGTAATTACCATCAGGTATCCTCATCAAAGGGGTCGTCCTTGTGTGCTACTTGAAGAGAGCAAAAGTATACAAATGGAAACCCAAAGTTCATAAACACACTAATTATGGTTAAACGGAAGGCTACTGGGAAGTCAGTCCACGGAAGCAGGGAAGGCCTGCAGCCAAAAATTGCACCCTAGATGAAATAGATCTGCAGCTGGAGGAAGTAGAAGGACTACTCGCGAATAAGGCAAATAAGGGGCCTAGGGCCAAAGGGAAGCCCCATCTAAGAGGGGTATTTAATCTTTTTTTTTATCCAAAACATTGGGGAAAGTGACAAATCATGCTGAGGTCAGAGAGCATGACAACAGCGTGAAACCTAAAATGCCAGAGCGACAACAAGTTCAGTCTGATGGTCACATGTTGGTTTCCTCTCCTACCCATTCTGTAATAATGGTTGAGTGTTGCAACCGGTTTGGTGTACTAGGGGACCCGGAAGAGCCATTAGTAATCAGTCCCAAACACTCACTACCCATACTGGAGCATAGAAAACACATAGCCCCGGAGAGTGAAGTCGCTCACAAACAGATTGGGGCCCTACATGAACAAATAGCAGGTCGAAAAGAATATATGAGCTATCTGATCAAATCTAATCAGTTGTACATTGGCACAACGACGGTGAGGAGGCCCGAGGGGGACGGAAGGGGGAAAGACTACAAAAACAAGAGACTGAATTTATCAGCATCACTTCCAAAAAACGTACTACGTTCAAAGAAGCGGCGAGAACAGTCGGACATATATATGGTGAATAATCTAAAAATCTCGACAGTAAGAGAATCGCAGGCCTCACTAATCAACAAGGCCATTCATTGGTTAAGAAAAGTAAGGGGCTCTAGATCTGTTATAAGAGAAGACTTAATGAGAGCAGTTAGAATTAATGACCAGCAATCCCGACAGATTACATCACCCTAAAGTTAGCGAGCTATGATCTAGTGGAAGAACTAATAGGGCTAGAAATCAGGTTTAGCCCCCCCAATTGAACCATGTATTACTAGTTAAGAAAAAGGGGTTTTTGAGTAACCAGGGATTATCCAGGCGCTCTGCTAAAGTGGACAGAATAGTTAAAAAAGGGAAAGATGTCGCTGTATGGTGCAACTAGGTGAGGGGATAAGCCCTGTAACACCCCAATTGAGTGCGAGAAACAACCCTCACAAAACAAAATTCGAGCAAAAACCTAGGCACACATAAATTAGATGTGATAATCTGTTAGTGTAGACATATATAGTACATTAGGCAAAGCCAACAAATACGGAGGTGATCTCTTGATGAGTTTTGAATTTGTTCAGTCTTTAATTTTCAAGACAAACCAGCCGACACGTGTTTAGTCACATTTGGAACAATCTTTCCGCGACTTCCTCAGGGCTGGGAAAACCATCTGGCATCCTTTTCCATGTGGTGTTATTTCTCTGAGTCTGACACAGGTCCATTCTTCAAGAACTTTCTTCTCACTATCTCTCTATAAACCACCTTTAACTTCTATTTCCCCCCCTTTTCAATCCTTAGTTTTCTCCTTTACTTTCCCCTCACACACACTCCATCGATTTAATATCCTTGAATACAGGTTAGATGGTTTCCATTTTTTTCGGGAACACGGTATGCAGTTCTTTAAACCTCACTCTTGAGGTTCCGTGGTTTTCAGGACCGGACTCCATTTTGTTTGCGTTGTTCATAACGCCATTTTGTGTTGCCCTCACGTAGGCCGTGGAGGTAACCGAACTAACAAAGTTGCATGGGCCTCATTGTTCATGTATGCATTAAACAGGCCCTTTCCTGACTTGTGAGTGAACTGCAGAACGCTGACCTCTTCACCTCAAACTGACCCTTCACGAAGCCAATTTCTCTGGCTGATCGTTGTCTGAGATTGCCAATCAATGTTCAGGACCTCGTTAACTTTTAGTTTCCTTGCACATATTTTATCTTGTCCAGCATCTATTACTGTTTCCTTTATGTTCTGACATTACATGGGTTGTGCTTTTCAATTATAAATTTGTCCGGCTTGCAAAGATTGAATTTGGGACAGTCCTAATAATTAACTTTTGGGTTGGGTTACTGTAAATTGGGTTTTTGTTAATGTAGGTGTACTTAATGTGATACTCAGTTAGAAAATGTGTCCTATTGGTCAGAATTTTGCGCAGTGGGTGTACATTTATAATGAGAATATTGTGTATAAAAGGTGATGTCTTGCTCTATGAAATTTGAACAGTTTCTTGAGTTGTACACCGTGTTGTATTGCTGAGATTACTGTTACTAGCTGCAGCTAATAAATTTGATCTCTGACGCCACCTAGAAGTATTCCGTGTCTCTGTTTGCCAAGACAGGAGAACCCGAAGACTTTGGGCGTGTCCCTGGCGCCGCTGGGTTCTAAAACCCGGTTCTTCACTCTGTGCACAAGCATGTTATTTAGACAGACACATTTCACAAAGAGGATACAATCTAGGCTTTTTTGTGTCTCCACGGCGTAGTTCTTCTACCAATACTACTCATACATGATCATTTTTGCCAGCACTTGTGTTTTTTAAAACAGATTACGAGGTTTGGGTTCTCACTTTCTAGTCACATCAAGAATATGATCAAAGTCACGACATATATTTGGACAAACATACAGTTACATCATGATATATATGTCTCTTCGTTTCGCTAGTATCTTTTCCCAGCCCTGAGGAAGTCGCGGAAAGATTGTTCCAAATGCGACGAAACACGTGTTGGCTTGTTTGTCTTGAAAATTAAAGACTGAACAAATTCAAAACTCATCAAGAGACAATCTCCATATTTGTTGGCTTGCATAATGTACCATATATGTCTACACTAACAGATCATCACATCTAATTTATGTGTGCCTAGGTTTTTGCTCGAATTTTGAACCATGTATTAGGCTGAAGGTCAATCCCCCACCCTCTAGAAAATGGACGAATAAAATTCATTAAAAAAACTCAGCTGCTACCGTTTGTCCATCTACTATGCCACAGGAACATAGAAGGGTCCTGTCTGACTCTGATTGACAACTAGATACACAGAGGACATTTAATAATCCACCACTAGTGAACCACACTCGCTCATTTTACACCAATAAGCCAGAACTGTCCATAACATAGAGAATACAGCCACCTTAGGTACAACCTCACCATCCTTGAAATATAGAGTGATAACTAATATGTTAGTGTCAAAGTCAAGAGAAGACATGGGACCAATAGAAGCCATAAAATTACTATCTTGGAATGTGGCAGGGATTAGAGCTAAATTAGAGGACCTAGAGTAGGGTGTATTCATCAACCAATTTCAAATTGTTTTATTACAGGACACCTGGGCTACCGAACCAGTGTATAGAGCGGGTATTAGCACTTTCACTTCTAATGCAGTCCCCTCCAAAGCAGGGAGGCCATCGGGGGCTGCTGATTTGGCTTAAAATTGAATTGTTTCCCAAGAGAAAAAGCTTGAGTACCAATTGTAGTGATCTGCTGGGTGTGACTATTCTTGTCAGGCCTTCGCTGGGGGCTGGGCACAGCGCAATAATTAATGTTTACATCGTTCCATCGAGCCTAACCATCATTCAGGAACTGTGAGTCAACTATCTAATATTATTGAATCCTTAAACCATACTCACAATTAAATTATAGCAGGTGATTTTAACATAAAGTTGCCGTAGGGCTTAATTTTGCCGCCCCTTGTGGCCCAAAAGTATGGTTCACTGACACCAAGAACGGATGACGATACAAAATATATAGCATGACACCCGAGGGTAGATGATCAAATCACAGAGCTGATGGCTACCTTTGGCTTCAATTTGGCCAATGGCCACACTGAATCTGATTACCCTGCCTACTCGACCCTTAAGCGTGGCAGTTACAAAAGTATTTTAGACAATATTTAGATGGATAGTCCCCTCTGACCACACCTTGTATACATGCGGGTAACGACAAGAAACTAAAGTAATCATGACGCACTTACGGCCAAATTCCATCCTAGGTTTATTATAAACCTGAGTGCATTGGGAACCACTAACTCTATCAGTTAGATGGGCTTTACTAGCAGATGATGATATAGTGCAGACGGGCATTTTTAGTCTCTTTGTGGAAAAGCTAGCCCCCTTGGAGACTCTAGGGGCCCGATTCACAGAATGAACTTCAGACTCAATCCTAAACTTACTACTATTTTGGTATTCACAGAATGCACTTACTACTTTTGGCATTCACAGAATGAACTTACTACTTTTGGTATTCACAGAAGTTAGGATTTTGTCTTAAGTTTGTCTTAAGACAGACTAAAGCAGACTTAAGACAGACTTAAGTTAGAATTTTGTCTTAAGTATGTCTTAAGACAAAATCCTAACTTCTGTGAATACCAAAAGTAGTAAATTCATTCTGTGAAGGCCAAAAGTAGTAAGTGCATTCTGTGAATACCAAAATAGTAGTAAGTTTAGGATTGAGTCTTAAATTCATTCTGTGAATCGGGCCCTAGAATAATATGCCATCAACATTGTAGTCCTCCACTCTGAACTAATGGGGGCAATAAAACCACTCCTGACTAAGGAAGGACGCAGGGGCGATACTAAACAAAACTACCTTGGGACTGTAAATTGGCCAGAACAGCTGTCTTAGAAGCAGTAAAACATGGGAAATGAAAGGGGATCATTAATGCCAGAAAAATCTATAGAAATACATTAATGCAGGCGAAAAGAGGGTGGGAGGTCGACCATTGGGAAAAAGTCACAGAATCACTACATCACAGAACATTAAAGAATTTTGCCGCTTAATAGCATCATGGCCGCAGGCAATAACTTGGGCACAGCAGTATTACCTGATGCTTGGTAACCCCATTTCACAGCGCTTTACAAGGTTAAAGCATTAGATGGTACTGACTGCACAGAGAGAAATAGCTCCTACCAGAAGGGACAAAACTCTAGGATAGGGGCAAACAAAGGCATAGCTCTAGGGCTCACTGAAACAGCACGAGCTCTACATCTACTAAAAAAGGAAAAAGATACAGGTCCCGATGGTATCCCAGGAGACCTATATTTGTCTCATCCTGAGATTTAGGTGCCTTTTTGAATGCCATCAGCAATGCAATCCTAAGTGGCCAGGCCCTTCCATCTTCCTGGCATAGGGCTACTATTGTGCCCATCTACAAGCAAGGAAGGAAAGATATTCCATCCAACTATAGACCCATCAGCTTAATTGACATAAGCCAAAAAGTATTTGCTAGGCAGATTTTATTTAGCTTCAACATTGGATGACGGAGTGTAATACCCTAGAGGATTGGCAGGCAGGTTTTAAGACTAAGGTCAGCACCTTGGACCAGGTCTTTGGCTTCAGGGCGTTGTGCTGGAAGTAGGTTGTCCTGAAGAGGAATCATTTTTACGTTGACCTCCATTGATTTGAGTGCCCTTTTGACCTGGTCCAGAGGGAGAATCTCTGAGTAGTACTTGACGGCTATGGCATCCCAGAGAACCTCTTAGAAATTTACCAAGCATTGGCATAGCCAATAGGTCTCACTTTTGGGACCTTATAAGTATTTAGTTATGCAGCACAATATCCTTGGTGCACCAACATTAACTGCTGCATTGTTAAACACTTATAATGTCCCAAAGGCAAGACCTATTGGCTATGCCAATGCTCGTCTTGTTATATATCTGGAAGAATGGACAGAAGATGCAAAATACCAGTGGGGCAGCACACTATGCTAAGTTAGATTTTTAGCTTAAGTGTTTTTAAGCTACGCCCTTAAATACACTGGCCACGCCCCTTTGAGAGACTCCCCTGTTTTTTCAACCCACTTAAAGCCCTTCCCCTCCCTCTCTTATGTCGGCTTTCTGTCCTCTGGGGCATGCATGAGCAGTCGCTGATGAAGGGGGAGAGGCTGACAGCTAATCGAGGTGGCACCACGCAGCCGGGGAACAGACCTGTCCAATGGGCAATCTCGGTTTCTTCAACGCGTCTGCCTACAAACTTTCATCTCCTTGCACTCTCTGTTCAACGACAGTGCCCTTTGACTGCACTGTTTCTGAATAACGTGATTTCAATTTATGTCCATGTTGCTCTGCTCGAGTGCGCGATGAAAAGAGCTTTGCTTTAAACCGCCCTTAGAATATTAGATGTGTCTGGCTGTAATGTACTAATGCTATATGTCTATGAGTTTGACCAATGCGCCTTACCAGCGTTTGTATTTTTTGTAAGGTCTTGTATCTGGCCTCTCTTACGGGTAAACAGGACGTGTCATTGAAGCGCTGTGGATTTACGTCACCGACATCACAAGTTCGCATTCCAGTTCTATGTTGAAGCCATCTTACTACTAACACCCCTTTCTGTGATTGACCAACACTCCAAAGCTAGTCATAAGAGAGGAGTAGGTTAGGGGCAGAGACGCTTTATGTATACTTCAAAGCTCGGAGGCATTTGAGGGACGTCTGTCTGCAGTATATGCTGACAGACCTGCCGAGTTGTTTCCTTGTGGCTGGTACAGTTTCTGTTGTGCGGTGCGCTCTGCTGTGCGTAAATGACATCCTAAGTCTGCTGGGGTGCCGACTGGCAGAGAGAAAGGCCCCCGAGTCCTGGAGCAGTTCGGAATTACGGTGGCTGAGAAAGTGCCTGTATGCAGGGGTTTGACGCTGAAGCCATGGCAGCCCTGGAGTGCGTTGTTTTATGCAGGCCCATTGTCCGAAGTTCATCTCAGACAGGTTACTGGCCCTGACCTTTGGGAATTCACAGTCACTCACTGGTCGCAGGGTCTTTGAGGGCAAGCAGAATAAGTCTGCATAAAGGAACACTGGCCCTGCTTCAGCCGCTGTCTAGAAACAGATGTTACACTTAATTCTGTGTGAAAATGTCACTTGAGATTCTCCTAACTCCGACTGCATAGGGACATTAAAGCCCATTGTTTTCGTCCACCTTCATTGAAGTGACACTCAACAGCGTCAGTTACATGCAGTGCCTTAAACCCCACAGAAGAAACAATATTGGCCGCGCGGCCGTGAAAGTGAACGCGATCGCCATCGCATGGCGGCTGCTCGCGTGCACGTAAGCTTGAGGCCACCAAAAGCCTGTGGTGGCACTTTCAAAAGCTGCTTACTAAATGTCTCGTAGAGCAGCGCATGTGCTGGCTCAGCGAGACCTAAAAAAGATTACATTCTGAAACATGTGCACAGGTCAGATGGAATGCGGAAGGAGACCTCACACCCAGGAAATGTATCAATCGTGGTGTCAGACAACTCTTTTTAGGCTATAAATAAATGGAGCTGCAAAATGGTTAGCGAACTGTATCCACAATGCACCAAAAATGGCAGGCACGAGCGTTCCCCTTATAATGTTTGCTGACGACATGCTTTCAATTTCTCGATCTTTGCGTGGTATTCAGCTGCTGCTTGATCGTTTCTATTCCTTTTGCTGTACAAGGGGTCCTGAAATAAATCCAGTGAAATCAAAATTAATTGTTTTAAATCCTCACCGTTCATTTAAAGGCAAGTTGAGGATTGAGGGGGTCCCTGTAGAGCATGTTTTGATTATTTGGGAGTGAGGCTCTCCGACAATATGGCGTGGGACAAACAACTAAAGAAAAGTAAATTGACCTTGCTCCAAAGGGCAATTGCCAATGCCATTGGGAAAAAAATACAAGGCCACTTCCAACGGGGCAGTGTCACCGGCCCTGGAAGTTTACAGGGCCGCAGTCCTTTCAGGGGCTGTCAATGGCAATGAACTCTGGGGGTGGATAGACGCAGCCCCACTAAGGATTGCCGAAATCCATTTTTTAGGTCTCTTTTTAACCTCTCTAGAAGCACCCACCCCTTTAATGCCATTACTATTTGACCTAGGACTAAAAAGAATAGAACATTTGATTACATTAAAACTTTTAACGTTCTGGCTCCGGATCTGGACTCCTGAATTAGCCATCTACAGGAAGTCCCGAGAGGAGATTATCAGGCTTGACAATAAGCACTACGTGAGAGCCTCAGGATGGAAGAGGTGCGGTTACACCCCAAAACGATGGCTAAGGGCACTATAGTCATATTAAAACGTGTTTTTTGGAAAATCAAATTGGAGGAACTGTGGAAAGACCAAAAAGTGGGGAGCCTAACTGATAATTTCCTGAGTCATAAATGTAGCCCTTCCTACATAGAATATCCCGTGCCCAGGCTAAAACACTGTATATAAAGTTTAAGTTTGGCATTTTACCTAATTCGTTTACCTCCACGTGGAACAAAAAGGGATTGCCTTCTTCTTATTGTCCCTTTTGCTCGCGGACAGAACAATCTATTGATCATTTCTTGTTCTTCTTCCCTATTTACAACATACCACTAAAAAACTTGATTGTATCAGTGTGTAAACTGTTGGCTATTGCACACTACTGGGAAGCATCGAGTCTCTTCAGATATGAAACTAAGAAGGCAATAGTGTTAACGTGTCTCGATTTTTAGTATGGGCTTGGAGAATTCGAAATCGCAAGCTAAAAATTAATCTGTAAGTGTCCCATCTTTATGTACTAGTTGCCTAAAATTATAATTGCACTTGCCATTTACACCGACACAAAACTTTATTCTACTATTGGTGTGAGATGCAGAGCTTGCAAGTCGAAGGTGACACTGTAGTGGAATGTCTGCCCGCTCTAGGCATAATTAAACATAAATGTATTTGCACTTTATAGAACATGAGAGGGAAATTGTCCCAAGTTTGCCTGTAACCTTTGTCTGCTCTAATGTTATGTTTGTCATGTGCTAACTTTGCCTAAATAAATTAATAATAGGATTGTGGTGTAAATTCAACGTAGGCTGTGTAGCAGGCACTGCATAAATCTGTAGGCGTATGAAAACTGAAACAAGTATTGATATGGGGCACAGAGGCAAATGATTCAATTCCTTTGGTAAGAATATAGAGCCAGTGAACCAGCTTTTTTTTTTAACTCTGTATACTAATAAAAGGTAGTTTTGGGCGTTTCTGATAGGGCTCGGGTTGTATTATTGGAAAGGCGCTAGTTGTGACCTCTGGGTTTGTTAAGGATGTCTTTGATGTTTTATGTATACAAGATATTTTATCAGGGAAGTACTTTTGAAACTTTGTATTCCTTTCCCTTTTTTTATCTCATCAATAATCTACTTAAAATATACTTGTATAAAGAATAACGACATTTATGAACTTGTTATTCTATCTAGTGATCCCTTTGAGTTCAATTAGGATCCCTGGAGGCTCAGGCTGTGCATATTTCCTTTAATTTATTGTCGATTTACACGGTATTTCAATCAAGATCAAATGGATGCCTAATGTGCACATGACTGTAAGCTTATGACGATCGCATTTCTTTTATGTATAGAATGTATGGATTTATTTATTGCGCTTGCACTTTTTTGTCATTTGACCGAAATAAACTACTTTGATTTGATTTGACTTGATTTGATCAACACACAATATTTGAGCTACATGCCACGTTCAGGTTCTACGTGTGGTGCTTGGATACTTGGGATACGGTATTGCAGCATCTAAAGTCAGATCTTAAATGATGTGTTCCCTACTGTAGCACCCGTTTTCCTCTATCTCAATACCAATGTGTATATGAGAAGTATCAGACACAGGATCTGCATGCCAGTGACTTTATCTTTAGCTGTTGGATCCTAAAAAATTCCTGCTTTGTTCACTTTCACCAGACTCATGCCCCCAGCACTGCAGTATCACCCACTTCTGTTAGGGTGTGCCATGTGACAGTGGATCATGGTTGCAGTGTTTGTGGTGTTCCATATCTACTCTGAAAATAATAGGGCAAACAGATAAACTTTATTGACAGATGATTAGCATCCCAACAATTAGTTCTTATAGTGCTTCATGTTGTGCCATTCTGAAACGCTGTAAATAATGAATGATCTGATAAATTGGGGCACAAGGTTAACACAATTGCTGGAGTCAGAGTTGCATGTGTGACCATAGAATTGGAACGTACAACTCAAAAACATGTTTACCTCATTTTGATTTGACTCGCTGCTGTTCTTTCGATTATGAGCTCCTCTTACAGCCAGCAGTGGCCAAGTCACAGTGTCATATCACAGACCTCACATTTGCCATTGTAGAATCTTCTATTACTGGAGTGTGACTTTTAAGTGCATATGACAACCCCCAATCACTGGATATTACTAGGGTTCTTGATGACAGTTTGTGACAGTGCTTCCCCATCAGAGAGCGTTCTCCTGCATCGTTGCCCAGCAGGTAGATGCAAACACCCTTCAGGGACACTAGCCCCTTTTTCAAAATTATGGCAATTAATCTGGTGTAATTAAAATGTCTACCTGGCCTAATACATACACATATACCACCTACACAAAGCAGCATTTAATCCACCCATACTCACAAAGTAACCATCAACCATCCTTGCATAAATAATCATCAATCCACACACTATTTCCTTTCACATACATTCTCCATCCATATTCTTCCGTCACCCACTCATCCATCTGACCACACAAATTCAGCATTTGTAAACACATAAATTCATAAGCCATCTAGACTACCACTCAATCAATTGTACACCAACCCACCCCACCATCCTCTTCTCCATGCATGTACTCTCTCCGCAATATAGCCATTCAGTCTCCATACATAACATGACCTGACATTAATTTGTAAGCTCATGTCACATCTTGGTGCTGAAATAATTGATGTATGTACTCAATCATCCATACTTAACTGTTTTACTTGTTCATCCATTTATGCACTTACCAATCCACACAATCATATTGAAACATAGGCAACAAATAGGCAAGAATGTTTGCACTGCTGCTGCAGAGTGTGTTCTACCTGTTATTTGAGAGCGGTGGCTTCGTTGATACTACTCGGTCTAAAGCAGTAGAACTGGTCTGTGACTGTAGGACTGCTACCTTCTGCTGCTGTAGTGCCAAGGGCGAAGCTTTGTCTACTGTTACAGTGTTGTATCTGTTCCTCTAAGAAGGGAATATTGTACTTTGGTCTATGCTGTACCTGTTCCATGAGGAATGGAGGTCTGCTCTGCTGATACCCAGTTGTACCTGTTGTGTGAGGTATGATGTGGTATATTTCTGTGGAGATGGGAACCTTGCCAACTGATGCAAATGAATCAAGCCCACTGTTGTATGGCTGTATGTTGGTGCCAGGGGATGCACCAGGCTCTGGGTTCGTACCATGACTGTGAGCATCGGATGGGTGTGCCCGTCTTATTTGAAGACCTGCAGGAACAATTGGCAGCTTTCTCAGAGAAAAGTATTGGACATTTCTGTGTAGTCTGAGGTTATGGAAGGGCAAGGAGGTTGTATTTACATAGAAGTTTGTGTGAAACTGTCTATATTCTATTTATTTAACATAGTAGGTATGCCTCTGTTTGCATTAACAAATATTTAGGAATAGTCTAGACTAATACTTTTGATAAGTTTACATCTTGTATTTGCTACTTCATGTTCATATTTCAAAGGGGAAAAACACTGGATAAGATGATTTATGTGATTTTTTAAACTGACTTAGCATGAAAATACTAGACAGGCCAATGGTCACAGTTTAAATCATCTTACAATACCATAGATGGTTAACATACCCGCACCAGAGCATTGCATGTAATGTTAGATCTTACATCAAGATAACTTAGAGGGTTAATGTTTTTTACAGCTATCCTTGTATAACCTTTGCCCTCACTTGTTTCTTTACTTATGTGTCTATCTAAAGACCCCATTTCATCTGCTGCAGACGGGGTGGAGGTGGGAATGTTAACTTGGACACAGTGACTCTCATCCTCTTTCTGCCACTGACTGGTTCCACCTGCACTATCTAATGCTTTATCTCCTCAAGTCATCACATTGGTGTGTCATGGCATATGCCAGTAACCAAGGAAACAGCTATTGGGACAATCAATCAGCTTCAAGCCATCCAGATGATTCAGTGTGTATTAGATCAGTGGTTCCTCCAACTCAAGCCACACTATCACATCACCCTACAACTTAACACATTAGACACAATTTCTGTCACCATTATATGCACAATACAGATCAAAGCCATAACGTGTTTGCTCCCTCAGTAGTACATTGTTTGAAGTTATATTGACTAATTGTTGCCTATCATCAATCTACATATGCTTTGTAAAGGCTTAGGTTAAATCTACGTCTAAAACACTTAAAATAGAATCAAAGCTACATAATTACGAAAGTTGTAGATGGGTAATAGACAACTGTGCAACCCAATGGAATGAAAGAACATGCAGCATCCTTCTGCATAAGTCTATTGCCATTATCTCCATACATTTACAATACCATTTATATATTTTCTTATTATAAGGAAGGGAGTAAGTAAGAGGAATCACTGGTTTCTTGTTATGTAGATCACAACAGTATGCTCATGGTTTATGGTCCAGCTATTTTCAAACTTTACTTTACTGTAGTTTTAGGTGCCTTATGTAATTACATTCTGCTAGTATACTGCAGCATTGTCTACTATTTTGCGGCTTTCACCTAGTCTGCTCTCTCTGATTCCACTCTTTTTCCAAGCATTAGCTGCTGCTGGGCAGGACTACTAAAATGCCTTCTCTCGCTGCCCACCCTAAGCCTGGTCTGCTGATGTTAGGTGTGGGTTTATGCTTGCCTGCTCTCCTGGGCTTGTATGCCCTTCATTACTGTGAGTCAGGACTAGACTACAGTAAATAACATAGTCTAGACTATCTCACTGAGGTCCTGTGATGACTTCCCTTACTTTTCCAAATAACTGAAAAATAATGCAGCTAATCATGTTCATTACCAATATCTGGTGGCCCCAGCCCCCATGTACTGGTTAGTTAGCTTTGCCCCTGATCATTTAAGTGGGTGTTCAGCGCCTTCAAGCAATACTCTGATTTCTAACACCCATCCTTAAAATTTCCTGTTAGGGCTTGCAAAATAATTGTTTAGTAACATGCTTAATGAAGGACACAGTGCAAGAAGACTTAGATCTCGGGTGTTTTCTTGACTATTTTAGAAAGATGTGAGGACAGTGAGGGAGGAACGAACTAAACCGACCAGCATCATAAGCCAGCTCCATCTTCTTTGTATTTGTAATTTAGATGCTCGAGTAAAAAGTTTAGTTGGAGACATAGCAGAGGACATAAATTGGTTAGAACCTCCCCATTTAGGGTAATTTAGAACACTGTGTGCACCTGGCCACTGAATATGATGCACCATATGATGCATGCTTCGTGGTGACCAAAACGTTTAAACTCCATTGCTTTACCTATCCAGTGTAACATATCAGTTTGTTTTGTGATTTGTCAAGCTTTCTTTTTTTGCTTTAGCAGCATTTTACCCCACTGCCCTACTAGTGCACTATAGGAATGCCTTGATGTATCTGAGAGTGTGTGTCAACTACAATCCAAACCACCTTTTTATAAAGATGCTGCAATGGGCATATGAATTGAGGATTAAAGAATATAGGGGGAAGGTATGAGCAGCTCATCAAAACATATAGTGTGACTGTCGTTGTGAACATTTGATATAGTCTGGTGTAGTGAGTTAAAAGTACTGCTATAAGTAGGACCGTCGTAAAGAAGCACTGGCAAAGCCAATAGGTCTCGCCTATGCGAGAGCTATTGGCTTTTGCAATGTGTTTTAGCCATGTTGTGCACCAGTGAGGCTACTGTTCAACATTGCTAAATGTTAGTGGTGTGGAGAGGGGTAGATTGAGGTAGAGTGGAGTGGGATAGATTGGCGTAGAGCGGAGTGGCGGTTGACTTGGGTAGAATGGAGTAGGGTGGATTTGGGTACATTAGCGTGGTAGATTGGAGCGGGATCAATTGAATTTGGGAGATTGTGCTGGAGTGGGGTAGATTCAAGTGGAGTATATTAGGGTAAGGTAGAGTAGGGTAGAGTTGAGTGGGGTGGCAGGAGTAGGGTAGATTGGTGTAGAGTCAACTGAGGTGCATTGGGGTATATTGGAGTGGAGTGGGGTAGACTGGAGTGGAGTCAGATATATTGGAGTGGTGTAGAGTAGATTAGGGAAGCGTGGACTGGGTGGATTGAGTGGATTGTGCTAGACTGGAGTGGAGTGGGGGTAAACTGGAGTGGAGTGGTAGATTGGAGTTGGATAGATTGGCTGAATTATAGTAGGGTGGAATGGAAAATACTGGGGGTGGGTTGGGGTAGTTTGGAGTGGGCTAGATTGGAATAGATTAGAGTGGAGGGGAGTGGGGTAATCGGAGTGGTGTGGGGTAAATTGGGTTGGGAAATATTGGAGTGGGGTAGAGTATGGTAGATTAGAGTGGAGTGGAGTGGAGTATATTTGAGTGGGGTAGACTGGGGTGAACTGGGACAGATTGGAGTGGAGTGGGGTAGATTGGAGTGGGATATATTGGGGTAGACTGAAGTGGAGTGGTGTAGATTGGGGAAAAGTGGAGTGCAGTATATTGGAGTTGAGTGGAGTTGAGTGGAGGTAGATTGGATTGTGGTAAATTGGAGTGGAGGGGTGTAGATCGGAGTAGATTAGGGTGGATTTGGGTAGATTCGGGTGAAGTAGGGTAGAGTGGAGTAAAGTAGATTGTGTGAATTATGGTGGGGTAGATTGGAGGGAAGTAGGGTAGATTGGAGTGGAATCAGGTAGATTGGTGTGAGATAGATAGGAGTAGGGTAGTGTGGAGTGGGTATATTGGAGTGAAGTTGGGTAGGGTAGATTGGAGTGGAGTGAGGTAGGCTGGAGTGGAATAGGTCAGAGTGGAGTTCGATAGATTGATGTGGGTAGATTGGGATGGGATGGGGTAGATCGGAGTGGTATAGATTGGGTTAGGGTGCGGTATATTGGAGTGGAGTTGAGTAGATTGGAGTGGACTAGATTGGGGTACATTGGAGTGGGGTAGATTGGACTGGGCAGATTGGATGGGTTTGGTAGGAGAAGGGTAGTTTTGAGTAGAGTGGGTGGGTAGATTGGAGTGGGATGGAGAGTGTTCGATTGGACTGGAAGATTTGAGTGGCATGTGGTAGTATGGAGTGAAGTGAAGAGGGGTAGTTTGGATAGAGTGGAGTAGATTGGGTGGATTGGAGTGGGTAGATTGGGATAGAATAGAGTGGGGTAGAGTGGAGTGGGGTGAAATGGGTAGAGTAAAACAGAGTGTAGTAGACTTGGATAGATTTGGTAGATAGGAGTGGGTAGATTGGGGTAGAGCGGATTGGGGTAGAGTAGGGTGGAGTGAGGTTGGATAGACTAGAGTGGAGTGGAGTGATATTGATTGGGGAAGAATGGAGTGGAGGGGGAGTGTAGTGGTGTGTAGTGGGGTAGATTGGGATAGACTAGAGTGGAGTGGAGCGATATTGATTGGGGAAGAATGGAGTGGAGGGGGCAGAGTGGTGAGGAACCAGAATTCGATCTGGGCCTAGTAGAACCTGTAATTATTGTTAGTAATTAGCGTGGTGTAGCTATCATACAGATATCAAGCCGTTATTTTCAATATGCCTGCACGCAGAGCTGCTTAGGGACTCGTGTACATTTCACTGCACGTTATTCTATCTAATACGAAATCACAGCCTAACCCGACAAGCTCCATTTTGTGGCCTAGTCCGGTTTTCTGCGCCCAGCACTAATGAAACCTTTCCAATGTCGATGCTCAAGATCCATTCCCCTGTGAAATAGTACAACTGTAGCAACCTGCTGTTTCTGCACGTTAGGCCTGTCAAGGTTATAGGTGGGGGTAGATTGGACAAGCACATTCCAGGGGAGCGCTGTTCGGACTCTCTCGGAGTTAGCAGAAGGGAGTCACCCTCTCGACTTTGCTATAATGAGCTGAACTATACTTAGGAGGGTTTTGTGTTCCATATATGGTCTTTCCTTTGCACCAACCTGTACCAGCCTGTATTTTTCCATCTTAGGTAACAACTTCGAAATGTCACAGTATATATGTGATGCGCTAACAATGTGCCAGCAGTCTTCTTGGCGGACCGCGTGGGGTTAGGTCGCAAGGAGCTCCTCTGGCAGAGTTTGTTTATTGTAATAAACAATTGGACCTTCTACACTGCCAACTGACTGATTATTGGTAATTGGTATATGAGCTATCTGTAAGTATGGCTCTTTTTGGGTTGTGATTATTTTTCTGGTACTTCAGTTGGCGACTCCGCCGGGACTCCGCGTTGGGGGTCGTCCCCCTGTAATCAGAAAAGACGGGACATTGGAAAGGGCGATCTTGACCGGGGGGGAGGATCGGACGAAGAATTGGGATCCGCTCCACTCTCCCGATCAGGAGAGCTCGGCTGCTAGTGACCCCACGCCGGAGTCCTTCGGGTGTAACCCGAGAACGGACCACGTTGGTCCACAGGAATTGGCAGTGGAGAACGCCCAATCGGACCTGAGTGCACCAGGTGAGTGATTCATCTTGTTTCTAGTTGGATATCCTTGGATTTGAATTTGATATTTGGAATTTGGTGACTTTTGGTCACGGAGAACTCGAGAAGGGGGTCTGACTGGGCAGTATTCAGACTGTACGGGCAGACGCTCCTGTTTTGATTTTGGAAATAACTAGAGATTAAGGCCGGACGCCTTGGTGTGACTTGTGGACGAGTTTGTACCTGTCCAGGTTGCCCTCGGAAACGCCGGCGGCTGAGATTGGGTAGCACCCAGACAAATGTGCAGCGGCGCTTGAAAAAGCGGGCTTAGCCGAAATAGTTCGGGAGGTGAACCATGAATGCCGTCAGATGATCCGTAGAGCGATCTGTGGTTTTGAGGAACCTGTGTGGCCATCTCTGAGGCCACACAGGACAAGGCTAAGGACAAGGCTGTTTGATTTCTTTGGGTCTTCTTGAAATTTGGAAAGAGTTCTCCATAGGTGGGAGTAGACGGGCTCCACCTTTTGTTTGAAAATAACATTTGTTGTGTTGTTTCATGTTACTGTAGAACTGTGGTCGTTTTATTTGTGCAAGATTGTGAGAGTGGATTTGAGTAGAGAACATGGCCATGTGTATGAGAGTGTTGTAAATAATACCTTTTACTTTTCAGCTACCGGTCTAAAAAAAAAAAGATCAATGCCGTGCCTCAGTAAGCTATGCTTTGGCTGTACTGGCCGAGGAGGCACGAGGTTGGATGAAAGCCAACCAGCCCCTCCGGAGGGAACTCCTAGCCATGATATGTACTGTAAGCATGGTATTGGACCCCTCTTATTTAATACGTTATGGAATAAATACACAAAAGACAACGTAGAACTACAGTGGCCAAAGACGGGATCTTTTGATGAGAAAAAGATCCAGTATTTGCAGGAACGTCTGTTCGCTAAACGGAGCAAGCAAGCCATGTTTGATACCCTTAACAAGTGGCAGAAAGAGGTGAAACGGAGACGCATACGGTCTGAGAAATTAATGAAGATACAGCAAGGGCAGACTGTAACTCAGAAAGCCATTGCTCATGACAAAAATAAGACCGAACAGAATATCGAGTATGCGGACCGACAGTTTAGGTTACAAGTAGATGGTAGTTATGTGACTCGAAATGAGGCGGAAGACGAGATAGAGGATTTGTTGAACGCACGACCTTCACCCCCGTATGCGCCTCAACGCGTATATCCCGCTCTGCCTCTTCAACCTGCCGCAGTTTCCCCAGCCTCCGCCCCGGAAGCGGACGTGTCTCTCGCCTCCCTAGGTACTAATGGTGCCACTGCTACCTCATCGAGAGACATGGCTACCCTTTTCCCGGGCAGGCAGCAGTCGTCCGCGGCGGCTTCTCAAGTGGTTTTAGCCACCCCAAGTCCTATTTGGACCTCTCAATCAGCCAGTACGACACCCGGAGATAGGGGGCGCACGACGTTAGAGGAACATGGTGGTATGAAAGCTAGACGATTATTTACCCAGGGATCCGTAGAGCATGGTGAGAAAGAAGCGGTGGCGGATCAGGCAGCTAAGTGGATGCGGAACAATATCTATACGGTAGCGGATTTGTGGAGTACTATAAAAGACCTCGAGCCAGTTATGCAGCAACATGCATTATACCAAATGTCCTGCTATCTTATCGAGGCCTGGGAACTATGCTTCCGTGATGGGGCGGCACCCCAAATATTGGGCTCATAAGTTTAACATGGACCCAGAGGAGGTGTACAAGAATGCCGACACATTAGTGAAATATCGCGGCAGAATGTTAATAAAAAGTCCCAATTGGACTTCCCAGCACCCCATGAGAGAAGTACACCCTATTTATCATCCCGAAATCCCCGAACTACGTGATAATACTGACCAGGTCGAAAGAGCTAGGGTAGACGCCCGTTTTCAGAAACAATGGGTGTACACTCCGTGGAAAAGGAGTGAGGTTCTTGCCCTTAAATCGCAATTGCCTGACCCCACAAGAATCCCAGCGCCTACTACAAAAAGCTGACCGAAGCTGCAGCCTCGGCTGTAATGACGTTGGCAGATATTGAATTATTTTTCAGATTATTGTTACCGGTCGAAGTATGGCGGCAAGTGCAACTTGGACTGAGTTCAAAGATTGGGACCGGGACCGGGACCGTAAACCCGGTGATAAGCCTAGGAATGAAATTACCACCTTACCGGTGAAAATTATAGCTTACATGCATACACTGCAGGATGAGAGTGTTTCCGACTTCTTCACTCGGTTTGAGGGAATTTTTATCGATTTTAGTGGACAGGATCTGGCAACAGAAGGTGGGGTCCGGTTGTACGTAAATAGGTTTGGGACCAATTTGGCACCTGAAATTTCTACACGATTAAAGGCCGCCGAAAGTACATGGACTACCTCCACCCCCTCTGTGATACTGAGCAAAGGCCAATATTATGAGCATAGGGAAAATGAGAGCAAGGATGAAGTGGAAAAGAAGGCTAAGGATCTTAAGACTCGAGTATTGTTGCAGCAAGTCGTCCGAGGACAAGGAGGGGGGAGAGGAGTTCGAGGGCCTGTATCCAGAGGGGGGGACAGGCCGCGGCACAGGCAGAGGCGCAGGTGCAGGCACAGGCCAACCGTTAGGGTTACATCAGTGTGCATATTGCAAACAGGAAGGACACTGGAAAGCTCAGTGCCTGTTACTACTCGCCCAGAACGGTGCGGTTCGGGGACGAGGCCGTGGATGGAGTGGCCCGGACCGAAGTGATATGCATAGGTAAGAGGCGTGCAAGGCAAGTCTGACCAGAACCATTTTGACAACCCCCAGAGTAGACAATACTTTAATGAGGATTACTCATTTTTTCGAGCAGGATAGGTATGACCACCCATAGGACAGCCAGGGACAGAGTAGGGGCCAGGTGTCAATCCCAATCAATCAGCAAGGACCCTATGTGAAAGGGGAGGTGATGGGGACTTCTGAGAATTTTCTAATTGACACAGGAGCAATGAACAGTTCCGTTGCTCGATCTTTGGTTCCAGGGGCGGCTCTGTCCGGTCACAAAACTGTATCTGTGGGATTTTCCGGAGTCCCAGTGGTAAGCCCCATCTCTAAACCTCTCCCCTTTATAATTGGTCCTCGAATCACCGTTTTTATTGACTTTCCATTGTGGAGAGAATTTATTGGGCTTGGATATGTTGAAAAGACTAAATACGAAAATCTATTGCTCCCCATATGGTGTTTATTTGACAATACAGCCCTACGCTGATAGTATGAAACAATGTTTTGCCAAAAATGAGCCTCTCCCGCCTGAATTCGATACCGTCCGTGCGACGTTATGGGCCACAGGGGATGCGGATGTCGGAAAACTAGACATCCCTCCCGTCCATATTACGTTGAAGGGTGCAAAATTGCCATGCATACCCCAGTATAAGATCTCACCGACGGGTGAGCGAGCCTTGCTTTCGATCATCCAGGACTTAATTGATAAAGGGGTGGTTGAGGAGACAGCTGCCAATATTTGTAACAGCCCGATTCTCCCGATTTTGAAGAAATCCTCCGAGTCAGGACCCCAGGGGAAGGTCGATGCATATCGCTTTGTGTTTGACCTGCGGGAGGTCAATAAGGTCGTAGTACCACATTATCCGGTGGTGACCGACATCATCACTATACTTACCATGATCCCACCAACTGCTCGGTACTTTTCAGTCATCGACCTGAAGAATGCTTTCTTCAGTATCCCCATTCATCCTGACAGCAGGCAGATCTTCGGATTCTCGTTATCTGGCCAAAGCTTCAGGTTTTGCCGCGCACCCCAAGGCTATACTGAGAGTCCGAGCATCTATAGTCAGGCTCTTAAGGCTCTGTTGGACGACTTGGTGCTGCCTGACGGTAACGTGCTCTTACAGTACGTAGATGACTTGTTGATTGCATCAGACACTGAGGACGGCTGTAAGGACGCCACGGTTAAATTGTTACACCATTTGGCGGCGAAGGGGAATAAGGTGTCCTTGTCCAAATTTCAATGAGTGTGTCCTCGTGTAATGTAACTGGAAAATATGTAAAGCGCTCTGATACCTGATTCGGTTCGGGTCTAGTTCGCGCTATATAAAACTCTGCAAAAAAAAAAAAATATATATATATATATATATTGTCGACAGGAGGTGACCTACCTAGGTCATCTACTCTCGAAGGAGGGTAGGCGTTTGACTCCTGAACGTATTACTACTATCTCTAACATGTCTGTCCCTTGCACCCAGCGTGAAGTTCGTGCTTTTCTTGGCATCACCTCTTACTGTCGCCAATGGATACTCAATTGTTCTCTTCTTGCGAAACCTTTGTTGCAATTAACCACTAAAGATGTGCATGTACCCCTCCCTTGGACTGATGAATGTCAGCTCTCTTTTGACTCTTTGAAATCCGCTCTTTGTTCTGCACCCGTCTTGGGCACTCCTACCGTAAACCTTTTGTACTCTACGTGCATGAGGTCGACGGTTGCTCGCTTTCAGTGTTAACTCAGACATTTGGAGGTAAGCAGAGGCCTTACGCATATTTATCAGCCACCTTGGATAACGTAGCCAGAGCACTTCCTAGCTGTCTGAGGGCCACAGCAGCTGTCGCGGTGGCCATCCCGCAATCAGAAGGGCTTGTTCTAAATTCTAGTTTAACGGTGATGGTGCCACATGCTGTGGATGTATTGCTGAACAGAACTAAGACCCAGCATCTTACAAGTGCACGCCTCACTGGATATGAATTGACACTATTTGCTCCACATATTACGATTACGCGATGTGCCACATTAAATCCTGCCACATTGCTACCGCACCCTTCAAATGAAAATGTAAATGATGTCCATGATTGCCTATTTCGGACTGAAGAAGAAACGAAGGGTAGGATTGACCTCACAGACATTCCTCTATCTGACCTCCAAGGGGAATAATATGGGGATAGGTCTTATTTCAAGTTAACAGATGGCACAACAACAGCTGCATATGCAATCACCACACTGAAAACAGTAGTTGAGACATCTCGAGTTCCCTATCGATCAGCTCAAGCTGCCGAACTAGTGGCATTATTACGAGCCTGTGAATTAAGTGAAGGACTAGAGGTCAACATCTATACAGACAGCCAATACGCCTTCGGCGTTGCCCATAGCTTTGGGAGGCTGTGGAGGGAACGTGGTTTCCTCACTTCCCACGGTCAGAAAATACAAAATGGCCCCCTGGTGTTACGATTGTTGGATGCCCTAACATTGCCTAAAAAGCTAGCCATAGTGAAATGTAGTGCCCATAAGGCAGTGGTAGACGAAGTAGGTGAAGGGAACGCTTTTGCAGATCAGATTGCTAAACAAACAGCGCAGTCCATGATGTCCAATATGTTTGTAACGTCTTCTGCTAGATGGGTGGAGTAGTCTGATCTGTTCGATAATACCATAGAAAGTGTGAAAGAATTACAGAAGGAAGCTACCCCAGCTGAATTGGAGAGATGGGAGAAGGAAGTAGGGAGACTGGACGAGAATAACTGTTGGGTTGATTTAACAGATAAACAAAGATGGCTGCTGCCCAATACTCTGGTACAAGCCGTTGTAACTATGGCCCATGGCCCAGCCCATGTAGGAGCGAAAGGGATTTGTGCCTTGTTGGATCCGGTATGGAATAATCCTAACATACAAAGGACGGCTATCTGTCTGGTCCAATACTGTATGGTTTGCCTGCAACATAACCCAGGGAAAGCAGAAAGTGTTTTGAGTGTCAGCTTTGCACCCCCAACTTTACCGTTTGAAGTACTCCAGATGGATATCCACATGGAGCGCGTCAACAACTTAAAATATGTCTTAGTAGTGGTGTGTGCCTTCAGTAAATGGGTTGAGGCCTACCAAACTAAGGAGAATACTGCCTTGGCCACAGCAAAGACCCTAATCAAGGAGTTTCTACCTAGATTCGGTTTGCCTTGTTTGATTTGGTCGGACAATGGGGGGCATTTCCAGGGGGCTCTAGTTAAACATATCTGCAATGGCTTACAAATACGACAAAAATTCCATGCAGCCCGACATCCTCAGTCAGCAGGGCTGGTGGAGAAATATAATGGGATTTTGAAACTCAAAATGGCAAAATTCAGGAAAGTACTGGTTTGAAGTGGCCTGACACCCTACCCTTAGCTCTCATGTCATTGAGAGTTACCCCTCATTCTCGTTCTGGTCTTTCTTCCTATGAGATTGTCTTCGGGCGACCAGCTAACAAATGGGGGGTGCCTAGGCCACGATCTTTTGCTCATGTTGAATATCCTATGTTGATCGATTACCTGTATACGTTGACTAAAGACCTCCGTTCTATTCACCAGCAGGTAGCATCTATACTGCAGCCTCTGCCAGAGGGCCCCGGACATTGACTGGAACCTGGCCAGTGGGTGCTGGTTAAGAAGTACGAGCGAGATACCAGCTTGGCCCCGAGGTGGTCGGAGCCACACCAGATATTACTTGCAACGTGGACGGCGGTGAAGGTAGATGAGAGAAAACACTGGATCCATGTCTCCCACCTGAAGAAACTGCCACTTCCGCTTCCCTATGATCAGCTACAATCTGGTGAAATATTGACCCAGGAAACTGAGAGAGCCACTGCATTTGTCCTTTTTTCCGACGCCTGCGAAACAAGGAAAAGGCAAGAAGAAGGAGTAACGGGATCGGGCAAACCGGTCTCAGCTGAATCCGCAAGTGCCCTTAATCCCGTTGTTGAAAGTACCGTGAGCGGAGGCTCTAATGAAAAGAAAGTGCCTACTTTGTCGTTCTCGGATCAAGAAATTCCGGGTCATGTGCGATACAACCTACGGCCAAGAAAACATCACGGTGCCATTAGACAACACTGTTAGGAGATAAGGAAAGACTTGAGTAGAAAGGGTTTGCTAGATTCCAAGTCTGAGGTGCTGAGCGAGACACTGGACTGAACGCGCTGAGAGCTGAAACGTTATTGTTGTGCTCTGTTCAGAAAGAAAGACTGACTTACCAACGGCCTGGTTGTACATCAGATTCCTCTTGAAAGGACACTTGGTTTATTTTATTTTTTTAGATGAACGATAGGAGTGTGCCTGTGAGACTCTGACGGACACAGGGAGAAGAACCCTCTGGCAGGAAGGACTGCTGCACCCGAGTTTAGTTTTGGACTTTTAGTTAGGAATGTACCCCTTTGGTCGCATTGTACTTGAAGAAGAAAGTCCCATTGCACCATGATATTTTCCGTTTTATGAGCCAATGTTTTTTACTTGGACCATGCGTGTGAAGATAGCTTTTGTATTAGTAATAGCTGCGATATTAGCCATCTTTATGAGTGTTTTCATATATCTAGAGTATAAGTACCCCATGCAAGCTATGATGCCCTCTACCATTGCCCCGCCCGAGCATTTGATGTTCACCTTAGCACCACATAAACAGAGGCATCGCCAGACTTATGCCAAGAATGTATTTGTAGAAATGCTCCAACAAACTCACAGTACTACTAATATGACCGATTGCTGGGTTTGTGGGCTCCTACCGTCAGTGATGCATAAGCACGACTTGTTTCTCTCTCTGCCTTTGTCCTACTTAGGAAGCTGTGAAGCATGGTTCCAAATGTTCTCTGCCATGTACAATCATTATGTAGAAAACCCCAAACAATACACAGAGAAGGACTACAGTATGATCCTAGCTTACATTGAGACACACCAGGGATTTGACCCAGCTGGAAACGGGGGAGAGGGATCACTGGACCCCGATGCTTGTATGAATTTGTATACTGCTAATGAGAACAGTACTCGGCTATAGGATGAACTTTATGACTTTGCGAATTTCAATCATTTTCAGTATTTTCAGCATTTTGTCGCCAGAAATGTCACTAGTGAACGCACTATGCCCATCCCTATTTTGAATGCTACCTCCGATTTCTGTGTCCAGGGTATGGGGCATGTACAGGTTGGAAATAGCATTTGCAATTATACTTACAGAATGAAGATTTCCAGTAGCCCTCCATTGTTGACACCACCGAATGTGTATTTTGTTTGTGGGGGAAATGCTTATACCTGGTTACCGCGAGGGTGGGCAGAGCAATGTTACTTGTCCTTCTTGTACCCCCCGTGTATATAGCACCATCAGACTACCATAAAACACACCAGCTCCATAGTGCGAAACCAGTTACCATTAGACAGCGAAGACAGCTCGACATGACGGAATTTGATCAGACTGACACCTCCCTGCAACAGTTCACGGATTTCACGAAAGGATTGGTCCCTTTCTGGGGGCCGATTTTTAATAGTAGGGAAATAAGACGTTTGTCTATGATAGTAGAAAATGACATTAATATCACCACAAATATCATGACCAATATCACCGTAGAGCTTCAGGCCACAAGACTCGTTTCGCTCCAGAACCGGATGGTTCTTGAAATCATCTTAGCTGATAGGGGAGGAGCATGTCGAGTGATCGGCAGCTCCTGCTGTGTTTACATCCCAGACTCCACCCCCACGGTCCATCTTGCTATCCAGAGACTACATCGCATTGCAGCAGAAATGCACACTGAGAATGGATCCTGGTCCCTTTCTGGTTGGTTCTGGGGGTTATTGTCTACATGGGGGTGGAAACTACTGATGATAGTTGCTAGAGCGGCCGGTATCATATTCACCTGTTGCCTCTGTATGCAGTGTGGGCCGGCTTGCTATTCTTACTGTGCTACGAAAATGACAGCCATGTTCACCCCCTTTTCTGTCCCCACTAAGACTCAGATGCTCCAACAGGAGATTCGTGAGCTTATGGCCATTGACGAGGACGTCTTCCAGGATTAGTACTTTCTATTAGTTAGCTACATCACGCTAAAAGGAGGGTTTGAGGAACCAGAATTCGATCTGGGCCTAGTAGAACCTGTAGTTATTGTTAGTAATTAGCGTGGTGTAGCTATCATACAGATATCAAGCCGTTATTTTCAATATGCCTGCACACATAGCTGCTTAGGGACTCGTGTACATTTCACTGCACGTTATTCTATCTAATACGAAATCACAGCCTAACTCGACAAGCGCCATTTTGTGGCCTAGTCCGGTTTTCTGCGCCCAGCACTAATGAAACCTTTCCAATGTCGATGCTTGAGATCCATTCGCCTGTGAAATAGTACAAATGTAGCAACCTGCTGTTTCTGCACGTTAGGCCTGTCAAGGTTATAGGTGGGGGTAGATTGGGCAAACACATTCCAGGGGAGCGCTGTTCGGACTCTCTCGGAGTTAGCAGAAGGGAGTCACCCTCTCGACCTTGCTATAATGAGCTGAGCTATACTGAGGAGGGTTTTGTGTTCCATATATGGTCTTTCCTTTGCACCAACCTGTACCAGCCTGTATTTTTCCATCTTAGGTAACAACTTCGAAATGTAACAGTATATATGTGATGCGCTAACAATGTGCCAGCAGTCTTCTTGGCGGACCTCGTGGGGTTAGGTCGCAACCTGGCAGAGTTTGTTTATTGTAATAAACGATTGGACCTTCTACACTGCCAACTGACTGATTATTGGTAATTGGTATATGAGCTATCTGTAAGTATGGCTCTTTTTGGGTTGTGATTATTTTTCTGGTACTTCAGTGGAGTGGTGTGTAGTCAGGTAAAGTAGGGAGGAGTGGGGTAGATTGGGTAGATCAAAGAAGTGTAGATTGTAATGGCATGGGGTGGGTTGGGTTGGAGTGAGATAGTTTGGAGTGGGTTAGATTAGAATGGAGTGGGATAAATTAGAGTGGGGTAGAGCGGGGTGGGGTGGAGTGGGGTGAAGTGGGCAGACTGGGGTAGATTGAAGTGGGTGGGATGGAGTGGAGTAGATTGTAGTGGAGTATATGGGAGTGGAGCAGATTAGAGTGGAGTAGATTGGAGTGGAATAGATAGCGCTAGATTGATGTGGGGTAGACTGGAGTGGGAAAGATTGGGGAGGGGTATATTATGGAAGTGTAGATTGGAGTGCGGTGGATTGTGGTGGAGTGGGTTAGATTGGTGTGGAGTGAGGTAGATTTGAGTGCTGTGTGTTAGACTGGAGTGGGGTAGATTAGAGTGAAGTGGAGTGAGGTGTATTTGGGTAGAGTGGAGTGCAGTGTGGTAGAGTGAAATGGGGTAGATTTGAGTGGAGTGGGGCAGATAGAGTACACTGTAGTGTGTTAGATGGGAGTGGGGTCAATAGGGTGGATTGCAGTGTGGTAGACTGGAGTGGAGTGGGGTAGATTGTGGTAGATTGGAGTGGGGTAGATTGTGGTGAAGTGTGGTAGACTGGAGTAGAGTGGGGTAGATTAGAGTGGAGAGGAGTTTGACAGATTGCAAAATAATTTGAAGTGATTCGGGTAAACTGGAATGGAGTGGGGTAAATTGGACTGCAGTAGATTGGAGTGGTGTGGGGTAGATTGGATTGAAATTGGGTAGATTAAAATGGAGTGAATTGGATTGGAGTACATTGAAGTAGGGTGGATTGGGGTACATTGGAGTGGATTGGAGTGGGGTACATTGGAAGACAGTGGGGTAGATTTGACTTGAGTGCAGTAGTAGATTGAGTGGAGGGAGGTGGATTGGAGTAGAGTAGATTGGAGTTGTGTAGATTAGAATGGGGTAGATTGGGTTAGAGTGGCATAGATTGGGTTGGAATGGGGTAGACTAAAGTGGGGTGGATTGAAGTGTGGTAGATTAGAGTGGTGTGGGGTAAATTTGGGTGAGTAGATTGGAGTGGGGTAGATTAGGTGGTGTAGAGTGTTGTAGATTGGAGTGAAGTAGATTGGGGTAGATTGTAGAGAAGTGGAGTGGGGTGGGCTAGATTGTGGAACACTGGAGTGGAGTGAGATAGATTGTAGTGGAGTGGGGTAGGTGGTGTTTTTGTTTATTATTATTATTATTATTATTTTTTTGTTTATTAACTTCGGTTTATATAGCGCCAACTCACCGACAGGTCTCAAGGCGCTCTAGACTGAGGAAACAGCAACAACTTCATAAATGAAAGGAGACCGGTATCATATTATTTAAATTTAAATGGAGCCTAGGCTTTCCGTAAACAAAACACTTCCTGAAACGTAAAAGGTTTACCTCTTTGCGAAAGGGGGTCAGGCAGCTTGTTCCACAGCTGTGGAACCTGTACCGAAAAAGATCTTCCTCCCTTGGTTGCTAGCTTAAAACGGGGGCAGGCCAGCAGCTGGGCATCAGAGGACCTAAGCGATCGCTTGGGGTTGTAAACCTCCAAGCGTTCCTTTATATAGGCTGGAGCCCGCCTATATATTGCCTTGTGCGCTATACATAAGTTTTTTTACTTCGTTCTCTGTTCTATAGGAAGCCAGTGGAGCTTAAGTCGCAGAGGAGAGGCATGGGTAATGGATAGATATAAAGTGGAGTGGTGTGTTGTGTCGTGGAGTGAGCGGCATAAATTGGAATGGCATGAAGTCGAGTGGCGTGGCATGGAGTAGGGCAGAGGGTCTTAGAGTGGAGGGGTATAGAGTGGAGTGGCATGTCGTAGTATGGAGTGGTGTGGCATACAGTGGAAGGACATAGGGTGGAATGGAGTAGTGTAGTATGGAGTGTGCATGGTGTAGTACTGAACTGCCATTACAGACAACACATTTACAGTTAAAAAGACCATTAAATCTGCACCAAAATATAGTTTTACAGCACACAAACGATAATATGTGCAAATGTCAGTGAGTAGATTTTTTCTTATCATATTCAAATATTTGTTTCCACCACCACTTCAGAATTACAAACAAAAATGAGCTTCATTTGTAATAATTCTGATATACTCCAAAACATCTGCCTAGTTGTGTGCTAGAAAAGAAAAAAGCATACTACACCTTCTCCTCTTACATGGGTACTCAGCAGGATTGTCACAATAAATGTTCTCACTATGAAGTCAGAGAAAGAAAGATAAACACTGTGCTCCCTGGAAGAGAGAGCCTGACATGTTACCTCTGTCTTTGATTGCACAGCAAAATGTGACAAGATAAGAACAAGATTTAAAGGCCGATATACAGAAAGCGAGTTTGTGGAAGAATTCAGTAAACAAGATTTGCGCAACCGTGTCGTGAGGTGGGACTAACTCAAGCTGGACAGCCTAAAGCAAATAAAAAGCTAGAAAATGCGAGTTACAAACAACAAAGCCAATAGTAGTAAGTAACAGGCAGAGTTCATTCCTCTGCCTAGTTGTGTGTTAGAAAAGAAAAAAGCATACTACACCATCTCCTCTTACATGGGTACTCAGCAGGATTGTCACAATAAATGTTCTCACTATGAAGTCAGAGAAAGAAAAATAAACACTGTGCTCCCTGGAAGAGAGAGCCTGACATGTTACCTCTGTCTTTGATTGCACAGCAAAATGTGACAAGATAAGAACAAGATTTAAAGGCCGATATACAGAAAGCGAGTTTGTGGAAGAATTCAGTAAACAAGATTTGCGCAACCGTGTCGTGAGGTGGGACTAACTCAAGCTGGACAGCCTAAAGCAAATAAAAAGCTAGAAAATGCGAGTTACAAACAACAAAGCCAATAGTAGTAAGTAACAGGCAGAGTTCCTTCCTAGGTCAACTTTCTGAAATTCCCCAAGTTGTCTTTAGCAATATAGACAGCTGTGCTGTTTGGTAGGCTTTGACCTAAAGAGGACGGAAATGCTGATGCTTGTTTAGGCAGTCATTGACTTTCACAACTAGACATATAGGACTGAAAGAAATTATGCATTGGCAAAATATAACAATATGATCAAGTAAGCAATTTTACAACATGCAAATTAAGTGAATTGTCAGAAATCATGCGATTACAAATGTTTGCACATTTTTTGCAGCCCATGGCTGATTTGATTAGAAATCGTCTCTGGGGATAGATAAGAGTAGAACAAATATTTGGAAAAAAACATGTTATCCAAGAACCAGCCCTCTTGCTGGAATAACGAGCGACATTTAATTGCGATGTATGCTCTTTAGTTCAATTTTCACTCAATAAAAACTAAACAAACATTTACTCATAATTTCACAAACTTGTGGACATGTCACGTAATTTCGGAATATGCAATTTTGCACACCCTCGGCAAACACAAACAGAAGTCTGCTGGGCAGTGAGCTGCTTTCTGGGCTGAAGGGTTCTCAGTTTGCTCTGCCTTAAAAATAAACCTCAGGGCGCAAAAGCAGTGCTTAATTTGAGCCAATGGTTTCCGGTGCCCGTCACCGGCACTTAATTGTCAACAGTGACGCTTATTACAGTTTGTCACAGTGTCACTGTTTAGCTAATTTGAGGATGAGCACAACATCAGTTGTTTATTAATTAAATATACAGTAAAATGACTAATACCTGCCTCTCAAGCCATTCTTATACCATTGGGGGCCTGGAATAGTCTGAATAGTCACACTCATAGGCGTGTGATGGTTAGTAGTTGTGTTAGTACTGTTACTGGCAGCACTGGCAGGGTAAATTCGGTGGTGCTAGCTGGAGAGACCTTCTGACGAGTGCCCTGGCACTTACATTTTTTTTTTTTTTTTACAAATTAAGCACTGTAAAAGACAACATTCTTATGGGCACATATATGATTTGCTGGTGGAGAGTAATTAAACATTTCCTGTGCTTCTTCATGTACCCAGTGAACTCCTGCTGACTTTTAGTCACGTCTACGAGGCTGCAAAGAAACAGCAAGCACTGAGATATCAATGCCACCACACGCGAGCGAATGTCTAACAAAACGCCCCTTCATGAAAGTGTCGACTAACATTTCTTGGAAAACAAAAGATTTCCTGATTGGGTTCTCCGGTGACTGGGCCCGCTCATAACAGGCTACTTTTTTTTAGTCCCGGGAACTGCTCTACCGCGTTGCACGGTGCACCCGAGGTTCCCGTAAGGCCATATCCACCGCTCGACGCATAGAAACCTCAAGTTCCTCTTTTGTTTCCTTGGCTAGCCACAGCTGACGTCACGCGTAAAGTCCCGTCCGCCTGGTACCGTGCAACCAACCTGGGCGCACATGCTGTGACCTGCGCCACTCGAGCGCCGCAGGCAACCACTTCGCAAGTGCTCCCTGGGAGCTATCAAAGGCGCGCATTGTTTTCTGACAAAATTCTCCACAGCTGCTGCCAGCCATGTAGCACCGCAGAAGATATTTCTAGCGATACCCCCACCAGGTGCACGCACGGAGTCACAGAACTTGCTCTTCTGTAGTCGATGTGTTTTTTTCTGATTCTACAAGAGATCACTAATGCCTGAGCTCAGCTGCCAAGGCCCTTGGGTTCGAGTAACTTGTGGCATATGCTGGGGCTTTAAATAAATATGCGCTTCTCTGTGGAAGTCGGTTGGTACTGGAGCGAAACTTAGAAAGCTTTTTATACACACCTCTAGACTCCTCTTCTGTGTTTCTAAGCATTTCTATTCACTTACTTATTTTTTAAACCTATTCCCAAGTAGCTGGTATTTGGTGCTATATGAGACAACGGATCAGTACAGGTGAACAAGCCTCACCTGACAGCTGAAAACACTTATTTAGAGAAAGAAATTTAGTGGGAAAAGTAGGAAGAAAAAAGTGGGGGGTTCTAAAAGTGCTATTGACATTTAACTAGAATTCTTTTTCCCTCAGGAGAGACATATGTACTGAACGGTTTTGCTTACAACATGTAAGCAAAAATCCTGTGTTTAACACAACGTGCCACCTGACCAAAATTTGAATGACTTTCTGTTATTGCACCCAGACCTATAAAAAATGAATAAGACAAGCCAGACCTATTGACTTAGCCAATCGTAGTTAGCAGTTGCACTTACATGAGTAACATCAATCATTTTGTTGGGAATCATCAGAATTGAAAAGATTCTGAAAGTGTGAATCTGCAAATTAATCATTACTAAGGTCTGTGTAAGGGGGGAGTTGTCCTCGGAGTGTCTCAATCACATCTTTATTTCACTCATACCACTTTCCTCTTCAGCTTCTCTCTCTTAGCACCCTTTTTCTCCCCTATCTTTCTGAAATCCTCCACCTGCATATCTCACCCTTCATCGCCTCCATCTTCATCATTGCCTTTTCTCTCTACTTCTGCATGTGCATCCTTTCCCAGTCAACATGTCCTCCCCTTTCCCTCTCTCTCACCACTCGCATGTGCACACTATCTCCTCCTAAACACAGCATTTTCGATTGCTTTGGTGCTGTCAATATTTCAATGTGTGTATAACTCCTTCACACACTTTCATGTAAAATTTACATACAAATGACACCTATGTGACAATTGCTCTGTGCACCCTGCAGAGAGGTCAAGGATAGGAAGAACATGGAGTCTGAACAAATTATGAACTGTTGCTAGGGCCTGAGAGAAGTTCACCCTGCCTTCAGCCTCACCTCCTGAACTCTCAATTGCGCCCTGTTATGAGCACCCACCCACAACCTGAACTCACCAAGACACACAGAGGTGACTCAGTTTGCACTATGAAAATGAAAGAAAATACGGCATCACTTACATGCATTACCTTATGGGTTTCTACAGTAACATAGAATTAAATCCAAGTTTTTCATTCAAAGTTATGGACAAAAATAAAGGGCCCAGTAGAGACCTGTATCAAAGTCAGTTTATAATCACTGCTGGGTCTGGGCTTGCCCTATTTAAAGACCTGTTGGGACCTTAATTACATTGACACTGGAGACCTACAGAATAGATCCTGTATCACCCCTACCCTTGAGAGTGCGCAGAACACAAATACTTTTGTTGGAATACAAAGTTGACGTCCTGGTGGCGAGGTCAGACTGGGACAAAAATAGGCCAGGGCACTAAAGTAAAAGTTGCCCCTATTACCAAACCTGATAGCTAAAAGTGGCCAAAATTTTGCAAATTAGGACAGTTTTGAATATTGAATCTTTCTTATCTAATCCAATGTGCTCCTATCGGGCCATGATACAGGCTTGGGATCCTGTGGCGTCAGGAGTGCCAAAGGCTGTTTTTAAATGTAAGAAACACCGAAAAAGTGCAATAGCAAGGACCCTGCCTACTCTGCTAACATGAGGTAACAGAAAAAAGACCTGTTGGAAATTACAATATTTTACACAGTCTGTTTTTGCTGACTGTAGAACTCTTGTGCGCTTTACTCCTTCTCATCAGTGGCAAAGTGCCTGTGCTTCCTGTTTAAGCCTGATGAAATTGGCATACTCACCTCTGGCATTTTTAA
This sequence comes from Lissotriton helveticus, assembly GCF_964261635.1. NCBI lineage: Eukaryota > Metazoa > Chordata > Amphibia > Caudata > Salamandridae > Lissotriton > Lissotriton helveticus. The sequence goes on from NC_136057.1 coordinate 395,984,241, forward strand.
TTTGCCTACAAGTCCCTGCCCCGCGGAAGGAGTCTCAGATTAAGAAAAAAGACTAAATGTAAATATAGCAATCTACACTGGGAAAAGGTGCCAAAACTATCCTTCTGGTGAAGAACCTTCTTTGGGCATGAAATTCGAATTTCTCCCTCTCAGAGCTTCTCCACAAAAAGTCAAAGGGCTTCACCAGGACCTTGTCCAACAACTAGGCGACCTCATGACTCCCTCCTTGGCCACAGCCTCCTGCCTTGACCTGCTGAAGATTAGACCGGGGCGTAGTTCACAGACTTTTGCTACACGGGACTCCGCGCAGTTACAAATAAACTCTGCTAAGTTCCACGAGTGGCGGGGTGCATTGCAAACTGCAGTTTATGCTGGTATTCCTGCAGCTCAGGTAGAAATTCTACCCGAGCGGCACCACGGGCTCGAAAAACTTACCGTTCGCGATCTCGAGCGGGGAAAAAACTCTGCTGCACATTGCGAAGCTTAGTTTTCTGAACTCCACGGAGTGCAGAAAACTCAGCGAACGGAGCGAAGTTTACCGCCCAGGCCTTTTGAAGATGTAGTACTTCTATTTGAGCGATCAAAGGTGAAACTATTGACCATGTCATACCTGGATTCAGAAGTCAACCCACGCTCATCACAGGTGGCCTCAAATCTTACCTAAGTTCCCGTCCATCCTGACCATTTGCCAAAAGTTTGCGCTTTTAACTTTATGCCGCTATTTTTATTTAATACTTTAAAATTAATATACCTTGTTCCTCTTATTGGATTTTTATTGTTTTGGTGTCATTATGTTTCTTAAACTGTATTCTACTAAGTTCAATTGGGATTTTTTTCCTTACTGTTGACTTTATTACTGTTTTAGTTCTGCATGAATACTTTACATATTGTCTTAAAGCTAAATCTGTCTATTCTGTCTGAGCCAAAGCAGGGGGAAGATCCTTCTCCTACATTGTGGCCAAAACCTGTAACGAGCTCCTGATCGTCATCAGGCGCGCCCCCTCCCTGAACACTTTCAGGAAAGCAAGCTCTCAAGACCTGGCTCTTCGGCTGAACAGAACTGCTGAGGCCCCACCCCACCCTAGCACCTTGAGACCCTCACGGCTGAGTAGCACGCTTACAGTTCCCTGGTTGATTGATTGATTGATTGATTGGCTCTCATGAAAATATTAAGCAATAGTGCTTTCAAACCTAATCCCAGATTATTTTATTTTCAGAGGTATAGTAATGGCTTATCTGGGACGGAAGCAATTACTCCAAGTTGTGACCGGGGTCCAGGAGGCGATGGTGGGCTGGCTGGCGTTGCCGGAGGGTGGGGTGGCTGCGGAGTCCGGTGTGAGGTTGTTGAAGATGTCGTAGAGGTTTTTAATCTTCAGGTGGAAGTAGGATCCGAGCTTGTCACAGAGGTTCTGGGAGGGGGTGATGTCCGTGGCTTTGCTGCAGGTTTAGTGAATTCCTGTATGACGCTGAAGAGTTCCTTGGAATTGCTTGAGTGGACGAGGATTTTGTTGTGGATGAAAGTCCTTTTTGTGGTTCTTATGCAATGGTGGTAGTCCGTCACTGCGTTCTTGTAGGTGGTGTAGTTTTCCGGTTTCTTGCTGTTTCTCCAGTTCTTCTCCATGCGTCTGCAGGTGCGCCTGGCTTCTTGGAGGTCGTGGTGAACCAGGCGGCTTTTCTAGGGCGCTGTTTGTTAGGGTTGCGTAGCGGGGCGAGCTTGTCTGCGCAGTTGGAGACCCAGGTGTGGAGTTACCTGGCTGCGTGGTTGTTGTTGTTTGCAGTGTTGGGGGTGTTGAGGGTGGAGTTGAGTTGCTCCTCAGTGACTTTGCTCCAGTTTCTTCACGGGGGTGCAGAGCAGGTTTGGGTGGGCTGGGTTTGTCGATGAGGAAGTGTACGCAGTGGTGGTCAGTCCATGGGGGTTATGTGGTGTGGCTGGAGTGGACACTTATTATTATTATTATCATTATTAATTAACATTTTGATCCTACTAATATTTAAGGGTGTGTTTCAAGTTTGAGAGTCAGTTCTATACTTCAGTGGGTCTTCATTCACTGAAATGCCAGAAGTAGTTGAAGTAACTTCACCCACTTTCAACGCCATTGCAGCGCAGTGTAGCCGATTGACACACGCGTTGCTCTTCAACATCTGGGTAGTTGCTGCCCAGTTTCTAGGTGAAGGCAAAAGTATAAGAACTAAATAACATAAAGACACAGGGCTTCTAGAGTGCTATTTACTTTTTGAATCGTGAGACAATTTGTAGGAAGAGCAGTACCCTGGGTGGTAAACTAGGATAGCAATTGCTATACCTAGTAAAACCTAAAGTATTTCAATATCTGATGTGGAGGCAGCATAGCTAATCCTTCGGACATGCTATGACAGCAAACCTTTCCAAAAATCAGTTGCATCTCAGTCTATATTTCTACTAAATATTGCAAACTAAGAACATTTAATGTGAGTTATATCAGTACCAATGAATATATTTTAAACATTCTATGTTACAGAGCTTGGACATGAGGCATTCCCCACCAGACAACAAGAGAGGGGTTTATTATACTTGCATCCTATTCTGCCAATAACTTAAAAGTATTGTGTCCAGGTAAATACAGCATTACCAGGACAGTAACTCAAATATGCTTCAACTGCACTATTTTCTATCACTTTCCTAAAGCTTCCTTTGGGGAAGGATACTCAAATATCTTGTTTCAATTCCTATTAGGTTGATGCAACTGGTCCAGTGTGTTTGGAAATAATAATTTGTCATAGATTGATCCATACAGTAAAACCTGACATTCTACATCATACTATGTCTAATATACAAATATGTAAGAAATTGGAACATTTGCCATTCATTATTATGCTGCAATTCATTGAGAACCCTAAGACCCCTAAAGTTAGTATTAAACCTTGTTATGCTGAAAGTATTATTTAGCACCAAGTGTGCTTTAAAATGTTTACTTGCCACAGGTAGGTGAAAGAGAATGAGGTTGTGTGTTATACGTTGTCCCTCAACAGCAAAGGGAGCCCCTAAACGTAGTTTTGACTTGGATATAATGATGTCTCCGCCTCCACTGCTAGAAGTGTTAGCCTTTCCCGAAGTTTGAATCTAGTTGCTCCCCTTTGTAAGTGAAACAAATGCATCCAGGGAAAGACCACTATATGGCGCCGTTTGGCGATTTTAGAGGTGTTAGGTGGCATAAATAAACAAGGCAGACTTGTGTCAAAAATCTGTAACTATATTTTGAAGCACATCGCTCCGAAAAAGCCCAAGGATAGGTAATAATGGCACCTATGCACTCTCCTTCAGAGGTTCTGCAGGTGCAGAGCAGTGTCCTGAGATCCATCCTCGAGTGATTGCAGGAGGACGTCGAGGGAGAAGGATAGAATGGGCGTTTTTTACCACTCAGTCTTGGAGGAGAGCTCGCATGTGAGGTTCTGCAGAGTGAACCAATGCTCAGGGAGGGAAAAAGGAAGGATGGTCTTCGCGAACTGAATTTATCTGGGTTGTTGCTCTTCTTAAATGACCTTTAACGATTCCTCCATCCTTTGGATGGAAAGGTGGATAGCCCTCTGAGCTCTCACTGTCACAGAAGAAGGTCGGGGAAACCTTTTACAGTCTCTCTGTCTCGGGATTACCAACAAAACTGAAAATACATGGCAGTAGGCCCAGATAACACTGTATAGATGCGTTGGCAGGTGGGTAGGAGGTATTAGACAGATTACCAGTGTGCCAGGAAGGCCCTGTTGACAGCACGTACCCATTATGTTTTTTTACGTTCTCAAAATGTATGCCATCAGTTTTACATAAGAAGCAGACAGGAGCACAGCCCCTCACTCAGGATTATCTGTGGTGCCCGTTGCCACTATGCACCTTCCAAGCACAGAATGACTTCCAGTTGGCAGAGAGTCAGTCCCCAAGACCAGAGACCTGCACAGTCCAATGAGCTCCATTCCTACCTCAGGAAGTGCTGACAATGGTTCTGGTAAATGCTGGTGGTCATCTAAAGTTAGGCGCAAATCAGTTTCACCTTCTACCCCCGTCGTATTTCCCTCTTCATGTATTTGCACAGTGACACAAACACCAATCTGTGCTTTTTTTTAGTTCAGAGCCCTGTGGTACAGCCTTTCCCACTGTGAACTACCGTGGTGGGCAGTAGGGTCTGTTACCATGTGAAAGATTATTGGAATGGCACAGGACCATCAGCAAACCCCCAAGAGCAGTCCTGAGCTGGAAAGCCTCCCATTAGTGCGTATGCAGCCAGTGGTGCTGATGAAGAGGGGAGTGGTGCAGGTAGAATGTAAGGAATACTACTGCTTCTGTTCTATAGGAAATCACCCAAGACATATCTCTTAAGCCATTTTACAAGGTGCATCCGTATTCCGTAATAGCAAAATCAAACATACAGAAATATAAAAAAAATAGAATTGTCAATGTCCAGATGTGTGTATTCCCTCTATATTTAGATCCATATATTGTGACAGCAGAAAAATACCACCAGAGGTGCTCATTAGCTATTTAGTACTGCAACAAAAACAAGTGGATGGAAATACTTCAGTCAACAATTCTCAGCAGGTTAAATTCCTATGAATGCCATTCCATAACTTCTTTTTTATTTATCTGTAAAATTACCGAATATACCAAATCTTGTACGAATCAGTCCTAAACCTCTCCCAATGATGAATTGAAGCCACACATGCTAGGCCATATTGCTTGTTCTTTCTGCACTGGAACACAAGCATCTTGGGATATGTTCTGGGCTATTTGGACACCTGCCCATCACATCACCTTTTCTTTGTTTATTTGAGGTATTTGAATATTGATCACCTGTCTTCTCAAACATTTGTAATGCCTTCAAGGAACAGCAGGAATGGGTGAAAGGAATGAAGAAGAGAAAGGACACGGACAAGCAGAAGCAATGGATTTAGCTGTAACCATGAAGGAGCATTAGGGCCTTATGCCACTAGCGATATATGGATTTACAGACCCCTCTGTAAACTTAGTAATTATTGTAGCAGACTGACGTGGAATGGAAGGAGGTTCCAGAAAACGGAGTCTTTCATATGATGTGATCTTCCCATGTGCCTAGTGTATTTGGGCAGATGCATAGATGGATGGCATAGAGGCAAGGGAGGTCAACATTAGACGTCCGATCATTTGATATTTCCAAACGATTTGGAAAGATGGGTTGTGCACATACATGTTGCACCTTGAGTGCTACGTATAGCGATTTGAAGTGAGGGATTCTAATATTAGTAGCAACAGCGGATCTGTCAATGCTAGTATCAGGACTGAGTGATGCATCTCATGTAAGAGGCAGGCAGTGTGATTTGGGGTGCTTAACGTTTTTAGATAGTTTTGTCTGGGTATCTACTGTTTGCTCTGATTACAACCAGCCCTCTTTATGTTGACCCCTGGAGTACCAGTGTAATTGGTATTGCCATGGCCAGAGTGGTGGTTTCCATGTAGAAAGCGTACATAATTGAAATCTCACTTTATGACCCTGTTAACTACAGAAATGAAAAGTCATCAAGCACAGCCCCAAAATTAAACTCTTTTTGAATGGATGAAATGTCAGTGAATCCAGCAAGGTGAAGAGACTTTGGTAAGTCACAGAATTTTTAAATTTAGGTGCCTTTGTCTCACTAACGTTTACTCCCACGGCATTTACACACATCCCACAATGTCTTAGGACAAATCAAGGCTTATTTTGATTTTAGCAGGTGATGCCATAAGCAATTGCTTGTTTTAATTTTCTTACTCTTTGATTCACATTAATTTTACTGCCCCTCCCCTTGACCGACTTTGCCTTTGATTTTTCTCTTTAGAATGAAATGTTGGTTTAGCATTTTTAAAACCCTACAGCTCGATGCTTCTAGTTGTGTCAGATGTCCCCTCCACTCACCCCTTTCTTTCTCTCTGAATATGGCACAAAATGTGTATCCTACTGCAGGTCTTGGCGGTCTTTCAGTACTGCGTCATTCCTGGATTCCGTCCTCCCTTAAGAGCTTTATCAAGGCACGCATGTCTCACACTCCAGGTCCTCCTGGTAGTAAAATATCCCGTAACCCTTCACAGCCACATGACCTCCAAACTACAAGTGCATACACCTGCAGCTCCACCTGTGCTGAACCTAAGTGGACGTCTTCTGTGGCTTCCTTAATACAGACACACAAAGAAATGTAAGCATCAAGTTTCATTGAAACCTTGGCTGACATCTTGGGTTGGTCTACACTAAGGGCCTGATTACAATGTCGGTCGGAGGCCATTTCGGTGTAGGAACTGCCGGACCATAGGTCGGCGGTTCTGCACACCGAATTACGGTGCGGTCAGACACTCTCATTTCTCAATGAGAGCTTGTGCTGCCAGCGTAAACCGGCCGCAGCACAAGCTCCCATTTAGTAATGGAAGTTTGTAAAATTCCCTGCACCGTGTGGCAGGCACCTAATGGTGCAAACACAAGGAGATGACGGACGGAGTGCTGAAACTTTTCAGACAATCACCCCCAGTCCCAGGTCTGGGTTGAATCCATCATCGTTCTTTAGCTCACTTCACCACACCAGTACAAATACAGCTATATGCAAATCAGTCTTGACACTGTGCCTCATGGGAACAGTCAAGCCTGAACTGCCAAGCCATGTCTTCCCTGGGCGGGAAACAAGCATCCTGGGACCGGTTTCGGGCTAACAGCCCTCATCAGTCAGGCTAGCTTGAATCCAGTGGCAAAGTGAGCAAGGGACCCACGTCTGGGCTAATGGTACCTGCCACACAGTGCAGGGTTTTTCAGGGGGCACCATAGGTGTCTCCAGGCTCAGATGTGGGGTCCAGGGGTTAAGGGTGCCCTGCTAGGGGTCCCAAATGTCGATTTCTTCTAGCCTTTCCATGTTGGAAAGGCCGACATGGAAAGGCTGTTGGAAACCAACATATTTAATCCCGTCGGCAGAAACTACCTCCTTAAGGGATTATGAGGAAGTTCCGACCGACCGATGGGCTCCATGAGCCCGTCGGAAGGTGTTGGCAGGTCCCTCTGACTGCTGCCATCCTAATGCGTTGGTCGGACCGCAACAGTAGATGTGGTTTGGACCGCAACCAACAAGCCGCCGTTTGTGGTCCGAACCAAATCGTAATGAGGGACTCTGTTTAATTCTGCGAAGTGGCGTCTGGGCACATGCATGTGCTATACAAACTGATTAAGTGAATAAAGAAATGCACATGTCCCTGTTTACAAACATCACAAAATATTCCCTTCCCACAAATTCTCTCTGTATATACTATTCTCTAGCTTGTTCTTAATACATGCTGTGCCAGCATGTCGCACCTTGTGCACAGCTGTGTTAGAAAATCACTGATGATACGCCTACACTTCAAACACAAAGAAGCAACCTTTATATGCTCCTGGAGAAGACAATGCCAGGCTCTAGCTGTAGATATGTTCTACATAAGTGTTGAAAAAGGAGATATCAGTAGCATGTACAATGACGTCTTCAAAAGGACAAGATTACATGAACATATCATAGGCACAGCTTGCACCCCAAAACAAGTCTTTGTATGACATGCATAGGCTTAGTTCAACAAGTTTGCATCATCCATTTGGTTCCACAAATACCATTACCACTCTTAGCTCAAGAGGTTTACAATCCTGAACAATAGCCGTATTGAGTGCCAGGTTGAGCTAAACAGTCCACTAATCGCAGACAGGCTAGTGACTGACTATTTGATATAACGGTTTGCATTTTTTCACTGACATTGCTGCTATTTGCTGGTGTCCATAAATATCAGAAAACTTCAAACATCCTGACAAATTATCTGCATAAGAAGCACTGTTTGTAGAACTCAAGATACTTCATCTTAAGGGCCCCTGAGCCGAATCACAAAACATTTTTGACTGGTGTTATTTCATATACTTGATAGTGAGTTAAGGCAGTACTTCATGCAAAATTGCCCTTTTACCACTGTGTAATGAAAGCAAGTTTCTGATGTTAGCAGTGTGTGACAACACTGTTTGTGCATAGGTGTTGTGTGTAATTTTGTTGTGATGCATTAAGTTTTTATGGACTGCTGTATTTTTATTTAGCAATGTGATGATGCTGTTTCAGGGTAGGACTGGCCGATATGGCTCCAGGGGCTGGTCTGATCAGTGGCATAACGAATGTTTAAGGGGCCCTCTGCAATGTATATGGAGGGGCCCCGCTCTGGATTTTATCTGGAGCGCTCAGACCTGAGTACTGTTCTGAGGGGGCCCCCTGCAACTGGGGGCCCCCAGCACCGCGGGGATGCAGGGCCTCTGATACGCCCCTGGGTCGGATATGTTAGCATCTGGGCCAATCTTAGGTCGAGCCTAGCGACAGTGCGCATATGCTGCTTTCTCTGCGAGGCTTGTTGTATTAGGGTATGCACTAGCAGCCCCACTCACTCTCCTCCCACATTTGTCAGTGGCTTTGTGTCATTGTCCTTCTTAAATGGTGACTTCTGATTCACAAATATGCGTGTTAGTCCCGCCTTGGTACCGCCTTGTCTGCAATTGTTAACCTCCATAACAACTGGACCTTTTATTTATCTTGTTACACAGTCGGCTTTATCTAGTGGGTGAGCCCTGTTTTAGGACACTGATGGGGACAATGGCGTTTTTTTTTGTTTTTGTATTTGCATGCTGCTTTAATGACAGCGAGCTCAGTTTAAATGTTTAAAAAAAAAACTTTGATGTTGAGAGGGGTGCCCGCTTCAGGGACACCGTGCTCTGTTTATTTATTTATTTATTTTATCTAATACTAAGCGCAGCGCTAGCTCCAGGGACACTGTGCTCGGTTTCAAATATTGTTTTTACTTTCATGCTGAGTGCGGCACACGCTTCAGGGACTCTGCGCTCCTTCTTCTTTTTAAAAAAACTTTAATAATGAGAGCAGCGCCTGCTTCACAGAAACCGCACTCTGTAATACAATAGGTATTGCTCTTGGTGTTGTAAATGACAAAGCCTTTTAATAATTTTTTATAAAAGGCATTGCCATTTACAATGCCAATAGCTCAAAAACTCGCAATTGCCAGACCTATTGCATTGTGAATGCTGGTTTTTAGGTCTCGTCCTTTACCATTCCGAAGGAATGGGAAATGGCGAGAATTCAAGTGCTCGAACTGATTGTCAAACCACCGCATTTTTTCGTGGCGTTTTCTTCGAGTGCACGTGGCCACAGGCACGCGCTTTTGGCCCATACACTTTCATGGCCATCTGTTCCTCAATGTCCCTCCCACCCTTCGTTTGATCTTGCCGCGAGTTCAGGCTAATGGCCCTCCTCCCTCCCCCAGCACAGAGGGCGCATCGCGGCCGCACAGCACATCAAAGAGCTTCTCCTCCCCTAATTATGTGGCCGGCCGTACTTGTGTTTCCCGGCCGCTTCCCGGCCGCTCTTGTATTTAATTAGCAGCAGCAGCATTTCTCCTGCGCCAGGCCACATCAAAGGCTCTGTGCCACTTTCACCCACACAGCAACACTTACAGACACGCAACGCCACTCACACCCACGCAAGCCCACTATCATCCACGCAACACCACACTCACCCATGCAACGCCACTCACCCAAGCAACACCACTCACACACGCAACGCAACTCATCCACGCAACCCCACTCATCCACGCAACCCCACTCTTCCACGCAACCCCACTCATCCACGCAACGCCACTCACACACGCAACGCCACTCACACACGCAACGCCACTCACCCACGCAACGCCACTCATCCACGCAACGCCACTCACACACGCAACGCCACTCACACACGCAACGCCACTCACACACGCAACGCCACTCACACACGCAATGCCACTCACGCAACGCCACTCACACACGCAACGCCACTCACACACGCAATGCCACTCACACACGCAACGCCACTAACACACGCAACGCCACTCACACACGCAACGCCACTCACACACGCAACGCCACTCACACACGCAACGCCACTCACACACGCAACGCCACTCACGCAACGCCACTCACACACGCAACGCCACTCACACACGCAACGCCACTCACACAAGCAACGCCACTCACACACGCAACGCCACTCACACACGCAACGCCACTCACACACGCAACGCCAGGCTACACATCATAAATAACAATCATTTGCAATGCTATAGGTCTCCCATTTACTCAAATTGAACATAATGGCATTGTAAATGACAATAACTTTCAAAAAATTTTACTTTTACAATAAATTGAAAAGGCATTGTCATTTACTATGCCAACAGCTTAAAGTTGCCTGAATGCAAGACTTATTGCATTGCAAATAGCCAATAGGGCTCGCTTTTGGGACCATCTAAGTGTTTATGCATGCGACATTTTATGTTGTTGCAACAAGGAAATTATGCTGCATAACTACTTATAAGGGCCCAAAAGCGAGACCTATTGGCAATGCCAATGCTTGTTGAAGTTTGTGGGGTCGTTTTATAGTCTGGTGGTCCAGATTTACTATTAAATTCCGTGATATTACCACAAACATTGTTTGTAGCAAGCAGAAATGCATGCATACCTTGTAAAACACCTATACAACAGTCTTTAGAACTTCATAACAGTCCTATTTGCAAGAGTGCACCACATTTTAGCTATCTGATGCACTAATGGGAGCCACTTTTATTTTGGTTCTCGGGCCTATTTTCTCTTCCAGTCCGACTCTGTGTTGTATTCAACTGTAGTTGTTCTGTTGAGTTGTAGTTTAATTGTTTTGTTGTGTTGTGGCTTGTTACTTTTTGCATTGTGCTATCTTGCTTTGTGTATGTTATTGGTTCATGTTATATTGTTTGCTTTAGAGTTGTCTACAAATACTGCTACCTTTCCAACAAAGCAGACGATACCCAATTGATGGACCGAATGCAGAACAAATCAAGCCATTCACCCCCAGTCAAGAGATCTGGGTTAAATCCATCATTCTTTTGCTCACCATGCCACCCCAATTTATACCTGGCCATATGCAAATCAGTCCTGACCCTGTGCCTCATGGGAACAGTCCAGCCCGAACTGCCAAGCCAGGTCCTCCCTGGACCGGAAACAAGCATCCTAGGACCGGTTTCGGGGTTTCACCCTTCTTCAGCCAGGATAGCTTGATTCCAGTGGCACAGTGAGCCCAGGACCCATGTCTGGGCATACCGTCGCACTTAGAGTGAGAAAGCAAATGATACACAATTGGTGGACCGAATGCAGAACAAATCAAAACATTCACCCCCAGTCAAGAGATCTGGGTTAAATCCATCATTCTTTTGCTCATCATGCCACCCCAGTTTATACCTGGCCATATGCAAATCAGTCTTGACACTGTGCCTCATGGAAACAGTCCAGCCCGAACTGCCAAGCCAGGTCCTCCCTGGACCGGAAACAAGCATCCTAGGACCGGTTTCGGGGTTTCACCCCTCTTCAGCCAGGATAGCTTGATGTCAGTGGCACAGTGAGCCCAGGACCCACATCTGGGCATACCTGGCGCACTTAGAGTGAGAAAGCAAAAGATACACAATTGATGGACCGAATGCAGAACAAATCAAAACATTCACCCCCAGTCAAGAGATCTGGGTTAAATCCATCATTCTTTTGCTCACCATGCCACACCAGTTTAGACCTGGCTATATGCAAATCAGTCTTAGCCCTGTGCCTTATGGGAACAGTCCAGCCCAAACTGCGAAGCCAGGAACTCCCTAGACCGGAAACAAGCATCCTAGAACCTATTTTTCATGTTACCAACTCATGGGCAGCGGCGGTCGGCACAGGTAAACGCTAGTGGGCGGGGTGGGAAGGAGGGATGTTGACAGACGACGGAATAGGTATAATTAAAGAAAGAAATAATACCTATTCCGTAGTCTGTAGGTTTCCCTCCCTGCCGCACCCTGCCCCATCTCGCCACACTTACCTGTACCGGCCGCCACTGCTCATGGGAGCAAGTCCTGCAAAATGTGTCTACTGTCTCAACAACCAGAGTAGGACAGTTCAGGTAACATCAACATTATGGTTGTTGGATCCCAATAGTTCCCAGTTCTGTAGACTGTGGCCATCTGCAAATACCTTCTAACATTCACAAGGTTTTCAAGCAACGTTGCAAACCATCTGCTAATGCTTATTTACTGCACAGTGCTTTAGTGTTGTAACCTAAAATGATTGGGCCTCCCACAAATGTGAAAGGGGGCCCATGAATCTCTCATATCTCAGAGCTATGCATTGTCCGTTAGAGGAATGAAGCCTCTCTGAAGGATTTGGGGGCTCCTAAAGGCTGTGCCCCCACAGCCACAGGGACTGCAGGGGCGTGTGTTATCCTTTGCTGTGCTTGCTGCATGCACTGCCCACAAGGTGCTGATATGCTGGATAAGGAAACTAAGCACAAGAGTGTCTATAAATGAGTGAAGATGCATGCTTTATGCCACCTGCTCTAGTTGGTAACCCACACAGGTGTGTAGCTCTTATGCTTAAAATTTGCAATGGTCAAAGCCTTATGCCTCCAAATTTACCCTCATGTTCAGGATAAAACTGCAACTTCCTTGCTGGAGTGAACGTTTTTTCATTCAGGTGTTTCTGTCTCACAAACCCCTTGACCTAGAGGTAGAATCAACAAGGTCTGCTCATTAGGGTCCCACAAAGTTGATTTTACAGGTTATATGTATGTTCTCAAAACGTATTGCATGCATTGTACGCATATATGCTCAATATGCCGTTTTCCTGGTTAGTCCTTGTTATCGTCTGCACTTGAAAGGACCTGTTTACCCTATTTCTAGGTTTGACCTCAAGACAGTTTTACCTGTCTATTCAGCCTCATTTTTTCTGACCGTGAGTGATGCATTCGGCTTGTGCACAGGTGAACATCCACCTAAAAAGTAGTCCACTTCAGGTCCGGGGATGGTAGGGTAATCTCCGTTTTTATTTATTTCATGTTTTTTCAAATTTCTTATTGCAGTCACCTTTTACATATTTTTGTTGTTAACACATACACGCCATCTAGCTAAAGAGTATCATTTTTACTTTTTAGCATTGTTAAAATGTATTGGGCCTTATTTATGAAGGACTTGCGCCTCCGGTGCGTCACTTTTAACATGGAAAAAAGTCACGCACCGGTGGCGCAAGTCCTTCATAAATAAGGCCCATTGTCTTTTCCATATATTTGTAAAAAAAAATGGCATGTTTGCCACGGTCAGGACTATTTGTTTTGCAAGCACTTGATACATTTGTCAGTGATAGTTTTTTAATTGTACATGCCTCCCGCGATTGCTTTAAGTATATGAACTGCACTCCTGTCTGTTAAAATCTTTTTACGCTACGCTGGTCCTATTTTATATGTACTGCAAATGTCTAGTTTGCACCGTGCTCTGATGCCATTTGGGGCTGGTCTGCTCTATAGAAAAAGATAGAAATAAAACAATATGACAGGGGAAGACCTGGGACCTTATTGCACAAAATGCCGGGTATGGGCAATCAGAGCACTTTGGGACTGTAAAGGGCCTTATATAACATCAAATGTGTGAGGCTTGTAAGGAATCCAGTAATTCAAATATAACAATCCCTGATATGTATGGTGGCATACACACAAAACTTGGGAGAAATTTAAAGGACACTGGCAAAGTTTGAAAACTTGCTGAATTTATCATTTTGCCATATTTAAAAAATGTCTTGAAAATTTGCACTATCCATTATTTTCCCCCATGAAAGACTCTCAGGAAACGTCTTGCTGAAATATATTTTTCTGCTTGAACCAATGTCTTATAGGTATTTCACTTTTTTATGCAAAACATGCATCACATTAAAAATAAAAGTCACAAAATATATTCTGCTTAAAGTATAATTTAGCAAAATGTTCATCAAATTTTTCAAAATATCATTAAAACATGATGGAGTTTAATACGCCCCCAAGCACACACCAATTCCGATCTTTTTAGCAAGTTAGGTGCTAAAAAGTTTGCCAACTCAGGCTTAGGCGGGAGTAAGTAGGTTTCACTCATCCTTTAAGACTTCATAGACAAAGGCCCTCCAAGTGGAGAAGAGAGCTGCACTCCCAGGCAGAGGTAAGTGGGCCATGGACACATGCTGATTCAGCCTACAGGACCACACAGTCATTATTTGTGCAGATGCATTCACAGTTCAGCTTTCTAAGGCTGGACGGAAGGCCCCCACCAGTCTACGCCCATAAAGGCACTACACTCGCCCTAGTGGAGAGCCTGAGGCATCCTTTGGTGGGAGAGGAGTGCCCCCTGTCAAACCCAAACAGAGCAGATGTTAATGCATTCACAGCTACATTGCAGAACACAGCCAACTTTCGAGGATACCTCACTGAAGTGTGAAGGATACATGGATGCTCGCACCACTCTTAAGTACAGCACACCGTTTCTCACAGTATGCAGCTTGGGTACTGGTGTTGGTCAAATGGTGTGCTCATTGTATCAGTTCGTGTTTCTAAACTTTGAGGTGATTTGTTAGAGTAATTGGACCTCACATACTTTCTACTGTGTGATCGCTTCTGTCTTTACCCACATGTTGGCCTTACTTACTCCAAGGTTTTAGAGATTATCTCATACATGGATATCCCCACTATAGAAATGTATGTTTTCAGGTAGGTAAATTGTTGTTTACTGACAATTGTGATTAAATTAAGGCCCTCTGGATTTATTGATCTGTATTTTAGTCACTTTATTGGTATTTATCCATATTTATTTTAGTCTGCATAAAAATAAGTGAATATGCATCTAGTATATTTCCACTTGTATGTAACAGTGGCTGCTCCTCCGCTAAGGCAGAGGAGCATCACCCCACTGCTCGTGCAGCAGTGTAAAACAAAATGCTAATACCAGAAGTTATTTCTGTTAATATCATGTTTGTTTTTTTGGGCAGGTTGGGCGGGGCTGGGCTCTAGTGATGTCCAGGAAGAGGAGTTGTGCTGCACACTACAAAGTGCTCATAACTGCTTGGACGGCCACCTCGGGCCGGCCATGCAGTCATAGGCGCTTTGAATGTTCCTCACCAGGCTGCATTACACAGCTTGGCGAGAAACATGCAAACTCTCCCAGGTCCCGTCTGAGTGCCGAGCGACGTCGCTCAGACCAATCACAACACCGCATTGCAGCGTTGTGATTAGTCAGGGGAGAGAGCCTGGGAGCTTCCAAGTTCCGGAGAGACGAGGGACGAATTGACACAGGAGAGGCGGCTGCGGACTCGGCGAGTATGTACATAAGGTTTATTTATTTTGTAATGCCCCCGCCGCATGACCCCCTTGCCTCTCCACTTTAGTTCCCTACAAGCCACCCACTACTTGTATGTAAATGATAAATGCCATATACAATATTTCAATACCCTTACTTGAAAACGCTGAAGCCCAGATTTACGTAGAAGTCACGCAACACAGGGTAGCTAAGTTGCTGTGCTGCATTGCATAAATGGGAGCGAGCAGATCTACTTAGATGTGGCGCTGTTCTGCTCTCTCCCTGCACTGGCGCCATTCTGGCTGCCATGTGCCAAGCCAGACAGCCTTGGCACATGGCTTTAAAGCATTTTCCACTTTTTATGTGTGTTGTGCAATGCAGCACACAAGCAAACCGTTAGAAATTAGGAGAAATGATAACAGTTCCCCTTGTTACATCTTCCTTGAAGAGTGGCAGGATTTTGGTGCAAATCCCTGTCTAGAATTCTTTTTAACCCCTTCACTGCGGCGGCTATTCCGCCGCAGTGCTAAGGTGGCGGGGCGGCCGCACGGCGCTCCCGTGCTCGTGACGGAACCGCTCCGTCACGAGCCTCGGGTGCGCTGTGCTTGTGACGGAACGGTTCCGTCACGGCCCCGCCCGCCCAATAGAAAGCTCAGCGCAGGCGTGAAATTCGCGCCGCGCAGGCGTGGCGAGCGGGCCGTGACGGAACCGTTCCGTCACAAGCACAGCACACCCTAGGCTTGTGACGGAACGGTTCCGTCACTAGCATGCAAGGGGTTAAAATCGGGCTTTGAGTCAAAACCTATGGGTGGTTGCATGGAAACACCCATGCACCACCCATGGAACAACTCCTGATGCAAAGTAGCACGAGGCAGTGCATTGTACAGGTTTGTGTTACTTTGGGTTACAATCCAACGCGAATCGCAATTTGGTTTGTTTTGTAAATCCCAGCTGAAGACTTTCTATCAAGTTTGAGTTAGAAAAGTAAATTCAAAGCAAAGCGTTTGTAAAACTGAGACTAGCATTGCAGTACATGCATGGGCACATCTGCCACTGCATCACCACCATTAGGAAATGGAATTCTTTTATAAACCGTCTTCTATCAGTATGCACAGTTTTTGCCTTGAAAACCGTCGTAACTTGAGAGCATTGAGAACGGGTGTGTGCAAAATTCTCCCAATTTGCTTTCATATATTTTTGCAAAACTTTGGGAATATTATAAAGCCATAGTAGGCGTAATTATGCAAAATACATATCTATAATTTTGTACTATACTGTAGCATGATACGCATCCTTTCTGCAATTTTTTTCACAAGTACATATTGCGCTGTAAAAAAATAACAGCTCAAAAGTAGTGAGAGCGTAACTTAAAATTCCCAAAATGACATTAATTTCACCAGTGTAATTTAAATTTTGCCCGGGCCTAATTGAGAGGCACTAAAAGGAAGAACTCATTTCTACTTTTTCTGTTTTCAAAAATTAACGTGGACAGAGAAACAGATTGATTTCAGTATGTATTTTATTTTATATGCAGACGTGTATAGAAACAGAGAAGTATACACTTTAATTATCAGTTAACGTTGTACACATTTAATCTATTCAGGATTAAATATTTGAAAGTGCTTGCAGATTGCTCTGTACAGGCGATGTGCATTCATCAGTCAATCAAGCAACGTGAAATGTACACACACAAAGAATAATGACTTTATTTAGCCCATTTCTTCACGAGTCCAGGGAGAGCAACAATCTTACTTTGTGAGATAGAGTGTAAAATAGTATTCTAATGTCAAGGTAAGTGTCACACGCTGTTGCCACAAACTCATTTTGTAAGATACAATGTGAAGAAGTATGCAGAAGTCAAGGTTGGTGCCAAATGTAACTGAATCGTGTGAACCTTAACGTTGCACTCTGAGTGTTGCTACATGAGAGATGATCTCATCAGACAGAGGCAGAACAGGACTTTATTCCTGTTCACGCAGCTAAGCACATGAGATCTTCAAGAGAGGCCCTTCTCAGAGCTGCTGACCTTCTCAGCTTGCTATATTAAAACAATGGGCCTGATGTTGAATTTGATGGACAGGGAACTATCCATCGGAATAGCAGAGAACATTATATCTGGCATCCCTACAATATTCTGGTATTCACATTTAGAGAACAGTGCAGGCCAGAGAACACCTCGGTGCCTTGAAAGAAACTGCTGTGACATCGGTGCTCTTCAAGGTACAAATGTTTTTGTGGATGGCTAACGTCTGTTTTTACAAATGTTCACCAAACTTTTAGAATTCTTTGTTTTATCGAAACAACCACCCAAGGTGTGAATTCGTTTCTAAGAAACAAAAAAATTCTATTGACCCCCACACCCTGGGGAGGCTACTCTCACGGCGTGGGGGTCACTATTTATTTTTTGGCCCTCACCAACACAGAAGAAAATGACATTACAACTCTCGACAAATTTAGCATGAATCGTGTAATGTCCTCTGATAGCCCCTAATCCTTTGGGTTGTTGAAGAAAGCGTTGTCAATGGAACCTAGAGGTGCTCAGTCAACGGAAAGCTGGCCGCCCAGCCAACTCTAAATAAGGCCAGTGGAGGGAGGGCATGATGAAAAGGCTACTGTCACATTTGTGATGGAGTACCCTGTCCGTCAAACTCTAAATCAGCCCCTATTTTGTTATTCACTGGCAGTACCCCTCCATCTTATGCTATACTAATAATAATTTGTATTGCGCTTTACATCACATGAAGGTCACATCAAACCAATGAAAGGAATTAGGACAAATGCAAAAGAGGGGCCTAGGAGAGAGGAAACATTGTAGCAAGATACATCTAAGCAGCCTCGTAGATAAAGAGATCGTTTGCAAAACATTAGTATGTCACCAGACAGTAGAGTCTGGGGAGCCATGCACTGGGCACATGAATTGCAGCTAGGAACGGGTGGAGGAGATGAAGTAATGGAACAGGGGTGCAGTGCCCTTGAGAGAGCGCCATTTACAGTGAAATTCGTAGGGGTGCAGCATATGTACAAGTAGTTAGCACCCGTATATATAGAGGACTTTTTAATCATGTTTAGATGCAATGTATGACAAAGTACTCAAGTAAATTGGTATCAGAGAATGTGCAGAACCAACGTTACAAGGTGCAAATTCATATTTGCTGCAATATAGAGATGCTTTGAAATGAAATCTTTTACTATTAAGAAGAGTGTTTAATTGATTTACTAATGTGCCTTCAGATTGATTAACTGAAATGTGATCATGCTTTATGTACTTAATAATTAGTCGAATATAGAGAAAAATGCATTTGTCATTAAGGTTGGAGGCCTAGTGAACCTAGAGAATTGTTCAGGTAAACGTGAGGCCTAAAACTCTAGCAGAGGCCTAGTTCATGGAAATGGCGCAGGCCTGAATGAAAATATTTGCTTTACATATAAACGGTAGAAATGCTTATGAAAGAGGCTTTAGAAAATGTTGCAACATTATTAGACTGTGAGCCTATTTGCGTATATTCTTTTGCAGGTGCATCATCCAGTAGATTGTAGAGTAGAAGGGCCCATTGTGTATGAGAGTTAGAAATGCTAGACCCAGACATGGAGGAGTAGATCAGGAATTTGAAGATACAACTGGAAGCGACAGAGAGTCTGAGACCCAAGGACGTTTAACGGACAAGGATGGAAGAAGGCCAAAGTGGAAAACTTCATGTAATCGACACCTTGGAGAGGGCGTACCTGAAGGCGTGTCATTCACATTTTGGGGTTTTTCGTATTAGGGACAGCACCCCGAGGGTGGAGGCAGAGCAGATGGGCTGAGGAGTCAGAGAGAGTGGTTGGTCTTGGTAAATAGCTTAGCTATGACTGAGGATTCTCTAGTCTTGGAGAGAAGTGAGTGAACTTCTTTGAAGTCACCACTGCTGACACCTTTGGTTAGGTTGGGCTATTGTTGAGTAGGGATGTCACTTAGAGTAGTGTAGGGACAGATTAACCTGGATTTATGTCCTTTATTCCGATGAGTACCAGAACCCAGGTTATAGCTATTTTGTTCAGTCTGATGGTCCTGGAATTGATCCTGGTGTTGTTCATCAGTCGCCTGAGACTTTTCCGTAGGATTATGTTTGTATTAGTGCCTGTTTACCTTTTGAACCTCTTGCTGAGGTGTTTGTACCTGCAGTTATTTTTGGTTATGTAATAAATCTTTCAAACTTAGTTTGGTCAGTGGTTCTTGGGGGAAGCAATTGGGATTTCTAAATTGTTTATTCTCTTATGACAGATTGCCTAATTCACTCTATTGCAGGTAAAAAGGTCTAGTCGACCTGTGACGGGATTCTGGAGAATGACAAGCAGACTCTAGAGGTAAAATCCCGCCTTTCCAGTTGGTAGCAGAGTAGGATGGTTTACCTTCTAGAGTGAGGGTAATCCAGAAGTAGGTTGAGATTTCCCCAAGGCCCATAGAACCAAGGATGAGTGTCCAGAGAATCGCAGATGGAGGACGGCGTTCCACGAAAACTGACGGAGAGTGACAGTGCGGCAGAAAGCAGCAGGTCGAAGGAGAGTGAGTATGAAAAGGGTCATGCGTTGCTAGATTGCGGTGTTATGTTGTATTGTGTGTTGTATTGTCTTGCGGAGTTGAATGCCTGTAGTGTGAAAGAGGAACAGGTTGTGAGCGCGCGCAACCAGTGAAAATCTTGGGTTCAGAGAGAGTCCAAGTGGTCCGGGTGTATCGAACACCCATAGTAATTGTCGACCATTGTTAAGGGGGTTATGAGGTACCATTAATCGCCCGCAGGACCGAGATAGGGGGAACGAATGTGTGAGTGTGTGGGTAACGGATGCTGGTCATAAGTTGCCATGAGTTTGTAACCTATCAGTGAGGCGATTGTCCGGTCGTTCGCGGACAGACATTTGCCAGTACAGGTGACAATTACAGTTAGACTGTGGCCGTACAGTCAGGGAAGTGGTTGCTTGGTCGGAAGTAATCATTTTCAGTGTATGATTGGGACGCATGCGAGACCGCGAGAAGTACGGAGAGAGGAGGGGAACTGCTGCGAAACGGAGACGAGTGATGTCAGAAGGAGCCGCGCTGAGATTGGTCGGTTGGCGTGGAGCCGCGCTGAGATAGGGCGGTTAGTGAGAAGCCGCTCTGAGATTGGTGGATTGTCATCAGGAAGTAAACAAGCGCTGTGGAACAAGGAAACGTTTCGGGTTTTCATCATGAAATGTTTTAAGGTGTTGCGGAAATGTTTCAAAGGCGAAAACAAGATAGAACCTCGGGGTGGGGAGGAGGCTCCACCCGAGGATACTCCAGCTCATTACATGGCTACGAATGTTGGGTTGCATACCATATTGTGGCTTGATACCTGGTGTAAGATGACAGATGGAAATGAAGAATTGACCTTCCCTAAATACGGGACGTTTAGACTAGAAGTGTTGTATCAGCTGAAAGCGATTATGGCTGCGTTGCGACCTTTGCCCAGACCAACACAATTTGAAGCGCTAAATGCATGGATCAGGGCAGCCCATGACAGGGGCAGAGATGGGCGACAAGAAAGAGTGAAACGATCAGTTAAGGCGGTCCAAGATGCGAGATGGGATGCCATGAAGAAGAGATGGAGGGTACAGACTATAGAAGGGGATAGATTGTACCCGTTGCTAGATGCACAGAGGCGAAATACAGAAGACGAGGAAGAGGACAGCGAGACAGACAATGGCCTGATAGAGAGGATGTTGGCAGAGAGACCACCTCCATACAATCCCGAGTTGGGGGGAAGGCCAATGTCAGTCAAGTGCGGGGAACCTTCTGATGGGGATGGTGGGGTCAAAATGGTGAGTGATAAGAGCACCTCAGAGGATATATTTTGTCCAGTGAAGGGAGAAAAGGCACCTCCACCCTCCCCAGTGACGAGAGTAGTGGGGCGATTTACAGTGCAGAAGGTTCGGGTGGAAGAGGGTGTCCACTCACAGAAATTGCCAGATGCGCTTACGGTACCTGTTACCATAGGTCCCATAGTATCAGTGTACAACCCAGAGCAAAAACAAGTCGAGAATCTGTTGCAGAGGGGGAGTGAGAGATGCACCAGTGAAGACAGGAGTAATGGGACAGAAGAAGGGTGGAGGCAGTTGCCAACGCCAGTAGACAGAAGCACTCCTTTGGTGGCATCGGCAGACTCCTCGGAAGGACAGATGGGTTGGAGGGGACCGATGGATCTGAGGGGACCAAGGCCGAGGTCGATGAGAGAATTGAGGCCAGACTTGAGAACGTGGGAAACACTTGTGGACACTCAGAGTGATAGATCCAGGAATGTCTTTGGGTCTGACAACCAGGAAGATAGGATGGTGTCCCACTGTGCGCCTAGTGAAAGCAGGCAGGAGTGGGAACGAGAAGGAGTGGGGAATAGGGGGGCGTCCCATCACACCTCTAGTGATAGTAGACAGGAGTGGGTTCGAGAAGGCTGGGAGAACAGAAGGGTTCCCCCTAACACACCTGAGGAAAACAGACGAGAAATTCAGGACAGTGGCGGGAGAGGCTCTAATGGAACTACTAGTCAAGGTACATTGAGGGCTGCGATAAAGGCAAGAAGAATAGATGTGCTGAGGCTGAAAACAGAAGTGGAGGAAATAGTGGAAGGTACATTGCCTCTAGAGAGAATTGAACTATACGAACCAGAGGAGCTACTGTTTGTAGCGAAGGATGTTACACGGCGGGCTAGGGCTGCTCATGAGAAACTCTCTGAATTGGCAAATAAATACAGCGTAGATTTGACAAAAACAAAAGCTTTGCAGAGTGGCCACCGGTTACAGTATTCAGATCAAGATCTAGAAGAAAAGAGGGTGATCGGATTAAAAACTCACATCAGGGAGCTGATTGTGGGAATACGAACGTGGTCCCCTCTGGAGAAATGGGAGGAAAGGTGGTCAAAGAGAAAGAGTGTTAGAAGGAGCGTTCTGGAGACATCTCCAGGAGGAGGGTTGATGCATGCAGAGGCATACCCCTTGCGGGAGGTGGCTCATGGAGGCTATGTACACGTACCCTGGTGTAGGGGAGATCTGGCTGCCTTTACGAACACATTCCCAAAGTTGAGAGAGAGTCCAGTGGAATGGTACAAACAGGTGGAGAGGTTTGTTAAAATCTCAAAGGTGCTGTGGATTGATTTGAACACACTGTTTGACAATGTGGTCCCAAGTGACTTGTGGATAGCGTGCAAGGTTAGTGTTGAATGGCCCACCGCGGAGCCAGAACGAGATTCTGCCACGAATGGGCCGTCACCCAGGGTAATGGCAAAGTATGAGCAGGCGATCACATGGCTGAAGACTAAGGTACCACCACAGGACATAGACTGGGTGAAAATAGATCGGACTAGACAGGAACCAAAAGAGACAGTGCATGAATACTACGAGAGGTTATTGCTGATCTTTAAGCAGTACAGTGGGTTAGATGTGATGGACCCAAAGGATATGGGACAGTTCGTATCCAAATTTGTCCTAGGACTAAGGCCTGATATTTGCCTTATGATACAGCAACATCTGATCTGTTGGCAAAATAAACCCCTGGATAAGATTTTGAGGTATGCGAGGTATTGCAGTGACGAGATAGACTCGAAGACAAAGAAGCTTAAGGACAAACTGATGTTAGTACAGATGCAAGCGGGAGGACAGGGTCAGTCAGGCAATGGCACCATGGGAAGGAGATCAGGGGGGCAGAAGAGGGACAGAGAGGAAGGTCCGAGACCTAGGATAGATATAGAGGCCCTGAAAAAGACGACCAAGTGCCATCAATGTCACGAGGTGGGGCATTGGAGACGCGAGTGTCCCCATAACCCTGACAATCAGGTACAGGAGGAGGAGGAGGAAGAGGAAGTACAAGCCCCTCCGGTACGGAAGGTGACAGTGACCACATCCCAGACAACGAAAGGGGGGACGTCAGCCCCTAGGGCTCCAGTTCCCCAGGCACCGAAGATTTCAACAGGGAGCAAGGTATATAAGCAGATGCCTTTCATAGTGGAAGGGGACGAGTGTTACCAATTTGATCCAGTGACAGGACGGTACGTGGATGGGGAGGAGGGCTGTACTCTAGGAGCTGTACTGGAGGTAGATCAGAGAGGACCCTTTGTAGAGGCAGATGTAGATGGTCATCCCACCACATTTCTGGTTGACACTGGTGCCTCTCGCTCCACTGTGCGGTCTACGGTAGTCCCCAACTTACCCCTTTCAGGACAGACCATCCAAGTTGTAGGAGTTGCAAACAGAAGAATGACAAACCCCCTGACTGAGCCAGTCCCTGTAAAGATTGGAAGTTTTAGTGACCGACACCAGTTCGTGGTGTGTGATTCCAGTCCTGTGTGCCTGTTAGAAAGAGATCTTTTGTGCAAACTTAATTGCACCATCTATTGTACCCCAAAGTGAGTGGAATTACAGACTAACGATGATAATGCTGATTTTAAGGTTGCAAATACGCATACGTGCATTGAGTTGTACCCTGCTATAACTGTGGAGGAACTCCCTTGGGACTTGAGAGACTCGGTCTCCCCAGAAGTCTGGGACTTCACAGGAGAGGAGATTGGACTGATCAAAGGGGTAGAGCCAGTTAGAATTCAGGTGAGACAGAATGTTGAATTTCCTCGAACTCCCCAGTACAAGCTGACCCCAGAAACACTTGAAGGTATAAAACCTGTGATTGAGTCCATGGTTAGACAGGGAATTCTGAAGGAGGTTATGGGAAGTCCCTGTAACTCTCCGATAATGGGGTTGCAGAAACCAAGTGGGAAGTTCAGGATTGTGCAGGACTTACGAAAAATTAACAACATAGTTGTTCCATGCTGTCCAGTGGTACCGAATCCATCAGTGATATTGTTTCAGATACCGTTCCAAGCTGAATGGTTTTCTGTGACTGATTTGTGTCAGGCTTTCTTTTCTATCCCATTGCACGAGGAGAGCCAATTTCTTTTCGCATTTAAAATAGAGAGTCGTGTTTTAACATGGTGTCGTATCCCCCAAGGGTATACAGAGAGCCCATCGATCTTTAATCAATTGCTGAAAAGGAATCTTGAGAGTCTAGTACTGCCGCAGAACTCCGTTCTTGTGCAGTACATAGACGACCTCCTTGTTGCGTCAGACACCGAAGATGCTTGTAGGATTGATACCATTGCCTTGCTGAACCATCTGGGGAAGAATGGACACAAGGTATCTCCCAGTAAATTACAGTAATGCCTGCAAGAAGTGCAGTACCTGGGTCACAGAATAGAGAAGGGGAAGAGAAAGGTGTCACCTGACAGGATTGAGACTATCATGAGAATGAGTGTGCCCTCAACTCAAAGAGAGGTCAGGATGTTCTTAGGCATGGTTGGCTACTGCCGACAGTGGATTGCTAATTTTTCTCTGAAGGCGAAACCACTGCAGAAACTGACGCACAAGGACGTGAGTGATCCGGTACCATGGGACACAGATTGTATGATGGCCTTTTTGGAGCTGAGAGAGGACCTGTGTCGCGCTCCAGCTCTGGGAATGCCCGATTACACCAAATCATTTGCATTGTTCTGCAGTGAGAGGGAGGGGTGTGCATTGGCAGTCTTAGTGCAAGATCATGGAGGAGTCCGTAGACCAGTTGCATACTTCTCGGCTACCTTAGATCCAGTAGCCGCAGCGTTGCCCGGATGTCTCAAATCCGTTGCTGCAACAGGTGTCAGTATTGAAAGGTGTGAAAGTATTGTGATGGGATATCCACTGACAGTGCATGTACCTCATTCTGTGGAATTGTTGATGACCAGGACCAAGACGCAGCACTTGACAAACAACAGGCTCACACGCTACGAGCAGGTTATACTTGCTGTAGAGAATGTGACTCTCAGGAGGTGCTCTGTCTTGAATCCTGCTACTTTGTTACCATTACCGAATGATATAGAAGATGATTGGGAAGACCATGATTGTCTTGAAGTAACTGAACTATGCACCAAACCTAGACCGGATATTGTTGATGTGCCATTAACAGACCCTGATGAAATATATTTTGTGGATGGCTCATGTGTAAGAGACAATACTGGTCAGTTGAGAGCAGCCTTTGCTGTCTGCACTATTTCTGGAATAATTGAAGCAGCCTGCCTGGAAGGAGTACACTCTGCACAGGTGGCTGAGATAATTGCATTGACACGCGCCTGTTTAGCAGCCAACGGCATTAAGATCACCATATTCACAGACAGCCAGTACGGATTTGCGGTGGTTCATGACTTTGGCCAGTTGTGGTCCCAGAGGGGTTACATGACATCATCGGGCTCCCCAATCAGAAATGGTGAATTTATCAGTTTATTGCTGGAGGCCTTGCAAAGACCTGCAGAAATAGCTGTGGTAAAATGCACAGCACACACAAAGGGAACGGATTTTGTGACACAAGGGAACCGTTATGCTGATGAAGTTGTACGCTATTGTGCAGAGCAGGGATATTCCTTTACGGAACAAACAATTGAGGGACCAAGGGAAAGAACCGAACTAAGCATGATGCTTGAGGTGGCAGACACATGGGAAGAGCTGAGAGACATGCAAGGACAGACATCTGATTATGAAAAAAGGGTGTGGGAATCGGCTGGCTGTGTCAAGGGAGATTTGGACATGTGGGTTTCAGCGGATGGAAGAGCTGTGTTACCGAATGAGTTGGTGAGTGCAATGGCACGACAGATACATGGTCCTGTACATTTGGGAAGGGATGCGATGGTGCGTGTATTCAGGCAAATGTGGTACAACCCAAAATTTAGACAGGCCGCAGAAGCAGTATGTCAGAGATGTGTAACCTGTCAACAGCTGAATGTTGGGAAAAGAACACCTGTCACATTGAGTCACATTGGGAGGTCCGGCGGACCTTTCTATAGGATGCAGATAGATTTCATCGAGATGCCGAGGTGCAATCGCCTCAGGTACGTCTTGGTGATTGTGTGTGTGTTTTCTAGATGGGTTGAGGCATATCCCACTCGTAGGTACGATACACTCACAGTAGCAAAACTGTTGTTGAGGGAGCTAGTGCCACGATTCGGGGTTCCGACCTCATTGGAATCGGACAGAGGAAAACACTTTAATAGCGAAGTTGTGAAGATGCTTTGCTCTGCCCTGAACATTGACCAGAGACTGCATTGTAGGTATCGACCAGAGGCTTCTGGCATAGTGGAGCAAATCAATAGGACCTTGAAAGCTCGAATGGCAAAAGTGTGCTCATCCACGTCCCTGAAGTGGCCCGATGCCTTGCCATTGGTACTAATGAGCATGCGTAGTTCCCCAGACAGAAGGACAGGGCTCTCGCCCCATGAAGTGCTGATGGGGAGGGCTATGAGACTGCCATCTATTCCTACAACTGCCTTGATGAATATCACAGATGATGTGATTCTTGACTATTGCAGAGGACTTTCTGATGTCATGCGTTCTGTGTCTCTTCAGGTGCAGGCTGCTGAAATTCCGGCTTCTAGCGACCTTTGTCACGACCTGTGCCCTGGTGACTGGGTCCTGGTGCGGAAGCACGTCAGGAAGAGCTGCCTGGAAGTACGTTGGAGAGGACCTTTCCAAGTGATCCTAGTCACTACTACTGCTGTGAAGTGCGGTGGATTGCCAAATTGGGTCCATGCTTCTCACACCCGACGAGTCCCAGCACCCAAGGAGAGAACAGCTCCTCTCGTAGATGAAAATAATAACGAAGAAGAGGATTCATCAGAGGGAGCAAGTCAAGCTGTGGGGGTGCCTGTAGAACTTGGGGACTCCCCTGATCAAGCAGGAAACGGCCAAGACGAAAGTGACACGGACTCTGCCTCAGAGGGAGGAAGTGGCGGAGAAGGCGATCTAAGCGCAGAAGAGGTCGACAGTGGAGACAAACAGGGTGTGCGAACGAGAACCAGAAGGGCAAGAGGTGCAGGGGATCATTGGCCCGAGAGACGGAGGCGAATGAATGTGAGATTGGCTTCCGAAACAGATCTTGCCCCTGTGTCCGAAGAATCAGATCCGGAAGAGGGTGAACGAGGAGCTGAGCAAGGAGGTCCGAGAAGGTCAAGGAGGGTGAGAGTACCTTGCCAAAGATACGCCACTCCAGAGTGGACCTACCCTTTTACAAATGCCAGGAGTACTGAGGTCCGGGAGGGTGAGGTCAGTAGCAGTGACCAGTACGATCCCAAATGTTAAGCTGGAAGTGATACTGTTGGTTCCTGGACTTGAAATCGAAGGTAAACTGACACTCACCATTCCCAATCCCCCTCTCCTGAGCAAGATACGTGATTTACTCCTGGATAGACTGATTTTTCCTACGTTTGTTCCCGACATGCCAGTATATGATGAAGTTGTGCTCCGCATGGAACTTTTAGATTATGTGTTGCAAGCAATCGGATCAAGTATAATCATAGACTATTGAGAACTTTGAACTTTGAATTTGCTTTGAAAGATTTTTTTTTTGAAAAGACTTTGTGAATAACTGTTGAACTTAACCTAGAGCCGAGTGGAAGAAGAACAAATTTAGGGACTTTCCACAGAGGACGGAGAAGGGTTAAGATTGTCTGTCGTTGAAACAAAAGAAGAACTGAAACGGGACTTTCCGCTTTTCAAGGTGGTTCGAGAGACTCAAATAGCACAGAAAGAGACTTTTGGGTGCTTTCCGAGAACGAACTACTTTGTACTGAGACCATGGCGTCTGGAAACCCGAATCGTAGAGCCAAATGCATAATAGGCACTCTTTTAGGAGGAGTGATACTCCTTATAGCTATAGTAGTTTTAGTTTCTTATTTTGCACCACACGAACAGGTAGAGAAGGCTGTGGGGACATCGACACCTACCACTCCTAGCCAGAAAGAAGAGAGAGAGCGAAGAGAGAAAGCCATAGTGGCTGTAGAAAGCCGTAGGCTACACACTGATCTATCTAAAGGGAATTTTGGGCAGAATGCTTATGCAAAGTTGTTGTATGAATACATTGAGGCGATGGATGCGAAGGACTGTTATGTGTGCATGCAATTACCAGCTTCAGTAGATGAGGGTATTAGATACCATCACCTTCCATTGACATATGGAATATCCTGTAGTTTGCTGATTAGTATCCTATATGGACGAAATCACTTTGAATATTTCTTTTCGAATTATGACGCTGTGTTACCAGAAGTCCCGAATTACAAACATTTGAACAAGTGGGACTATTATAAGTCAGAGGACAGACTTGGGTATTTTTTCATTCCCACTCAAGAGCTAGACACCCCGTATGCACATCGACACAACTTGACATGTTTGTTGTCAGATATAGAGAAGAAGTTCATTGAACAAGTAGAAGATAGGTACACGAAACAGAAAAAGTTGCGAGATTCAGGGCAAGGAAAGGTAGATTGGACTTAAGAGGAGAAGCAGCATAAGTCAAGAGGGAGTTATGGACCAATAGCTCTAGATGAAGTACAGAAAGGGAAGTTGTGTCTGCACAGACCACAGACGTATTATGAAAATGTGTATGTGGGTCAGACTACGTGTGACCACACCTTCACATTAGAATACTATACGAAGGACTTCTTGAAGAGCGTGGTTCAGGTGATTCCTACTGTGTATTTTGTCTGCGGAAAGAATGCGTATGTGAGATTGCCAGAGAAGTGGTATGGAACTTGCTATCTAGCAATTATTTTTCCCAAGATTTATCATACGGAGGATTTCGAACTCTTAGAGGGAGGGTCTCAAAGGAGGGTAAAGCGAGGGGAAAGTGCTGGAGCAATTGTGGGAGATGTGTTTGGAGCAGTGAAACCTATGTTGGGTGTCATTTTGAACGACATAAAGATACGGTGGCTGGCAACTGTTGTGGATGAATTATCAATGAATACTGCCAAGTCATTGGTGTTGGTTGAGGGTGAGATGTTGTCGATCAGGACAATGGTTTTACAGAACCGTCTCGCTCTTGACGTCATTCTAGCAAAAGAGGGCGGGTCTGTAAACGTTTGAAGGTCCAAGAATGTTGCACTTATATACCAGACAACTCTAAGGATCTGGAGAAATATATAAGCAACATTACTGCAATCCATTATGAAATTGAGGACTTGACGCAAGAGAATGCGTGGGAGACGGTTGGCAAGGGATTTGGGAAGGTTGGAAGCTGGTTTGCCAACTTGGGAAAGAGTTTTCTTGGATTTGTACTGAAGCCCCTTATTATAGCAGTGGCTTGTGTGATTGGATTGTGGGGTTTGGTAAGATTGTACAAGTGGTACAGGTCCAATAGGTTGGCGAGATCAATGAGAGCGCAAGAGATGCGAATGGAAAGGCTGCAGGATAGTCAATACCGCAGCCTGAGAGCGTTGGAATCGTTCAAACGAGGGATAATAGCCACAAGCTCAGTTTAGTTGGTTCTTACCCTAAGGAAGATGTGTGGGTGGTGATGACACGGGTCATCAAAGGGGGGAACTGAGAGAGCGCCATTTACAGTGAAATTCGTAGGGGTGCAGCATATGTACAAGTAGTTAGCACCCGTATATATATAGAGGACTTTTTAATCATGTTTAGATGCAATGTATGACAAAGTACTCAAGTAAATTGGTATCAGAGAATGTGCAGAACCAACGTTACAAGGTGCAAATTCATATTTGCTGCAATATAGAGATGCTTTGAAATGAAATCTTTTACTATTAAGAAGAGTGTTTAATTGATTTACTAATGTGCCTTCAGATTGATTAACTGAAATGTGATCATGCTTTATGTACTTAATAATTAGTCGAATATAGAGAAAAATGCATTTGTCGTTAAGGTTGGAGGCCTAGTGAACCTAGAGAATTGTTCAGGTAAACGTGAGGCCTAAAACTCTAGCAGAGGCCTAGTTCATGGAAATGGCGCAGGCCTGAATGAAAATATTTGCTTTACATATAAACGGTAGAAATGCTTATGAAAGAGGCTTTAGAAAATGTTGCAACATTATTAGACTGTGAGCCTATTTACGTATATTCTTTTGCAGGTGCATCATCCAGTAGATTGTAGAGTAGAAGGGCCCATTGTGTATGAGAGTTAGAAATGCTAGACCCAGACATGGAGGAGTAGATCAGGAATTTGAAGATACAACTGGAAGCGACAGAGAGTCTGAGACCCAAGGACGTTTAACGGACAAGGATGGAAGAAGGCCAAAGTGGAAAACTTCATGTAATCGACACCTTGGAGAGGGCGTACCTGAAGGCGTGTCATTCACATTTTGGGGTTTTTCGTATTAGGGACAGCACCCCGAGGGTGGAGGCAGAGCAGATGGGCTGAGGAGTCAGAGAGAGTGGTTGGTCTTGGTAAATAGCTTAGCTATGACTGAGGATTCTCTAGTCTTGGAGAGAAGTGAGTGAACTTCTTTGAAGTCACCACTGCTGACACCTTTGGTTAGGTTGGGCTATTGTTGAGTAGGGATGTCACTTAGAGTAGTGTAGGGACAGATTAACCTGGATTTATGTCCTTTATTCCGATGAGTACCAGAACCCAGGTTATAGCTATTTTGTTCAGTCTGATGGTCCTGGAATTGATCCTGGTGTTGTTCATCAGTCGCCTGAGACTTTTCCGTAGGATTATGTTTGTATTAGTGCCTGTTTACCTTTTGAACCTCTTGCTGAGGTGTTTGTACCTGCAGTTATTTTTGGTTATGTAATAAATCTTTCAAACTTAGTTTGGTCAGTGGTTCTTGGGGGAAGCAATTGGGATTTCTAAATTGTTTATTCTCTTATGACAGATTGCCTAATTCACTCTATGGCAGGTAAAAAGGTCTAGTCGACCTGTGACGGGATTCTGGAGAATGACAAGCAGACTCTAGAGGTAAAATCCCGCCTTTCCACCCTTGTATGTAGGTGGGGTCAAAGGTAGGTGGGGGGTCAAAGGAACTGAGAAGTGACAGTGAGATGAAAAAGGGCATGACAGAAACATGATGATGCAGTGTTCAACGGTTTCTTGGGCAGTCCAAAGAAAGCCTTTTGTTGCAGGCACTGGCGGGCTTTCCACTTTTCACAGTGTCTGCAGTAAGACCTCTTCCGCAGCCTTTTCCTAACGTATACATTTGCTTGTGTAAACCCAGATGAAGAAGGATGTTGAAGGAGGGCGAATATGCTATTCATTCCCCTAGATTAGTAGTTCTTAACTTGTAGTCCAGGGACCCCACGGGATCCACAAAGCCTACTCAGGGGGTCCGCGACTACTTAAAACATTGCATAATATTTGCAGAATAATGAAGTGTAAATAAATCATGAAGCAAAATGTATAGCTGAAAAATTAAAAAAGTTCTGTAAATGTGAATAAATTTGAAATTGGAGGGTCCCTGAGGGTCCGCGAAGCCTACTCAGGCATTATGTGACTGCTTGTAAAATGAAATAGTATTAACAGATTAATAAAGTATATATAACTCCAGAAACAAAGTGTAAAGTTGAAAAAAAAAATGTTGTCCTCATCTCACCAATAAGCTTCTGCGGGTCTTACGAAGCCGATGTTTCGATCTGTGGGCCCTCCGGCTTACCGCACTTGCTTAGGTCTCCTGACCAGTCCCATTAGTTGGGGAACTTGGTGTAATCACAGGACCAACTGTATTAACCACAGGTTACATCCCCATAGCATAAGGGGCAGCCAGATGTTAGTCAGACTGTCCCTTTCTCCTTCATGGTCTAGGCGGGCCATGGCAAGTGTGGCTTTAAGCCAGTCCTCGCTCTTCGGTGGGAGGAGATCTTTCCACTTTTTACAGACCTCTCTCCAGGCATGTAACACTAAATATAACAATAGTCCACGGTGAATCTGTGATACATTCTGACAGAACAAACCATCACCCTCAAAAAGCACTAGTGACAGATTAACTTCAATATTGACTTTAAAAATGTCACAGAGGATATCTCTGACCTCCTTCCAGAAGGACTTTAATTTGGGGCATTCAAAAAAGATATGAAGATCGTTAGCCAGGGGAGTCATACATCTGGGGCATTTTGGACTTGGTGATGGAGCAAACTTGGCTATCTTGGCTGGTTTGTAATAGAGTCTATTGATGACAAAAAAAAATGGTTCTTCTTTAAGCTTGCAGGTTTGATGTATTTATATAGTAATTTCAGGGAAGGCTCGAAAAGGGTGTCTATGGAGAGCTCAAGAGAGGTTTGGTTCCAAACCAAAGCTTAAGATGGGATTTCCAGATCTCCAGCTTCTAATAACTTGTTGTACCACACTGATATCTCTTTCTTTATTTGGTGTACTGTTTGAAACAGATGCGCGATTTCCCAATTTCATCTTATGTCCCCCTTTTCTGTGTTGACCCAAGATACCAGTTGTAGATACTTACATCTGGAAAGCCCTGTGCCTATCCTGGCCCTCAAAAGTTCCCAAGGATGGATCCCCTCTGTATCTAACAAGTCAGACCAGATATTTATGCCCGCTCTCTTAATGGGTACCGCCAAGCTGTCTCTAAGGCACAGAGGGGTTTCGGGAGAATCCCAAATGGGGTTGGGAGGGGCAGCACATATCACAGACCAGCTTGTTGGTGTGTAAAAGGCCGCTTTATTGGAAACAGGTGCACCTTACAAATACATACCCTTGGCCTTTGCCGAACAAAACTAGACCTCACTAAATATATACTTCCTAACATACCCTGCTCCCCCACCCCTAAAATTGGATCCATTTGCAACAATTATAACCCCCAACTTGCAATTTTCAACCTCTTACCTACCTAACTATATAACTTCTTATATCTACCCAACTGTAAAACCCCAACCTCAAAACTCCCCCCTTGCATTTTTAGGGAAAAAACGCCAACCTAAAGGCCTCCGTACAAACCAGCACCTGCTCCAGCGACAAAACCCCTGTACAGAATATACCCCCGATGCACCTGCTCCCAACAAGACCAATGAGTTTTGGCCAATAATCTGTTAAAGTTGGTTGTATAGGATATCAGGTCTTTTGATCCTTGGCGCAAATTTAGGAGCTCATTATCTGATGCTTGTATGGATGTATGTTTAGCGAAAATATTGGAAATGGCTGTTTTAAAATTATGCAAATTATGCTGAATAGGATCGTTACTATCCACTAAGGGCATGGCCCAATTAGATGCTACTCCCCCTAAGTAGGAAAAAATAATAACCACCTTAGAGGTGTCTGTCGTAAATATCTGTGGTTTGCACATAAAGTGCAACTTGCACTGACTCATGAATGTTGTGTATCTATTGCAATCCCCTGTAAACCTCTCCGGATTTGCTAAAGGAATAGGGCTTGGGGTAACTACAGTGACTTGTACTGGTTGTTCTGTGGGTTGGCCAGATGTATTCCGAGATTGAAAACCACTAGTTCCAAATTTGGAAGGAGCTACAATAGGTCTTTCTTCCTCTGAAGATTCTCTCCAAGTGGTAAACCCTGTCCTAGTTTTATCTAATTCCTGTCTAAGGGATTGATTTTCTAAACGTAAATCTTGCATTTCTTGATTGAGTTTATGCACAAGTTGAGTTAACTGGGTGATATCCATTTTGGTTAACTAGATGGGTACAAAATCAAGAGGAAACAAGGGAGTCTGTGGCTTCGCTTTCTGTTGCGCAATCAGTCACGACGTTGCGGTTGTTTCCTTCTTGAAGTTGTAAGGTCCCAATTCCTCAATGAACCAACCAGCCCAACAAGGAAGTTAGCACTTGGCGAACCAGTTGATCCACAAGGGAAAGGAGAAGTGGAGAGAGAAACAAACAAACACTGGATCCTCGTCTCAGGGGATCCCAATGGTTTCTCTTGCTGAAGTGCTCTGGACCTTCCTTGATCAAACTATCGGCAAAGCGAATCTTGATCTATTATAACAACAACACCCAGATACAAACAGTATATTAATGACTTTTCAGTTTTTTAAACAACATTCATTTGTTATTCCTCATTTCTCTATATCGTACCTAATGTCTGAAGGCCCATGTTAACACTTCTACAGTTTTCTGGTGATTCGAAAGGACTTTACCACCTTAAATGACACAAAACAACTTTTAGTCTCAGGGTGAACTGGTTAATAAGGGTTAGTCAGGAAAACAGTTTAACACCCTCACTTATTTGTACCTTTTCTAACTGTACGTAGAGTCCTCAATAATGGGGTTCTGTGAAGATAAATTAAAAGAAAGAAGAAAAAACAACAATACCCAAAAAAAAAGATTCTGTAATTAGGCACACTCTGCTTTGGCCTAATACCCAATTCACTAGGATCAGTTCCACTTAGCTTGTATATTTTCAGCGTTAGAACTGCAATTAAAATATACCACAATTGCAATGATCACCAAACCTTTTTAAAGAGCAGCTATATCCATGCTTCAACTATATTTACCAACACGATGTTTAAGTTGCAGAATTGTCTTAATAATAAGTATTGTCAAATCACATCAAGGTCTCTGTGCCTAAATACAACAAATGTTCAGTATTTCAACAATGTTCAAAAGTCTCTTTAAAATCTGCTCATTAAAAGCATGGTGCGTATTATTTCAACTATGTTTAAAAGTCTCTTTAAAATCTGCCCATTAAAAGCATGGCACGTATTATCCTTGTTGTAAAATTCTTACCAGTCTGTTTACACTTTCGGTTAAGTGTCCGGTTACCTGGTAACAAGGAATCTGTTTATTTTTTTAGATCATGCAGGAAGTCATCATGACCGTGACCGGAACAAGAAGAACCTGAAGGAAGTTCCGATTCGCCCAGGAATGAGAACCGGAGTCCAGAGCCTCAGGAATCAGGTAAGAGGTAGCGAGTGAAGGAAGGAGGGAAGGGGAGATACTCGCCGGTCTCAGGGTAGTTATGTCACAGAAGGAAACGGGTCTCGATGGTGAAGATCTCAAGCCGGCTGTCAGCTGGTTTCTGAAGTCGGGTCCGCGATGCTCGTGGTGATGGTTATCAAGAAAAGCGAAGTGCCGTCATGCTCCAAGGTGCGCCTTTTATAATCACAGTAAGGCGTGCCCTGGAACATTTGCATGCGCCTCACATGGGGTTTACTAAGCCGTTAGGCGGTTTACTCACGTGAGACAAGCAGCTGAATTCTACGAAGGATAACAAGCATTGCTAACCACAAATATTCCCAATAAGGCAACAAGCATTGCTAAATCACAAGAATTCTCAGTCATGGAAACTTTTAATGAATACAAATAAACAAATGCTGATGTCTAAGGGGAAAACTATAACACTTTCAAGTTGGGGTCACACTTAGGTGATTGCGGCAAATTAACCCTTAACACCACCATCCTGAAATTCCCGCCAAGCTTGTTCGTACTTCCTCCAGGTAGAAACCGCCACTGACGCTCTTACCAGCTGTATGATCCGGTTTCTCCCACGTGCCACAGCCCCAGTGGTACTGGCGTCTTGTGGTCCTCCGCCTCCGTGGCTAGCCCATGGAACCTCTGCCACTGTGAACGAGACAAAGCATCCGCAATGTCATTGTCCACCCCGGGAACGTGTCGAGCATGAAACAAAATATCGTGCTCCAAACATTTCATAATAAACACCCTCATCAAATTGAGCACCTGCGGGTCCCTGGTGTCTGCCCGTTAACAACCTGCACCACCTCCATGTTGTCCACTTTAAAGATTACCCGCTTGTGTGCCAACTCCCGTGCCCACACCGTCACTGCCACCAAGAGCGGGAGGAGCTCCAAGAATGCAATGCTCCATCCCCCGCCTTGCCAATGTGACGGCCATTCCTCTGCACAACACCATCCCTGCCAGTACAAACCGAAACCGCCCACCCCGCCGCATCCGACGAAATGGTCACGTCCCAGTCCCAGTCCTCCTGGGGCGCCATGGGCACACCATTGAAACGCTCTAGGAAAGCCTTCCACAAGCGCAGATCGTCTCTCGTCCCCGCCGACAAATGGAGGTGGTGATGTGGCAACATGAGCCCCGACAGCGCCAACCCCAGCTGCCTGCAAAATTTCTGACCCGCCCGAACGACGCGACATGCGAAATTCAAATGCCCCAAAAGAACCTGAATCTCACGCACAGTCACCTTCTGTTTCTTCAACATGCCGTCCACCAATGCCAGCATGTGTACCTTCTTCTCCTCCGGCAGGCATGATTCCATGGCCACAGAGTCTAGCTCTATGCCCAGAAATGACAGAACCGTGCTTGGACCCTGCGTCTTCTCTGGTGCCAGAGGCACACCCAGGTAACCCATGGGCTCCGTAAAACCATCCAGCTGCTGCTGGCAGTCCGCCGAACCGGGCCGTCCCACCAGGAAGAAGTCATCGAGATAGTGCGTCACCGTCTCGTTACCAGTGTGCTAGGAAAAAACCCACTGCAAGAAGGTACTGAAACGTTCAAACAGGGTGCACGAGATCGAGCACCCCATGGGCAACGCCTTGTCCACAAAGATGTCCCCATCAAATTGGTTCCCCCAACAGCGGGTGATCCTCCGGATGTACCGGGAGCAGCCTGAAAGCCGACTTAACGTCGCATTTTGCCATGAGGGCTCCTTCCCCCACTGGCGCCACCAACCACAGCGCCACATCCAACGACGAGTACGACACGAGGACAACTCCGCTGAAATGTAGTCATTCACCGATGACCCCTCAGGCCACGACAGGTGTTGAATCAGGCGAAATTGCCCGGGCTCCTTCTTCGGCACCACGCAGATAGGAGAAATGATCAAGTTCTGGATCGGCGCCTCCCGAAAGGGGCCGGCCATCCGCCCCTCTCGAAACTCCTTAAACAATTTGTCGCGCACCACCACCTTGTGTGCATTAACCGATTTTAAATTCTCAGTCCACCGAGTGATCTGCGGCCCCTCGCACCCCAAACGGAAACCCTCACGGAACCCCCAGCGCAGCACGCTTGTGTCCTCGGCCCGCGGATAAGATGCTAGGAAGGTCTCCAGCCGGTCCAGCCCAACCAGCGTACGAGCCTTTGCCCATGTTCCCTGACCCACCTTTTCCTCCCCGACTCCCGGGCTGTGCTCCGGCCGCCACGGGCTGCTGAGCCGGCGTACTGCCCCCCAACCCCCAGCAGCGTACCACTGGGTGGTGCTTCCCGCACTTCAAGCACTCGTGCCGGAATCGACAATACTGCCTGCCAAACACGCCCTTGTTGTAATCCCAGCATGCCCCGACGGTAGTGGTCGTATCAGCTCAGCCCTGTCCAACCCCTCCATGGGTGGGGCGGGCCTGAAAGGGGTGCGGCACCAGCGGAAGCCCGCTGGCCGTGTAGGCAGTCCTGCCAAACTTTGCTCCCCCCATCGTCTAGTGGGACAGATCTGCATCGATCTCACCCCACTTCGCGTCCGGGTCACCCGCCAATCGAGCCCGGAACTCTTCATCATAGCGGGACCACGCGTAGCCCCCATATGTGACCTGTGCCCTTTGTATCACATCCATATATTTGAAAAGCACAACAGCCCACTCCGGGTACTTCTCACAGTACACGCTTGCGAATATCAAAAACCCCGCCAAATAATTTTCAATGGTCAAAGGCACCTTCGGTTGCCTCGCCAGCGCCTCCTCCTCCTTTGACCCTTCTTTTGCAGACAGCTCGCGATGCAGGGCTTCAAAATGCCAACATAATTCCCTTTCCAAATCTTCTCCTTGGTGGCCAAGGACAAATGCGCCCCCGTGACGCCCATATATGGCATCTTATGCCCCAGTATGTCGTGGCTCTCCTTCCCCTCAGCACCCTCTTTGCCCTCCCGGGCCGGCGCCACAGTCGTGGCTCCGGCCCCCGTGCACACCGGGTCCGGGCCTACCCCTGTGTCCCTCACGTACATCCCTCTACTCAGCCGCACCCCCTCCCTATCCCCCTTTGCATCAGTGCCCACGGACACCATATCCCGGTGGGCCCCACCCAACCTGCTCCTAGCCCCGCTACATTCCTTACCTGGCGTCAAGGTCGGCGTCCGCACCGGATCCCGCTGCCTAACCAGTGGAGCAGGAGGGGCTGCCACTCTCTCCGCTTGGCTACCACCCCCCAGGAGCACCCCTAACACCCCTGTGCCCCACCCCCCTGCTCACCCCTCCAACCTCCTGCTTTGAGTCCTCAATCAACAGTGGGGATGCCCCCCCACACTCTCGGGCACGACGCATCAACCCCCACCCCCTCTTCTCCCTGTGGCTGTGCTAATTGCCGTGAGCCCCGCCCCCATCACCGCTTGCCAAACCTGCCCTCCCGCATCGAGCCACCTACCGCCGCCTCCCCTCTGAGTGCCTCCCCGCTCCCTCCACAAAAAACAATCGTGGCCGCTGCATCGCTCCCCGCCACCTCCTCCCCCTCATGCCGGCTTCCGCAGACACGCGGCCGCGCCGCTCCTACCCCTGCACCCCTCTGGTACTCCCACTCCCTCCATCCCAAACTGCCGCCTTACACAGGGGGGTTCCGCCACCAGGACCGCCGCTGGGGCATCGCTCGCCGCGCGCCTCGACGGCCTTACCTTGCACCCGGGCCGCACCGATCGGTGCGGCCCGCTTCCAAGAGGAGGCGGAGGGCCTCCACCACTCTCGGGCCTTCCCGCGCCGCCATCGCCAGAGTCACAGGCAATCCGTCACCACGGACGAAGGCACACACCACGCGACTCCCGCACGACACTGCAGGCAAGTTGGAAGTCATGCGCACCTCAGCCGCAGAACGTGACACGAAGCCCGCACCAGCAGCCCAGGGCAGAATCTAACAATCCCCAACAAGCCACACGACACGAAACAGTGAAAAGCTGACTTACTGCACCGCACACAGGCCCAAAACGCTAAAACCCAAAAAGCTTGCACCCCCAGGACACCTCCCACCGGCTGCTGGGTCACTGCCACCAAAATGGTGGACAGTCTCCTAAGATGTCCGGTTAAGTATCCCCCAGACCAATGTAGCCCAACGCCAGCCCAAGGGGAGCCCAAGGACCAGCCCAACCAGCCCAAAAGGAAACCCAAGTAGCCCAACCAGCCCACTGAGGTGCTGGCTGCCCCCCCCTCCGCTCACCCCCCCGGGTCAAAATCCCCCGGGAGGACCAGGTCTCCCGCTGGTCAGCCGCCCCTCCCAAGGCCCTATTCTCCATCTAATTCTAACTTTATACCATACATCTAAAGCTGCCCTGAGAACCTAAGTACTCGCTTGAAGTATTTTGGGGCCCCAAACTTATATAGAAAAGCCTCTCCACATCCTCCTCCCTCCATTGTGGTAATTTCTCCCAACAGTCTTCCCCAAGCAGACTCTTCTGGTTCTGTGAGTAAAGTTTAACATTTTAAAATTCTGTGTAAATGTGAAGGAATTAAAATTGGAGGCTAAAAATTAAGTTAGTATCCTCAGATTGATTAATGGAACAGAGTAATTACATCAAACAGAATACAGTATGGCTGATAAGGGGCCTTAATTGAATTTTGAAATGCTCAAACCCATTAAAATTAACATTTTGATTATTTAAATTTGTAAATTTGTTTTGTGAATGCCTATTTCTGTGTTTTTTAGACATTGTGTTGTGGGTCAAATCATCAACATTTCTTATGCTGCGTTCCCCGGCTACCAGTATCGACTCCGCGGGATTCCCTGGATTCCAATAAGGCTTCAGTGTGAGTCTTCAGGTTCCAGCGATTATTAAGTGGGGGTCCACAGAAATTATAACGTTAAGAACCACTGCCCTTGATGATTGGATTTCTGGGGTTTCAGATGCACTGAAGTTATAGAAGGCCTTTACTCAATGCATGGAAGGTTTGGCTGCTGCACTCACCAGGACGGAGGATTCATAACTGTAATCTTCACCCATACTTGCCAAGCTGGCTGCTTGAGTAACGTCTCTTTGCTTTCTTGGACCAAAGTAGGCTGACACTTGCCTCTAAAATGCGTTTGTGTTTCAGCATCCATGATTACTGCAGCAATGACAAGAGAACAAATTAGCATGACGTAGGAATAAAGGCTAGTAGACAGCTTGCACAATAGGGGCATGCTCTAGGTTTCCAATACAACACAACACTGTACTCTTAATCAGCTTGACAAGTTAAACAAATCTTATATTACTGTTTTGTGTATTTCTGTTTTAGGCTCCTTCTGGTACAATGCTGACTTTTTTAAGCGTGGTGTGTTCAGTGCATACAGGAGATAATGGATCAGTTTATCAAAGTGGAAAGTTGCACTAGCAGAAGAGAATGTTACTGCAAGTCAAACACAGTGGTCAGGTAAACTGATCCGCCGCTTCCTGGATCTGAATAGCTGCAGTTTTCCTGCGGATGTGTAGTGGGGTGTGGGGGCTTTCCTTCCGGAGTCATGGAGGTGGAGCAGTTGATGTTGGCCTCAGGCAT
Source organism: Lissotriton helveticus (assembly GCF_964261635.1). Classification (NCBI taxonomy): domain Eukaryota; kingdom Metazoa; phylum Chordata; class Amphibia; order Caudata; family Salamandridae; genus Lissotriton; species Lissotriton helveticus. The sequence continues at coordinate 396,024,557 of NC_136057.1, forward strand.
TGCGTCTCCCAGTACAAACCGCTGCCGGGGCAAGTTTCTGATCCTAAACTGTGGGAGACACACAAACAGGGGGGCACTTGGAACTATGACTAACTCTTGAGCAAAAATAAGAGGCGGAGAGCTGGTGATTCATACACATCGATGACTTTTCTGCCTTCATGAAGTGTGGACGTGTGTTGGAGGTTGAGGAAAGGAGGAAGAATATTGCAGTGGTCGCTATTTTGGCTACAGCTGGTTCTGGTATACCTGTGAGATTAATGTGCGGCTTAAGCGAGGCATCAGTGGCTCCCCAGGGCTCAGGGGAAAGAAAACCATCAATAGCACCTAGCAGTTGTGGAATGCGTTATCAGTTAAGTTCATTGCTAGTGGATGAGCGGCATCCTATTGGACTGACAAAGGTAAAAAGAATATCTCCTGTCAGGGAGCAAGCGGGAGAGAATATTATAAAGAAAGGAGGATAAAAGAGTGTAGGAACCCCTCAATACAGCAGGGCCAGGGAAACAGGACAAAAACCTTACTCCCCCTCCTTTAGACGGCATGGAAACTCCATTGTGAATATCCTTTTTCAGTGTACTAAAGAAGCTATCCCATGCCTTTGCAGGGAAGCATTACACAGAGAAACATACATTAGGCCTTGGTGGGTCAGCAGTATATCCAACTTGATAAAGATGGAGAAGGAAAGGCTCTTCCATCACCACTAGCAGCAGGATGTATAACAGTCTCCTCCAGAGGATCCACAAACTGATCCTCTTAACTTTGAGTTTCAGGGAGATTAGAAGATGCGTGGGTGCGGCAGCATAGCAGGCTTGCAGTCAATGGAAGGAGGGATAGATTTCCCCTACCCAAACGATTTGAAGACCTTAGGCCCATGGAACCCTTGGTTGGCGGGGGTCCAGTAGAGGTGGGAATGAGAAGATCGGACTGGTGGCATATGCACAAGTGAGTAGTAGTGGTAGAGCCCCTAATGCCCCTAAAGCCCCTGTAGATCACACACCCCTTCTGCAGGGGGACGTTAACCCTCAAGTCGTGGATGAGTTTGCTGTTTTAGTCGTTCAGGATCCCCCCAATATAGATCCTAATGTCCTTTTGGGGTAAGAGATTGAAAGTCTAGATAGGATACTAGGGGTTATGGCTGAAGAGGTAAAAACTAAATACACTGTGGAAAGAATGGGCCTTTTTAGGTGCAGGGATTCACCCTTATCTGTCCACTGTTCCTAAAACCAACATAAGGAAATTGGCACTGAAGCTGGAATATCAAATAACAAGTGTATTAATCACTCATGAGTGGGACTACATCAATACAACACCCTCGGGCACTGTATGAGGTAGTCCATGGAGTACAGAAACCAAGGGCCTTTTATACCCTATTTACAGCTGAGGTAGCATGGAGACTCAAAGAGGAGGTACAGGCATATACAGGAATAGTTATTGACTAACATGGGCAGACAGAAATTGCTTGGTCAACAAACTAGGAGGGAAAATGGTATTGCTTACTTAAGTTAGAATAGCCTGACAGTTACATTCTAAAAGAGGTCCATTCGAGCATGCGCAGTGTTCTGGCTCAGTACTGAAGCAGTTGATGACTCAAGCGGAAAAAAAGGCAAGCAACAGTGAAGACAGCAGAATCGCATGGCTAATGCAAATGGATGCCGCAAACAAAATGGCTTCAGCTTATGCTAATGGTCATTCCTGCAATTTCCACAACGCAATCTCAAAGGCAACCAATCTGAAATTCATGGAGAAGCGTAGCGCTCTAGAGGGATAAAATAGTAGATTTGACGTCTCTGACTGCTCATTTGGAGGACATTGTCACAAGAACTTTGCAAAGGTTGAAGGGTCACTCGAAGGATTTAATAAACATTAAGATCAACAAAAGGACTCTACAAGAGACTGTGGAAACAATTGAAAATCAGGCCAAGTACAACAGTATCAGTATAATGAATGTCCTGAGGATACTGAAGGTGCAGACATAAAAATTGTCGGATTGACGTTGCCACTAGGTCTGAGGGGTGAGAGAGGGCTATCGAATCAGTTGTGATGGCCGAGAGATTGTTCGAGGGATCCTGTAGGGAAGTGACACTGAGTCGCCCTGGGTGTGGAACAAGATGGGAGAAAAAAAATGAAAATGTTGTCCCCTTCACCTAAGTAGGTATTCGACAAGGAGGTGTGGGGTAGGTGGGTCAGTAAACTGCTACGAGTAGGAGTGGAATTAAATTAGCCACTTGGAATGTTAACTGTTTAAGGGTCAAGAAAAGGCAAAGGCCAATATTCGAGTTCCTGATAGGGAGCAGGGTTCATCTAATGTTATTACAAGAAACACACTTGGCTGCGGAAGAACTGAAGTCTCTTAAAAAAGTCAATTGTGGGTTTAAGAGAATTTACACTGCACACTTGGGTATAGCAAAGGGGTTTCACTTTTAGTTAGGAGCAATGCTGGGATTAATGTGATCTAGTCAGAGACTGATTGAACTGTGATATGGGTAATTGAGATGATACAGAGTGGAAGCCAGTGATATCTCTATGTTGGATAATATGGTCCAACATTTTATGACCCGGCCACCCTTGCTAAGTTACTGGGGAAACTAGGCCCCCATTTTGTGGGGAGGTGACGTCAACACACTGTTAAACAGTAAATCAGGTTGGTCCACCTCCTGGTCTCTACTCTAATAGAGCTGTGACATGGTTAGAAAACATAATGCATGATTTAGGGCTAGAGGATGCCTGGAGAGTAAACTAATTGGCATAAGAGAGGTCTACTTATTTAATCGCAAAAAGTACAGACATTGCTCTCGGATTCATTTCTGGTTTGTAGACAGGAGGGTGTTGGAGCAGGTGAGGAAAGCTGTATATGTACCATCCTTCATTTCAGATGATGCAATAATAAAATTGGAGATGAATTTGGGCTAGAAGCAATTCTGCAGGAGGTGTAAGCTGGAGAGGAGTTTGGTCAAGTAACCTGCTCGGTCCCAGTTTTTGCAAATGCACACAGAACACGTTTTTAAAGAGAATATGACCAGAAAATCAATTGCCTTGGTATGGGATTCATATAAGGCATACATAAGAGGCACGATAAGTTCCTAGACTGCACAGTTCAATAGACAGCAGAGCCATGAAGCGCCTCTGCTGCAAAAAGAGATCAGTAAGTTGGATGACCAACTAACTAGCCCAGCCTCTGCTGAGTGTCATAGCTCCATTAGGGTAGGAGCAGGACCAAACAAAAGTCTGAGGTTAGATCCATGTTTGAGGGAAAGATTCAAAGATTCAGGAGCAATGGCATGCTAGGAATACACAGCTGCATGAATATGGTGAGATGGCAAGTATGGTGTTGGTGTGGAAGACAAAAACACAATGATCTGGGAATATGGTCTCCAGGATTCAATGTGTGCCAGACGATGCAGAAGTTTCCAGTAATGAGAATATAAGGGGGGGGGGTTCAGTGTGTTTTTCAAGCACTTTATTGGGAAGACCTGGAACTGGATATTGGTACAATCCTGGGATTGTTAGATACTATTCAGTTGACACCACTTAATTTAGAAGATCAGGCCATCTTGAGTTAGGAAACAACAGAAGATAAGATTGCAGCAGCGATCAGGAACATTGCTAACAAAAAGGAGCAGGACCTGGTGGTATTCCGGGGGAAGTTTACAAACTAGTGGTAGAGCATCATCTACCGATTTGAAAGGAGCTGGTTAATAACATTTAGATAAATGGTCAGGTCCCATCTGCTTGCTGGGGCACTGCTAATATAGTTGTTAACTTAAAATAAAATAAAAATCCTCTTAAGTGTGGCTTGTGCTGGACCATCTTCTTGCTAAACACTGATTATAAGGTTTTTGCAGGGTCATTAACTGTCAATGCTTGTGGGGAAGCTAGGAAATGGAGACCAGAAAGGTTTTATACCGGATAGACAGATTGTGGCGTTGACTCACCAGGTTAGTGGGATAATAGACATAGCTGTTTCTCAGTCTCTGCCACTGGCCATTGTGGCAGTAGATTTATTTATTTATTAAAAAGTTTTGTATAGCGCAAACATGACCCAAGCGGTTATCAGAGCGCTTCACATGGGGGTTGATGGAATACAGGTCGATAAGGCACTTAGGCAATATACATCAGGAGCAATATTGACATGAATAAGGGCGAAAGTGAGCCGTGACAGAGGTCAGGTAGTAGTTACGACAAATTACATTAGGAATAGCAATAACACAATAGCAGGAGATACAGGACTGTAGCATGTGGCAGTTGGTAACACATTGCGCAAAAACAGGCTGGGCGGTGAGGGAGAGAGGCTACTAGGTCAGTGAATTGTTCATCAGTAGAGCCTTCACTTCCCTTTTTAATGCAAAAGTTGATTGAATCAGTCTTGTTTCAACAGGTAGGGAGTTGCAGATTCTCGGGGCAGAACCGGAGAAAGTGCGTTTGTAGGTTTTCCGTTTTTTTAATTTCTTTGGCTTCAGGACAAGTGTACTGTTGCTCCTTGAGGCCCGACAACTACCAGATAATACAAGCTTATTTTTCAGGTATAGAGGGGTGTTGAAGTGAAGTGCTCTATGGTTCATACATCCAATTTTTAACTGTATCCTGGCCACGAGTGGGAGCCAGTTGAGTGATTTCAGGTCCGGCGAAATGTGGTTGTATTTCTTGGAGCCAGTGATAAGTCTAGTCGCAGCATTCAGAGATGCTCTGAGTGGGGCTAGGCTGAGATTCGGGAGACCGCATAGAGTGACACTGCCGTATTCGAGTATTCAAATGACAAGTGCTTACACCGCCGATTTGAGGTCATCTTGTGGGAGGTAAGGTTTGAGTTTTCTTAGGATGCTAAGATGGTAGTTCGCTCCTTTGGTCAATGCTTTAATGTGGTCTTGCATGTTAAGATTCTCTTCTAAAACAACACCCAATGATTTAGTGGAGTCAATGATGTGTGGTGTGCAATTGAGAGCAGTGAGGTTTATGAGGAAGTTCACTATAGTGGGGTTTGCCTAGTGGGTGAAATGAGGAGGAATTCAGTTTTAAGAGCATTTAATTTGAGGTGGATGGAGGTTAACCTGTTAAGGTTTTTGTGCAGGGTTCCATTGAGAGACTCAATATCTTCTGGTGAAGATAGTTTCATGTTCAGTTGGGTATCATCCGCATACATGTGGTATTGGATGTTGGAATTGTTGATGATTACAGTCAGTGGTTCCATGAAAAGGTTGAAGAGTGTAGGAGAGAGTGAGGAGCCTTGTGGAACACCAAGAGTGCAGGGACTGGAGTTGGATAGAGTGTGATTGGAGTTGAATCTTTGTGTTTTGTTGTTAAAGAAGGAGGGAAACCATTTAAGAACAGTGCCTGAGAGTCCCATCCTACATTCCAAGAGGTTAAGTAAGTTGTCATGTTTGACTGTGTCAAAAGCAGAAGTCGGTAGAATGTTGAGGATGGCAGTTTCGTTGAGGGGATTGAATTGGCTCCAAGAGGCGCTGTTTTTAGGGGAGAGAAAGGACATCGTAGGAGGGGAGGCAGGTATGGAGGGGTCAGGATAGTCCAGAGAAGGAGCAAATTTGATGAGAGCCGATTTGAGGTCAGATTCGATCTTATTCGCCTTAGCGAGGAAGAAGTCAGCAATGGCCTCACAGTTCGGATGAGGGCGGGGGGATATGTGCGGGGATTGTCCGGAAATGTTATTAGATTGTGACTTGATTAGCTCAAAGAGTCTTTCAGGACGGTTTTTGGCTTTATCAAGTTGTGATTTGAAGAAGTTTGATTTAGCCGTTCTGATGAGTTTATTGTACCTTCTCCTTTTTAGGATGGAATTGGGATTGGTGATCATTAGGTCTAGGTTCGAGCCTAGTTTGTGCGTTGAAGTGTCACAGGTTTTGGACAGGTGGAGATCACTTAGGACGTTTTTGAGACCATTAACTGCCTGATCAAGAGGATCATTCCAGTGGAGGTTGAAGTCTCCAAGGAAGATCTGAGGGGAGTGTCGTCCCAGGTTGGAGGATATGGTTTCCATAGTTTGTTCAATAAACAGGAGGTTGTCTCCCGGTGGGTGGTAGAAGATATACAGGCAACAAATGGGTCTATGTTTGGTTGTTATATCCAGAAAAAGATACTCAATGGAGGAGAGATTAGTTGAGGGGGATTGTTTTGCTGAGAGGGAGCTGTGGTGTATACAGGCTATGCCACCACCCTTTTTCTTCACTCGATCAAGTCTGATAATATTGTGGGTGGGCGGATCAAGAATGTCAAGGATGGGGCCCGAGGAGTCAGTGAGCCATGTTTCGGTGAGGATAAGTAGGTCGAGTTCCTGAGCTAGGATGAGATCTGACAGGTCCGTGGCATGTTTCACCGCTGATCTACAGCTAAGTAGCAGGCTTGGACCCGGCAGTTCCCGCTAAATACCGGCCAATCTCTCTGTTGCCAGTATTGGCCAAGGTATGCGAGAAGATTGCTTTCCGGCAACTGAACACTTTTGTGGGAACCTCTCATGCCCTCCATCCTGCTCAGTCCGGATTCTGCGTTGCACACAACACGGAATCTGCTTTGGTGGAAATATCCGAGGCTATTAGGGACTGTCTGGTCGCGGGCGGCAGAGCGGCTCTAATATTATTGGACCTCTCTGCCGCGTCCGACACGGTCCCCCATCAGATTCTACTTACCCATCTGGCAACTATTGGCATTACCGGTTCAGCCTTAGAGTGGCTGACTTCATTCCTTCCTAACCGGACGCAGCAGGTATGGCTACCACCCTTTTCGTCATCGGCCAAGCTTCTTTCCAACGGGGTGCCCCAGTGGTCGACTTTAAGTCTGTTATTGTTTAACATATATCTGACCCCTCTGATTTTTTTGGCTGAACAACTGGGCGCTAAAATAATAGCCTACGCTGATGACACAAAGTTGCTGTTCACTTGGTCGGCCACGGATATGGACACCTCTTCCGCCCAGACCTGTCTTTCTTCAGTCTTCAATTGGCTGGCATCTGCCCAGCTAAAATGTAATGAAGACAAATCTGAAATTCTACTCTACGGGCAGTTCCCCCCATATTTCAGAGAATCTTTGTGGCCTTCAGACATTCCATCTCCCAGCTCTGTGTGCAATCCGGCTAAAAACCTGGGGGTATGGTTCGGGGAAGATGTAAAATTTGAGGAACGTATTAAGAAACTCACATGCGGTTGCTTTGGTACTCTCAAAGCCCTCTGCAAATGTTTTCCGCTTCTTCCCAGAGTGGCGAAAGAAACAGTGACAAGAGCTCTCATTCTCTCTCTCCTTGATTATGCTAATGCCCTGTTCATCGGCATCTCGGCATTTCTGACTAATCGCCTTCAGATAATACAAAATGAGGCTGCCAGACTCCTTTTTAACATCTCAAGAAAGACCAGCGTCCATTGCCATCCGCAGCCTGCATTGGCATCCAGTCTCTCAACGGATTATATTTAAGTCACTTACCTTTGCACACAGAGCTGTTTATGAGCAGGGCTCACTTTACCTGAGGAAACGTTTTTTGTTATACCTTCCCACCCACCCCCTCCGTTCTGCCACTCAATTTCGGCTGGCGGTTCCAAGCTTCAAACGTTCCCGTCTTGGTGGACAGTCTATTGCCGTGAAAGCAGCCGCTGCCTGGAATTCTCTACCTCTGGCTCTTCACGCTAATCAGAACTTTAATCTTTTCAAAAAAGCACTCAAGACCCATCTTTTCAAAATGGTGTTGTAATTTTCTTCCCTTTTCTGTAGTGTTGCCTCTTCATAACTCCCCCTCCGCGCCAGGATACTCCTGAGTAATTGAGCGCGTTATAAAACCACCCATAACATAACATTTCAGGAGTGCTTTGTGTTCAATGACAGAGGGCTGTGTAACAGGGATCTGTAAGAGGTTGCTGGCATTTAAGGTGTTGGTATTAAGTCTGGGGGTTCTATGTGGGTTGGGAGTGATGCAGTGTATGGTCTCTGAGTTGTCTTGCATAGAACCTCTCAATTCTAGTGGATTAAAAGGGGTGGCTTGAGAAGATCCAGAGGGGGATGAGAAGGCCGTCTGTGGGTCCTTGTACTCACGGAGGAGGGAGAGAATGTCTGTATCTAATAGCTGATTTTTGGATCTGGCTGGTCGCAATGGGGCGTTAGGGTAAGGAGTGGTATTCCAGTTCTGGCCGATGGGTTTCAGCCCTGGGTCAGTAGGAAACATTGTGACATGGAAGTTGGGAAAAGTTGGTGCAGGGTAGTGGGCTGGGAGTCTTGCGAGGTCCTGTTGGAAGCGAGCTCAAGGGCCAGGTCAGCGGTGGTGATAAAGAGGTTTTGGATGGCACTTTTGAGCTTGAGAAGTTCCCGGTTTATATCATGCAGCTTTGCAGCTGTATCCGCGTGATGTTCACGGTTCACGTGGATAGGGGAAGGAGTGCTGTTCACTGTGGTGGAGGCAGGTGAGTTCACAGAGAGGGGCCGATGGGGAGGGGAGAAATCCTCTGAGGATAAATTCCGTCTCAGATGGGGAGGAGGACAAGGAGATTGGAGGCTAGGGGGGGTGAGTGGGCGTTGCAGTCCCGGTAGAGAGCTGACCAAGAAGTAGAGGGGAGCAATAGTTAGGCAGGAGATCATTCAGAGGGAGGGGAGAGTGGGAGGTATGGGGGAGGTGATCCGGGCTATGGATAGCAGACTCATCATCCAGGCGGGAGGGGAGTTGGGGAATAATGGGTGGTCGAGGCCCTGTGGATGCATATGAGGGGCCTCGGTGAAGGGGATGGAGCTTTAAGCGAGTTGTTCAAGGTAGGAGGGGCATTTTGACCGGTGATTGTGGGACAATAAAGGGGGATCAAGTTGACTCTGGGTTGGAGTAAGTGGAAGGTCGTTCAATGGGTGAGTAGGTGCTCCATTATGGTCCATCGATTCCTTAATGAGATTCAATTTTTCGTCAAAGATGGCAAGGTTGAGATCTGTGGCCTGAATGAGTATGATCCCATTGTTATAGATGGAGATGGCAGCATTTGCTCTAAAAGTGGGTGAGGATATCACCAGTAATCTAATACCTTGGGAAATTTCTTAGCCGAGGCGATTCTGAGTAAAGAGTGTAGTGCTATCCTCCACGGGGCTCTTCTTCGAGTGTGCAATATCAGGTCACTAGTAATCGCTCCTTTTTTGTGACAGAAGTAGGGGTCAGAGATAAGGGTTTCAGGGTTGGCTTTGAGTAGTCTATGTTTTTGAGACTTAGTCGCGGTTTTGGAGAGGTTTGTCGGGTAGTTAATTGTGTGACTATTAATACCTAGTTTCTGGAGTCTGGCGTCCATTCTGAACTGAGTGGAAGGGGGCAAGCTTGGGTGGGTTAATTTGACTAGTGTTAATAGAGACGTGGGAGTGAGAATGTTACCAGTGAGAGACCCACAGTGGTGTTGAATAATGCAAGATAGCATGTCAAGGTGAGGGTTATAGGTCTTGCCGGATAGGGTGTTAGGGTGTGGAGTATAGGGAGGACCAAAGGGATGCACCTTACTAATTGGTATGCCAAAAGCCAGAGAGCAAGCGCTTTTCTGAGAGGAGGGAGGGCAGGGCAAAGGGCATTAATAAGGGTATTCAGGGAGAGTGGAGCATAAGGCGATGGGCGAGATCAGGTAAAATGATGCGTCGGTCGTGAGCTTAGGCAGGGCTAAGGACAATGATAAGGGGATTCAGAGAGAGTGGAGCATTCAGCGGTGGGCGAAATCAGGGAAAAAGTTGCACCGGGTGTGAGCTTACAGTAGCAATCAGGAGCCCAACAGCTTAGGCATGGTTAAGGGCAGTAATAAGGGGATTTAGGGAGAGTGGAGCATTCATTGGCGGGCGAAATCAGGGAACTTTTTGTGCGCCGGGCGTGTGCTTACAGTAGCAATCAGGAGCCCAGAAACAGACCAGAGCGGCCATTTTAAATATGTGTGTGCCACTAATAGGTGGGATGCAGGGTGAGAGTTTTTTGCAGGAGAGTGAAGACAGTACAATTGCCGCACTGGGCACCATCATCAGAAAGGCTCTTTCATCGAACTGGGGTGGGGGCGGGGGGGTGGCGGGCCACGGTAGATTAAATTTAAATTTAATTCAGGGTTAATAGCGTGGAGTTGAGCAAATGCGGGGGCTACTCATCAGGAACTCCTCCTGCCAGAGGAGAGCGGTATTTGAGGCGCTGGTAGCGCGTGCTAATTAGATATATATTCATATATATGAGCCGCACTCGGGAGGAGGGCTGTCTATCTGAGACCCAGTGTAGGCAGACTCTCTGCGTCTGCTGGGAGCAGACAGAGCAAAGAAGCAAACAGAGGCCACCTTGCGTACATGTATCCAGAGAGCCAGGCCTCGGGTGATGTCATATGGGAGGTCAGGGAAAGAAGCAAAACAATATGCAGGAAAACAAAATAAGAAAAAGAGCCATGAGCCACATGAGGGCATCATGGGTGGTCCAGTCAGCAGCTTCACCATTGATTTCGTCAGCGGCGGCCTTCTCGGGGGCAGAGACAGAGTATGAGCACATTATCTAGTTGAGTGTAGGTGGAGGGCTCAGAGAGTGATTAAACAGAGTAGCATGAAGCGGCCGCGCTATTCACTGGAGCAGAGTACTAATTGATGGAAAGATGGATGATCGGGAGACATTCAAAATCCTACGGAGAGCTGCTGGGTCAATATGAGCACTCACCCTCTTTTGGTCTTGTCCTGGAGTCAGACCAAGGGCCGCTTGTGGGCCGCTGCAGTCGAGGCAAAAAGGTCTGTTCAGGACTGGCAGCGGATTACAGTCCGATCAGAGGCATCCTGAAACAGAGAGGATGGAGATAGCCCCCACCCGGATCACCGCTTCCTGTTTCATGGTCTGGTGAGGGCCACAACCGGACCGTTTGAGGGACATCATAGATGATGCTTGAGGGTCCGATCAGGCCTGGCACCCAATCAAAGTCATCAGCTCTGATTCAGGGGGAAGTGTCTGTGGATGGCGGGCCCGCTTCATCCACGTCAGGGCCATCTCAGCTTGCAGCTCTGACCCTGCCGGCGCCGACTCCACGAGTGGTTTGTGTGGAAGAAGGGCTCATCAGCATCGGAAGAGAAAGGCTGTGCAAGAAGGCAGGCAAGTCAGTGTGGTTTTGTGTGAGAGGGTGCCCTAGCATGAGCTGAGCCCCTCTGTAGCTTTTGGAACCATCTCCTTATAACTGTTCTATGATATAGCCATACCATATACTCTTCAGTGCATTATAATCCTCGCGGTTAATGCTAACTGGCTTTATCAAACATGTCGTGTAAGGTGTCAAACACTTTGGAATACCACCGCCCGCCAGTTCTGGCGGTGGGGGCAGCATTCCACCCTTCTAGAGGGAGAAGGCATGTAGTTACTGGTAAACCCGGTTAAAGGTATACAGAGCCCCAGCATCACAAAATGGATGCTGCTGCCACAGACACGAGTATGCCCTCCTTCTGCTGGACGAAACTACAGCAGGGGAGGCCTGGACAATAGGTTTCCTGTCTAGGGAAGTGCTAGCAACACCCCAGACAGGCTTTAGTGTATTGGGGCAGGGTGGGTTGCATTCAGTGAATGCTTTTCAGACACTGACTGGGGCCCACAAGGTGCTCCATGCATTTCCCAGTTCAAACCGGTTGCTGGGGCACTCAGCCCCGATCTGGTGCGAAACTGGACAAAGGGGAAGGGGTGTAGCCACCCCCTCCCCAGGTCCACCCATAGGAGGGACCTTAGAGTTAGTCCAACCCCTAAACTTACTATAAGTATAGAACCCCAGTACCTAGGACTTTAGATTACCCTGGATGAAACTCTGCAACATATATCTTGGACCTTCGACATTCCATATCGACTGGAAGACAGAAGAAATCTCCCTTGTGGTCAAGGAGTGACCACCCTGTTCAAACAGGCACCAACTGCATCTTTGCCCATCTGCATTTTTGATGCTCCCGCCAGATCCTGAAGAATCTGCGACACAGGACACAGACTTCCAGACAACTCTGAATCTGACCCGAACTCTCAGCAAAGCTGAGACCCGTAGCTGACACGAGAGACGTGGGACCGGAACTCCTGGACATCCTGCATTTTTGCAACTGCACCTACTTCCTGAGGTATCCCGGGGTTGTGAATTGGGGTATTTGTAGCCCCTGGCCCAAGCTCCTTTTGCATTTAAGTACAGAGGCCAGCACTCCACGAGTGACCCGTGAGTCCCCTTTCTTCACCGCAGCTTGAGGCACCTTTACTGTTCCTAGTCCATTGGCTAGTGAGCCCCTAGGAAGGCCAGTCCTTTGTTTCTTGAGCTTTCCTGGTTGCTTCAGACGTGCTCTCACTACTCTCCAAATGAAAAGTGTCCCTCAGACCTTGCTGGTCTGCACTGAACCAATCTTGTTATCTTGTTATCTTGCGTGGATTGCTGTTGCCAAGGTTTGTTGGGTCCAATCGGATTCCGACACCGCAGTCAACTAGATCCTTCGTGGGACAGCTCGAATCCAGCTCCTGGTTGTCGTTGATGCCTCCTGGACCTCGTGGCTGAAGAGTCAAGCTTCCCCTCTTTCACCTGAAATCACCCGGCATCGGCTGGCATCTTCTCCTCGCCATCCTGGTCACTGACTAGTGACTCAGACTCTGTCCCCTCTGCTTTCAGGTTCTTCACATCTCCGATCCACCCTTGGATCCATCCAGACACTTTTCCTCTGGTCGCCTGCTGCTTTTCTTCGCAGCTCTCCATAGACGACGAAACACAACATCAAAAGACACCTATGCACTCGGCTTCCGTGGGTGAGGTAACTCGAGTACTCCGGTACTCCCGTGGGTCTTGACTCTCGAAGTGTCCTAGTCAAAACGGGTTCCATCGTAGTTCCCCTCTAAGTGCCCTTAATCTTTAAAATTGTAACTTGTTTGTTCTCCATAAAAAGTCAATTGTGATCCGCGGCTGTGTTTAGACACTGCACGCGTCTCCCTTGGCACTCCTGCATCCTACCCTTGGGTGGTTATAGGTTGCCCCAGCGGTTCTACAGGCCCTAGGCCTGCTTTCTAACTCTCACATGGTTCTTATACCACTATTTTAGTATATGGTTTGTGAGGCCCCTAGGGCATAACGTATACTGTGAAACTTATTGTATGCTAATTAGGTTCCTTATATTGTACTTTTACCTCTGACCTCATAAAGAGTCCAGAGGGATTGTGTTTAGAATAAATACATATATATTTGATATATACCTTGTGTGGTGTGCTTTCGTTTGATCATTAAAGAGATTATAATTGGTGAAACAACTAGCTTAACTCACCTCTAACTCTTAGCCTGAAGGCTGCTCTCCACAGCTACCATTAGGATAGCTTTCTATAAGGTTGACTTTACAACCTAGCACCAATAAGGCTCGTTTGGACTGGTGCAAGGTGCCCACTAGAATAGTGGACACCATATGCCAGACTAACTTCTCACACCCCCCCCAAAACGTTTTTTCTTGTGTGCAGCTCTGCAACAGTAAGTTGGCAGACGAGATTTGGCGTCCCCATGTGTGCTTTTCAGTCACTAGGAGGGAACCCGGTGAGATTTCCCCAACAAAGGCGATCGCGATCGTTCATGGTCAGAAAGCTACTGCTTGAGTAGAAAATCTACTCCATAGTAATTGGTGGTGTCCACTGGCATGTAATGTGGTGCCGTTCACAATGATTTTTCAGTGCAGAATGTGTTCACAACACTAAAAATCAGCTTCAGCAGGGCGACATACCTCCACCTCTTCCCGTAACTCCGTGGAACTGGTGGAGTTTTCATGTAATTCCGTGGAGTTCCTGAGTGAAACTCTTCAAGTTCCGCCCACCCCTAACATTTCTCAATTTTTATATGTAATTTATCTGAACCCAGGCTTCCCATCATAAAATTATCCTTTATAGTTATGCAACTTCTGTTCATTATGCCTATTAATGTAATTCAGTGCTTTACTGTGTTCTACTGTTCGAACCTTTTGCAAATATTTAGTGTTTAATTTATGATGTCACATTTTCATATTATGATTATTTATGGAAACATGTCTTGTACACATAACGCAATTGGGAGCCGTAGGACATGTTCACACTACATAAATCCTCCTAATTAAATGAACAAAACTAAATTACTACCTTCAGAAGTACTCCAAAACATCCAAAAATTGATGGGTGCTTCCTACCTCCTGCTTTAAACCAAAACTATATATATTTTGTTCATTAGTTCGTCAAAACTCAGAAACAACTCAGCATTACACCTTCTGCTATCATATACGTTGCCTCCAGTTCCAAACACAATACATTTTCAATAGCCTAAATGTCTGCTTTTGGTTTGATAGGGGAAACCATAGTTTCAAATATCTTTAAAACCTTGAACCTCTAATTCCCAATGATGGTATATAATTAATTATATGGTTTGCCTTCATCTCAAACTGGAATACGTTAATTCAATTGAACGTGGTTTCTCAGAAAATGTATATATATATATTAACTGTAAAAGGCACAACATATGATTGGTCGTATGGATACCATCTTAAAAAAATAGACCATGGGCCACATGGCGAATGGATTGCGATTCTATAATTGTTCGCATATAGGTTAGCGACCAGTCGTAGATAAGTTTGGAATGTATCAAAGTGTTTTTTGTCTTCAGTCACAAAAATAGCAATTCAAACCGAATCTTACTGACTCACTATTTTTGCGACAGAAGTGTGTGATTAACTATTAGCTATAACCAATTTGCATTTCTCATTTTGGAATTTGCTATTGATACACAAATTGCAAAAGGCCACAAAAACAAGTTTTTACACTTGTGAATTAGCATCAATAGGCAGCAATCGGTAATTAGATGCAAACTATAAAAGGGGTGAAAATTATGAATTTGTTTACCACAACGGCTGCTGTATATTTGATAGCGAGGAGAATGAGGTTATTTACTCCAACTCACCTCAGGGGAAGGCAAAGAGAGGAGCACATTTTCAGAATTGGGTGACTTTATTTCAGCTGACTGAAGAGGAGCTATGTAGCATGTATAAGCTCAGCAGCAGTGCCAGCCCAGTAGCACCGAGATTAGGTAGCATGAGGCTGCCGGTGCTACAATATGCCGATGACACAGCCATAATGGACCACACGAGGGTGGGCCCACAGAGAGCCCTAAATGCGTTGAATCAATTCAACAAAGATAACAACCTTATAGTAAACCAAGGGAAAACTAAGGTCGTCATTTTCGGAAGCTACCACTTAAAAAAGAAAGCACAGTGGTCAATAGGAGTGAAAATCAGTACTGTACTGAAAATCAGTACAGTGGCAGAGTATAACTACCTAGGGGTTTGGTTTACGGACCGGGCCAAGGCAAAGGTCCATCTGAAACAGCAGTCGTCCAAGGCCGATAAGGTGATATTCCTGTTGAAGCAACTGAGCTTACACCTGATAAACCCCACGGCCGGACCAATATTAACTGCTTTAAAAGCAAAATTGCTGCCAGCCGTTAGCTATGGCCACCAGGCTTTTCCGGGGTCGCATGATGCCCTTCTCATCGCAATTCAAGCCAAAGCATATAAGTCAGTCTTTTCGATCCGGAGGTCGGCAAGGAAGTCAAGACTAAGATTGGAGCTAGGCCTGGTAAGGCCAGACTTAATGTGCCAAGGGGAGATAATAAAACTATACTTAAGGATTATAAGGGCCCCAACAAACTCCTTAACACATCAATTGAGAGCCATCTTTGAAGGGCCAAGATCAGCATGGCACACCAGCCTTGGCAAAGCACTCAAGACTTTAAAAATCGAGGAAAAGAGCATACCACTGCCAGAAATCCCACTAAATGCATGGAAAAAAGCCATAAACAGACAAGTCCGCAAAACCTCATACGATCTGGATCTTAAATCCTTTCGCTATAGCCCCCATCTAGAACCGCTGAGCAGCTCCTACGCAGTAGGCAAGGCACAACCATACCTGCATGAGGCCCTGACACCACAAGCCAGAACCAAAATCCTCTCCATGAGAGTGTGCACCCTTGGAATTACCGAATTCAACCCCGCATGGGCTCGCTAGGGGGGAATTACAAGCTGCAGACTGTGCCCCTACACAAGAGAATCCTGGCTTCACCTTTTATGCTGATGTCCCTCCCTCATGAACGAACGTCGTCGACTTCTCCGCCCAGTCTGCATCACCAAGGGAATTAAAACATGCCACGACGCATCAGCCTTGTGCTTCTCTAGAACAACCACGATGACCTTGGCAAGTCTTGGGAAATTCATTCATCTGATTAGAATGGCTTTAAAGTCAGCAAACGAACATAAATAAACCAGGGCCACCAGCGAGGTATAACAAGGGGTACAATGCACCCGTCCTACAGAGACCGCACTACATCAATGGCTCAAAATGGAAGGGACCAGGAGAATGATCCACAGACTGCTGTAGCAGAAAACCGCCAAGGCCTACGCAACTGTCTAAGAAACTCTGTGCAAGGACATATGATAAAGACCCGGCACTGGCGGCCCAAGTGGTTGCAAGCGGAGAGGGGATATAATAATTGAACAAACATTTTTTTATCCGACAGCCTCATAGTTTTAATTGTGATCAATTTATCATTTACCAGTTTGATGCTTTATTACTGTAGTGATTTTAATTAATTGAACAGTTAATAAAATAATAATAATAATAATAATAATAACAGTGTTATTTTAGATTTGATTCCTGAATATGGCCCTGTGCTTTGTAGGGACAGGCACAACCAGAGCTGCTGACTTTGGAACAGGGGAACCAGCTTTGAGTCTTGTTGTCAGCTAAACATCCTGTGATTCTGGTCAAATCACTTAATCTACCCATGCCTGAAAAAAATAAAAAGTAAACAATAGTGAACATGTCATTTTGTAATGTAACTGGTGCTCATGTAAAGAGCTCCAATGCCTTTGGGGCGAGCAAACGCTATATAAAACTGCAACAAAAAAACACAGTCAGGTACTTTGCTGCCTATACCTTTTAGCCATAGGAAGCTATCAAGGAGTTGTTGCCAAAGAGAAAGGGGTTTCCCAGAGTGCACTTTTGCGTATCTTTCACAATTTTGCAGTTCTTCTAAACAGTCATAGATACATTTTTCCCAGCTCACAGCAAGCATTGCTGAAAAACAAATTAGATTTTTTGTGTGGCACATTTTCCACAGGTTATAGGCTGTGTTGGTCCTTGTGCCAGCTCTCCCTCCTACAGTCCTACTGTCCAGCTTGCCTGCGGTCTGCTACCGTCTGCTGCCTGTCTACCTGCTGCCCTCTGCTTGTGCCTCCTATGCTTGTTCCTTGCTCTGTTTTGCCTTTTCTCCTCATTTTACTGTCCTCTTTTTCTCCTTTCTCTACTTGTTTTCTCCCCTTTGTTTTGCGTTATCTGCTCGTTTTTCTGCCCTCTGTTTTTCCTTCTTCTGCTCTGTTTTGCATTTTCTGTACATTTTTCTGCCCTCTGTTTTGCCTTTTCTGTTGTTTTTCAACCCTCTGTTTTGCCTTTTTCGGATAATTTCTTCCCTCTTTATGTCGTTTCCCTCCTCCCGCAGTTTTCCTCCTCCTGCCATCCAGCGCTGTCGCCCTCCCTCCAGGACCTACTTAATGGAGGCCTCAGTGCCACCCTACTGAACAGGTCTTAGTGCCAGCTACCCCTGCAATAGTCTTCTGTCCAGCTTGTCCGCAGTCCACCGCCTTCTGCTGCCTGTCTACCTTCTGCCCTCTGTTTGTTCATCCTCTGCTCGTTTCTTGCTCAGTTTTGCCTTTTCGGCTTGTTTTTCTGCCCTCTATTTTGCCTTTTCTGCATGTTTTTCTTGCCTTTTGTTTTGCCTTCTTCTGCCCTCTTTTTTGTTCTCTTCTACTCTGTTTTGCCTTTCTGCTCATTTTTGTGGTCTCTATATTGTCTTTTTTCTGCTTGTTTTTCTTCCCTTGGTTTTGCCTTTTCTGCCCTCTGTTTGGCCTTTCCTGTTCGTTTTTCTGCCCTCTGTTGTACCCTCTTTCTGTTCTATTTGCCTTTTTTCAGTCCTCTGTTTTGCCCTTTTCTGCTTGCTTGTTTTTCTCCCCTTTGTTTTGCCTTTTTTCTGCTCGTTTCTTTCCTCTTCCTGCCATTTCCTCAAGATATGTCGCAGGGGGAGATGGCATGAAGGAGACATCGCACACCAGCACTCAGATACCCCTAGGGGTGACAGTGCAGCTCTCTACAAATGCTGATTGATTGATTATTGATGGGACACATCTTAATTTGTCCACCCGGTGCTACAGGGGTTTGTTTAGAAATCAGATCAAATAGTTTGAAATGCCAGTTCTTTAATTACAGACCTCCAGCTAAGTTTCCATTTTTCGCCCATGACTCCTAGATATTTTGGCAGTATCCCCAATGCAGGAGGAGACTCTGGGGATGATTATCTTTTAGGTATTTCTACATTTTACATTTATATATATAAATATCATTCTAAATTACAAAGGAGTTGTGTATTTTTAATTTGTGTTAGGTGACAGTGCTTATGCAACACACTCATAGATTTTGACCCCATATCTCAATGCAATTTCAAAGAGTGAATGTCAGCATAATATTGCTCACAAACAGGCAAGATCAGTTATTGAATGTACTTTAAAGTACTTAATGTTAATGTTAACAGGATTTATAAAGTGCACAAATACCCCGAGGTGTCTTGGTGCTGAGGACAACAGTCCTCCCGCACTAACGTCTAATTCATGAACAACCAGGTTTTAATTCTTTCCTGAAGGTGGAAAGGGAGCTTGCACTTCTGAGCTCACTCGGAAGAGTGTTCCAGAGTTTGGAGGTGCCGTAGTGAAAGATGCGGCCGCCACAGCACAATGTTCGAGTTCTGGGCACTGTCAAGAGTCTGGCCCCTGTGGAACGAAGGTGTCTTGTTGGTTCATACTAGATAAACAGTTTTTGCAGAAAGGAAGGACCTGTGTGTTTCAGTGCTTTATACGCCAAACAAAGCCTTGAATTTGATTTGTTGTGCCACCGGAAGCCAGTGCAGGTTACAAATCTCTTTGGATACAGATTTTGCCCTAGGGATGCTGACCAGTAAACTTGCCGCTGAGTTTTGAACCATCTGGAGCTTTTTTAAGCACTGTTTCTGTATATTCAGGTAAAGCCCGTTGCAGTAATCCAATTTAGACTGCATTAGCAAGGTTACCACGGTTTTCCCGGTATCCACAGGAATATAAGGAAAGATCTACCTTATTTTCTTGATAAGCAAGTGGGAGGCAGATACTGTTGCATTTGTCTGCTGAGAGAGCGATAGTTTGTTATCAAACCAAACTCCAAGGTTCTTAGCCTTGATCGCTGGTTTTGGTGGTTCTCCCATCTCTGCCGGCCACCATAGATTACCCCAGTTTGGTTGCATATTGCCAAAAATCAGGACCTCTGTTTTTTCAAAGTTAAGTTTGAGACAGTGAGTACTCATCCATCTGTTTATGGTACACACACAGCTCTGAAATTGTTGAGGCAAGGCAAGGTTTCATTGCCTTCATAAGAAAGGGGAAGCCCTTCTGCATCACTTCCAGTGGAATGCAAGATTGTGCATTGTGTGTTCTGCTGCAGAATATTGCACAAGGAAGAGACCTGCAATGTAGCCTGACAAGGGCAGTTCTGATGGAGAGGAAGACCATCCTCTGCCAAACACATCCCAGGATGCTAGCAGAGCAGCAGATGAAAGGGAGATACGCAGTCACGTTACCAACAATTATTTCTAAGGTAATTGTAGTTTAAGCAAACTATGCAATGTGTAACGAGGTAGTTACAGTTAAAATGAAGATTTTTTTTCCATGTTTCTTCATAGGAAACAGGGACTGGGTAATTCTTTTGTTTTTCATAACATTTTAAAATGTACATTAGAGTAACAAAATAAATATCTCTTTTGTATTTATTAAAACATACATTCAACGCCTCTTTGTTTGCTGAGAGTGGGATTTCTAGGTCATTTGGCAACATAGCCATTTCTAGATCAGCAGCCCAACTGTGTGAACACCTAGATCTTATAGCATCAGTGACAGAGATAATACTGTGGCTAGAAGCCATCTCACTCTCTATAGCATGGAAAGACATACCACTCGAACGTGTTTGGGTTGTGTATACAAATTCTAGGCATGATGTAATCTGCCCTAAGCATCTAGCTGTATCTTTGCATCAGTGAGACATTTCTAGCTGGATATGTTTGGAGCGACGGTTGAATATACCTGTTGCAGTTGCCAATTTGTCCTCACTTTTTCTGAAATATTGCATTTTAAATACAATGTGTCGATGTTTTCTATTCTGTTGATGGGTCTCCTCAACAATAGAATCTTTTAGTGAATTAATTGTTTCATTTAGATTATCAATACTATTAATCATAGCAGATTTTCCTTCAACCATGTTTCGTGCAAGCATTTTCTTTCAGCTGCGGCCGGTGCATGTAAGAGCAGTGAGACGGTGGGGCGGGTTTTTTTTTTTTTCGATAAACAGCCACGAGGGAAAATGTATTTAATTTCCCCTCATGGTCGTTTGTTATTATCCCCCACCCGACCCCACTGCCTTAACCTGCATGGGCCGCAGCTGTTTTATTTGCATCTAATTGTTTTGTTTGAATGTCTAACACGGAATTTTCAATTTTCACTGTTTCTGATCCAGATGAGATACAGGTTGTAGCACCTGTGTCAGCATTACTGGTTGGAAACAGTGGTTGGAGTGGTAAGATTTTTTGACTCCTGAGTTTCTGTATTAAAGAGTTTGATCTATGTTGTGTAGTTTCCCCTGAGAATTCGCCTAGATTTAGGTGTGTCTCTTCTTGTAGGCAAAGTTGTTTCAGAAAGTATTGGTGTTGGTGTGATCTCATTGGTTCAACTATATCATTGTTGTTAGAATCCTGACAAGCTACATCGTCCACATTGCGACCATCATGTTCTTCTGTAATGGTGTCTTCTATCTCTGTGTATAAAATATTATAAAACTGTAATTAATATGTATACCGATTTAAATTATTCGTAAGAGTCTATGTTGAAGTGTAAGCCTTCAGAGTCTAAAATGCACTCATAATTTTTTTTCCTTTCCAAAATCATGTTACAAGTTGTTAGAAATTGGGTTTCTGGTTAGCAGAGATATGCACCCTGTCAAATCAGAAACCACATTCCTAGTCACGGTAAGTGTAGTTCACACTAAAGGTGTACCTGTTTTAACCATCTGGCTGCTTGGCACAGATCAGTCAGGTTAAACTAAAGAGGCAATTTGTAAATTATTTGTGCACACACACACAGTAATAAAGTGAAAACACCACAAAAGTACTGTACATAGGTTTAGAAAAATAGTCAATATTTATCTGAGTATAACATGACCAAAATGGCAGACATCCAACATACACAAATCAAGATATTCATTTTACACTGTTAAATCAAAAAATAGTGCTTGGAAGTCAATAGCTCCAGTTTTGGCTATCTGGTCGCGCTTGAACGGGTCGCGATTGACCGGGTCAATTTCAAAAGTTCTGTGTGACCGCGATGGAGAACTGGCCAGATACAGGAGTCACGCAGACCCGCTGACAGTACCTTGAAGGAGTTGAGGCTTGGGGACAATGCATTGAAAAACAAAGATGATACGTCACTGTCGAAGGTAGTGTCAGTTTCGAAGTCGGGCAATGTCATTGATGCGTCAATGTCAGAAGCGCAAAATTTGGCAGTGAGTTGGTTCGAGGTGTCAATGTCGAACTGCTCGGCTGTAGGACATGCATTGTCATGAAGCTGCGCAGGGCTAGAAATGCATCTCAGATGGGGACGGTGCGTTGCATACCTTGGCTATGCAGTGTCCGAGACTCGCACAGAAATGGCGATTCAGAGGCACTGCATCCCCAAAGTTGGGGCTACGTTGTAAGTCGAGGTCATTGCATTGCACAGTCGGTGAGCAATGTCCATGGCTTCTGTGCAGGCAGCATCAATGCATCAATATCACAGAGAAATTTGCCCGTTCCGATCAACCCTTTGGGGTTGATGTGTTGGTTTCTTGAGTTGCAGCACCAAACACTCACTTTCAAGGGCCCAGGACTGGATTTGACACCTCTTGGCATGGAAGAACTCACAGCAGAGAAGCCCAGGTGCTGGTAGCAAGATGCAAGTGAAGTCTTTGATATCCCTGAGATTTCAGAAACAAGAGGCAAGCCCTTGGAGAACCTTTAGAGATGTAGGATGAAGAGAGTCAAGCCCAGCCCTCTCGCTACCAGGCAAGAAGCAGCGGGCCAACACAGCAAAGTAAAACGTCTTATTCCTGGTAGAATGTCCTCTGTTCCAGAAGTGTTATGAAAGGTCCAGTACTTATACACATTTTAGTATTGGAAGTAGGGAGACTTCAAAGAAAGGTCTTGCTTGTAGTGCACAAGACCCTGCTGTTTCCTGCCCTGGCTCCAGACACCCTACTGGGGGTATGCAACTCTTTGTGTGGGGACCAGCACAGCCCTTTTCAGGTGCAAGTCTCAGCTCCTCCCTCTCACTCTAGCTCGGGAAGACCCATTAGCCTGGTTATGGGCGATTGGGATATGAAGGGCACACTTCAGCTCTCTTTGTATGTGACTATCTGAAGGGAATGCACAAAGCACAGCTGTCACCCAACCCAGGCGTGTATTTCAGAGACAGGCAGAGGCACAAAATATTTCAAGTAAGAAAATGGCAACTTTTTATTCAAGTGTCATTTTCAGACCTGCCATTTAAAAAACAACTCCCCTAAAAGATGTTTTTAAATTGTGAGTCCAGAGACACCAAATTTACTTTTCCTATCTTTTCCCAAGTGGAAGTTAGACTTGTAAAGTATCACAAGGCAGCTTCAATGCTAACCTATGGGTGAAATAGACCTTGCTGTAGTGAATAAGAATGTAGCATTTTTTTTACTACAAGGACATGTAAAACTACTTAAAAGTTCATGCAATACTTTTACATACACATCACCCTTCACATGGGGCTGCCCAGGGCCTACCTTAGGGGCAACATATGTGTAATAAAAGGGAAGGTTTGGACCTGGCAAGTGGGTGAACTTGGCATGTGAAAATGGCAGTTTAAAGCTGCACAAACTGCATGTTTGAAGGGCTACTCATGTGGGTGGCACTGTCGGTGCTGTAGGCCCACTGGTAGCATTTGACTTACAGGCCCTGGGTACACAAAGTGCACTGTACTAGGGACTTATCAGTAAATCAGATACGCCAATCATGAAGAAACCAAATACCATTAGAATTTGGACATAGAGCTCATGCACTTTAGCACTGGTCAGCAGTGAAAAAGTGTGCATGGTCCTAAAGCCATAAAAAACGAAGTTCAGCACACAGTCAAAACAGGAGGCCAGAAGGCAAAAATTCAGGATAAATCATGCCAAAAGAGGCCAGGTCTAACTTGTGTTCCCTCAGCAGAAAGTAGGGAGAATAACCTGACCCCTTGGGAGTTCTCTTCACTAAAGCGGAAGAAACTGGAAAAACCATCAGCGATGGCATGTTCTGTTCCAAGATAGTGTTCTATCGTAAAATCCATTCCCTGTAGGGAAATGGACAACCTCAACAGTTTAGGGTTCTCACCCCTCATCTGCATTAACGATCTGAGGGGCCTGAGGTCTATCTGAACCCGAAAGTGAGTCCCAAAAAAGTAGGGTCTTAGCTTCTTCAGTGCACAGACCACATCAAAAGCTTCTCTTTTTGTTGCGCTCCACCTCTGTTCCCTGTGAAGTACCCTCCTACTAATGAAGGCTGCAGGTTAAGCTAGGCCCTGCTCATTTAACTGTGAAAGCACAGCTCCTACCCACTCTCTGAGGCATCAGTCTGCCCCACAAATTATTGGAAGAAGTCAGGACCCTTGAGCCTGGGTGCCATGCACATGGCCTCCTTCAGGGTGTCAAAAGTGGTCTGGCATTTCTCTGTCTAGATCACTAGATGTGAGTGCTTTTTGGAAGTCAGCTCTGTCAAGGGGGCAACAATGGTGCTCGATCCCTTGATGAATCTCCTGTAATTACCAGTGAGGCCTCAGAAGCTTCTCACTTCTATCTGGGTCTTGGGGGTGTCTAATCCAGAATGGTGTCAATCTTTGGTTGCAGGGGCTGCACCATGCAGTCCCCTACTTGGTGTCCCAAGTAAACCACAGAACCCTGCCCTATCTGGCTCTTACTGGGTTTTGATAATTAGGCCTGCAGTCTGAGGGCCCACATCACTTCTTTGAGTTGGTTCAAATGGCCCTCACAACTGGAGCTGAAGACTGCAATGTCATCAATGTATTCTTTAACCGAGTCAGAACCTGGTTGACCAACCTCTAGAAGGTGGCAGGAGCATTCTTCAACCTAAATGGCATGACACAGAACTGGTAATGCCCTTCTGGTGTTGAGAATGCTGGTGTCTCTTGTGCCCCCTTGGTAAAGGCAATCTGCCAGTACCCAAACGTTAAATCAAACATGCTGATGAACTTGGCAGCTCCAAGCCGATCAATGAGCTCATCGGCTCTGGGGATGGGGTGTGCTTCAGTCTAGGTGGCCACATTGAGCTCACGGTAGTTCATACAGAACTGGAGCTCGGGTGTGATCCCAGGCATAGTAGCATTGAGGACCAAAACCACTTGGCTGGACCAAGGACTGTAGGAGAGCTAAATAACCCCTACCTCCAGTATCTCAGAGACTTCCTCCTTCATAATAGCCCTCTGTCAGACAACCTGTAAGTTTTGTGCTTAATAGCCAGCCTGTCCCCAGTGTCAATATCATGAGTGCATCAATGGGTGACTCCTGGGGTGAGCGAGAATAGAGAAGCAAACTGTACCAGCAACTGGCATCAGTCTCTCTTCTGATATAGGGTCAGAGTAGGAGGGAGGCTCACACCCTCAACTGACCCATCCTGCTCTTTGGAAGTTAGGAGGTGGGGAGAAGTTTGCATTCCTCTTCCACCCCTTATGGAGAGGTAAGATGGCCACAGCAAGGTCGAGCCTCTATGAGGCTCCCAGCTTTGGGATCACTTTTGTAATGAAATCCCCATTAAGCCTACCATATGCTCCCTGCTGCTGTCACAACCTGACTACTAACTCCACAGCAACTTTGCAAATGTAACTGGGGTTAGAACAGTACCTGACCTTTTACAATTCCACCGCAATGTTCCTTGAGGTTTCTGATTCGGACTCCCAGAAAGCTGGAAGACAGAGTGTCTGGGTCTCATCGATTGTCCTCTAATCTGTAGAGGCCTTCCCTCCTATGGATCCAATTGCTTCCGCTTTGGTTGTCATCGCACTTCACTTCACTCCAGGTGGGTGACTAAGGTTGATGACTGATCACCGATCGATACCGGAGTCCACCATTTTGATGCCAACAACCACTAGAACAGGAAGATGATAGTCATTGTGGCCTGACATCCTCCACCAGTGTCTGCCCCTCCGCTAAAGCAGGGGAGTGTCGCCCCACTGCATTTCAGCAGTGTTTAAAAAGGAAAAATTAAATTATAATAACTCAATGTTAATATGATTTTATTTTTCTCTGCTGAGCAGTTTCGTGGGTGGGGCTGCTATGCTCACAGAGGAGCAAGGGGAGGAGTAGTGGGCACTCTGAAAGTGTGTATGACAGTTTGGCTAACCGTCTTCGCCAGCCAAACAGTCACACGCACTTATGCATGTTCTTCACCAGGCTGCATTACAGCCTGGGTGGAGAACATGCACAGGCCCATAGTCCCAGTCTAAGCGCCAAACTATGGTGCTCAGACCAATGACGATGCTGCAATCAACAGTGTCGTGATTAGCTAGGGGAGCCGGTGTGCTTCCTGCTTCAGTTACGGCCACAGAGTGAGGATGGAAGAGAGACACATTGGAGAGGTAGGTTTATTTATTTTAATTTTTTCTACACACCCCCACTCCCTTCACCCACCCCACCACCTCCAATCCTTGCCAGCCTTCACTGTCCCCCACCCACCTCGGTCTGACGTTTTTGTCCCACAGCACTACTGCACTGCACTGTGCATTTTCTGTGGGGCTGTTATTGAACACAGCGCTCGCCAGTCCTTATTTCCTGGACCAAGACCCCTGATGTCTATGCTGAATCCTGTCCAGCCTTCTGGTGCGAGATCAGCATAACCCAGGCTCTCCTTCTTCCTTCTGTTGCTCCATTCTGACTAAAGCTTTCTGTGGGATCCATAGCCTGATTTCTAGGTTGCCCCTGCCTGTCTCCTGCCGTAGGGCTACATCCTTCAAGATGGGTGTTTTCTGGGTCATGGCCACTTCATAATGGAGAAGAACCTGACAAAGCCACAGGGCGCTGCAGCTGTAGAGCGGTAGACTGCTGGAATTATTACTTGCTCTACATGAGGCTGTCCTACAGTCCCAGGGATAACTGAGTGGGACTGTAGTAGCCCACATCTATGCTCTGGAGCTTGCAAGGTGCCTGAGCACTTGTTCCTGTTGCTGCGCTTATGCACTCCTG
Organism: Lissotriton helveticus; assembly: GCF_964261635.1. NCBI lineage: Eukaryota > Metazoa > Chordata > Amphibia > Caudata > Salamandridae > Lissotriton > Lissotriton helveticus. The sequence goes on from NC_136057.1 coordinate 396,050,871, forward strand.
CTCTTCCGGGGCCAGTTGGGAGCTCGATGCTCACATGTACCTTGGCATGTTGCTGAGCTCTTATAGCCTGGACCTGACATGAGCGAGGTGCCTGTCCAGGGTTCCTTGCTTTTGTTCTCTTGACTTGTTCTTGGGCCTACAGACACTTTGTTTTTGTTTGTTTTTTGTGTTGAGGTTGCTGTTTTAAGCTAGGAGTGGACTTACAAGTATTTTTGCCACCATATTGTATATCCCCGACTTTCATTTAGTGCTCATCACCTCAGCCCCCCTCTATTATTCACCAATTCTGGCTATACTTTCACTATCCAAGATGGCCCCCAACTTGATCCTGTAACCCTCTCCACCTTATACATGAACAGAGAAATAGGACTATTCATCACATTATCCAAACTAAAACTGAAAGAGGACTTCTCTCACTCTATCTAGAAGCAACTCTCGTTTGCTTGCACATTGGCAGTCATCTTGTAGTGGCTACCTCCTTCATTTACATTCAACATCCACTACCTTCTCTATTCTGCCCAACCCTTCTCAGGACTCTCATCATGGAACCACCCCATATCACTAGTTTGAACCTACTGTTGTCCCCCACAAGATACAATTCTTCCAATATAAATTACCCCCAAATTTAACCAAACACGCTACAAAAACTCTCAAACATAAAATCCTCAAATTAAGTACAGAAACACTAATAATAGACTCCTACTTTTGCTGCAATAAGAGTGCAATACTTAATGACCTTATCTTCTTCACCAAGCGTCAGGCTCAATGGTGAAAAGTGCTATTTCCCGTACTCAAGACCACCTCCACCTTAAAAAATACCTCACAGCTATAAACTTACCATCTCATCCTTCCCTGTACACATGGCAAAAGATACTATCTCCCTCTATAATATTGGCACTGTGCTCATTCAATCCTCTTACTGCAACTTGGAACTCTTTGAAAATCTCTTCCCCTACTGCATGGCTAAGCTAGACAGGGATACTACCCCTTGCCCCGTACCCCTACTCCCCACAGAATCTCTTCCCAAGGATAATCACCTCACACCTAATCTCTTCACCTCACCCCACTACTCTCCCATGATAGACACCTACTTTTCCATCCCTGGGATCTCTACATACCATCATACAACCTCCTCTTGCGAGAGCACTGACCCTGGCTCTAACCATCATAACAAGAGCACTCTTTCCCAACCTACTAATGAACTCATTACCAACACTGGAGAAACTAAGCACAACAGTGGAACCCCTACTGCAAATTGCACCTAACCTGTTGTCCCCAAAATCCTTGTGATAGTGGCAATACCCATGTATATGTCAGTATGCACACAGTTCAAGCACCCTCTGCCAAGGTGCAGTCCTAACAGGACTGTACAAATCCAAACAGAAACCAACCGGTGCACCAATTAGTACTTATACATTAAGATGAGTAAAAAGAATGATTCAATTTCAGAGATGAATTTTCAAATTAAATTTTTATTCAAAAGAATTCGGATATGGAATGTGTGTGCAGGGAAGAACAGCCAATGTATTTCGTTCAATACATTGGGTTTCTTCAGGGCTGCAAAATGACACATATACACATATATAAATATATAAAACAAGACGAAAGAACATAACATACCATCATGTAACATAACAGCACACACATATATATATTCACTGAAAAAACCATAGGTTATAGACCATATATAGTTAGGAATTTGCATTTACAAAACCTTGAAAATTCACTGAAAAAACCATAGGTTAGAGACCATATATAGTTAGCTGGACATTTTATTGACATAAAACCAATGAAATTCCATATATAGTTAGTTGCACTAACTATATATCGCGCACCCGCAATCCACTGCTGAGGATGTCACATATTACATCATTCATGACATGGTCAGTGACATCACTGATGACATCACTGATGACATCTCAAATGACATCACTGATGACATCACTGATGACATCTCAAATGACATCATGACACACCAATACCAGTTACTACATACGCACTCACTGATTCCTACGTCTACACACACATTCACTCATTCACCCATACAATCATTCATACATACAGTCACTCATTATTACAACACTATCATATGCACTCATACACCTATGCAGACACTCACACACTGCCACTCATCCATGGAGTTGCTCACACACCTAGTCAGTCCTGTAAAGAATCAATCACACTTCGATTTCCTCATCTATACAGTTAAACACAGAACACCATACTTCAGTGACATCACTGATGACATCACTGATGACATCTCAAATGACATCACTGATGACATCACTGATGACATCTCAAATGACATCACTGATGACATCATGACACACCAATACCAGTTACTACATACGCACTCACTGATTCCTACGTCTACACACACATTCACTCATTCACCCATACAATCACTCATACATACAGTCACTCATTATTACAACACTCATATGCACTCATACACCTATGCAGACACTCACACACTGCCACTCATCCATGGAGTTACTCACACACCTAGTCAGTCCTGTAAAGAATCAATCACACTTCGATTTCCTCATCTATACAGTTAAACACAGAACACCATACTTTTTCACACATATACTAACACATACTTACTCTCTTATACAATCACTGATACAAGTACACATTGATATGCACAGAGTCACACACCTCCCAGCCAGCCACACACACACTCAGTCTTTCATACATCCACTCATTCTTCAATATGTAAAACATATTTAAACTTTACAAAAACACACAGACACTAGATGATGTCATCAGTGATGACATCACTGATGACATCTCAAATGACATCACTGATGACATCACTGATGACATCTCAAATGACATCACTGATGACATCATGACACACCAATACCAGTTACTACATACGCACTCACTGATTCCTACGTCTACACACACATTCACTCATTCACCCATACAATCACTCATACATACAGTCACTCATTATTACAACACTATCATATGCACTCATACACCTATGCAGACACTCACACACTGCCACTCATCCATGGAGTTGCTCACACACCTAGTCAGTCCTGTAAAGAATCAATCACACTTCGATTTCCTCATCTATACAGTTAAACACAGAACACCATACTTCAGTGACATCACTGATGACATCACTGATGACATCTCAAATGACATCACTGATGACATCACTGATGACATCTCAAATGACATCACTGATGACATCATGACACACCAATACCAGTTACTACATACGCACTCACTGATTCCTACGTCTACACACACATTCACTCATTCACCCATACAATCACTCATACATACAGTCACTCATTATTACAACACTCATATGCACTCATACACCTATGCAGACACTCACACACTGCCACTCATCCATGGAGTTACTCACACACCTAGTCAGTCCTGTAAAGAATCAATCACACTTCGATTTCCTCATCTATACAGTTAAACACAGAACACCATACTTTTTCACACATATACTAACACATACTTACTCTCTTATACAATCACTGATACAAGTACACATTGATATGCACAGAGTCACACACCTCCCAGCCAGCCACACACACACTCAGTCTTTCATACATCCACTCATTCTTCAATATGTAAAACATATTTAAACTTTACAAAAACACACAGACACTAGATGATGTCATCAGTGATGTCATCAGTGATGTCATTTGAGATGTCATCAGTGATGTCATCAGTGATGTCACTGACCATGTCATGAATGATGTAATATGTGACATCATCAGCAGTGGATTGCGGGTGCGCGATATATAGTTAGTGCAACTAACTATATATGGAATTTCATTGGTTTTATGTCAATAAAATGTCCAGCTAACTATATATGGTCTCTAACCTATGGTTTTTTCAGTGAATTTTCAAGGTTTTGTAAATGCAAATTCCTAACTATATATGGTCTATAACCTATGGTTTTTTCAGTGAATTTCATTGGTTTTTTAAAAGCTAATATCTATATCTGTAAAATATGTTCTTTATTACGTGACGTATCACGTAGCCACGTGAGACGCCTCATGACGCGTCGCATAACCGTGACGTATCGGCTCTGCAGCGCAAACAAAACCCGTAACGTAAGCGCGCCGGAGCACGCTTACAGATATATATATTTTTTTTAACTTTAATTAGACAAAATCCACACGTGCACATATCTTGAGGCCTTGCAAAGGCACATCAAACAAACAGTCCCTACAATTTTTCAAAGTTTTCTTGATAATCTATTCCATTAATTTTTTTTTGACTGTTTCTCTTGTTACGCTTACCGGGACGCTACCCGATACGCGAACCGGACGCTCCAAAAACACAAGATGGCGGACTCCCGTTACGCTGCCAGTTAGCTGCCCGGTTCGTGTACCGGGACGCGCCTCTATGGCGAAAAATCGCTAAAAAAATGTTTTGCCCCGCGGGGCACTTTAATATCCCCCTCATCAATCCTAGGGGGTCAGGAGGGGTCTACCTTGCCCCCTTTCCTTCATTTCCCCCTTCGTTTTTCACCGCATCTTGTCTCTCGATCCTACCGAGAGACAAGATGGCGGCCGCTCCGGACTGTTTAGAATGTTGACAGACACCGGAGAGCCAATCAGCTTCGCTTCGCGAAGTTCCGTTACGCGTCAGGTAGGCGGACCGGGGCGCTGCCCGGAGCGCGCTTACAGATATATATATTTTTTTGAACGTTAATTTCTCAAAATCCACTGGAACACATATATTGAGACCTAGCAAAGGCACATCGGGCTACCAGTCCCTACAATTTTGCCAAGTTTCGTGGAAATCCATTCAGCCGTTCGAGCTAAAAGTGAGGCCAACCGCCCTATGGAAAATTGCATGGGAAAAATGCGTTTTGTGACCCCCCTTTTTTCTCGGCCCCCCCTTGACGAAACCCCCCCAAATTTTCAGGGGCTGCTCAGAAACAAAATGTTCCATTTTCCAGAAAATTTCAGCCAATTCCGTCCACAAACGCCAAAGTTATTCGACATAGAATTTTCAAAAATCCCATAGAGAAAAAATCCTAACTATATATACCTACTGGCGACCGCCAGTAGGTAATATACATATATATATATATATATATATATATATATATGCATATATATATATGTATATTACCTACTGGCGGTCGCCAGTAGGTATATATAGTTAGGATTTTTTCTCTATGGGATTTTTGAAAATTCTATGTCGAATAACTTTGGCGTTTGTGGACGGAATTGGCTGAAATTTTCTGGAAAATGGAACATTTTGTTTCTGAGCAGCCCCTGAAAATTTGGGGGGGGGGTTCGTCAAGGGGGGGCCGAGAAAAAAGGGGGGTCCCAAAACGCGTTTTTCCCATGTTAATTTCCATAGGGCGGTTGGCCTCACTTTTAGCCCGAACGGCTGAATGGATTTGCACGAAACTTGGCAAAATTGTAGGGACTGGTAGCCCGATGTGCCTTTGCTAGGTCTCAATATATGTGCTCCAGTGGATTTTAAGAAATTAACGTTCAAAAAAAGATATATATCTGTAACAGCGCTCCGGGCAGCGCTCCGCTTCGCGTACTTTTCGCGTTACGGAGCTTTGCGAAGCGAAGCTGATTGGTTCTCCGGTGTCTGTAAACATTCCAAACAGTACGGAGCGGCCGCCATCTTGTCTCTCGGTAGGATCGAGAGACAAGAGGAGGCCAAAGCGAAGGGGCAAATGACCATAAGGGGGCATAGTAGATCCTCCCTGACCCCCTAGGTTTGATGTGGAGGTTTTAAAAGGGCCCCGCGGGGCAAAAAAAAAAAATTAAAAAAATTCGAACGGCTGAATGGATTTGCATGAAACTTGGCAAAATTGTAGGGACCGGTAGCCCGATGTGCCTTTGCTGGGTCTCAATATATGTGCTGCAGTGGATTTTGAGAAATTAACGTTAAAAAAAAGATATATATCTGTGACAGCGTCCCGGGTAGCGCTCCGTTTCGCGTACTTTTCGCGTTACGGAGCTTTGCGAAGCGAAGCTGATTGGCTCTCCGGTGTCTGTAAACATTCCAAACAGTATGGAGCGGCCGCCATCTTGTCTCTCGGTAGGATCGAGAGACAAGAGGAGGCCAAAGCGAAGGGGCAAATGACCATAAGGGGGCATAGTAGATCCTCCCTGACCCCCTAGGTTTGATGTGGAGGTTTTAAAAGGGCCCCGCGGGGCAAAAAAAAAAAAAAAAAAAAATCCGAACGGCTGAATGGATTTGCATGAAACTTGGCAAAATTGTAGGGACCGGTAGCCCGATGTGCCTTTGCTGGGTCTCAATATATGTGCTGCAGTGGATTTTGAGAAATTAACGTTAAAAAAAGATATATATCTGTGACAGCGTCCCGGGTAGCGCTCCGTTTCGCGTACTTTTCGCGTTACGGAGCTTTGCGAAGCGAAGCTGATTGGCTCTCTGGTGTCTGTAAACATTCCAAACAGTACGGAGCGGCCGCCATCTTGTCTCTCGGTAGGATCGAGAGACAAGAGGAGGCCAAAGCGAAGGGGCAAATGACCATAAGGGGGCATAGTAGATCCTCCCTGACCCCCTAGGTTTGATGTGGAGGCTTTAAAAGGGCTCCGCGGGGCAAAAAAAAAAAAATAATAATAGTTTTTTTTTGGTGGGGTGCGCGAAGCGAAGCTGATTGGCTCTCTGGTGTCTGTAAACATTCCAAACAGTACGGAGCGGCCGCCATCTTGTCTCTCGGTAGGATCGAGAGTCAAGAGGAGGCCAAAGCGAAGGGGCAAATGACCATAAGGGGGCATAGTAGATCCTCCCTGACCCCCTAGGTTTGATGTGGAGGCTTTAAAAGTGCTCCGCGGGGCAAAAAAAAAAAAATAACGGTTTTTTTTGGTGGGGTGCGCCCGGTTCGCGTAACGGGAAGCGGACTGGGGAGCGTACTACAAGGAAACAAGAATGATTGACTTTTAACTTATTGTATGTTTATAGACTTTTTTTTTTCTTTTTTTTCTGCTGAGTGACGTCTCGGCCTATGTCCACGGGATGCAGTCCCTACCATCTCGGCGTTTAAGCCCAGGGGGACCGGTAGTGTGGGAGAGATAACGTCTGTTAACGTTCGATTCGAAGGAAATCAGGAAGTGTTGATAAACATTGTCTGCGCCATCTTGCCTTTTTTCAAATGCCACACTTTTGTCGTGCACGGCAGCCATTTTAGATGCCTTGACCAGACCCACTCTCTGCACGCTGTCGATCCTTAGCATGGCTCCCCACCCTCGCAAGCATCTCCCCCAGGCACTGGTCACCCCCGCTCTCTGTCTTATGCATGGGCAATAAACCTCCCCCCATCTGCGCTGCTCTTCCCTGAGAATCACACCCTGTGCCCGCCCGACACCTCCCTTTCGCCCTATTCACTACCGCACCCTCTGACACTCCTCTTCCTCTGTGTCCGATTGTCCAGGCCGGTCCCAGGCTATCAGGTAGCCCTGCAGATGTAGTTTATGGCCCCAGCTGTAAAGAATCACCCCTCTTCAAAGGAGTTACAGTAGATCAAGGCCCCCACCCGATGAGATCCGTCACACCACACGCGTTCCTACTATCTGAAAACCATCCTGTATTGTGATTGGGGAGGGGACCGAGCCTGAAGCGGAAGATTCCAGGGATGCCTCTTTGTACATCAAAGTTTTTACAATTATGTGTCACATTAAAAATATATAGCACTCCAACAAAGTAGTAGGATTATAAAACTTTAATAACTTATAAATATATACAACGCAACAAAAACAGTAAAAACATTTAAACATTTTTAGGAAAAAAGAAGCAACAATGGTCAGTAGCTGTGTTTTGTGCGAATAGTTCCAAGGCAGCACAACGTGCTGAGTTCTGGATGGCACCCAGGTGATGTTGCCTGGGTGCCGCACTGGTTTTGGGTATCCTACAATGCTGCTCCGAATAACGGCGTGGGGCGTCCCGGGGGGTGGCTCATCAGTAGCGGTCTGTTGTGCGAATAGTCCCAAGGCAGCAGAACGCGCTGAGATGTGGATGGCACCCAGGTGATGTCAAGTAAGTTGCCGCACTGGTTTTGGTATCCTACAATGCTGCTCCGAATAACGGCGTGGGGCGCCCCGGGGGGGGGGGGTGAGGCGGTGTGAACGGGCCTCCCCAGGTGGAGGCTCGTCTGCTGTAGTGGGGCGCCCCTTTACCGTTTCAGTTGCCATGCCGCCCGCTTTTGGTACACTGTGACAAAATCCGCCATTCAGCTGAGATGCGCTCACTATTGCGGTGCAGCGATAGGCGGCTGCCACAGGACTCTCAAAATGGCGGCAGGCTCTTTCCTTTTTGGGCACGGCGTGGGGCGCCCCGGGGGGGGGGGGGTGAGGTGGCGTGAACGGGCCTCCCCAGGTGGAGGCTCGTCTGCTGTAGTGGGGCGCCCCTTTACCGTTTCAGTTGCCATTCCGCCCGCTTTTGGTACACTGTGCCAAAATCCGCCATTCAGCTGAGTTGAGCCCACTCTTGCGGTGCAGCGATAGGCGGCTGCCACAGGACTCTCAAAATGGCGGCAGGCTCTTTCCTTTTTGGGCCTGGTCCACTGAAATGGCCCTGGACACCTTGGAAATCGGACGCTTGTCTGCTAGGTCTTGGACCCCATTCTCGAAAGCGTCCCCTCAGCCTTGAGGATTCTACAAAAGTCTTGGGGCCCCCCGACTCCTGCAGGCTTCCGGTGGGGAGCGGCTGCCATGATTGCTCGTGGAATGACCACGACGGAGCCACGAGATGGTGGTGCTTTCATGCTGACACCAGCTTCAGTCTGAAACATCCAGAAACAAGGTGAGGCTTTCATCGTTTGGGAAAAAAAAAAGTTTTCATCCAATGAAAAGTGTTATTTTTAGGTCATATGATCAAGCCTTCCATCATTAGAAAACCAAAAGTAAAATGAACCAATGAAAAGTTTTATAAACAAGTCACATGACCTGTTATGCGGCATAGGGTATAAAAAGCGTAGAAAATCCATTGGCACGTGAGGCGGCGTCAGTAGCGGACCGATGTGCGAATAGGCCGAAGGCAGCACAACGCGCCAAGATCCGGATGGCACGAGGTGGTGTCCACCAAGTTGCCGCACTGGTGTGGCCATCCTACAATGCTGCGCTTAAAGTCGGCGTGGGGTGCCCCGTTGGCCTGTGAGGCGGCGTCAGTAGCGGACCGATGTGCGAATAGGCCGAAGGCAGCAGAACGCGCCAAGATCCGGATGGCACCGAGGTGGTGTCCAGCAAGTTGCCGCACTGGTGTGGCCATCCTACAATGCTGCGCCGAAAGTCGGCGTGGGGCGCCCCGTTGGCCTGTGAGTTCGCGTCAGTAGCGGACCGATGTGCGAATAGGCCGAAGGCAGCACAACGCGCCAAGATCCGGATGGCACCGAGGTGGGGTCCAGCAAGTTGCCGCACTGGTGTGGCCATCCTACAATGCTGCGCCGAAAGTCGGCGTGGGGTGCCCCGTTGGCCTGTGAGGCGGCGTCAGTAGCGGACCGATGTGCGAATAGGCCGAAGGCAGCAGAACGCGCCAAGATCCGGATGGCACCGAGGTGGTGTCCAGCAAGTTGCCGCACTGGTGTGGCCATCCTACAATGCTGCGCCGAAAGTCGGCGTGGGGCGCTCCGTTGGCCTGTGAGTTCGCGTCAGTCAGTGGGGGTTGTTTGAGGATCTGACTGCATTGGAAAGCAATGTGATGCTGTGCGTCGCCCCCAAGATGAAGGTTCCTCGGCTGCAGTGGGGCGCCCCTTGGTGTTTCACTCGCTATGCAGCTGAGTTGCGTGCGCACTTGCGGCGAATAGGCCGAAGGCAGCACAACAATATTTTCGGAATGGAAGACACCACAAGGCGCTGAGATTCGGTTGGCACCGAGGTGGTGTCTAGCAAGTTGCCGCACTGGTGTGGCCATCCTACAATGCTGCTCCGAATAACGGCGTGGGGTGCCCGAAGGGGGGGGGAGGCGGCGTGAACGGGCCTCCCCAGGTGGAGGCTCGTCTGCTGTAGTGGGGCGCCCCTTTACCGTTTAAGTTGCCATTCAGCTGAGTTTCGGCCGCTCTTGATGCTACAGCGACAGGCGGCTGCAACAGGACTCTCAAAATGGCGGCCTGTTCTTTGGATTTGGGCCTGGTCCACTAAAATGGCCCTGGGACACCTTAGAACTCGGACGCTCGAATTTTTTTTCCTTTCCTCTACATGCAAAAAAGGTAAATGCCCGGTACGTTACCTGCCTCATCTGCCACGATGTACTCTCCAGAGGAACCGAAAAAAAATATAGTTATGGTAACTATACCATGCATCGTCATATGGAGTGGTGGCACCGATTAATTATAGTGCTGCACAAAAGAGAGATTTGGAGGAGAACCCCCGACCTGCCAGTACATTCACCAAAGAAGTGGCACTGACAGCATCAGAGGCAAGGGAAACGGTCCCAAATATTTAGAAGAACTTTGGAAAGATTAAAATGACATGTTTAGATTGTGGCAAATTAATTTCATGTGGACAGATGAGTGTTACTCTAATAAATACAGCATATGAACATCATCATAGTCGATGGTTGGTGGAGACATTTTGACTATATTCTGGACCTGCGTTGTCGCGTAATGCGTCATATGACGCACCGCGTTAGCGCATCCGGAAGTGCTCCGGTGCGCGAAGCGCAGCTTCCCGGAAGCGATCCGGGGCGCGGCGCGCAGCGCGTAACGTAAGCATAACAGGTCATGTGACTTGTTAATAAAACTTTTCACTGGTTCATTTTACTTTTCTTATTCTAATGATGAAAGGCTTGGTCATATGACCTAAAAATTACCGGCGGTTGGAACACAACCACTTTCAGCAGGCTAAATAGTTCTGTTAAATGACAACAGAAGGGACAGGCAACAAGAACCATCAGTCAAAGAGGGGAGGGCAAGTTCTTCTCTACCGGTTCACGTTGGGGCGGACGCTTTCGAGAATGGAGCCCAAGCTCTAGCAGACAAGCGTCCGGGTTCCAAGGTGTCGCAGGGCCATTTTAGTGGACCACGCCCAAATCTGAAGAGCCGGCCGCCATTTTGAGAGTCCTGTGGCAGCCGCCTATCGCTGCACCGCAAGAGCGGGAGCAACTCAAGTACATGGTGAGCGAGACGCTGTAGTCGAAAGAGCGGGCGGTAAACAGCTGAATAGCGGAAGAGGCACAGTGTAGCAAAAGCGGGCGGAATGGCAACTGAAACGGTAAAGGGGCGCCCCACTACAGCGTGTCTTTAGGTGAAACGGATTGTGGGACAAGGTCAAGAATGGAAGAGTCACCAAAAGGCAAAAAGTTCCGCTTGACCCCGGGAGCCGGCCACCTATGTCGGGTGCGATCTCAGGCCACACCAGGGCAACACGACTTGGGGAGGGGGCCGGAGCCAAGCGCCCCCTCCGAGTCCGCGCCATCACACCGTCCCTCGGGGGCCTCCGTCAAGCGGTTCAGGGTGGCACTGCATCACATTGTTTTCAAATGCAGTCACGTCCTCAAACAGCCCCCACTTACATTGAGAATAGTGAAGCTGTAGCAAGTGCAAATAGGCTTCAGACAGTGTTACAAGCACTCCTCAAAACTTTGAACTATCAGAGTGCATGAGTTTCATGCTCGATCGATTGAGCTAGCCGGATCGGGCAACAAAAAGTATAAAATAGTTATTTAATAAAATGTTTTACCCTGTTACTTTGCTGGTGTGTTGTATATATTTGTAATATTTGCATAGAGTTTATCGTTATTTTGGGCGGGGTGGGTGGCGGAGCCGAGCTGTCTTGCAGCCATCATGGTGTGGAGCTCAGTTCATCTCACTAGTTTCGTATTTCTCATGAGGGGTTGTTCCTAATGTTTCTATTTTAGCGAGGTCAAAAAGAGATCCCATTAGTGGCCTACTGATTTTGCTCAATCCCTTTTGTTTTTTTACACGATTTTTCACTATCTGCAAAGACTAAACAGAGTATTGCGACTCTGTGCTTGTTTGTAAATAGAGAATGAACCAAAGAGAACCAATTCTACAACAGTAAATGCTTGGATAACAATCAATCAAATGGAGAGAGAAGCAGGCACGACGGATTACAACGGGGGCAAAGGCCTGCGTTAACTACCCTTCACTATCTGCAAAGAGAGAGTACTCCTAATAGAAATGAGGGGGGGGGCAGAATTCAAAGCAGATCAGTGTGCATAAACACGAAAATGTTTTTACTTACCATGTACTTGACATTCGACAGCTTATGATATTTGCTATTAAAAAACCATTGAAATTCACTGAAAAAACCATAGGTTATAGACCATATATAGTTAGGAATTAGCATTTAAAAAACCTTGAAAATTCACTGAAAAAACCATAGGTTATAGACCATATATAGTTAGGAATTAGCATTTAAAAAACCTTATTTTACTCACACAAAACCATTGAAATTCCATCTATAGTTAGTTGCACTAACTATATATCGCGCACCCGCAATCCACTGCTGATGATGTCACATATTACATCATTCATGACATGGTCAGTGACATCACTGATGACATCACTGATGACATCTCAAATGACATCACTGATGACATCACTGATGACATCTCATTTGACATCATTCTTGTGCTAATACGATAAACCTCTTCAGACTCTAATATAACCTTAGATACACTCAGTGTATACAGACACTCACACACTGTCACTCCTCCATGGAGTTACTCACACACCTAGTCAGTCATGCAAAGAAACAATCTCACCTCCATTCCCTCAACTATACAGATATACACATTACTTATTCAAACATATACTAACACATATTTACTCTCTTATACAATCCCTGATACAAGTTCACAATGATCCATACAGCCACTCACACATTCAGTGGCTCTCATGCACAGTTATTTATATATGCCAACTCTCACATGTACTGTGTTTTACATATGTACTTACTATGACATGTAGCATTGAGATATCCATTCACTCATCAATACACTCATGCACACAGTCAACCGCCCATGTAGCTGTTTCCACATGCACTCTTGAACTCATACACCTAGTGAATCAACTGCTCACACATCTATGCACAGAGTCACACACCTCCCAGCCACCCCCACACAAACTCAATCTCCCATACAAATACTTGGGCAACCAATCAATAACACATATAACCTCTCGTATAGCTAATGATCAACACATGCAGCAGTTTACATCACAACAGACATACTGATGCACATATTCAGACAGTTTAGTCACTAACCCATGCATTTAGTACGACACATTTATTCACTCACTCATACAGTCAGTCACGCACCTACTAAATCCTTCATCCAGACACTTATACATCCACTCATTCTTCAATAAATCAAACATATTTAAACTTTACAGAAACACACAGTCACTGGATGATGTCATCAGTGATGTCATCAGTGATGTCATTTGAGATGTCATCAGTGATGTCATCAGTGATGTCATTTGAGATGTCATCAGTGATGTCATCAGTGATGTCACTGACCATGTCATGAATGATGTAATATGTGACATCATCAGCAGTGGATTGCGGGTGCGCGATATATAGTTAGTGCAACTAATATATATATATATACATATATGTATATATGTATATATATATATATATAGATATACACACACAAGAAAACCACAGTACAATAGAATAGAATAAAATAGAATAGAATAAAATAGAAGGGATTTGTGTATAGCGCATGGCTACCTGAAAGCATCCCAGCGCTGTATGATCACTAGGGTCAGAACTCCCTTTTAAGGAAAGAGCCAGGTTTTGAGTTGTTTACGAAAAACAAGATGAATGGTTTTTTTTCCGCAGCTGCAACGGAAGGCTGTTCCACAGCTTGAAGGCGTTGTAGGTGAAGCGACGGCCTCCACTTCTGGTCTTCCTTATCCTTGGTACCACTGCGAGGTGCATCTCATTCGAGCGGAAGCTTCTAGGGGCCTTGTAAGGGCGGATCAGGGATTCGAAAATAGTAGACCCATTACCCCCAAGGGATCTATGAATGACGCACAAGGCCTTAATGTTGATTCTTTCCTGTACTGGAAGCCAATGGAGCGTGTGGAGTGCCGGTTTAGCGGAGCTTAGTTTCTGGGTTCCCGTAAGCAGCCTTGCAGCAGAATTCTGCACAGTCTGTAGTTTTTAAATTACATAGAGGGGGCGCCCAGGTAAAGGGCATTATTATAATCTATCCTTGAAAGGATCAGTACTTGGACCAGTGTTTTTTTGGCTTGCTCTGGTAGCAGAAGCAGAATTTTGTGAATCATTCTGAGTAAGCCGAAGCAGAGTGCAGTAGTTTTCCTGGCTTGGACATTGAAAGAAAGATCTTGGTCCAGCTAAACACCCAGATTCTTTATTTCTGTTTTCGGTGTAGGTATTGAGCCCATGCAGGCTGGCCACATGGTATTGTCTTTGAGAGTAAGCTGGCTGCCAAGTAGCATAAGTTCAGTCTTATCGCCGTTGAGTGTTAATTGGGAAAGACTCATCCAATTGGTGACTTCCTCCAGGCAGTGGTGGAGACTCAGGGATGAATGGTTGGTCTGAGTCAGCGCTACCACACTGGGTATAGCCGGCGTATGTGACTATGTGGATCCCAAAGGGGACAACCGTCTCCGCGAGTGGATGCGTGTAAACGTTAAAAAGCATAGGGACTCCACATTTGAGGGGGGCTGGTTTAGACAGAGCATCACCTGAGAACACATGAAAGCACCTATCCTCCAAAAAGGATTTGAGCCAGGATAGCTCCTTGCCAGATACGCCTAGATTCATTAGACGGTGAGTCAAAATCTGGTGGTTCACTGTATCGAAGGTTGCACTTAGGTCGAGGAGTATGATGGCGGCTGTGCCTCCTGAGTCAACAATCTTCCTTCCTTCCTCTACCAGCGCCAGTAAGGCGATCTCGGTACCCTGGCAAGGGCGAAAGCCCATTTGTGAGGGGTGGAGCAGGTGATTGGATTCCAGGAATGCTGTAAAATACAATGACAGGTTTGTTCCACTTAAAGCACAGACAGACCTTCAAGACAAAACGAGATACATAGAGCAGTCTAAAACAAACAATACATATAAATAAATAAATATCCCAGGAGCTGCAAAATAGGAGGGAAAGAAGGAAAGGTCATCTGTTGGCATCGATATATCGATGACCTTTTCCTAGTGTGGAAAGGTGACTTAGTAACAGCGCATGAATATATCAATGTCCTAAATAGGAATAAAATCAATCTACATTTCTCGGGAACAGTAAGTCCGGTGGCAGCGGACTATCTGGATCTCAGGATTTATGTAGAAGAAGGACATCTCCACACAAGTCTCTTCAGAAAACATACTGCTGGCAATTCGACACTCTTTGCCAGCAGTAGCCACCCTCCTCAACTGATCAACAGCATCCCCTACGGGGAACTGTTGAGGCTTCGTAGGAACTGTTTAAAAACATCTGATTTCGAAGCGGCTGCTTCGGAATGTATATCCCGGTTTAAGGTCAGGGGCTATGGGGAGAACCTACTCAACAACACACTTAGTAGAGTCAGAGGAGTAGAGAGACAGACCCTCCTGACTAATAATCCTGACCAGGGGAATCGCAGAAGAACACCAGGTGATGACAAGGGCAAATTCAGAGTTATAACCCCCTATTCATCAGGAGCGGAAACATTAAGAGCAATGCTTAGGAAGAATTGGCATATTCTCCTAACAGACATTGTACTGAAAGATGATCTACCAAGCCAGCCACTCTTAACTTTCAGCAAGGCCAGATCATTAGGCGATATGTTGGTGACCAGCCATCTCGAAAAAGTGCCCCCGAGAAGTAATACTTTAAAGGAGCAAAGAGGCTTTTACCCCTGCGGCCGCTGCAAAGCGTGCGCAGGAAGTAAAAGAGTCCTCTCTTATACCATAACTGAGACTGGCAAGAAATTATATATCAACAAATTTATCACCTGCAGCACACAATATGCTGTTTATTGCCTTCAGTGTCCATGTGGCCTGCGCTACATTGGGAGCACTATTAAGGAGATTAAGCTCAGAATACTCGAACATATGCGAGCAATCGACAAGGTGGATCAGGCTTATCCTGTGGCTCGCCACTTTGCGGAGGCCCACAATCGAGATCGGAGCAAGCTCCAGTATTTTGGCCTAGATGTTGTCCCCCACAATATACGTGGTGGTGACCGCCTACGTAGATTAAGAAGACTTGAATCCCGCTATATCATAGACCTTACAACCAAACATCCCAAAGGTCTGAATAGTGGGGAGGAGATGGCCTTTCATCTGGGGAAATAGGTACATAAAAACCTGATAACAACATTAGATACACATGGTTTTGTGATGATAGCTCACTGAAATAACTGTAATTAGAACTATTTGAGTGTCACTTTCCATGTATTGTCTGTAAGAAATGGATGCACAAGCTCTTTATAATGATCTAATTTAAGTCATATGATTATACATATGTACGAGAGTCCCCTTTATGCCACATGATCCATAGTGTTTCATCTATTCCAAAATTCTTCAGTATGATTTTACAATATGGTTAGAGTTCGGAATTTGTGAAATATCATTCTGATTGAGTATATGGATTCACTGAAAGAGACTCTCGTTATTCACATTTGTAATTTTATTTTACCTTTGATGAGATCTCATGCGTTGTCTGCTGCGATGCGCGAGGCATCTTATTATAGGAACCCCACACTTTAGTTATGAGTAACTTCTATTGTAATGTTGCAGAATTAGAAGTCTCAGAAATTGATTTAATGCATGTGACTACTTATTTTATAAGGGGACATTAGCCGATCCACGGCTGGATGTTTTTTGAGTCCATTTTGGATGTTTATAAGTTATATACCATGCATGTAATATGGCTGCTGCCCATTTGTGGGCTTTAATTCGTCTCTTGTGGATTAATGTTATTCAAAACAAACACTGAAAGATGTCCGCCGCCATTGTATGTATGGTGTAAATCCCCTTTCTATGTCCATGCCTATGTGAATGTGGGAGTGACTTTGTAAGTTTAAAAACATGTCGGGAGTAAACACAGTGCATCACACACTGACGAAGGCAGAACGCCGAAACGCGTCTGTGTGCACCCCCTTGCTAAATAAAATCTAGCGTGTTGAAACCCTCCACCCTCGAGTGCTGTGACATTCTTCCACGAGTTTGGGAGGATTTGGAGCGTCATAAATAAATATATATATATATATATATATATATATATATATATATATATATATATATATATATATTTATTTATTTTTTTGTGACCAAAGCGCCCTGCAGCTTGGGGAGTTCACTCGCCTTCACTCTACCATCCGGCTTTATCATGCAGCCTGCCTTCCTGCGCCAAAAATTAACTGCTGCCAACGCGTTTCAAGGTTCTCACACCCCTTCTTCCTGGGCAATTACACACGAGACCTGGCGCTCGTATTTTTTCTTTTCCATCTTTTTATTGGTAGTCAACCCGTGAAGGGCGTGTGCGTCATTTCATCATCTTCAAATTGCATCATGGGACATCGAGTCTTTATACGAGTTAAGGTTTGCCTTTGGTAAGTCCAAGTGTTCAATGTGCATATTTATTTTCCATTATTTCATTCCTTAGTAGGTACGGTGCATTCTGGCTGGCTCAATCTGCATATCGAGCGAAGTCCTGATCCAGTCATGAAGGTCACGACGGCAGTCCTGTCAGCCGTTTTGTACCTCTCTTCCAGCTGGCAGTGGTGCACTCCCCGCGGATGGACCACCGCGAAATAATTTTGTAACCAAAGCGCCCTGCAGCTTGGGGAGTTCACTCGCCTTCACTCTACCATCCGGCTTTATCATGCAGCCTGCCTTCTTGCGCCAAAAATTAACTGCTGCCAACGCGTTTCAAGGTTCTCACACCCCTTCTTCCTGGGCAATTACACACGACACCTGGCGCTCGTATTTTTTCTTTTCCATCTTTTTATTGGTAGTCAACCCGTGAAGGGCGTGTGCGTCATTCATCATCTTCAAATTGCATCATGGGACATCGAGTCTTTATACGAGTTAAGGTTTGCCTTTGGTAAGTCCAAGTGTTCAATGTTCATATTTATTTTCCATTATTTCATTCCTTAGTAGGTATGGTGCATTCTGGCTGGCTCAATCTGCATATCGAGCGAAGTCCTGATCCAGTCATGAAGGTCACGACAGCAGTCCTGTCAGCTGGTTTGTACCTCTCTTCCAGCTGGCAGTGGTGCACTCCCCGCGGATGGACCACCGCGAAATAATTTTGTAACCAAAGCGCCCTGCAGCTTGGGGAGTTCACTCGCCTTCACTCTACCATCCGGCTTTATCATGCAGCCTGCCTTCCTGCGCCAAAAATTAACTGCTGCCAACGCGTTTCAAGGTTCTCACACCCCTTCTTCCAGGGCAATTACACACGACACCTGGCGCTCGTATTTTTTCTTTTCCATCGTTTTATTGGTAGTCAACCCGTGAAGGGCGTGTGCGTCATTTCATCATCTTCAAATTGCATCATGGGACATCGAGTCTTTATACGAGTTAAGGTTTGCCTTTGGTAAGTCCAAGTGTTCAATGTGCATATGTATTTTCCATTATTTCATTCCTTAGTAGGTATGATGCATTCTGGCTGGCTCAATCTGCATATCGAGCGAAGTCCTGATCCAGTCATGAAGGTCACGACGGCAGTCCTGTCAGCTGGTTTGTACCTCTCTTCCAGCTGGCAGTGGTGCACTCCCCGCGGATGGACCACCGCGAAATAATTTTGTAACCAAAGCGCCCTGCAGCTTGGGGAGTTCACTCGCCTTCACTCTACCATCCGGCTTTATCATGCAGCCTGCCTTCCTGCGCCAAATATTAACTGCTGCCAACGCGTTTCAAGGTTCTCACACCCCTTCTTCCTGGGCAATTACACACGACACCTGGCGCTCGTATTTTTTCTTTTCCATCTTGTTATTGGTAGTCAACCCGTGAAGGGCGTGTGCGTCATTTCATCATCTTCAAATTGCATCATGGGACATCGAGTCTTTATACGAGTTAAGGTTTGCCTTTGGTAAGTCCAAGTGTTCAATGTGCATATTTATTTTCCATTATTTCATTCCTTAGTAGGTATGGTGCATTCTGGCTGGCTCAATCTGAATATCGAGCGAAGTCCTGATCCAGTCATGAAGGTCACGACGGCAGTCCTGTCAGCTGGTTTGTACCTGTCTTCCAGCTGGCAGTGGTGCACTCCCCACGGATGGACCACCGCTAAATAATTTTGTAACCAAAGCGCCCTGCAGCTTGGGGAGTTCACTCGCCTTCACTCTACCATCCTGCTTTATCATGCAGCCTGCCTTCCTGCGCCAAACATTAACTGCTGCCAACGCGTTTCAAGGTTCTCACACCCCTTCTTCCTGGGCAATTACACACGACACCTGGCGCTCGTATTTTTTCTTTTCCATCTTTTTATTGGTAGTCAACCCGTGAAGGGCGTGTGCGTCATTTCATCATCTTCAAATTGCATCATGGGACATTGAGTCTTTATATGAGTTAAGGTTTGCCTTTGGTAAGTCGAAGTGTTCAATGTGCATATTTATTTTCCATTATTTCATTCCTTAGTAGGTATGGTGCATTCTGGCTGTCTCAATCTGCATATCGAGCGAAGTCCTGATCCAGTCATGAAGGTCACGACGGCAGTCCTGTCAGCTGGTTTGTACCTCTCTTCCAGCTGGCAGTGGTGCACACCCCGCGGATGGACCACCGCGAAATAATTTTGTAACCAAAGGCCCTGCAGCTTGGGGAGTTTACTCGCCTTCACTGTACCATCCGGCTTTATCATGCAGCCTGCCTTCCTGCGCCAAAAATTAACTGCTGCCAACGCGTTTCAAGGTTCTCACACCCCTTCTTCCTGGGCAATTACACACGACACCTGGCGCTCGTATTTTTTCTTTTCCATCTTTTTATTGGTAGTCAACCCGTGAAGGGCGTGTGCGTCATTTCATCATCTTCAAATTGCATCATGGGACATCGAGTCTTTATACGAGTTAAGGTTTGCCTTTGGTAAGTCCAAGTGTTCAATGTGCATATTTATTTTCCATTATTTCATTCCTCAGTAGGTATGGTGCATTCTGGCTAGCTCAATCTGCATATCGAGCGAAGTCCTGATCCAGTCATGAAGGTCACGACGGCAGTCCTGTCAGCTGGTTTGTACCTCTCTTCCAGCTGGCAGTGGTGCACTCCCCGCGGATGGACCACCGTGAAATAATTTTGTAACCAAAGCGCCCTGCAGCTTGGGGAGTTCACTCGCCTTCACTCTACCATCCGGCTTTATCATGCAGCCTGCCTTCCTGCGCCAAAAATAACTGCTGCCAACGCGTTTCAAGGTTCTCACACCCCTTCTTCCTGGGCAATTACACACAACACCTGGCGCTCGTATTTTTTCTTTTCCATCTTTTTATTGGTAGTCAACCCGTGAAGGGCGTGTGCGTCATTTCATCATCTTCAAATTGCATCATGGGACATCGAGTCTTTATACGAGTTAAGGTTTGCCTTTGGTAAGTCCAAGTGTTCAATGTGCATATTTATTTTCCATTATTTCATTCCTTAGTAGGTATGGTGCATTCTGGCTGGCTCAATCTGCATATCGAGCGAAGTCCTGATCCAGTCATGAAGGTCACGACGGCAGTCCTGTCAGCTGGTTTGTATCTCTCTTCCAGCTGGCAGTGGTGCACTCCCCGCGGATGGACCAGGAATGAATTTGAAGATGATGAAATGACGCACACGCCCTTCACGGGTTGACTACCAATAAAAAGATGGAAAAGAAAAAATACGAGCGCCAGGTGTCGTGTGTAATTGCCCAGGAAGAAGGGGTGTGAGAACCTTGAAACGCCTTGGCAGCAGTTAATTTTTGGCGCAGGAAGGCAGGCTGCATGATAAAGCCGGATGGTAGAGTGAAGGCGAGTGAACTCCCCAAGCTGCAGGGCGCTTTGTTTACAAAATTATTTCGCGGTGGTCCATCCGCGGGGTGTGCACCACTGCCAGCTGGAAGAGAGGTACAAACCAGCTGACAGGACTGCCGTCGTGACCTTCATGACTGGATCAGGACTTCGCTCGATATGCAGATTGAGCCAGCCAGAATGCACCATACCTACTAAGGAATGAAATAATGGAAAATAAATATGCACATTGAACACTTGGACTTACCAAAGGCAAACCTTAACTCGTATAAAGACTCGATGTCCCATGATGCAATTTGAAGATGATGAAATGACTCACACGCCCTTCACGGGTTGACTACCAATAAAAAGATGGAAAAGAAAAAATAAGAGCACCAGGTGTCGTGTGTAATTGCCCAGGAAGAAGGGGTGTGAGAACCTTGAAACGCGTTGGCAGCAGTTAATTTTTGGCGCAGGAAGGCAGGCTGCATGATAAAGCCGGATGGTAGAGTTGTGGAAAATGACTAAAATCGGTATACATAAGCGGCGTTCATTTATGTTCACCACAGCCACTGTTGAAAGTAAAGCGACAATCATGAAACAGTAGCCACGCCATCTTGTCCCTTTTAGGCCCCATCGCGAACGTAGGTGGCAGCCATTTTGTGTGTCACGACCTCTCTGCCCACTGCCAATAGCCTGTGCGTCTCTCCCCCTCACTCCCCAGCCTTGCAAGCATTCCCCCGTGCCCCGACAGCCCCCGGTTTCTCCTGCTTGGGCCATAAGCGCACCTCTAGCGCGACCCTGTCTCCGAGCCACATCCCGTGCTGAACCCCCTCGCTCTTTCATCTCATTCAAAGAACAGGCCCTTTAGATAACCTCTTCCTCCCAGCCCAAATGTCCAGTCTGATCCCAGGCCATCACTTAGCCCGACAGATGCAGTTTATTGCCCCCTACAGTAGGACCTCGCCTCACATCAAAGGAGCGGTGGTTAATCAATACCCTCACACCTCCAGATCCGACCGATCGCTCACTTTCCCGTTCCCAGCGGAATTCCAGCTGCGCGACAACCACCACATGCTGAGGTTGAGGTGGGAACTCTACTGTAAATATGTGTGGGAACGGGGGTGAAGCGGGGATTCCGAGGATGTCTTTCCGTACATCAAAGTATTGACAAGAATGTGTTTCATGTAATAAAGCAATAAACCTGTGTATAAGAGGCCAAGCCTCAAGGATGCGTTTAGAGCACCTCGAGAAGATACCCTGTTGTCTGATTTTACGTGTTCTGCTCCGTCGGAATAAACTCCTGTTTCCTGCCTTCTGTCTCCAGCGCCTGCCTCTTTGTTTGGTAATCTCGAATGGTATGAGAGGCTGCTAACGCCGGGCAAATACTGAAGGGTTCTTGGTCGAATTCGGCCCTACCTTTTCTACAATTGGCGTCCCAAACGTGGGGCCCATCAGTGACACGTGGATCCAGTGGGAGAGGTCCCAACGACAGAGTGAACGACTGCAACGATCGGGAAGTGCACCTGCCCGATAGACCCTCGTCTGGCAGCCGATCATCCGAACTTCACTGGTTCTGAGCAGACCTCTCTCAAGTGATCTACGGTCCTGACTGGGAACCATCAGGAGTGCCACAGCAATTACGGAGAATAGAGGACGATCAGGCGATGGAAGCGGAAGACGAGAAACTGTCCATGCGGTCCGGGTAAGGTCGTGTAAACACGACGAATTGCGAATTGATTGTTTGATTGTTTGAAAATACTAGTATTACTCATTTGATTGTTTCTGAGAGATTCTCTATTTGCAAACAAGCACAGAGTCGCCATACTCTGTTTAGTCTTTGCAGATAGTGATGGGTAGGTAACGCAGGCTTTTGCCCCATTGTAATCCGTCGTGCCTACTTCCCTCTCCATTTGATTGATTGTTATCCAAGCATTTACTGTTTTGGAATTGGTTCTCTTTGGATCATTCTCTATTTGCAAACAAGCACAGAGTCGCAATACTCTGTTTAGTCTTTGCAGATAGTGAAGGATAGGTAACGCAGGCTTTTGCCCCCATTGTAATCCGTTGTGCCTATTTTTATCCCTCATTTGATTGATTGTTTGACCGAACATTGACCGTTCGGAATTGGTTCTCTTTGGATCATTCTCTATTTACAAATAAGCACAGAGTCGCAATACTCTGTTTAGTCCTTGTGAATAGTGAAGGATAGGTAACGCTGGCTTTTGCCCCCATTGTAATCCGTCGTGCCTATTTTTATCCGTCATTTGATTGATTGTTTATCCGAACATTAATCGTTCGGAATTGGTTCTCTTTCGGTTATTTTCTATTCACAAATAAGCACAGGGTCGCAATACTCTGTTTAGTCTTTGCGGATAGTGAAGGATAGGTAGTGCAGACTTTTGTCCCCTTTGTAACCCGTCATGCCTATCTTTGCCCCGTTTGTTGGTAGTTGGTTCAGCCCGGACGGTTTATTAGAGGTAGATCATCCGGCTCCACCGGAAGACGCCCCTAATAAAAAGGACATAAATAAGAAAATTTTTAAAAAATGCGGATTAGCCGCTGTATCGTGCTAGCAAACAATAACATAAAAATTGTTAGGAAAAACAAAAGGAGTCGAGCAAAATCAGTAGGCCACTGATGGGATCTTTTTTTGACCTCGCTAAAATAGAAACATTAGGAACAACCCCTCATGAGAAATATGAAACTAGTGAGAAGAATCGAGCTCGACGCCATGATGGCTGCAAGACAGCTCGGCTCCACCGCCTGTTAAAATCTAGACTGCGATGTAAACATTATCGGCGCCATCTTGTCCCCTTTTAGCTCAAACGTGCGCGTAAATAGCAGCCATTTTGAACACCATGGCCTCTCTGCCCACTACCGATAGCTCGCGCATCTCTCTCTCTCTCTCTGACCCCGCCAGCGTCCCCCGCGCGCTGACAGCCCACGTTCTCACATGCTTGGGCCATAAACCACCCCTTCAGCGCGGCCTTGCCCCAGAGCCACATTCCGTACCCGACTAACACCTCCCACCGTCCCTTTGATGATCACGCATCCTTTGATGAACCCCCTTTCTCTGTGCCCGATTGTCCCGCCCGATCCCAGGCCATCACCTAGCCCCGCGGATACAGTTTATTGCCCCTTACAGTAGGAAGCTGTCCTTCTTCGAAGAATCTATGAATGATAAAGGCCCCCACCCCATGAGATCCGATCAGCCGCGCACATTCCGGGAGCCGGAGGGATATCCAGCTGCGCAATAGTCATCACCTACTGAGATCAGGGTGGGACTTTTACTGTAAATATATGTGGGAACGAGTTTGGAGCGGAGATTCCGAGGATGCCTTTCCGTACATCAAGGCATTAACAAGAATGTGTTTTATGTAATAAAGCAATAAACCTGTGTATAAGAGGCCAGGCCCCAAGGATGCGTTTAGAGCACCTCGAGAAGATACCCTGTTGTCTGATTTGACGTGTTCTGCTCCGTCGGAATAAACTCCTGTTTCCTGCCTTCTGTCTCCAGCGCCTGCCTCTTAGTTTGGTAATCTCGAATGGTATGAGAGGCGGCTAACGCCGGGCAAATACTGAAGGGTTCTTGGTCGAATACGGCCCTACCTTTCAACAATTGGCGTCCCAAACGTGGGGCCCATCAGCGACGCGTGGATCCAGTGGGAGAGGTCCCAACGACAGAGTGAACGACTGCAACGATCGGGAAGAGCTCCTGCCCGATAGACCCTCGTCTGGCAGTCGATCATCCGAACTTCACCGGTTCCGAGCAGACCTCTCTCGAGTGATCTACGGTCCTGACTGGGAACCATCAGGAGTGCCACAGCAATTACGGAGAACGGAGGACGATCAGGCGCTGGAAGCGGAAGACGAGAAACTGTCCATGCGGTCCGGGTAAGGTCGTGTAACACGACGAATTGCGAATTGATTGTTTGATTGTTTGAAAATACTAGTATTACTCATTTGATTGTTTCTGAGAGATTCTCTATTTGCAAACAAGCACGGAGTCGCCATACTCTGTTTAGTCTTTGCAGATAGTGAAGGGTAGGTAACGCAGGCCTTTGCCCCCGTTGTAACCCGTCGTGCCTACTTCCCTCTCCATTTGATTGATTGTTATCCAAGCATTTACTGTTTTGGAATTGGTTCTTTTTGGATCATTCTCTATTTACAAAAAAGCACAGAGTCGCAATACTCTGTTTAGTCCTTGTGAATAGTGAAGGATAGGTAACGCAGGCTTTTGCCCCCGTTGTAATCCGTCGTGCCTATTTTTATCCCTCATTTGATTGATTGTTTATCCGAACATTGATCGTTCGGAATTGGTTCTCTTTGGGTTATTCTCTATTCACAAATAAGCACAGGGTCGCAATACTCTGTTTAGTCTTTGCGGATAGTGAAGGATAGGTAGTGCAGACTTTTGTCCCCTTTTTAACCCGTCATGCCTGTCTTCGCCCCGTTTGTTGGTAGTTGGTTCAGCCCGGACCGCTTATTAGAGGTGAACCATCCGGCTCCACTGGAGGGCACCCCTAATAAGGACATGTTTACTAAATATGGACTAGTCACCGTGGCTTATAGCAAGCTGTGGCATAAATACACGAGAAAGGATCAGGGAAGTCAGTGGCCATCGATAACGACAAAATAAACGCGCTGGAAACAGCACTTTATAACAATAAGACAACACCCACTATGCTCGATAGCTTCGGCATGTGGCGCAAAGAAACAGAACAACGAAAGAAAAGAAATGAGGTCAGGTTAGAAAAGGAATTACGAAAGGCAGCCCACCTGGCCGCTAACAAATTAAAGGAAGAAATAAAAGAAAGAGAGGAAACCAAGCTAAAACAAGATTCCGAATCATCAGGCCAGTGTCCCGTCAGGACACCCTCTACACTTTAACCCGAGCTACCTTCGAAACAGCGAACGAACGATGATTTACTACTAGGTCCCCCGATCATCTACATGCCCCCTCCATACGCCCCTTCCCAACCCTTAGCGCAGCACCCGCAACCCCCACCGACAGGCGAGAGTAGTGCCGGAGCCTCGGTCCTCATGGCCTCTGCGCCGACCGAATCCCTGGCACTCAGCGCAGCACAAGCAGCAACTTCAGGTGATCCCGAAGCGGGGAGGAAAGACCCTGCGAGATCGAATAGATTAAGCAAGGACGAACGAGCTGGGATCGATAAGATCGTAAAGACACTGGTGGTGCGAAAGGAAAATGAGGATTATATAACGGATATGTACCATACATATACCAATAGCCACAGGCGACACTTTGTCGTACGCCTTTGTTACCATACCCTTAATGCCTACGAAGACCACTACCAAGGAAAAGGCCCTGAAAACCTAACGACTCTGTATAGGAAAATTGATATCGGGGATGGGGACGAGTGTGATGTGACGAACCTTCTCACGCGTACGCTTGAAGTTTTACGCCACCTCACGGAACTGAAACCAGAAACCAACACCACGACTCCTGCAGCGACTGAAGCCAGAGTAGAAAAAATTGACACTATGATGCCCATAAAGGAGGCCGCCCCCTATTGGGTTCCCCCACGAGGACTGGGAACACACGACGATATTAATCACCAAGATGCGAGAGGGAGGGTAGTTTACAACTGGGTTTACCAACCATGAGATCGGCACGACATCCTGACTTTCCGAAAGTCCTTGCCTGATCTGCGAAAAAAACCCACAGCCTTCTATACAGAATTAGCCACCGCTCTGGGTTCAACGATTATGACCCTAGCGGATATCGATTTGTTTTTCGGGTTATGTCTGCCAGCTGATGTGTGGAAGCAAATCCGGAAAGTCGACCACCTTGAACTGTTCGGACATACCTGGGTACAACTCGGTGATGTAGACAAACAGCGAGAGCCGGGACAGAAACCTATGAAAGCCATTCTAGACCTACCAGATAAGATCGTGCAGAAACTAAAAACCTTAGTCCCAGAAAGGAAAGTGGACTGGTCAGTAGTAACGGCCTGTCGCCAGAAACCCCAGGAAGACGTATCAGAATACTTCTCCCGGTTTGAAACGGTGTTCTCCGATTACAGCGGCCAGGACATGACCACTGCAACCGGACATCACTTGTATGTCCAGAACTATGTGAAAGGCCTGACACCAGAAGTCTTGCAGAAACTACAGACTAGCGAGAGTAGTTGGGCGGCCTCCAAGCCCGCAGCTATCCTTCAGATGGCTCAATACTATGAGCGACAAAAGAACGAGAACGATCAAGCGACTGAGAAAAAGAAAAAGGACTTGAAAGAGAGGGTAATGATTGCTCAGTTGCAAGGGGTGACTATAGGAAGGGAACAGTATAGAGGGAACTACCAGTCGAATGCTCCTAGAAATCCACCCCCTAGAGACCGCACACCCGCACCCGGCGCTCCACGAACAGACCTCGATGAGAATCAGTGTGCGTTTTGCAAAGGATATGGCCATTGGAAATCTCAATGTCCAGTTCTGCTAGAAGCACTCAGAAATAAAGACACGAGAGACGTAGCGGGCGGGCCGAGAAATAGAGGACAGGGACGAGGGCACCCAAACGACACCAACAATGACAGGCCTGGTAGACCGAACACATTTGACCGTCCCCGACAGAATCAGTGCCAACAGTCTGACTGCCACAATGCCCACGACTTTGCATAGGACTGCCAAGGGCAAGGAAGGGATCCAGTCGAGCTCTATGTTGACCAGCAAGGCCCTTATGTCACCGCTAAGGTCCTAGGTACGAAGTCTCCATTTCTGGTAGATACTGGTGCAACACGTAGTGCGTTGTCTAAGCGATTGATTCCCAGGGTACCCTTGTCTGGCTCACATGTGACATCAATAGGTTTTGATGGAACGCCCTCAACTAATCCCTTGTCTACACCGATCTCTTTTAATTTGGACAATAACACCACTGACACGACGTTTTTGCTCTCCTCCAACACCCCCAACGCCATTATGGGACTTGACTTATTGAAACACTTTCGAGCTACTATTAGGTGTTCACAAGACGGAGTTCGAGTCATTCTGTACGACAACCCAACACTGCTCAGATCTTGCCGCACACAACGCATGTTCTCTATCACTGACACTGATTTGTCCTTGCTCGACACCCTACCTCTGTACCTATGGGCAAAGACTGACTCGGACGTAGGACGCATGATGATAGACCCTGTACACATAACTGTTCGACAGGACGCAGTACTCCCCAAACTCCCGCAGTATCGGATATCGCCCGAAGGCGAGAAGGCGTTGGTAAAAATCATCCAGTCCCTGGTAGATGCAGGAGTGGTAGAAGAAGTAGTTAGCAATGTTTGCAACAGCCCTATCCTACCCATTGTGAAGAAGCAGGGTGAGGGAGATGAAAAAGCGTACCGCTTCATCATCGACCTACGAGAAGTCAACAAAGTGGTTGTACCCCAGTACCCTGTAGTCTCAGACATCACCACCATTCTGACCCTGATTCCTTCCACTGCCACCACCTTCACGGTAATCGACCTCAAGAACGCATTCTTCTCCATCCCCATTCACGCGGACAGCCGCTACCTTTTCGGCTTCACTTTAAAATCCCGCTCATACAGATTTTGCAGAGCACCCCAGGGCTACACTGAAAGTCCCAGCATCTACAGCCAGGCCCTCAAGAGACAGCTGGACGCAGTCCAATTGCCGGATGGAGTGGTGTTGATACAGTACGTTGATGATATCCTTTTGGCGGCCGACACCACTCCACTTGCTGTCACAGCCACCATCCAACTCCTGCACTTCCTCGCGGAAAATGGCCACAAGGTCTCCAAGAAGAAGTTGCAATTCTGCCAACCTCAAGTCACTTACCTAGGCCACCTCTTGTCCAAAGACGGGAGAAAGCTCACACCCGATCGAATACAGGCTATTCTAGAGACCCCTATCCCTAAAACCCCGAAGCAAGTCCGCTCTTTGGTGGGCCTCACCTCCTTCTGCCGACAATGGTTGCCAAATTTCAGCCTCATTGTGAAACCACTACTTTCCCTACTGGCTAAAGATGTCCCCATTCCGCTCCCGTGGACCCCTGAATGTCAATCCTCCTTCAAGGAACTGCGAGACGCCCTTTGTTCAGTGCCCGTCCTAGGAACCCCTGATTATACAAAGCCCTTCTCTCTCTACACTCACGAAAGGGAGGGATGTGCTTTGTCTGTCCTGACTCAGTCCATTGGCCCCAAACAACGCCCATGTGCCTATTTCTCTGCCACTCTTGACCCTGTAGCAAGAGCTTTGCCTGCCTGCCTTCGAGCAGTAGCCGCTGCTGCTATCTCTATCCGACAAAGTGAGGGAATCGTACTCTCTAGAATTCCTTCACGGTACTATTGCCTCATGCTGTAGACACCCTCCTAAACCAGACAAAGACACAACACCTGACCAGCGCGCGACTGACGGGGTACGAACTGACACTGCTCGCACCTCACATCACGCTGAAACGATGCACCACGCTGAACCCAGCTACCTTGCTGCCTCTGCCTGAAAACGATCCCGATGTGCCCCCAATACATGACTGTGTGACCCTCACGGACGAACAGACTAGGAGTAGAGTTGACCTCCGAGACACTGCCTTCCCAAACCCTGACGGAGAGCTATGGGTGGACGGCTCTTGCATTAAACTCCCCGACGGCACCACCTCAGCTGCCTATGCAGTTACCACAACCTGAACTGTAGTTGAAACCGCCCGCATCACGCAACGATCCGCCCAGGCGGCAGAACTGATTGCCCTCACACGAGCATGTATCCTAGCACAGGGGACGACAGCAAACATTTACACGGACAGCCAGTATGCCTTCGGGGTGGTTCATCATTTTGGGCTCTTATGGAAGGAGAGGGGATTTCTGACATCTCATGGCACACCCATCCTGCACGGAGATCTAGTCTCCGCTCTGACTGAAGCGGTTCTCCTCCCCAAACAACTTGCCGTAATCCAATGCCAAGCACACAAAAAGGTGACAGACATCATTGGGCAGGGAAATGCACTGGCCGACATCACTGCCCGAACCACAGCTGAGAACAGGACGACGACTCGCATGTACGTGACTAGGTCACAAACAGAAAAATGGACGGACGCTAGGGAAACTATTAGGGACATCCAAATGGCCAGCTCACCACAAGAATTGACTGACTGGGCACGGGTGGGATTAAAAGATGATGAAGGCTGCTGGCGGACAAAAGACACGAACAAATGGTTGCTACCCAACTCGTACCTGATCCCCATACTGACGATGGCCCATTCCCCTGCACACATAGGATCTGCCCCTATGGCCGAACTTGTCTCCCGAGTTTGGCATAACGACAGAATTACAGACTCGGCCAAACGATTAGTCCAACAATGTCTAGTCTGCCTGCAACACAATCCTGGGAAAGGAACTGTCGTACCCCGGGGAGGGTTTGGGGTCCCCAACCATCCATTTGAAGTCCTACAGATGCACTATATCCAGTTAGAGAGATGTCAAGGACTGAAGTATGTACTTGTTGTTGTGTGCGCTTTTAGCAAATGGGTGGAAGCCTACCCAACGCGTGACAACACTGCTATTGCCACTGCAAAAGTACTACTGAAAGAGTTCTTCCCTCGCTACGGCCTTTGCCGTATTTTATGGAGTGACAATGGCCCACATTTTGTAGCCGAGGTTATCCAGCTCATCCTGAAAGGACTGGGGGTACGACAGAAATTCCACGCAGTTTTCCACCCCCAATCTGCTGGACTGGTCGAGCGGCACAATGCCACATTGAAACTAAAACTGGCGAAAATAGTGGCTACCACAGGACTAAAATGGCCAGACGCTCTTCCCCTAGCATTGCTGTCAATGCGTTCCACCCCCACCAAACACCACTTGACTACTTACGAGGTCGTTTTCGGCCGACCCATGAGTATCTGGTCCGCACCCAAACCAACATCTATTCACGACGTCCCGGACGTCCTAATGTCTGACTACCTGTATAACCTAACTAAAACACTGTCTGTTATTCATCATCAGGTGCTGCAGGCCATCCCCGATGCTTCCAGGGGCCCTGGACATGCCATCCGGCCTGGAGATTTCATCCTGATTCGGAACTTCCAGCGGGAGAAGAGTCTGGAACCTCGCTGGACGGGCCCCTGGCAAGTCTTGATCACCACCCGAACAGCTCTTCGAGTGGAGGGGAAGCGAAATTGGCTGCATGCACATCATTGCAAGAAAATCTCTCCGACCCTGACGTCGACCAAAGACGTGACCACCCAAGAAGAGCTCCTGAACAAAGACCGACCATCCCTGAGCTGCTACCCTGAGACAGAGACACTCGAATTGGCGAAATTCCCTGATCCCACTGTGCCATCCAGAGAAGGGTATAACCTGCGACGAAAGGAGGGAGCTTCGGCTAAGTAGACCACGGACTAAGTTATCATTCTCAGAGCGGCGGCCTAACACAACAAAGGCTGCCAGGAGAGAAACCAAACGAAGTCTGTGGTTCTGCCCACTACCGAGCACCTTGAAGTTGATGGAAGCGCCCGATACGAAGATGATAGAAGCAACCGGACATCCGAAGACCCGCTACAGGAACCCGAAAACTGACAGTTTGCACAGCTCAATGACTATTGCTCTTCTTATCACTCTTCACTTTTGCCTCCTCCTCATGACTACCTTCTGGATCGTGGAAGAGAACGCACCGGCTCATAAGACATTTCTAACGACTGCGCAGCCTACCACCATGAAAGAACACTACCTGGTCTCCCTTTCACCTCAAATCCAAGAAAGACGTAAGGAGTTCTGGAACAACTCCTTCGTACAGTTGCTGCACCAACACAACCTTGCTGCAAATGCCACGAATTGCTGGATCTGTGGGTTGATACCACATGCCATCGGACATTCCATTCCCTTCATCCCTTCACCTTTCTCTGTTCACGGCTCCTGCCTTCCTGGCTGATCCTATAGCAAGAGAGCTACAGAGACAACGCCACTTCCAGCGAAACTATGTCACACTTTTATCATGGAGTCTGGCTGAACAAGACCGGGAGAGTTGCTGCTCCTTTTTGCCCTCTATGCTCCAATGCCTCTGTTCACATGGACATCCCCGCCAAAGAAAGGGTGGAGATGCAAATATTCAACAATCCAGCCAGACCCACCTTCTCCTACCTCCGGAAACGAACAGCTGCCACCCTGACTGTGGCCCTATCTGTCGTCAATGTCTCGGGCCTCGTATGCATCACAGGCCGTGGGACACAAATGGTGGGCCACAGCACTTGCCGTATCACCAGAACTTTGTACTCAACCGACCCACCCTCTTTTGTCACCTCTCCAAACATGTACTTCGTCTGTGGTACAAAAGCCTACACCTGGCTCCCACAGGGCTGGGGGGGTACCTGCTACATAGCCTTCATCCTTCCTCCAACCTATGTGGCTCCGGCAAACCATCACCGGCAGAGACGAGCAAAGGACATCGAGCAGGCCGACTCCACTGGAGCACAATTCTTGGATGCAATAAAAGGGCTTGTTCCACTTTGGGGTCCGATGGCGAACAGTCGTGCCATTCGACATTTATCCCAGGCAGTCGAGACAACGATGAACATTACAGCTGGTATCCTCACAAACAATACAGCCGAGCTTCAGGCGGTCCGTCTGGTGGCTCTTCAAAACCGTCTTGTTCTGGATGTGGTTCTGGCGGACCGTGGAGGAGCATGTCGTATCATCGGGTCCAGCTGTTGTACCTACATACCAGACAATTCACCCTCCGTTTACAAGGCCATCGAACACCTCCACAGACTCTCCTCAGAAGTTCACCAGGAACAAGAAGGATGGTCGCTCGGGAGTTGGTTCTGGAATACTGTAAAAGACTGGGGATGGAGGTTGCTCATGATTGCACTGATACCAATCGTTGTAATATGCGGACTCTGCCTGGGTATTCAATGCTTGCCACCTCTGTGTTCACTATTTGCTAACTGTGTGTGCCCTAAGACTCCGAACTTTGAAGCTGAACGTATGAAAGCTTTGTATGATGTAGAAATCCGTAATATGATGGGGATAGACATAAATTGACAAGCTGGCTAGATATGTTGAAAAGGGAGGACTGTTAAAATCTAGATTGCGACGTAAACATTATCGGCGCCATCTTGTCCCCTTTTAGCTCAAACGTGCGCGTAAATACCAGCCATTTTGAACACCATGGCCTCTCTGCCCACTACCGATAGCTCGCGCATCTCTCTCTCTCTCTCTGACCCCGCCAGCGTCCCCCGCGCGCTGACAGCCCACGTTCTCACATGCTTGGGCCATAAACCACCTCTTCAGCGCGGCCTTGCCCCGGAGCCACATTCCATACCCGACTAACACCTCCCACCGTCCCTTTGATGATCACGCATCCTTTGATGAACCCCCTTTCTCTGTGCCCGATTGTCCCGCCCGATCCCAGGCCATCACCTAGCCCCGCGGATACAGTTTATTGCCCCTTACAGTAGGAAGCTGTCCTTCTTCGAAGAATCTATGAATGATAAAGGCCCCCACCCCATGAGATCCGATCAGCCGCGCACATTCCGGGAGCCGGAGGGATATCCAGCTGCGCGATAGTCATCACCTACTGAGATCAGGGTGGGACTTTTACTGTAAATATGTGTGGGAACGAGTTTGGAGCGGATATTCCGAGGATGCCTTTCCGTACATCAAAGCATTAACAAGAATGTGTTTTATGTAATAAAGCAATAAACCTGTGTATAAGAGGCCAGGCCCCAAGGATGCGTTTAGAGCACCTCGAGAAGATACCCTGTTGTCTGATTTGACGTGTTCTGCTCCGTCGGAATAAACTCCTGTTTCCTGCCTTCTGTCTCCAGCGCCTGCCTCTTTGTTTGGTAATCTCGAATGGTATGAGAGGCGGCTAACGCCGGGCAAATACTGAAGGGTTCTTGGTCGAATACGGCCCTACCTTTCAACACGCCCACCCCGCCCAAATAACAACAAACCCAATGCAAATATTATAAATATATACAACACTCCAGCAAAGTAACATGTTAAAACTTTTTATTAAACAACTATTTAACACTTTTTTATTAAACAACTATTTACATGGCAGCCGGCTGCAACAACAAACCCAAATGCATTTGCCGCCTGCTTGACGCTGTTCCTGTTGGGCTACTTTGAGCTACTTTTTAGTAGGCTTTGGGCTATAAAAAAGTCTACAAAAGCCGTCAACCGGCGAGGTAGCGTCGGTGGCGGCCCGTTGTGCGAATAGGCCGGAGGCTACCCAACGCGCCAAGACCTGTCTCCGGACCATCCAGAGGTGATGTCCAGCAAGTTGTGTGCGGGGGATGCCTTGCTGATGGCTCCCCCCTTTGTTGCCTGGTCCAGCCATCCTATAATGCTGCGCCAAGAGATGGCATGGGGTGCCCTGGGGGGAGGCGATGCGAACGGGCCTTCCCCACCTCCCCAGGAGGAGGTTCCTCAGCTGCAGCAGGGCGCCCCTTAGCGTTTCACTCGCTGGCCAGCTGCAGCAGAGCGCCCCTTAGCGCTTCACTCGCCGGCCAGCTGCAGCAGGACAACCATTAGCGTTTCACCTGCCAGACGGTTGCACCAGGACTGCCATTTGCGTTCCACTCGGTTGCATGGCCGGGGGACCCGCTCCGGTGGCCGGGGTGAAGAGCGGCTGCTGCTGCGGAACGCTCAAAATGGCGGCCGACACCCCGGATTTGGGCCTGGTCCATTAGAACGGCTCTGGACTACTCTGGAACTCGAATGCTTGCCTGCTCGGGCATGAGCCACACTCTTGAAGACATTGTCCAAGCTTTAAAGATTCTACGAGAGTCGTTGGCCCTCGACTCCCGCGGGCTTCCGGTGGGGGCAACCGCCACTGTTGCTTGACTATCCCCCATGGATATGCCACTGTCCCGGGCGACCACCACCTTATCCACATCTGGTGTCGAAGGAAAGACTGATTCAACGTATCTGTGGAGGGATACACCTGCTGTCCCGCTCTCCGGAGTGGCCGCGACGTGGCCGCGAGAGGATGGTGCTCTCATGATGACGCCAGCTTTTGTCTGAATTACCAAGAGACACTCGATCAACTCCGGTGGGACCTCAGCGTGGCCCGGTAGGGAAAATTTTGCCTTCCTCGCTTTTAAATTGCAGTCCACACCGCCTGTCCTCTCTGCTGGCATTAACGGAATCTTTTGAACTACCGAAAGGGATTCTGGTCCGACCACTTGTTATTGGAGGCATTTGGACTATGCTCTGGGCCCGCCCGCCCGGCCTCGACCAAAATGGCGCCAGTATGGGCGGGACTCGCAATTCCCTATGACGTTCTAGTTGCCTAAACCTTGATGTTATGGGATATGTATGCGGTCTTTATACACGTGGCGGGCGGGAAAGGGTGCGGACTGAACATGCGAACAACCCTATCGATGTGTTTTTTTGTCATTTTTGTATTATTAAAGCTCCGAAGTAAATGTTACTCATGATACTCGCCCATGGTATACGTATGAACGATTTTATTGTAACTGATCCTGTTTTACTTTCAATTATAAAATCAACCTTCACTGATCCTGCAACCGTTTGTCACGTTTAGTTTTTCCAATTAAATGGCTTGTTCGTAACGTACTCCTGTACTACAGTGTAATATCTCCTTACCTCATGTGTTTCCCGTCTGCCCCGTGGCCGGCCTGTATGGCTGGAGGCCCGTATTTGAATACTGACATTTTTACAACCAAGGTTTTAAAAGAAAAATATATGAGCTAGCATCGTAACAGTCATTTAGATTGATAGGGTTGTTTTTAAAATACCATGCTCTGCGAACAGGAACGACCCTATACCACCGTAAACCTTTTCTTTCCCGCGAATGAAAACATGAATCTGTCACCCCCCACCTTATACTGAATACCCCTGGCCTTTGACCCTCTCCTACACGCGGTCTGTACTACCGCCCTCGGGCGATCTATGTAATGAACAGACTACCATTGGTTATCTTTGCCGCACTACCAGCTCCTCTGGGCTTCAATGCCGAGACATAAGGGACTGCAGCCCAGAGAGATGAGTCGAGTATGTGGTAGGTAAAAACATTTTCGTGTTTATGCGCGCTGATGTGCTTTGAACGCTGCACCCCCCCCCCCCCTTTCTTTTCCTTTTTGCAGGTTACATCGGAATTTCAGCTGAGGTATGGAGAGGACCTAAAACCGCACCGTGTTCCACGCAAGGAAAATAGGCTAGCTCCGTGAGACGGTACATTATATGTAGGAGCTATCTCTGGGAGCATGAAAAATTGTATGGTATGAATGTGCGCATGGGCCCTGATTTGTACGGTATGAATGTGTATGTGTGGCGCATGTCTGGGTCGATAAAAGAATGCTTTTTGCATGATTGAGGCGTTGATCGAGCGGTTAATGGAATAAGAAAAATAAGCCCGAACATGGTACCTGCATGTGAAGGACGAAAAGGAATATAGCACTTACCTTACCTAGGAACGACTCTCTCCCTCTCTGGAGCTAGTGAATGGGAGAGTGGCCTACACCAGAAACTTGAAGGGTTATTGTAGTACCTCGGACCCGAACCGATATCCCAAATGTACACCCAAAATAATGCGCACCAGTGAGTCAATTTACGTGCTGACTAAATAAGAGAAGTCAAGAGTACCCCGGGTTGGAGTTCATCCCAAATCCCCCTCAGCCCAGAAATTAGGGATATTGTCATGTTTTAGATTTACCCCCTCTTCTTCCACCCTCATAGAAAAGTCAGAATTGCACCATCGCACGTCCGACAGACACCCCTCCTTTACCTCAACTTGGATCGTCATTTGTTAGATGTTGGAAGACCCCACCGTGAGTATAAACACGACTGGACCAGTGTCCGACCAATTAAAAGGAGTAAGTATTTATTGAAGCGAGGTTACCAACAGAAATTGTCTGCTATTAGGAAGGAAGGAGAACGAAGAGCTCGACCCCCAAATGAATTAAATGGAGTACTGAAAATATGCAACACGCATGAAAAGGCTCTTTCGCCAAAAATAGCCCTCTATTTTATCTTAAGTTTTTGTACTTGATGTATGTACTGTCGCACCCTATCTGGTATTTGTGTATACGTAAACTATGAATTTATGTTTTCCCTCAGCTTGTGTTTTATACGTGAAACTGACCCGTACTGATCTATATGTGTGTGCACTGAATAGCCTCTTATTATACACGTCTCTCTCTCTCTCTTTTTATGTTGTAAGTGTACTAATAGCCTATTTGGTACACACGACGCTCTCTCCCTCTGAGGGCTCCCTTGCTCCCTTGTGAAAAAAAAAAAAAATGACGACACTGTACCTCGCCGGTACAGGTATAATTGGCTTTAGACACGACAGTGTTTGAACAAATTGACAGAAACAAAACGATCATATTTAGCCATATTACTACCTCTCCTTTCTATAAAATGATGGAACTTAATTGGCTAAGAAAGAAAGGACAGGTAAGACGACTGATGTCCCCTAATCTGACCCTTAAAAGGGAACTATATGTCAGTGGCTTTTGTTTTAAGTACTTTGGTAACACCACCCTCATCGTTCGGATTACCACCGCCCATTGCACAAAAATAGAATGTCCGATACGTCCCTGTTTCTCCAGAATGGTCCCAGTTCTGTACCAGCCGTCCCAGAAAATCTTAAAGACTGTAGCTATAAGCCCATGATAATAGCATTTCACACTTTTTATAAATTAACAGACCTTGAAGAAACATATAGCTCAACAGGATTTGTTTTAGACAAACGCGGGTCTCTACTGAAGGAGCCGGTTTGAATTCGATAAACCATGTAATTTTTAGATATCAGACTTCTTGCCACGTTCGCAAATATAACAGGAGTAGAAAACCAGACAGACAGGATGTTTGAAAATAGAAAAAATGCTTGCCGACCTGCGCTACAGCAATGATGCATGAGTTAACAAAATACACCGATGTAAGGATTACTAAGCATCCACCCTATCATGACCAATGAACGTTTCCCCAACTACTTGGGGTTGGGAGAGAAATTAAAGTGTGTAAACGTCTTCCCCTGCCAATTCTCTAAAAAACTGATTTTTTATACTCATTTAAGGATAACGCGCAGTCGTCGGAGGAGAGGGGCCGGATGTGACGCACAGCCTGGCTGCAGATCGGGGAATACCTATGACCTCGACCAAGGTGGAGCCACGGAGCAAAGAGTTGCGTGACAAGGCACCGTTCTCAGCGTGGAAAGTGAAAGAAGGGCCGCCCAGAAGCCCCTGCACGTTGATGAGCTCGTACCGAAAGTCCCAGCCCATTGTGCCCGATTGATGGGCCCACTTGCTTGAAATTTCTGCCCTCCTTGGTTCGTTTCAGATCTGATCCCACTCCACCCTCTCTTCCCTCGGCCTCCCAAAGCTCGCCCCCATCACCCCCACCCCTTTTTTTCATATGGAATTTTTGAACTTGACTCTGAGAAAAAAAAGACAGCACAAAAGATAGAATAGGGTTTGTCATGAAGGAAGAACGGAATGCGGGTACCCCGCTTAAGGTACCTATGATAGATTAGTTAGGGAACAGGACAAACACAGCCTGTGGTCCAAGAGCAAAGAATGGCCACACCCTGCAACGCGAGATCTGAAGTAGAGCTGGACGCATAGCTCCACCGCCGGTGCTCAACAGTGCCAACGAAAGAAGAAAAACAATGAGAGCCTACCAGTGATGGCTCGCTGTAAAAAGACACTGGACAGACGAACCCTTTTTGAACATTGCCACCCCTTGACTGTCCCTTGTATTAAGTTGAATTCCTCTCCCAACCACTTGTATTGATTATCACCCAATTGAGCTATCGAAACCTTACATCGGTCACTTTCAACTGTACATGGATAACTAAGAAAGCGTTAACTCTGTATCATGATGATTGTAGAACACCAGTTATGCACATGAGCATACTGTCTAGTTTCGATCCCCATGGAGTCCAGACCTCAAGTGAGAATAGCCCTTATTCTGCCAGAACATTTTTGTATGACATCATGTTTGTATTCGAACGAATTTCCTACATCGTCTAAATAATGTCCCCGTCTCCAAGGTCTAACATATGACACAGCTAATGTAATTTTGTATGCACTGCCTCCTCGCCTATCGCATTGACTACATGTGGTTATGTACGATTCTGTCAACATTGATAGCAGGATTATTTCCATCTGCCCGTAATGCATATGGGCTACCAAAGACCTCAATAGACAGCCCAGCCACATGCTTCCCTTATTAGTATAACTAGATGTCAGCTTGTACGTCCTTACCTCAGACATGAACAGAAATGAACTAACTTATGATAAAAACTGGGGACTGTGGAAAATGACTAAAATCGGTATACATAAGCGGCGTTTATTTATGTTCACCACAGCCACTGTTGAAAGTAAAGCGACAATCATGAAACAGTAGCCACGCCATCTTGTCCCTTTTAGGCCCCATCGCGAACGTAGGTGGCAGCCATTTTGTGTGTCACAACCTCTCTGCCCACTGCCAATAGCCTGAGCGTCTCTCCCCCTCACTCCCCAGCCTCGCAAGCATTCCCCCGCGCCCTGACAGCCCCCAGTTTCTCCTGCTTGGGCCATAAGCGCACCTCTAGCGCGACCCTGTCTCCGAGCCACATCCCGTGCTGAACCCCCTCGCTCTTTCATCTCATTCAAAGAACAGGCCCTTTAGATAACCTCTTCCTCCCTGCCCAATTGTCCAGCCTGATCCCAGGCCATCACCTAGCCCGACAGATGCAGTTTATTGCCCCCTACAGTAGGACCTCGCCTCACATCAAAGGAGCGGTGGTTAATCAATACCCTCACACCTCCAGATCCGACCGATCGCTCACTTTCCCGTTCCCAGCGGAATGTCCAGCTGCGCGACAACCACCACATGCTGAGGTTGAGGTGGGAACTCTACTGTAAATATGTGTGGGAACGGGGGTGAAGCGGGGATTCCGAGGATGTCTTTCCGTACATCAAAGTATTGACAAGAATGTTTTCATGTAATAAAGCAATAAACCTGTGTATAAGAGGCCAGGCCTCAAGGATGCGTTTAGAGCACCTCGAGAAGATACCCTGTTGTCTGATTTGACGTGTTCTGCTCCGTCGGAATAAACTCCTGTTTCCTGCCTTCTGTCTCCAGCGCCTGCCTCTTTGTTTGGTAATCTCGAATGGTATGAGAGGCGGCTAACGCCGGGCAAATACTGAAGGGTTCTTGGTCGAATTCGGCCCTACCTTTTCTACAGAGTGAAGGCGAGTGAACTCCCCAAGCTGCAGAGCGCTTTGGTTACAAAATTATTTCGCGGTGGTCCATCCGCAGGGAGTGCACCACTGCCAGCTGGAAGAGAGGTACAAACCAGCTGACAGGACTGCCGTCGTGACCTTCATGACTGGATCAGGACTTCGCTCGATATGCAGATTGAGCCAGCCAGAATGCACCATACCTACTAAGGAATGAAATAATGGAAAATAAATATGCACATTGAACACTTGGACTTACCAAAGGCAAACCTTAACTCGTATAAAGACTCGATGTCCCATGATGCAATTTGAAGATGATGAAATGACGCACACGCCCTTCACGGGTTGACTACCAATGGAAAAGAAAAAATACGAGCGCCAGGTGTCGTGTGTAATTGCCCAGGAAGAAGGGGTGTGAGACGCTTGAAACGCGTTGGCAGCAGTTAATTTTTGGCGCAGGAAGGCAGGCTGCATGATAAAGCCGGATGGTAGAGTGAAGGCGAGTGAACTCCCCAAGCTGCAGGGCGCTTTGGTTACAAAAATATATATATGTATATATATAACTCGCAATCGTCCCACACGGATCAGCGTACCCCCGTGCCACCAGGTACCACCGGTCCAGAAAACGAAAGTTGAACCAGGCTGAGGTGAATAAATATTTATTTAAATTCGAAAATCGCCACCAGCATAACGTTTCGGCCTTCTCAGAGGCCTTGATCACATGACGTTAAGGGAGGGACACAAACTTTTAAAGTGCAAGTGCAGCGAATAGTGAAATACGATTGGTGATTTCGAAATACAGAGTAATAGACATAGTAAACAGTGTATATGTCAATACATGAGCCGTATATACAATAGAAAAAACACACCGACATTATATCAAGGGAATAATCGATTTCATAATGGAAAATCATTAAAAAAACTTTAAAAAATTGGCGGAACCAAACATGGTGATCATACGACAAAAACAGTACTGTACAATGTCACAAACTCTGTAATAGAGTTTCACCATGTTTCCGCTATTAAATAAATGTCATGGTGATACCTATGTAAAACGATAGGGATAAAACCCAAGTGGGTGAAATTACATGCTCAGATTTATTTTGTACTAGACACAAAACTATGTACTATTTAAACTTCTCATAGTAACCAAGGGGCTTGAATCCCCGCTTTCCCACCAATTCATATAAATAAAAATAAACTAATACAAGAGGAGAAGGTGTGAGTGTGTGAAGTGTAAACACATAAACTTAGAGTGTTAAAATAACAGACCCCTATGATGGTCAACCTGGGGTACACTTTCATGATTTAATGAACTAAACTTGACAACCACGGGTCAAATGCAACAGTTGGCCAGCTGGTATTTACATTTAATTTTGGATGGCTCAACTATGCTAGTGCTAATTGCTGTGAGCCGTAAACACAGGGTCCTGTCAGAAAACAACCTTGGCTTTGAAGCAGAATACAGTTCGATTTTGCACTTGCCACTGAAATTACGGCAACCTGGTAGAGGGCACTTCAAGGCAAGATCTTAATTATAGATGTGTATAAAAATCAACAATGGTATTGAGACCCATAGGATACCAAGTATCCAAATCAAGGATATATTTAGTCTCTAGGGCCCGCAACTTTGCCTCCCGGTTACCACCTCTACGTAAGGGTGGGATTGCGTCAGTGACAAAATATTTTAAAAGATGTGATGTTCCTTAAAATGACGCGCCACAGGGTAAGACGGGTCCTCAGTGTTGATTGCCCTGATGTGCTGGAGTATCCTTTTGTGCACCTGCGACTTGGAGCTACCCACATATTGCAGGGCACACGGACACTCCAGCACATAAACTGCATACTCCATTTTGCACGTGAGTTGCTTAGAGATCAGACGGGGAATCTCAGAGAAAGGAGTCAGGTATTGGGTTTTACTGACGCCGTGTTGACAGGCTTTGAATGAGGAGCATTTTTTGAAACCCTTAATTGCTTTGAACCAAGGGGTAACAGTGACCACCTCAGGGCTGGACTTAACCAATGCTTCCCTTAGTGAAAATGCCCTTTTGTAAGAGATATTCGGTTTTACTGGCATGAGGTGGCCTATAACTGGATCATTGTTGACAAGATTCCAGTTTTTCGACACGATCTTGCGCAGTGCCTGTTATTGCTGATTAAAAGTCAAGACCAGTCTGACTGGTTGATTAATATCATCAGTCTCCTGTGTTGCGCTCTTCCGCGGTTGTAACGCAACATCCCTTGGCATAGCATTGACCTTTCTGATCGCAGAATCTATTGTTGTCAAAGAGTAACCCCTGGCTAGAAAACGTGCCTTGCTGTCATCCTGAGCCTGTCTACACTGTTCCTCCGTGCTGGAAATACGTCTGATTCGCAGCATCTCCCCAAAGGGGATGCTGCGGATCAGGTGTGCCGGATGATGACTTCTCGCGTGGAGAACCGTGTTGCCAGCAGTGGGTTTGCGAAACAATGTTGTTTGTAATTTGTTGTTACTGGCTAGGACACAAACATCTAGAAAACACACACTCTCCTGACTCATATGGTGGGTAAATTCCAGGTTAAATGTGTTGATATTAAATTGCATGATAAAATCAAGTGCCTCCTGTTCGGTACCGCGCCAAATTAAAAAGATTTCATCAATGTAGCGATACCATTGAACTATCAGCTCTGCCATGACCAGATGGTGCGACCCCATGAGGACCTGTCTCTCCCAGTAGCCCATATGCGAACAGGCATATATATATGTATATATCGTACAATTTTGACGGCTCTCAAACTCTACGCAGGTCGCCTGATACATGCTGGATATGGTAGTGTTTTCCAGCAGTGATTAACGGGCATCATGCTTTTTGTTTCCACCAAGGGATTACCGAGTTGTTGGCTGACTTTAGACATTGGTGAGCTGTTGGGTAGCGTTATGAGCCATCAAGTACAAAACCGAAAATATGTTTGTGCTGTTGTAATTTTTCTATGTTTTTAAATTGAGGACTGTTGTACACAGACTCTCATTTGCGCATTTGCTTCACTACAATTAATCCCAGGTGGCTGTAACAAATCGGGCCGTAAAGAGATGTAACTAATATTTTTCAATCC
Source organism: Lissotriton helveticus (assembly GCF_964261635.1). Classification (NCBI taxonomy): domain Eukaryota; kingdom Metazoa; phylum Chordata; class Amphibia; order Caudata; family Salamandridae; genus Lissotriton; species Lissotriton helveticus. The sequence goes on from NC_136057.1 coordinate 396,093,977, forward strand.
TAAAGACACAAGCTCCACTGTGAGGTTATGTAACATTTTACATTTAAGCTCTGCATTTAATTTTAGTGTTCTATTTCAGCAGACTGCGATTACTGTTGCATGCATTTCATAATCTTTCAACACATCTCACTGAGAGTGGTAATGTTTGTATTTTCAATGGGGCGATTTCATTGCGCTTTTGAAGTGAAGTATTTTGTCTATGTCTAGCCTCTTTGTAGTATCTAATGGCATGTCAAGCATGGCGACCTTTAGATTGATAAAGGCAGGCTTCCTGCCAAAACGCGTCTCACGCCTATGTGAAGCTGTGGAGACCCATGGTAATAAAGATTTGCTTCAGATTTTACTCACCTCGAATGTGTGCCCTTCTTCTTGTGTTGGCATGAAGTGGGTTGGATGGAGTATTGTTGCAGTGTTGCGGTGACGCAGCATGGACGCAACACCAGTTGATTTGGGCCTCGATTTTTCACCGTGATGTAGTAATGAGGTTGGAGGCCATATCGGAGGCCCCCAGAGTTGCACACAGGGCAGAGGAATATGGTGGCGTTACTCGTGGAGGAGGAGGTGACATCAGCGTGGGGAAATCTCTAGATTTTCAGCGTGGAAAACGCATCCTCCAAAACACATTGACGACCCCACTCAGTAGTCCTGGGACATTCTGGTGACTGGGCACTGTTAGGAGTAGCAACTCCAAACGGTGAGGTGTGTGGACAACATTTGAGTTTTTTGAGCGAATGGGTCTCTGTGAACTTTGCTGTATACAGCTAATTACCGTACAATTTTGACAGCTCCCAAACTCTACACAGCTCTCCTTATGCATGCTGGTCATGGTAGTGTGTGCCAGCAGTGATTAAAGGGGGTCATGCTTTTTGTTTCCACCAAGGGATTACCGAGTTGGTGGCTGACTTTGGACATTGGTGAGTTGTTGGGTAGCGTTATTAGCCAACAAGTACAAAACCGAAAATATGTACGTGTTGTTGCGATTTTGCTATATTTTCTTAATTGAGGACTCTTGTACACATACTCTCATTTGCGCATTAGGTTCACTACAATTCGTCCCAAGGGGCTGCAACAAATCGGGACGTAAAGAGATGTAACTAATATTTCTGACTGCTAAAGACACAAGTTCCACTGTGAGGTTATGCAACATTTAACATATTTCAGCAGACTGTGATTACTGTTGCATGCATTTCATAATCATTCAACACATCTGACTGAGAGAGGTAATGTTTGTATTTTCAATGGGTCGATTTCATTGTGCTTTTGAAGTGAAGTATTTTGTCTGTGTCTAGCCTTTTTGTAGTATATAATGGCATGTCAAGCATGGCAATCTTTAGATTGATAAAGGCAGTCTTCCAGCCGAAACGCGTCTCTCGCCTATGTGAAGCTGTGGAGACCCATGGCAATAAAGATTTGCTTCGGATTTTACTCACCTTGAAGGCGTGCCCTTCTTCTTGTGTTGGCGTGAAGTGGGTAGGATGGAGTATTGTTGCAGCGTTGCGGTGACACTGCGTGGACGCAACACCAGTCGGTTTGGGCCTCCATTTTTCACCGTGATGGAGTAATGAGGCTGGAGGCCCTAATGGGTGTTCGGGGGTCTCTCCACCCGAGAACATTTTGAAAAAAAAAGTGGGCACAGAGTGCATTTTCAAGCAAATTTGACAAAGCAGGAATGTTAATAAAGCAATTGTGAATCTGTTCTAACGAGACATTGACTGGCAAACCAGGTGTAAGGTTAGGTTTATGCCTGAAACAAGAATATAATCTTGCACACATTGACACATGCCCCAGTGATTTACGGCACAAAGTCCGCCTGCTGCCTTGCTGAATAAGAGTTATACAAAAATCCATTCAGGAAGGGGGAAATTGTTAGTGGTAAACCAATCGTGCAACTTATCAGCCGGTCTCTGCGCATTGAGCTCAGGTGGGACCGCACTCCTCAGCGAAGTGCGCCAAAAGCCAACAGAAAATAAGACGGGTTATATGTTTTTCCATTTAGCACTTTGAGGTAAAATCTTATGTTGAACTGTACAAGGCGTTGTAACATGTAAAATTTGGGGTGCTATATGTTGAGAACCAAGAATGGTAATTTGCTCGGAAATTGATAAAATAGGTTTATAAAAAGTGTTATGCTATAAATCAAGGGACGATGAAAACTGTGAAGATGTGGAACCCATCAACTGTGCTGTCATGAGCTGAGACAATTGTGAAGACATGGAACCTCATCAAGTGTAATTTGGTGAATTGCAGGACAAAGCCAACTATGAAGACAGACACAATGAACTGTCTTGTCATTAATAATGGGACTGACACAACTGTGAAGACGTGGAACCCATCAACCATGAGGTCACTGAACATCACCAAGTATCATTCTTACAGACTTCTGCATACTATAATAAATCATGCCTACTTTTTTTTGGAAACTTTATTTTCCATTTTTCCACATATCCATATATATAGAAACACTGGGTTACTGTCAAACATAGCAGCATGAGCTTCATAACAGTGGCAGCATATTCAGCAGTGTGCCATTAACATAAGTACAGACTTCATAATGTCAAACTCTGCATGCATGTATATTCACAGCCCCCATGTCTGTACATGTTCCCTCTTTATTCCTTTGTTAGCGCTCTCTTCCGCCTTTAAATACTGGACACATCATATAGGTACTACAAAGCCTTCTATAAAGTGATCACATTCAAGTCGCCCACTCATTTATACCCTTCAACCCACCCCTTCTGGGACAAATGCCCGCTCTATTTCCGAGTCCCGTGGCCTGCCAACCATGCCTACTTTGGCATCACAGATGCCAACAAAGTATGACAAACAAAGTACACTACAACAATCTAGCAGTCATCTATTTTCGAGACACTTTCAACTTGACCGATTACATTTAACATTTGGTAGAGCACATCTGTGGTAGACTATGCCCGCAAAAAGCTCTGTTTATTTTTGTTTTCCATCACAGAAACCCCCACCAACAGCGACATTGTTAATGGTGAAGTTATAGATTTGTATACTTCACTTAGGACCAGATGTAGGTGGCCAAATACCGAGCGGTCTGCCTTATTGACCGGTATTTGGCAATGTAGGTGAGTTGAAACCTACTTGCAAAATAAGGAATCGCAAAATAGTGATTCCTTATTTTGCTCTTGCATTTAAGGAATCGGAAATACCAATTCCGTAAATGCAATGTACGTAGCACTAAAAATAGTACCTTAAGGAATCGCTAATTACTGCCAACTTCTATTTGGTGGTAAGAAGCGATTTCATTTAAAAAACACTTTTTTGCTGTTTTAAATGTGCCATGTGGCACACATCCATGCCCTTAGGGCAAGTATGTGCGCAATATGTGCACACATGCACATTTCAGGGGTGCAACAGGGTGTCCTTTGGACACCCTGGCACCCTTGAAATAGCTCCCGCTAGTAGAGATTCGGTAATACCGAATCGCTAAAAGTGAATATCCCCCCTTCATTCCTATGGGTTTCCTGGCCATAGGAATGAATGGCTAGGTATTCCTTAATAACGAATCTCAATTACCGATTCGTTATTAAGGAATGTTAAGGAATCGCTAATATTTAAGCGATTCCTACCTACATTCAATTTAGTGAGTCCTTAATAGCGATTTGGTAAAAATCACTATTAAGGACTCGCTAAATTGAAGTCACCTACATCTGGCCCTTAATCTTTTACAAAATACTCTCACTTTGCAGTCAGAGAAATAAATGTAAACACCAATTTCCAAACAAGCAGCAATTGTGGGAACACAGTCTGACATTTGATGTGCACCACAGAGTGCACCAGGCTGCAGATGAGGAGAGAGTGCACCAGGCGACAGATGAGGCGAGAGTGCATCAGGCTGCACTGGCTACAGCTAAGCAGACAGTGTGCAAGAGCTGACCGCAGATAAGGACAGAGCACACAAGGGAACACCACAAAAGCAGGAAGTGCAGTATGACTGGGGGCAGATAAGGAAAGTGCACAGTGACTAACTACAGTATACAAAGAAAGGGGTCAAAGCATTAAAGGTCCAGCACCAAACGTCACTACTTGTAAGGCCTATTAAATCTCCACTGTGCCTCGGTGCATTGGGTCTTGGATGTGACCCGCAAACATCCCAACAAAGTGGTTGCAAACCACCACTATCCAAGACAAAAGGTTGACCCTGCACCCGAGAAAGACAAGTACTCTTATATATAGATATCCTAGTACATCATATTTAAACAATAGAACAGTATATTGATAAATACCTTACCAGATGAAAATCACAGATGGTCGTGTTTCTTGAATGTAGTCAGTGTAAATCTTTTATTGAAAAACACTTTATTCTTGTAAAAGCACCACACAATTGCTTGCCAATGCGTTTCATCCCTCATGGGACTTCTTCAGGGCTTAATTAAAGTCTGTATCTACTGATGGCATTAATGAAAGTTCAAGCCAAATTTAAATGCAGCGATGAAGAAACTGTGTATTGATAATAAAATTCGAGTTGTCGGTGTTTTATCAGTATGTGCCACTAAGCGTCATAGAGAATTTGTATAAGCCTGTGATTTGAAATAAACCGGTGTTTCAAAGTAGTTATTTGTGATAATAAGTTCCACATTATCGGTATTAAATCTGTGTGTACTATGACCTTTCATAAGAAATCGTGTCACGCGGTAAGTCGATATACCTTTGTATTTCCAGACAGTTATTGGGCAAAGTGTGAATCCCTCTGTGCAAACGCGGACGTCTCATCAACCTTTTGTCTTGACTAACTACAGTACACTAACATATAAGGACGGGGTGCATCAGAACTAACTGCAGATAAAAATAGGGCACCAGGACTGGCTGCAGCTAAAAAGACGGTGTACAAGGGATTACAGCAAATAAAGACATATGTATATATCTGTCCTTATCTGCTGTCAGCACTTGTACACTGTCTTTTTATCTGCAGATATATATATATATATATATAACTACACTGCAGCTAAAAGGAGTGTACAAGGGCTGACAGCAGATGAGGACAGAGCGCACTAAAAGTAACAGTCTGTACCAGGACTGGTTGAAACTTGAATGACAGTGTACAAGGGCTGACTACATCAGAAAGAGTGCACTACAGCTGGAGACAGATAAGGGCACCTGCCGGGGACAAAGAAGGACAGCGTTTGAGGAGCAGCTGCAGTGGGTGCTTCGGTCTGCCTGTCTCCAAAGAGAGCACGAAGCAGACCTTGGGCAGCGCCATTGCTGGCTCAGAACAGCAGTGTGCACACAGCATGCACCTGCAGCCACATTTCTGGGAGGGATGTAAATAAACCAGAGGAAGTTCAAATAATCAACAGGGCAGTCTAAGGCGTAAGGACGGGATGCGGCAGTGCACGCCCAAAGCAGCGGAAGGCTGGGCTGGGGCAGCGGGTGTCCGGAATCACAGGAGGCCGTCTGGGGCAACAAAGGGCGCAGGGAGGTAAGCGTGTCCTGTGAGAGGGGATAGGGTGGCCGGTGTCAAGAGTCACACACCTGAGATGAGTAAAAGATGGGTTGTGTTTATTGACTCGCACCTGAGAGGAGCACAGCGCGAGCTGAGTCACTGTAATATCTCACACCTCAGAACAGCAATGGCGGGGCTACAGTTTATGTCTCACACCCAAGAGGAACACAACAGATGACACACGAGATGAGTACAAGCTGTGTTCAGTATGACTTGTCTCAGAGGCGCATGCCAGACTCACTGTGAACAAGAGGGGAGGAATGGCTCGGCAAGTTAGGCACTGGTCACTATCGCAAGCGGTGATCTACAGAGGCCTTCGATGCTTCTGAGGTTCTTATAAGCACAAGCTGCATTCCTCTTACGGACCTGTCCTTACACATCCTCACGGAGCTGTATTATCCGTACAGGTGCCTAAAGAGCTGTGCAGCCACTACAGTTCTCACAGACACTATTGTTGCATCTACCTCCCAATCTCCACCCTCCCCCCCCCACACACACACACAGGCGCTCGAGAAGATGCATCGCTCTTACAGAGAGCTTTAAGTGGGCCTCGTCCTGCCGGTGCTTGGCTAAAGGTCTCCCTCTCCTTTCTACACGTACGTCTTGCGCACGAACTGCGCAGTACTGGCGTCTCATGCGACACACCCACCATGTGCAAGCGACACAGTACTGTGTCGCGGCACAGAGTTTGGAAAGCTCTGGCCTACGTAGAGAAAGAAGGAAAGGTAGTGAAATAGAAGTAAGAAATAGAATATTAAAATATATCACACATAAATGAGATTCGCAGAACGTAAGGCTGGAAAATACCTACAGAGGGCATAAAATGATATGAATGATGATGAAGCCACCAATTCACCCATGTAATTAACCGCAGTCCTAATGCTAGAATAATGAGGGCAGAGACATAACATTAGCTCTGTCATGTCCATGATGATATGTGCATGCTCAAAAAGTAAACCCAATTCATACTTGCTATATAGAAATGATTATTTCAAAAAAGTAAAATACTTGAAAGAAACCATCAAGTTAAGTCAGTTATTGTTTTATCCAATTGAAGGAGACCAAGGGCACATCAACCCCTGAGTCGGCACTTAACAACAAACATGACAAAATCACATAGGTAAAAAACATAAGATCTCCAGGGTCAGCATATTAGATGAAAAGCAAGAAACATCAAGAACTCAGAGAGTCTGCCAGAATACGGTTGTGCTCCTAACTTATGGCCCAATAGAGCCACTATATCCTGTTGGGTCATAGCAAGCCATGTATAACACATGTTTGATATATCCGCAAAAGAGAAAAAGAGAACAAAAAGTCCCAATTCCGAGATCCCAATGCAAGTGATATAGCTACAACCATGGGATTGTAGAAAAATACTTGTACGAGACATTTATAATATGCCAACAGAGGGGGGAATCCCTGTTCTTAATTTTTTTTTACTTAAGCAATCAAATCTAACCATAATACATGCTGATGTGAAGCCTGCGCTTTTATGGTACCCTCACAAAGTAGTGAGCCTAGTCAAAACGGAAATGACAAAACACTTCGAATTTAAAGACCCCACCCTTATTTGGTGAAATAATACACCTGTGTCACGGTGTACCAGGAAGCCGGTGTGGGGTGTTTCAGATGAAAACTCTGGTAGAAGGGGCAGCCATTTTGTAAGTGCCCTAACTCGGAATGCCACCAAAGTAGAAATACCCGATCTATCAATAATCTTACGGAAAAAGGGAGCTATGAAAACATGATAAGAAAATGTCCATGTGTTGAATGGGAATTGAACAAACCCAGGCGTGAATCTATGCAAAACACAAAACGGCGGCCATATATTCATGGGGTAAATGGGACTTGAACAAACCCCCGGCGTGAGTCTACGCAAAACATGAAACAGCAGCCTTTTAGACTGATCTTACAAATGTATCATATGGTAAATGAGACTTAAGCGAACCCCTACCTTGAATCTACGTATCGCATGGGACAGTGGCCATATTAGAATGGTCTTAAACACTGTAAAACCTATGCTAGCAGGATAGTCAGATACAATGTTAATAAAGCACCACATAAGAGTCAGCGGTACTGCCAATTAAACAAATAAACTCACACAGAAAAGACAATGAACAACGATTCTGTGGTGATCCCAGCGAATGTGATAATTCCTACATAACCAAAAGAAAATACAGTAAAGGTGTTGGACTATTTAGGAATATGAAGGTGAATCAATAGTAACTGACAACTGACATAGGAGTACCTGATCAATAAAACTGCCTCCTCCAAAGGATCTTCCTAGTATTGTCAGACATGAGGGTTCTCAGTACCATTTCACTGTCACCCAGGGACAGTAGGCTAACCTCAACTGTATCCCCATGATGACACACAACTCATCCTCTCCCTCTATGAAGGCACCACGAACACCAAGACCTGCTTCCACAACTGCATGATAGACATAACCAACTGGATGAAAGACATCTGTTTGAAGCTCAAAACAGGCAGGACAGAGGTACTGATTTTCAGAAACAAAAGCTCCCCATGGGACGCATCCTAGTGGCCCTAAGAACTTGGACCTATTCCTACCCCCACTGATACGCAATAAACGTAAGCATCATTCTGGACAACAAGCTAACCATGATGACTCAGGTCAACTCTGTCTCCTCCTCCTGCTACTTCATTCTCTGTGTGCTTCGTAAGATATTCAAATGGCTAACCCAAAGCTCAAAACGCACCATCACCATCATCACCAGCTGACTGAACTACGCAATGCTCTCTACGCAGGGATCGCAGCTCACCTTCTCTGATGACTACAGATTATACAGAATGCCCCAGCCAGACTCGTCCTGGATCTCCCTAGATGCACCCATATCACCCGCTACCTCAGGTAACTCCACTGGCTCCCTGTACAGAAAAGAAAGATGCTGGTACAAGCTCCTGACCCATGCATACAAGGCCCTACACAACTGTGGACCCGCCTACTTGAACCACTGCTTGAACTTCCATCAGCGCCACCAGACATCTTCACGTCCCTTTCTCTAACCCTCACCCCGCATCCAAAGTAGCAGATGCGAAAGTCGCTCCTTCTCCTACCTAGCAGTGAAGACATGTAACAAGCTACCCTTTCGTCTTGAGAAATACCCATCTCTTCCAGAGTTCCAAAGGTCACTGAAGACCTGGCTATTCGGCTAATAAACTGCACCACCAGTGCCTGGATACCCTCATGGGTGGCAAGCTGCTCTCTACAAATCTACTGATTTATTGAACATCCCCTGCGCTGGAGCCACTTTCTTCCTACTAGTGCCCTGCCTACACACAGACACATTTGCAGCATAGTGCAAAAGTGTGTGTTTGATGTCTAGCGTTGATTTGTACTGGAAGGCTAATGTTTCAGTGCAAAATTTGATGCTCAGACATTGTTAAAAATGTTCTAACTTTGTATGAGCACTCCTCTTCTGCCCCCCAAAGCCACAGACCTCAACATGAGCAGACTCACACTGTGACAGTGGGAATGGAATGCATATCCAACCACCTTACAGCCAAGAATGGTGATCTTTCATGCTTGACTGGCTACATTAGTATAGGCTACCCTTTTACACCAACAATGAAGAATGTAATGATTGGTTAGCTGACATCTCCTGTGCAGGAGGAATGATCTCTGTCTGGCTACTTCGTGCTGCGATTCTGCTATCAGCTGTTTGACAGTCATATGTGCTCTTGTGCCCAAAAATGTTTTAACTATATATGTGTGATGGGTCATTTTACGTGCAGTGTCCTGGGAGCGCGAGGGCCATATGTGTAGGTTTTTGTGCTCCTGGAACATTGTAATATTACAGAACGGGGCACAGATGCTTGTGTGGCCCCTTCTGTAATACAGAAAGTGCAGTACACATACAGCAGCCATGTGTTTGCAGATGTTCATTTATGGGGACATAAGCAAAAACAAGTTATGTTAATAACATTTCTATAGCGCACAGATGCCCCAGCCAAGGGGCGTCCCGGCGCTTCTGGTAAGATACTCAAACACAACACATCAAAACAATGGAGGAGGCACGCAAAAGAGGATCCTAAGAGGGATGAGGGAACAGATGCGTTTTGATGGCTTTCCTGAAATTCAACAGCTCAGTGCTGGCCGTAATAGAAACCCCCTGGAAAAAGAGGCACGGTAACACACATGCAGAATAAGGGAGGGTTCCATGAGTCAAAAGGATTAAATTTCAACAACAATTGATGTCATACTGTAATGCAGGTGTCTCCAATCAGTCCATCATGAACAACCAGCACCTCACAGACACCTTCAGAGTAGCTCACAGTCTTGCAATCATTTTTTAATTAGCACAAGGTCACTTTTTCCATTTAAAGTTAAGGGAGGTCTGTGTATATTTTACATTTTTATCTTTCGAGATGCAGATAATGAGCATTGCTGGGGTCAAATTTATGACCCAGGGCACAGAGGGGAAAGAACTTTAGCACTGAGGTATTTAAAACTAAAGAAAAGTATTTGTCAACTCAATATTGGAGCACCAGAACACAAAGATGTTTCTGAATGCTTTTAAATGGGAGAATATAACATGAAGAGTTAATTAAATGATTAGGTTACCTCTTTTTTTTAATTGTATTGCATTTTAAAGTGTTGAATTTACAAACAGCAGGCCTCTTACTCCCAGTGGCCAGTAGACACCCCATATTTATAGCTGAAAAATACTGCCATTGTTTTCAAATGGGAGAAATTTAAAATGGATACAAATATTTCTATGCAACACTGAGTCAATGTTTTACCCAACTTTCAATAAGACTATTATGTCTTAATATTTCACAAAGCATGTTTCTTCACTTTAAATTCCTCCTATTTAAACAAACGGCTGTTTTTTTTTGTCTACAGGGCATTTACACACAGCAGGAATCTTGCTCCCAGTGGCTCATTGACACAGTGAACTGAAAAATACAGTCATTTTTTCAAGTGGAAGAAATGTAAAGAGCAGAAAAATGTTTCATATTATGACATTTTTTTGCAGAATAGTTTTCTGCACTTTCAATTTCAATTATTAAAAAAATGGTTGGATGTTCGTGTAATACATGTAGCAGTGCGACATTTGGAGAAAGCTATGGCCTTTGCCACAAGTACGTATGACAGACTCACATTCACACATATATACCATCCATACGCACACATGTTCATACATCCCCAAATACCACGCTCTCAATGACACACATGGCAGCCCGCTCAGAGTGCCCATAGTCAAATATAGAGAAAGTGAATAGAGTAATCCGAAAAAGTTCCAATTGCCATGTTTGTTGATGGCGTTTTAACCCTCTAGGATTAATGGGTCATCATCAGGACTGGGGGAATGCAGTGAGATGAATGTACTATCACAAATATAGTTACCTATGGTTAAAATAGTTTCTGAGCAAGGTTTGAGTGAAAAATAAATACAAATTAAAATGGATGTGTGCCACCATGGGCTACTCACTGATGGATAATGAGAAAAGTCAATTTTCTGGGTAGTCGATGTGTAACTCTAGATTTGGTATGGTACAAGGTCTGGAAAATAACAGACAATAGGTTACTGTGATGGGACTGATAAAAAAGGTGAAATAGTCCAAAGATGCAGCCGTCACCAAAAAAACAGGACATAACTTATGTACAGAGGAAGAAAAGTAAACATAAAGAATGGGTATAGGTATAGAACAAGATCTGGAAATACAGAAACCAATTAATCATTATAAATAAGGCTTCCTGTTTTCCGTTTTTACAGATTTTTACAGATAACAACAGACAGAAAACCATTTATTTTCCTGTCTTTATTTATTTTTAAATGTGAATCAAAGGAAAATTGGATTGTTTTTGAGTGATTCTAATTGCTGTCAATCATGACTGCCAGGCAAATAGCTGTACAGATTGACAGGCAAGGGGATACAAATATATAGGGATTATAGTAAAGAGCCTTAAACAGCAGATTTGCATAACCTTGATACTAAAATGTACATATTTTCTTACAAGTGTATATTTTACCACCTGAGTGTGTATATATCATTGAAATCTGTCAGGTGTTCGGGCACGAGTGCACATTAATTGGTTAAATAAATGCAAAAATACATACATTTCAGCTTTCATTTTTTACAAAACATAAAATAAATATGGATACATACAGGTACAATTTACAGAAAATAAATGTACATAAATACAGACGGAAATGACAAAAATATAAATACCATAAAACCGGGAGCCCTAATTATGAACATCAGATCATTCTGGATAATAAGAAAAATCAATGTTTAATAATATAAAACATGCAGCCAACGAGGGGGACGTAAATAACCTAAGAAAACTATGGCATCCTAAGATCCGTCGTCAGCAATAAGACGAGTGACACAATGATTCTCACTGAAAAGAGGGCGAGCAAGGAGATAGTAGGCCATCACAAATTGAGGTTTTGAAAAAGTGCCACCAATCCTGAAAGGAGACCATGAGAGTCGGGTCCTGATCTGGTGAAAAGATGAGATGCGTGCATGTTCAGGGCCAGTATTTGTATCCAAGATGCCTGATACCAAGCGTGATGGAAATAGCAGAGAGAAGCGCAAGGGTACAACATTGTATCAAAATTAAAGTATTCTTACCATTTAAAAGGTGATTGGGGAGCATATATATATTTTTAAAAGTAAAGTAAAGTCCACATTTGTAAAGCGCACAATCACCCGTAAGGGTCTCTAGGCGCTGGGGGGCCTTCGGGAAGATTAAGCGAGCTATTGCCCAGAGTCACATGGTGCTGGGCTGAACTGCCGCCGGAGTCGGGGATTGAATCGTGGTCCCCAGATTCCAGCGTCAGTCGCCCTGGCCGCGGCGCCACACCTCTTCCAAGAACATGATGGAAAACAAGGTTTATGTCCTGACTCACCAGTATCTATAGTTGTATGTGCTGGACAATAATTGCATGCAATGCATGTGTTGACTAACAGAAGGCCAATAGAAACCAAATGATGCAAAGAATGACAAGTAGCTAGGCTACAATTGATAGAATTATGAATGCACAATTACAGAGATGGCATGAATACACAATAAATAAGTGAATTCTTTATGGGTGTGACAAAAAAATAATGTCACATTAGTTCAACGATATCCCCAAATAGCCACAAAAAAAGGTGGTGGGGTGGTGGGGGTGGAGGGGAAACATGAGGGACCGGAAAATTGCACAATGATTTACAGAGAGAATATAAGTATTATATAATATTACTTAGAGATACTAATACAAATATCATGTAATCACATGTGAACTGGATAAGTGATGCAATGTAATGAATCCGGGGAGGACTATTGTTACATTAGTTATCAAGGAGTAAATCAAGACATTGTTATGTGGGTATGTGTCAAGAACAGAAACATCACGAACATCAAGGAGAGGAAAAGGAGTGGAAGCATGTAGGAAAGTGCCATTTTTTACATGGTTACTCCCCAATTTTTGTCTGGTATCTGATGCAACTTTGACTGAAAGTGAACTGGGTTCCTGCTAACCAGGTGTCCAGTACCAGTGTTCTTTCCCTAAACTGTACCATTTTTTCACAATTGGCACTAAATGAGGCCCATGTAAGTCCCTTGTAAATGGTAAGCCTGGTATCTAGGGGGCATTGGAACTAAAGAGGGTCCCTAAGAGCAGCAGTAAAATTTGTGCCACCCTAAGGGAGCCCTCCCCAAGCTCATGCAAAACTGCCATTGCAGCCTGCGTGTCTTGGTAAAGAGAAAAGTGAAGAGTCAACATGGCACACATCCCTGTGAGCAATGCCTGCAAAACACTACATGTGGTATAGGTAAATCACCCCTACTGCAGGCCTTACAACCCTAAGGTAGGGTGCATTATACCCCATGTGTGGGCATATCTGTGTGAGAGGTTGTGTCCCTGTGATACCTAAGTCCATTCTTAGATATCACAAGTGCACAGGGAAGCCATAACGAGTACAAGGGCTGGACACTCATGATTACAAGTACCCCAGCTACATGATGGCTTCACTGTACCCCTTGATGTTTGGTAACAAACATCTCATCCTAATAAAGCCACACTGATGCCAGTGTTGGATTTGTTAATACATGCACCCAGAGGGCAACTTAGAGGTGCCCTCTGAAAATCTACGGGATACTCGTGTGTTGACTGATGGTCTTGTCCAGTCAGCCAACACCAATGAGTTTCTGACTTGCTGAGGTAAGAACTTTTGCTCTCTGAGGGAAACTCCCCTGAAGTCTACAGGCACCAAAAAGCCTTGCAGCCCACTGGCCTGACTGCCGCCACAGATGACCAGGAAGAGGTACCCATGCTCTGGAGGGTCAGATTTGTCTCCCCACCCAGTATGAAGACACTAGGACTAAGCCTGGGTGACATACTCCGCTCCACCGGTTGAGTTTGCAGAGTTTTACCAACTCCGCACTACGCTGGGAACGCGGAGTTGAGGCAAAACTCTGACTCCGTGGCAGAGCCCCTGCGCCACAGCCCCCAAAAAATAAACACCTGCTCTCTGTGGGCCGCCATCCTCCTTGCTGTGGAGTCTCTCCTCCTCGCCGCCGTCCTCGCTGCAAACCCATACGTTTCACGTCTTGTGTGGACTGCGCATGCGCAATCCACACATGACGTAAAAGGTAGGTGTTTGCGACCGGCAATGAGGTGGAGGACGGCGCACGGAGAAAACACCATGGCACAGAGGAGGGCGGCACGCAGACGCCAGAGAGCAGTTAAGTGGGTTTTTTGTCTTTTTTTTTAATTGTCGGTGGCACTGGGGCAGAGCGGAGTTCCACTGAGTTTTTTTAAAGTCTGTGGACCTCCGCGGTGTGCCAGTCTGCGTACTCCACCCACAATTAACCAGGACCAACAGTAGCCATGCAGCGCCACTATCTGGACACCCTGCACCAAAAACGACAGTAAGAGGCAGTCTTGATTCTCACTGCACCAAGACCAAGCAGCCATCGAGTGACATCAGCGTCATTGACACCCACTTTGTGAGTGGCTCAGCTGTCCTGATTTTGCCCCTGCTAGCTGTTTGTCCCAAACTGCGAGAATTAACTTTGCACATTTGGCCCAGCCGACCTAACCACTGTGCCCCCTTGCCCCGAGCCCCTTTGCAACCCAAGTCCACGATTGGGGACTCCCTGGACTTGTTCCCAAGTCCCCCTGTGCAGCCTTCTCTGTAGCACGCCCAGCTACCAACCTCACCAGCACCCTGCTCCTGTCTAAACCCAGGCAGTCCCCAGTTGGCAGTACTTTGGACCTTGGCCCACTACTACCGAAAACCCAGAAGGTGAACCCCTGAAACGAGTGTACTTACCGTTATGCATATATGTCTTTTCCTTCAATAGTATTTCACTGTGTGTAAATGTGCAGAACTTTGAAAGATGTATTTACCTGTAAAAATTGCTAACAAAAACAGTACTTACTTTTGAATGAAGTTCTTTGTTTTACAAAATACATAATAAGAAGTGGTATTTGTCTAATTTGGTCTCGGATTTATCCTTTGGGTGTGTGTCTCATTTATTGCCTCTGTGAGTGCAACGAATGCTTAGCACTACCCTCTGATTAGTTTAACTGCTCACCCACAATACCACAAAATAGAGCATTAGTGTTATCAGCTTTAGCCTCTGTGAGCCAATTAGGGAGCCACTGGACTCTCTACACAATGTACTTCTTTTTAGTGCACTATATAGAGAGACAGCTTCCTACATTTGTGGATCAGCGGTGGACTTTGCATTTGCTGATACCATTTGCTCAGTAAGTGAGTACATGAGTAAATGCAAGAATTGCCTTTAGTTAAATTGCATTTTTTTCAATTTGTAGATTTTTTCTAAATTTCTAAAATTAACTATTAGGGCCCTGGTTAAGTACCTGAGTATTAATTGTTTTAGTATTTAAAAACGTATTGTAGGTAGGACAAGAAATTCTGTTAGGATCTTTTTTCTTGTTTCCAAATAGGTCCCAACTTTAGTAAAATAATGAGTGCCTCAGAGGAAGTGGTTAAGGAGCTTGACCTAACTCCCTTTCGGCAGCATAAGTAGTTACAGTTAAGGACCTTCTGTAAGAGATGCAAGATGAAAACTGGCTCACACCCTACCACTGCAAACCTTCAGAAGATAGTGGCAGAGTATGAGCTGGCCCATCCTACGGATGAGGCATCCAACCCTGAAGACCAGGGTGGAGTGAGTGATCATGAGGATAACCGAGGACCTCCTTCATGCCAAAGAGAGGCAGTTGTACCTGAACCCAACAACCAACCCAATGCGACAAGGGCACCTGCCTCTAGCAAGGATAGCTTAGGTCTCCTTAGGTACAGTGAAGAGCTCACTGAGGAGGAAATTCTTCTGGAAAGACTGGCACACAGAATAGCCCTAGTGGACATCATACTGGCCATAGAAAGGGAGAGGGCTGATATGGGTCAAGCACCCATGAATGATGGCAGCAACATAATACCTAGGGAGAAGAGAGGAAACCTTTGATCCTAAAATCCCCAAAGGGATTGTCCCCAAATATGTAGGGGGAGATGATGTCATCAAATGGTTTACGGTACAAAAGGGGGTGGTGATGGACGGAGCATCTGAACCAATCAAACACTCACACCCAGTCAAAAGATCTGGGTTTAATCCATCACCGTTCTTTAGCCCACTCTGCCACCCCAGTTCAGAAATGGCTATATGCAAATCAGTCTGACCCTGTGCCTCATGGGAACAGTCCAGCCCGAACTGCCAAGCCATGCCTTCCCTGGACCGGAAACAAGCTTCCGAGGACCGGTTTCTGGCATTACAGCCGTCTTCAGCCCGGCTTGCTTGAATCCAGTGGCAAAGTGAGCAAAGGACTCACGTCTGAGCATACCCTGCCACACTTATGGCGGCCAAAAGTGGTACAAAAGGGGGTGGTGATGGACGGAGCATCTGAACCAATCAAACACTCACACCCCGTTAAAAGATCTGGGTTTAATCCATTACCGTTCTTTAGCCCACTCTGCCACCCCAGTTCAGACATGGCTATATGCAAATCAGTCTGACCCTGTGCCTCATGGGAACAGTGAAATGAAATGAAAGGAAAAATTATATTTGTATAGCGCCGAAACTACCCGGAGGCCTCGCAGCGCTTACATTGATTGTAATACTGAGCTGGCCGCGGGGTTACCGAGTTTTGGTGTACAGATGTGTCTTCAGCGCTTTCCTAAAAGCCATCCTGTTGGGGATCCCTCTAAGGGCAAGAGGGAGGGAATTCCAGAGCCTGGCGGCCGTGTGGGAAAAGGAGCGGCCGCCTCACCTAGCTTTGTTAATCTTTGTTGTAGTTGCTAGATGCAATGATCCGGAGCGAAGGGCTCTGGCGGGGACATAAGGCAGTACTAAAGGAAACAAGATGGCCGGGCCCGTTCGATGAAAAGATTTGTGGACAATGCACATGGCCTTGAACTGAGCTCTGGTGGCGACTGGAAGCCAGTGAAGATCGTTCAAGGCGTGCTTAGCAGACTGCCATCGAGGGATGTTGTACAGTAGGCGGGCGGCACAATTTTGGGTGACCTGGAGCCTGTGGGTCACAGCTACCGGTGCTCCCAGATATAGCGCGTTTCCATAGTCCAGGCGAGAAAGGATCAGGGCCTGGACCAAGATTCTCCTCGCCTGGAAAGGGAGCAACGGGAGCACTTTACGAAGCATCTTCATGAGCCCCGCACATGTGGCCGCTGTTTTAATGGCTTGAGCCGAGAAGTCAAGCGACTTGTCTAGCCAGACGCCCAGGCTCTTTATCTGGGGTTTGGGGGGGGGGGAAGGGCGCCAAGGCAGGAAGGCCAAATAGAGGCCAGACAGGTCGGAGGAGGGTTGCCCAGGAGCATGACCTCAGTTTTCTCCCCATTGAGTTTGAGGCAGGACAGTTGCATCCACCTAGCTACAGCCTCTAGACAGGGACCTAAGGTGTTGGACGACCCATCCGTGTGGTCTAGAGAGACCACCAGTTGGGTATCGTCTGCGTAGGTGACAATATGCACGCCGAAGGGTTGGACTATCCCTGCTAGAGGTTGCATGTAAACGTTAAAAAGCGTGGGGCTCAGGGAAGAGCCCTGAGGCACCCCGCAGCTAAGTGGATGTTTGATGGAAACAGCCTCACCCTCAAACACCTGGAAGAAACGCTCTTCCAGGAAGGAGGACAGCCACTCCAGTGCCGCGCCCGACACTCCCAAACTCATCAGACGATGTAATAAGATGGTGTGGTTGACGGTGTCGAACGCGGCACTGAGATCGAGCAAAATAATGGCTGCCTTTCCTCCCCGGTCCAGCACGGCTCGGGTTTCCTCCTTCACTGCAAAGAGAGCAGTTTCAGTCCCATGCTGGGGACGGAACCCTGTCTGAGAGACGCAAAGCAGATCCGCTGATTCCAAGTGGTCTACTAGGATGGTGTTGATGTGTCTCTCGAGCAGTTTACTCATCCAGGGGAGTAGGGAGATTGGGCGGAAGTTAGACAGGTTGTTCTGGTCCAGGGAGGGCTTCTTTAATAAAGCCTTGACTATCGCACACTTCCAAGAGGTAGGGACAGAGTTGGTGGTGATAGAGGCATTGAGAGCATTCAAAATGGTCGGGCGGATGGCATCCCAGACCTTTGTAAGAATCCTCGGGGGCGCTGGATCAATAGGGGATCCCGAGGTGACTTTAGGGATGATTTTATCAATAGTGGCGGAGTCTAACAGGGAAAATTTGTCCAGTATGCAGGGGGCAGTAGAAGCACTCTCCAGAGAGATGGTGGATTCCTCAGCCTCATTACCTCCAGAAAATAAAGAGTAGATGGTTTGAATCTTCTGAAAGAAGTAAGAGGCTAGATCATCGCATCGGGATTGGGTGCCCGTTGGGGACAGCTGCTCGGGTGCGGGAGAGATTAGGGATTTAGCAATTTTAAAAATTTCTTTGGGAGAATTGGCGGCTTAGTTGATTTTTGAGTCGTAAAAAAGAGCCTGTGCAGTTTTCATTTCAAGTTTGTAGAGCTTTATAGCGGCTCTGTAATCTGCTCTCTTTGAGGGTGAGCGGTCACTTCTCCATGCTCTCTCTAATTTACGGCAAGACTGCTTCCTGAGCCTGAGAGCAGGGGAGTACCAGGGGGCAACTTTAGGTCTTGTTATCAAGTCGAGGGGTTTCTTAGGGAGGACTTGATCCAGGGTGCAAGTTATCCAGTTGTCAAAATTGGCGGTAGCCATGGCGGGATTGGTCGCCATCACAGGAGGATGTTTATTGAGGGCCAGAATCCACTCAGAGGACGAGAGCGATGCCCACTTCCTCCCCCATCGTTTGTTATTATTCAGTGGGACAGGACAGATGTTTGGGGACCACAAAAAGGGTATTAAAAAATGGTCGGTCCAGGGTAGAGGAATAGGTACCTCGACCGTCAAGTTGTCTAAATTGCTGAAAATGTGATCAAGAAGATGTCCCTTGATGTGCGTTGGGTGGAACCCCTTCTGCCGCAGATCAATAGCCAAACAGTTCAAGCGAAGACTGTTGGCTGCTGAGTCAGAAGGGTCGTCTAGATGTAAATTCAGATCACCCAGCACAGTAAAATTGGCCGAAGTAATCATTGAATTGGCGGCAATATCTGTGAGGTCAGAGACAAAATTCCCGAGGGTCCCAGGTGGGCGGTAGACTAGAGCTCCCGTGAAGGTGGTGGTAGGGGAGAATTCCAGAGTAAAATGTAGACTCTCACATCCTGATGTCGTAAAAGGGGAGATCCGACACCCGTAATTATCTCTGTAGATGATAGCCAACCCTCCACCCCTTCCGGTCAGACGATCCAGTCGTTTGATGGTATAACCTGGGGGTGAGGCCCAAACTGAGGCGGGGTCGAGCTCCAGCTGTAACCATGTCTCCGTTAAGAAGAGGGCATCGGGTTTGTACTCCTCTATGAGCAGAGCCAACTCAGTATGATGCTTCGGCAAGGACCGACAGTTAAGAAGGTACAGCCTCCATTTAGGCGCGGGGAGGGATTTCCCGAGCACCGGAGGGAGCATGCCCCAGTTGCAGGAATGGCACCGACCACCTTTGTTTGTAGGTGCCATTGAGTGTGAACACCGCAGGTTGGGAGTGGGGCGCAAAGCGTGCAAGAGAGCGGTACTATAAGTCAGGCGATCACCTGCCATAGTGTCGGCGCAGTCTGTGAGCTGGCAGCGTCTGGACGCGGACTGGCGCAGACTGGCTTCTCTTAGGCGCCTCTTCGGTGCGTCTATGGCGCTCCGCTGCGCGTCACCGCTGCGCGGAATGGCAGAACTATAGATAGATTGGGAGGGGGTGGGAGACTAGACCGACACCCTGACAAGATAGCCGCCCGTCGTGGGACGACCAGGAAGTACCAGCGCTATTTCCTCCCTCCACAACAAACAGCAATGAGGGCTGCGGTGGACCGGGGAGTCAGCGCTCTAAATGGTAAAGTGCAAATGCAAACAGTTTTAGAATCACAGGTTTGAAAAATGAAGGTTTAAAAATCCCCCATAAGAAATGCACACAACACGCTCACACCACAATATTTCCAATCAATAACAGTCCAGCCCAAACTGCCAAGCCATGCCTTCCCTGGACCGGAAACAAGCTTCTGAGGACCGGTTTCTGGCATTACAGCCGTCTTCAGCCCGGCTTGCTAGAATCCAGTGGCAAAGTGAGCAAGGGACTCACGTCTGAGCATACCCTGCCACACTTATGGCAGCCAAAAGCGGTACAAAAGGGGGTGGTGATGGACGGAGCATCTGAACCAATCAAACACTCACACCCAGTCAAAAGATCTGGGTTTAATCCATCACCGTTCTTTAGCCCACTCTGCCACCCCAGTTAAGACATGGCTATATGAAAATCAGTCTGACCCTGTGCCTCATGGGAACAGTCCAGCCCGAACTGCCAAGCCATGCCTTCCCTGGACCGGAAACAAGCTTCCAAGGACCGGTTTCTGGCATTACAGCCGTCTTCAGCCCGGCTTGCTTGAATCCAGTGGCAAAGTGAGCAAGGGACTCGTGTCTGAGCATACCCTGCCACACTTATGGCGGCCAAAAGCGGTACAAAAGGGGGTGGTGATGGACGGAGCATCTGAACCAATCAAACACTCACACCCAGTCAAAAGATCTGGGTTTAATCCATCACCGTTCTTTAGCCCACTCTGCCACCCCAGTTCAGACATGGCTATATGCAAATCAGTCTGACCCTGTGCCTCAAGGGAACAGTCCAGCCCGAATTGCCAATCCATGCCTTCAAAGCTCACTTTGCCACTGGATTCAAGCAAGCCGGGCTGAAGACGGCTGGAATGCCAGAAACCGGTCCTCGGAAGCTTGTTTCCGGTCCAGGGAAGAGGTTTGCCTGAGCTAATGAGAGTCCAACAAGATGTCGGTCAGTCCAGAGAACTGCACCAAAGTTCCCAATCCATGATGTAGTTTAAATCTTTCCTGGATATCAGTTCCTGTTTGACTCAATTATAAAGGACGTCAATCAAATCAAGGGGGAGACTGAACCACGTAGGTCTAAATACCAGATGTTTGGGGATAGTGTTTCGGAGACCCTCAACCATGTGTTCACAGTCTGCAGTGTATATAATCACCACTTAGTGTGGTTTGGGGGACAGTGTCATCATAAGGTCTGTCACTTGAGTGTCCTGTTCTCCGAGTGACGTCATTACCTCCACGAGGAGGGAGACTGTCTGGATGCCGTCAGTGGTTGGTGAATTAAAGTTACCTCCTATCCTGTAGGTAAATGTTATTGAGGGCGAAAAATAGTATAGGGATAAGACTAACAATAAATTGCCGTTAAGTGTATGAGTCACTGGTCCATGACACCTAGTGATCGGGTCGACATATTTCAGCCTGGAACAGCTCTTGCGGGTCTATGACTTTCGTGAGGACCAACAATGTGGACGTTTTAAACTATATGGCTATCCAGGGTTATGTACGTAGGTGGACAGGTTTATAGGACAAAGGTTATGTCTTGGTTCAGAAGCGTCCCAGGGACTGCTGCTGCATGTCTCGCTTCATCTGAAAGATGACGCTGACAACCACGGTCCATTTCGAGCTCTCTGGTGAAGGCAGGTGAGTGAGTCAATGGCCCACAGTTTGTGATGCACAACAGCTATGGATTGCAAGGAGTCAGAAAATGTAAGTCATCCATCGGTTGCGGCGTGAAACCAGGAATTTGTGGCATTATTGTGGACTTGCTCATCATCCCTGAGTAAACTGGGGTGGAGACCGAATGGTATTGTAACTTGTTTAATGGACAGCTTCTTACATACGGATCAATGTTACAAATGTTAACTGCCTTCTGCTTTAAGCGGGTGTGATTTTCTCAGAGTTAGCAGATATAGAGTTTTTAATGCATTTGTTCACCACTGCCATTTTAAGTCTATTAAAAAGGTATTAAAATAGTAGCTTTTGTGTTAGCCCTATCTGAAGCCAAATAAATCGAACCGTAAAACGTATAAATCATCTATGATTTACTTTGGTAAAATTTGCCTTCAGTATCAGCGGTTTGGCTACATCCCAGTGTTTTGTGCGACTACCCAATATGAAACAAAGGCACCAAGGACACTGTTTGTATAGGTGTGTATGTGTGGTTTTGCAGTCTGCATTATTGATTAACTAGCAAGCACAAAGCGGAACAATTAAAAACCACCAGGAAAAACAGCAGGAACAACACAAAGAGGAACTAGCAGGCTTTTAGAAAGAGAACATTGTGTTGGAATTTATGTAAAGGTTATTATGTTCACTAGGTCAAAATTAAACTGAGCCTCCTCTGCTGACAATTACTTTACGTGTCTGTATTTAATTAAAAAAAATTGAAAAAAGACAAAAACTTGAATTTGTAAGGTCTCTTCATGCCATTCGTTATGATCTCGAGGCCAATAGCTGTGTGTTTGAACAGCGTTAAGTATTTAAAAAGTAAGTTAAAATGAAGCTTATATAGTTGCAGATGTGCTTGCGGTAGGTGTATTGTTATTTTGTGTATGGCTACATAGCACAATAATACTCTATAGTCACCGAAGTGTGAATATGTGTTTATTAAACTGCATTTTTTCTTTTACTAAAAGAAATATGGCTAATTCTCAATAAGATCAAAAAATAAATATGGATCAATTCAAACAGAAATATCTACAAGACAAATGGCATAAAATCATGACCCTATCCTAGCATGACAGCACGCTCCCAACAAAGCACATAGGAATCATCTTTTCAGGCCAGGAGGTGATTACCCTGAATGTGACGTCATGTGGTGCCAGATTCGGCCCAGGGACCATCCCCTGACAGTGAGGATGAATTTCATCAAGGGCAGTGGAGATGAAAAAGTGCATTCTATGTCAAAGAATCCTCATTTAAATTGGTGACGTGGGGTCATGCTAATGTCAAAGACACTCTCACCTGCTTACCTATTGTGCTGTGAATAACTCAGTGATTATGAGGCTGGGAATGTGGTTACAGAAGCAACACCTGGATTTAGGCAGTGAAGCAATCATCTAGGCGGAGATTGTTTGGTTGGATACCTGTGTACTCGGTGGCGCCACGGTTGTCATGGGTACAGAATAGGTCAGCTATGAGTCTGCTGTGGTTTATTCTTGGTTCGACGTCTGACTCTCCTGTTGAGCTCTCAGGGTTAGTTTCACTTCAGGGCAGAGTGGATTCTGCCAACAGGCTATATCAGGATGCGGCTTACACGAACGCACCCAGGCCAAACTCCTCACCCACACATATAAACACTTCACAACACTGGCCCCTGCCTACCTCAACAACCGCATTCACTTCCACTCACCTCCTAGGCACCTCGACTCAGCCAGACTCTCACTAGCACATGTACCCCGCATTCACAAAACAAAAGCTGGAGGCCATCCTCCTCTTACATCTCCCCCAAAGCATGGAGCGACCTCCCACATCACATCAGAGCTTCCTCATTGCTTCTCAAGTTTCACAAGAAGCTGAAGACCTGGCTCTTCGAACCATCTCATCAAGGGGATAGTAGACTACAAAGCGCCTGGATACCCTCACAGGTGACTAGCATGCTATACAAATCTACAGAACATATCAGTGGTCGACTACAAGTAATTGGGGTGCAAATCTGTGATTTGGCCCTGGTAGTTTTGGCATACGTTCACTGTTTAACTCAATGGCGAAACATAGGCCCCTTCTCCAGGGTTCTCCAATAAATGGCAACAACTGTACTGGAGATAAGTAAAAGCACAAGAGAGGGAAAACTGAGAAAGAAATGGTGCACCTGGCGTTAAAATTGAGTCAGTGTTTCCACCGTGGTTGACTAATTGAAGGGCTCTGGAGGACCTATTTTATTGGTGAGTTTTACTACACTCTCAGGTGAAAGCCACTGTGTTTAAGAAGTAGGAGAAGTGGTGCATATTGTTTTTTTTTTTACTTTGCATCAGGGAATCTTCAGTGTTTAAAACTCACTATTTTGGCTCTGACAAATTCACCCCAGATTAAACACATAGACAAACTACAGACACGCACAATCACACCATCCACATGGAAACAAGCACACGCACAGACCACTGCCTGCAGGCATACACCTAAACCTACACACACAAAATTAGACACTCAGACACACACCATTCTTCCATAGGCCTCTGCATGCACTCACCCCATATACACACACCCACAGACACACACTACACTGACCCCCACACATACCCCTACTCTGAGCTCAGCTTTCATGCACATACTCAATCAATCAATCAAGGATTTGTAGAGTGCACTACTCACCCGTGAGGGTCTCAGGGCGCTGGGCGGAGGAGGGTTTCGGGCAGCTACGGTCATCTGAAGAGCCTGGTCTGGAGGCTCTTCCTGAATGTTTGCAGTGTGGGGCTTCATCTGATGCTGAGGGGGAGTTTGATCAAGGTCTTGGCCGCCATGTAGGAGAAGGATTTGCCTACCATTCTGGTTCTGTGGATGTGGGGGATTTCAGCCAAGGCTAGGTCAGCAGAGCGGAGGTTCCTCTTGGGAATGTAGAAGGAGATTCTTTTGTTGAGGTATTAGGGTCCGTGTTGTGGAGGGCTTTGTAGGCTTGTGTGAGCAGCTTGAAGGTCACTCTTTTATGGACAGGGAGCCAGTGGAGGTATCGTGGTCTTGTCGTGGGATGCTGAGGACAAATCTGGCTGCGGTGTTCTGGATTTTGTGGAGTAGAGATTTGTTGATTCCGGCATATAGGGCGTTCCCGTAGTTCAGCCTGCTGGGGATCAGTGCGTGGGTGAGGGTCTTCCTGGATTCGGGGGGATCCATTTGAAGAGCTTGACACACTGACATACAAACCTACACAGACACATATGCACGCATACACTACTACATGGCCACTCGCATGCACTCTGCACACAAACACAGCCACCTAGCCACACTCACATACACATTAAGACGCCTGCACTTTTCAGATACAGTGATTTGCCCAACCCCTGTTTTCCCTGCTCAGATTACATACCATTATCTGTAAAGGGAGAATTAGCAAAAGGAGGAACAAATATAAACACATTTTCACAATAGGTGACAATAAATTCTCCTATTGGTCTTGTGGCAAAAGTCCACTATGGAATTATTCAAATATTTTCCAGTATCATCACACCCACAGGAGGAAAAGATTATACATTTCTATTTATTGCAATCTTATTCAAAGCATACTTTACTTATTTCTTTTATGTATGTCACAAACCACAAATACTAAATCCTCTCACAACATATATATAAATTATACACAACGAATAAGCATACCTATGTATATACCTATATACAACAAATATACACAATGAAACAACCTATACACTTTATACAGCAAAAACAAAGCAAAAAAACATAAAGCAAGAAAATGAATGGGGAGAATATACTTAATAAATGTATCTCTGTTAAGTACTTCCTATCTTTCACCCTATAGAACAGTACTACAAAACGTGTCCTCCTATTAAATCTAGGTGGTACACTAGGAGGTAGTCAGACACAACGGTTCCAGATTACATACCATAACATATTCTTATCCTACAAAGCTGTGATCTTCTCAAATGTTTCATAGAAAGAAGAAAACATGTGTAATAAATGTTTATTTTGAGAACACACAGTTGAAGAGAGACCATCAGGTTATGATCCCCACAAGAGGTGTGCTGCACTGAGGAAAGCTGAATCACACAAATTTGCAAAGGAACTTTCTATTAATCTGGGTGTTGCCGCAGTGCTTTGTTAAACTGTACATGGAAACAATAAAAAAGGTTGTGAAACCGAGAAACTCTACTCCACTAATCAGGCTGTGCTTAAAACAGTAAATGACACTCAATCTCAAGGTGAGGGCGTGTATTGATTCCTGAGCGAGTTAATCTCACAGCTTTCCAAGACATATGAACAGCTTCTAAACTAGACAGGAACTGCAGAACTCTGGAAGACAGCCCAATGCCACATTTAAAATTTCAAGGCATTTCTTGTAAATATGACTTTGTTAAACAAGCAGTGGCAAAGCCAAAGGGTCTCATCTATGCAAGAGCTATTGGCTTTGCCAATGTGTTTTAGCCATGTTGTACACCAGCGTGGCTGCTGTTCGGCATGGTCAAAGGTTAGTGGTACAGAGCAGAGTGCCCTAGAGTGAAGAAGAGTGTCATAGAGTGAAGTGGAGTGGAGTGGGGTAGAGAGGAGCGGTGTAAAATGAAATGGATTGGAATCGAGTGGCACAGAGTGGAGTGGTGTAGAGTATCTTAGAGTGGAGTGTCATAGAATGTCGTAGAGTGTTGTAGAATGTCCTAGAGTGGAGTAGAGTGGCGAAGAGTGGAGTGGCAAAGAGTAGAGTAGCAGAGAGTGGAGTATCTTAGAGTGGACTATAGTAGAGTGTTAAAGAATGGAATGATGGCGTAGTGTGCAGTAAAGTAGAGTAGAATAGAGTGGAGAAGAGTGGAGTAGAGTGATGTAGGCTGTCCTTCAGTGGAGTGGAGCAGAGTGGAGTGGTTAAAAAGTGGGATAGAGTGGTTTGATGTAGAGTGAAGTGATGTAGAGTGTCGTAGAGTGGAGGGGTGTAGAATGGCATAACGTGCAATAGAGTGTTGTAGATTGGAGTGGTGTAGAGTGGCATAAAGTACCATAGAGTGTCATAAAGTGTGGAGTGGTGTAAAGTAAAGTGGCTTAGAGTGGTGTAGAGTTTCGTAGAGTGGAGCGGCATAGCGTGGCATAAAGTGGAGTAGAGTGGAGTGCGTAGAGTGGAGTAGTGTTTCATGGAGTGGAGGGGCATAGAGTAGAGTGGAGTAGAGTGGTGTAGAGTGTCATAGAGTGGAGTGCTGTAGAGTGGCGTGTCATAGAATGGAGTGTCCTAGAGTGTGGTTCAGAGTGGAATGTCATAGAGTGTAGTGTCGTAGAGTAGAGTGGAACAGAGTAGAGTGTCACGGAGTGGAGTGTGGTGGAGTGGCTTAGAGTGGAGTGTCAGCGAGTGAAGCAGAGTGTTATGGAGTAGGGTGTCATTGACTGGAATGACGTACAGGAGAGTAGTGACATAGAGTGGAGTGGCATAAAGTGGAGTAGAATAGAGTGGTGTAGAGTGAAGTGGCAAAGAGTAGCCTAGAGGGTCATAGAGTGGAAGGGCATAGAGTGGTGTGAAGTGACATAAAGCGGAGTGTCGTAGAGTGGAGTGTCTTAGAGTAACATAGAATGGGGAGGTGTAGATTGGAAGGGGCATATAGTGGACCAGAGTGGCATAGAGTGGAATTGAGTATAGTGTTGTAGAGTGGAGTGGCATGCAGGGGAGTAGAGTGTCATAGAGGGGAGTGGAATAGACTGGAGTGTCACAGAGTGGAGTGGTGTAGAGTAGAGCAGAGTAGCGCAGAGTGGCGTAGAGTGCCATAAAGTGGAGTGGAACGGTGTAGAGTAAAGTGGCGTAGAATGGTGTCGATTGTCATAGAGTTGAGGGGCATAGAGTGGCATGAAGTTGAGTAGAGGGTTGTAGAGTGAAGTGGCATAGAGTGGAGTAGAGTTTCATAGAGTGGAGTGGGATAGAGTGGAGTGTCACAGAGTGTAGTGGCGTAGAGTGGAGCATAGTAGCTTAGAGTCGAGTGTTGTAGAGTGGAGCACCATTGATTGGAGCATGAAAGATTGGAGTGTCGTAGAGTGTAGTGGAGTAGTTTTGAGTAGAGTATCATAGAGTGGAGTGGCATAGAGTGAAGTTTCACAGAGTGGAGTGATGTAGAGTGGAGTAGAGCGCCTTAGACTGGAGTGTTGTAGAGTAGCGTGCCATGGAATGGAGTGTCATTGATTGGAGTGACGCAGAGTGGAGTAATGTGTCGTTGTGTGGATTGGCATAGAGTGGAGTGGCATAGAGTGGAGTAGAGCAGAGTGTCGTAGAGTGGAGTACAGTGTCATGTAGGACAGTGTCGTAGAGTGGAGTGGCACACTGTGGACTAGAGTGGAGTAGTGCCATGGATTGATGTACACTGGAGAACAGTGGAGTAGTGTTGTAAAGTCAGGTGG
Organism: Lissotriton helveticus; assembly: GCF_964261635.1. Taxonomy (NCBI): domain Eukaryota; kingdom Metazoa; phylum Chordata; class Amphibia; order Caudata; family Salamandridae; genus Lissotriton; species Lissotriton helveticus. The sequence continues at coordinate 396,121,854 of NC_136057.1, forward strand.
CATAACGTGGAGTAGAGTGGAGTGATCTAGAGTGAAGTGGGGTACAGTGAAGCTGCGCAGGGTGGCATAGAGTGTCATAAAGTAGAAGGGTGTAGAGTGGTGTGGAGTGACAAAGTGGACTAGATTGATGTACAGTGGAGTGTCGTAGAAGGGACTGCCGTAGAGTGGAGTAGCGTAGAATGAAGTGGTGTAGAGTGAAGGGGTTTACAGTGGAATAGATTGGAAAAGAGTGGAGTGGAGTAGAGTGTCATTGAGGAGAGTGGCGTACAGTGGAGTATAGTGTCGTAGAATGGAGTGGCAAAGAGTGGAGTAGAGTGCCGTAGAGTGGAGTTGAATGTCATAGAATGGAGTGGAGTGTCGTAGAGTGGAGTATGCATGGTGTGGTAGGACAATGCCATTACAGTGAACACATTTTCAATTGAAATAACCATTATATTTGCATGGACATTACGTTTTACAGAACAAAGCATGCAGCACACAAACGATAATGTGTGGAAATCTGCATCACCTGGTGTATTGATTTGTTTCGATCCTATTCAAATATTTGTTTCCACCACTCTTCAAAATTACAAAAACAAGTGCTTAATTTGTACTTTTCTAATTCTGATTTATTTGATTTTTTTTTACAGTTGATTTACAGGCATTTACATTTTGTTTTGTGTCGAAAAAATAACATCCTGCTGCCTTTTTACATTCCCATACCCAGTGAGATCGTCACATATCTCATATTACTTTGCAGTGGAGGAAGAAAATTAAACACCAAGCTCCCTGGGAGACAGCCCTTACATTTGACCTCCATCTTTGAATGTACAGCAAATGTAACAGAGAAGAGCACCATTTAAATTAATCTTTAATGCTCATTCACTTCTGAACTCCATCATGTGTTTTTTTGGTGTGTTTCAGCACCCAGTCCCCCAATCACCGACTTCGAGTGCCTCAGTCATGGGTGCAAAACTGAGGAAGATGACTTTTAGGTTATGCTATTAGTAAAGAGCACTGACCAAAATAAACAAGCTGGTAACCAGAACATTGTTACACATAGGAAGGCAAGATTGAAGTACCTCAGTAGCAGAGATAAGTAGAATCAGTCAAGAAGAAAGACAGGAGGCAGGAAACCTTTCCAAAGAATGACAGCAGTTTACTACTGTAAACAAACATACAGGAGACAACTGTCCTGGACTGCCTCACAAAAAAGTAAAAAAAGAGTTCCAAAAAAGTGATCACTCATGGAACAATACATGGAGACAGTCAGAGAGGTGAGAAACCGGCTATTCTCCACGGGAGGGACAAAGGCATGCTGGACTGCCTAAAACAAATGGAGCCAGCAAATAGAAAGCAAGCAAATGTGAGTCACAAACCACAAAAGCCCATGGTAAGCAGTGGGCGGAATGTATTCAGAGGGAAGCTTTCACAACGTCCCCAAGAAGTATTTTGCAACCAGACAGGGCAGCTGTTAGGCTTCGACCAAAAAAGGCGCTTTACTTAAGAATTCTCAGCAAAGTTGAACTACATTTCAAGGCTCTGTGTATTGTCTTAGGATTCCATTATGCAATGTTATGTATTTTAGATTTATAATACATTGGTAGGTTATCTTCTGACAAGACAAAGATTATACTATAGCATGCAATTTTACGGTATATTAAGTTATACCATATTACGTTACGTCATGGTGTATTTATAATGTGCTAAATGCATTAAACTCTGCATAGTTTTCAAAAGAACAGAATTAGGGTTCTTTATTATTACTATTATTTTTAGGTTGAGCCTACCAAACTATCTGGTTGTGAAAGACATATTGTGGGATTAGCAAGAACATAAAAGGGCTTACAGCTGCCCGTTACTTACCATTGGCTGGCTTTACTATCGCTCTAATTTGCCTGCTGCTTATTTGTGCCCCAGCTTGTCAATCTTGTATTTGTCCTGCCCATTGAGCATAGCTGCTTTATCATCTGTTTGAGGGGCTGGCTTTTATGCTTTGCCAGTGTGCTTTTCTTCCCACCCACTTTATTCTCTTGCCCAAGTATTTCTCTCCCCGATATTATATTGTGATCTCTTGCCTCTGTGTGCTTTCCCCAGCAATCCTCGTTGCTCTTTTTCGCTGATGTTGCTTCTCCCTCCACCTGCTGGGTGGCTTCTCCCCCATGCTCTCCTTTAACCCACAACCAAGACATCCTTTTTAGTTTTTTTAAGTGTTTTTGCACTCTTTTTTTTCTTCTGATCAGTAATGGATTGGTAAATTAAAAACAAATGCATGTCATTTTGTAGGTGCGTGCATGCATGCTCAATGTATGCACACGCCTACAAAGTGACATGGAGGCCACTTCATTGCACCTTTCTTTAACTAGGGATTGGAAAAGACCGATTGGCATTGCTAATACATTCCTTGCTTCCTTGAATGACAGCAGACTAATAGGCACTTCTAGGAGAAATTGTCCAGTTAAAAAAGATATAAGCATAGTTTCACAATATGACAACACAGGACATAAAGGGAGGGTATCAGCAGGTCCAAGGCAGACTATTAAAGACTTCTATGACGAACTGCAATGGCCCAGTGTTGCATTGTTATATGGCAGTGCGATGGGAGGCACTTCTTTGCAGGAATAGGATACTACTGCGTAATACTATTTAAATGCTTCTGCTATTCCTACCACTAGCAACGTTACCATCTCTGTTGTTTGTGGGAATACGTTCTTATTAAAGAGGCAACCTCAGGATTTTCCTGTACGTCTCTACTGTTCGTTGGACAATATAGGACATATATAGGTTTATATAAAATATACTACAATCTCCTTAATCTTACTTAACATGTTAAAAATGCCTGTATCCGCCCATATCATGCATACATTTTTGAGATTCGAGCTGCTACAATTACTTGTAAGTGTGTTTAGAAATAGATGGTGTAAAGGGGGATATAGTCGCAGGTGCTGCTGAATTTGCGCATATAAAGAACAAAGCTTATCATATCTTTTGTTTGTGCTTGTTCTTAGTTAAGGAGCCAAACTTTTGGTTAAAATCTGATTTTCACCAACATGGCATGCACACAATACCAAAGTCTACGGAGATATGTTTCAAGGACCTGTATTAACATTTTGCTGCAAGACGAGTTAGTCTATGAGTGTGCTTTTATGTGTCAGGACCTGGCAGAATCAGTGTACCCAAGAGTAGGCCTAGGCGTGAAATTCCGATCCGCTCGCAGACTTTGCTGAGTTTTTCCCACTCTCCGTTCTGCTTGGTGTGTGGTGTTCCAAAAAACTCCACTATGTGGAGCGTAGTTTTTTCCCAGCTCACCACTTTAAGTTGGTGAGTGCAAGCGAGGAAAATCTTACTCCAGACCACCTCCCGGCAAGAATTCTCAATGCGGGTGGTTGCAGATGGTCACTACAGCTCGCGTTGAGAAACCTTCCGTTCATGTTGAGGAAGCTGCTGGTTGAGTAAAATATCCACTTGAGTGGCAAAATGAACCAGCGCCCTCTTGTGCTGCACATGGTGCCGTTCATGCTGATTTTCCAGCTCAGGACAAACACATAATACTGAAAATCAGCCTGAACAGCATGACTAAACGCACTACACAGCTTGTGGAACTTCGCATTGAGTGGTGGAATATTTTGGTCACTTCCTGAACACCACCCACGCCGACTCAAGAGAGGTTCTGTGAAAATTCCACCAACCTCTTCTATGTGAGATCAGGCAAGTGAACAACAAACGTTGGCTGAGCACTGTACTATTGTCTTATATCCTAAGAAGTCTCAATAATAACAGTAAACATTTTATTTTAAAGATGGCTGACCACTGTGACCTTCTCAGTGGGAAATGGATGTAAGGGATTGAGAAGGAACACAAAGTAGAGTTGCTGAACCCATTTTACTGGATTCAGAATTACATTCACTAGTGGGAGGATATGTAATAGAATTGTTCTCTCAAAGGGAGTGTGGTAACTTTAAGAAACATATGGCAGAGCTAACTACACAATACATAGTAGTGTTGGATATCAGCAGAATTATAATGGTTATAGAACTACCACATGCTCCAATGCAGGGTCAGTTGGTTGAGGAAACCTGTAGAGCACCAGAAGAGTCTCTCCAGGTTTGGGACCACAGGATGTCAGCAGCATGAGGTGAGTGGGTGAGTGCCAGGATCGCCTTGAAGAAGAACAAATCTAGGTAATCCTATGAAGAGGGAAAGCGAAGAAAGAAACAAAAGTGCAAGGCTAAATGTTGGGTGAACTAACAGCAGCGGGAAACACACAACAAAGCAAGTTGCGAGCTTAAGACTGTTTGACACTAATGCTACTTAAAGTTCCCTGGAAGTATCCGCAATATTCTGTAAAAGGATAAAATATTTCTGATTGGATCTCTGTTTCAGGTTGTACTGCAAGTCCTTCCTTCTCAGCCCCAGCCTCCCAGGCCCGTTTGCCACCTGCACCAGTCCGAGCCAGATAATAGTCTACATGCCTTCTATATTCTGTGACGTTTTTGTAGGTGGTGAACAATTGGCAAATCTTTTTCCTTCACTGCTGACCTGACGTGTCTTCTGAACATTCACTGTGTATATCTTGAAAATATGAGGCTTTGACCCCCGTTCTAGTCAAAGTGCAGTTTGTGTTTGCTGAAGATTTGCCAGGAGTAACTTTTGCTTGGGTTTCTATTCGGCTTTCAGTGTTCCCCCTAAGTATAAAGAGGAGCTGTCTTCTTCTTAAAAATACAGGGGCATATTACCAACGATTAGCGATATTTATCGCTAACGAGGCTTAGCAACGAATTTTTTAACGCGAAGCATCGCCGGAAATTATCGCAGAGATAACTTGCTATTAGCAAGGTTTATCTCAGAAGTGATAAAAATCCTTGCGCTAACTGCCAAATGAGAGATTATCGCTGGAAAACCAACGATAATCTCTCGACGTTTGGCGTTAGCTTGATGATAGGGGCTCACAAACTTAGCCATGATATCCACCTTCCATAGGATATCATGGCTAAGTCAGGAAAATACCAGGTGTAAAAAAAGCAGCGCTAACCGCGGTTAGCGCTGCTTTTTTTATCACTAACAGGGTTAGCGAAATCCTTGATAATAGGAGAAATGTCGCTTAACAACATTTCTCCTATTATTTTTCTCTGGAACGCCCCCTTTGCATCTCATTAGAGATGCAAGGGGAAGCATAGAGAAAAAGGGTGCTATAATGCGAATTTGCGTGTTAGCACCCTGTTGCTGATAGGGAGATAATTTTATCTCCACTTTCTTGGCTTTTAAAGCCAAAAAAGCAGAGATAAATCCCTTGATAATATGCCCCTTAGTTTTAGTCAGTTAAAATCAGAGACTAATGACTGGTTGTCTGATATTGCACTCTACCATTTATATAGCACATCATGCCTCTGTGTGGGGCACCAAAGCGCATTTTCAGATAGGTAGCATGCATCACTGTGGGTTAGGGTATTGTTGGCAGACTGTTGTATTTGTTGTGATCCTTTGTGGGTACCATTACAGTGTCATGTGTGATATACCAGAGTGGTGGTGTGTTGGAGCACAGTGCCTAGAAGTGTGATGGAGGAGGAGGTGTGAGGGATAGGCATGCAACTTATTATTGTATATAGGCGCTACACAGCAACAGTCTAACCAGAAAAGAATTGCAGTGTTGTATGTGTGTATATGGGGGCGTAGAACTATTCAGAGATTTGGCAGCATGTGCAAGGCAGAGTTGCTTGCAAAGGAGTAAACTCATGCTATGATACTGCTTACTGTATGAGGAAAGAAGTGAAAGAGGAACCAAGCTTGACAGCCTTAGCAAAAACTACAAATCTTTAAATGGGATGGATTTGATCTACTTCTCCACTCCTAATCTGCGAAAGAGGACAACGTTTTGATTGTGGGTTAGCACCCCAAGCCCCTCTTATGCTGTGGAAGATTCCCAAAGGCAGATGAGCACCAGTTGGGCAAGCCCGAATCAGTTCACGGCACAGACCCTAGCCAGACAGACACGCTGCACAATTGAGGGTGCGAGACAAAATGCTTGGTAGGATGCTGCTGTAAAAGAAATCAAAAACATGTGGGATAGCGAATGGAAGTCTAACAAGCATGTAATCCAAGACTAGCCAGCAGGCGTTACATAAGCAAGGCAATTGCCTGTTCAATAGACTAGAGCTTTACCTCAGTCAGTTGGAGCGTTTAATGCTAACATCTATACAATTCGGTGCAACATTTCTACATGTTTTTCAATCCAAGTCAATGGGCCCGATTCACAGAACTAACTTAAGACAAAGTCCTAAACTTACTACTTTTGGTATTCACACAAGGCATTTAGTAGTAGTAAAGTTAGGATTTTGTATTAAGTCTGTCTTAAGTCTGTCTTAAGTCTGTCCTAAGTTTGTCTTAAGTTTGACTTAAGTCTGTCTTAAGTCTGTCTTAAGTTTGTCTTAAGTCTGTCTTAAGTCTGTCCTACGTTTGTCTTAACACTGTCTTACGTCTGTCTTAAGTCTGTCCTACTACTTTTGTTATTCACAGAAGGCATTTAGTAGTAGTAAAGTTAGGATTTTGTCTTAAGTTTGACTTAAGTTTGACTTAAGTTTGACTTAAGACAGACTTAAGACAGACGTAGGACAGACGTAGGACAGACGTAGGACAGACTTAAGACAGACTTAAGACAGACTTAGGACAAACTTAAGACAGACTTAAGACAAACTTATGAAAGACTTAAGACAGACTTAAGACAGACTTAAGACAGACTTAAGACAAAATCCTAACTTCACTACTACGAAATGCCTTCTGTGAATACCAAAAGTAGTAAGTTTAGGATTTTGTCTTAAGTTAGTTCTGTGAATCGGGCCCACAGAAAGCAAGAACACATGATGAAATTGAAACATGCAGACAGGCACTAATTGTAGGTGCCAGGCTCTTCTTGTGGGAAGAAGACCTTGGCAAAACAGATACATGTATTGCCAGCAAGAGCTGAACTGGTTTCTGAAACTTTTGCTTCAGTGTGCCAACTTCAGAACGAGGCTATGCTTACTGGAATAGTTCAGATACAATTTGCAATGTACAACATGGACTAACCAAACATTTGTTTGTTTAAAATGGATCTTTATGCATACCTACCGCTTGGTGCTCAGGGTCCTGCTCAATTTGGCTAGAATCTTGTTGCAGTCGGACCTCACTACATGGATGTTGGGATTCAAGCATTGAGAGATTTAGTTCCTAAAGAACTAGATTATGGATATTTTGGTTTACAGAGAAGTATCCTGAAGTTGTTTGTGAATTGAAAACAAATTTTAACAATTTCAACTCTAAATACTGGGATGTATGTTCTGCTAAGATTCCCTATGATGGAACAAGCCTGGATCCATGAGGGCAATTCATATGTTCGTAAATGTTAATGTGCATAGAGTATAAGCTATTAGAATTCCAGTATGCATATTTATTGCTCTATGTGGGAAATCACATGTTCCATACCTGTCAGGTAAAAGCTATATGAATCTTCCACTAAAGAGTGTACAGTGACACTGCTTGAGGCAGTTATTGTAAACATAGGGAGATATGTAAGTGTATTTTTTTAGTGCATTTTCTGTTTCTTTTTGTTTAGCTTTGAGTAGTACCCAGTAGTCTAGCCAAGCATGCATGCTGATCCTATATTTTTAATGTAAACTAGACTGGGGGACAGTGGGCCTTAAAATTCCCCTGGTAACCTTGAGGGGTTCATGGATATCTCCCCTATTAGGAGGTTCAAAACAATATTTTTCCCCCATTGGTCCTCTGGTTCATGCCAAACCTGGTGCGCTTTTCTTGCTGGGCCATGGGTAGAGAAGATACTACCTCTTTGATGTGACCGCTGGGCGGACACCACAACCAGTTAAACTGGTCCTTATGGGTCCACGGTGGCTGTTATGTCGCTGATCCTTTATGCCCCCTTTGGGGATGGCCTCTGCCAATACAGTGCTATTACCCACATATATTATTTCTGCCTCTCTTTTGTCTATTAGCCCATACTCTTTCCCATGGCCCTATCACTACCATTCATGTTTTAGTATACATGGTCATTGGTGAGGACAGTGAAAGTCGTAAAAGAACTTTGCCTCTGTTGGATATTGCACATAAGGTTAGTTTAAATCTGATACTGTGTTGTGCCTAGTCACTTAGACATCTGCAGATGGAATTCCAGGTTGAATTAAACTTCACTGTCAAGGATTTGTCATAATGGTAGTGCAACTTCAGGTGAGACTGTACATTACCCCAAAAATAAGCATTTCATATTTGGTGAATTCAATCATATTGTCAACTTTCTCGCACCCTTTTTGGGTACAGTTGATTGTGCATTGGCAGTACTGGTACCATAGCCACTGGCAGTGTTCAGCCATAGCATGGTCCCGTGTTTCAGTCATGTACGGTGGTGCAGCTATCTGTCAGAGACACCTAATTCCCATGATCATCTCAACAGATCTCATGGTGATTGATTCAGAGTAAGTATCTTATTGGCATGCACAGGCAGTCGTGTTCCAGTCATTCTGTTTTCCTGTCTGTTTCCATCAGGGTGGAGAACAGCCATAACAACGCGGGGATTACCCCACACTGCCATTACAATGCGGGGATTACAACGAAAGTTGTTACAATGACTTTCGCTGGAGGGCGCTGTTGGATAGGGAATAGTTTAATTTTCTATCCAACACCTTCCCTACTGTCAACGTGGGCTGGAGTTGGATTAGAAAATTAAACTATTCCACTATCCAGCGCCCTCCAGCGAAAGTCGGTCTAACGACTTTCGTTGTAATCCCTGCGTTGTAATGGCATGCGGGGTAAAAGCCCGCATTGCATTGACATACAACCCTTGACACAGTTCTGTTTTGAATTAATCTTACATTTGGTGTATGGCATCCAACTCTGTTATGGGTATGCAAACACTTTTCCATCATGAATAAACTGTTTAACATATGGTTGATCCAGTGAAGGGGTGTTGTAATCCCCTCCCCCCACCCGCCCTCCCGCTTTAACAGCTGCAGCGGGGGTAGCATTGTTTATGGGTGTCTTCAGTGTGCAACTCGACAATCTAAAGTTCACAGTTAACTAATTAAGGAAGAAAGAAAGCAACAAGTGCTAATAGAAAAGGGAAAAAGAATGGAAGATTGAAAGGAAGGAAACGTGAGAGGAAGGAAAAATTAAATGAAAGATTTGAAGAGCAATAGGATGGATGTGTGGGTACATGAATGAGTGGGTGGATGAATGAGTGGACGGATAGTGAATGGAGAGGTGGATTGATGGGTGAAATGATGGCACAGTAAATGGATATCTGAGAGGGTGATGGATGAACCGGTGAAAGAATGGCAGAGTAAATGGAAATATGAGTGGATAGATGGCAAAAATGAACGATTGATGGATGAAAGCCCTTATTGATGGATGTGTAAGTCAAAGGATGAACGTATGGACGGATGGATATATTGATTAATGTATGCATAGGTGGTTGATGTTTGAATCAACGCAATGGTAAACATTAAATAATGAATGAATGGATGACAGAAGGTAAAGGTGAAATGGTGGCTATCAGAGGATGGATGGAAGGGTAAAAAGATGAATGGATAGTTGCTTGGATGGAAGAGACAAGGGAGCGCTTCTAGGAAGTTCATATGCCCTTTCTCAATGCCCTCAAAGTCTGGTTCAAAGTAGGGGCTATTTTCATTTTCTGGCTACTCCCTTGATCCAGTGCATTTTGTAGTGGTGCCATTTTCCTATGTGGTATTGTGGTGTACAGAGCTTCAGGTGTCCAGTTTGTGGAGGGTTGTGTGTGCAGATGGAGCCTCCCTTTGTGTTTCTGAATCATGAACGAGTAAATATATAAATCCCAATATATCCTATAGATTTTATATTTTGGTGGACGAAATATCCATTACCTTTTTTTTTTCTTAAATGTTTTGATTGGCATTTCTCAAACAAGAAAATTTGCAGTACAACCGTACATCAGCAGTAACGTAAATAAAAGCATTAGATTAATTTCAACCAATATGTAACCGCTTCAATCATATTTTACATTAGTATTGAAGACAGAGCTACATACAGTGTTGCATATATCAATATCACCTTTCGTGCCTAAATACCCAAAAAAATCTCAACATAACTCCAGCAACGTCCCCCCCCAAATGGACTTCACTTGGAGAATTAATTGAACATCCTATTGTCATGTATATAGTGTCCTATGTTTGTGTAGTATATGACTTCTGTGAGTGAACGGTCACGGTCTGTGAGTTCATATGAGGCCTAGTCTGTAGGTCGTGTATCATCGAGGACTATGCTAGGAGGTCAGCCGCCAGTTTCTCATCCATCCTAGCTAGTTTCAGGTGCATTAGACGCATATGGTGCTCTTTTCACCACTTTCATCACCACGGTTTCCTATGTCCCAGGCCACATGTCTAATGAGGAATGTGGATGTCTCTGGGGCTCCCCTCTGAGCATAAGAAGCTCCGGCAGTGACCCCCCCAAATGACCCTTCCAGAAGTCTTTTTTCCCAGTTGTCCTACTTGTCTAGCCATAGTCTCTGTAACGTTGAGAGGCTAATATGCCTGTGTTTATCACCCCACAGCAGGTCTGTGAGCAAGGACTCTATCTGTTTAAAAACTCTCAGCGGATTTCTGTAAAACGAGTGTTGTAGAACATATAGCCAGCGTGGTACTATGACCATTTTCGTGAATGCGACTTTGCTCATTATAGAAAGAGGTAGGTCCTTCCAGAAACTTACTGACTTTCGTACTCCCTCCATCACTCTGCCAATATTGAGCTCCAGGAATCTGTCCTCTGGTTGAGGCTAATATCATACCCAAATACTAGGGAGGGTCTTTCGTCCATGACAGCCACGCCTCTGGAAGCAGTTCCACTGGGCGATCCATCAGGCCTCCCATAGGGAGCAGTTTCGATTTTTGGGGGTTCACTCGGAGCCCCAACACCTCCCCAAAGTCTTCCAATGCCCTCAAAAGAATTGGTAGTGCCTCTTGGGGACGTCCGCATTACACAAGGGTGTCATTGGCATACATCGAGACTATGTGACAGGTGCCTCCCACTTTTATTCCCCAGACGTCCAGTCTGGCACGCAGCATACAAGCCAAAGGTTCTGTCGCCATAGCGAATATCAGGGGCGATAGAGGGCAGCCCTGCCTGGTACCCCTTTCCAGTTGGAATGCCTCCAAAACTCTGCCTCCCACTCTAACGCTGGCCTTGGGCAATGCATAAAGAAAGTAACCCACTTGATAAATCCCGGTCCCACTGTCATTTTTTGCATTGTGGTCCAAACGAAGGGCCAAGACACAGAGTCGAACGACTGTTCAATGTCTAAAAGAACCAGGGCATGCTCTTCCCACCTAGATCTCAAATCATGCCAAGCACTTTAGGTGTAGCATAGTATTGCGGCACGGGATGAATACCCCCTGGTCCAGGTGAATCAAATGTCTCATATACGGGAGAAGTCTACTCGCCACTATACGGCTCAGCACCATCATATCTATATTTAACAGGGATATCGGCCTATATGAGCTTGGTTGTGTGGGGTCCCAGTCCTGTTTCGGAATCATTATGACCAGTGCTTCCTACAAGGAGTCAGGCAGTTTTTGTATACTTAGCGCCTCACTATATATTCCCACCAGCTTAGCCACTAGTAGCTGTGCGTATTGTTTGTAAAATTCTGCTAGGAATCCATCGTTCCCGGGTGATTTCCCAGCCTTGAGGTGTTTTATGGCCTTCACTACTTCCGAGCACATGATCAGGCCCCCTAGTATTTCTGCTGTCTCTAGCTCCAAGTGGGGTATTCCATGGAAGCCAGGAACTCCGCAATTGCAGTACCCAAAGACTCGTTCCCTGAGCACAAACTTTATCCAGGTGCTTGGCTAAGAGATCTGTGATTCCTGATTGCGTGTAAGTCACTTTCCCTTCCCCATCCTGCAGCTGCAGTATTGGTTCGCTCTCATCTCAGTAATCTAGCCAATAGGGCACCAAATCTATTCCCCTCTTGATGCAACCACTGTCGGTACACCGTATGGTCATACTTCTCTAGGCGTTTCCACATTGCCAGTAAATCAGTCTTTACCTTGTGCCATTCCCGAGCAATTGTAGGTCAGCGTGGAGCCGCTTTTCCAACCAGGACACCTTACCCGCAAGTTTCTCAAAGTCCTTCCATAGATTTTGCCTGACCCCATATGTTGTATGCATACATACTCCCCGAAGCACCACCTTCATGGCCTCCCATTCATAAGCCCTATTTGTGGCCGTCATCCAATTTTCCTCAAAGTATTTCGATAGCGCCACAAAGACTGGCTTCTCAAAGGGTGGGTCTTGGGTCTGTCTGGAGGCGCCACAAAGGTATAGCCGTTCTGGACTTCTGGCCCTCAAAGCTGATCAAAATTGGAGTGTGATCGGAAATATATCTAGCTTGATATGTTATCCCCTTCACATCCCTGGCTAATAACGGTGAAATGAAGCATTACTCCAGTCTGCTAAATGTATTAGTGGCTGGTGTGTGTGGGGTTACATTCCTTCCAAATATCTAGAAGACAAATTTCCTTTAACAAGTCTGTCAGCATTTCCGTCATATGCGGCTTAGTATGCAAATGAGGAGGTTCTCGGTCGAGATACCCATCTAAAACACAATTCATATCTCCCCACATTAATATCCCCTCCCCCATGAATGGCGCAGCTGCTCTCAACCCAAACGGGAAGAAATCAGCACAATCAGAATTCTGAGCATAGACGTTAATAAGACACACTTCATTCCCTTCTAATGTACCCTGCACAATCACATATTGATCTTCAGGGTCCATTACCTGGTTGAGAGGGTTAAAAGGGACCCCTAGGTGCCACCCATATCAAGACCCCTCTAGCAAATCTAGAAAATGAAGTAGCGAATATCTGACCCCGCCATCTGCGTCTCATGCACGGGATTGTGTCCCCCCACACATGGGTTTCTTGTAAACATGCAATCAACACTTTATATCATCCTGGATATGCATAAACTCTTCTATGTGTCTCATAGGCTGCCATCACCTGGACATTCCACGTGAGCGCCTTCAATGTTAACCCTGCCATTTCCACCTATGCCCTCTATCATCTCCACCACCCATCACTTCAGCCTCCCTCCTCACAGACCCCTTGCGCGTGCGCATTATCATTCCCTCCGGCTCACCCAGAGGACTCTGAATTCCCAAGGACATCCAACATACCACAACTACTGAAACTGAACATAAACTCCCCTCCCCCCACCCCCTGGTCAACCCAGCTACACTCAATGCTTCCCATTCACGACAAGTCTGAGCTCACCGTGGCCGCCCCATATCTCCCTGAGTAACTTTTGTACTGTGATTACAGATTTGAGTCCTTTTCAGTTAAGCTAACCCCTAGCCAGCTGCAAGACGTGGTGTCTAGCTCCCTGACTTGGATGTGGTTCCTCCGGGACGTTGGCAGGACCGTGCCCCCCATGCCAGTGCAACCCAACTTACATCCCATATTCCCCCTATTGCAAAGCTATAAAAATGCCCACATTACATTCACTTATTGTTGTTAAAGTTCAGTGTCCTCGTTCATGATGCATCAGCGTTCGACAGGAAAGTGTCAGGAACCATATCTTGCATCCCACCCACCCCTGAGTCCTGGGTTCCTTCCTGCACAAGGTTCCATCAGTTTGCACTCTTATTCTTCCAATACTGGACTCCCGCTCTCCTTGCGTCTTCCGGCCTATTTATGTTTTTTTTGTTTACTCAACCTCCCCTGCACCATGATCCATCAGCACTTCCTTGGGGGCCCGCCCCCACGTCCGAAATGCCTGACTCTTCCATCAATATCGCCGCTGCCTCTGCCATCTCGAAAAAGTTACTTTTCCCTTTCTACTCCACCCGGAGCTTGGCTGGATTTAACAGGCTGTACTTCAGGCCAGCTTCAATCATTGTGCATTTCACCTCTAGGAATGTCCGTCGTTGTTCTTGAACACGCTGAGTATAGTCTGGGAAAATTGCAATTTGATGGCCTTGAAAAGTCAGTCTTGCTTTTGCCCTGGAGGCCTGAAGTGTCAGGTACCTATATCTGTAATTAAAGAAGCAGGCTATGATTGCCCGTGGAGGGGCACCAGGGCGGGGTATCGGCTCCAATACTATATGGGCGCACTCAACATTAAAAAACTTTGATATTCTCTTCGGGGCGACCACAGCAACAATCCACTCTTCCCGGAACAGGTCAACTGCCGGGTCCTTCTGTTACCAAAATGTTGTATTTTTCTGCATGGATCCTACAATTGTCTGATACTCCTCTTCAGACGCAGGAACTCTGGTAAAAGATTATTCTAAAGTGTATTCATCAGGTGGGATACCGGTTTCTAAGGATCTCCATATGTCCCAAAGCTCCGACAGCATGCCAGCTATACTTTGTTACCGCAACAATCCACTCTTCCCGGAAAAGGTCAACTGCCGGGTCCTCCGCCTATTCGGGAAAATCTATGAAGCACAGATTGTTCCTGCGTGACCTCCCTTCTGCGTCTTCAGGCAGTTCATCTAGCTGCAGCACACATTGCTGAATACACACCACCGAATCTTTGAGTGCTTGCTTTTCTAGTTGCATAGTCTCAGCATTTTATTCTGTGGCGGTCACTCTGGCTGAGACCTTATGGAGATCACACCGCAACAGATTCACTTCAATGGCCACAGCGTCTATTCTGTGCACTATGTCTTCTCTGGAGGATTGAATTGCCACCATTATTTCCGTCAAGGGTGGGGACTTGTCCACTGTTCTTGTTGGTTTGCCTGCATGTTTGCAGGCTATGTAAGAAATGTAATACAATGGTATCCCTGTTAATGCATGCTTTCTTACAGGTACATGGTACATGTAGGGCTCCCGCCCGAATGCTACAGGAAATACCAAATAAAATTTGTTTTGAAAAAAAAGATGGGGACTTATCTGCGGAATGACATGCCGTGTCCAGCTGTTTGTCTGGGCCCACGGCCCCCTAGCCGGGTCCGGCAGGCACGGCAGTGCGTAGTTTGATATTTTATTAGTCTGCAACTTGCCTGTCTTGTCCTTCGCCATCTCTGTGCGTCTTTCAGACCAGAAGTCCCTTAATATATATATAAGCGAGTCCTGTTAGGGGTCATGACCACCTGGGCTCTCCACCTATCCCCCTGGTTATGCAACCCGGCTGGTTCCGCCTATGGCAGGCTCCCTTGTGGTACTTCATCCAAGTCAGACTGTGTAGGAATTCGTCCGTGCCCACTCCACCACTACCGGGGCATAGTCAAGTGTCTTCGCAGTATATCCACTGGCTGGTCCTTCTCCGTGCCCCAACCGCTGTCTGTACACTTGTCTGCAGGAACGGGGGGAGGGGGCCTCCGATGCCGTTTTGGTGCCCCTCATGCAGCTTTCCTCGACCCTCATGGGCCCGACCGGGTACAATCTAAAGGAGGGGGGTGGGGGAGCCCCTCTCCTGTGCTTCCCCCCACTCAACTGTATACTGGGCCCAGCTGTGGCCCGGGCCCTTGCTGTGCCGCAGCCCCAATTTGGCCCACCTGCTCTCCACTCCGCGGGTGACACTGCTCGTTATACTCAGTAGCCACTCACAGTGACGCACTCTACAAGCTCTAGGTTACGCTACCAACCTTGCGGCACCAAACTTCTCCCGGCCTGCCCGAGACCACCAACAACCCCAGAGCTCCTCCGCATCTGCTGCTATGTGCCCTAGCCGCTGGCTCACTCAGGCTCGGCCGGGTTCAGCCCAAGATGGCGCCCAATAGCCTGCTCCGGCTCAGCAGTTTTCGTGCCCGCTCTGGCCTCTGGGGCGTATCTTCGGGACCTCCGCCAAGCCCAGCAGGGTCCCACACAGTTCCACTACCAACCCGGGTTAGCGCAGGATCTGGGGATGATAGGATGATCACGGATATTGAAGCTCCAGCAGGAGCTTAAGCAGACCCGACTAGTCCGCCATGCGTCCAAGCCACACCCACTCATCCGTCACCTTTGTGACAGAGTAACCCGTCATCCAAGATCTCAATTAGGCCCATTGGCATTGAATCCCAAATTTACCATTTTACATGGTGACTCTATAATGGGGATGGGGTCTCACTCACTCAGAACCTGAAACTTTGACAATTACAAGGTGATATGAATATGAGGAACAAAGTAATGCCAAATTTAAACTTTACACTTTTATTGTACATATAGCTAGTACCTCCACTTTTCCTGACTATCTCTATGTTTCTTAAACCCTCATTCGTATTTTATATTCAATATGGTCGAAGACATCAGTGCATATCATAGGGTGCTCAATGCACTGCTTAAACAAATATCCAAACCATATTTTTGAGTGTATAACAGTCTGTTTTTTAAACTTTAATGGGTAACTAAAACATACAGGTATACTAACTCTCCGGTGCTTACACAAAATATCGAGTTGTAATTTTATATATCAGGAGACAGAAATAGCGGGGGAAAAATATCGGAATACAAAAATATTGTGATGCAAAAATATCAAGAATATTGTTTTTTAAAGTAAGTAATATTGTTTTTAGGAATATTGTTGTCTTTAATATTGTTTTCAGTAATATAGTTGCAAAAATATTGTTTTAAAATTATTTTAACATATTTTAGTTGGTGTAACTATTGTTTGTATGATTATTATTGTTTTAAATATAAGTAATTTAGAATGTTGCGTTCATTTGTTAATAGCAATATAAAGTGTCCTAGTAGGTTGTTGGGTTTATAGAGGGATAGGGTGGGAGGTTTAATAAGTAATAATCATTTTTTTTTTTTATTAATTATGTGATTGATATTAATAATATAGCTTTTGTAATGCTGATTTATTTTAGTTATTTTTTAGGTGTGGGTTGCTAGGCTTGTAAGGGTATAGGGTGAGATGTAAATTAAGTAATAATGAATCACAAATAATTATTAATCATAATGAATTGAATATTAATTATGTAAATTGTGCAATACTGATTTATTTGAGTCATAGTTTAGGTGTTGGTTGCTAGGGTTGTATGGGTTTAGGTGGGGAACTAATTAAGCAATAATTAACAATTAGTTGATAATTCTTTGAATTGACTAATAATTATGTAAATTGTGTAATTGTTTTTTATTTTTTTATAACATATATATGTATTTCAGGTTAATTAATAATGTTTATATTAGAGTTTAATATATTCATTTATGTAATGTGTTTGAAGTGAAGTACTTGACCTACCTTTGCTTAGACTGGAGTGGGAGTAGTAAATCTCACTCCTCTGTAGTCCAACACTTTCCTTACTATTGCCCAGTTTAGAGTGGGAATAGTAAATCTAGGCCATCCGAAGTCCAACAGTTTCCCTGTTTTAGTGCTGTTTGGAGTGGTAATAGTAAATTTAACCGAGCTGAATTGCAACAGTTTCTCTACTGTTCCACTGACTGGAGTGGGAATAGTAAATGTAATCCCTCTAAAATCTAATGCTTTCCCTACTGTTGCTTGGACTGGAGTGTAAATAGTAAATTTCAACCCCTTCAATGTCCAACACTTTCCAATTGCTGCGCTGACTGGGGTGGGAATAGTAAATGTAATTCCTCCAAAATCTAGTGCTTTCCCTACTGTTACTTAGACCAGAGTGGGAATAGTAAATCTCACCCCTCCGAAGTCCAACACTTTCCCTACTATTGCCCTGTTTAGAGTGGGAATAGTAAATGAAACTCCTCCGAAGTCCAACACTTTTCACACTGATGCACTGTTTAGAGGGAGAATAGTACATTTAACCCCTCCGAAAACCAATATTTTCTCTTCTGTCGTGCTGTTTGGAGTGGGAATAGTAAATGTAACCTTTCCCAAGTCCAACACTTTCCCTACCTTTGCGCTGACTGGAGTAGGAATAGTAAATGTAACTCCTCTAAAGTCTAACGCTTGCGCTGACTGGATATGGAATAGTAAATGTAACCCCTCCGAAGATTATTATTTTCACTACTGTTGCTTAGACTATAGAAAGAATAATAACTTCAACCCTTCCGAAGTCCAATGCTTTCCCTACTTTTGCGCAAATTGGAGTAGGGATGATAAATATAATGCTCGAAGGTCCTATGTTTTCCCTACTGTTGCATTAACTGGAATAGGACTAGTAGAGTTAACTCCTCCAAAGTCTAACACTTTCCCTACTGTTGAGTTGTTTGGAGTAGGAATAATCAATATAACCTCTCCGAAGTCCCACACCCTCCCTACCTTTGCGCTCACTGGAGTAGGACTAGTAGATTTAACCCATCCAAAATCTAACATTTTCCCTACTGTTGCTTAGACTAGACTGGGAAAAGTATATCTAACATTCCAAGACTCCAATACTTTTCCTAATATTAGTGAAATATATTTTTATCATTATTTGATTATTCTTAATATTTTATATTATGTGTTTATATTTTACATTTTTTGTCATTTTCATGGTTTTGTAATTGTGTTCTTTGGTTTTAAAATGTGTTATATATTTTATTGATGTACTTAATGATTTGTATTTGAATTATGAATATTTTTGTATGTTTTATTTAATTTTTATTTATATATAAATATATGGTAGGTAATTGTGTGTGTGTGTGTATATATATATATATATATATACATAGATATGTATATATATATCACTGAAAAAACCATAGGTTATAGACCATATATAGTTAGGAATTAGCATTTACAAAACCTTGAAAATTCACTGAAAAAACCATAGGTTATAGACCATATATAGTTAGGAATTAGCATTTAAAAAACCTTATTTTACTCACACAAAACCATTGAAATTCCATATATAGTTAGTAGTACTAACTATATATCGCGCACCCGCAATCCACTGCTGATGATGTCACATATTACATCATTCATGACATGGTCAGTGACATCACTGAAGACATCACTGATGACATCTCAAATGACATCACTGATGACATCACTGATGACATCTCAAATGACATCACTGATGACATCACTGATGACATCACTGATGACATCTCAAATGACATCACTGATGACATCTCATTTGATATTACTGATCACATCACTGATGACATCATTCATGTGATAATACGATGAACCTCTTCAGACTCTAATATAACCTTAGATACACTCAGTGTAAACAGACACTCACAGACTGTCACTCATCCATGGAGTTACTTACACACCTAGTCAGTCATGCAAAGAATCAATCACACCTCAATTTCCTCAACTATACAGTTATACACACCTTACTTATTCAAACATATACTAACACATATTTACTCTCTTTTACAATCCCTGATACAAGTTCACAATGATCCATACAGCCACTCACACATTCACTGACTCTTATGCACAGTTATTTATATATGCCAATTCTCACATGTACTGTGTTTTACATATGTACTTACTTTGACATGTAGCACTGAGATATCCATTCACTCACCAATGCACTCATGCACATAGTCAACCACCCATACAGCTGTTTCCACATGCACTTTTGAACCCATACATCTAGTGAATCAACTGCTCACACCTCTATGCACAGAGTCATACACCTCCCAGCCACCCACACACACACTCAGTCTCCCATACAAATACTTGAGCAACCAATCAATAACCCATATACTTACTCATATAGCTACTGATCAACACATGCAGCAGTTTACAGAACAACAAACATAATGATGCACAAATTAAGACAGTTCGTCACTAACCCATGCACTCAGTGAGACACATTTAACCACTCACTCATACAGTCAGGCATGCACCTACTAAATCCTTCATCCAGACACTTCTACATCCACTCATTCTACAATATGTAAGACATATTTTAACTTTACAGAAATACACAGTCACTGGATGTTGTCATCAGTGATGTCATTTGAGATGTCATCAGTGATGTCATCAGTGATGTCATTTGAGATGTCATCAGTGATGTCATCAGTGATGTCATTTGAGATGTCATCAGTGATGTCATCAGTGATGTCACTGACCATGTCATGAATGATGTAATATGTTACATCATCAGCAGTGGATTGCGGGTGCGCGATATATAGTTAGTACTACTAACTATATATGGAATTTCAATGGTTTTGTGTGAGTAAAATAAGGTTTTTTAAATGCTAATTCCTAACTATATATGGTCTATAACCTATGGTTTTTTCAGTGAATTTTCAAGGTTTTGTAAATGCTAATTCCTAACTATATATGGTCTATAACCTATGGTTTTTTCAGTGAATTTCAATGGTTTTTTAATAGCAAATATCATAAGCTGTTGATTGTCAAGTACGTGGTAAGAAAAAACATTTTCGTGTTTATGCACACTGATCTGCTTTCAATGCTGCCCCCCCCCTCATTTCTATTAGGAGTACTTTCTCTTTCCAGATAGTGAAGGTTAGTTAACGCAGGCCTTTGCCCCCGTTGTAATCCGTCGTGCCTGCATCTCTCTCCATTTGATTGATTGTTATCCAAGCATTTGCAAACAAGCACAGAATCGCCATACTCTGTTTAGTCTTTGCAGATAGTGAAGGATAGGTAAATGCAGACTTTTGTCCCCATTGTAATCCGTCATACCTATTTTTCTCCCCATTGATTGATTGATTGAATCGAGCATTGAATTGTTCGAAGTTGGTTCTCTTAAGGATCTTCTCTGCCTGCAAACGGGGAAGAATAGGAATATTCTCTCTCCCTTTGCAGATAGTGAAGGGTAGGTAACGCAAACCTTTAACACATCGTGCCTATTTCGTTCCTCATTGATTGATTGTTTGCCCGAACATTGACTGTTTGGGAATTGGTTCTTTTTGGAGGTATTCCCTGTTTGCAAATAAACGTAGGAAAATCTTTGCAAGTAGTGAAAGGGTAGGTAATGCGGACCTTTGTCCCCCGTTGTAATCTGTCATGCCTATCTACTCCCCACTGATTGATGCACCTGTTTCACCCGGACCATTTACTAGAGATAGGTCATCTGGCCCGACCAGAGAGCACCCCTAGTGAAAAGGACATATGCAATAATAACGAAGTGATCACTGTATCCTGTTAACAGAAACTTTAGCATGAAACAACCTGGAAAGAAAGGAATAGGAAAACGAAAATCAGTAGGCCACTGATGAACTTTTTATTAAATAACAAACAAAGAAACGATAACAATACGTAATGATAAAACCTATTATTGTCCTACAAACAAGAAACGTTAGAAGTAAGCCCGTAATAAGAAACCTGAAAACAGTAAGAGAAACCAAGTGTGACATTGCAACGGCCACAAGGCAACGAGGCTTCATCGCCCCTCACTGCCCCAAAACGTGTCTGTCCCACCGCCTGCCACGGCCAAATAACGGCAAACTGGGAAAGATACAAGTCAGCAGACATCCGCCCCATTCTGGAAACTTCCAAAGTGCAACAGGTTTCCGGCTACGCCCAGCCGGAAGCAACACATATAAGGCGGGTCCTGCTGCCAACCGTCGGCAGAAGATCATCACGTAGGGTGTAGCCGGAGGAAAGGCCGAGGCCAATGGCACCCGTCCAGGGGGATTGCTACGACCACCCTGGAGAGTTGCAAGGGGGGGAATGTCTGTGTCCTCGACCCTCCCCTCTCTCTCCCAGTCTGGCCACCATCAACCAGAGGCCGAGGCCGACGGGATCCGGCCGCGGTGGCGGTAACCCTGGAGAATTGCAGGTTAGACCCTCTCTCTCCCAGTCTGGGCCAGCATCCATGGAGGGCCTGGGAGTGGAGAGGCCACTGCACGAAAGGCCCAGGAGAGGCACCACACGCCAAG
Organism: Lissotriton helveticus; assembly: GCF_964261635.1. Taxonomy (NCBI): domain Eukaryota; kingdom Metazoa; phylum Chordata; class Amphibia; order Caudata; family Salamandridae; genus Lissotriton; species Lissotriton helveticus. The sequence goes on from NC_136057.1 coordinate 396,143,550, forward strand.
GCCTGCCCCACCGGATGAGCCAAGGAACCCGTTCATGGGGCCAGAGCAAAGGGCGTCCGGCCGCCATCCACCGGAGGTCCGGCCCAAAGACGGACGGGACATTTCTTCTTTCTTTTATAATGGCTGCGACAACACTGGGGGGGGATGTCTTGCACATGCCTCCGACCCCCCGCCCCTCGTCCTCATCGCCTGGTCCGGCAATAACAAATGTCAAGCAAGACGCCGTGGGGTGCACTGGGTGGGAGAGACGGTGCGAACAGGCCTCTCCCGCCTCCCCAGGTGGAGGCTTCCCAGCTGCACCCTCAGCGCTCCAGGCACCCGGAAAAGGGTTCTTCCACTGTGGCGATGCTGCAACGTCTCGCCCGGCAGGGTGGAGCCCGTCCGCTCATTTGACCCCGCGATCGCCGGTAGCTACCGAACTCTCAAAATGGCGGCCGACCTGGCAAGAGCGGGCCCAGCATAAAGAAATGGCCCGGTCACTGGTTGACTCCACCACCGTAGTCCTCCACGACCTTGAAGATTCTAGAGGAGCCGCGGGAGTCCCCGACCCCCGCAGACACCCCCGATGGGGAATGACTGCCATGATCGCCCGTGGAGTGACAAAACTGTAGCCGCGGGACGTCGGCGCTCCCATGCTGGCGCCAGCCTCAGTTTGAATGACTAGAATCCTGCAGACCTCAGTTCCGGTGAAAGCACAGTGTGACCCGGTAGGAAAAATTGTTGCACCCCCTCCCCTTTTTGACTGATGGTTCAAACCACCGATCCTTTCTTTTGCCCTTTTAACGGAACTTTGGACTGCCTCCCCCCCCCCCCGCGGCGCCCCACGCCGTTATTTGGTGGGCGGCAACTTACTGGACATCACCTTGGTGCCATCCAGATTTCAGCGCGTTCTGCTGCCTTGGAACTATTCGCACAACAGACCGCTACTGACGACCCACCCCCCGGGACGCCCCACGCCGGATACCCAAATCAGTGCGGCACCCAGGCAACATCTTCTGAATTTTCATAATTTGAAAGAACTAGTAACATGTCCTCATCAGGAATTTCCTCTTCAATCATCTCATCAGGAATCTCCTCATGAAAAGTCTGCAATGATGATTCTTGTAACTCTATGGTCTCCAAACATTCGATAAATTCGCCATCAAGAGATTGATCAAAAAAATCATTCAAGTCATCTCCTCCTTGTGAGAATATTTCATTATTGGGGCTGTCAATTTCAATAAATGTAGTGGATAATTCAAAAGAAATTACCACGGTCTCTTCATTGTTTAAATGTTTTTACTGTTTTTGTTTTGTTGTATATATTTATAAGTTATTAAAGTTTTATATTCCTACTACTTTGTTGGAGTGCTATATATTTTTAATGTGACACATAATTGTAAAAACTTTGATGTACAAAGAGTCATCCCTGGAATCTTCCGCTTCAGGCTCGTTCCCCTCCCCAATCACAATACAGGATGGTTTTCAGATAGTAGGAACGCGTGTGGTGTGACGGATCTCATCGGGTGTGGGCCTTGATCTACTATAACTCCTTTGAAGAGGGGTGATTCTTTACAGCTGGGGCCATAAACTACATCTGCAGGGCTAGCTGATAGCCTGGGACCGGCCTGGACAATCGGACACAGAGGAAGAGGAGTGTCAGAGGGTGCGGTAGTGAATAGGGCGAAAGGGAGGTGTCGGGCGGGCACAGGGTGTGATTCTCAGGGAAGAGCAGCGCAGATGGGGGGAGGTTTATTGCCCATGCATAAGACAGAGAGCGGGGGTGACCAGTGCCTGGGGAAGATGCTTGCGAGGGTGGGGAGCCATGCTACGGATCGACAGCGTGCAGAGAGTGGGTCTGGTCAAGGCATCTAAAATGGCTGCCGTGCACGACAAAAGTGTGGCATTTGAAAAAAGGCAAGATGGCGCAGACAATGTTTTTCAACACTTCCTCATTTCCTTCAAATCGAACGTTAACAGACGTTGGGGCATATTACCAAAGTTAAGCGATATTTATCCCTAACGATGCTTAGCAACGAATTTTTTACCGCTAAGCATCGTCAGAAATTATCGCAGATAAACCTTGCTATTATCAAGGTTTATCGCAAATGCCATAAAAAACGGCCGCAATGCATTAATATCGCTGAAAAGTCAGCGATATTCATGCATTACCGAGCTAATGCTCTTAGCCATGTTATCCACCTCCCATTGGATGACATGGCTAAGAACTGCTCAGGACAGGTGTTACTTTTTGGAGATATTCGCGCTTAGCGCGAATATCTCCAAAAGTTGGTAATAGGAGATAGCGATGTTAGCGACTGTTTCCAGTCGCTAACATCTTGGCATGCCCACTTTGCATGTCATTAGTGATAAATATCACTGACATGCAAAGTGGAGCCCAAGATGGTCGCTATCTCCTACTAGCGGTCGCTAACTGGTGTTAGCGACAGCTACGTAATACAGAGATAATTTTATCTCCGCTTTCTTGGCTTTTAAAGCCAAAAAAGCAGAGATAAACCCCCTTGATAATATGCCCCGTTATCTCTCCCACACTACCGGTCCCCCTGGGCTTAAACGCCGAGATGGTAGGGACTGCATCCCGTGGAGATAGGCCGACACGTCACTCAGCAGAAAAACAAGTCTATAAACACACAATAAGTTAAAAGTCAATCATTCTTCTTTCCTTGTAGTACGCTCCCCAGTCCACTTCCCGTTACGCTAACCGGGCGCACCCCACCAAAAAAACGATTTTTTTTTTTTTGCCCCTCCAAAAAGAACCAATTTTTGCACTCTATACTATCCTCAAGCCTGTTGTTTGCTGGCCATTCCTGCTGCTGATTTGTGTTGACCTGCTGCCCCTCTGACTTCCGTCGTGTGTGGGAGAGACCTCGCCGGACCCGCTGCGCGGGTCCCGCAGCGCCGCACTTGGAGCCTGTGCCATTCCTGGGAGAGGAGCTGTCATCTTGGGCGTGAGGAGCTGCCGGCAGGGCTGCGAGCTTGGAAGCAGGGACTCGCTTTACCAGGAGTCCCTGCGAGCCCTATTTGTAACACCTGGGCTGCTCTCCCTGCTGGCCCCGCCCACCCGCCCACGGAGTGAAAAGTGGGAGAGGAACTTGCCTTCACGGGATCCTCAAGCCTGTTGTTTGCTGGCCATTCCTGCTGCTGATTTGTGTTGACCTGCTGCCCCTCTGACTTCCGTCGTGTGTGGGAGAGACCTCGCCGGACCCGCTGCGCGGGTCCCGCAGCGCCGCACTTGGAGCCTGTGCCATTCCTGGGAGAGGAGCTGTCATCTTGGGCGTGAGGAGCTGCCGGCAGGGCTGCGAGCTTGGAAGCAGGGACTCGCTTTACCAGGAGTCCCTGCGAGCCCTATTCGTAACACCTGGGCTGCTCTCCCTGCTGGCCCCGCCCACCCGCCCACGGAGTGAAAAGTGGGAGAGGAACTTGCCTTCACGGGATCCTCAAGCCTGTTGTTTGCTGGCCATTCCTGCTGCTGATTTGTGTTGACCTGCTGCCCCTCTGACTTCCGTCGTGTGTGGGAGAGACCTCGCCGGACCCGCTGCGCGGGTCCCGCAGCGCCGCACTTGGAGCCTGTGCCATTCCTGGGAGAGGAGCTGTCATCTTGGGCGTGAGGAGCTGCCGGCAGGGCTGCGAGCTTGGAAGCAGGGACTCGCTTTACCAGGAGTCCCTGCGAGCCCTATTCGTAACACCTGGGCTGCTCTCCCTGCTGGCCCCGCCCACCCCGCCCATAAACTCTCCCCATCATCATAAAAGGAGCTATACGTGCCGCTGCGCGGGAGCGCGCGGGAGGGCGCCGGGAGAAGCCCGGGACAAGGGCGGGACCGTCTGTGGCCGTCCGGGGCCGCAGGAGGCCGGGCCGGGCTACCCCCTTAACTCCTGCTGGACCGTATTTGTTACAGTAAGTGTCATTGTGGTTGAGCTTGATATTGACTATGGCAACGTCCACATTGTTAAGTCCTGTTTCTAGCCAGATGATATCTAACCCGGTTGAGGATGCTCCATTAGCAATTGGCCCTCTAGACAAATTTTTCTTTAGTCGTTCAGTAGCAATTGACAAGGAGTTGTCTCTGGCTGAGAAGCGCGCGGAGCGCAGATTGTCTATAGAGTTACTCAAGAATTCTGCAGACAAACTTCCTAATCTGACGTACCCCACCCTGGTGACCCCCTTGTCATCATTGAATCTTCCCATTGCAGTTGAGCATTTTGAGGGCCAAGTCCAAACAAAAAATAAGGATGTTGCAACAGATTTAAATATCTCTTGTGGGAGTGACATTCAAACTATTACGCTCCCTGACTCCGGTGCTCAGGCAACATTGGCCCAATCTAAGCTGGGGTCTAAAAGGAAAAGATCAGCCCCAGCAAGGAGATGCAAAACGGCGGCGAAACCACCGCAGAAACACAGGAAGCTACATAAAATTATGAACACTGGAGAGGTTGTTATGAAAGAAACAGAGAGTTTAGAAAATGTTGTGCATACCGATCCTGCCCTCTTAGATAGCCAGGATATCGAAGTCATCCCTGGTACTGCCTCCACTGTACATAACAATGAAAATGTGTTCTCATTTGTAGATGTGCTCCCTGAGTTAGAAAAACTATTAAGATCCTTGCTTAACCCTATAGAGGATAGAATTACTAAGCTTTCTGAAAGGCTTAATCATTTTGAACAGTCTACACTAGACAATTTCTATTCTACAAAATCGCTGATTAAAGCAAATGTTGGGGTGGATGCAAGGATAAATCCCCAGGTTTCTAATAACCCTGTTAATCAGGATAAGGGAAGAAGGCCCCAAAATAACTCTCCTTTACCCCCAAAGCAAGGTAAATCTTTGGCTGCAGTAGTAACAAATCCCTTAGAAAAATCGGTCAAATCTAAAGTCGGCTCTGTTCCGACTCAGCCGACTATAATGCACCATATACAATCCTCAACACAGCAGGTACTAAATTCCCCAATTACTATGAGGGTGGACAAAGCACTGCCAACTGCAGAAGCAACCGCTAGCATGCAAGTTGCCCCAAACACTCAGGTGGGAGGGAGTAGGGCTAATGCCCGCTCTGTGGCAGATAAGAATTTAGTACCAATTCAACAAAATAATAATCAAGAGGCGTTGAGACCCTCCTCCCAATTAGTCCCCCAATTTTCTATATCTATCCCGCCTCCCTTAGTAAAGCCTACTTACAGGAAACCCCCGATTAATCTCACTCCTGATTCCTTCCCCTATGTTGCAGTCCTTATAAATGTACCATCATTAGCGCCAGGACAGAGAGAAACTTTCCAGACACTTAAGAATAAGACCATGCACTGGTTAAAGGATAATCGCCCTCTCCCTGGTGATATAGACGGGCTAATTATAGGGGTAAGGAGAATAGATTGGATGGGATACACAGCAAAAACTTTGGGTGGAGACTGTATAGTGGTCAATTTTCAAGACCCCAGGGTGGCGGGATGGATAACTAGGCAGGGATGGGGAATAAATAAGGGAGGTATTGGAATTGTAGACCTTACCTTTTTTTACCCCCGATCCAGTAGCGTAACAACTAGCCTGCTTAGTGAACCCCTAATACCCCCAACTGTGCCTTGGCCAGCCAATTGCCCATTACCTCCATTACCTCCTTTAGTTGGTTACAATTATAACAAATACACAAACCACAACTCTTGTGTAGGATGGCAGGACCCCGGACGGGGATATTGACAAACCAGTACAGTTGGGGAGCGGGAGAGCCATAATGTGCCAATAATGGCTGGGGATGGTAAAGTTGATATTACAAGTGTAAATGAAATGTCTGATAACATGGCGATAGGGAATTTGGTGGAAGAAAGTGTCTATGGTTTAGAAGTTTCAAACCCAAATGTAAACGTACTACCGACAAAGAATGATAACATGATTGTAGATCGTATGGATGTAGGGGAAGGGCCGATCAATCCTATTGAAAGTTTAATGCCACTCCAGGTATCCATTAATACCAACAACTTTGATGGTTCTGTGGCTAGTATTGGTACCCTTTTATCCTGGAATATTGCAGGGCTGGGCAGTAAGATGGACTCCCAATCTTGGGTGAATTTTATAAATGGATATGATATCTGCTGTTTCCAAGAAACCTGGGCTTGCGATTCTCTTTTTTGTTTTGGTTATTTAAACTACTGTATACCAGCCCAAAAAGGTGGAAGAGGGCGGCCAAAGGGAGGCCTTACTGTATGGGTCAAACAAGATTTGCATATTAATGTTAAAATGTTGGATCTGGGTAGTTGTGATTTACAATTACTAAGAATCTCTACAGGAAAGGGCCCCCCAATAGATTTGTATAATGTCTATGTGAGAGGTAATAATGAAATTAATACACCCACCATAGAGCTGTTATCTGCTGCCATAGAGGCTACGTCACAAGAAAGTATGTTGATAATAGCAGGCGATCTCAACAGGACTTTCGAGCCGCTGGATTGTACAAACGATCCACTAGGGAGCGAAGAGGATAACCTTTGGGGAGTACCCTCTCTATGCTTAAAACCTGTTAAGAGATGGACAAAAGAGATTTTAATATTAAATGGTATTTGTTTGGAACATGGCTTAAGAGCACTCAATGGGAGGACACAAGGGGACAAGGGTGGCGGGTATACTTATGATAATGGTATTCACAGGAGCAGAATCGACTATATATTGTGTAGTCTCCAGCTGTGGGAAGGAGTTGTTGATATGATTATTAGGCCCATGGTCGAAAGTGATCACAACCCCCTCTGTGTGACTCACAGGTGGTGGAATGCAGGGGCAGGAAATTCTCTCGTAACCAATGATGATATTCCGGTCATGAGTAATGATGAACGGAGGCTAAAATGGCCAAAAGTAGTTGCAAATGAGGTTACTATGATCTTCATTAATAATGTGGTCGATAGTGCAATTTCTGCAATTGAAGCAACGGCCCCAGTGGTACCGGGAGATAGTGGTATCACGGAAATCCATAACGAGTTGTTCTCCCTCTTAAGACCGTGCTTCTTCACCAAAAACAAGAAAGCGAAGAAAGCCAAAGAGGTGGGAAGGTGGTTTGATAGTCAGTGTAGACTGGCACGACTTGAACTGGGACAAGCCATAAGGAGTAGGGACCGTGAAGCAGTAACAGAGCAAAGGAAACTGTACAAGAGGGCCATCCATTTAGCGAAAAAGAAATGGGATGAAGATCATTGGGCAGAATTGAAAGAGGCCTCAGGCAATAAAGACTCTAAAAGGTTCTGGGAAATTATTAAGTGGGGTAGAGGAGCTGGTCCCGGAAAGCCTGATAACAACGTGGCAGAAGATGCTTGGGTCGATTACTTTAGACCACAGTATGCTAATGTTAATCACCCAACGGGGGCGAGCAGTATAATACCGGCTTACGCAACTGACAATCTGTTCTCTCTTAGAGAGGCGGAAATTGCCATCGAGACTGTGAAGTGTGGGAGGGCCCCTGGCCCAGATGGGATTCCTTCTGACATTTTCAAATATGATGTGACAAGATGGGCGAGGTACACTTTCCTCGTAGCAAATGCCTTGGCAAAGGGGGAAGTGGTCCCAGACCTTTGGAAATGTGCAACTATTATCCCTATTCACAAGAAGGGCGACCGCTCGCTGCCTGCAAACTATAGGCCTATAAGCTTAATATCTACAATGCAGAAAGTTGTGGGGAGGATGATAACAAACCAGCTTATGGACTGGGTTGATAACAACAACGGCCTTTCCCCATACCAAGCTGGATTTAGGCGAGCAACCAGTACCATCGACCAGGTCTTTCGGTTTACCATACTGCGGTGGAAGACTGTGGTACTGGGAAGGGGCTGCCTGTATGTCGCGTTTGTCGACCTACGGGCGGCATTCGATCTAGTCCCCCGATCCAAGCTATGGTCGGTTCTGCAAAAGATGGGGATTCCTGCAGATCTGCTTACATTAATCATGCGACTGCACGAGTCCAACTTTGCAAGAGTCCAGTGGGGTGGAAGTGGGGAAACAACTATGGACTTCCCAGTGGAAAGGGGCGTCCGGCAGGGCTGCTCCATGGCCCCCCTATTGTTCTCGTTATTTATCAACGGGATTGTTGAGAGAATGTTGGAGGCGAGCGTTGATGCCCCATCGTTAGCGGACACCAGGGTTCCTATCCTGATGTTCGCTGACGATACTCTCATTTTATCTAAGACCCCTATGGGGCTGCAGCGTGCACTGAACATTTTCGATGCTTTTTGCGTTGAGCATGGCCTAGAGGTGAACGTGGGAAAAACAAAATTAATGGCCTTTTCATCTGGCCGTAGGAACCACCCCAAAGTAACCTTGAATAATAGCAGGTTGGATATTGTTGCAGAATTCACGTATCTGGGGGTCCAGATTGCCGAGGCCACTGGTTGGGCACATCATGTGGACAAAGTGGTCCTAAGACATCAGCAGCTCTCAGGTGCCCTTAGGGGCGAGCACCGTAAATCCAAGACAAAATCCATAAAACCAGCACTTACGGTGTATGACGCAAAGGTCTTGGGTGCTACTTTATACGGCGCAGAGCTATGGGCCTGGGAAAGTATTGCGGCATTACAGATTTCGGAGAATAAGTTTTTGCGAGGGATCACAGGACTTCCACAGAGCACCCCGTTAACTCCATTGTTTTTGGAACTAGGTAGGCGCTCTATCATTGATAGAGCCCGATTGCGTCCACTCCTCTACTGGAGACGCCTCTGGACGACTCCAGAAATTAGACAATATGCGGAGGGCTTTCTGTGGATAATCCAGGAAGATACATTCCATAAGATAAAATGGCTGAAACATCTGAAGTCTATGCTAGGCAATATAGGGTTTTCAAATCTTTGGAATAATCCCGAAGGAGAGATTTTCCCCAGTAAGGAAAACCTAAAAAAACAGTACTGGGATTGGGTGGGTGTTAAATTGTTGAAAGATACAAGGACTGACTCCATGTCTGGCCGGTTTCTGGAGTCAAAAATTTTACCCGCCTTAGAAAATTATTGGGACAACATCACGGTACCAATGGATAGGAAATTGGTTTTTCAGCTAAGGTCAGGATCTATCCCCCTGAAGAAAATGACAGCTGGCTGGAATAAATCGACCAATAATTTATGCCCTGCATGTGAATATGCCGAAGAGAGCATAGGCCACTTCCTATTCGTATGTCAAGCCTATAAGAAACCTAGGGCTAAATGGCTTACGCCGGTATGTAAGAACCTAGGGACACGCGATAGCACTGTGGCCTTAAGAATTTTATGTACAACTACTCAGGACTCGATAGTCATAGGGGTGGCTAAATATCTAGGTTGGGCCTGGGCAATTAGACGACGGGCTCTTGGGAGAATTGTGTAACTAGGGATCCCTTTTAAAAACTGATAATGTAATATATTTTATCAAGGTTTTAGATGCAATATTGTATGGGCTGCACTGTAAGTTTAATGTCTTTTTATTGTTATTATGTATTATTGTGTAATTGTTTTACATGTCATGTGCTTTTATGAAAATTGTTTCGAATAAAGCTTATACAACAACAATAAGTCTTTTTTTATACTACAATCACTTCGCTACAACCTCATAAATTAAAAATAAAAATGAATAATGTCTCAAACAATTTTTGATTTCTAAATATAAATTTATTCTTCTGAATTTTCATAATTTGAAAGAACTAGTAACATGTCCTCATCAGGAATTTCCTCTTCAATCATCTCATCAGAAATCTCCTCATGAAAAGTCTGCAATGATGATTCTTGTAACTCTATGGTCTCCAAACATTCGATAAATTCGCCGTCAAGAGATTGATCAAAAAAATCATTCAAGTCATCTCCTCCTTGTGAGAATATTTCATTATTGGTGCTGTCAATTTCAATAAATGTAGTGGATAATTCAAAAGAAATTGCCACGGTCTCTTCATTGTGATCCATTTTATTTTGAAATTTCTTGCTGTAAATTGCAGAAAAAAATAATCACTTTCATTTATCGTTTTTAGTAATACATAATATAAAACTAACTTTATCAAGTATTTAGTATAACAGAAGGACTGAAAATGAATAACAGAAAACATTTTTCAAATTATCTTAAAGTGTACAACATAGTTCCCCTTACAAATTAACAACTCACCTTTTTGAAAGTAGGAGAAGTGTTAGTACTGTGTAAATCAAACACCAGAAATTGAGCACCAAAAATTCCTCACAAATGTACCTCAGACAGTAGTATCACAAAATGGCTGTGGTTTCCTCTCATTTTTGATATATACATAACCAATTAACTTTCATCACACACAAATACAAAACCAAAGTAACATTTTAATTGGTTCTAAATTTCAACACTTTCAAATGTGTTTTCCCCATGCAATTTTCCATAGGACATTTAGATACGTCTACAGCCTGAATGGCTGAACGGAATTACACCAAACTTGGCAAAATGGTACATCAAACCTAAGAGGTCAGTGAGGATCTACTATGCCCCCTTATGGTCATTTGCCCCTTCGCTTTGGCCTCCTCTTGTCTCTCGATCCTACCGAGAGACAAGATGGCGGCCGCTACGGACTGTTTGGAATGTTTACAGACGCCGGAGAACCAATCAGCTTCGCAAAGCTACGTAACGCAAAAAGTACGCGAAGCGGAGCGCTGTTACAGATATATATCTTTTTTTGAACGTTAATTTCTCAAAATCCACTGGAGCACATATATTGAGACCTAGCAAAGGCACATCGGGCTACCAGTCCCTACAATTTTGCCAAGTTTCGTGCAAATCCATTCAGCCGTTCGATTATTATTTTTTTTTTTTTTTGCCCCGCGGGGCCCTTTTAAAACCTCCACATCAAACCTAGGGGGTCAGGGAGGATCTACTATGCCCCCTTATGGTCATTTGCCCCTTCGCTTTGGCCTCCTCTTGTCTCTCGATCCTACCGAGAGACAAGATGGCGGCCGCTACGGACTGTTTGGAATGTTTACAGACGCCGGAGAACCAATCAGCTTCGCTTCACAAAGCTCCGTAACGCGAAAAGTACGCGAACTGGAGCGCTGCCTGGTCCGCTGTTACAGATATATATCTTTTTTTGAACGTTAATTTCTCAAAATCCACTGGAGCACATATATTGAGACCTAGCAAAGGCACATCGGGCTACCAGTCCCTACAATTTTGCCAAGTTTCGTGCAAATCCATTCAGCCGTTCGGGCTAAAAGTGAGGCCAACCGCCCTATGGAAAACTCAATGTTAAAAACACGTTTTGGGACCCCCCTTTTTTCTCGGCCCCCACTTGACGAAACCCCCCCAAATTTTCAGGGGCTGCTCAGAAACAAAATGTTCCATTTTCCTGAAAATTTCAGCCAATTCCGTCAACAAACGCCAAAGTTATTAGACATAGAATTTTCAAAAATCCCATAGAGAAAAAATCCTAACTATATATACCTACTGGCGACCGCCAGTAGGTAATATATATATAGATATATATATATATATATATATATATCTATATATATATTACCTACTGGCGGTTGCCAGTAGGTATATATAGTTAGGATTTTTTCTCTATGGGATTTTATATATATATATATATATATATCTATATATATATTACCTACTGGCGGTTGCCAGTAGGTATATATAGTTAGGATTTTTTCTCTATGGGATTTTTGAAAATTCTATGTCTAATAACTTTGGCGTTTGTGGACGGAATATAGAAACAACTCTTGAAATGTAAGAAAGTCACAGCACTCCCCAAAGTAGCTGTTTGCAAATTTTTAATCCACAAGCGGAGAAGAATACATCAACAAGTTTCGGCGCTTACATGTCTTTGGACTAGGCTGATCATCAGTTTCATGGTGTATATATACAAAACAATTTGTGCTAATGTACTAATGTAACAGGAAACAAAGAAAACAGATGAAGTCCACATGGGCACAATTTACTGCCTTCTTGTTAGGTCTTTAGACACTTGGGGCCCCATTAGGATGTCGGGCGGATTGCCTCCGCATTTTTCTAAGTTTTCGCTATTTACCACAAAGTCAGACTTCGCGGTAAATAGCGGCCCAATATTGCGATTTCGCAATTTTTAAAAGGTTCATGAATAGCATTTAAGGAATCTCTAATTGAGATTCCTTAAATGTGATCGCAATTTGATAAATCGCAATTATTTACGATTTTTCAAATTGCGAGTTCATGAACCATTGATAAATTTCAAATCCCATTTTTGCGGGCGCAAACAACCGATTTTTGCGATTTGCACCGTTTGCGCTCGCAAAAATGCTTGATGAATCTACTGTATGATCGGCTGTGTAATTGCCAATCTCTCAGGACCCAGAAAATCAAAGATTTAGAAAAACAGATTCACACGTACAAGTTTCATAACAGCATATTGACTTTCATACATCCAAGTTATATGAGGAAGACAAAGCGCAAGGCATCAATGGCTGTACTGTTTCAAGGTACACGTTTCTTACAAGGGCTACTGCCCCAGTAGGCTGACCATGTTATATTATGAATAATAAATAAACAATAAGAATCCGCCAGAATGGATCATGTGTTCCCTACTGTGATGGGGAGCACGTAGTGTTTTTAAAATACCCCTCACACACCAAAAAGACCCTTGGTGTCATGCTTCATCATTGGGGTCCTCGCACCCCTCTACCAGATGCGGCGTGCTACGACCTACGACTACGCGGGAGCACTAAATCTCAAGACTATGCATGGTGCGTGTGAGGGTTGTGTGTGAGTATGTGGTGGAGAAAGTTAAGTGAGTGAATTGCTAAAAAGTACCTGGCTCGTGGGGAAGGTCAATTAAATTTTAATGAACCCCCGGGCTGGTACTATTAAAAAGGTGCAGGTCGAGGTGATTATGTGATATTAAGCACAACACCTCTTGGGTGCGTCGACATGTTTCGGAGATCAACTCCTTCTTCAGGACAGGGTGCACCACACCCCACCTTACTCACGTTTTTCTAAGTAAAAAAGTGTATTTACAAAAGAAATGTAGTGCTACAATGTGCCTACAAATAATATGAAGTTCTCTGCTAATGCGCAAATAACTTTATTTTTTCGGGTACAATGCCTTATGAGCCTGCAAACGCTGGGTGTTACTCTAGCCCAATGACTCAAGTAGTAGCGCTAGGAATGTCCTTGCTCCCCTGAACGCGTCTCCGCTGTGAATTCACAGCGGAGCCGCCTTCGGGGGAGCTAGGCACATTGTAGCACTACATTTCTTTTGTAAATACACTTTTTTACTTAGAAAAACGTGAGTACGGTGGGGTGTGGTGCACCCTGTCCTGAAGAAGGAGTTGATCTCCGAAACATGTCGACGCACCCAAGAAAAGATAAGGTGTGTACAGGGTGGTATGAAGCCCTAATGGGCTGCAGCCAATCTGTTAGTTTATTACGTGTCAATTATATCATACCTTTTATGACCAACCATCCAAAACCATAATTCAAAGCAAAAAATGATTTTTCTGGCTCCAAAAAGTATGCGAAGAAGGTTGTGATTGACCATAAGTAATGGTGATACACTGTCTGTCTTCCATAGCAGTACCTTCAGACTTTGTCTGTGTAAAAAAACATACACAAAATCAATTAAGTTAAAGGGATATACCAGGGACAAACTAAAAGAAAGCTGCAAGGCTTATCCAGGGAGTCAGTGGAGGACGTGTATCTCCTCGTCAATATGCAGGCCGAATAGTTCCTTACTGTCCATCTCCAGGATGTATCTGGATGCCAACCTCCTGAGCTCACTCTCTCTGTCTCCTCCTCTCAATTTCTTTGGTACACTATCAATGGCACTATACGTAAGTAACTTATGATCCCCTTCATGTACCAACTGAAAATGACGAACTACCGAATAATTAATATCCGGATATTAATTAGAGGATGAGACAGACCCCCAGATTCATCATAGTCCCGTTTTGCGAGTCCTTAATAGAGATTATTAAGGAATCGCTATTAAAGACTCGCAAAACGGGATTCATGTAGAAATCGCAAAAAAAAATGCGATTTCTACAGCTTCCTTATTTGCGATTAGCAAATTGCTAATCGCAAATAAGGGACAACTCCCCATTCATTCCTATGGGCCAGGGCCTTATACCTTATTTGCGATTAGCAATTTGCTAATCGCAAATAAGGATGCGATTTCAAGGGTGCCAGGGGTGTCCAAAGGACACCCTGTAGCACCCCTGGAATGCAAATGTAAACTGATGTTGCGCACACACATGTCCAAAGGACATGTGTGTGTGTAACATACAACTAAAGTGCATTTTTCTAAGTTTTCGCTATTTACCACGAAGTCAGACTTCGCGGTAAATAGCGGCCCAATATTGCGATTTCGCAATTTTTAAAAGGTTCATGAATAGCATTTAAGGAATCTCTAATTGAGATTCCTTAAATGCGATCGCAATTTGATAAATCGCAATTATTTGCGATTTTGCAAATTGCGAGTTCATGAACCATTGATGAATCTCAAATGCCATTTTTGCGGGCGCAAGCGGCTGATTTTTGCGATTCGCACCGTTTGCGCTTGCAAAAATGCTTGATGAATCTACCTGAGAGAGAGGGAGCTCAGGAGGTTGTGTAAGCACCGGGGTGGGGGGGGGGGTGCTATGGGGGCTAATGTTACACCACTGGACTCAAGTCACATTATTGTAATCTTAAACTTGAATCATTACATGCATGTTATCTCTTCCTTGTTCAGTAGATCCTGAGTTGGCCTCATTCTGTGAAGTTGAGGTTTCCTTATTGGGCGTGCTCATTGTCTGTCTGCTGAGGTGCATTAATGCTGGCATTGCACAGTGCATTTGGATTACTCATGACTATGGTGAAGCATTGTTGTTCTTGTGAACAACTGCCACTTTTTTTATTTGTCAATTCTGACAGTGAGTATCTACAGGTATAGCTGAACTGTGAGTTACACAATTACTGTGGCTGACTGCCTCCTTCAATTTGATTTGATCCTGTTTGTGTGTGCTACTTATTCCGTTTCTTGCTACATATGTGCTCATGTTGGATTACCTCAATGTCCGGAGCACCATACAGTGTCTTCCCCTAAACTTTCTCCAGGATTTATGTTAGTTTTAAACAGGTCCTGTTTGTTTCCCATGTATGTGTTTGGACAGAGTAGATCACTATGAGGTCATGGCTTTGGGCCAGCATTTGGAATCCCCACAGTTTTAGATTGTCTATCTACACACTGTGCTTTGCCTTAGGTGATACCGGACATCTGTTATTTACACTAGCTGCAAAAGTGTTGTATTTAAGATTATATACAAAACACATAAATGTTATATTACTATTATTTGTTCATAGATGTAGTTTGATTATACTGTATGGCTTCATGTTAATGCACCAATGGTCATATGTGGTGATTTGTATAGGAGCTTACTAGTTGTGTTTGCTAGTGTATTTTTTGGCTTGGATTGAGCGAGTGTTTTTTTCTATCAAAAAGCCATATTTTTGACTGGTGATTTGTAGAAGCCCAGACATTTTGACAATTACCTACATCATTGTACTTGACAAAGGTTTGCTGTATTCCAGTGGTGTTCTGTTGCTTCTTAAGAATTCAAAGAGACTTCGATTCTGAGAGTAAATATTGTCATTTGGGAGTGAGGGTTCCACATCTTACACTTTGCAGGTCCTAGTTAATCATCACACACGATAGGGGAACCAAGAGCGTGTTATCTACATTCAAGGGGTTGAATATAACCTTTGGATCATAGACAAAGAGAGGCTGCTTCCTTGTAGCTGGTTTCGCTTCTATAAATGTTTGCTTCAGGTGTTATTCACTGAAGTGTGCACATGTGTTTGTGGTGCTATGACAGAATAGTTGGCATTAGACCACTTAACCTTGGATTTCCAGACCAAACAAGGAAGGTAGTCACTGTTTGGAGTCCAGCCTGGGTAGAAAGTGACGAGGCTTTCAGAAAACCGTGCTTCTATTTTCATAGGAAACTATTCTGAGTATTTGCTTGAAATATTGAATCGAAAAGGCGAGTGTTTATGACTACAAAGTATGAAAATCCATAGTTTCTTCTTGAACTGAAAGCAAAAATCAGTGATTGAGGCCTGTAGTGAAGTGACTTTTCAAAGATTTTATGATCGTGTTCAACCTGCCTTAAAACTGGAACTGTTTGCACACTCAGCAGCACTCACAGAGGAATCCTTGCTAACAGTCTCTGTGGAGGAGACAAACACTGAATGGGCATTAGGGTTTAAAGCCACTCAATGACACTGCAAATAGAGCAAGCAGTTGGAGGAAAGTGTTAAATTGTCTTCTGAGGGCAGTGGGCTTCAAGCTGCTTGGCATGTCCTGGGGTACTGGTGAAGCTAAGAGATGCCAAGGGTGGCATAAGACTCTGATCAAGAGGAGCACGTGATGTGGGTAGTGGAAACAAGCTTCACACCCATACTGTGATTTAGTGACAGAAAACAGAATGACCAGATGGGCCAGCATCATGTATTTTATATGTTGCGTCCTAGCTGGGAGTAGGTGTGAAGGGGGATTTCAACTAGCTCTTATCATCTCACTCGTTCAATTCCACTAAGGATTAACACTGTATGCTTTTAGGAGTGACAGGGTCAGCAAAAGGTATACATTTATGAGTGACAAATCATCTAAAGCACGTTGGAGTCAAATATTTGTGGGGGTTGTTAAAATGAATAACTGCAGTGTTTGAAATATGTTAATTGCTGACAACTGACCTAATTTCCAGTGCAATCCTTTCTGCCAACCATGACCCTCTTTAGGGATTTGTTGTAAGTCTGGGTTCAAACAAACACTATGCACAGTACTTTCCACTAAAAACCCAGGCACGGCTGCAGGTGTCACGCATGACATGGGGCTAGTTGCCCGCTAAACATGTTAATGTGGAAAATTAAAACGAAATGGTAAGGTTGAGCATCAATTTTTGGCAGCATTTCCGCCCTTTTAAGTCAAAATGTTTGCGCCTTTGCTTATTATGTATTTTTAATTTCTATCAGATGGGTTTTGTTGTAAGGTTGCTCGTCTACCTCATAATCTTACTTGAAATGTTTGGCTTGTTTGCTAGGTTTCATGCTGCTATTATTTATACAATATAAATCTCTCATGGATATCTGTTTTGTCTGTAATAGATGATCTGCTCATATGCTGCCGTGTTCTGACCCCCAGACCACTACATATGCCACATACAATTCTTCAGCTTGCTTGAGGGATTTGGAATTTTAAAGTATGAGGAAATGTTTGTAGATATGGGGATGCCTGGTAAATACATTTTACGTAAGGGGTGCAGCATGAAAATGTTTAAGGAGCACAGTCTTGGTGTAAGCAATAGACTCTGAAAGTCAGTATCTTGCAGAGAGGAGTTATCTATCTTTATCATATAGATTTGACCATTGTAACTTGAGTTATCTTTCAATTCCACAACAATGGTCCAGTTTACATAGAATATCAAGAAAGGACTAGACTCATCTGTGACCTTTTGATCACAGGTCACACCTCTCTGTGCAAGCAGTGGTTTCCTGTAGCCAAAATTATACAATTCAAACTACTTCGTTGTGTTCAAAATCCATGGGAAACTTTACCTTAAATTTACACAAAAACTTCCCTTTCCACAGAAACCAAGGCACATCCAGTCTTCATCTTCCGTCCATCTAAGATCAGTGCAAAAACACTATCTATGACTTGACAGTCATTGATATGATACAAAGGTTATAGTACAGAAGACCATTCCACCTGACCCGAGATCACCACCCATTTCGTCTTTCTTGAAAAGTAACCCAAAATGTGCCTGTCCAGGTTTCCTTTGTGCTCTTCCATTAATCAGCTTCTGTGCTTGAAATCTCACATTCCATTGGATTAGCACTTTTATGCGGCCCCTGTATTTATAAATCATCGTAGAAAACCTTCAACTATATATTCAATTATTTGTATTTCTTTATTATTGCATAGTTTATGAGAAACCTTGCAATATAGGAAAACTGGTAATCAAAGAATGGAAAATGAAAATATGAAAGTTCACTTAAAAACAATTCTGCGCCATAATCTTTGAATACTTGATAGTAGGTAGACTACTTTTTCATTGTCAACATGTTCTCAGTTAATCTAGGGCACTTTCATAAATGTTTAATTTTCCCACTTAATACAAGTGGGTAGTACAGTGTTCTATGGATCAAAGTCCCTAGAACACTTTTACCATAGAACAAAACCTTTTTAGACTGCGAAGCTTCAAGTAGTTCCCGAACAAAATGGGAAGTTATACTACTGTTCCATCAGTTTGGGTCGAATTTCCCCAGCGTCCATATTTGTGAAATTCAACAGATACTGCATTAGTTCGTTTCTTTTCTTTTTGCCAGAGATATTACGCAAAGAGCCATTCAAAGGAGCATCTCAAACCTCTCATGCATTTGTCATTTCCCATAGGGCCACAGCTTTCAGATACTTCTTGTAGGAAGAGAGAGATGTGGCCTAAGAGCCAGAGCTGCCGACTTTGGAACTGCTGTAACTGGTGCGACTGCCAGCATCACCTCAATATCCTGGAATTCTGGGCAAATCATTTAATATCCCTATGTCTAAAATAAAAAAAAATCTGTCCTCGTGTAAAGTAATCTGATGCTCATCTAAAGTGCTCTGATGCTTTTTGGCCAAGCTCGTTCTAGTTAAAGCTAAAAAAAGAAAAGAGGTCACGTCAGAATGTAATATGATGTGCAAACATTAGATCCTGTTGTCTTTGAGTTTCAAGCTAAAGGTAAATAGAAGATGCTTTTTGATGTTTCAGGTAGAACGTGCCAGCCTCGGTTTCATTAACACAGATCTGGTGAGAACAGCAAGAACATTTCACACAACACACAATTTAGGGTAAATGAACCAAGCAGCATATTTTCCAAGAGTTCACGCAAGGTAGCGCAACAAGTGAAGTGACTGTGGTGGGTTACATGAACAAGAGAGGACAGAACTGCACCATATCGTCAACGAATAGAGAGCTGGTCTGATCTCTCCTTGTGCTGGTGCACTTATTTATGGTTGCCTGGTGCCAATACAGGAACCTTTGTGCAATAGTGGAAGATTGTCTTTGTAAAGTAGGATAGTTTTGGTGCAGGAAGAGATGCCATCCTGCACAAAAGCTGTCCTTTGAGTTTATTTTTTCTTTGTGTGTAGCTGCAGAGTGTAGCACACATGTCATGAAAGATTTCCCGCGTTTGGTGGGGTGTCCACAACAGTGAAGATCTCATTTGGGGAGAATAGAACTAATTGGAATTAGGACATTGTCCTCACACATCTGGCCATGAGAAGAATGGCACTTTATACTGGGCTGCTAGGCACATGGACATACCAACCCTGATGCAGTCGTTCTGGATGAAATGCGTTGGATGGGCTGAATGACATTTGATAAAGGAATGAATAAAATTGGATTTGGATAGCAGTACACGACTCCTCGCTCGATGATGGACTGAATTAGATTGGATGATTGATATTTGAGACTTTTTGATGAAAAACTTTCTCTTTGAACATCTATTACTCAAATGAGATGAACAAATTTTGATTCTTTGTGCTCCTTTTTCATTTTGTGTTGAAAAGTTTGGATACATTGTGATTCCCAAGCAGTGCTGTTACTAAAAGTTGAGCGCGATAGGTTGAATTTACAAAACAGGAAAAAAATATACACTAGTGCGATCCCAGACGTCCTACACTGCTTTTGTGGTTGTTTTACCTTTTTGTGAACCTCCTAATAAGAGCACCAACCATTGTTGATTCATCGTGTGATCTTGCTTCTCAAAGAGATCAAGTGAATTCTATATCATTTAATATCTGTCCAAGAATAGAGGCCCTCTCCCTTAATCGTATCTATACTTTGCATAAGGTCTACAGTTATTAAAACTGGGTGTTTTTTTTATAGCGCTAGCTGTCTCCTCACAGTTACTTCATAGTGCTGTACGTAGTTAAGTATTTGTTTATGTAGTATTGGGAGCCCAACCTATTCTTTGGCATGGTAGCTAATCAGTATTTCTCACTTGCTACCATTATATTAGTGTATAATAAGTCCTATCTGAATAGTTCAGTTTTAAGGAGTTACCGAAATCATAGGTAGTTAGGTTTTACTCTCAGGTACAGCTCATCCAGAGCTTTGGACCTCTGTGTTTAAGTCTCTTAAATGTATGTGGGGCAGTGAGACGTGATGTAGCCGACTGTAGGTTCATTGATGGTATGTGTGTGGGGCTACGCTTTGCATGTAGCCTGGGCCCGTTTTATAAGGATCTTCTCCCAACTCCCTTAATAGTGCATTTCAGTGACCATGTCTCCCTACTACATGACAACTTGTAGAGTAGGTGAGTCTCTCTCGATGCAGAGCCCTGGCCAAAGTGACCAGGTGGGCATGTGATTGTATTCTTTGCAAACGTCATAACCTTATATCAATCTGTCATCCTTCTCCTCTGTCTCGTTACATTCATATCCAAAGCGGTTTAATTATCTTTACTTGTTACATTTTGAGTACAGTTCTCGTCCTAGGCACTTTTGTAAATGTAATTCTTCGTAATGATTTTGCTGAAACTGAGGTTAGATGTGGGACACGAATGAATGCACTATTTGTGTTCTCTGTGAGTAATGTTTATTGTGCTGTGTTAAAGTTAGTTTGTCCAGGGCCTTTCACTGTTAATGCACCTGTATACTATTTATCTGATAACACAGAGCTTGCTTTATGCTCGACAGCAGAGTATGAACTTTATGTTTGCTCACTGGCTGCATGGTTTTATGTCTGGTGTTTAAAACAACACACTGTGGGAGGAAGAAGAGGAACAGGAGTGGCCTTAGACCTAAATGACGTCAGTGCCTCTGTTGTACACCGATAGGTTGCCAGTCTGCTGATAAACTCCAATGGTATTTGCCTTCTGCTTGCAGGCTCAGTTGACAGAAAGGTGCAGAATTCACAATCAGATCTCAAAAAGGGAATGCTTGTGTTGTGTGTTCATTCTCTGTTAAACCTTGTGAACTTCCAATACTTGGGGGTTCTCATAGTGATGTAATGAGAGAATGTTGGGGGCAGAAGGATTGGAGAGAGCTGGGAGCTGGACTGATGTATTGGCTCTCTGTACTCGCATTGTACCAGGGTCGTACTTCCTGTAATAAACTTATTTGGAACTCATCTAGCGTACAGTCTCTTCACAGCTTGCCTATATGAAGATTCTTCCTAAGTTGCTATTTCTGAGGTGCTCCAACATTTTATGCAGCACTTTATAATTGATGCTTTAAAGATGGGACACACAAACATAGAAATAATACTGTGTTTATTACAGCTGAGTAGTAGAAACGTTTTAAGGCATTGGCAAAGAGGGCATTTGGCCAGGGACCCCCCCATCCAAGGACCTCTTTGGAAAGTGAATTTTCCGTCTATCTCACATCTGTCTGTTTCTCTACCTCAGCCTTTATAATATCATTCGATATTGGTTGACATCGTGAGACGTGATTTAGAAAAAAACAAAGGTGTTTCGAAAGGGTTACCTAAATTATGTCTTGCCCGGGCCCCCAAAATCCTTAAGATGGCACTTCTGAGGAGAGTGGTAGAAGCTGCAAGCCAAATGGTGTCTTTTAGCCCCCTCTGTAGAAGTAATATCCTTACGTGGTCTCTAGGATTCCTTACAAAAGTGACATAAGTCCACAACACATCCCCTCATTATAAACAAATACAATAACATTTAACAAAAAGAAACATAAAAAATAGAACATTGTACAGTAAACCAATAACACTAACAAACTAAACTGTTGGTTTAGGACAAATACACTGTGGCTGCAATGGGCACATAAGTAAGAGGTATACACACCGGTGTGATTACCTGTTTTGAACAATAAATTAGTTTAACCAAGCACGCGTCCTCCTGCTCCTTTTTGAGCGAACAGATTTGTTCATCAACCCACCCTTTCTTCCAGAAACCAAAGATTCTTCCCAGGATTATCACTTTTTGTGCCAACACATGTGCTACAATTATTCTCAGTTTTTAGCCATCATGTTTCACATCCTTCATCCAAATCTCTTTTGATCCCAAAGCCACACTGTTAAGGTTCCACTCCATGTTGCCCTTTGACAATTTTTTCTGGATCTTAGAAGTAACTCTCTCTTTACACACTTTGGTTGGTTTCTTATTGTGAACCTTGTCACCCACTTTGATGTTCAGAGGTTTGACACCACGTTTAACATCATAATACTCTCCACTCTTATCATGGGTATCCAACAACGTATTGCGTACATCTTCCATTGAGCATATCTCCACACCAGAACAGAATAGTCAGTCAGCATTGTATTTAGACAGTGGTTACCATCCACTCATTATTACAAACAAAGCTAAACCAGAGATTTCAATACTAGTGACCCAACATGCACAAATGGTCCTCGCAATCTGGGTGACCGAATCCATACTGCTATTCAGTGAAGACTTAATTGTGCTTTTAATAACACAATTGAACCTTTTCACCATGCAATTACTACTAGGATTATATAATGATGTGGTTCTTTGCTTCATGCCAAGTTTCTCAAAATAACGCTTCACTTTGTGAGACATAAACTGAACTCCTTAGACACTGACTATAGATGCAGGGATTACCTTCATACATGCAAGTTTGGTCCAAATATTCTAAAACAGAATCTGTATCTGCCTCATCCATCACTTTAATCACGGTCTATTTGGTACATATATTTAACAAAACAATAATATATTTTTGAGGAATATCTGTAGGACCCATGATGTCAATAGCAACTCACTCCAATGGATACCTAGGAATCAAACCCCCACACATTGGAGGCCACAACGTACATAAGAATGAGTCTGCCATGGAACAACTCTTACAATTTCTTAGCTCTCCACAACAGATCAACTCCAGGCAACTCCAGGCCATCAAAACAATTTTTATTGTAGCTATTGTTCTAATTAGGCCAAAATGACCCTGGTGACATATTTCCTTAACCAAGCAATGTAACCTTTCTGGTGGTATATTTAATCTCTAAGTAGAACTCCATCCTCCATGAATAATTCAGACCTCATCTCCGAAAATAAAACTACGCAAAGTCTCATTTTTAGGCCATTCATTCTGAATATAAAGCATTGCCTCCTGCAAAATAGAGTTGTTCTTGTATTCCAAATCTTACACATTCTCTTTGATAGCAGATAGACTGCTGTCATGTGCCAATGCAACTTGTACTCTATTCCACTTTTCAACCACACATGCTTCCAATAAACAGGCATTCTTGATAGGAAATACGCTAAGATATTATCCTTCTCAGGTGTGTAAACACTTTTTTACACAAAATCCTACATTCTCATAGAGATCTTCACAATTCTAGAAGATGCATTCACAGTACTGTCAGTCAAGGTATTGACAAAAGGTGTGTGATCACAATAAACTGTGAATAGCTTGCAAACAATAAATAATCTAAAATGTTCCAACACCCATGCACAAGCTAATGATTCTCTCTCAGCGATTTAATATTTCTCCTCAGTAGGAGTCAAGGACCTTGATGCATAAGCAATAACATGTTCTTGCCCCTTATCATCAACTTAGGTTCAAACTGCACAAACGCACTTTCTGTTTGCATTGGTGGTAACCACACTGTTGGAGCAAACATTTGAAGACATCAGCCCTGGTAATGGTTGGATAAATGTTGTGGAAGTTTCTTTCACACTGCACAGACCAACCAAACACAATTTTTTTAAGGCGTTTTCTGTTATTCATGTTTTCTCTGCCAAGTTTGGAATATACTTTACACCAAAATCTGGTAGGCCCCCAAAAAAAACACAAATATCATCCATAGTATGGGTCTCTTCGCATTCTCAATCGCACTTACAAGTATGGGTTTTGGTCTAACCCATGCGCATCAATGACATGGCAGAGATGGTTACGCTACGTGCTTAAAATTTTAATTTTGAGAATTCCATCATAAACCCCTTATCCTCAAGGATGCTTCATCAATCTGGAATCACGTTCAGTTTTATCACTTCCAAAAATCAAAATATTATCCTGAAAGGATGTTACTCCCATGTCCTTGCTGAGTAATTGAACACTAGATGTTGAAAAACAGCTGCTGTTGATGCCAGACAAAATGGCATGCATTTGAATTGAAAGCAGCCGAATAGAGTAATGAACGGTGTGAATTTAATTGAACAGTCGACAAAGATGGTCCTTGCTGTTGCAACAATACCATTTAACAAGCTGTTTCAATTTAGATTCGTCCTTGTGAAATTTGGGAGTCACCTTTTCATCTAAACTAATTTTCACTGTACCAACAATTTCAGCATATTTCAAACTCTGAAAGCTTCAGTACATCTACCTCAAATTACTGCTTTCTGAACTACAGCAAGAATTTCCTTTATAGCAGCATCACCATTTACACCAGAGGCAATCTTGACTGACTGAATTACACGCATGCATGACTATTTGATTTATAATCAAGTCATCCTGCAGATTACCAAACTTGCAATCTGTGGCCAGCTTTTTAGTTTTAGCAACACCCTCATCTACTGGTTCCTGGTTGCCCTGTTTTCACTGGACACATTTAAACCTCGTAGTGCCTATCCTAACATTCAGGAAAACATATATGTATCCAAATCTAATACAATAGCGTCAACAATATTAGTGTTACCTGGAACAGGAATATTAAAAGCTTGGTTATACACTTTTAAAACCGTGGTCTCTAAGGAATGTAATCCTTGGAGACGTTTTACTTGATTTGTCCACTGTCCCAATTAAGTTTAGAAAATAAGCTTTCCATTCCTCACATTTTTTGTAAGCTCTAAACCCAGTGATGAAAAAGCCTGTGAAGGACTGATCCTAAAACTTTGTGTACTCATGCTGTGGATAAGTGTAATAGTCCAGTGTACACCCTTCACCACTAATTGAATCATTCACTGTCCTTACTTCACCACTAATCAATGGAGCAATGCACATAACATTGAATAATTCTGTATTCTGAAAGTCAGTAAGAAGTAAATGATAAGAGAAAAAAAAGTTCCTTCAAAGTCTAAAATTCTCACCTTGTTTCACCACCTCTCCACAAAGAAAGGTGCAGTTTTTACCACGAAGAAAAACTGTACACTGCTGTGTGCATAGACATCTGTAGACATAATAACTTGTGCCAAAAATTCAAGGCTGAAGACACGTAAGTAGAATTGATTAAAGACGCAACAGCTGTGGTGGATATCGTGATCTTGTCGATGTAATTCACTTGAAGGCCCCAATCCAATTTGTCTGACTTGCAAGTTCACGTTGCGCGATCTCGCATCTTAACTTCAGCAATGCAAGGAACACAGCGAGTGCAAACAATGCTCGAGAGAGGATCACGCGTTGAAGAATGACTCTGGTTTTAAAGATAAGGGCGCATGAATTCAGCTTACGAGCAGGTGATAACTTACCATGCGTTGTCCAGCGGTTGCCTGATGAACCCTATTCTTGGCATAAATCTAATTTTGGCAGCTCTTCCCCTCAACAGCAGTACTCCCTCCTCAAACAACTCTGTACTGGGCAGCAGCAGTGATCTGATGATCCGCAATCATTGTACCAATGCAACAATGACAGACAGGTTTTGCATGCCATGTTCCTCCTCAGTTGTGTCCAGTGCATCGTGCATGTTGCTGCTTGTTGTACAGATGATACACACACAGTTGGGAATAATAGTATGTTTATTACAACTGAGGAGCACGGTGGAAGCTGCCAGCTAGGTTGTGTCCTTCAGCCTCCTCTATGGAGTGGAATCCGAGGACATCACAGGATTTAATTCCACAGTGACATAAGCCCTCGCCATGTGGGTTCTGTTTCTGTTCTATTTAGAAAATTAAGAAACAAGTCATAATATAGCGATTTGCTTCCTTCATCATTGTTGCTACGTTTAATGTGGAATGCTCTGTGCTTCGTGGGTTCTGTTGCTTTTCTGAATGTTATACTTCAAGATTCCTTATAGGACAGTTGTTACTTATCATGGGTTTACTGCCTGTCAGAAGTTGCTAGCAGGAAAAAGCTGTGTCTCCTGCTCAATACCTCCTGTTCCTCACCTATTTTGAAGTCTCATTTTTCAGTGAATAAAAGCTCGAGGCAACCTGCTGGCACACACCTGACCCATCATGATGATGTACTACTTTCAGCAAGTCTGGAACCTTGATACTGGGGTGTTAGTTTGAGGCTCTGGTGATACCTGTGTACTCTGTTTCAGGGTGCTGGCCTGGTTGCGTCTTGGTACTGTGGTGTCAGAGTGCTGACCTGAAGCACCATATTGTGCATAATCTTCAAGCAGAAGAGCCTGTTTTAACAGCTTTCCTGAAAGTTTGGTGTATGATTTTGGTGGACAGTGGCATAAGAAAGAGATAGACAGGCATCTCCCTGCCAACATACATGTAAGACAAGATCCCCTTTGGTGACCATCACATTTGAGCAATACCAAGGGAACCTTATCTTGACTTTCTGGCGGTCAATGCAGAGCAACTTCTTTACCACCATTGAGTGTACCAGTGCAGCCACACCAAGATATGCGTCCTAACTGAGGTATGACAATGAAGTGCTTTTGGTGGGTGCCATAATTGCTACATCCAGCGTACCTGATGCACAGTGGGCACCATTAGGACCTGCTTTTGCTGTGCTTTTAGAGCTATTGACGCGGGTAAACAGCAGGAGACAGTGGTGCTGGGCAGTAGAGCCACATTGTGACCCAGAGCAATGTATCAAGTAAAGTGTGTCAATCTGTCACCTTGGTTTAGAGCAACATGTAAAATGAGTGCATCTGTGCAGAGTATAGTGGGAAGCAGCAACTCACGAACTCCACGTGCAACAAGCTCCACATTCAATTTTATTCTGTTGATACTGCTTGAATAGAAAGTGTCTTTTTGGTCCTTTGTAGGTTGTAATACCATAGGAACCTCTCTTACTTGTGTCTGGCGCAACCCTTTAGATTAGGAACAATGGAAGAGAGGCTTATAGTGTATGTCTATGCCTTTGGGTGATGTATTTATTCACAAAAAAAGAAACTCCTGAGGTACAAACTAGGTTCAAAAGGCTGGAATGTATTGATAAACCTGCCAAGAGAAGAGGTGAAGTACAGGAGGGGTACAGGGTGATCCGGAAGTGGTGTATGATTAAACTACTGTTATTAAGCTGTTTATTCAAATGTGCAATGCTTGGAGGAATGTTGTTTTGGAGAGATTCGGTACAGATACCAGGTGAACTGGTTGAAGCCTGTTTGACTGCATTGAAGTCCCTGGCGGGCACACAAGGAGAGTTCAAGGATGAGCTGATCTGACCCAACCTCATAAAAAGGCAAGAAGTACAAAGGTCTTGGAAAACTATTGTCTACAGAAAGCCCTCGACTTGGCTATAGAAATTGATGCAAGCATTAAACATACTACACTGTACATGAAGGAATGACAATTTACAAGTGCTGGGATGGCCTTGATGTGATTAAATATTTAACAAAGTGTAGTATAGGTATATCTGAAGAACAGTCTACAATGCATGTATGAAGTTTAACAGGAGAACATTAATGATATTAAAAGTTAGACATGCTTCACCTGTGGTTACAGATAGCATCTATGAAATGCCTAGACCTGCCCAGCAAGGGCACCAGCCTGCTTTAAATGTGTAAGAGGCTCACTTTGTTATGTTAAAATGTTATTTATTATGTGCAACTATCACGTCAAGGTGTGGTAATTGTCCATATGTGAATAAGTATAATGAGATAGGAAAAGAGGAGTAAATACCCTGCCTTAGCATGAGGAGTTAGATAAAAAAAAAAGGAAGAAGGTTATGCATCAAGAGTGGATGGAAGAGTATTGCCAGTTGTGTAGAATAGTAATTAAACACTTTATTGCAATTTAATGATTAATGGGGAAAAATTATTGTTATTGATACTGGACCGCCTTAGACACTCATTGATAAAGAATTTGAAATGTCTCCGAAGGTTGTCTTAAACAAGTACAAAGTAAAGATTTCTCATAGTGAAGGAAGAGCATTCAATTATTTGTACACTGATATATTAGGAATTGACATCTTTTACATAAACTGAGACTCTCATTTAATGTAAAAAAAAACTCTCTATAGGAAGCCTACACTATCCTAAACTCATGATGTTACATTTTGTAAGCATATGATGTCACATTTTGTACCAGACGACTTAAAAATTAACTATATATATTGTGATATTCTCAAAAAGGCTGCCTGTAACATATATTTTAGCCCAACCTCATGGATCTATTTTAGATTTATGACCCTTAGGCAGAAGGATAGCATTGGAATAGATGTGGTGTCCTGTTTTAGGATAATATTCCTTTTGTTATCTGGCACCTTTATCTGCCCAAGTTTATAGAGACTATTAATACAAACATACTTGTTTGTTGTATTCCACTTAATCAAATTGTTCACAAGATTCATTGTCTGATAATTTGTGTTTTGCTTCCATCATATACACTCCCGTAGCCAAAGGCTTCATTATGACACTCTCAAGTTTGGTTGAAAACGCAATTGCATATATAATTTCTTTCGACAAATCACTTTAAAAATATTTATTAAACTTCTTCAAACCTGCATTTACAACCTAATAAAAAGTATCATATATAGGAGCTGTGGTACACATAGGAGTAGGATCTAAAACTAACACCACTGCTAGAGACAATGATCACACCTACATCTAATGGGGAAGCATTTGTTTCCTGGGAATGCTAATCTCCCTCCTCTATGTAATTTAGACAACATTTTTAAATTCTCCATATTGCCAATATTTAATTCAAAGTCCAGGACGTTACTTTTGTTACACAAGGCCACTCTGTCTTTCTTGCATATATGTATTTTTTGAAAATTGTTTGCTTGCCATTTTTGTATAAACCGACACAAATACTTTCTATTTGTTGTATAGTTAAATGTGGATTTAGGATAGAATTAAAGACCTAATTCTAGTATTTGTTCTTCTGCCTTCGTATGGATATGATTGCTAAGATTTATTGATATCTAGTAATGGTCCTTCATTTCTTCTTTTTTTGCTGAGATCAAGTATTCCTGGAAATAGGGGTCTGGCTTCTGATGCAGTTTGGATCTTTCCTTTCTCCTTCTATTCTGTTTCATTTTCTGATTTTGCCACCACCTCTGGGCCTCCCTCCTGCTCTAGTATCCATGTCTACTATGGGTCCAGTCTCCAAGTGATCACTCTCCAAATCTACTTCAGAAATGACATCTGAATTCAGATCAATTGTTGACATTTCTTTTTCTGGTTAACATCTTTGTTTTTTCTTTAATTAGGACATTAAAACATCTTGCAAAATAGTCAAATTTTTCTCTTTAGACCTTCAAGAGTTTCCTTGTTTTGATTTTTTTTTAGGTGATGCATCCTTTCATTTAACTATACTATAATCATCATATTTACTGAGGTATACCAAAATGTTGCTAGTCTCTTCCAGAGAGTTCTGATGCCAACCAGTGCATTCTTTAACAGAAATCGAGTAGCCCAATAGAGCAAGTGGTGTTATTGCTTGACCATTGTTATGCTTTGATACTAGGATTTGGAAAGCATGACTTACTACCCGATGAGTATTCAGGCCATGGAGCAGGTGTGAAGGTTGTCTGCTGGGTGTTAGTTGAAGAGCCAGGCCTTCAGCATGTTATGGAATTCTAGAAGGGAGAGGAGGCTCTTAAGTGTAGAGCAGAGGTCTTTAAACTGTGGCTGAATGACCAGGGGGGTGCAACGTATGACAGAGCTTTCTTCGGAGCAGCCACCAGGATCTGGAACTCACTCCCTCCTAACATTAGAATAATTCCAACCACAGCAATATTCAAGAAGGAAGCGAAGATCTTCCTAATGAGCAAGTTCCTTCCTTAGGCTAGACTGTTCCTCATCAGCATCGCTACTAATACACAAACGTCGATTGTGAACTGTTTCTGATGTAGAACTCACGGAAAGCACATCAGAAACATTTGTATAGCTATACTGTTACACCTTGTTCCTTAATCAGGTCCTAGAAAAAAAAATTGTCTTTTGCTGAAACCGATAAGAAAGTCATGTACCGGAATATTATATATATTAATGCTGCTATTCCCACTGTATTCCAAATGTACCTCATGTAACTGTGAAGCGCTCTGATACCCAAGGGTCACGTCCGTGCTATAGAAAGCTCTATAAATAAATTAAATTAAATAAATGGTTCTGCAAGGACTTGTAAATGAAGATTGAATGGAATGGCACGTTTTCAGTCTATGGATTTCCACCTCGTTAGCTTTACTTACATTTATTTTTCGTTGAAGCAGGTAACTGAAAGTACAAAAACAAGACACTTATGGAATATTTATTTCCTTTCAGCCATGTGGTGACAGGGTCAAAAACGTAGCTAAAAAGAACAAAATATTCTTCAAGTGTTTTGTTTTTCACTTTCAGTTAATTACATATAAAACAATGCATAACCTGAAACAAAAAATAAAATTCCTGTTTCGGATAGAGATGCATTCTTTTATGCTATGAAATTTTATTTGGGTAATATAACCACTGCACATGTGAGGAATAGTGTCTTGTATGTTTATAATGCTACAAGGTCCCAGGTGGGGGCAGGAAACACCGTGAATATGCAAGTTATTATTTTAAAATTGTATTATACACAGTATAAGTTATACTGCTGCAAAAATGATTTGGTGTTTTAAAATAAAACAAGTGGTTTCAACGTAAATGTTTTCGAAATAGGTTAGCTATACCTAGGGCAAACATTTGTCTATTAAACATGCACTTTCTAGAACTCAACTTGTAACACCCTGACATTAAATATCAAAAAGAATACCTAATTGTCCCCATAAAGACTCAGGTGACCCCATCAATTAAATCCTATACTAGATCCCAAGAAGCCTTTGCATTTGGTGATTAACCAATTGCACACATTTGTATTCTTTCAGGTAGCAGGCACCCTGGTGAGAAGGTATGTTTCATCCTTAGCTTTGTGTCCCTCCCTGAGCTTCGCGGAACAGGAAAACTCCTCCCCATCCCAACTCCGCCCTCCCTTCACTTTTATGCAGAGGTACTTCAAGGGTCACAATAATTGTTCAGGTACTGTCAATTTTAAATTGAAAGTATGGGAACTGCTTTTGTAAATTTAGAAAAAAAGCATGGGGCATTTGGGTCTCCATAGATCCTGTCCACTTCGACCTCTTTTTATATGCATATGTCCCTTAAGGTGATTCAAGTGGGTGACATGGAGGAGGCAGGCAGGGTCTCGTTCAGATGGAATGATCTGATTGTCGAACCCCTTGGGCCTCAAAGTAATGGTCCAGGAAAAAGAGGAAAGAAGTGAGATCCTTGGACAGCATCAAAGAGATAGCTCGGAGGAAGTGGTGCTATATGGGGTTGGGGGAACATATTATAAATTACAAATCATAGCGACAGCTTCCTCTGAGAGATGGGAGTTTTATGGGCGTTCTTTTAGGACTTTTTATTGCAGCAGTTGCAATTGCATTGGGACCCAGGCTCACAACACCCCAATGATGGGGCCTAGTGTTGTTGTGCAATTTCTGTTTTGGTTTGATATATTTATACTTTTCTCACATATAGCATGGATTATGAGCTACAGAATAATCACCCTGAAAGATCTAGGAAGTGCCGTCCCGTTGCTTACTGCTACCCTTCCCACTCTACCTATTCTTGCCATACATTTTTGGAGGGGGACCTGGCTTTAAACATTTTGCTTTTGGTTTCAAGATGTCTGGTGTAGAGGGAGGTCATTCCACGTTTTGAGTGTGGGGAATGAGAAAGCTAGGCCTCCTGTTCTGTTTTTGCGGATGCATGGAGTGTGCGCGAAAGAGAGAGAGGCAGAGCATAGCTGTCTAGTGGGCTGGTAGGTTGTGGATTGTGGAGGTGGCAGTTGAGGCATGCTGGGCCAAAGTTGTGAAGTGTCTTGTATGCGTGTCTGAGGAGTTTGAATTGGCAGCATTTGTGTATCGGAAGCATAGAGTGTGTTGTGTAATCAAATCTGCTGGGGATTAGAGTTTGAGTGACGGTACGTCTGGTGCTCTTGGCAATTCATCTAAAGATTTTTTCAGGATGCGTTGTGATGGAGCGAGGGTGAAAACAAAAATGTTTGTATACCCCTCTCAAAATCTCTTTCCCATAATAGTAATATGTATTAATCGTGTGGTTTTAAAATTAACCAACATAGAATAGAATGCACACACACAAATACATGTGGGATACTAATTTGTTTATGTTGCGAATTATAATCTACTAATTAAGTGAAATTGTCATACTAATCTGGTACGCAAATGTCATAATCTAACAAAAATCTATGTGTGTATGCTTTTTGTATGTCTTATTGTGGCAGAAATGGTGCAGAATGGTAAGAAAACAATGCCTAAATATTGCAAAAATTGCTAGGTAATAACTAACAGGGTTACCTTAGAACGGGGGAGGTAAACAGAAGGGCTATACTTCGAAATCTAACATTTAATTGTGTTTGTTTCTATAATAGTTCCCATTATTGCCCATGAGGCCTGGTATAAAAAGGAAGTTTGCAAGACTCCGAAACTGTGGTGATCTACGCATGCGCGACTATGCTTGAGAGAAGTGCAAGCAGCCTGTGCCTGTTCAGTGTGGGTCAAGGTCAGCGTGGCCTGGAGAGTAGACAAGTGCCAAATATGTGTATGTCCACATTGTCAGCATGGGAATCAATCCTGAATTGACAATTTAAAGGACACAAGTGAAAAAACTGTTAAAGAACAATCAAAACCTTATTTTATTTATTATAATGATGACTTGTTAGAAATATGGACAATGAGGAGATGAGGTTATGCTCATCCACCCCTTACACGGACCAATGAGAGTAAGCGAGGACCCTAAAAGTTTCAAATCTTAGATAGATAAATTAAGGCAAAAAGGTATAAAAGAGGACGTTTGGAAGTAAGAAAAAGCTTGCTTTTGATTTTATTTTCGCACCACGACATGCTGTCGGACTGACGAACTTTCTTATGGTGCAAGGACTTTGAAATTTTTCTTGACTTTAACTTTTGATGGGTGCGGAGTGCGGATGGGAGGTGAACATCAATAAAGAATAGAGAGGTGTTTTTTGGGAACATTGCTGTCCTAACCCTAATGTCGATTTACCGAAAACTTGGTAATATTGTCTCAACTTATTTTTCTGTACTATTCTGCTAATAAATGTAACTGTTTGGATTTAACTTCTCTTTCTCTCCAGGTTATTAAATGTTTTAGTAGATCAATTAATTAAGGTTGAATGAAATAAGCCCACGTCAGAAGAGTAAGTCTCTGAATAAAAATTAAATAAATGGAGAATTAAGCAGGTCTTGTTGTCCATTAGTTAACTTTTACTAGCTGATCCATTGACCAAATGGTGGGGTGTTTAAAATGTTTCTTAAGAATAAAACCATGGTAATATTGATAAACTGCAGATGTATGTAGTGTATAAAATTAGTAAATGAAATAAGACACTCCGCTAAAATCCAGCAGCTCTCCTCTAGTCTTCACTAAATCCTGGGAGCAGGGTGATTTTGTGTGTATGAATGACTCGCGGTGTTATGGGCCCCACTGACGAGTAAAGTGTGAATAGCTCCTAGGAAATATGGTGATGGATTGTAGGTTTTGTTTAGAGCCGCGCTGGATCAGTTGCGTGTGGAAGCAAGAGGAGCTAACTTCATTCATGTATGCGGTCATGTTGAGTTGGTCATCTAATATGATCCCCGGTTACATGCGTGGTTGGTGGGTGATGGAGTTGGGCCGAGCTCTGAGGCCCCAAAGTGGAGTCCCAGGGGGAGTTCTTGTTCCCAAAGATCAGCACTTCTGTCCAATCCATATTGAGGTTCAAGCACTTGGTTCTCATCCATTCTGCAACGTGGATCATGCATTCGCTGAAGTTGGATCTGGTCGTGGGGGCTTCTCTGACATAGTGGCTGAGATTGGTGTCATTGGTGTAGGAGATGATAGAGATGCTGTGAGATGTGATGATGTCAGCAAATGGTACCATGTAAATGTTGAAGAGGGTGGTACTGAGGGATGATCCTTGAGGGACTCCGCAAATAAGGTCCTTGGGCTTTGATCTCTAGGGAGGAGTCTGATTCACTGTATTTTCCTTGTGAGGAATAAGCATATACATTTGAGTGCTGGTTCCTGGATGCCCATAGCATGTAAACTTTTGATGAGGCTGGAGTAATGTAAATGTAATGTAATGTAAATGTAAATTGATACTTGTATAGCGCACTACTCACCCGCAAGGGTCTCAAGGCGCTTGTACGAATACCGCTGTGGAACCCATCCTGGCTTTCCCTGTGAGGTGTCCACTCCTGTGCACCCCCAAGGTGGAGGCAGGCATCCTTAGCGTTGTGGGGCCCGTTGTGGAGATTAAGCAAACTATTGCCCAGAGTTGCAGAGTGGGACTTGTTTTTCCTGTCCTCTGGCTGTAGGCAATCGGACTCTGGGCACTTTACCACTGCTGATCAGTGCTAAAGTGCATATGCAAATATAAATTTGCATATGCAAATATAAATTGTCATTGTGTAACCAATCACAATAACAATTTATACAGAGAGCATATGCACTTTAGCACTGATCAGCAGTGGTAAAGTGCCCAGAGTCCGATTGCCTACAGCCAGAGGTCAGGAAAAACAAGGGAGGAAGAAGCAAAAAGTTTGGGGATAACCCTGCAAAATGGGCCATTTCCAACAATCTTCTTTTGCAAGCGTGAAGTTACGTGGTACATATTTTATTCTTTCCACAGACATTCACATTATTTGGTCAAGGTGTAATCTGCAGTATAAACAGGCAGCCAACACTTGTTTCGTCAAAAGACTTTCTCAAGGCTTGAAAGGATCTTTATGTTAGCAACCTGCATGGAGCGATGTTTTTATGCTCACCGGAGTCTCCTGAGTTTTGGCTAACGCACCCTGAGTGGCAGGGTGTTTAAACAATGAAAGTACCACGTCAAAATGTAATTTAGTTTGCAACTCGTGTTGACTACCCAGATTTTGTCTGTACATACTTAGACATGCGGAGGTATTGATGTAGCCATCACTATTTTGTATAATAAGTGGTCGGAGAGGTCTTGCAGGTGGAAGTCGAGGTCTCTGAGAAGAAGGAAGTTCTTGGAGTTGATGGTGAGGGAGATGATGAAGTCTGAGATGAGGTTGTTAAATTTGCCTCACATACTGGTTGGTGAGTTGGCTAGGGTGCCCTTTAGGGTGGGGCTGTTGTTTGCTTGCAGTTTGAAGTATATGTGTTCCATGAAAGGGGTCAGTGGTGGTTGTTCATTTGAAGGTGTCTTTGTAGATGATGGCAAGCCCTCCACCAGGTATGTGGAGGTGATCCGGGCATGTAATTTTCTATCCTGCTTAGACATCCACAGCGATGTTGGGAGCTAAGGCAGGGTTCATTCAGGTTTCCGTTAGGTTGCTTTTGTTGAGGAGGTCCCAAATTTTGATGGTGTATTTTTTGAGAGAGTGAGTGTTGTTGTTGTATGACTTTATTTGATACATGTATCATAAAAGTTTACAGAATTCATTCGTAGGTTAAGAGAAAAGAACGTGAGTATCTTAAAAAACAATGTATCTCTTGCCATACATACAGTATGAATTAAAATGTAAAAGAACAATATGTACAAGGTTTAAAAAACTATTAAAAGAGTTATACATTTTTTTTAAGAACAATGTATCTAAACCAAGGACATTAGGAGGCGGGGGTTTGTGGCGCGACTTATCTGCTTCGCCTATAAGCGCTTTGATCTGATTATCCAGGCACTTCCCAAATATTTTGCTGTTGCAAAGACTATACTAGGGGCAGAGGTGTCTGTTGTGAAAATGCGGAGTGCCTCCTTGTGGTTCCTAACCCCCAGGTTAGTGCACACGGGTTTCAACCACCTTCTTCTTGCCTGCCAGTACACTGGACAGGCAAAAAGAAAATGGGAAATAGATTCCGTGGGGGAAGCACAACCAGGGCACCCGCTTACCCTCACCCCTATGTGTTTCCAGCCTTATGTAAAATCATTCAGAGGGAGTGTGCCAGACCTCAGCTTCAAATACAATGCGCTATCTCTTGGGGGCTCAATGAAATCCAGAAAGGGTTCCAGCTTGGGAGTAGGCTTAAAGTCTAAGAATCTCTCCGTCAAGGGGCCAAGTTTCAAATTTCGTATGGCATTATTAGACACCCACTCCCAGTAGGCCTTCTTGACTAGTTGCTTTGGTGGCGGATTATGGCTTTCCCAAACATCTATTAGGCCGATGGTCTCCACCAGCTGTTTCAATTTTGTTATCCAAGCTATCTTGAGGCCTGTATCCAAGCGAACCAATTCCGCCAGTCTGGCAGTATAGTTACACAGTTCTGGGGTCCTTCTAAGACGTACCCAGAACAAAAGGGGGCGCAGCCTTGCTATATCCCTTATTGCATGTTTTACAAGATCGTGGCGGAGAGGAACCAAAGGGGTCGACGGAAGAGAGACCAAGTCCCTATAGAACTTGTTCTCCGATCACTCTAGCTCCTTGATGTTCTCGAATCCCCACAGTTCCGCCCCATACAGGGACGACGGCAAGGCTTTCCCCTCATACACCTTAATGGTAGGCGCGATCGGACGGCTATATGATAGACGCTGATGTCTTGCAATAGTCCCCGACACGCGTTTATGGTTCAACAACATCTTAGCCAGATGTGAGTTCCATTTCATCAGGTTGTTGACCCGTACGCCTAGGTAGTCAAAAGCTTCGACTAATTCCAAAGGGGAGTCATCCAGCCTGATGAAATTTCTAAAGGGCTTGGATGGGGCCAGGGCCATAAGCTTGGTTTTGGATGTATTAATGCACAAGCCTCTGGGCACACAAAATTGGCTAAACCGATCTAAAAGCTTTTGTAAACCCATAGGGCTTTTAGAGATCAGGAGGGTATCATCTGCGAAGAGCAGCGTGGGTGATTTTTACCCTGCCAGTGTTGGCGCATCAGACGAGTCCTCCCTCAGGTGCTCCACCACCCCGTTGATAAAGAGGGAGAACAAGGTCGGAGCCAAAACACAACCCTGGCGGACCCCTCTCTCAACCACTACTCTCTCCGTCAGGTGTCCCTGCCTGCCCCACCTCACTCCGGCGTAATTCCCTTCATGAAGTCGCACAATCAAATCCAGAATCAGGGGGGGATACCTAGATCGGACAGGACCCGCCAGAGCCTGGCACGAGGGACCAGGTCGAAGGCTGTTCTTAAACCAATAAATGCCAAGTAAAGGCTGCCGTTCTCGATTGTTACCGTCTTTCAATAAATCATACAGAATCTAAAGAACTGGTCCATCGTGCCTATCCCCTGTCTAAAACCTGCCTGGAAGTGAGACAAAACTTAATCCTCATTGATCCATGACTTTAGTCTCTGAAGGAGGACCCTGCCAACCACTTTCTGCACAACGTCGATTAGGCTGATCGGCCTATAATTGGCAGGATCCTCCCTGTCCCCCTTCTTGTAGATCGGGACCACCTCAGCACCCTTCCAGGAGTCGGGAACGGGGTGGCCACGCACAAAACAATTCAGGACCCGGAGGATAAAAAGGGCCTAAACCTCACTATCGTGACGTATTAGGTCACCGGGAAGGCCATCTGGGCCCGCCGCCTTACCCGGGGCGACACTAGCAATGGCAGATTTTACCTCCTCGAAACCAAATGCCTCCCCCGGATCCTGGATCCCGAAGGAGGCCAGCCGAGGCCCCTGGTCAAGCGATGGGTTCCCCCCTCCTCCTGAGTACAGACCATTAAAGTGCTCATACCATTGATGGGGTGTAATATGGTTTGGGATTGAGGCTTCTCCCTTCCTTGTACTGATGTTGATAAACTCCCAGAACGGGGAGAAGTCCTTCGCCTGGGCTGCCAGTTTAAGCTCCTGCCAATGGGTTTCTTCCCACTCTCGCTTCGCTTTGTCTAATGTCCTGTAGTATACCTTCCTCGCTGATGTTATTTTTGCCTGATCTTTTGTTCTAAGGGCTAGCGAGAGATCCTGCCTCCTTTCGCGGCACAGGGCAGTATACCATAAGTTTGTTGTTTGGGTGGAGTGTGGTTTGGGACCCCTCTTGTCCTTTATACTAAAGAACTCGCCTATTTTGCCCATGGTCTCCTGATATAACTCAGTGAACCTAGGATCCTGTGTGGCCTTTGGAAACGGGCTTAGTAATAAATCGAGCTCAGAGGTCTTATACTCCAGTATGACCCTATGGAGAGAGTGAGTGTTTAGGAGCATGCATGTGAGGCTGTGCTGAAGGTCAGGTGTGGTGTTGAATGAGGTGAGTTTGTGTGATGGTTACAAAGAAGTCCAAGTGAGTGGAGTGTATGGAGTCAAGTTGCTGCAGGTGAAGTGACAGTGGGAGGAGGAGAAAGGTCCTACTGTGCTGTGAGGTGTGGTGCAGCAGCAGAGGGCGGAGGGGCATCAAGGGTCAAGCAAGTGGAGGGTCGTTGAGGA
This sequence comes from Lissotriton helveticus, assembly GCF_964261635.1. Taxonomy (NCBI): domain Eukaryota; kingdom Metazoa; phylum Chordata; class Amphibia; order Caudata; family Salamandridae; genus Lissotriton; species Lissotriton helveticus. The sequence goes on from NC_136057.1 coordinate 396,181,885, forward strand.
GTAGTGGCAATGGGCAATCCGACCAGCAGTCCAGGAGCAGACAGGCACAGACAGACTTGCCTTTGGTGCATTTCCGGGGGCTAGCAGCACGGTCGCAGAGCAGTCACCATTAAGAAGGTCCTGGGAGGAGGAGAGGGGGTTCAGAGCGCAGGGGGGTGGTGGGTGAAGTTAAGGAAAGGTAAGGAGAGGGAAGGAGGGAGTAGAAAAAACGCAGGCGGGGATTAGGGGGTGGGAGAAAGATGAAGACACAAAGTAAAGTGGTACACCCTAAAGTGGCACAAAGTAAAGTGGTGCAAAGGCAAAGAGTGAGAGAAAGTGGTACAAGGGAAGGTGGGAATAAGACACATGAGGAAGACGCAGGAGAACAGGTTTTGAGCTGGGGAGGCTGGAGGAGGAAAAGCAGAGGAGGGGGTTGGGGGATCTGGATAAAAGATGGAGGCACAAATTAAAGAGTCAAAGGCCATTCCTTTAGCATATATGGCTGTGTGTGTTCTCAAAGCTTATAATAATTATAATAACTATGCCCCACGGTATTTTTCCCAATTAAATATATTTTTGCAATAATGCACTTTCACACCACTTATTCAATTCCGTTGTTGATAACTTCTTAAGACGATGCATTATCTGCTGTATTGGGACGTCCCCACCAAAATCTTCTAATTCCTGTTTACCATGTGATGTGATTGGTGTTTTTGCTCCACAAACGGTGTCATAGCCTCCACCTCTCATTTACAATCCACTTTGTCCACCATTTTTAAATGGGCGTTAAATCTAGAATTGTTAAGTTCAGTATATGTCAGCACAGACAGCACAAAACTGTTATGGGTCAAAGCCTCAGCAATGACGCTCAATATCCTGTGATTCTGGGCAAATCATGTAATTTCCCCGTGCCTAACAAAAATGAATGTGTCCTTCTGTAACGAAACTGGTGCTATGTAAAGCGCTCTGATACCCGATCTCTCGGGTCTAGTTTGCGCTACATAAAACTCTAAGAAAAAAAAAGTGATTCTCACCCAGCCCTTCTACAGAGGGCTCTTTCTACAGTGCCTCGGATGCCAACTCCTAATCACATAGGGCCTCATTTATGAGGCTGTGTGTCACTTTTACGCTGCCGGTGCGTCACTTTTTGTAACGCACCAGTGGCGTAAAAAAATGCGCCTTGTTGTGCCATATTTACAAAGTGACGCATCTAGTTAGATGCGTCACTTTGTAAACCCCTGCGCCACATTATACCTGCGCCAGGTATAATGTATGCAAGGGGGGCATTTTGACGCAAGAAAGGGTCATGGAAGTGAGGCAGTGAAATCTATAAGATTTCACTGCGCCATTTCTTGGCCGCTAATGCGTCAAAATCATACGCCTGCTTCATGGCAGGCGTAAGACTGACGCAGGCACTAACAACATGGGACTTGCCCATGTGAAAGTACACATTGCTGGAGTTGCGTCACTTTTGTGACACACTCCAGCAATGCGTCACTATTGCGCCTACAGATACGTCAGAAATACTGACGTATCTGTAACTCCTTGCGACATGATGCGTCATATTTTAAATATGACACATCAATCATGACGCAAGGAGTGCGCACTGAGAAGTGACGCATCGCTGCTTTCACGCAGTGATGCGTCATTTCTCATAAATGATGCCCCTAGTTATTAGAACTCTTATGAGACCGAACGCATTACAGAAGGAGATAGAGCAGGGCCCACAACCCCTGCATCCTCAACCATCCGTGGCATACCTGGCTCTAGATTCCTCAACAATGACGGCACGGGGCGCGGCAGAAATAAAACAATCCATGTAGCAAAGGTGTGTTAAAGTGACACTGACCATGCGATTATTTCCAAACGATGGTCCAAAAAGGACAGATGAGACGGCATTCGTTAAATCATAGTTTGGAGCATCATGTTCAAGTGGACATAAAGATCACAACATCAAACCTCTTAACAGAAATAAGTGCAGCGAATAAAAACACAATGGTCCTAATTTATTTAAGCATTCTTGTCTTAACAGCGAGTGATGTTTTCTTGCACTGGAAGTTCTTCTCAGTGACGTTTGCACTAAACTACATGTAGGTGAAACTCACAACGGACTCCAAGAAAAAGACAAACGCAGGACAATGAATCTTAAGAAGCGGATTACATTTCCATTCTTCTGTGTAACTTAACGGGTTCTAACACGTATATATCTTGACTGAGGGAGGGGCTCTTGGAGAGCATTTGGATCCCAAAAAAATAATAGTACTTTACAAAAGCATAAAGAGATAATTTAGACAACTATAAATCACATGGTAGGGCACAAACCATGCGCAGTTCTTCCCTGCTCTGTTAATTAGCCCCTGGTGATTGATGGGTGGACAAGTGGAAGCGTAATATATACATTCTAATTTTAGATCTGGCTTACCGTAGACTTAGATTGGATTTTGCCTCCACCCAGGGGAGTATTACTCTCTCAAAACATGCGATTAGATATTTGGAGAATTATTTCACTTTCGAGGGAGTGCTTCTTTTGGAATGCTTGGGGGACTATTTTACATGTGAAAAGCGCCGTCAATCATCACACTGTTTGCCACATTTAATTATCTACCTCGTATGTATTCCTTTCAGAAAGGAATCCTTTTGCCTTGACAAAGCCAACAAGGTGAGCTTGAATGTAGCAAACATCATTTATAAATGCCTGTGCTTGCATTCGTCAGCATATTAATGTCAGATCTATTGGCTTTGCCAATGCTTGTTAATAAAGCTATCAGTGTGAGAGCTAGGATTGCTTGCTCCTCCATAGCTATTGTGGGTCATCGGTTGCGCTTTTCCCCAATTAGTTAGTTCCCTAAAAAGAGCTCTCAAATGTGGCTTGAAGTGACAACCCTCCCACCCCAGCTGTGGTGCTCCACCTATGCCACATAGGGATGTCTGCAAAGAACACATGGCGCAGGAACAGCTGAGAAAAGGGCCACACAAGGGGAAGAGCGCGCCTCGGCACTGTTGACTCAGCAGAAAGGCCGTATCAGGTGCACATGTATTGCTTCTCACCTGCAGCAGTGACAGCTGACAGCCTCTACTCGGAATCAAGGAAAACGACTCACGTTTCATTAGACGTTCTCCTGAAACTAGAATGCCGAAGCAGAAGCAATGATGCTGTGAGCTGTCACTGCAGCGGGTTCAGGAGGGGCCTGTCTCTCGTTCTCACGTGAGATGCGTCTGTAAACAACTGTACCGCTCAGGCCAGGCGCTTAAATGTAACTTAAGTCCACAGACTCACTTTTCACCTTTATTTACTGGTCCTGCCGGAGGATTTATTCTACACGGAGGCCCAGCTGCCTCTTTCAATCCATTTGCCATGAACCTCGTCAAACCTGATATGTGTTTGTTCTAAAACTGGAGGGACTCATTTACAATATTTTGTCGGAGGGCAGCGCCGCGAGCCTTCCTGCTGTGCTGCCCCACAGCAGAAGAAAAAGGCAAGACTGCACCGTATCTATCATATACAGCGCATTCCTGTCCATTTTCCCTGCCCTGGCAATGAATTGGCTGCCATGCACCAATGTAGGTATCCTTGAACCATGGTGCAAGGCTGCCTGCGTTGTAGGGATGATTGATTTTGTGCAGGAAGAGACACCTTCCAAAAACATTCAATGGAGGCGAATTACTCTTTCTAAATGTGCTGCTGAACGCACTTCCAATGAGGAAAGCTGATCTCATTCCTGATAACCATGGGATAAAGACTTGCTTTTCCCCAGAGAAATGCAAGAAAGGTATTTGAGCAGTACCAAATGAACATTAAAGTAAAGAAACCAATCTGTACATTCTCCCAATAATTTATTAACGTGAAAAATGAATGTGAGAAGTTGGCCTGGCATATGCTGTCAACTATTCTAGTGGGCACCTTGCACCAGTCTAGACAACCCTCATTGATGGTAGGTTTAAAGGCAACCTTTATAGAAAGCTATCCTAGTGGTAGCAGTGGAGAGCAGCCTTCAGGCTAAGTTTTGAAGGAAGGTAAAAACAGCTTGTTTTACCAGACTATAATCTCATGAATGACCAAATGAAAGGAGAACCACAACAGGTATATATATAAAAATATATGTATTTATTCTAAACACACCCCTCTAGTCTCTTTATGAGGCTAGAGGCAAAAGTACAATACAGGAACTTAATTAGCACACAGTAAATTAGCACAGTGTACGTTTTGCCCTAGGGGCCTCACAAACCATATACTAAGAGAGTGGTATAAGAACCACGAGTGACATAGAAACAAGGCCTAGGGCCTGTCGAACCGCTGCGGCAACCAGGAACCACCCAAGGTAGGGATGCAGGAGACCCATGGGGGACTCGGAGATCTGAAGAACCTGTAAGCAGAGGGGACAGAGTCTGGGTCACTAGCCAGTGACCAGGGAGGCGACAAGTAGATGCCAGCTGATGTCGGGTGATTTCAGGTGATGCAGGTGAAGCTTGACTCTTCAGCCACGAGGACCAGGAGGCGTCGATGACAACCAGAAGCTGTATTAAAACTGTCCCATGTCGGATGTCGAGTGCTGCAGTGTCGGTATATAGATTGGACCCAACAAGCCTTGGCAACAGCAACCCATACAGGATGCAAAGATTGGCTTCGGAGCAGACCAGCAAGGTCTTAGGGACTCACCCTTTAGAGGGAAGTCAGGGCACATCTGGAGAAACCAGGGAAGCCCAAGAAACAAAAGAGATTCCTTCGTGGCGACCCACCAGTCGACAGACCAGAGATCATGAAGGGGCCTCAAGCAGAAATGCAGGAAGCGGGCCCACGGAACACTCGTGGAGTGTAGGCCCACAAGCTTTGGTGCAAAAGGTGCTCAGGGATTGGACTACAAGGATCTCAATGCACAACTTCAGGAAAGCTAGGGAAGTTGATGCACTAGCAAATGTGCTGGATGTACAAGAGTTCCCGTCCCTCGTCTCTTTATTATTATTATTATTATTATTATTATTATTATTAATCGGGTTTTATAAAGCGCAAACAACCCGGAGGCCTCGTAGCGCTTGTGATGGCTACAGGTCTCAGCTTTGCTGGGGTCTCGTGTCAGCCTCAGAGATGTCTGAAAGTCCATGTTGTGTGTTGCAGATTCTTCGGGATCCGGCGGGAGCCTTGAAAATGCAGACCGGCAAGATGCTTCTTTGGTGCCTGTTTGAACAGGGGAGTCACTCCTTGACCCCAAGGGAGATTTCTTCAGTCTTCTATTCGAAATAGAATGTTGAAGGTCCAAGATATATGTTGCAGAGTTTCATCCAGGGTAATCTAAAGTCCTAGGGACTGGGTTCCTATACTTATACTAAGTTTAGGGGTTGGACTAACTCTAAGGTCCCACCTATGGGAGGACCTGGGGAGGGGGTGGTTACACCCCTTCCCCTTTATCCAGTTTTGTGCCGTAGATGGGGCTGAGTGCCCCAGCAACTGATTTGAACTGGGGTATGCACAGGGACACCTTGTGTGCCCAGGCACTGTCTGAAAAGCATTCACTGAATGCACCCACCCTGCCCCAATACACTAAAGCCTGTCTGGGTAGGTGATTACACCTCCCTGGACAGGAAACCTATTGTCCAGGCCTCCCCTGCCGGAGTTTTGTCCAGCTGCAGGAGGTCAGACTTGTGTCTTTGGCAGCAGCATCCATTTTTTGAAGCTGGGACTCTTTCTAACAGTTACCAGGTAAGTAAGTGTGTACATGTCTTCTCCCTCTAAAAGGTTTATCAGCTAGTCTGATCTGCCAGTAGCCAGCTGTTAGATCAAATGTGCTCAGACATTTGGTCCGAGGCCAACATATCTATGAGCTCATCTGCTCTGGATATTGGATGGGCATCAATCCTAGTGACTGCATTGAGACCCCTGTAGTTAACACAAAACCTCATCTCTCTCTTACCACCCTGGGTGTGAGGTTTTGGTACCAAGACTACTGAACTAGCCCAAGGGCTATCTGAGGGTTCAATCACTCCCAAATCTAACATTTTCTAGACTTCAGTCCTGATACAGTCCCTGACATGACCAGGTTGCCTGTAAATCTTATTTTTAACAGGCAGACTGTCCCCAGCGTCCACTTCATGAGTGCACCATATGTCTAAACTGATTTAGAACTTGCCTGCAATCAGTTTGCTGTTGATCAGTGAGGCTGCCTGCAAAGGCTACTCCATCAACAAATCCATCACCAGGGTTCTGAGAGAGCAGGTCTGGGAGAGGGTCACTCTCTTCCTCCTGTCCTTCATCAGTAGCCATGAGCAAGCCCATGTCTGCCCTGTCAACATATGGTTTCAGTCTGTTGACATGAAGCACCCTATGGGGGCTCCTGGGAGTTCCAAGATCTACCAAATAGGTAACCTTTCCCTTTTGTTCAACAATAGTGTCGGGGCTACTCCACTTGTCTTGGAGAGCTGCTGAGGCCATAGGCTCCAACACCTACACTTTCTGTCCTGGCTGGTAAACAGCCAGTACAGCCTTTTGATCATGCCAGGCTTTCTGAAGTTTCTGGCTAGCCTTAAGGTTTTTAGTTGCCTTTTTCATGTACTCAGCCATCCTGGAGCGGACACCAAGTACACAGTTCACAATATCCTGTTTAGGGGGTTTGAGAGGTAACTCCCATCCCTCCTTCACCAGACAAAGTGGTCCTCTGACAGGGTATCCAAACAGAAGTTCAAATGGGCTGTAGCCAACCCCCTTCTGAGGAACCTCCCTGTATGCAAACAAAAGGCAGGGTAGCAGGATGTCCCATCCCCACCTGAGCTTTTTTGGGAGACCCTTAATCATACCCTTTAAGGTTTCGTTGAACCTTTCAACTAAAGCATTGCACTGTGGATGATAGGGTGTGGTGAACTTATAGTTCACTCCACATTCGTTCCACATTGCAATCAAGTAGCTGGACATAAAGTTTGCTTCTCTGTCAGATACTACCTCCTTCGGAAACCCCACTCTTGAGAACACTTCCAAGAGGGCCCTTGCCACAACAGGTGCTTTAGTGGTCCTAAGGGAAATAGCTTCTGGGTACCTAGTGGCATGATCCACCACCACTTGGATAAACCTGTGCCCACATGCTGTATGAGGATCCATTGGTCCAACAATGTCAATCCCCACTCTCTGAAAGGGAAACCCCACCACAGCTAGTGGTATCACAGGGGGCATTTGTAGTGCCACCTGCCTTACCACTGACTTACAGATTTTGATCATGGTTTCCTTGGGCCTTCTTTCTTTTTGGAAGATTGGGAATTCCCACCATTAGAAGCTATTTGGTGACCCTGTGAAGACTTCTGGTCTTTACCCTTCTCCCCACCTTTTTGACCTTGCTTCTTTTGGTCACCACCTTGGTTCTGTACCTTCTGCTTCTCCCTGGTTCTGACCCATTTGTCTGCCTTCTTTCCCAATTCTTGGGTAGAGGTCAGATCAGAGTCTACCAGGTGCTGATGCAACAGTTGATTTTGACAGTTATTAACGATCTGCTCCCTCATGATCACATTATACAATCCTGTATAGTCACACACTTTTCTGCCCAATAACCAGCCCTCCAGAGCCTTAGTAGCACAATCTACAAAGTCAACCCAGTCCTGAGTCTGTGTCTTCTGTGTATCTCTGAACTGTATTCTATACTGCTCAGTGGTTACACCAAACCCATCTATTAGAGCACTCTTCAGGAGCTTGAAAAGTGTCCGGATGGATCCAAGAGTGGATCAGAGATCTGAAGAACCTGAAAGCAGAGGGGACAGAGTCTGGGTCACTAGCCAGTGACCAGAAAGGCGACAAGAAGATGTCTGCAGATGTCGGGTGATTTCAGGTGATGCAGGTGAAGCTTGACTCTTCAGCCAGGAGGACCAGGAGGCATTGATGACAACCAGGAGCAGGATTCAAACTGCCCCACATCGGATGTCAAGTGCTGCAACGTCGGTATCCAGATTGGACCCAACAAGCCTTGGCAACAGCAACCCACGCAAGATGCAAAGTTTGGCTTCGGAGCAGACCAGCAAGGTCTGAGGGACTCACCCTTTGAAGGAGAGTAAGGGCACGTTTAGAGCAACAGGGAAGCCCAAGAAACAAAAGAGATTCCTTTGTGAGGACCCACCAGTCGATGGACCAGGGATCGCGAAGGGGCCTCGAGCAGAAATGCAGGAAGCGGGCCCACGGAACACTCGTTGAGTGTAGGCCCACAAGCTTCAGTGCAAAAGGTGCTCAGGGCTTGGACTACTAGGAGCCCAATGCACAACTTCAGGAAAGCTCGGGAACTTGATGCACTAGGAAATGTACTGGATGTCCAGGAGTTCTGGTCCCACTTCTCTCGTGATGGCTACGGGTCTCAGCTTTGCTGCGGACTCGTGTCAGCCTTGGAGATGTCTGGAAGTCTATGTCCTGTGTCGCAGACTCTTTGGGATCCAGCAGGAGCCTTGAAAATGCAGACTGGCAAGATGCTTCTTTGGTGCCTGTTTGAACAGGGGAGTCACTCCTTGACCCCAAGGGAGATTTCTTCAGTCTTCTAGTCAAAAGAGAATGTCGAAGGTCCAAGATATATGTTGCAGAGTTTCGTCCAGGGTAATCTAAAGTCCTAGGGACTGGGTTCCTATACTTAGGGGGTGCCCCAGCAACCGGTTTGAACTGGGGTATGCACAGAGGCACCTTGTGTGCCCCAGCCACTGTCTGAAAAGTATTCACTGAAGGCACCCACCCTGCCCCAATACACTAAAGCCTGTCTGGGGAGGTGGTTACACCTCCCTGGACAGGAAACCTATTGTCCAGGCCTCCCCTGCCGGAGTTTCGTCCAGCAGCAGGAGGTCAGACTTGTGTCTGTGGCAGCAGCATCCATTTTGTGATGCAGGGGCTCTTTCTAACTATTACCGGGTAAGTAAGTTCGTACATGTCTTCTCCCTCTAGAAGGGTGGAATTCCAAAGTGTGTGACACCAAACACGACATGTTTTGATGCAGCCATTCCAAAGTTGGCATTAACCATGAGGTTATAATGCACTTAAGAGTATATGGTATGGCTGTTTCATAGAACAGCTATAAGGAAGGGATTCCGAGAGCTACAGAGGGGCTCAGCTCATGCTTGGGCACCATCTCACACAAAACCAAGCACCCTGCCTTCAGGATTGTCAAGGCCTGCCATAGGAGTGATTTATAGGTTTATATGTGTATATATATATAGGGGTACAAGTACCACTATACCCAGGCTGCAGTAGCAGGCCTGTGGTGTCATTTTGAAGAATTCCCATGGGTGGCATAATACATGCTTCAACCCCTGGTAGGCCTCTGGGGTACCGATGCCCTTGGTACCTAAGGTACCATATACTAGGGACTCACAAGTGTAACCCAGTAACCAATCTGGGGTGTACCTAATGTACATGCAATCAATTTAGAGAGAAAGCAGCTAGGCTGGGGTCCTGGTTAGCAGGACCCCAGCCAGACTAAAGTCGATAAATCAGTGAAACACAGCAAAAAATGGGGGTAACCAGAGTAAGCAGATCCCACTCTCCAACAATGAATGATTAAAACAAGATCAAAACAAGGAAAATAGGATCAGGAGATATATGATTGTTTTAAAAAAGTCAAAACATGCCCATTCGAATGGGGCTTTAAAAGGTAATACTAGTCTGTGTATACGAACACTATGGAGGTGACTATTACTTCAAAAAAGAAAAACAAAACAGTTAACAGCAAACTATCCTACCCCACACAACATGAGAAGGCAAAGGTAAATACATTTGAATGTTACATAACTCAAAGAGTTCCTTGGGAGCGTTCCAGTATACAGTTTCCAAGGTGCATCAGAGTGACCTACCCTTGATCAGAGCTGCAGGCAAAGATCTAGTCTCAAATTTTCAGTTGTTGGATATCTTCCTCCTAGTCACTCAAAAGGCACCCAAAACACATAGGGAATTTTTCTAGAGTCTCAGAGTGCAGTATCCAGTGGTAGAAAGGGTCAACAACCTGATACAGCCAAAAGTTTCAGCTCAACTGGTCTGAGAGTTCTTTTACCAAGGAACCCTAATTCTGCTTTTTAGGTCTCGACCTACAGCATTGCTTTAGCAATGCTTGTTTTTTGAGATTCTAGTAAGGCGTCCGAAAAATCTCCCCAAACTACAGATTCGATACAGTTCATGGCGCGTGCACATCGCCAGGCATATCCTACACCATGCCTCGGCATCAGACTTCAAAGGAAGCCGCTCCCCCGGCCCCACCCCCATCAGACTTCAAAGGAATGCGCTCCCCCGCCCCCGCTACAGCAATGCTGAGTGCTTGTTTCTTTAGTGTGGAGCACTCCATTAGTGTTTGTGAGCCATCTCAATTGAGTATATCCACCCATTACTCCATGTTACTCTCTGTTGTTGACTGATAGCTTCTCCCTGCTCCTCTATTTTGCACTTGTCTATATTCCTTTTGCTAATGCTGGTTCCCACGCTGCCTTCGTGTCCCCTCACCAGCCCTCCCGCTGTTGCTTTCGTGTCCCACCCTTGTTGTTTCAATGTTCTACCCCCATCCTCCCCTGTGGTGCTTTGTTGTTTGCCTCCTCCCTCTGGGATGTTGCGTCACAGTATCTAGTGTTGCTTCTGATACCATCGGGACTCCCGCCCCTCCCATCTGCCCACTTCAGGAAAAAAACATTTTTGGGGCCTTTTCTTTTCTTTTAGGTTACCGATCTAAATCCGATTGGCAACTATAAAGAAAAAATGCTGTCTGCGTAATTTTTTGGGTGGGTGCATGCGTATTGCGCACTTCTACAAAAGAATGTGCGGCTGTGTCAAAGGATTTTAATTTGCTTGTTTTATTATTTTTGTTTTTTACTGTTTGATTGTGGGGCGCATGGACGTTTTATTGATCATGAGTGGACTTGAAAAAACAATATTCGCAGAAGGACTAAGACTAAAATAGTTCTAACTGTTGATGGTGCACCATTAACTTCAGATCTGGTAAGAAACGCTTCTTTAAGACAACAGGTCTCTTTTCAAGATTGTATTAATGGTACTTCTGGATAAAATAGCCTCTCCTAATTATGCTATGGCTTTTGGCATTCCTTGGCTAAGGAGATATAGTCCACATGTCAATTTCGCTACTGTGATCATATCTGTCATGATCATTCTGGAGTCTAACTGAGTAGACTAAAGGGATTTCTGTCAACTTCTAATTTAATTGTGGCTAAACTCTCTCTGTGCTACCTCAGTTCAAAGCATAGTCTATAGTCTTTGCTAAACCTGAGAACTGCTCCATTCGCCTACACTGCACTCAATGCAACATACACTCCAAATACCACTCAGTGCCACATAATTACACTGCACTCAATGCAACATACACTCCAAATACCACTCAGTATCACATAATTACACGCGACATAATTGCACTGCATTCAATGCAACATACACTCCAATTACCTCTGAGTGCCAAATAATTACACACCACATAATTACACTGCACTCAATGCAACATACACCAAATACCACTCAGTGCCACATAATTACATGCCACATAATTACACAGCACTCAATGCAACATACACTACAAATACTTCTCAGTGCCACATAAGTACACGCCACATAATTACACTGCACTCAATGCAACATACACTCCGAATCCCACTCAGTGCCACATAATTACACGCCACATAATTACACAGCACTTAATGCAACATACACTACAAATACCACTCAGTACCACATAATTACACGCCACATAATTACACTGCACTCAATGGAACATGCAATCCAAATACCACTCAGTGCCACATAGTTACACTGCACTCAATGCAACATACACTCCGAATACCACACAGTGCCACATAATTACACTGCACTCAATGCAACATACACTCCAAATCACACTCAGTGCCACATAATTACACGCCACATAATTACACAGCACTCAATGCAACATACACTCCAAATCCCACTCAGTGCCACATAATTACACGCCACATAATTACACAGCACTCAATGCAACATACAGTCCAAATCCCACTCAGTGACACATAATTACACGCCATATAATTACACTGCACTCAATGCAACATACACTCCAAATCCCGCTCAGTGCCACATAAGTACATGCCACATAATTACACTGCACTCAATGCAACATACACTCCAAATCCCACTCAGTGCCACATAATTACACGCCACATAATTATACAGCACTTAATGCAACATACACTCCAAATACCACGTAGTGCCACATAATTACACGCCACATAATTACACAGCACTCAATGCAACATACACCAAATACCACTCAGTGCCACATAAGTACACGCCACATAATTACACAGCACTCAATGCAACATACACTCCGAATCCCACTCAGTGCCACATAATTACACGCCACATAATTACACTGCACTCAATGCAACATACACTCCAAATCCCACTCAGTGCCACATAAGTACATGCCACATAATTACACAGCACTCAATGCAACATACACTCCAAATCCCACTCAGTGCCACATAATAACACTCCACATAATTACACTGCACTCAATGCAACACACACTCCAAATAGCACTCAGTGCCACATAATTACACGCCACATAATTACACTGCACTCAATGGAACATACACTCCAAATACCACTCAGTGCAACATAATTACACGCCACATAATTACACTGCACTCAATGCAACATACACTCCAAATACCACACAGTGCCACATAATTACACACCACATAATTACACTGCACTCAATGCAACATGCACTCCAAATACCACTCAGTGCCACATAGTTATATGAAACATAATTACACTGCACTCAATGCAACATACACTCCAAATACCACTCAGTGCCACATAATTACACTCTACTGAATGCAACACACACTGCACACAATACCACTCTATCTATCTATCTATCACCCTCACTCTATCTATTGCCCTCTATCTATCGGCCTCACTCCATCTATCGGCCTCACTCTATCTATCTATCGGCCTCACTCCCTCTATCTATTGGCCTCACTCTATCTATCTATCGGCCTCACTCTATCTATCGGCCTCACTCTATCTATCGCCCTCACTCTATCTATCGCCCTCACTCTATCTATCTATGTATCGTCCTCCCTCTATCTATCGCCCTCCCTCCCTCTATCTATCGCACTCACTCTATCTATCGCATCACCACAGCGTCACTCAGCACCACCACAGCATCACTCAGGGGCACCACAACATCCCTCAGGGGCACCACAATATCACTATGCGCTACCACAGCATCACTGAACGCCACAGCATCACTCGTCGCCACCACAACATCACTAAGCGCCACCACATCATCAATCTGTGCAACCATTCAACAACAACTGGTTCAAATATGTTCTCTCAATGTTTCAAGCTTTATTACAAATGTCACAAAAAGATGTTAATATTTCACTTCTGTTCTTAGATTTTCGTCATAATAAAATACAATGAACATAATCTTCACAAAAGCTATTTACAAAAGTTTAAGCTATTGCCATTATAAATTACAATAACTCTTTTTTAAGTATTCATTATTAAAAAAATTACAAGCCATTGTTATTTGTAATATCAATACATCTAAGTCATGTAAATACAACACATATTGCATTACAAATGCATTTGCGAAAGTTAAAACTATTGGCATTGTAAATGACAAAGCTATTCCTTTCGCTGTTTTCAAAATCAACACATAAATAAAAAAATGTGTCATTTACAATACCAATAGCTCAGACTTTCCTAATACAAGACCTATTGCATTGCAAATGTTTGTTATCTACATGAGGCTTCTGGAGACCATCTGGTCAGAGCTGTGAGAAGTACAAGTCTGTAAGCACGTCGAAAACATGGAAGGCCTCAGTCTTCTCCAGTGGCAGACACATACAACTTGGATGTCCTCTTCTTCCGGTCGAGTTGTGTTTTGCAATGCTGAGTTTTCGCATGTTTTTTATAGGGTCACTATGCAGTATGTTAGCTCCTGCTAACCTGGGGACAAGTTCGGTATTTCTGATGCCATCGAACGAGCCGTTGTTTTCTTTTTGTTGTTGCGCTAAGCATGGATTTCTCTGGTTTAAGGACAGGGTGTCTCCTGGGGGTGTGTGCTTCCTAGCAACACCATATTGGTAAAATCGCACGCTAGGAGGTTGATGTTGCCTGCAGCATCTCTGTAACATTAATGGTATTGAATATAAGATCTTAATAATTTAGTAGTCCATGCCAGATTTTTTCCTTTGCTTAAAATCTACTTTTACAAGCATTTAGTTTTTTAATTGGCCACGGTAGCATGGCAGCTAATCATTTCCTGTTTCTCTCCACAGATTTACTTCCTGATTTGGGCTATAAAAAAGAAACCAGACCAGTTTCAACTTGCATCACAATTATACTTGATTTCCTGGTATTCGCTCATTAGACTCGCAGGTTTTCCTTGATATCCTGCTTCCTTCATAGATCTTCGTTCCTCTGCTCATCCTCTTGATTAGCCTGGCTCCAGTCTTTTCCTTCCATCGTGCTTCACTTCTTGTTACATCCCTTGACTACTTGTGATAAGTATGGGACCTGTGGTTGCTTCAGGAACAGGGCCACCCTTTCTTCACCTTGAGAAGAGGTTTCAGCCCTTGCCCAAGAGCCCCGGCCTTAACACAGTGATTGTTTCTTTTTTTTTAACACACAATTTTATTGATTTTTTTTATAGTTATTGTCAGTACATATACACAAGTAATTTTCATTAAACAAAGTGATTGTTAATAACTCCTAATCCAATCTTAGGGAAATTATTGGAGCTAAATCGTTTATTTGCAACACCTCATTTTGTTTTACTATAAATATTTTCTGGAAAAGTTGCCCTGGGCTCTTTCAAAATTGGAGGACCTTATGGATACAAAGGCTGTCTTCTTGATATGAGGGATCTCTCCTTAAAACCCAACACTAGATTTCTCTGAGGCAAGGTCCTGATCAGTTTAGTGTGGAGAGGTTGATTGGAACCAGACCGCATCAAGGCCTTTCATCAGTCTAGGGTGCCATTTACTTTCTACTATCAGCATGTCAAACGTTCATGCCAAGTTTGTGATGCCGTCTTCTGCTTCCATCCTCTCTCCTCTTCTACAATCCATGAGCTCTAGCTGTGGATGGGCTCCCATGAACTCCTTCCTACCTCCATGCTTGCAAGCAAAGCCTATTGTTCTCTCCCAGGAAAGGCATTTTATTCCTCATCGAAGAACTTGTGACTGCCATTGGGAAAAAACTGTGCCTGATCACAAATGAATTAATTACTGTTTTGGTGCAATTTTTTCCACACTTCAGGAAAATCTCCTTGTACTATATTTAAGAAAAATCTCTAGTTGCCAATCAATTGGATTTTTTTAAAATCAATATTGCAATGGCAATTAAATGATTTCTGTGGCTAATTCTAAAGGGACCTGTGAAATTGTGGCATTTATTTCCAATATGAACTACCATAGCCTTTACGGTTAAAAAGTATTTTGTATCCTGTCACTGCAGAGACATACCAATCTAATTATGAGGCATGTTTTTTTCGGATTGTGCACCCAGATCTTGCAGGCTTCAAAGTACTACTTATTGTTGACTTACCTAATGTCAAAAATAATCTTCTAAACCGGTATGTAACTGTCGGCACTCACTGGCATGTGCAGGTGTAGTTCTTCTCACAGCAGCCCAGGGCTAGAATGGCTATAAAGGCAGGCACACCCATCGCCATATTATCATCATAGCCTTACTTAACAGGTAAATATGCCAGTTGCTATTAGCCAATATTTCATCATGTGAAGGGTCGGGGCACGTGTAGAAGCCAAATTATCCAACTACATCCAGTACTATTAGAGAGTAAAGTCTGGGGGGTCTTGAAGGGGGGGTGGGACCTGTCAAAAGGACGCTCTCTGTCACAGTGATCACAGTAGATATGTGCAAAAGTACAGTGTCAGTTGAGAGGATAGGAAGGAAACCCTTTCCATCCCGCACACTGGACTGTTAATACGAGTGACTGATGGTTAAAGAAGTGCAGAGGTCTACATAACTGGCCTCTGACTGCCAAATTGCAAGTCCAATGAGCGAGTCTCTGTTCTCTGCTCTGTGTTGTTTGAGCATCGGTGTTTAATGAAATGAAGTATTTCTCTATTTACTATGGGATTGGGATGTGGATGCTTGAAGTGAGTACAAGGTTAAGTGGAGGAGGGGGATTTGTTTGATGGGGCGTAGGGAAGAGGGGAGCAGTCCGGGGAGTAGAGTTGAAAAGGACAGGAACTGAGCAAAAGTGGTAAGAAAATTGTGGAGAAGAAGAGGAAAATGATGTGCTAAACGAAGTGGGTCCCAGTGTGCATATTACCCATGTCTTGTCTGGAGTCACTCGGTCTGAGAAAAAGTGTATTATGGAGTGACCACCTCCCTCCAGGTCATTATGGGCACTGTTTGCAGTCCTAGGATTTTGTGTGATAATCTAATGCATGCTAGGTGTCGTAGTCTTCATTCACTTTCATTGAGTTAATTAAACTAACTCGCCTGAAATTAACTATTAGCAGGTGAATAGTTCAAGACTGGAACACATGAGATTTAACAACCTAGGCAATTAATTCCTAATGATCATAAAATAAGTGACATAAGAGAGGAATTCTTTAAACAAAGGTTCAGTAGCTAGGGTTTTATTAACACAGTAAATAAAAAACAATAATAAAAACTGATTTTCAAGTACAATTAATCAAATCACATCAATAATAATTAAATCAGCATTACAAAATATAATAACCAAAAAGACATTAATTTTTTTTTTATTAAAAAAGTGGCACAAAGTAATTCTCGACGCGCGTTTCAGCGACCAGCGCCTTCTTCTGGAGTAGCCATGTTCTTCCTACGAAGAAAAATAATAACATAAAATAGATACTATTTGACAAAATTATTGATTACAATATTAACATGTTCTAGCTAAGACAGAACCACCTAGGAAAGCGTCACTTTTACTGTGACTAACATCATCATGCTAACAACCTCTCTTTATATCTCGGATAAAAAACAACTGTATGTGATAGCCAAAAACAGTTCATAGTAATCAGTTCAGCATATTTGTTTCATTTCTCATTAACCTTAAGAACATTCTTACTTTTGAAAATTGTCAGATAAAGGATGTGATGTCCAACACTATGTCCATTAGTTATTTAAGTAGACATGTTATGTTATGTACATTCTAATTGCTAATAAACCATTTAGGTAGGGTCTCTCTTCATTACTTGCTGCATAAATTCATATTGATCTTATATACTTACTGCTGGAATGCCGTAGTCTGTAAATCAGGGACGATTAACTACAAAGAAATATAACAAAAGGAATAAACATAACACACTTTTATGTCCTATTTATGCAAACCGGTTCATTTAGTAAGCTCAGGCCGGCTTAAAACAAATTAAAAACTTACAATTCTAAATGATCTAGGATGGTTCCAGATTAATCAAAATCTTATTATAATTTACTCCCATAGGCCAATCTTTACGGTGGAAGGTATTGATCTTTGATGACACGTCTCTTCGTGAAAGAGATCTACAAAATAAGATAATCTTTATCAACCACAAGGGAGGATTTTTCTCCTTTTTTTCTTTCCAAATTTATAGACACGGTTGAGCAATTGCCATAGACTTCCATGGTTTGGATAGTTTTAACATACTGAGTATTTGCTTTATAAAAAATGTCAAAGGCGAGTTTGCCTGTATTTAATTCTCTTGATATATATTACAGCATGTGATAACTCAAATGACATGCAAAGACTTTTCATTAATGGCGATGTATTACCTTTTTCAGAATAGCGCCTGCTTACTGCTATAATTGTCTCTTGACCGGATGTTCCAAAGCAGAATGGGTATTATGTAACACAGATCAAAAACCAAACGTGCTAATCTGTAAGGGTACAATCACGGGAAACCTTTTTAGATTTAGCCAAAATAAATTAATTTTTGACATAGCTGTTTTGTCAATTCGCATAATTACCTTCATACTTAGTGAAGAGTATTTTGCCTTGTAGTAACGATGTAAACTTTAGCACGATAAGAAATGGAAGACGTGCGGATCTGCAAGGCATAATCATAAAAGGTATAATCAAATATTGAGATTAAGTTGCGTCTTCTAAAGAAAGATTTGTAACTCAGAGAAATTACCTGGATTTCTAATAGGAAACGTATTGCCTCCTGGTCGCAAAGTAGGCAGATGATAAACTGATAAAAACAACACATATATCTTGAATTAGCCGGGATTTAATGCCTCCTTTACAATTAAAATACATTTAGCGACTGCCGAACTAACACAGTAAGTGTTTACTATTTACCTGCCTGCGTAGTGACTGATCGAAAAGTGAGAGCGGGCAAACACCTCCGAATGTGAGGTTTAGTCGATGCTCCCGCTAAAAAATAACAATAAAACAAAATATAAGACTCTAATGCCTATAGCGGTTAGTGCATTAAGCGCAAGGATATCAGAAGGCACAGAGACTCACCGTTTGTTTTGACACAATGTTGCAGACCAGGGGCGAGACACGACTTGCCACTTGGTTTCGAAAAATATATAAACAAATTAGTTCTTCTCGCACACGCTATTTAAGCGGTCAGGCAAGTGTGTATTACACCTGAATCCTGCTCAAACGATGCAGATAGCTGTAAAAGACCGGAAATATGGAAAATGGAGAGCGGATCAAAAATTGAAACCACACTCATTCTAAAGATACGGTAAAATAAAATGTATAAATACTGCAAAATAACTACAAAGGAATGTTATCTAACATTGGATTTTAAATGTCTCTACTGTCGAAGTTGGAAACGATCCAAATGTTCCTGACAGTTACAAGGATAGACACAAAAGACAGACTATGTAGTTTCAGTCCCTAATATTATGACCGAAGGTATTTCACTTAGAATGAGTGTGGTTTCAATTTCACACTCATTCTAAGTGAAATATCTTCGGTCATAATATTAGGGACAGAAACTACATAGTCAATGGGGGATTGCCCGGTGCCCGTTACGGCCAGGCCGGCCACGCCAGCCATAACTTAGTAGATATGGTGCTCACCTTGGCACTTTTCTACTCTCTCCTTCTCATGCAAGACAGTGCAGCAACTTTGGTTGCCGTGCTGCATTGCATGAAATAAGCAGAAAAGGGAGAAAGAAGGAGAGAGAAAGATAGGAAAGCAGTGTTAAAAGGAGAAAGCAGGAATGAAGGAGGTTACAACAGTGAGGAGAGGAGACAGTCGGTGCAGGGTGGTGGAATAAAAAGGCATGAGCCAGATCAAAGCTAGACGACCTTGGCATTCCGGAACCTGACCTTCGACAGTCTCTTATAAACACTTTAGGCCTCCGCACTTTTTATCTTTTACAAATTAAGTACTGTTTAATGGGCTTCACTGACTCCGCCTAGGTAAAATGAAGTACTTCCGGTTCTTTAACTTTAATAGACGGTGTTAGAAAGACCTGTAGCAAGATTGCCTTGACCTTTACTCGTGCAATAAAGCAGGCAGGAGAGACGGCTCAGGCTGTAAAGCGATTCTTCGAGGCCACCTGCTCAGCAGTGCACAAGGTACTTCCCTCAGAGGAGATCAAAGGCCTCATTTGCATTAACTTCAGTCACCCAGACTGTAATCACAGAGGCGTAATAACATGGCATTAACATTAACCTGTACCTTCTGCCAGAAAGGCAGGCTGATGATGTAAGCCTGCGAGAGCACAGATTTAGGGGGGGGGCATGTCAACAGACTGCAGCTTCCAGCAGGGCAAGGGCTGGAAGTGTGGCAAGTGGGGACCCTCAACACCGGCATGGTTACATCGGGCGCTCGACCTCGGACCTGGGGATCTGGGTTCGAGTCTCGGTAAGGACGCCAAAACCTCCTGTGATTCTGGGTAAATCACTTAATCTCCCCGTGCCTAAAATGAATGTGTGCCCTCATGTAACGTAAATGGTAATATGTAAAGCGCTCTGATACCTGATTCGGTTCGGGTCTAGTTTGCGCTATACAAAACTCTATAAAAAAAAAAAATAATAATAATAATAAGGGGGAATGGGTGCAAAAAAAAGAGAAAGCACTGGCAAATCCAAAAGGCCTGTGTTTAATATCCTGATGCATGCAGACACAGCATTAGCACATTAAAGTCAGACAAAGGTTAGAAACGAAAGCTAGTTTATAGTGAAAGCGGCGTTGCCTTCAGTACAGTCCATTTTTTTGTTAATATGTGAAATTAAGGTCAGGTGGAAAGTGAACTTTTATTATGGTTCTGGTGGAAAGGGGCATTGAAAAGTGCTCAATGCCCCCCTGGCATGGGAGGAAACTCCCATGGCAAGGACAGCATAGTTATTTTCACCTTCAAACAGTAAATTGTGCTCTGGGATTTTCTTTTTGAAGAAAAAAAATTGTGAGGTTGCCGTATGGCTCCATCATGTTGACCGAGCCGTCCGTCAAACTTACAATGCATTGGCGGGAACCGTGTTTACTGCAATTCCAGTCAATGCTAGAAATGATTGCTGTGCCAGCGGGCATTTCTAAATTTCTCCATTTGGCTGGCAGCACCTCTGTCCGTGCGATAGAGTAATTTACTTTGTCACCCTGGCTGAGAAGGGCCCATCACCTATATATATATCGGGCTATTAGTCACAGAAAAATGTAACATAACAACAGTCTTTATCTCATGCCAATCATTACCAACCAAAGCTCCCAAGTTTCCCACTTCTCTGCATGAATAGATGATTGAGTACAGTGAGGTGTATCTTGGCACTGACTGAAATAACAGATGCTTGTTGTTACCTAACAGTAATCGTTTTTTCAACCTTAAAAGGAGAAAGGCTGAGTGGGTTGACAGGGATTTGAACCTGGGACTATGCAATCAAACACAAATTCCTGCAGTGGATGCATTAGTCTACTCTACAGAGTCACCAGAGCAGGTTGCCACACTAGATTTCCAGTCCTGCTTTTGATTTAAAAAAACACAGTGCATTCTTCTGCTTGCAGTCTTGGTTCCCCTCAAGTGAGTCGATTGAACAAATTCCTCTGATAATAATTAGTAATCCGAGGACTAAAGAGGTGGTGTCCAACTAAAACCACCTGCCCACTCTAGGAAAGTCGACCTAATGTTAGTGAAGGTCCTCTGCAACAAGAGAATCAGTTACCTGGAATGGATGGTATTTTATAACAGCAGAGCGTGCATAACACCTTCTGCCAATCCTGGTGTTTAAGCCAACTACGCTCTGCATTCTGGGATTCGTAGTTTCACTTTAACATTAGAGATATGTCCTGTTATTTTTTTTTTTACTGTGTGCTTGTAAAGCGCTCTGATACCTACGGGTCAAGCTAGCGCTATATAAAACTTTTAAAATAAAATAAAAAAAACAGCACGCACATTTTCGTTGACTAAAAGCCAATCCAGGTGTTTAAGCCTACATCACTTGGCATTCTGGGATTCGCAGTTTCACTTTAACATTATAGCTATGTCCTAAAAAAAATACAGCATGCACATTTTTGTTTGATAAAAAGCCAGAGCTGGGAGGCATATTGGCGGCTTTGCATACGTTTTTATTAATGTACTTTATAAATTAATGGGTGTCATCTTATGCCTGATAACTTCAAAGCCACTGAGACAATTATGCATGTATTTCGTTGCCTCGGAATGCACAAACCTGTATCTATCTACCGGAGGTGAGGTGCTCTTCCCACGCGCTAGATTTAATTTACCCAAGATATCCGGGTTGACGTCATGACACTGGCCTGTTACATTGACACTCGCCTGTTACAGGGAAGGCCGACCTCCATATCGCACGCACACCTTGGTAAGGGGAAGCGCTCCAGTCATTTAATATAATTAAGCTGGCCTTGACATTTTGATATGCAAAAAAAGAAGGGGCGGCGCGAGGGCTGTAAACGATGACCATTTCTATGAGACCCCCCTACAGTCAGAACAATTAACAAGGTACTACCCTCGGATGAGCTCAAAGGCCACAGGCTGTCATGGTAGGAGGTGACCTTCTGCCAGGATGGCGACGGGCTGTTGGTGCCAGTCAGACCCGGCTGAGAAAATTAGCAGACAGGTGCCTCAGAGAAGGAGCCACACGCCGCAAACACAGCCTTGGCCCTTGCTAGTTGAACGCATCGCCCGGGACGGGGTTCGGCACACCCCTGGCCTTGTCCCACGATTGGACTCTACCAGCTCCCACAAATCTGTGACTACACGCAATTTGGGAAACACATACCTTTTTCTGCAGAACGCGAGCGAGGCTTTTAAGAATGACGTGGTTTAGCGCCTAAATTATGAGAGGCCGCGCTACGCGTTTTACGTTCTGCTGGGATTGGAGCTGGCAAGCTTGCCAAACTTTACAATTCTGGGAAGTCACTTGCCACAATTTCCCCATTTCATTTCCGTGCGAAAAACTAGGACCACCGAAGTTGTGAAACAAGTTACCCCCAAGTGTTTCTAATGGCATGGTGGCTCATTCCTACATTAGGTTATGCTCAGCTAAAGCCTAATTTTTTTGCCAATAGCCCTCTAGGGTTTGTAGAGTTATTCCCCCCAATTGGAAGAATAGGCCTGCAAAGTGTTTTTGAATAAAAATGTAATGTTATCGTTAGGTGGTGACATGAGTTAAAAATGATAGCTGGCAAATTTCAATTTTCTTTGTTTTTAAACATTTGTTTTTACCTTCTTTCAACACCTAACAAGAACGCTACTTTAACCTTTTGTTTTTTTCAGTGAATTTCTAAGATTTTTAAAAAGTAAGCTAAGATTTTATTACAGTGGCGGCCACCACAAACAAAGGGTGGCGGGGCGGGTGAAGTGAGCGTGGGGGGTCACATAGATGGAGGGGGATGTTTGCAATAATATATTAAAAAAAGAAATTTTACCTGAAGCCGCCTGTCGCCTCCCGTGTTGCGTCGCACCTCCTGTCCTCTTCCTGGTCCCAGCAGCCCCTGGGACAGACTCCTATCCAATCCCTGTGCTGCTCTCATGAGAGCAGGTAGGGATTGTCCTGAGCGGGCTGGAAAGACGCTCCGCTCAAACCAGGGAGTCTGTGAGATTACTCCTGCCCGGCTGTTCAATGCAGCCGGGCTGGAGAAACCTAAGTGCACATGTGTGTTTTGGCCAGCCTGCTCCCATGCCGCGGACCCGCCCCTCCTTACAACGCTGGCTCAGAGCCGGCAAATGAAAAATAAAACGATACTAGAACATCGTTTTATTTTTCATTTGCTGGCTCTGAGCCAGGCAGTGGGGTGACACTCCTCTGCCATTGCGGGGGAGCCACTGCTGTCCTATTACCATACCTAACTACAACATCACTTTAAACTTTGTTTTTGAAGTGATTTTCTTTATTTAATGTAAAAGAAGTTTTTATTACCATACCTTACTATAAGGTATTTTAAAAAAAATCCTATTCAGCCAACACCTCCACTGAGCACGGCCAACTCTCCCTTTGCTCAGGGCCCACATGCCCCCCCCCCTTGCATGTGGCCAGGCCACGGCCATCTGCCCTCTGTGGTCAGCTTGCTGTCCCTGCCCGTATCCCACCTGTTCTTCAATTTCTGTCTGCATGCCCCTGTCCCCTTCCTCCTATCTTCCTTGGCCAGCTTGCTGCCCTACAGGCCTGCCCTGCATGGTCACCTTGCTGCCACTGCCCCAGCCTATCTCTCTCCTGCCCTCCACACTCCGTTCTCTGTCTGTGTGTTCTCCTTCGCCTGCCACTGCCTCTGTGCTGCCACTGCTCTCCATTGCTACCCCTGCCTCACGTTCTCTATGTGTGTGCCCCGCTTCTTCCCTCCCTGGTGCGTCGTGCTGCCACTGCCCTGATGCTGCCACTGCCTTCACTTGCTGCTGTTGCCCTCCTTCCCATCTCATTTTCTGCATCCATTTACCTTTCCCCACCTTCTCTACCCTGCTCTCTTTTCTATGTGTGCAGGCCCCTGTCCCACCCTCCTTCGCTCTCTCCCTGGACCATTGTCCTGCCACTGCCTCTGTGATGCACTTCCCCCCCTTCACCATTCGCAGCATTCTCTGCTGCCATTGCCCTCTGTTGCTGCCCCTTATTTATTCATTTATTTAATGCAGTTTTATATAGCGCGGACCTTACCCAAAGGTGCCAGAGCGCTTCACAAAATGGAGCCAAGTGCTTTACATGAGGAGAAAATTACAAAGTTACGCGTTGCAGAAACAAACGAGAAACAAGGACAGGTAAAATAAAATAATAGATGGCAGTCACTCAAAAACACACAAAACACAATAGGATGAGGATTGTACAGGCATAGATTACAAATTTACAATAATGAAAGAACTTCCTTGAGGGAGATGAGAGGGGGTGTATTAATTCTGGAAGTGTCTTTGGAAGAGAAGAGATTTGAGGTCAGTTTTGAAGGTCCGAGTAGAGGTGGTGGCTTCTGTCCCCTTTTGCCCCAGTTTTCTGTGTGTGTATCCCAGCACCCTGCCTCCTATGCCACTGCATTCTGTTGCTACCTTTTCCCCCCTCCGCCTTTCGTTCTCCATGTGCATGCCCCTGGACCTCTCCCCCCCCCCCCCCGGGCCTGTTGTGCTGTCACTGACCTCCACTGCTGCACCTGCCAATCTCCACCCTTACCCCCTTTTCTCAGTGTGCCTGCCCTTGCCCCTTCCAAGAGCGCCCCTATCCCCTCCATCCCTTGCCCCTCGTGCTGCCACTTCCTTCCATTTCTGCCCCTCCCCCTCCTCCTCATTGTGTGCATGCCCCTACTCCCTCCGTCCTGGTCCGTTTTGCTGCCCCTGCCCCTTACCCTCCGTTCACCTTGTGCCTGCCACTGCCCCCATCTGCTATACAGAAACCGCCCTCTGTTATTGCCCCAGCCTACCCTCCCCCCGCTCCCACTTTTTGTGCGTCTCTCGGGCCCTACCCTCCTTGACCCAATTGCTGTCACTAATCCTTTGCTGCTAATGCCTTCTGTTGCTGCACCTGTGTGTGCGTTGTGATGCCACTGCCCAGGTGCGGCAAAAGCCCAACATGGGTGCCCCTGCTCTCCACGTTCTCCATGTCACGTGCCCCTGCCCCCTCCCTATCCTTTTGTTCATGCTACTTCCCTGTGCTGCCCCTGCCTACCACCACCATTCCCAATGTGTGTCTCTGCCTCTGTGGTACATTGTGCTGCCACTGTTCTCTGTTACTGCCTCTGAATGCCCCTGTTCTCCATTCGCAGTTCCCTACCCCTTCCTGGTCTGTTATGCTTCCACTGTCCTTTGCGGCCAATTGCCTACATTGCTGACCCTACCTGTGCCCTCTCCCTTTCCGGTCTGTTGCTGTGCCAATGCCTCTGTGCTGCCACAATGCAAACATTTACCTAAATCAAGAATTTCATGTCGTTTTTCTGTGTGGAAATGTAGAGAGAACACTAACATTTAGGAAGCTTCAGTCGAGACACCTGCTGCGTTAATCTTTGTAAGTGCTTCCCGTTGAGGTTTCATTTTGTGAATCGAGCATCTGTGTCTGGATGGAAACCTGGCTGTATATTTATCCAAGAAGAGTCCACAGTCTGGCATCACATGCCCACCCAAAAGGATTTTTTTCTATTGGTTGATTAGTAAGTGCTACCTCATTGGTTGGATACCCAGTGCATCTCCTACACTACAGCTGCGTGTAAGGATATGAGGTAATGTCTACAGAGCTCCTGTGTGTAGACATTTTCCATGATGTGTTTGTTCTTCAAATTTCTTTAAACAGTAATCCATGACTAAACTAATCTTTGTATTAAGAAGAGGACGAAACAACAGACAAAGAGTTGACTCTCCACCAGACAAGGGTACTTCCTCTTAATTAAAAAAAGTAACTTCTTCTTTGATAGATATTTCCTTCTGTTCCTCTGTATCAAGTAAGCTGCACTACATAGGACAGGGAAATGGGCACAGGCATCTGTGGTGATTTTGCAGCATAACATTTCTGGAGTAACTAAAATGGAGAATTATCCACTTTCCTCATAGAGTAGGATAACGCACACTATTAGTGTAAAAAAAAAAAGTATTTGTGGTACCACCGGGGCTCTGCTGGTTGCCGCTCTACCAGCTGTTTTGTACTGCAGTATCCACCACTCAAAATATATACAAAAAAATATTTGTAATAGAAAGAGGGTCCACATGGCCCTGGGGTTCAGAGGGTGCCCACCATGCCCCCTTATGAATTTCACTACAACAATATTTCAGGACTCGGGGAACAAGTTCCCAGGGTCCTGAAATGGCTGTCAGAGAATGTTGTGAAGAGTTGTGGGCCATCAATCATATCACCAGCACTGGACTGGCCCTGGTCCTGCAGTACTCAAAAGCCTCCTTTGGACAATCTCCCTCAGTCAATCAGATTTTTTTAAAAAGATGATCCAGATATTCCTAACTTTTGTACAGGAAAGTTTTTTAGGTATAGAATTAGCAGGTACCACTTTGAGCTGAAAAATTACAAAATAATTTTACTATTCCAGTCACAGTATTACAGCTTAAAGATGTAATGTTTTAAGCTTCTATGCTTAAAAATGTTGCTGTGAAAATGGCAAGACATGTTGTCGTTCTTAGGTTTGGCGTGGATGTCACTCTGCTAATCCTATGCTTAAAAACTCTGCTACAAAAACAGACATTTGAGATGAGCAGATTTCAAGTGTTGGTGGACTGTTCCATGTACAGGAATTGTTCTCCACCTAAAACTTGGGGAGTAACTAGGTGAAAATGTAAGTTAAAACCAGTGGTGGCCAACACAAGCAAGAAGTGGTGGGGTGGGCGATGGGAACATGGGGTGCGCGGAAGAGGGAGTGTGTGGGGGGTAATAATACATTTTTAAAAAGACCTGAAGCTGCTGTCCACCTCGATCCTCAGTTTTCCTCTTCTTCCTGGGCCCTGCAGACACTGGGACACCAGCAGAGACTCCATGTGCAATCCCTGCACTGCTCTCATGCTATTGGCCTGAGAGGGCTGGTTTAACGCTCGCTAAGGCACAGGGAGTCTGTGCTGTTTCTCCAACCTGGCTCTGCAATACAGCTGGGTTGGATAAACCTAACGGCGCATTTCTGTTTGACTGGCCTAAGATGTCCGGCCATACAGACATGCACACTTAGAAGTGCACTCCACTCCTCCCTCCCATGGACCTGCCCCACCCCTCCCTACACACGCTGGCTCTGCCACAGGTGAAAAATAAAACGATCATGAAATATTGTTTTATTTTTCATCTGCTGGCTTTGAGTAAGTGGAGAGAGGCTCCTCCGCTGGTTAAAACATAAGACTTTAAACAACAAAAAAACGGACATTCACCAGTTAAAGCTAAATGAAGTGACTATAACTTGCGATTCACCATTCACAGTGATGTCATTAATGATGTCATCAGTGATGTTATCAGTAATATCCTAGAACATGTCATGAGTGATGTAACTTGGGAGGTCACATGTGGAGTCATAAGCTGTACAGGGCGAGTTCTATTGGCTTAAAGCGAAATAATGCGGCTCCCATGCAGAAAGTGATGAGGGGCACCAGAGTCACCCATATCTCACAGATATTTATTGAACTTGGGCAGAATGGGCCCCCTATGAATGGTTGGGGGCCCCTGGAGAGGTGGGCACACTCCTCAACTACAGGGGCTGCAGGGGCCTGCGTTACACCCCGGGTGAGTGCACAAGTTATAGGGAGTTCATTTAAATATAACTCGTGAATTTAAATATGTGGTTTAAAAAAAAACATCTTACATTTTCACCTATTTTGTCCTATCTGTTGCACAATAATGGGCTTTTCATAAATCTTAGCAACTAATATCTTGTTGAAGAGGGTGGCTGGAGACCTCAGATCTGTGTTTCTGATTCCTGGTTTCCTGTCCTTCCTGCCGTGGCGCATTCTTCACACTTTCTGATATTAACTAAAATTCAGACAAAGAAAGGCGCAGGGAAGGGGTTATGGTGGAAGAAGAGACGCTGTCCCTTTAAACAAAAGATATCAGGTTTGACAGGCATTTCATTAAAATGAGCTATTGCAGAAGGTGTGGAGTGGGGCTGGTGTCTACTGTCTTTCCTGAGGCCTTTTGCAGCTAAATCTCCCTCTCGACAGATCTCCTGCCCACGAGCCAGTTTAACGTGCATTTTATTAGATTTCAACATCGAGTAAAAAGGATTTTAATGATTTTCTCCATCATTCATTTTAGAATTATGTATACTGCACTGTCAAAGTACTGGCCTATGGAACCGCCCAGCAAATCCCGCAGTTTGGCGCATCATAAAACATTATCTGTCACGTGGTGAGCCTCGGTGCTGAGGTGCATGGTACATTTATATTAAACCCAAGTGATTTACGGCACGAAGGCAATTTAATAACGTTAATACATGTAAAGAGCACAACCCAGGATATTCTTATGGTCTGTTAACTGAACTACCTGGCCTTTTCTCCGCACAGAACAAAATCTGCACAATGTGGTCACAGGTCAGGCAAAGCAACATGGCGCCTGAGACCGCTGAAGAGAGCCAACTCAGGATAAAACCGCGGTCAAACCGCTGTGATCCATGAGTGACCATAGAGAAACCACCGGTATGCATGATAGTCAATGAACACAAGAAAAGGAAGACCCTGAATGAAGTTGAATTTGCCCCATGACAATCTGCCCTGAAATTGGATCTTTGGTTGATTGACAAGAAGGGTGTGGTATAAGTAGCTGAAGTGCGCAAGGCCTTGTAGCAGCTGTCCCCAAAGTCGCGTAGCTGAGTCCACTGCTGCAGGTTTCATCTATCAAAAGAAAGTGTCCATCACCGCAAGCAACACATGGGGACAGTCCACACGGAGCCTGTGTTTGACAGCCGTGGATAGGAGCCCTGGATAGCAACATGTGCGACAACTGGCATAATATTTAGCTGTAAGGCATGGCCATGAACTGAGCCTGCAGCTGTGCACGGTGTGGTCACTGATCAAGGGCAGATAGAATGCAGAGTAAACAGAACGCATAATGTGGATGAATGGGGCAGGGGGAGTAGGTGAGAGTGGAAAAAGTACTACAGGGCCTGGTCAGATAATGTTTCCAATGCTGCTTTTCCAGTTTTCCAGTCTGGCCCTGCACTAAACAATCTAATAGTAACCTAATAGTAATGGCAGAATGTGATAATAAGCAGAAAGAAACAAAAGGGATGGTGAATGAGTTAGCAGCAGAGTTGTGGCGACAGGACTATGCAAAGTTTTGGGCTCCTTTTATTTTATTTTAAAAGTTTAATATAGCGCTAGCTTGACCCGTAGGTATCAGAGCGCTTTACATACACACTGTGAAAAACAGAAGGACATTACATTACATAGAAGGCTGACAGTAAGTAAGCAAACCAAGGATAAAGAATACAGCATGAAAAATAAATAACAGTGCAACGGAGGTGGAGAGAACAATAAAAAGGAAAAGGTGATTAGCATAGTCAGTTCACCAACTATCATTGAATGGGAGTCAACTCAGATATTGAAGTCTAGGTTAGTTGACGTTGGTCAGGAAAGTATTTGTTAAGGAGATGGAGTTTCAGGTCCCTTTTGAAACAGGAGAAGGAGGGGTTGCATCTGAGGACCCCAGGGAGAGCTTCCATATCCTGGGAGCGTTGCCAGAAAATGATCGGTATTTGGTGGTTTGCTTTTTAATTTTCGGTAGAATAAGAAGGAGTGAGTTGGAGCTTCTCAGTGTTCTGGATTGACCTGCTCTTACCAGTTTGTTGTTCAGGTAGTTGGGGGCCGGAGAGTGGAGGGTTTTGTGTGTGATGCAGGCCAGCTTGTAAATACATCTCCATTCCATGGGAAGTCAATTGAGGGAGTTAAGAGCTGGAGTGAATTATTCAAATCTTTTTACTCCAGATACAAGTCGAGCGGCCATGTTCAGCACTGCCCTTAGAGGGGCTAGGTGAGCTTTTGGAGTCCCTGTAAGGATAGCATTCCTGTAGTCGATTTTAGAGAGAACTGGGGATTGGACTACTGTCTTGAGGTCATCATGGGGAAGAAACAGTTTAAATTTCATGAGGTGTTTTAGAGAGAAAAGAGCACTTCTTGCAGAGTTTTTGATGTGGGCCTCCATTGATAAGTTCTTGTCCAGGATGATGCCTAGAGACTTAACTGAGTCGGATAGGACGAGGGGGCAGTTTAGGGCAACCAGATTCTTGAGCCACTCTTGGATAGGACGATGGTTGCTTTTTGGAGAGAATAGGATTAGTTCCGTTTTATCTGGGTTGAGCTTTAAGTGGTTAACGTTGAACCAAGTTTGGATCTCGGTTAGAGAGGTATTGAGGTGTTGGATGTCACTGGGAGACTTGATTTTGAAATAGATTTGGGTGTCATCCGCGTAAAGGTGGTAATTCACTCCAGCTTTTTTCAAGATGATTGTGAGGGGCTCCATGAAGAGATTGAAGAGGGACAGCGAGAGGATCGAGCCTTGTGGAACCCCAAGTGTGACTTTTGTTGGCTTTGAGAGACAGGAGTTGATTTTAATTTGTTGTGAGTGGTGTTGGAGGAAGGAGGTGAACCATTTTAGTACTGTACCATTAATGCTGGAGCGCTTCGACAAGGTCTCTAGAAGAGCTGGATGATTTAATGTGTGGAATGCCTCAGACAGGTCAATAAGGATGAGTAGGTAGGCATCACCATTATCTAAGGTCTTTTGAATGTCGTCGGAGACTTTGAGTATAGCTGTTTCCGTGCTAAAGCCTTTCCTGAATCCAGATTGAAAGGCGTCGAGGAGGTTGAACTCATCAATGTGTTTATTGAGTTGGTGGAGAACACATTTCTCCAATGTTTTTGCAAGGAATGGGAGGTTCGAGATAGGTCTGAGGTTGTTAAGATCATTAGGGTCGGTCCCAGGTTTCTTGAAAATGGGTGTGATTTGTCCTAGTTGAAGGGAGTCTGGGACACAGCCTGAGGTGAGAGAGGTGTTGATGATTTTTGTCCAGAAAGTGGAAATGGTGTGGTTGAGTTATTTTATAATTGTAGAAGGGAGGGGGTCCATGGTGTGGGAGGAAGGTTTTAGATTAGAAATTATATTGAAGACCTCGTTTTCCGACATTAGCCTAAAGTCGGACCAATGCGCATTGTTTTTTAGCTGGAGGCAGGACTGATTGTCCTTAATCAGAACTCTTTCTGCGTGGTCAAGGGTGGTTGAAGGGGGCAGGTTAAGAGGGAATGTGGGTTAGCGGTTTGTATGAAGGATTGATCAATTTTATCGACTTTATTAGTGAAGAAGGTGGCAATTTCTTCACATCGCTCATTGGTGACTTCGATTTCTTGAGAGGTAGTGCAGTTAGTTTGGCTTTTGACAATGCTGAAGAGTTCTTCTATCGGTCTGTTTTTCACCAGATCTAGTTGGCTGCGGAAAAAAAGACGCCTTTTCACTGAAAATGTGTTTTTATATACCCGCCGAGCAGATCTAAGTTGCGTTAGGTGTAAGGTCGAGGGATTTAGTCTCCAAGACCTTTTCGTTTGTCTGAGTTGACGCCTTTCATCATTCAGCTCCACATTAAACCAGGGTTTAGATTTGGTTCGCCTCGGTTGTTTGAGTTTGAGTGGAGCAACTTGGTCTAAAACCTCTGTCATTTTGAGTTAATGTGTGTAATGAGGTCATCAGTGTGCCATTGATGAGGGATGGAGTTGGAGATGGGGATGAATCATGGATACAAGTTTGGATAATGGGACTTTTTTGATGTTTCTGGTCAAGAGTTTTGGTTTGACATCACAAATAGGTTGGTGGTTGACAAGTGTGTCAATCCTGAACAGAATGAGGTGGTGGACGGACCAGTCAATGGGAGAAATTGCTCTCAGAGTGACCAGTTCGTTGTTGGTAATGATTGCATCTAGTGTTGCACCTTTGATGTGAGTTGGTTTATTGCAGAGTTGTTTGAGGTTATCTATTTTCAGTAGGTTGGATAGGTTCAGGACAGTGGAGTCTTCTGGGTCGTTCCAGTGGATATTGAGGTCACCCAGGAACACGTCTTTGGTGTCTGTCAAAGAGAACTGTGTTATTAGGTCTGTTAGTTCTTCGGGGAAAAGGGTACGTTCTCCAGGCGGATGGTAGATGGTGTGGATGGCTAGATGGCTAGTCCCCCCCCAGTTTTGATCGGCCTGTCTTGTCTGATGATGTTGTACCCTGGAGGGGTGAGAATGTCAAGAATGGGGGTGGAATGGACATTGAGCCAGGATTCTGTGAGGAAAGCGATGTCAATTTCTTCAGCGAGTAGAGCTTCAGCAATGTCAGTGGCGTGTTGTACTGCTGATCTGCAGTTTAGGAGCATGCAAGAGAGAGGACGGGGAGCCTCGATGATGGGGGAGTTAGGTGGATAGAGGAGTATTGAGCAGGAGGTCTAGGCGAGAGGATGGTATTAGGGATTCTGTTAGTGCCGATAATACCAGGGATGTGGAAAGGAACAGACTTCTGGTTCGAAGCGAGGTAAGAGTCATTGATCTCATCTGGTTTCGGTACCGAAAGTCCTGGCTATCCCAGTTGGGTCTAAGTGCCTGACTTGCTGATGGACTGGGGGGTCGAGGGTTGCTCTGTGGGGCCATGGGAGGTGTATTGAGTGGGGTAGGCGCAAAACTCCCCAGGGGGAGGGAGCACGGTGGCTTGGTCCTGTTGAGGAGGTCTTGTTGTAAGTGAAGGAAACCAGCAACAAAGGAGTTAATTTTCATCTCCATTCTGTTCAGTTGCTGTGCTATTGAGCTGAAAAAGTTTAAGGTTTTAGGCAGGGGTCGAGAATGACTTGGGTCTATGGAGGGAGATTGAATAGGGGTCAGGGATAGAATGGAGTCCCTGGGATTAGGAGAGGGGAGATGTTGTACGCAGGGAGCCGGATTTGTAATGTTCCCATTCGAGGAGTTAAGAGGAAGGGAAGTGGGACTAGTGTCCAAGTGAGGAGGGAGAGAAATTCTAGGAAGGACATCAGAGTTCTGGGCATTGTCAGAGAGATTAGCAGTGGAGGCAGGCTGTGTATTTGGGAGTGCGACAGCGGAAGGGGAGTGTGCAGTGTAAAAAGGGGGAAGAGAGACCACTGGATTGGAAATTACATTAGGTAAGTGGGAAGTAAGGGTCGGGGTAACAGGGTCTGTGTAGGTGGTAGGGGAAGATTGTGAGGGAGGGTTCAGTGTATCAGGGGTAGAGAGGGGAGGGCCTGTGGGGTCCCTGGGATTAGGGGAGGGGAGAGGTTGGACGAAGGGAGCCGGATTAGTAATGTTCCCATTAGAGGAGGTCAGAGGAGGAGAAGAAGACTGGTGTCCAGGTGAGGAGGGAGAGAAATTCTAGACAGGGCGTCAGAGTTCTGGGGCATTTCAGAGAGATTAGCGGTAGAGTCAGGCTGTGTATGTGGGAGTGCAACAGTGGAAGGGGAGTGTGCAGAGGTAGGAGTGGGGAGAGAGACCACTGGATTGGAAATTACATTAGACTGGGGGAGTCGGGATCGGGGGAACAGGGACTGTGTAGGTGGTAGGCGAAGATTGTGAGGGAGGGTTTAGATTATCAGGGGTAGAGAGGGGAGTGTCTGTGGGGATTTCAGTCGCAGGAGGGCTAAAGTTAGTGACCAAGCTGTCAAGATCGGCCTTGAGGGGATTGTTAGTTGTGAGTTTGTTGCTCCTGGTGTGGTCAGTTGATGAGATATTGGTGGGTGTATGGCGGTGGAGAGTAATGATAGGGGTAGTGTGATTGTAGTGAGTGATGGTGGATGTCCAATGGTTGAAGAGAGGTTCTTAAGAGCAGGGAGATTAGATCAGTTCCTCATTATTAGTGAGGGTGATGGGGATAGGGGAGATAGGGTTGATGGCTCAATTGAGTTAACGAGGAGAGAAGTGTGGGGAAGTGGTGGTCAAAAGTGGTGAGGTGTGGGTCGGTGGCCTCTATGAGAATAGTTCCAGTTCTGTAGATGGAAATGATGAGGTCCCCTTTGAAGGTCGGAGATATGGTAGTGGAGATTTTTCCACCATAGGGAATAATTACTGACTTTTGCGACTTGGAGGTGCAGAGAGAAGGTGTTTTTCCATTTAGTCGGGCGATTAGTGTAAAAAATGAAGTTAGTTTTCGTGCTGCCGTTGGATGCTGAGTGGTAGTTATCTACAATCAGTGTTTCCGGGTGTTGTTTTAGGGTACTGTGTTTGAAGTTCTTCTTTGCATTACTGGTAATTTTGTTAGGGTAGTTAATGGACCAGGAGATGGGTCCGTAACGCACGAGATTCGAGTTTCGGGTGGGGTTAGGCGGGTGCATGATTGAATGGTAGAAATGTCGAGAGGTGGTCAGCAATCAAGCAGCAGGCTGGGGAGGTAGATTATCCTCAGTTGAGATGGTAGATAGTGATTGGCGAGGTTGTTTTGACCATATTGACTTCAGGACACCATCTTGTGGAGCCACTAAGGCAGGGTGGAGGAGGGCACACTAAAGAGTATTAAACTGTCACAGACTAGAGAGTAACAGTATACAAATTAAAGGGCCAACGAAATGCACGCAAGTTATGTTAAAATAGTGATTCAGAGGAACAGTTCAACAAAAAATAAGAAATAAATTCTCTCTGTCACACATGCCTATATGTAGCTGAACTGGGAGTAGTACCCTGATCAAGTTATGGGCATGTAGCAAGAAGGAGGCTTAATCACAGTTAACTTGATTTAGGATTGTTGGACTGGTAGAAGGATAAATGTTGTGAAAGCAGAGGATCACTCCAAGATGGCCAATATGTAAGTTAAGGGCGGAACAAGCTCATTTATCTTGCATGTATTGCAGAGCAAGTAGCTAGTTCATTTCTCTGTCCATTTATTGCAGGGCAGATATGGCAAATGGGGCATCCCTCACCAGTATCCTCAGTAGGAGGACAAACAGGATTTAAAACATAGTTTCCAGAAAATAAACAAACAAAATGGGTCTTTTCGGTTTCAGTGTGTCTGTGCATTCTATTCATGTACGTGGTACGGCGGCCATGTTGAGGTCAGGCAAGCAGATGCCAAGGAGACCCACCTCCGGTGCTCCCAGATGCCTCCATCAACATCAACTTGATCGACCCGCTCAGTATGCCTCCATGCGCCTCTTTCAAATCGCTGCAGCCGTTACCTGCTCGAAAACGGCTAGTTCGTGGACCAGACAGCCGCCATGATGGAGTCAGGCATCTGCCCCATGAGCGTCTCGCCACTTCTCTGGATACCGGTGGGATCATCCTCCGCAGTTCATGTGATGCTGCGGCAGGACGTTCCATAGTCTCTCAGGTCGCTGAATAAGCAAGAGCCCACTAAGACAGCGAGACCCCGAAACAATGCTTCAAAACATCACCTATGGAGGCTGCACTATTGTTGTTCCCCCCGGGAGGAGAGGGAAAAGACCGATTGCAGTCTGCCTCCCCCCGCTCAGGCCGGCCCGTAAAGCTGCACTGCGGTGACTCCACTGGGCTAGACCACTCCTCACGTTGATTCTGCAGCGCCACAGGCCGCGGGTGAATCGGACCACAGCACCTCAGGGGTAGCGAGCATTAAATCCAATTGCCGGCTCGCGAGGAGGCACTGCGGAGATTCCGATTTTGGCAGGCGGCAGGAGAAATGGACACAGCATCCCAGGCGTCCCGCGCATTAAATGCCATTGCCGGTGCACGAGAAAAGCACCATGGTGATTCCGCTGTTCCTCACTGTTTATATAGGTCTCCTACAGCGCACACAGCTGTGTGTGGATCGAACCAAAGCATCCCAGGTGTCCCGGGTGTTCAGGCACGTTGCGGAGACAAGACAGTCTCACCTTCGACAGCAGGGCTCCTAAGGCACGAGCTTCAACTCCCAGGGCGGCAGCAAACAGGATCTCCGTCGGTAGCAGCAAGGCTCCCACGGCAGCACCCCAGGGGTCCGGGCAGTTGGCTCTCACTGAGGGCAGAAAGGACGCAGTGTTAAGTGGGCAATCACCTCACTGGTATGCTTGGGAGAAGAGCCAGGTCTTGAGCTTTTTTCTGAATTGGGCATAGGGGGACGCTGTTCTCACTGCCAGAGGGAGCGAGTTCCAGAATTGTGGGGCCAGGACCGCAAATATGAGCCCTCCGTGCTATTCCGCAAATCTGAGCCCTCCGTGCTATTAGCGTTTGAAAGGGGGGTTGTACAGTAGGTTGAGGTTGGAGGAGTACAGATTTCGGGAAGGGATGTAGCATTGATCATAGAAGAAATGAAAGCAGGGCCATTCCCAGCAAGGGCTTTGAAGATGGCGCAGCCCAATTTGAAGGCACAACGTCTGGCCACTGGGAGCCAATATAGGCTCTTCAGCAGGGGTTTAACGTGATGTCTGCTGGGCTGACGGGCAATTAGTCTTGCAGCGTGGTTCTGCACCAGCTGCAGGCAATGTAGTTGGTAAGCTGGTATACCAACATATAGCGAGTTAGCATAGTCAAAACGTGAGATTACCAAGGCTAGCACAACCAAGGTCAGAGCGTTATTCGTCAGGAATCCTCAGATTTTTCGGATTATGCGCAGATGAAAAAAAAGGCAGATACCACTGAGCTAATCTGGGCTTTCATGGACAGGTCACTGCTGATTATAATTCCCAGACTTCCCAGACGTTTGATCGAGCCGACTGGGAGTGGCAGCTTACCCAGGAGAGGAGGCGAAAAGCTAGGGCTCCAAGGGTTGAGAGGGCCCCAGTCAAAATTAACTCGGTTTTATCGGGGTTGAGTTTCAGTTGGTTGGCATTCATCCAATCACTAATGAAACACATAGTAGACTGGAAAATGGACACTGAGGAAGGAGAACGGTTGATGTCAAACACCAGCTGCATGTCGTAAGCTTAATTGATGGTGTCGACCTTTCTTTCACGTAGTAGACGGATCAGGGGTAATGGATATAAATTAAAGAGGATACGTAACAAGGAGGACCCCTGCGGTACCCAGCAGGTCAGTTTAATTTTTGGGGATGAAAAGTTAGCCAAACTGACTGCTTAAGATCGGTTGCTAAGGAAGGAAGAAACCCAGTTTAGCGGCAGGCCCTGGATTCCGGCGCTGCTGACGGCCGATCAGGAGAGTATGATCGACCGTGTCGAAGGCAGCCGAAAGATCAAGCAATACCAAGGCCTAGGTGAGTTTGCTGTCAGCCCCCCTTCTGAGCTCGTCCATTACCTCAAGTATAACTGATTCAGTTCAGAGGGCTGGTCGGAACCCTGCTTGGTGCGGGTGCAGAAAGTGGGAAAGTTCAATGAAAGAGCAAATATAATTCATGACATGAGCTTCCAAGAATTTCCCTAAGTAGGGTAGCAGTGACATAGGGTGGTGATTACTGAGAACCAGGGAATCAGAGTTGGGCTTTTTCAGTATCGGTACAATTTCAGCACTTTTGAAAGAGTTGGGGACAATGCCAAGTTTAAGGGAATTGTTGAGAAATGTGAGAGGCGGGTCTGAGCATTTCAAGAAGGCTTCATGTAGAATGTGAGGGGGGGCAACAGTCTGCTGTGGGGGAGCCAGCCCCAACTTTCCCAAGAAGGACCATGAAGTGTTCCTTTGAGATGAGAGGGATTTGTTCAAGTGAAGATGAGTTTTTACATGAAGCTAAAGGGGCCGAAATGGGTATTGGAGGGGAAATACTGGCTTTGATGAAAGCGATTTTCTCAATAAAATAGTGGTTAAGAACATAAAGATTGTGAGGGAACTGGTTTGGGCATAACTCGGTCTGGTTTAGCGAGTTCATTGACTATGGAAAAGATCTCCTTGGACTTGTTTGCTGAGTTTAAAATTTTAGTGGAGAAATATTCCGCCTTAGCCTGAAGGATGGCATTTTTATACTCTTTGAGAACTTTTACATAGCAACCTTTTTTATCTGGAGAATAATCCCGTCTCCAGCGATACTCAGCTTGCCTTAGAGCGAATTTCTTCAGTTTTAGGTCATTGGAGAACCAACGTTGGGCCTCGGGGGGGTGCCGATTTTTTTTTTTTTTTTTATATGGGGCAATCTTGTCACTGGCGGATTCCAGCCAAGACTTGATGGTTAATTCTTGAGTATGGAGAGACTTGTGTATGGCAGGGGATGTAGTGGTAAGGGAGCAAAATTCCTCAATATTGGCACGTTTCCAGTTTCTTGCCACAATATTCTAGTCATTGGGTTTTTGTTGTGGAAAATACATGAGATCATAAATGTAATAAAATAGTGATCTGACCAAGTGTATGTAGAGATTAGGATTTTGGAGATTTCCAGGTTCAATGTCCAAACTTGGTCTAGCCTATGCCCTTTTATGTGGGTTGCGGCATTAACATTTTAGGTGCAGTTTATTCCCAGGAGAAGGTCAGTAAATTCGAGGGAATCTGCGCTTTCCCGTATGTCAGTGGGCCAATAGTTAAAATCACCGATAATGCGGATTCTGGCATAATTAATAGCCAGATGGGAGATCATGTCACCGAGCAATTGTGGGAATGTGTGCATGACATGGTGGGGTCT
This sequence comes from Lissotriton helveticus, assembly GCF_964261635.1. NCBI lineage: Eukaryota > Metazoa > Chordata > Amphibia > Caudata > Salamandridae > Lissotriton > Lissotriton helveticus. The sequence continues at coordinate 396,220,169 of NC_136057.1, forward strand.
ATAGAATAGCGCACAGATAACAGGGGTCGAGGGGGATTCAAAGTTAACTCTATGATTTTGGAACCCTCAGAAGTCAGGTGTGGTCTACAATAGGATGCCTTGCCATTTACGAAGCAGCAACTGTCCCGCTTTGGCTAAACAGTGAAGGAAGTGCTAGTTCCGCTCATGGCACAGTCCATAAATGAATGGCAGCGGGCACATGAGCAAGAAGCTTGTCACCAGAGAAAGTGTCTCTTGATGAACAAGATATCATTTTGCAAGGTGCTATTATTCTACTTGAGGAGCTAGAGGACAGTGACAGAGAATTACCGCTTGGTAAACTGTGTTGTACATGGAGTACATACTCGACAAAAATACTGGCGTGATGCTGGCAGTCTCTGTGGTATCGTGAGGTAGAGGAGGCTGTCTCCAGCCGATCCCTGCCATGCCACAGAGGTGGCCATTCTCTGAAATAATCTTAACAGATCTGTTGCCACAGTTTGTGTACCTGCCAGTCTTATACAAGGGATGGTTATACCGCTATTAAGAAGTCTTCTGCCGAATCAAATGAGTTCAAGAAAGAGTGACCCATCACTCTTCTTCCCATTCGGACCAAAATTTGTGAAAAGGTTAATGCTCCACTCTCTACCGTTCTTGAAGGATCTGGTCCTCTTGACCCTGCACAATCGACTTCCAGGTAGCCAATGGCACAGAGATGGTCTTCACCGCTGCCTAAGATGACATCTGACTAATGCTGGACAACAGCATTATCAATGCCCTGATCCTGTTAGATCTTTCTTCAGCCTTTGACACCTTCCACTACTTCAGCATGCGTTCAAGGCTAAAGCCTGAGCTCCCAACTTTGAAAATAGTTTTAAGGCAGGGTCTTGTAGTGGCGGGGTCAAGAGTGGGGGGACAAGGCTGTAAGTCCATTACCAACTTACTAACTAGGGATGATGCAGGGGAATAGTCAGGTCAACTGAAGTTTATTTGCATAGTTAATACAAACCATTGCATTACAGTTTAAAAAAGCTAAGTGTGCTACATAAAACTCCACTTAGAGAAAAATACATCAATTTAAGAAAGAGTAGGAGACAAAACATATTGACATCATTATCAAAAATTAAAGCATTAACTGATAAATCATGCAGTCTGGGTTATTGTTTCTAAAATCACCCACAGGCCCTAATCACTCTTTATGCACTTTCCCTGTGTTTTACTGGGGCATGTTTATCTTTTTGTTAACCTGATTGGTTCCAAATCGTAAAGTGCTGATTGCTAGTGCAAATGAGAACCCCATAGCCCGGTTATAGAGTGCAAATAAGCTCAATTTAAGTTAACCGGACCCTACACCCTCTTGTTCCCTAAAGGATCCAGACAATGGAGTCAACCTCTTGAAATGGGATAAAAAGGGCACGTATACACCATGGGCCCGATTCACAGAATGAATTTAAGACTCAATCCTAAACTTACTACTATTTTGGTATTCACAGAATGCACTTACTACTTTTGGAATTCACAGAATGAACTTACTACTTTTGGTATTCACAGAAGTTAGGATTTTGTCTTAAGTCTGTCTTAAGTCTGTCTTAAGTTTGTCTTAAATGGCAGCCAAGAAAAATACAGACAAAGAATCAAACAAGGGTCTTGACTCCTAACTCAGCAGGGCTGAGTCCAACCAAATTTTATATAACAAAACAAAAGCCAATGCTGAGAAACCCAATTATCAACAGATAATTAACCACAATAGCTGTTCTCGAATCAAACAAAAACAACCTGCTCATAATATAGCATCATGTGAGATTTATTCTCTTTTGTAGAATTTTCACTTTTTAGCACAATATTTTTAGTGCATGGGAGTACAAAGAATTTATATACAATATATACAAACATAAGCATCAATCACAAAGAACATTTTATACATTACATACACACTTGGCCATTCAATCATACAAAGAACATTCACACAAATGGCAAAAAAACAATATGTCCACGTATTGGTAACGAGTAGATGGAAATAATCCTTTCGTGATAGTCAGTTTCTAAAGTCTGTGTGATTCACAGTTCTACCAGAGAGTCTCTTATAACAAGTTGAAGGACTGTTTTATGACATCAGTAATAAACCAAATACGGGACAGGGCTGGTCGACGCGTTTCGAACCCCTGTTTGTTGTTGGGGTTCTCCTCAGGACCGGATGGGTTCTGAAAAAATAACAGAGGCTTGCTTAGAATTGCTTACTAGAAGGAGATGAGAGACCAACTCCAGAAAAACCATAGCCGCTCCCTACCTTCAGATAAATGTCGTAAATCACGGTCAATCGTGTGAAGAGTAGGTGTCCCAGCTACGGGGTTAAATTCGTATCCCACAGGAGAAGTATTCACGGGGACTGTGAAAGGAAAACATGCAGACACGCGCTATATTAAATCATACATTCATGTAAACCAGCACTCATTCCAGAGGTACTAGCTAAGGGGCGTCGTGCTTACCCGCTGTTGTGGCGGCTTCTTACTTGCCGGCATGTCCTCGTTTGCAAAAAGCGGCCGTTCCTAGGCTGTAAGACAAACGGGAAAGCGTCTCACATGCTGGGCTTTTCAAACATACTGGGCGTCTCAAAACGCTTACGGAGTATCAATCGGACTGGTGAATGTACATACCGATGGAGGGAAAAGGCGTCCGTCCTTCTCTCAGGTTTGGTCGAGTGATTCACCTGAACTGGTTGCGCTGCTGAGCGCGGTACTTCCTGGTTTACTGGTGGGTTCCCAGTGCTCATGGGACTTGTAGTTTAATGTCTTTGCGTCCTTAAACATTGGTGGATGCAAACGGCGGACTGGATTATAGTCCATTCTGGTTGAGGGGACAGTACAATGTTAAGGCAAATCAGACAGTCGGTTTATAAATTTCAGAGATCTCGTTTAACCCCCTGATTGCCGTGTTGAATTTCATTATTGACATCGCCTCGCGCTGTGACAATTTTGCGTCCAAATCGCCGCCTCTTGGGTCTTTTTCGATTTTGGATAGCACTGTCCATTTTAAATCACTTTTCACATGTTTACATTTTTACCAGTGATTCACTAGTGGGGCATTTTCAACTCCTCTGTGGATTCTTGATTTATGCTGCGTAATTCGATTTCTTACTTCTTGTGTTGTCTTCCCAATATATACCAGAGGGCAAGGGCAGATAATCGCATACACGACATTTTTGGTTTTGCAATTTGTAAAAGCGTCGTGCTTCCAATAGATATTCTCAAAGGTAAACACCGAGTCTTCTATGGTTTCATTGCAACACGTACATGTTCCACATTTGTGGTGCCCTTTTGGGGGGGGAAGCCCAAACATACTTTGTAGTGTTGGTGCCTTCACAATAGGTAGGGCAGCTCTTATGACGTGGTTAGCCACACTCTTCTCTTTTTTGTATGCGAAGAGCGGAGGTGCAGAAAAATCCTCATGGAGGTTTTTGAGTAAATGCCAATTGGACATTATAAGTTTCTTATGTTGCTTTGCAGCTGGGCAAAAAGTAGTGACGCACACCATCCTTTTTACGTCCTCTTTAGTTTTTTTCTCAAGTAAAGTCTCACGTGGAGTCCACCAGGCTCGTTTCAGGGAGTTTTTTAATAGTTTTTTAGGGTACCCTCTTTGAATGAGACGATTTCTCAGATGGTCAGCATGTTTAAAATACTCTTCCTTGTCTGAACAATTCCGGCGAATCCTTAGGAATTGTCCATATGGTAGGTTTTGTTTGAGACTGCGTGGGTGGTTGCTGTTAAAATGCAATGCTTTGTTCCTATCTGAGGGCTTCCGAAATAAGGTAGTGTGTAGACCTTCTCCATTTGGATCTATTTTCACGTCCAGGAAAGTGATAGATTCCTTGGATGCTGTGACTGAAAACTTGATGTCACACGTTCTCGAGTTTAGCCAACAAACAAATTGATTCAAGTCTTCGTGTCCTCCTGTCCAAATGAGGAACACGTCATCTATATACCGCATGTAGTTGGAAATGCAGTTGCCATAAGGATTCTCGTTGTATATGAATTTTTCTTCAAACAGTCCCATGAACATTATAGCTAGCTCCGGAGCAAAGGGGCATCCCATCGCTACCCCTTTTATCTGGTAGAAAAACTCAGCATCAAAGGTGAAAAAGTTTTTTTGTAGTGCAAAGCGAGCAAGGTCGAGGATAAAATCAGTGGGGACTCTTACTGGTCTTTCTCTTTTTTCCAGAAACACGGTCAATGTTTCCAGTGCTTGTTCTTGCGGGATCTGGGTGTATAAAGACACCACATCCAGTGTGACAAGAAGCTGCCTATTATGATCAAAACGGATGGTGGATATTCGATTTAGAAACGCAGTGGTATCTTGAAGATGGGCAGGAATTGTCTGAATGAAGGGTTTCAAAAAGAAATCGATATATTTCGCTATTGGTTCAAAGAGTGAGTCACACCCCGAAATTATTGGGCGGCCTGGAGGGTTGTTTTCATCCTTGTGCAATTTAGGAAGCACGTAGAACACTGGTGTTCTAGGATTTTTATTTTGTAAGAACAATAGTTCTTTTGGTCCAACGAATCCATGATCAAAACCTCTTTGAATCACATCAAACAATTGATTTTTTATTTCTGATGTTGGGTCTTTCCCAATGCGTCTATAGCAATTCTGGTCGTCAAGCTGGCGGTGTACTTCTTGTTTATATTTGGTGATATCCCAAATCACCACGGCTCCGCCTTTGTCCGCCTGCTTGACTACAATGGTGTTATCATTTTTCACAGTTGACAACGCTTCTTTCTCGGCTTTAGATAAGTTGTACTTCACAAATGTTTTTTTCTTTTCGATCGAGGATATTCCAGATAGAACAGTACGTTCAAACGTTGTAACCTCCTTAGGGATTTTAGGTCCTTTCGGACAAAAGGTCGATTTTCTTTTTAGGCCTGTCGCTTCCTCTTGAGAGTTATCAATTGCATCTTGAAAAAATGTTTTTAGGCGAATCTTTCGGCAAAATTCCAATGTTTCGAGTTTCATTTTGACGAAATCCGTTGGTCTGGATGGCACGAAATTAAGTCCTTTAGTCAGAACGGATGTTTCTGCTACTGTGAGCGTCCTGTCTGAAAGATTGTAAATTGGCGAGTTATCTAATTCTTGTAGAATTTCTGACGTGTTCTCATTTCCCATGGTTGGGTGTAGCGTACTCGGCCTCTGTTTTTTTGTTGGCCCCGTCCTAAAAAAGGCTGCTGATTTTGTGGCTGTTGTTGGTATTGATCCGATCGATTTCCTGTTCTATTTTGGGGTGGTCGAATAGAGTTATCTGATTCACTTCCTGATGATGAAGTTGTATCTGAGAAAGTCAAGAATTTTCGACGTGATCGCCCCTGGTTATCCTGCAAAAACCGTCGTGAGTCAGAATGCGTGTAGAAATCCTTATTGAGATACGGGTAAATGGATTCTAATGAAAAGTTCTTTTTATCCAGCTCAAATTTGTTGTTTTTTTGAGTGACTGTAAAATCCTTGAATTCCAGGATTTCTTATCAATTTTTTCCAGAAGTGTTTTGGAATCCGTGATTAGTTGATTCGACTCAATTTCTCTTTGTAAAGTTGCTATTTCCTCCAATTCTTTCATTGATGTCCTATGTGCAGTTTCGATAGTTAGGACCATGAGGTCCCTGCTACACTTCGTTTCGATCCCACTGAATCCCTTTTTGTACACCGGGTCATCAGTGAACATGACCGGTATGTTACGGATGACCAGTCCTGCTGGGATGGTACCTGACCGAAGGTGCTGAAGTAAAAAGTGACCGTGCAGGTCTGTCCGAATTTGTTTCTTACGTAGACGAGTTAGTTTATCAGACTCGTTCTGAGTGTTGGCAGTAAGGCTTAGAGCTGCAGAGGCAAATACTGGAGGGTCCCTAATCAAATTCTGTATGTGTTCCTCACTAAAAGCAAGTGTATCTCTTTCAGCCATAACATAAAAATTACACGTTTAAATAAAACACAAAACAAGTGAGTGAAAAAGATAAGAAAGTGACAGAATGGTGAAATCCGACAGAACGGAGAAGAATCACCTCCTGTGTAACCATACACACCTGCCCCTCCAATGGGCACGTCACAAACCTTTTGCAACAGATACTAATACCCTGCGGTAGACATTCCCCTACCTATCAGGACCTCGCGAGCAGCCGCCCGCTCAATAGTCAAAGAATCAAACAAGGGTCTTGACTCCTAACTCAGCAGGGCTGAGTCCAACCAAATTTTATATAACAAAACAAAAGCCAATGCTGAGAAACCCAATTATCAACAGATAATTAACCACAATAGCTGTTCTCGAATCAAACAAAAACAACCTGCTCATAATATAGCATCATGTGAGATTTATTCTCTTTTGTAGAATTTTCACTTTTTAGCACAATATTTTTAGTGCATGTCTACCGCAGGGTATTAGTATCTGTTGCAAAAGGTTTGTGACGTGCCCATTGGAGGGGCAGGTGTGTATGGTTACACAGGAGGTGATTCTTCTCCGTTCTGTCGGATTTCACCATTCTGTCACTTTCTTATCTTTTTCACTCACTTGTTTTGTGTTTTATTTAAACGTGTAATTTTTATGTTATGGCTGAAAGAGATACACTTGCTTTTAGTGAGGAACACATACAGAATTTGATTAGGGACCCTCCAGTATTTGCCTCTGCAGCTCTAAGCCTTACTGCCAACACTCAGAATGAGTCTGATAAACTAACTCGTCTACGTAAGAAACAAATTCGGACAGACCTGCACGGTCACTTTTTACTTCAGCACCTTCGGTCAGGTACCATCCCAGCAGGACTGGTCATCCGTAACATACCGGTCGTGTTCACTGATGACCCGGTGTACAAAAAGGGATTCAGTGGGATCGAAACGAAGTGTAGCAGGGACCTCATGGTCCTAACTATCGAAACTGCACATAGGACATCAATGAAAGAATTGGAGGAAATAGCAACTTTACAAAGAGAAATTGAGCCGAATCAACTAATCACGGATTCCAAAACACTTCTGGAAAAAATTGATAAGGAAATCCTGGAATTCAAGGATTTTACAGTCACTCAAAAAAAAAACAAATTTGAGCTGGATAAAAAGAACTTTTCATTAGAATCCATTTACCCGTATCTCAATAAGGATTTCTACACGCATTCTGACTCACGACGGTTTTTGCAGGATAACCAGGGGCGATCACGTCGAAAATTCTTGACTTTCTCAGATACAACTTCATCATCAGGAAGTGAATCAGATAACTCTAATCGACCACCCCAAAATAGAACAGGAAATCGATCGGATCAATACCAACAACAGCCACAAAATCAGCAGCCTTTTTTAGGACGGGGCCAACAAAAAACCAGAGGCCGAGTACGCTACAGCCAACCATGGGAAATGAGAACACGTCAGAAATTCTACAAGAATTAGATAACTCGCCAATTTACAATCTTTCAGACAGGACGCTCACAGTAGCAGAAACATCCGTTCTGACTAAAGGACTTAATTTCGTGCCATCCAGACCAACGGATTTCGTCAAAATGAAACTCGAAACATTGGAATTCTGCCGAAAGATTCGCCTAAAAACATTTTTTCAAGATGCAATTGATAACTCTCAAGAGGAAGCGACAGGCCTAAAAAGAAAATCGACCTTTTGTCCGAAAGGACCTAAAATCCCTAAGGAGGTTACAACGTTTGAACGTACTGTTCTATCTGGAATATCCTCGATCGAAAAGAAAAAAACATTTGTGAAGTACAACTTATCTAAAGCCGAGAAAGAAGCGTTGTCAACTGTGAAAAATGATAACACCATTGTAGTCAAGCAGGCGGACAAAGGCGGAGCCGTGGTGATTTGGGATATCACCAAATATAAACAAGAAGTACACCGCCAGCTTGACGACCAGAATTGCTATAGACGCATTGGGAAAGACCCAACATCAGAAATAAAAAATCAATTGTTTGATGTGATTCAAAGAGGTTTTGATCATGGATTCGTTGGACCAAAAGAACTATTGTTCTTACAAAATAAAAATCCTAGAACACCAGTGTTCTACGTGCTTCCTAAATTGCACAAGGATGAAAACAACCCTCCAGGCCGCCCAATAATTTCGGGGTGTGACTCACTCTTTGAACCAATAGCGAAATATATCGATTTCTTTTTGAAACCCTTCATTCAGACAATTCCTGCCCATCTTCAAGATACCACTGCGTTTCTAAATCGAATATCCGCCATCCGTTTTGATCATAATAGGCAGCTTCTTGTCACACTGGATGTGGTGTCTTTATACACCCAGATCCCGCAAGAACAGGCACTGGAAACATTGACCGTGTTTCTGGAAAAAAGAGAAAGACCAGTAAGAGTCCCCACTGATTTTATCCTCGACCTTGCTCGCTTTGCACTACAAAAAAACTTTTTCACCTTTGATGCAGAGTTTTTCTACCAGATAAAAGGGGTAGCGATGGGATGCCCCTTTGCTCCGGAGCTAGCTATAATGTTCATGGGACTGTTTGAAGAAAAATTCATATACAACGAGAATCCTTATGGCAACTGCATTTCCAACTACATGCGGTATATAGATGACGTGTTCCTCATTTGGACAGGAGGACACGAGGACTTGAATCAATTTGTTTGTTGGCTAAACTCGAGAACGTGTGACATCAAGTTTTCAGTCACAGCATCCAAGGAATCTATCACTTTCCTGGACGTGAAAATAGATCCAAATGGAGAAGGTCTAGACACTACCTTATTTCGGAAGCCCTCAGATAGGAACAAAGCATTGCATTTTAACAGCAACCACCCACGCAGTCTCAAACAAAACCTACCATATGGACAATTCCTAAGGATTCGCCGGAATTGTTTGGACAAGGAAGAGTATTTTAAACATGCTGACCATCTGAGAAATCGTCTCATTCAAAGAGGGTACCCTAAAAAACTATTAAAAAACTCCCTGAAACGAGCCTTGTGGACTCCACGTGAGGCTTTACTTGAGAAAAAAACTAAAGAGGACGTAAAAAGGATGGTGTGCGTCACTACTTTTTGCCCAGCTGCAAACCAACATAAGAAACTTATAATGTCCAATTGGCATTTACTCACAAACCTCCATGAGGATTTTTCTGCACCTCCGCTCTTCGCATACAAAAAAGAGAAGAGTGTGGCTAACCACGTCGTAAGAGCTGCCCTACCTATTGTGAAGGCACCAACACTACAAAGTATGTTTGGGCTTCCCCCCCCCAAAAGGGCACCACAAATGTGGAACATGTACGTGTTGCAATGAAACCATAGAAGACTCGGTGTTTACCTTTGAGAATATCTATTGGAAGCACTACGCTTTTACAAACTGCAAAACCAAAAATGTCGTGTATGCGATTATCTGCCCTTGCCCTCTGGTATATATTGGGAAGACAACACAAGAAGTAAGAAATCGAATTACGCAGCATAAATCAAGAATCCACAGAGGAGTTGAAAATGCCCCACTAGTGAATCACTGGTCAAAATGTAAACATGTGAAAAGTGATTTAAAATGGACAGTGCTATCCAAAATCGAAAAAGACCCAAGAGACGGCGATTTGGACGCAAAATTGTCACAGCGCGAGGCGATGTTAATAATGAAATTCAACACGGCAATCAGGGGGTTAAACGAGATCTCTGAAATTTATAAACCGACTGTCTGATTTGCCTTAACATTGTACTGTCCCCTCAACCAGAATGGACTATAATCCAGTCCGCCGTTTGCATCCACCAATGTTTAAGGACGCAAAGACATTAAACTACAAGTCCCATGAGCACTGGGAACCCACCAGTAAACAAGGAAGTACCGCGCTCAGCAGCGCAACCAGTTCAGGTGAATCACTCGACCAAACCTGAGAGAAGGACGGACGCCTTTTCCCTCCATCGGTATGTACATTCACCAGTCCGATTGATACTCTGTAAGCGTTTGAGACGCCCAGTATGTTTGAAAAGCCCAGCATGTGAGACGCTTTCCCGTTTGTCTTACAGCCTAGGAACGGCCGCTTTTTGCAAACGAGGACATGCCGGCAAGTAAGAAGCCGCCACAACAGCGGGTAAGCACGACGCCCCTTAGCTAGTACCTCTGGAATGAGTGCTGGTTTACATGAATGTATGATTTAATATAGCGCGTGTCTGCATGTTTTCCTTTCACAGTCCCCGTGAATACTTCTCCTGTGGGATACGAATTTAACCCCGTAGCTGGGACACCTACTCTTCACACGATTGACTGTGATTTACGACATTTATCTCAAGGTAGGGAGCGGCTATGGTTTTTCTGGAGTTGGTCTCTCATCTCCTTCTAGTAAGCAATTCTAAGCAAGCCTCTGTTATTTTTTCAGAACCCATCCGGTCCTGAGGAGAACCCCAACAACAAACAGGGGTTTGAAACGCGTCGACCAGCCCTGTCCCGTATTTGGTTTATTACTGATGTCATAAAACAGTCCTTCAACTTGTTATAAGAGACTCTCTGGTAGAACTGTGAATCACACAGACTTTAGAAACTGACTATCACGAAAGGATTATTTCCATCTACTCGTTACCAATACGTGGACATATTGTTTTTTTGCCATTTGTGTGAATGTTCTTTGTATGATTGAATGGCCAAGTGTGTATGTAATGTATAAAATGTTCTTTGTGATTGATGCTTATCTTTGTATATATTGTATATAAATTCTTTGTACTCCCATGCACTAAAAATATTGTGCTAAAAAGTGAAAATTCTACAAAAGAGAATAAATCTCACATGATGCTATATTATGAGCAGGTTGTTTTTGTTTGATTCGAGAACAGCTATTGTGGTTAATTATCTGTTGATAATTGGGTTTCTCAGCATTGGCTTTTGTTTTGTTACATAAAAGAAAAATACAGAAGCGGTAGCACTGTTTGAAAGCTGGACAAAGCAATAGAACCAATTTAAAAAAAATGGAATATAACCACTGATATGATGAATACATACTGTAAGTTTATATAAGGTGAATGAACTCAGAGCGTGCTCGCTTCCAGTATCAAGAAGGTCAATATTTGAGGAGAAACTGTAAAAGTTCTCTAAACCATACTTATACTTAAAAGGTAATGGTTCCGGAATATTTATTAAATGTGTTCCTGATTGGATCAGAGCTAGAAACAGGAGATTCTGCACTATTCCCTCATGTCTAGGGGCCTAATGCAACTTTATGTGTGTCCTATTGAGAAGCATTCAGTGTTGGACTGGGACAGGAAATAGTTCTGGATACCAAAACAAAAGTAGCCCCCATTTGTGAATTAGATAGCTAAAAGGTAGGTTGTGTTAGCAAATTGGGGCAGTTTTGAACTTGCAAGAATACAGTGTGCAAATGTTTTGCATGGAATCAAAGGCTGCCTGGATTTGAGCTTGCTGCATGCAAAGTTTGCTCAAATATCAAGAAAAGAACATTACAAACCATCCCAGCAGGCCATAAAACTGGCCAACAAACAGTCAAAACACCGACCCATAAACTGACCTGTCAGACCAGCCCATCGGGCATTGCCTGATTGCCTCATACGCCTGTCCACCCTGGGAGCATTTTATTTTTAATCCCTGTGCTTCTGTCAAAGAGCCATTTATAGTCAAAGGCCTATAAATCTTCACGTGTGTCCTATACCAGACTTAAGGAATACTTAACTCATCATCTCTTTCCTTTCTGCTAAGGATTGGAATCATCTCCCATTATCTTTGAATCTGGGTCTTACGGATCGTTAAAACCTTTTTATTTCCACATCCCACTCCCACGGACCTTTCAAGATTGATGTGTTTTTTGTTTAGCAACAAGACACTACACAGGTAGCAGTGTGGTCCTTAAATGTGTATCGTCATTATCATGAAAGACTAGATAAGAGCTACTGTAATAGCTCTTTAGATGTTGGATCGATCCAGAAATTTAAAATGAATGATTTCCCCAATAATAGAAGTTAACTTAATAACATATGTGGTGGTGCTTTCAATACCAGTAGCAATTTCTTTTTTAATTGAGATACATCATCCGTTTAAATTCATCCATATAACACAGTATAATTCCTTGGTTCTACACCACTAATCAATAAATACAGAATACATATTCAGGAATATAAAATTATACGAAGCAGAGTAAGAACAAGAATAACATTGCTTTGAGAATCATTAGAGACCAGATGCAATAGCAATTTTTGCAATAAAGAGCAATTAAAGTGTCAATAGTGCTTAAAGTGTGAACTGAAAAAGAATGTGCTAATGTGCATAAAGGTCAATCCTCAAATGTATATTTCATCACAGTAGCAACCCCTTTGAATAAACAATGAGCACTTCTCTAAAATACACCAGTAGCAATTTCAAAAGCTTTATATAATTGATCTAAAGCACACAAAAACATCATAATGAAGAAGTATACATTTTACAACGCGTACCAAGAAACAGGTAGTCTCGTACATTGTTTTGTAGGAGCTTTACATGTTATAGTGTTTTGTAGTAGCTTTGCCTGTTCTAGTTGCCATATGTGACTACAATAATTTTGAGGAAGAAATGATTGGGGACCAACTTGTTGAAAGAATGAAATGCCAGAAAAATAGTTGACCACACCAGTTTTACAATTGTCTAGCATTTTAATAGCATAAATTCATCAATACCATCCCCTGTTGCTACCACTTTGTCCCTCTGAAGATGCCTTCTGAACCGACGTAATGGTGTAAAATAGCATTTATTTTCTTTTGAGTAAAATAATCCCCGTCAATAGCCTAAGAATACACCTTGAAGCCTTCTTTCTATTGTTGCCAAACAATACAAGGGGTTCCATCCTGAGAGGATTCTTGATTGATGTGTTGTTGCATATTGAAATACGCGTGGATAAATGTAGATGATTTGTATATATTTGAGAAGAAGAGCAGAGAGTGATGAAGGCACAGGGATTGTGCTTATACAGAAGCAATATGAGGCTTGAAAGATATGTGTGCTTCACTGCAGAAGCCCTGCACAAGATGTCTATGGTATGCCCTATATATTAGTAAATTGAAAGTGTGTGCATAACTATGTGCGTACCTTTCGTCATTGTTGATCAAAGTTAAAAATGGTGTGTGTGATCATCACTGTGTACGCACTTTTGTGTCAATATGTGCCCAATTCAAGATGGCGCCACTCACATCATGCATGTTGCAAGCATGATGACGCACATGCTGGTTCCCAGCACAATAGAGAAGTAACCGGGAACAGTGGAACACACAATCGGCAACCAAGGAATGCAAGGCACCATTATCCAGACAGGTGATAGCAAAATGTTTTCTATGTGCAAGCAGCTCAGCAGCCAGCATGGCAAAGACAATGAAGCAAAATCAGAGATTATGGAGAAACGGCAGCAAGTGGCTTATGGTCTGGATGTCCGATGATCAGCAATGGCAGGCGAACGCCGGTAGTTTTGCACACGTGGATTCACCGGTTGCTTAGAGCTCATCGCCAAGGAAGGACTATAAAATGCATATGACATGAAGATGATATACCACTGTACAGCTATGAAAAGGTACAATTAAAGATTAGTCTGTGTTTGACCATTTGAACTACTCGGTCTAATAAAGAACTATAAAATATTCTACAAAAGCACAATATACCAGCAAGTTGCTCATCTGTGTAAAAGGTTACCAGCTTCCTCATGCTTCAATTTTAATTATTAACCATATATTTGCTCATCTTCGCATTTGTCACTAACATTCTGGATTGGTGATGTCTTTAGAAATTCACCCTGCTGTAACTGTCTCAAATATTGACAACTGAAAATAACTTACCAGCCGCAATGACCCTGTAGCAGTTAGGCTGCAGTCTCCAGCACCTTCAATACCGCCAGCTGTAAATGAGCCTACAGATTTGCTAATATATTGCACTACAGTACCAAACTGTTGTTTCCTTTTGCTTTCACAGTAAAATTTACTGAAGTACACAAAAGTGTAGCAGATGTCTGCAGGACCTTGGAATGAGATATTTGCACCTTTTAATCACTCATGAACCAAGAGTGTAATGGCAATTTGGATAAAGAAAATTGGAACAAATGAAGATCGCATCTGTGTTCGCGAGTTCATCAGAAATTGCCATCAGCTACTGGGGTGTCATCTCAATTGGCTACATTGTGGAAAATTCAGAATAAGAAATGAAAACCATTGATGCTAAAATATCGAAAGTAGAACCCCTGCACCCCTATAATATAAGCACTGACCAATGGGAAGAAGAACTCCTAAGTTATTCAGTTCCAGGCATGAGTAGTGTAGTAAAGTGTCCAGAAACTTCACGTTGGAGTAACAAAACCTTTATTTAGATGCAGCCTGATAGAGCGTGACTTTGTCCTTCCAGCCAGAAACAAACTGACAAGTGTAGGTAGAATCTTGCTCTAACCAACCACTCAGGACTAGAATCCCACAACCATAATGTTCTAGATACACATTCAATGCTCTGCCTTAAAGAGACAGAGATAACACTTCACTACACATCCCCTCCCTTCCTATCCAAAAACAAATAGCTAAATAAAAATAATAAAACACAAGAAAAAACTAAAATATGGAAACAACAAAGAAGCAAGAAATAATTACAACATTCCCCATCTCATTAAGAAGACTTCACTGACCCTGAATGTAGTCTTCAAAATAATGAGGCGGTCTGCAACATCTCTAAATCTGTGCCTCACTATTATCTTGAGGCAAACTCAATCTACATTCACTGTTCCTCATATCACTGCCCCCGCATTCACCACTCAACACACCATTACAGGGGTTTGGAGCAAGTTCTGCATCCTCCATCAACATCAAAATGCTAATCCCCTCTAGGTTACCATGCCCCTCCATACTTTCCGTTTCTGTTTGATGCTAGACAACCTTGCGACGGGTCCATTTGTCTCCATTTTCCAACTCTACATATCCTTCACACACACATGCTTCACCTCAAAAGGTCCCCAAAATTTGGTCAAGCTCACACTCGCTCTCCATTCTTCACTTTCACCAAACCTCCCACATCAATGACTACTTTGGTTACCCCCTCAGACTTGGCTTCCTTCCCACTGCCATCACAATTTAACAACCATGCAGGACTCAATGTTGTGCCTTGTTTTGGCCCTTTCATGCTTTCAAAAGGAAATACCTTAGTCACTCCATTCTCTGTGGTCCGATGATCACAGACCATGTTGTTCACCATTTCTTCCACATTGCATCTGCCTGGCATTGCCATCAGAACAACACCATTAGCCCTTTCCACTAAACCATTGCCCTGGGGGTTGTATAGTATTGTGCGATGATGTTTATTCCCACATTGTTCCAAGAATTATGTCATTTATTGCGAAGTGAGTTGGGTGCCATTGATCCAGCGGTCCACCAACAACAGATACTCCACTACCATATACTCACCTGGGCCCATGAACTCACAAATGATTAAAACCGCTGGTGTCGGTTTAAGTTTTATCAAACTTTCAGAAAACTGTTTAGGATTAGTATGTCTGCTCAGATTTTAACTGACCCTTAACAGATCAACAAGTTCTTTCCTTTGGTTGATGGCCCGTTGTTTGAACCAGTTGATAGTGATAATTAACGTAAGCTACCTTTTCTATAATTTAAGTAAATCACCATAGACTCAAGAAGTTTTCAAATCTTTATCTAAAATTTTGATGCATGTGAACAGTCTCAATACAGTGCAGTCACCATCATTTATAGGAGAGAGAAAAATTCAATTAATAACACAATACATTTATTTCGGACTCGTGTAATCAACTGATGTCGGAAAGGGAGGGGACAGAGAGAAAAGGTCGGAGCATTTGCAAATAACCGAAAATAATAGTTACCAAGGATGGTGTGTAAGACCAACCCCCTAGCCAAAGGGCTGGTTTGGGTCTCCTGGGATAGGTCCGGAGACAAAGACTTCAGGACAGGATAGATGACCTCTCTAGAATACCTACGGTTGCATCGCACCCCTCTCTGACACTCTCTTCCTCCTCAAGATTCTTCTGCGATCTTCTGATCTAACCCAATTAATTGGGATAGAAAGTTCTGCTTCAAGTTCTGCATTTGGTTCTTCATCAGCATCTTACCGCATCTCTCCAAGCAACAGCATCTCCCGCAGCAACGACAGTATCCCAAAAATCTTCTGTACCCTCTGTTCTCTTCATTCGGCAAATCATCATCTGACTAACTTACTAAAGCTATTGTAATTCTACCTTTCGTTCTGCATGTTCCACCCACTAAAGTTTCAATATCGTAAAAATGCGAAATCTGATTGGTCAGGCAAGGGGGACGCTCCATCACATCATGCTTACATGTCATTAAAATCAGTTCAACTGTGCTTCGCAAACCCATCCCCTTAATTTTGTATTCATAAATGTAGTTCTTATTCGCCTTTGGTTTACTCTTGCAACAATTTTAATAACATTCTGAGTAGGAGTCTCCTTAATTGAACTTTTCCCCATCCATTCCCACCTTTGTAACACTCGATGTTGGCTTCCTTTCAATGGGTCTGTCATGGCCTTCATGGCTTTACTCAGTGGGAATGCGCAGGCATGGCGTCACTTCATTCAATCCAGCTAAGCAAGAGAGGCCCAAATGCCCACTAGTGATAAAGTCAAGAGACAGATGATACTTTAAAAAATAAAATGGTTGCGCTGCATTCCACCCACCTCTACTGTAATCCCCTTTATTTATTTATGTCTTTTCCCACATTAGCATTAGTAAAAAACCACTTGATTTAGTTCAAACTATGTAGATGCAGCTGACGCATGGGCACAACAGTTCCACGTTTAAAGAGGTATTAGTCCGTCTTCATTGTTATCCACATTAGTACACACATAAGCAAGCTTCATTATCCCGCATGTTCATGTGGTGTGTGTTAGTTATTCACAAAACATGATTATTAACTTTGTTAGTGAGTTAAAGAGTGGATTGCATCCGAAAAGTCTCTTTTCCATGAAACCTTGCTCCATCAATCCCCTTTCTAATGGCATTTTTGAGCCATTACATAATTTCCCATCCCTTCCCAGATGCCAACTTTAGCACATCTCAGCTTCTTTTCTTTCCCTCTGATCTTTGTCAGTTTCTCCTTCTTTCAGATTTTTAATCTTTTTACATAGCTTTCCTTTTATCTCTTCCAGATGAATTTCTTTGTATTCCCTTTTTCGTTTCCTTCCTTTCCCTTCCTTTTTTAAATGTATTCTTATTTTTCCCTTACTTCTACAACACTTGCATGTGATCATTACTATCAATACTATTGTCATTATCACAACTACTGGTAATATTAGTTGACCTAGAAAACTCTTTCAAAAATTAGCAAAGCATTTCCCTATTGATGTTATATTCTTGGTTAGTTTTCCCCATACTCTGTCAACCTCCAGTTGGATCAAATCTTTATGACTTCTTGTAATATTTTCGATATACCCTTTAATTTCCTGACTTTTATCAGGAATATAAGTGCAGCAATGTTGAATTTTCAACATACCAGAGAATCCGCCCTCTTTTGCTGATAAAATAGCAAGAGCAAGACGATTTTGTAAAACCACAGACCTTATCGCAACCATTTCTGTATTAATCATTAAGAATCCTCCAACAGTGTCTGTAGAAAGACGATAAACTATTGTTGACAATTTGCAAATTTTACGCAAATTTAGAATGACTCCAACTGAGGTTATCAATGCACTAAATATATCTCCTAAAATTTCAGAAAAACTAGCTCTTTTTATCCGTGTTAGTCCATTAGATATGTCATTGATTCCACTGATTTTGCCCATATGGTAAATGTTTGGAATCCCTATTCCAAAATAACAGCTCCCATACCATCATGCAGGTAACCTATAATAGGCATTATTCCCGCATTCATAATAAATTCCTGGAAATACAGGATCGGTTCCCCCTTTTAGTCCCCATCCGCCTAAAATTAGAGAGTTGTGTTCACATTCGCTGGAACCAATGAAAATGTTATTATAATCTGTCTTTAACCTAGGGAGGCAGAATTTTCCCTTTTTCACAAAGTCTAGGGACATTGCAGCATGAGCCTTGCCCTTTGCATAAATTCCCTCTCTATCAGCCCATGGAGGCACATGGGAGTTCTATTCAGCAGCCTTTATTAAACCCTGTCTCCCTTCTTCTACTAAATTAAAAAACTCATTTTCTTCTTCACATAATATACATGTTAGGTTATCTCTATGTGATTGTGCTATATCTATTGAGCTCATTGGTAAGACAAATTCACCCATAAACTGTGCATCCTTACTACTAAGTACTGGATTTATATTCTTTCGAATGGGTCATTCTGAAAACACTACATCTAAGTTTGAGTAAAAATACTGAAGCTTTCTGGTTACATAGAATAAACTTGATAAAACACTACATGTCACACCATATGTTAAAGGTATATGGTGATAGGTTACCCCCTCTGATACGGATGATAGTAATTTCATACAGACCTAACAATCACTAATTTCCATTGTATTATCGTACTGAAATACCAACTTAGTAAGCATATTTAAAGACGAATCACTGATTCATTATGATGATAGTTTATATAATCTTCTAACCCTATATCTATTTTAGTTCCCTTTATTCTATTTACTTTTTAATTAGTAGTTGTATTATTCCTATTACTTGTTTCCATTAATAAAGGTACTCCCACTGTTAAAAATAACCACACTAATACTACTAGTAAAATACTAAATAAGCAAATCCTCAGACTATTTCGTGTAGTATTTCGTATTGGTTGTGCAGCGACTTCAATTTCTGCCATTTTATCCGAGAAAATCTATTTTCTCTTTTCTTTCTTTATTCACAATTCACTCTCTTTATTTCTAAGGTGGTCTTAATCTGTTGTCATCAATCTGTACGACATGACCTTCCTCTGATTCTTCTCCTAAATCTAGATTTTCCAATTCTTCTAAAATTACATAGGTCCAATCATGGGCCTTGTATTTTGTGTTCAGAATCTTCAGTCTTGGACTTCTTCAAGTGAATTTTGCTATTGGCTGTTTGGATTTACTTAGACTTGAAACATTGTTTACTTGTATTGGTTGCTTCTCTGACTTCCCTAAGTGGTATCTTAATCGGTTTACTCCACCTGGCCAATTAGCACCTTTTCTAACTCTTTTGACCAGAACTGCACTTTCACCTTCCTTGTCATTTTCTAAAGTTCTTTTATTTTCATTTTGTCTGGGCATAATCTGTTCTTGTTCTTCTTCTCTTTCTAATTGTCTTTGTTCTGTATTTTCTTGTATTAGATCTTTTTCTTTCCTGTACCTGTTCAGGTCTTATTGTTGTTTTTTCTTCTTCTGCCTGAACCTGTTCTTCTAGATCTATCTGGTCCTGTTCAGGTCTTATTTCAATTTGCTCTTCTTCTGCCTCAACGTGTACTTCTTCTATCTTACCCTGCTCAGCTTTCTTAATAGCTTTGTGTATTTCTACCTGACTGTGCACTCTCCCTGTCTTTTCCTCTCTACCTGCCTGTCTCTCTAATGTATTTGTGCTTCTTGTTTCGATAACAGCTTCAGGTATTGCAATCACTCGTATCCACTCTTCCTGACTTGTACTTGCCTGTTCTTCATATAGTTGTCTTTTGGAGTCTATCACTCTAGATTCTTTTACTTTACAACTTTCAATTTCTGACGACTCAGCTTGTTCAATCAGGGGTTGTTCTTGTTGTTCAGATGAGCTTGGTACTCTTCTGGTATGGCTAGCATAAATCCAATTGGGTAAACCTGCACACTTCACTGCTTGCTGTGGTAGTGACTAGTATGACTTGACATGGTTTATCCCACCTGGGTGCAAGACACATTTTCTTGCGTGTTTCTTCACTAACACCCAGTCTCCAGGATTCAAATCCTGCACCTGGTCTGGCTGCCTTGCAACCGCGTCTTCTCCAACCTGATGAGAGATAGAACGCACCATTTCAGCCAATCCTTTGCAATAGTCTAATACCAGATCATCAGTTTTATTCATTGATGTATTTCCAGGACTAAATGCTTGTCTCATTGCCCTTCCCATGATCACTTCATGAGGACTCAATCCTGTTTTCTTATCAGCAATATGTCCGAGACCCATCAATACAAGAGGTAACGCATCTGGCCATTTTAGCATTGTGGATGCACACATCTTCCCTAATCTTGACTTGATTGTGCCATAAAAGCTGTTCAGCTATTCCAGAAGCCTCTAGACGATAAGCACAGTGCAGTTTTTGTTCAATGTCAAATGCAGAACAGATTAATCGAATTATCTAATTTTTAAAATGAGGTCCTCTATCTGATTCCAAAGTAACTGGAAAACCGAAACGAGGTATCACCTCCCTCAACAATAATTTAGCAACTGTGAGGCTGTTGTTTCTTCTTCTGGGGTATGCCTCTACCCATCTCGAGAACAGACACACTATGACAAGTACATACTTCAATCCATTGCACGGAGGCAACTTGATGAATTCTAACAGCAGTCTGGTAAAGTGTACTTCTGCCTTTCCAATCTTTCCCCAAATAACCACAGTCTTCCTGCCTGGGGTTTGCTGCTGACAAATCAAGCATCTTTGGCAAAGGCTCTCTGCGACTACCCTAAACTTTGGATTGTACCAACTCTGTCTAAATAGTCTGATCATTGAATCCCTGCCAATATGTGTTGTCCCATGGTATACTCTTGCCATTTGAGAGAGTAAGCAATCTGGCATGACTGGTCTGCCATCTAAGTACACCCACACTTCATCTTCTGACCTTTTTGTACACCCTGACTTTATCCAGATTTCCTTGTCATTTTCCTCAACTTCCTGCAACTGTCTGACCTCATCCCGTCTTTCTGGAACAGAGAAAAACATAAGTTGGCAGCTGGTTTCACCTGTTTCCACTTTTCTGTTAATTGCCATTGTATTTTTCACGCAATATTGACCAATTTGGGCTGCGTACCTATTACCTGCCGTCACATAGTCATTACCTGACGGGTCTGCAGCGTATTTAACACCCGCTATTTCTTTTTTCAATTGCTATGCTTCCAACAAATCCTTTACATTTTTAGTATTTCTGAAGAAGTCAGAAACCCCCTCTGCATCCAGAAAAGGCCAAAGCCGTGAACAACCTTGAAACCATATTGACTATCCGTAAATATGGTTATTTTTCAATTTTTCAAAATTTGTCATGTCTTTGTTAAGGCACCAATTCGGCTATTAGTGCATACTTGACTCCCAGTAAAAAGGATGCTTCAATGACTCCTATTATTTTGCATACAGCATATGCAGCACTTAACCCTCCTTCTTCCGTTCTTAGGCATGATCCATCTACGAACAATTCATGATCAGATTCCTTCAAGGGAATTTCTTTTATATCAGGACAGGGCTTAGTAAATAATTCAGTCACATCCAAGCAATCATGATCAACCTCATCTTTCACTTCCTCACAACATGGATCTGGCAATAATGTGGCAAGATTCATTATCATACATATTATCACGGTCACATTTTCTGCTCCCAGAATCACTCTTTCATACTTATTCAACCAACTAGGAGTGAGGTGCTGTGTTCACGTTCTTTTCAAAAGAATCTCAACTGAATGTAAAACATATACTTTTACAGGATGTCCCATCACAATTGACTCACTTTGCCCCAGACTCACATAGGTAGCAGCTACTGCTTTTAAGCTGCCAGGTAATGCTAAATCCACTGGATCCAAGTTGGCAGAGAAATACGCCACTGGATGTCGGCTCAGTCCATGTCTCTGAGTCAAAACTGAAAGTACACAATTTTTTCTCTCACAACAAAACAGCGCAAATTATTTTGAATAATCAGGCATGCCTCAGGCAGGGGCCTCACACAGACAATTTCGCAATTTCACAAATGCTTCCAAACATTTGTCATTCCAATCAATTGGATCTTTCGCTCTCTTCTGAGTCAATTGTATCAACGGTTTTGCTAGCAGGGAGACGCTATTTATCCACTGCCTACAATACCCAACCACTCCCAGAAACATTCTCATCTCCTTTCGCGTCTGAGGTAGTTGCATTAGTTTGATTATTTTTATTCTTTACGGTGTCACTCTTCTAACTCCTCTTTCAATTTTATGCCCTTAATATCTAACTTCTTGTTGACAGAACTGCAATTTCTCTGGAGACACCTTGTGTCCTCCTTCGGCCAAATCGTTCAGTAATGCAATTGTGCAATTGTGTCAGTGAAACAATCTTCTTGTGTCTTTGATGCCACTAATAGGTCATCAATATACTAAATCAGAACTAATTTCCCAGGCATACCTAATGACTATAGACACTTATTCAGGATTTGATTAAAAATTGAGATACTCTCTATGTACCCGTGAGAAACTCGGCACCATGCCAACACACGACCTCCAAACCGGAAGGCAAATAAATACTGGCTATCCAGGTGCAAAGGTATAGAAAAGAATGCTTGATACAAATCAATTACTGTATACCAACTTGCATTCCAGGGTATTTGATAAAGGATCACTGCTAGATTTGGCACCACTGGGTAACAAGGCACTACGATTTTCCTGCACTATCTTGTACTTTCCACTAGGCTTTTTAAGTCCTATAATTGGCGAGTTACAAGGACTCCCTACTATTTCTTTTAGAATTCTTTGCTCAATCATTTAATCAATCACTGGAACAACTCCTGCTTCCCCATCTGGACTCATTGTGTACGGTTGTATGTTTGGTTAAACTGCACCTTCCTTCACCACTATATTCACAGGGTCTACATTCGCCATTAGCCCTTCATCCTTTCCTGTCTTTCAATTCTTCTAGTAATTCACTTTCAGTTACTAATGAAAACATTTCATCCACTTCTGTACCTTGCTTAGCGAACATCATTTTGTAAACAACGTCTTTGTCAGGTGTTTGAAAAGCAAGACCATCAGGCGTACAGTAGAGTATGCAGTTCATTTTGCACAGTAGGTCTCTTCCTAACAAATTCACTGGGCTGGAGTCACACACTACAAACCGAAGCATGTCTTTAACATTTCCAATATGGACTTCCATTGGTTTTGTAACTGGGGTTTTAATCTGTTTATTTGACACTCCTACAACTTGGATACTTTCTCCAGAGAGGGGGAGGTTTAGGATGTCTGCTGTTCTCACAGTAGACCGGGTAGCACCAGTGTCCAATAGAAAAGTGATGTCACTACCTTCAACTTTCCCATCAATAAATGGACCTATCTGATCTACTGGCAATGATGCGCCAAGCACTCACTCCTCTTCCTCCGCCCTCAGGCACCGTCATTGCACGGAGTCCGATTCGTCATCATTCTGCAAAAAATATTGTGAAATCACAGGGTTATTCTTACCAATTTCTCCTTGAAATCCGGTGTTCGCACTGTATTTTTTAATGTTAACATGGTTTGGCATAGGAGGGTTGTGGCAACTGATACTGCAGAGTAACTACCTGCTGTTGTTACTGTTTCACAGCCACTTCATTCTGCGTCAACAGATTAAAATTTTGATTTTGCCCATTATTATTCTGGACAACCTTACACTCATTCTTCCGATGTCCAAGCTTTCCGCACGCATGACAAGGACATTTCTTCCTTGCTTCCTCTCTATTCATTCATCCTCGTCCTTTACCACCACACAACACTTGTTCACATTCATTCTGGCCTTTTATCTCATTATCAGTCTGAGAAATTAATTTGGCTTCCTGCTGTTCTGCCAATTTCACCTGTGCCCACATCATTTTCTCCTTTAGCTTGCTATGTTTTGCCTCAATTTCATCGTCACAATACTTGGCATATTTCAATATTTCATCTATTGTTTTACTTTGCCAGCACAACATCTGATTAATTACCGGTTTCAGACCATACGCAAGCCAATATACAAAATGTCCAATATCCTTATCTCCAATGTTCTCAAATCCAATATACTGCTTGAAAACCTGTAACTATCTTGACACAATCAGTCTCTTTTGGAGGGATTCTCCCTTTCAAGAAAGTAATTCCTTGGTGATACTTCTTCATCACTTCTTCTGACGGGGCTCCTGTTTTGGAATCTCTTGCATACCCTTTACTCGGCCAATCAGCCGTAATCTTACACTCTGTCCACAAAACAGCAAGAACCACAATGTCAAATAAACCATCCAAATCTTTCAATAATACCTTTGAAACTTTCACAAACCTTTCCACCTGTTAGTACCATTCAAATGGCTTTTCTCTCAACCTAGGGAAATCATTCGTAAATGACAAAATATCCTGTCTACTCCAAGGAACATGAACATATCCACCACAAGGTATTTCCCTCATTGGACATAAACTTTCAACCTTCCTGAATCTCTCATCGGAAATGCAGACAACGCTTCTTTAGCTTGTGCTTCTTCTTTCTTCTTTGTCCATCTAGTTCTCCATTTATCAATGCCTCCCCATTTTCTCAAAATGTTAATCAATTCTTTTGTCTGGTCTGTAACCTGAAGTATTTATACTTTCTAAATCCTTTTCAGTAGTAAACTCCACTCAATATGGTTTCTGCAACAACTTTGATCTCTCTTTGTCTATTCCAATCTCCAAAGCTACCTCTGTTAACTTCTCATGAAAAATCTTTGCTCTTCTCATTATGCTCTTACACAAAAACAACAATTCTTCTTCACTATAAATGTTCAGTCTTTCTGTGCTTACACTACCAACTATCATTTATTCCAAATCCACTTTCAATCTGCTAATATCTAAAACCTTTGGTTGTAAATTTCGTTTTTCTATACCCTGTGCCCATCTCTCTAAGTCCTCAGGAGAAACTATCTTTGAACCCTCCTGCTCCACTAGGGCTTGGGGACACCTTTTCTTTCGCCTTTTCTGGTGTAACTCTCTTTGGGGTTTTAGTTAAAGGCTATATTTGGAAGATCCATTAATGAAATAACTGAATCACTCTCACTGGCTTGATCATCAGATATCACTATCTCTTTTCTAAAATTACTTAAAAGAACTGTTACAGTTTGTAGTTTCGGACTACTCTTTTTATCTCCATACAATGGGATCACAGGACTAATTGTCACTGGCACTGTCAAAGCTTCCATATTTAAATTAAATTGACTTATTTTCTGTACTAATTCTTCCCAAGTTTTGTTCAAGCTTCTCTCTCGATGTCTTGTAACACCCTAGCACTCGATGTATCATGAAGAATCTGTGGAACCAATGGTGTTCCCAACACTGGAGCACTCAGAGTGACCTTACTGGGTATCTCTTGATATGGTGGATGTTTTTTAATTAAAATATCCTCCAATAATTCATCATCTGATTCTCCATACCCTGACACATTCATGTGTTTTGTCTTTTCCTTACACTTGCTTCCCGACTGTTCCTCAGCCATTAACACTGGATATAAACCATCTGATACCATAACTCTTCTCCATTGTTTCATCTGATCCTCACGTGACTCGTATGGATATGTAGGTAAAACTCCTCTAAATTTCTTTCCACTTCTAAATTTCTCTCATTCAAATGCCTCAGTTTGCCATTCTTCCAAAGCCTCATACTGAGTTAAACCTAGGTCTTGGTTCTAGATCATTCATTCTAATTCTCAAATTCTGAACAATTCTCCCATTAGAAATACCATGTTCTGGGAAAGCTAAAACACCATAACCTTTTGTATACTCTATCCAACTCTCCAGCCATACACAAGTATGATATCCTCTTTCCATCATCATAAATGAAGCAGACGTCTTTGGTGGTGGAATAGGAATTCCCTCTCTAGTAAACACAGGCTTATCTTTCTTAAAGAAATTCTCAATTCGAGTTCTGTTACCTATGTCTCGTAATATTTTTGCGCGACTCACCAAATATCAAACCAGAATCCAACATACAATTCTCTTTTAACCAATCCTAACAAAGCTTCTATCAAGTACCCAATCAAAGCTCAGGCTTGCGCAGCCTTTTGTGACGTCAGTATTACTCCTCACTACTGACCCTCCCTTTAAAATCTTCTCCCTTCTCACGCCCACTGCTTCGACCAATCCCAGCTCAGCTCTCTGTGACGTTAGTATAACTCCTGTGACTGACCCATCCTTCACAGAGTAATACGAAAACATATTTCTTTAACATTTCCTAATGAAAATTCGTTAGTAACAACATAAAAACATTTGACGCTATTCCATTACCGAGATGCCGAGGCAACCTCTGTACCTGTGCTTCTAG
The DNA here is from genome assembly GCF_964261635.1 of Lissotriton helveticus. Classification (NCBI taxonomy): domain Eukaryota; kingdom Metazoa; phylum Chordata; class Amphibia; order Caudata; family Salamandridae; genus Lissotriton; species Lissotriton helveticus. The sequence goes on from NC_136057.1 coordinate 396,246,218, forward strand.
ACAACATAAAACATGACGCTAACTCCTTTGTTAAACATAAGTCAATAATTAATAATCAATACTTATCACCAAACTAGTCAATAATAACAATACCTCTGCTACCAGAAAACTGATCCAGTGTCCACCAACAACAGATACTCCACTACCATATATTCACCTGGGCCCATAAACTCACAAATGGTTAAAACCACTGGTGTCGGTTTAAGTTTTATCAAACTTTCACAAAACTGTTTAGGATTAGTTTTTTTAGTACCTCTGCTCAAATTTTAACTAACCCTTCACAGATCAACAAGTACTTTCCACTGGTCGATGGACCATTAGTTGATGTTGATAATTAACATAAGCTAACTTTTCTATACTTTAAGTAAATCACCACAGACTCAAGAAGTTTTAACATTTTTATCTAACATGTGAACAGTATCAATACAGTGCAGTCAACATCATTCATAGGAGAGACAAATTCAATTAATAAACACAATACATTTATCTCTGACTCGTGCAATCATCTGATGTGGGAAAGGAAGAGGACAGAAAGAAAAGATCAGAACATTTGCAAATAATCGAAAATAATAGTTAGCAAGGATGGTGTGAAAGATCAACCCCCTGGCCAAAGGGCTGGTATGGGTCCTCTGAGATAGGTCAGGAGGCAAAGACTTCAGGACTGGAATCAGGGCAGGATAGATGACCTCTCTAGAAAACCGATGGTTGTATCGCACCCCTCTCTGATACTCTCCTTGAAATTCTTCTGCGATCTTCTGATCTAACCCAATTAATTTGGATAGAAAGTTCTGCTTCAAGTTCTGCATTCGGTTCTTCAGTAGCACCTCACAGCATCTCTCCCAGCAACAGCATCTCCCACATCAACAACAGCATCCCAGAAATCTTCTGCACCCTCTGTTGTCTGCATTCGACAAATCTTCATCTGACTAACATACTAAAGCTATCTTAATTATCGCTATTGTTCTGCATGTTCCACCCACTAAAATTTCAATATCGTAAAAGTATGAAATCTGATTGGTCAGGCAAGGGGGAAGCTCCATCACACCATGCTTACATGTCATTAAAATCAGTTCAACTATTGTTCGCAAACCCATCTCCTTATTTTTTTATTTATAAATTTAGTTCTCATTCGCCTTTGGTTTACTCTTGCAACCATTTTAATAACATTCTGAATAGGAATCTTCTTCGTTGAACTCTTCACCATCCGTTTCCAAGTTGTAACACTCAATTTTGCTTCCTTTCAATAGCTCTGTCATGGCCTTCATGGCTTTACTCAGTGGGCATGCACAGGCATCGCGTCACTTAATTGAATCCGGCTATGCAAGAGAGTCCTAAATACGCACTAGTGATAAAGTCAAAAGACAGATGTTACTTTTAAAAAAAATGGTCACACTGTGTAACACCCACCTCTACTCTACTCCCCTTTATTTATTTATGTCTTTTCTCGCATTAGCATTAGTAAAAAAAAACACTTGATCTAGTTCAAACAAGCAGATGCCATGCACGCGAGTCTTCAAGACTCCATATTAGTATCTTCTGCTCATGCGCCAGAATTTTCCTCCAAGCATTAATACGTCATACTACATAGATGCAGTTGACGCATGCGCACAACAGTTCCCCGTTTAAAGCAGTATTAGTCCGTCTTCATTGTTATCCGCATTAGTACACACATAAGCAAGCTTCACACAAACCGCATGTTCATGTGGTTCATATTAGCACATTAGATTATTAACTTTGTTAGTGAGTTAACAAGTGGATTGCATCCGAGCAAGTCTCTTTTCCACAAAACCTTGCTCCATCACCATTATCTGTACTGAGTAACTGAGGAAAATCCTCCTCCATAAACACTTTCTCCAGAACATAAATGGTACACTTGGTAGTGAGATCCCTCATAAATTTGACCACTAGTTATTTGAAATGTACATCAACCAAAACTAAGGCATTCCTAGCTTTTCCCCTTACACCTAAAAGAGGTCCAATGAAATCCAGATGCACCATACTCCACGGTTCGCATGGATCCTCGATGTGACTGAGGGCTATCTACACACCAGTTTTAAGTCCCTACAAGTTCTACAATTTTGCACCCACTCTGTGACTTAATCAGCCATCCCTGGCCACCGGAAACGTTCTTTTACTCTTCTCTTGATCAGTGGCTGTCCCAGATGTCTCTGATGTGCTATTCCAATGATGTTATTTTTCAGACCCCTAGCGGAACACATTTATCACTACGCATAATGACATCCTGGCCACGCAAAGTTAATTTGGAAAGAACCTTCACAAAAGGCCTCACAGAAGGGAAGATGGCACTCTTCCTCCGCCCTTCTTCACCAATCATTTGTTTAACAGCCTTCAATACTCCATCAGTTTCCATACTGTGACCATATTCTACAGAGGTTAAAGCTCCAAAACCAGTCTGTCATCCATGCCACTGCCCTTCTTGTTCTTTATCGAACACCACTTCTTTATCAATATCCGACCAATCTAATGACAACGGTGAAAGAGAGTCTGCCTGAGCATTACGCTAATCAGGAATGAACTCAATCCTGTACCTAAACTCTCATAAGCTAGACACCACTCTGACCAGCAAAGCTGAAAATTTTCCAGCCCCTCCTCGTGACAGTACCTTGACAAAAGGTTTCTGATCAGTATGGTGACAGAAGAGCAAACCCCACAAGTACATCCTGAAGTACTCTACATACCAGGCTGTGGCTCGTTCCTCCCGCTCTCTGACTGAATAGTTGTATTAGCTATTAGTCAGGGAGCGCAATGCATATGCCATGGTCTTCTCCACTCCTTCATGTATCTGGGACATGACAGCCTCCACACCACAAGGACTTGCATCCACCGTCAATATAGAGGCCAAACGGGTATAAAAATGGCACCAAAATCTCTGCTTTACATACTTCTTTCCCTATACCATCAAACACGTCTTGCTGGTCTCTGCCCCACACAAACGCACATCCGTGAAAAGTTCACAGTTGCGTCACGTTTACTCACAGTACCTCTTAGTTGCGACAAAGTTCCAAAAGCAGAAGCTGGTGCGGTGGAAAACAAGCGATGCGTTGCTCCTGAGACCCTGGGGAGGCGTTTGCGACAGCCCCGCTGCAGCAGCGGGCGTGTTGCGACAAATCCGGTCTGTATGGGGAAGAAGGCCACTTGTATGGATTCCGGTGCGGAGGTTCCGTAGGAAGTTTGTTCTCGCAAAAGTCACGATGCGACGATCTTTGGAGTTGCGACGATCTCCGGGGCGACGAAGCGCGGACCAGCAGGGATCTTCTCTCTCGCAGCTCCTCGACGCGATGGTTTCTGCAACGACACTCGCAGCGATGCGGTCCGCAAGCAAGCGGTGCGGCAATCTCACCCAGCGACGACAGGCTCTGCGAAGACACTCGCAGCGATGTTCGACTTTCCCGCACCGGTCTGGTGCATCCCGCAAACGAAGGATGCGACGGCTCTGGCAGCGGCAACAGACGCTGCGACGATCTCGACCTTCGTAGCGGCGGAAATCTTCTCACACTGTCGGGGATGCGCTCCGCAAGCGAGCGATGCGACACTTTTCAATTGCAAAAGTCTCTCCAACTTAGTTCCAAGCTTCCCAGCACCGGTACAACTTCCAGAGGCCCCACAACTGGATCAAGCACTTTAGGAAGGACAGAACTCTCTCAGCAGAGTTCAGGGAAGCTGGGGGTGAAGTCCTTTTGTTCCTGTGCCTTCAGAACAGGGAGCCAGCTCTTCTCAGGCCCTTGGAGATTCCTTCAAGACAGAGGACACAGCACACTAGCAAAGTCCTTCCCCTCCGCCTGGCAGCAAAGCAACAGCAGGTCAGTCCAGCAGAGCAACAGCAGGACAGTCTTCCTTCTTCAGTTTCAGCTTTCTCCTTGGCAGAGGTTCCTTCTTGATTCCAGGATGATCTAATTTTCTGTTGTCAGGGGTCCTGTACTTACCCCTAAAAGTCTTTGTTCCCTTTGTGCAAGTGGGCCCTGAGCCCGGTCTGAACCAGTTCTGGGTGTCTCCTGAGTACTTTGTTTTCCTGGCTTCTCCTTTCCTTTCAGAGTGAGGGGCAGGGTCATCAGCCGCCCAGCAGGAGGTGGAGCCACCATTGTGGCAGGCAGGCACAGCCCTATTCAGGCCCAGGTGCTAACTCCTCCCACCACTCAGGTTGCAAATGCAGTCATTCAGCCTAGGGCTGACCCAGCCAGCCTCCTGGGGAATCCCCAGCCCCTGTCACTCTCAAACCAGACAGTCAATACACAAACAGGCCAAGGCACACAGAAGGGTAAGACAAGAGAACAGCAACTTTCCAAAAGTGCTGTTCTCAATCACAGGATTTAAAAACAACCTTTCCTAAAAGATGTGTTATTAAATTCTGAGTTCAGGGATACTAGACCCTTATGTCCTATCTTGTTCCTATGAGAAGAAATGCTGGTAGCCACTGTAGCCAGCATCCCCCATGTTAATCTATGGAGCAAGATAGCCTTTCAGTAGTGAAAAACGAAAATGGCTGCCATTCACTACCAGAGCATGTTACCTGAACCATTACATGCTCTACCTTTCACATACACTGCACCCTGCCCAGGGGGGTACCTTGGGCCTTCCATAGGGGTGACTAATGTGCACAAAAAGGGAAGGGTTAGGCCTGATCAGTGGGGACACTGACCAGGAGGACATGGCATTTCCTAGACTGCACACAGGCACTGCAGTGGCGGGCCTGAGACACCATTTTAGGGCTACTCATGTGGGTGGCACAATCAGTGCTGCAGGCCCACTCGTAGCTTTTGTCGTCACCAGCCCTGGCACACCAAGTGCACTTTACTAGGGACTTCATGGTGATACAAATGTGCCAATCATGTATATCCAATCATAATAACAATTTATACAGAGAGCATATGCACTTTAGCACTGATCAGCAGTGGTAAAGTGCACAGAGTCCTATTGCCAACAGCCACGGGGCAGGAAAAATAAGGGAGGAAGAAGCAAAAAGTCTGGGGATGACCCTGCAAGAAGGGCCAGTTCCAACAAGGCCAAACGGGTATAAAATGGCACCAAAATCTCTGCTTTACATACTTTTTTCCCTATACCATCAAACACGTCTTGCTGGTCTCTGCCCCACACAAACGCACACCCCTTTTCTCAATACGTGTCTTAAATTCTCAGTCTTCTCAGCAAATCTTTCCACAAACTTAGAGTAGTATTTCATGAGACCAATTAAAGACCATAATTGGTCTTTATCTTGAGGTACATCAGACGATCTAATGGCCCTCAGTAAATCCTCCATGGGCTTGACTCCCTTGTACTCAATCTCTTACACGAGGAATTTACATGTATTCTTCCGCAGGGTGTGCCTCACATCTCATAACCTGTTCAACACAGATTTTAAGGCACAATTATGATCTTGCACTGTCTCATCAAATATCAGTATGTCATCCTGAAAATGTCCTTGCCATAGTGACAAATGCTGTTAAATTGTTTGATTCCATGTGTAAACGGATCTGGTGGTAAGCACTTTTAAGATCTAATTTTCAGAAAAACTTCCCACCTTTGAGCAGCAAAATCCATTCATTGATTTTAGATAGAGGAAAGGTGCCCATGATTATGTTTCGAATGAGGCTCCTTAAATCCACACAAAATCTCAACCAGCCATCAGCTTTCTTTGTTCTTACCACGGGTGAGATGCAACTTGCGGCTTCAACAGGATCAATAATACCCTCTCTCATCATTTCTTCCAACATTTTTTACCTTACTCTTAAACACCACAGGCACACTTTTTAACTTGTGTTTTAAGAACTGTACCTTCCTTCACAATAAATTTGTGGACGTATCCCTTCAGTTGATGCAATTTCTCTCCAAATGCGTCTTTCACTTCAACAAGCACATCTTCGATACCAATGTCATCTGCAAACATAGCCTGACTGGAGCATATGGATTGATTATGATATGTATGCAACCAACCTACAATTGGTTCAATTTCTCTTGATAAATATTTAATTGACACTGAAATATTCTTAGATGTCAATCCTCTCTCATTGATATCACCTAGGATTAATGTCCTTGGCCTCAATTTAGTATATTGCTATTCCTTTTTCTTTTGGATGATGGTATACAGGGACACCAAATCAACCATCTATTCAACTTCCCTATTGTTGACCACAAAGTTCGCTTTGGGTCTTATTCTCCGCCCTTCATTGTTTCCTTCCTGATACAAGTTTAACACTCAATATTCATGTCTGTCTTCTCTTGGCTCTTCCATGACTGCTAAACGTGACTTGCCGGTATCCATGCACATGTTGGGGAAAATGCTCTTGCAATCATACTTTCTGCACTCATTGTTGACCTCATAATATGACTTGGAGTCTCCAGAATGCAAATAATGCCACATCTGTAACTTCCTTTTGAAAATGTTGAGTTATTACTACTCTTTTTCTGAAACCTGTTAGTTGCCTTACTGTTAGAGACAATATTACCCATAGTCTTGGGGATCTTCCTTCCTGTCCACTGTGGATACTCACCCAGTCTTTTTTACACATCTCCTTCTTGCACAATTCTGACTCCTCCACAACCTTAGCTATGCTGAGTGCATCTTTCAAAGAAGGGCTCTTTGCTGCCCATAAACATTTTTCTGCCTTTTTGCTCTTACACTAAACTATTAGTGAGTTGCGAATCAATCAATTAATCAAGGACATTTATAGAGCGCACTACTTACCCGGAGGGTCTCAAGGCGCTAGGGGGGGGGGGGGTGCTGCTACTGCTCGAACAGCCAGGTATTGAGCTTCTTCCTGAAGGAGAGGTGGTCTTGGGTCAGGCGCAGGTCGGTCGGGAGGGAGTTCCAGGTCTTGGCGGCCAGGTGGGAGAAGGACCTTCCTCCTGTTGTCGTTCTTCGGATGCGGGGGACGGCGGCGAGGGCGTGACTGGCTGATCGGAGGTGGCGTTTGAGAGCGTAGAAGTTGATGCGGTTGTTGAGGTAGCTCGGGCCTAGATCGTGTAGGGCTTTGTGTGCGTGGGTGAGGAGACGGAAGGTGATTCTCTTGTTGCCGGGGAGCCAGTGCAGGTCTCTCAGATGTCCGGAGATGTGGCTGCGTCGGGGGATGTCGAGGATGAGTCTGGCTGAGGCGTTCTGGATCCGCTGGAGTCTCTTCTGGAGCTTGGCGGTGGTTCCGCCGTAGAGGGCGTTGCCGTAGTCCAGTCGGCTGGTGACGAGGGCCTGGGTGACCGTCTTCCTGGTCTCGGTGGGGATCCACCGGAAGATCTTCCGTAGCATGCGCAGGATGTTGAAGCATGACGAGGAGACGGCGTTGACTTGTCTGGTCATGGAGAGGGAGGAGTCCAGGATGAAGCCCAGGTTGCGTGCGTGGTCTGTCGGTTTGGGTGCGGTGCCCAGGGCGGGGGGCCACCAGGAGTCGTCCCAGGCGGAGGGCGAGGAGCCCAGGATGAGGACTTCCGTCTTGTCTGAGTTCAGTTTCAGGCGGCTGGTCGTCATCCACTCGGCTACATCTTTCATCCCTTCGTGAAGGTTGGCTCTGGAAGCGGCGGGGTCGTTGGTCAGGGAGAGGATCAGCTGGGTGTCATCGGCGTAGGAGATGATGTTCAGGTTGTGTTGGCGTGCGATGGGCGCGAGGGGGCTCATGTAGACGTTGAAGAGGGTGGGGCTCAGCGAGGATCCTTGAGGGACGCCGCAGATGACTTCGGTGGCCTCTGACTTGTACGGTGGTAGACGGACTCTCTGTGTTCTTCCGTCGAGGAAGGAGACGATCCATTCCAGTGCCTTCTCCTGAATTCCGACGTTGCTGAGGCGCTGCACTAGGGTGCGGTGGCAGACAGTGTTGAATGCCGCGGAGAGGTCTAGGAGGATGAGGGCCGCTGTTTCTCCGTTGTCCATCAGGGCTCGGATGTCATCGGTGGCAGCGATGAGGAGTACTTCACTCATTTTGCAAAGCGACATTGTACTGAAAGTTCATGTAAATTGGACACAAAGTCATCAACTGACTCCCCATATATTTGTGGACGTGAGTAAAATTTGTTCCTAGACAAAACAATATTCTCTGCTTTGGCAAACTTGTGTTCGAAACACAATTTTGTTTCACGTATAGGTTGGTCATTAATATAAAGTACCTCAGGAAGAAACTTGAATATATAAGGCCTTTCTTTTTTCAAAGGTCTTAGCAGTAGAGTTTTTTTTTATGTTCTCACCCAAAGTACTGCCCATTCAAAGCTTTTAAATAATTTTCAAATAATTCTATCCAGTCCTTCTACTGGATAGAAGGTGCACTCAGGTGAAGCTAAAAGGGGGGAGGAACTAGGATTGCCGAGGTTTCCATGCTGTGACACACAGCAGTCCTTTTTTAGTTTCTTGCTTGCTTAATGTCTCAATAAAAAGCTGTAAGGTGCTTTCCTCTAATTGACATGTGATGCCATTGACTCACCACTGACAACAATCCTTTAATATGAGGGGAAGCGTTTGAAGCATCTACGTAGATCTGTGCTGAAGTTTGTGTTAGAGGAGTCTATTCTAGGAGTGATAAGCTTGGTTTCACTTTTTTAATGAGCAGGCTGCATGCGCAATGGCAAACATCACAGTGACCTCAGGGATTGAGGAGCGTCTCCCATGTGCACTGTAAACAAAGTATAACTTTTCTTATCTTGAGATTTTCAAAAAAACTTTATTGAAATTGTCATATGTTTTATGTAATTCGAGTGTTTCTTGATGACAGTCGTTATTACTTCATAACAATACGTTCCAAGAAACGTGGTTATAAACATTCAATTATGCCTAATGCATTTCGGGCGATGTGCCCTTCTTCAGGGGATGTACAGCTGTATTATAGAGGAAACTGAGGTACAGTACAAGTGTGGCCGATAAGACAAGGTATGTAAAATACTGTTGTGCAAAGTGGAAACCCATGCATATACAGTCTATCCATACACGGTTTCTTAGAAAGTTCTGATACTTTACTTTTCAAAGCATGTGACATTCCAAACACCGGTCTTTGGATCACTGTGATGCTATGCATGTCTAGGAACATGACATGCTGACCCCACTTCGTAACACTGTATATGCATGAGTTTCCACCTTGCAAAAACTCAAGATAAGACGAAAAGTTATACTTTGTTTAGGATGCACATGGGAGACGCCCCTCAATCTCTGTGGTCAGCGCTTGTTGGAAAGTTGAGGATTATCCTCACACTCAGGAGGATTCACCCTATTGCACCATCTACTTGTATACATTTTGTTACAAATTCATTAAAAGGGAGTGCGTTCATCTGTCCCAAATCGGAAACATCACGGTGAGGCATACCGGTGAAGTGCATGAGCATTCCAGTGTCTCGAGCAGTCATGGGGGTCCGTGAGTACCTCACGGGCAGTGGTTCTATGAGATGCGGCATAGTCCCCCAAATATTTCAAAAGAGGTACTTGCAGCAGATGCACTGGCTGGCGTTGGACAACTTCTATGTGAGGCACCAACAGCTTCAACTTCACATCACTGGTCATGGTCTCAGCGTATCTGCGGGCTTCAGTGACAAGAGTTGGATGATGAATTTGATGATTTCCTTTCAAGCTGTATGGCTGGCTGGGCGTCAGCAACATGTAGTAAAGGTTCTTGAGACTTTAAGTCGTTGAAACAAAACCTTTATTTAGACACAATTGTGGAAAATTAGTACGGTTTGGTGAACATTATCTGCGCCATCTTGCCTTTTCCCCTGATGCCACACTTTTGTCGTGCGCGCCCGCCATTTTAGGTGCCTCGATCAGGACCATCCCTCTTGCATGCCACTGGCCCCCGACATAGCCCTTCGCCCTCACCAAGCCTGCACGCTGACCAACCCCCCCCCCCCCCTCGCTCGCACATGCTTTTGAGTCATAAACCCCTCTTCAGCGCAGCTCTGCCTCAAAGCCCCATCCTGTTCCCAGCGCGACCACTCCCTTCATTCTTTTTATAGCCCCCGGCCCTTTGATACAAAAACCCCCTTTTCCTGTGCCCGTTTGTCTTCCTTGCTCCCAGGCCAACACCTAGCTCTGCCGATACTATTCCTCGCCCCTCTCCGTACAGTAGGAAGCTTCCCTCATCAAAGGACCCCCGAGTTGATCAAAGCCCCCACCCCTCGAGATCCAATCGAACCTCCCACATTCCATGAATCGGCGGAATATCCAGCTGCGCGATAACCATCACCTGTTGTGACCGGGGTGGGGACTACTACTGTAAATGTGTGTGGGAACGGGCCCGAGGGGGAGATCCCGGGAATGTCTTTCCGTACATCAAAGTATTGACGAGAATGTGTTACATGCAATAAAGTGACAAACTTGTGTATAAGAGGCCAGGCCTCAGAGATGCGGGTAGAGCACCTCATGATGATACCTGCTGTCTGATTTGTTGTGTTCTCCTCCGGAGAGAATAAACCTTGTTTCCTGCTTTCCAGTCTCCAGCGCCTGCCTCTTCATTGATTAATAATTCGTGGGTTACAGAGGCAATACCGCCGGGCAAATATCGATTGTCCCCGACCTTAGGTTTTACAATTGGCGTCCCAAGCGTGGGGCCCATCAGCGACTCGTGGATCCAGTGAGAGAGGTCCCGACGACAGAGTGAACGACTGCAACGATCGGGAGAGCTCTTGCCCAATAGACCCTCGTCTGGCAGCCGATCATCCGAACTTCACTAGTTCCGAACAGACCTCTCTCGAGTGATCTACGGTCCTGACTGGGAACCATTAGGAGTGCCGTGAGAAATACGAGAAAAAGAGGACGAACGGGCGCTGGATTCGGAAGACAAGAAACTGTCCATACGGTCCGGGTAAGGTCGTGTAAACACGACGAGTTGCGAAATAATTGCTTGATTGTTTAGGAAATACTAGTATTGCTCGTTATTTGACTTATTTGGAGATTCACTGTCTGCACACGGAGAAACAGTAGGCTCTTTCCCTTTTGCAAACAGTGAAGGATAGGTAACGCAGCCGTCGTGCCTATTTTTCTCCCCCACTGATTCTATTATTTATTAACGGTTTTCAGGAGATTCCCTCTCCCACACTGATTAACTGGGTTCTTTGACCCCGAACTACTGTTCACGGATTGTCTTCTGGAGATTCTCTGTCTGCAAACAGGAAATAACAGATTCCTCTTTACGGATAGTGAAAGGGTAGAGGACGCAGACTTTTGCGCCCCTGCTTACTCTCCCCATTGATTTAATTCTAGTTATTTATTATTGATTGTTCTTTATTATTGATTGTTCTTTATTATTGGTTGTTCTTTGTTATTGGTTATTCTTTGTTATTGGTTCATGAGGTATTCACTGCCTGCAAACAACGTAGAATAGAAATATTCTGTCTAGTCTTTGCACACAGTGATAAGATAGGCAGTGCTGACTTTTTGTCCCTCGTTGCGAGCCGTCATGTCTGTCTTCTCCCCACTGATTAATAATTGGTTCAGCCCGGACCGCTTGTTAGAGGTGGATCATCTAGCTCCGCTGGAAGGCACCCCTAATAAGGACATGTTCATAAACTATGGATTAGTTACCATAGCCTATAATAAATTGTGGCACAGGTATACCAAAGAAAGTCAAGACAAACAGTGGCCACTGGTAGGATCCTTCGACCTTGATAAAATAGAAACGTTAGAAATAGCCCTTCGTATTAATAAGACAACGCCTATTATGCTCGACAGTCTCGGTATGTGGCGAAAAGAGGCAATGCAACGACAAAAAAAAAAGACGAGGACAGAGCAGGTAGAGAAATATATCGACAGGACAACCCCTGGACACCACGACCCGAAAGTTATCCCCCGACACTACGCGCAGGACGGCCAGACTTAGGGCAAGACCAATGCGCTTTTTGTAGATATGTCGGACACTGGAAAGCCCAATGCCCGACTCTACTGAGCGTGAGTAGGGGCAGAGGGCCGACAGGAGTAACAGGCCGACAGAAAGGGAAAAGGCGCGAGACAAAGAAGAATCAGACTCACATGGACAGACCAGATAGAACCACCACGTTTGATTATGCCCGATGGCACAGATTTCGCCAGAACAATTTCAGCAACATGTTCGAGTTTTCCTATGTCGGACAATATAAAGACGGGAACCCAGCCTAGCTCTAAATTAACAGACGGAAAAAGATAAATATGGCCAATAACTGTTTTTATGTTTGTCTTTGGATCCTGTGTGTCATACTTTTACTGTCTCCCCGTCTGAGTTTGTGTGTACGTAATGTATGAATCTGCGTCATCCCTCTGCACGTGCTTCCGTGTTACATAAACTCTGTTAACAGAAATTTTTGCCTGAAACAACCTGGAAAGAAAGGAATGGGAAACGAAATCAGTAAGCCACTGATGAACACGAACTTTTATTTTAACATAACACGCAAGAAACAATAACGCTAGAAACAAGAACGGTAAACTGTAGAAAATGAAAGTCAACAGAACATTCGCCCCCCCCCCCCCACATTCTGGAACCTTCCAAAGTAGGGCAGGGTTACGGCTACGCCCAACCGGCGGCAACCCATATAAGGCGGACCCCGCTGCCAACACTCGGTCAGGAAATCTTAACATATGGGGGAGCCGGAGGAGAGGCAGGGGCCAGCGGAGCCCGGCGGCAGCGGCCCTGGGTAGCTGCAGGCAGTCCCGCCACATGCCTCCCTGGCCCAGCCACAGCGGCCCTGGATAGTTGCAGGCAGTCCCGCCACATGTCCCCCCCCCCGGTCCGACCACCCATGGCCAGGGACCGGGGCCAGCTGGATCCGGCTGCAGCCGATAACCTAAGGAAGCCCGGCCCAGAGAAGGACGAGACACCTCTTCCTTTTCTCCTCCGTTGTGGCAGCAGCAACACGCCGGGCGCCACTTCTGTTATGAACCATGGCCGCGGCAACTCTGGACGGCGGGATGTCCTGTTCGTACCTCCATGGAATTTAGTCCAAGTTGGGCTGGGAGGGAGAGGCGACGCGGACGAGCCTCTCCCACCTCCATAGATAGGAGGTCTCCCAGCCCCCGGCCCAACGCCGAACTCCCCCAGCCAGGCGGCGGTGCCAATACCTGCGTAGCACCGAACATACCATGGTGGTGCCCCAGTACTTGCGCAGCACCGAACGTGCAATGGTGCCCATATTTTCGGAGCACTGAATATGCAATGGCTGCACCGATACTTGTGCAGCACCGAATGTGCGTCGCAGGTGGCCATACTCCCACAGCACTGAGCACGAGACTTGGGGAGCACCGGATGTGGAGAGACCTTCGTGCAGGCCGATGAAAAAGAGCAGCATGGAGTGCACCGGGAGAAGGAGACGGCGCGAACGAGTCTCCCTCGCCCCCCAGGTGGGGGCATCACAGCCGCACCCCAGCCGAACGTCCCGCTTCCACAACACAGAGTTCCATCCCCTATTTGTCCTCAGAAAGGTCTCTTCCACTCTTGCAGACTCGACGAGAGGGGACCGCTGCAGGGCCTCAAAATGGCGTCTGGGTCCGCTGGAAGGCGGGCCTCGGCCGCTAGAGTAACTTTGACCAGCAATGTAACTCGGGCGCTTGCCCACCGGGGCACGAGCCCCCCCACCTCCGACAACATCTCCGCAGCCTTGAAGAGTCTACAAAGGTCCCCGGCGGAGCCCTCGGCCCCTGCAGGCTTCCGGTAAGGGACAACTGCCTTGATCACCAGCGAAATAAACATGACATTGCCACTCCTTCTGTTAGCATGAATTCTTGAACTGCCGAAAAGGACTCTGGTCCAACTGCCGGTTGTAGGAAACATTTTCCCTGATGCTACTTCCGGACTAACCCGGCCCCGCCCAAAATGGCGCCGGTATCAATAGGAACTTACGAACACCTCGTGGTGTTTCTTTTTGCTAAATAAAAAACTTGATGTTCTGAGACATGTATATGATCCTTTGTACACTTGACGAGAAAGAAGGAGAGTTCACTCGACGAACATGTAAAAGGACCCCGCTAAAAATGTTGATTACAAATGTACGATGTATTATATTTTTATAGCTGATGTATAACCTCGCTTATGACGCACGCACACGGTATGCATATAGGAAATCTGATTGCCACTGGTCTGACTATTATGAAATAAAATGCCCCCGATCCCCCAACCACTTGATAGAATGTTTTTATTGCTGCAAAACAACACCCCCACTGAGCACTTTAGCCATTGCCGTGTCCGGCCAAATACGATTGCACCCTCATAAATCCACGTACTGAAATGATTTTGCAAAATAAAGGTTTTCGAAATTATGAACGGGTACTGCATGCTTTATTTAAAAATGTGGGATCGGCGGGAGAGTTCTTTTCTGTGCACCCTACTCTGCTCTCTCTTTAAGGTTATTAGAAGATGGTTGCCCAGCCCCGGAGGAAGGGTCGGATCTACGACACGATACTCTGCCTTCAAGGTACGCGACTGACTCATGAACTCTCGCGTGGAGAAAGACCTCGACTTCTGAGGATGGGTAAAACGAAACGGTATAAATGATGGAATGTAAAAGAAGGGTAAAATAAAACGATGTAAATGTTATAAAGTACGACGCTCAAAGGCATTAGGGAACAGAGCTGACCAAAGAACTGAAGAACCTTAGAACGTCACAGCGTTAAAAGAGGTTTAAGGACCCCGATAGTGAGATACATCTACTAACTAGATACCTCGCACTAGGTACCTCTGGTTTCCTTTTTACGTTTCCCTGCACACGACCTATAAGGACACACTGCCCCCCGACTCCAGAAACCATACCCCAGGGATTCTACCCCGAGGAGATAAGACGGGTATGAGGTAAGTAAAGGACCCTTGAATCCATGTATTTGATATGCGCGAATGTTGTCCCCCTCCCTTCCCCTCTTTTCCCTCCCTCTGCAGGTTACATCAGAGATCACAGCCGAGGTGTGGCGAAGATCTGAAGCCTTGCCATATCTGATACACGAAGCAGACTAGCGCCGCAAGGTGGCACCTAAACACGCCCACAAACTACTCACGTAGCTAACGAGCCCATAAATTTAGTATGATCTGATGAAAAATGATCACCCTTAACCCATGCTGCACGAATGAACCCATGTCACGTATGTTCGAAACTATGAGAGAATGTGCGTGTGTGACTGAAGCGTTGACTCAACTGGTCGAAGGACCAAGAATGCAAGAAAATGCGACACAGTGGTACCCTTTTTTTCCTCTTTCTCAAAGCATGTCCCCTCTACCCTGTCTAATGCTCGTCCGCCTCAAACTGCATGCTTTCAAGATTCTAACACAGACCCGTAAATGCCCTTTGCTGTGTAATGCATTAAATAGCCTTTCTTAAATACACTGCCACTCTCCATGTCGCACGTGTACTATTTAGCCTGCTGTTGCTCTCTCTCTCTCTCTCTCTCTCTCTCTCTCTCTCTCTCTCCTTCACACTCCCACTCTTCCGAGCGATTAGCTCCGAAATTGGCATACTGCCACCCCTAGCGCACCACCCAATTGGCTCCAAATACCGCCAGTATTTGCACAAAACTTGTCTGTAATAAAATCACCATGAGACCGTGTCACTACATCTCCTTTCTGCTAAATTGACGAAACCAAGAATTGACCATAAGGGAAAGGACAGGTAAGACGACTGAGGTTCCCTAATCTGACCCATAATAAGGGAACTACATGTCAGCGGCCCCTATGATGAAATAAAATGTCTCAGATGACGCGACCTTCCCCGTTCCGAATTGTCACAACCCCCAAACCATAAAGGTAATCGAAACCTCCCCATCTTCCCAGGACGCACCCAGTATTGTGTTCAGTTGCCCCAGATAAGAGTTTTTAACTATCCTCCACCCCCGATTGTAAAAGATGAGCCGACTTACAACTAACGCAGGCCAGCTGTGGTTCCTAGAAGTGATTTTTGATAGGCAAATTTCAGAGTTTGGAATTCGAGAAATGCCACTGAACGCTCACCAACCGAACTGTGGCCTTCTGCCGATAGTACCCTTATAACCCAAAAAGTAAGGTGATGTCCCCCCCCCATCGCAGTTTTCCATGTCCCTAACTATTTTCCCATGAGACCCCTGTCTGTTCTAATTTAGTAATCAGGCCGTGAGAGACTGCATAGGAACCAGAATGATGGTTTACAAAGTTAAAGATTAGACCGAAACGAAGAAAATCATTGCAATGAATCTTGTGGAAAGCGAAAATGTTTAGTTAAAAGGCAGGATGCATTTATAAAATGAAAAATGTTTAGCCTATGTTCGTCCCTCAGCGAGATACCTATTAGTACCATGTTGATAGCTCACAACACCCTTTTTAAATATAAACCCCTAGAGAACGGTATAGCTTTGTCAGGCTTGTGTTACGAAGGTGGGTCTCCATCAGATGAACTGTCGAAACTGTAATAAATAGTTGTAAAGGAAAGTCATAGTAAATCCAATAGGCCCATCACCGGCCATTTATATGTTACTTGTGAACCTTAACGTCTTCATTTCGTGCCTGGAGCTGGAAGAGAAATAGACTTATGTGTTTACCTTCCTCTACCAATTCTCTAAAGACTGTCTTTTCGAACTCATTTAAGGGTACGACTGTCGGAGGAAAGAAGAACCGGATGTGGGAGCACGTGGCCTGACTACAGATCTTGGAACGCCTGCGACGTTGGCCGAGGCGAGACCGCGACAGAAAGGAGCTGCAGGACGAGGCACTATTTCCGACAAAGTGAGAGGAAAGGGCTAACCTGATGCCCCTGCCTAATGTTCAAATGTGTGCCGAAAGGTCCCCGCTCCCTAAACTCGGTCATGAGCCCGCCAACCTGAAATTTTCCGTTCCCCTAGTCTGTCCTCGGTCTGGCCTTCGGTCCATCCCCCTTTTTCTCCGACCTACCCTATGGACTATTTGTACACTCTTTTTCCATCTGAACTTTCTTGACTATCGACTCCTAAAGACACAGGGCGAAAAAGACCTTTTTGACCAGAAGCGCGAGGAAAAGGTCGTGCCCTGCAACACGGGACCTAGAATAGAGCTGGACTCTTAGCTCCACCACCGGTGCTCCACAGCGCCAACAAAGGACGACAAACAGTACTGAGAACTCATTAACTTCGAACATTGACACCCTCAATCATCGTTTCTGCTACGTCTCGTTTCTTTCCCAGCCACCATTGTATTGATTATGCTCTAGCCAAATATATGTGGAGCCCGTATATAATAACCTGTATGCAATGTACTCACTGCTCGCCACAGAATCATTTTTGTATTACATTACTATGACTTTCCTGCTAACAAGTTTATCAAAGTTTATCAATAGACCCGCCTCCTAAAACTAGAGATCTTAAATGTAATGTTTACGACTCCTTCACCTGGGTTCCTACTGCTTTTTTCTTATGCCCACCATAATAGACTTGAATAGGAAATAGATCAGCAAGATGTCTTGAATATGTTAAAGGGAGGACTGTGGAAAATTAGTACGGTTTGGTGAACATTATCTGCGCCATCTTGCCTTTTCCCCTGATGCCACACTTTTGTCGTGCGCGCCCGCCATTTTAGGTGCCTCGATCAGGACCATCCCTCTTGCATGCCACTGGCCCCCGACATAGCCCTTCGCCCTCACCAAGCCTGCACGCTGACCAACCCCCCCCCCCTCGCTCGCACATGCTTTTGAGTCATAAACCCCTCTTCAGCGCAGCTCTGCCTCAAAGCCCCATCCTGTTCCCAGCGCGACCCCTCCCTTCATTCTTTTTATAGCCCCCGGCCCTTTGATACAAAAACCCCCTTTTGCTGTGCCCGTTTGTCTTCCTTGCTCCCAGGCCAACACCTAGCTCTGCCGATACTATTCCTCGCCCCTCTCCGTACAGTAGGAAGCTTCCCTCATCAAAGGACCCCCGAGTTGATCAAAGCCCCCACCCCTCGAGATCCAATCGAACCTCCCACATTCCATGAATCGGCGGAATATCCAGCTGCGCGATAACCATCACTTGTTGTGACCGGGGTGGGGACTTCTACTGTAAATGTGTGTGGGAACGGGCCCGAGGGGGAGATCCCGGGAATGTCTTTCCGTACATCAAAGTATTGACGAGAATGTGTTACATGCAATAAAGTGACAAACTTGTGTATAAGAGGCCAGGCCTCAGAGATGCGGGTAGAGCACCTCATGATGATACCTGCTGTCTGATTTGTTGTGTTCTCCTCCGGAGAGAATAAACCTTGTTTCCTGCTTTCCAGTCTCCAACGCCTGCCTCTTCATTGATTAATAATTCGTGGGTTACAGAGGCAATACCGCCGGGCAAATATCGATTGTCCCCGACCTTAGGTTTTACACAATCTGATAGAGCATGACTTCCTCCTGCATCCTGAAACAAACTGACAAGTCTAGAATCCTGCTTCAAACAACAACTCACAACTAGCCCTGAGTGGAGTTTGCAGAGTTCTGCTATGTGAACTTTGTGAAGTGACCAAAAAACTCAGCTGGCTACGCATAGTTTCGCAAGCGGCAGAGTACGATATGTCGTGCTGCTCGCTCTACTCTTTAGCGTCTGGTGTTTGTCCCATGCTGTAAAAACAGCACAAACCTCACCACGTGCATCCAAGAGGTTGTTGCTGCTTTCTACCACTCAAGTAGATGCTCTACTCTAGCAGCAGCCTTCTCAACGCAAACAGATGTTTTGTCAACGCGAGTTGTAGCGACCAGGCATGACCGTCTGTGTTGAGATATCTCACTGGGAGGCAGTCTGGAGAAATATTTTCCTCGCTCACTGACTTAATGTTGACGAGCCCTGTAAGAGGAAAAACTCCATTCTGTGCAGCTATGCGGAGTTTGTGGGAACTCTGCACTCTACACAGAGTGGGAATAACTCAGAGAGTGAAGCAGAATTTAACTCCCAGGTCTGCTCACAACTAGAATCCCACAACCATAAGGTTCTAGACACTGATTCTACACTGTGTCTTAAAGAAACACCAAGATAACACTTCACAACAAGCAACTTATCAAAGCTTTTTGTTCATTACGTGTTGGGATTTGTAGTCCTGCTTGACCCTTTATAAAATAAGGACTCTAATGAACCAAATGCAGAGAAACTGTATGGCCTACACACGTATGGAACAGAGAAACTTGAGAACTCGGGGATGTAATTCCGGTCTGCATCATATCATTGCTAAAGAAACAGCTTGACTCCATGATAAAAAAGTTTAAATCAATCAAGACCAATACTGATGTGATCCATACTGGCATCGTAGTCATGAGCAGTGGCTTCAGGTAAACTGTTTTCCAGGATTATACAGAAGAAAAACAGGATCAGCAACCTAGCAGAGTGCCCCAAGATTCCTTTAATAAAGGCATTCACCATAGAACAAATAGGAGTAGACATGATATCACTGACTTGGAAACTCGGAAGTAGAGGGTGAAATATTCAGATCCTATATCTTAAAGAAGACTTTCAAAGAATTCAAATCATTATGAGGAATTTCTCAAGCAGTACATACTTAAAGTCATGGGTGTACATCTTGATAGCAAATTGGAGATCAAATAAGCTCATTGGATTCTCACACACCCAAAGAAAAGCAAATTGAGGAATGCCTGTGAAACTACTGTTATTACATACTAATCTGACTCTTTTGCAAGGTTGTATGTAGGAACAGGGATTCAGGGTGGTGAAGCAGGATCACAGTGATTACCTAGAATTACACTACCTGTAAAGGTTTTACAAAATGGGATATCCTAGGTTCAAACCCAATGGTCGGTAACTGCAAAATCTCCCCAGAAGCATCTTGTACCTTGCTGTTTTTTATCAACCACTTAGTGCCCCAGGTCTCTACACGGTATAAGAAGGTACTGATTATAGGGAGCCTCATTCTTCATGTCAATAGCCCCTTAGATACTACTTTCATGGATTTTTTTCAGGAAACCAATGGGCACATGCATCAAAGGAAATTGCATTTGCAAATGGTGCGAATTGCAAAATTCGGCCGTTTGCGAATTCCAATCCCATTTTTGGGATGCATTAACATTTTTGTAATTTTAGCAATTTAAGAAATCGCAAAATTGCGATTTCTTAAATTGCGATTGCATTTAAGGAATCTCACATTGAGATTCCTTAAATGCAATGCATCAAACTCTAAAAATTTGCGAATTCGCAAATAAGAGGAGCAAATTACCTTGAAGTTGACCTTCATGGTAATTTGCGAAAACTTTGAAAAATGCACTAAAGTGCATTTTTCAAAGTTCCATTTTACACACACACATGCCCTTGGGGCATGTGAGTGTGCAAAATGAACTTCTAAGCAGATTTCAGGGGTGCAACAGGGTGTCCTTTGGACACCCCTGCACCCTTGAAATTGCATTCTTAATTTGCGAATTTCTAATGGTGAATTGCAAATTAAGAATGTCTTTCCATTCATTACTATGGGCCTCTAGGCCCATAGGAATGGATGGGGAGGTATTCCTTAATTGCAATTCCCAATTAGAGAATCGCAATTAAGGAATTTTAAGAAATCGCTATTTTTTTAGCAATTTCTTGATGCATTGCAGTTTGCAATTCTTTAATTGCGATCAGTGTTCCCAGCAACGTGCGCGGCCGACCGCGTGCGCACGTCTGTTTCTCCAAACGCGCAGTGCTTCATGTGGAGCGCGCACCCACAGCACATCCCGGAAGATCATTCGCGGCGCCATTTTTATAACGTGAGCTGCGCGAAAAAGGATCATTTCCTGGTTGTGGTGGCTCCTGCACTTGCTGTATTTCCTCCTTAATGAAGTGCGGCTGGGGGCTGTTGATGGGCCATTGTGAAAATATTTGTTAATGGCAGCACCGTGATGCTCTGCAATTAACATCACTATTTTCACAATGGCCCGCAATCAGCCCGCAGCCGTGCTCCTTTAAGAGAAGAAATGCAGCAAGTCCAAAAGCACGACGTGTGATGCATTTCTTCTCTGAAAGGAGCACAGCTGCGGCCTGATTGCGGGCAATTGTGAAAATATTGATGTTAATTGCAGCGCATTGCGGTGCTGCCATTAACAAATATTTTCACAATGGCCCGCAATCAGCCCGCTAATAAGGTACTGGGTAAGCTTTTAACCTTGAATGGAAAGTTTCACTGTCAAACAGCACTACGTGATGCATGCTTTATTGTACTGATGTTTATGTCTACTCCGTTGCTTCTCATCTGTATTCTAATGGTTCACCTGTGACTGCTTGGCTTCTGGGACAATATTGAGTTTGCAGTTTTTCCAAAGAAAAGCGGAAAAATGCGAGCGCTATAGAAAGAATACTATTGTTTTTTTTTTTTTAGAGTAAGGAAACTAGGGTGAATATTTTAGACTAATGTCTTAAGGAAGAGTTTTTTTACTGTAACAAATATTGTTTTTTTTACCATCTTTACATGTTATTTTCATTTAGCCCCACAAAAGGTGTCCAAATCAAGATGGTTCGATTCTTAAGGTGAACCAACTTTCTTTGCACACTTTAAACACGCACAGTTTTGGCTGCTAGCTTTCAGCGCTACACCGGTAGGCAGCCCAAAAATATGCATTGTTCCATATTCTATTAGGTTATCACCGTATTCACCTGTATACAGCCCTTATAAGAATCAATCTCAGTGCTGTAGAGGCACTTTTAATAATCGATTGATTCTGCGCAGTGAAGTACGGGCATTGAAATTTGACCAGGTGTACGCCACGTTGTAGTTTGAGAGAGATAAAGCAATGTCTTTCGGCTTCCGAACTGGGTTTCTCGAGAGTGGAACACTTTATTGGGCCACAATGAATGTTCTGTGCTGAGATCGTTTCACCAGCCTTTAACTCTTGTATTCGCTGGGAGATAGATGATATGACAAGCAGCTGAGGTAAAATGCGGTGACTCATGGTGGTTATGAACATTCCATATACCAGAGATGTCCTTAGCAGTGCAGCGCTACACAGGGCAGGTCTGGCATATTGAGGCAGTGTTTTAATTCACACCCGGAAAGCACATGCCCCACCCCACCTGCCCCACTCCTTTAGGCTGCTGCTGCCGCTGCTGCTGTTGTGCACTCATAATAGTTTAAGATAGGAGGTGCCTTTAGAAATCAGTGAACCTTTTCACCCCACCCCTGCCTGCAATGGAAAAATAAAGCCTGTCTTTTCCACTTTAGAGAAGTGCGCACAGCATGTACAGTGCTGAGTCTTGTATAAGTTTACAAAAAACAATAGAGTTGCCAACCTTCACTTCTGTTTTTTCATATGATAGGTCTGAGAGTGGAAACGTATCTGGTGTATTGGAATAATGACAAACAGGATTGGGACCGTATAGGCCTAGGGGCTATTTTGGGGAAATTTTGAGGATGAATGCTAGAGAGCAATGGAATGGGACATGGTAGGAGGGCAAAAGAGACCCAAGGGAAGTGTATGGGACGTCACATGACTGACATACACCTAAAACCAGCCAAGACTTCTGGCTGGTTTAAGATAAATTAGTAATAGCAATTATTTTGTTCTCAATATTTAATATTGGAAATATTTCAATCCTGAAATTGTGAGACTGAATTAAACATTACTGAGGACTGTGGAAGGGGTAGTGGTCTTCAGAGTGACTCAGTCTCTTCTGTTCTGTTCACTGTGTGTTGGAGGTGTATGCCCTTTTTCCACCACATCTCCTTCATCTGCATATCTTACTCCCCATCTATTTCCTCTTCACCACCCTCTTTTTACTCTTTACTAAAGGCACTTCCTCGCATCTTCTTCACTTCACCACCCCAAACACAACGCAACCACTCACCTGGAAACACTGCAATTTCTTTTACTTTCACCATATGCAATATTTTAACAACTGTATGCCTCCATCACACACATTTGGACTGAATCACAATTGCAACTAAAGTATGTGACCATTGTCTGTGTGCCTTTCAGAGGGGCCAAGGATTAGATGACCACGCATTCTGAACACCTGTTTAACCCACAGACGAGCACTGTCAACCTCCAATCCAGACTTATCTATTGTTGCCCATTATGAGCACATGGAGAACTCTGTTTAAAGTATGAACTATAGAAGAGTAATCTGCTACACTGAAAAAATACAAAAAAACAATACCCTGGAATTAGATAGCACTCTTACGGAATGCAAGATTAAGTTAAATACAGAAAATAAAACAAGCATTGGCATAGCTAAAAGGTCTCGCCTTTGGACCCTTATAAGTATTTAGTTATGCAGTACGATATCCTTGGTGCAACAACATCAACTGTTGCATGGCTAAACACTTATAAGGTCCCAAAGGCGAGACCTATTGGCTATGCCAATGCTTGTTCTCTAGGGCAGCTGTGTCCCTGCGGTGGGCATTTCTTTTCACCGCCCGGTGGTTTCTGGGAGCTGTAGTTCTAGGTCACCTCATTGGAACTCGCTTCGGATGACTTAGTTGGTGATGCTTTTGATGTAGAAACATAGAATAGAGGGGACAGTAGAGAAACTCGTAAGAGGCATGACCATAAAGGGACACGTTAACATGTTATGGCTGGGGAGCTGGACAATGGGCATTGGAGGGGAATGAGCTCAGTGGTATGTAGGGAAAGACGAAAGGTAGCTCGGAGAGGAAGAAAAGTGTACGGTGGGGAGTGAGCCAGAAGGGTGGCAGGGGTGGCCCTTAAAAGAAGCACTGAAAGAGTATAACAGGTGGCTAAAGATGATCATGAGGAGGAAACTTAAGAAGAGATTATAAAAGCCGGGGTAATAGGTGGAGCAGTGTCGACTGCAGGCGTCTGAAAAAATGGATGTCAGCAAGAAAGTTGAGTTACGAGAAAGCGGAGATTTGAGCATAAAGCCCTAGTAACCTTGGTGGGGATGGTGAGCGGATTGTGTTAAGCGTTTGACACTGGGATGAAGACGGGGGCGCAAAGTGGAGGATAAATAAATGAGTGATAAGGGGAGAGGTAGACTTACAAGGGGGTTTAAAGACGGTATAGGTTGTGGAGTGGAGAGAGAGTTCCGAAGAGAAATAGGTAAGGAAATGAGGTGAGGGTGTATGGAGGAGGTTTGGTGGACAGAGGAAGTGTAGAGGACAGTAGATAACCACAGCAAGAGTTACTAGGCTTCCACAAAAATGAGCATTTACGATATTGTAAGAACCCTTCGTTATAGAGCCAAACTCAAAGTTAAGGGGGAGGGGGTTTTCTGACTTGTCACTTGACAAAGGGTGCATAATGCTGCCACCATAGACGAAGGATGGCAGGATGTTCCTCCCAGTACGTACTATCAAGGAAGCAAGCATCAATTACTAGAGAGACATTAGTCTAAGTTTTGTTATTGATCTCTGGATATGGCTCTTCCTTCCAGTCTCTTGCTGTGGAGCTTCTGATAGAGCGAGTTTCAGAAATGCATTCATTTCAACTCGTGAAGTTACACTTCCATAAACGATTAATAATATTAACAATGATGTGTGTTATATGTTTATTAATTCAACCTAGATTAAAGTTGCACACACGAATACATGGGAATAACATTATGTGCTTTATGTTGCAGCAAGTATGTTTTTGGAAGCTAATTAATTGATCTTGTTTGTTTGTCTATTTGTCTTATTAATAGCGACTATTTAATTAATGGCATGTGCTTATTTTTGTATGATTTTGTCTATGTGGTGTGTCTTTTATTCTATACAAGTATGCGGAGAATCCTACTGGACTAAGTGAAGAATGGTAGATATAAATGCTGCTTTATTTGTTTGCTTCTGCTAGGTAATTTAGAATAAATGGGTTAATTATTAGTGGTGATGGGTGGGTAACAGAACGAATTTCATTTCTTGCATTAATTATTCTTTTATGTTTGTTTATATACTAGTTAACGTGAAAACGTTTTTGAGGCCTAGTACATTCGTGATTGAGAAAAATTCTGCTCGGAGAAAAGCAAGAGTCCAAATGTGGTCGAAGTCCCTGCCAAAAGTTATTATTGCAACGAAAAGTGAAACGTGATGAGCTGACTGTTCTTTAGTCAAGCAAGGCCAAGGCCAGGAACCGGCAGAGGAGTAAAACAAACTGAGGAAGCTACGAACTATAATGTTGCAAACTAAAGGAAGCCTCGTAACTCGAAAAGCAAAGAACAATGGACTCTAAGAAAGAGACGGAACTAAGGTTCAGAAAATGTGATGACATGATGGCCTGTCACTTGACAGCCAATCGGACTCCAACTTGAGCAGAAAAATATAAGTTTTCATAGATTAGTTTAGCATAGAAAGGTATAAAAACTCTTCCCCCGGGGAAGAGTTTGCTGCTTCTTGGTGACCTTTAGATGGGAGCGTCGTGCTGACGGACTTCTCTTGGAACACGTAAGAGACATTTAGAACTCTAAAGAATTTTAACCTTTATTCTTTTATATAGCAAGAGTAGTCAGGAACCTACAATTTTAATGATGTCGAACTGCTATTTTCTATTAAAATTTTACTTTTAAAACTTACTTGAAACTGTCATTACCAATTTGCAAAGTTTTTAATAAAAACGCTTTAATAAAAATCCTAATGCACTTTACAAATATTAGTTAATAAAACATACTTTGAAATTCAAGCTGGCCTTGTTATTTCATGAGTTTAGGTTACCATTAGCAGATTTAATCGCCTCAGTGGCTTAATTAATCATAGGGTTTGTTAAGGTGTGATGAATTTGTATTACTGCAGTTGTATATAAATGTATATATTTTGTGAATAGGTTAATTAGGTCACATGATTCATTTGATCATAATATGTCATGTTAGTTTATGGGCCTTACGAATAAATTATAGTAAATGGTAGGTATTGAGGAGTTGGGTAGCGTTGCTTATGACATATTTCCTATAGGCCGCTGGATCAATTTCCTGGTAGCAGAATTGATGGTTGCTATGGTAACCAACATGCTACATGGTAGTTGCATAGGATCGATGTTTAACATATGTTGAGTTTGTTCACTTTTGTTATGTGTAGTCGAAAGGTTTTTTCCTGCAGTGTGAAAATTCCTAGTGGTACCGGTACAATGTGGTGTAACAAGAGTGAAGTTACACAGTGCATTTGTTCTGTTTCAGAATAGTGATATTACTATATATCACAAGTGTTGTGGTCGTACAACACGTGTTAGGGATTTAGGTGTGTCAGATTGAGTGTATGTATAGTGAGGATTATCTATAAAATTTTGGCTTTGAGTATAGGGACAGAGAGCCCGTTTTTAAAACTCACTGTGAAAAGAGTAATAGTATATATTCGAGCTTGTGTGAAGGGTAGAATAACGTCGTTTATTTTGCTAACGATTCTGGAGTTCTATGGCTGGTTAAAGTCCTGCCAAGAATTTTGTGTACATGTAATTTTCCGTTTGAAAGTGCATAAATGATTCAGTAATTCCGTTCGAGTCAAACTTTGAATTACTACTTTATGTGCATTCAGAGGGAAATGAGTTCGTTATTACCTGTTTGAAAGGTAGGGTAAAAGTTTACTTTATCGATGAATGTATATTCTGTGAGAGTAGCGTCGTCTATTCCACGCAAAGAATTCTTGAATGTCTGTAAAAAACTGTTATTTTAAGTTAGAGAAACAGACAAATGGTTTGTTTATTTTGTCGTTATTAATTGAATTTTCATTGAAAAGGTGTTCTTAAAATGGTGCTGTGAAAAGTTTTTGTAAAGGAAGGGTGAGCGCAGGGAGTGAGACGCGAGAAACCGCAGCGGCTGTGTACGTCACGGGTCCGCACTGTGATTGGGTAACATACGTCACAACTGTTATTCTGATTGGCTCACGTGACTTTAACGAGCTAGACGCTGATTGGCTTTTGTAGAAAGCTCTGTTTTTACTGGTTGAGCAAGATGGTGACGTAGCTCGAACCTCATTGGTCTGTTGGTGTGTTTCGCGCACGGATTGGCTGAATTTGCGGAACATACAGGAAGTGTTTACGAACATTTCAAATAAGTGAATTTGATTTTTAAAATGAGTTATTTCTACAAGAAAGTTGAGAAAAAGCCTACGTTATTTCAGAAATTTAAAATTTTATTTCACCCTATAAGAAAATTGAAACGCGAGGTGGAAAATTACTTCATAAGTACAAAACACCTGCAGCGTATATGGAAGGTGAATATGGTTATCACACCTGCTTATGGTTTGATGTTTGGAAATATTACACTAAAGATGACGGAGTTTTAGCTTGGCCGGATGATGGTTCATTTAACACAAGAATTTTGAGAAACTTAAGAGAAAAAATGACAGCTCTTGTTCCAAAGCCTAGACCGACACAATTTGAAGCATTAGTTGAATGGGAGGATGAGATGTTTCAGCTTCAGAAGGAAGCAAATGGCTTAATAAGACCTCCTAAAACATCGATTTATAAACGAGAGACACATGAGGATAGAATGCGTATGTGGAGACAGACAGACATGTGTGAGGGTCTTTATGTAATTAAGGAAATGGTTTCAGGAATACCAGGTGAAAAGAATACTCAAAAGAAAAATAATACTGTTGTAGAAAGCAAAACAGAAGATGCAGTCCTAGAAGAAATTTATAGTACAAATAAAAAACAGACCCCATCAAAACCAGCTTGTTCATGGTCTACTCCGATGGTTTCTCCAGGGACCACACCGAGTGCACCTCCATTAAATGAAGAATCATCTAGATTGTATCCCAATAATTCTGAATCTTTTGAAACACCTGAAAGGTTTGAAACAAGAACTAATTCTAGTGTCTACAATGAGAATAGAAATTCTTCTGAAATCCCAATGAGAAAAGAAGCCCCTAGAAATTTAATTGAAACTAGGAGAGATGAGGAAATTGCGAACACATCAGACTACTTACGATCAAAAGAGGAATTAATTCGACAATTATCAAAGGGAATGGAAGCGGTAACAGTTCCAGTAACGATTGGTCCTGTTCAGCCTGTTTTTGATAAAGGAGAAATTAAACAAACAGGATTGACAATTCCATTAAATGCAGAAATTCAGAAAGTAGCTGAAAAATTTTATTCGGAATTAACTGAAATACATCGTGAGAAAACAAAAATGCCTGATTTAACTTTTAATGAAGGCTCATTAAACAGAACACCAATAGGTGCAGAGTCAGATACAGAATCATCAGAAAAGACAGAGTTCATTTCTAAACTTGATGTTGCAAAACTAAAAGCAGATTTAGAGGAGTTAATAATTGGCACAATTGGTCCTGACAGTTTGAAGTACTATCGGGATGATGAACTTCTGTTCATCAGTAAAAGTATTCAGTGGAAAACTAAAAACAAATATGATCAGTTGGAGGAATTAGCTGCAGAGTTAAAAGTTTGATTTGAGTAAACAGAAACATTTTGGAAAACATTACAGATTAGATTTTACCGAGAAGGATATTGCGAATTTTAATACAATGGGAAGAATCATGCACATAAAATAGTTGATTGTGTACATCAAAAGGTTGGGTGATCTGAGTAAATGAAGAGTGAAATGGACCAAAAAGAAGGAAGATGAAAGATTAGAAAAACTATCTAGACAGCTTCCAATGAGGGAAATTGCTGGGGGTGGATATGTTCATGTTCCATGGTCGAGACAAGATATTCTGCTTTTTACAAATGATTTTCCTCGGCTGAGGGAGAAGCCTGTGGAATGGTATCGACAGGTAGACAGGTTCATTAAAGTTTCAAAAGTTCTGTGGATTGATCTAGATGGATTCTTTGACATAGTTGTCCCATCAGATCTCTGGACAGAATGTAAAATTGCTGTGAATTGGCCAAAAGTTGAACCAGAGCGAAACAAAGAGACAGGTGCTCCAGCATCTGAGGTCATGGATCTATATGATAAAGTGATTTATTGGTTGAAAAAGAAAATTGCCCCAAAAGAAGTTGATTGGGTAAAAATAGACAGAACGAACCAGGAACCAAAGGAGTCAGTTCATTCATTCTATGAAAGGTTACTACTGGTTTTTAAACAGTACAGTGGCTATGAAAAATTAGATGAAAAGGATATGAGCCACTTTATTTACAGATTTGTTTATGGTCTTAGACCTGAAATTGGAGAAATGATCAGGAATAATATTGCTGGATGGCAATCAAATTCAGTTGATGATATTTTAAGAAAGGCAAAATACTGCAGTGATGAGTTGGAAGCAAAACAAAAGAAATTGAAAGAGAAAGCAATGTGGGCTCAGGTAAAAGTAGCAGAACATCAAATTGCAAATCTTGAAAATAAAAATGTAAATTTTGTTCAGAACCAGAGTCAGGGAAAATTTAAAAATAATTTCAACAAGCCAAAATTTAATGTTAACATTGAGGAATTAAAACAGAAGTTACGTTGCTTTAATTGCAGCGAAATTGGACATTGGAAGCGCGAGTGTAAAAACCCGCCCAGAAATTTTAAAAATGCAACATTAAATCCACAGATGCAGAACGATATAGATCTGCAGCAACAGCTACAGCGACAGTTGAACGACTTGAGTCTTCAGCAACAGCTACAGCGACAGTTAGTAGATCAGCAGAGTCAGATTCCTCAACCTCCTCTTCCTAACTGCGGAGTTGGTCAAAGGTATAACCAAAGTACAGGATTCAGACGGAAGTGATCAGGTAATAGGAGCTCACAGACCAAATGTACAAAATGCATCAGGACAATTTTTGATAACAGGAAATCAAGGAAGTGATTCTGACGACTGCTTCTGACGGTGCCCGAGAGAGGAGGAAGAGTGTGTAATTGGAGCCACTCTTGAGGTTGACCAGTCTGGTCCATATGTAAATGGAAAGGTGAATGATGTTGAAATCACTTTTCTTGTGGACACTGGTGCTACCCGTTCTACTGGTAGATCAGTGGAAATTGAAAACCTGCCTCTCTCTGGGGAATCCATCCAAGTAGTCGGTGTAAGTAATCAACAAATTAAGACAGATCTGACAGAACCTGTTAAGGTGGAAATTGGCAATTTTAAAGATAAACACAGATTTGTAGTTTGTGATAGCAGCCCAGTAAACTTGTTGGGGAGAGATATATTGTGCAAGATGAATTTGCAGAATATATTGCTCACCAGAAGGAATTGAATTACAAACAATGGAGGAAGATGGGCTGTACAAATTAACCATGTTATTGGTGGAAGCAGAAGAAGCAGGATTTTTCCCTGTGTTTGATAAAGAAAATGTGCCTAGTGAATTAAAAGAGACAGTCAAAGCAGAAATTTGGGATTTAACAGGAAATGAAATGGGTTTGATGAAACATGTAGACCCAGTCAAAATTTCAGTAACACAAGGAATAGATTTTCCAAACATTCCACAATATAAAATGAAAGCTGAAACAATTGAGGGTGTCATTCCTGTGATTTAAAAATCCATCAAGCAAGGTGTTTTGAAAGAAATTGAGAGCAGTCCTTGTAATTCACCGATTATGGGGATCAAAAAGCCAAATGGAACGTACAGGATTGTTCAGGATTTGAGAAAGGTTAACCAAATTGTTGTTCCTTGTTGTCCTGTTGTTCCAAACCCTGCAGTCATTCTTTATCAAATTCCACATGATGCAGAATGGTATACTGTCATTGATCTTTGCAATGCGTTCTTTACTGTTCCATTGCATCCAGAAAGTCAGGAAATCTTTGCGTTCAGATTCCAGAGTAGGACCCTCGCATGGTGTAGAGTTCCTCAAGGGTATACAGAGAGTCCTTCTATCTTCAATGAGTTGTTAAAGAAATCTTTGGAGGATCTAGATTTACCGGGTCGATCAACTTTGGTACAGTATATTGACGACCTTCTAGTGGCAGCCAAAACAAGAGAAAACTGTGTTACAGGTACAATTACTCTTTTGAATCATTTGGCAGATGAGGGACATAAAGTGTCTCCGGCAAAATTGCAGTTTTGTAAACAAGAAGTAAAATATCTTGGTCATAGAATTGCGAAAGGGATCAGACAGGTTACAATTGAGAGAATTAAAATGATTCAGGGAATGCAACCTCCAAAAACACAAAGACAGGTCAGAATGTTTCTGGGAATGGTTGGTTACTGTCGTCAATGGATTAGTGGATTTTCAGTAATTGCAAAACCACTGCAAAGATTGACAAAATCAGACATAAAAGATCCGATTGTCCTTACTGAAACTGAGTTGGAAGCTTTTGAAAAATTAAAAAGAAGCTTATGTGAAGCTCCAGCTCTGGGCATGCCAGATTATGAGAAAGATTTTGAACTGTATTGCAGTGAAAGGGAAGGATGTGCATTGTCTGTGTTAATACAGAGACATGGAAATTTGAGAAAACCTATTGCTTATTTTTCAGCAGTACTTGATCCAGTTGCAAAGGCATTGCCAGGTTGCTTAAAAGCAGTTGCAGCAACTAGTGTGAGTCTTGAGCAAAGTGAGGGAATCATAATGGGGTTTCCTGTAAAAGTCTATGGGCCCTATGTAGGTCGGTCGGTAACGGCCGAAAATCTGTATTTTCGGCCGTTACCGATCGGTATCGAGCCATCGGGATGTAGCAGTCGGAAAACCGCCCAAATCGGTGATAATACCGAATCGGAAAAGTTATCGAATCGTTAGAATACCGATTCAGAAAATACACAGAATCGGTAAATATACCGATTCGTTAACAAGCCGAATCGGTAAAAATAGGGATTCGGAAAAATCACCGATTCGGTAGAATACCAAATCGGAAAAAACACAGAATCGGAAAAAAATACCGAATCGTCAACAAACCGAATCGTTAAAAATACCGAATCGGTAAAGTCAGCGATTCGGTAAAATTACCGATTCGGTGTAAATCCGATTCTGTGTGAAAAACTGAAGATTGAGATGTAGGAAAGCTCTGAAATACCGAATTAGCTTCAAATTCGGTATTTAAGAGTCTGTAGTTACCATAGATTGGAATCAGGTGGTAACCAGGTGCAACCTATAAAAATGGACCCAAAATGCAATTCTTCTTGCACCATGGCGGCATTTTATGTCATTGCAAGACGGCTACAGCAGGAAGGAGAGAGGGAATGGCTGAGACAGGAGCAGGTGTATAGACAGCGGATCACCCTGTTCATGCTGACAGATGCAGAGATCCTACAGAGGTACAGGCTGGACCCAGAGACCATCTTAGAGCTCATTAGGGACCTCAAACCCCTGTTGCAGCACACCACCCCAAGGGCACACGCAATCCAAGTGCACGTGCAGGTGCTATGCAGCCTACACCTGCTTGCGTCTGGCAGCTATCAAAGTGTAGTTGCTGTGGCAGGAGGGGTGACCCAGAGCTGCCTGTCAAGGTTCTTCCACAAGTTCCTTGACGCCATGATACAAAGGATGGACCAATACATTTCCTTCCCTGCAACTCATGCAGAACTGGTACAGACAAAAGCAGACTTCTACCAGATGGCAAGATTCCCCCACATCATTGGCTGCATAGATGGCACACACATTCCGATTTGCCCCCCTGCTGACACGGAATACGTATACCGCAATCGGAAGTCACGGCACACCATAAATGTGCAGGTGATTTGTAATGCTAAGTGCGTCATCACAGATCTGGTTGCAAAATTCCCAGGGAGTACCCACGACTCCTACGTCTTCCA
The DNA here is from genome assembly GCF_964261635.1 of Lissotriton helveticus. Classification (NCBI taxonomy): domain Eukaryota; kingdom Metazoa; phylum Chordata; class Amphibia; order Caudata; family Salamandridae; genus Lissotriton; species Lissotriton helveticus. The sequence continues at coordinate 396,278,567 of NC_136057.1, forward strand.
AAGCAGCGGCATCCATGCACGGCTGACGGCAGGGGAATTTGGTGAAGGATACCTCCTAGGTGAGACACATTGACAGACCCCCATAACAAAAATAGCAGTGTGAAGTACATGTATGCATGTGAGTAATGTTACCCCTTTTCCTTCTAGGCGACAGTGCATATGCCCTCCGCTCATTCATTCTCACCCCCTACCTCAACCCCTCAACACCCAGCCAAAGGAGGTATAACCGTGCGCACAAAAGCACAAGGAATGTAGTAGAACGGACCTTCGGCATCTGGAAAAGCAGGTTCAGATGCTTGCACAAGAGCGGAGGTGCAAGGCAATATACCCCCATCACCTGCTGCAAGATGATTGCTGTGTGTGCAATGTTGCACAACCTTGCGGTCAAGAAGGGCACAGAGGTAGAGTTGTCTGACTACGAGGACCCTGACGATGGCATTGCTGTGCCACAAACACAACCTGCTGGAGTGTCTACACCAAGTGATGGCAGGTTCAGACGTGAGGAGATAACAGACAACTATTTCTGAGTGAGTACAGATGCACAGACACGTAATGGATGTGAAGAAATGAAACTTTTAAAATGTTGGTACAACGTTACAGCACTGATGTGCAACAAATGAAATGATTAACTACAATGTGGGGACAGGAAATGGGCCGGGTTGCCTCACCCACACTGGCAGTGTCATTTCCTGCTGCGCTTTGCAGACCCACTGGGATGCGGCTCCCCCCCTTCTGCATGTCCGGCTGCCTCTGCGGAGCGCCTGGAGCTCCGGCGCGGCTCGGACACTGCGCTGGCCGGACTGCTGCGGCTGCTGCTGTCCCCAGCCTCGGCCACGTCCAGGGCAGGATTCACCACTGCGTTGGATATAATGAGTGTCTCCATGGCACTGGTGATGCAGGCCATGCCCCTGGTCACCTCCGCAGTGTTTTGAGTGAGGCACTGTTCCATATTTGCCCCTTGGCGGCATAGCAGGGCTGTTGCTGCGGCAAGCCGGTTAATTGCCCGGTTTTGCACACGGGCATCCCTGCGCCTTGTGTGCTCATTCTGATCCATCTTGGCACACAGCTGTGTTATGGCAGTTGTAATGCGACCCATTCCTGTTGCAATTTCCCGGTTACTTGCCACAAACTCAGCAAATCCCTTTGTCATTTCCACCATCTGCAGGTTATGTTCACGCAATTGCCGGTGGCAAGCGAGGATGGACTTGGCCTGCATCCGCTGGATTCGCACCATGCTCCCCTCAAGCCCTTGGAAGACGGTGCCCTCCCGTGATGGAATTGCACTGCTGGAAGTGCGTGGGCGGCAGCGATTGGTGCTGGTCTGCTGGGTGGCCTGCTGTGCCACAGGTGTCACAGGTGTGGGTGCTGGTGCCTGACCCGCAGCTCCCTCCATGATGGTCAATGGGGCCACAATACTCCTCCTGGCTGGAGCTATGGCAGGTGCTGGCTGGGACCGTGTGGGTCAGTTCTCTGGTGAGTACTGCAATGGTGGGGATTGTGACAATTGGGGGGAGTGGGAAATTAAGAGGGCATGTCCTGAGTCATCCTCATTGGCCATGGCACTGCTGTCCTCCACCTCCTGCGAGGCATCCATACTGCTTGGCCCTGCCACCGCACTGTCCGCTGTTGCTGGAGCTGACACTTGTGCAGCTGCTGCTCCACTACCTGATGGCGCCCCTAGGAATAAAGTAGCATTTGTCAACTGAGCGGAAATGTCTTACTGTCACTACAATAAATGCATTGCACATGTCATTTTCATTACTCTGATTCTTTCTTAAAGTGCATTGCAGTTTAATGTGCACTGTAAATTGTTCCTACATTAGCTGTCTACATTTCCCATCATGCATTGCTCATGTATTTTGCTAGCAGTACTGGACTGGGGTTTGGCTGTACATTGGGGCCAATGGGGAGGTGGCTGGTAGGGTGTGTCATGCTGTGCATGCTTCTTACCTTTTGCTTTAGCTCTGGCTGAGCTGTCCATGTCCCCAACTCCAACCACACTCTCCGTCTCAATCGTTGTGGACATCACTTCCTCCAGTTCAGTGAGGGGGGGCGCGGGGTTCCTGCCTCCACCGGTCAGTCCTGCCTGCTTGTGGAGCTCCGCCAATTTCCTCTTGGTGAGGCTCCGGCTATCATAAAACCTCTTCTTGAGGTCATCCATGCTCCTGGGGGTCACACCAACAGCATTAACCCTCTCACTGATGGCACTCCACAGTTTCCTCTTTGTAGACTCAGGGACTGTGAGGGACAGCCTCCCATACAGCTGCCTGTGGACCCTCACCACCTCCTCCACCAATACTTGCAGCTCCATGCTGCTGAACTTCACCTTGCGCTTTCTCTCAGCCTTCTGGCTCTCAGAGCTGCTTGCCATTTCCACTGTGTTCACAGCTCTCCAAACACTCTCTCTGCTGCTCACTCTCACTGCTCAGCTCTGGCGGCCTCTCCAGAATGTTCTGATGAGTTGCACCTGCCTGGGTTGCCACTCCCTGCTAGGGTGGGGGAGGGTGCTTCCACCTCATTGGCTGCTTTCATTAGTTTCACTTTTACTTGCTTGCTGATTCCGTGTTTACCGATTCAGTATTTACCGAATCGGTATTTATACCGAATCGGGAAATACCGATTCGGTAAATACCGAATCGGTTTTGCCAATGCATTCCTATGGGCCTTTTGGGCCATACGGTTGTATTGCCATTACCGATTCGGTATCTACCAATTCGGTAAATACCGATTCGGTAAGTGTCGAAACACGATACCGAATGTTACCGAATCGGTATTTTACTGATTTTTTTTCTCTACATCTCATTTTCCGATTTCAGAATACCGATTCGGTAAAAATCGGTATTTTAAAATCGGTAAATGACTTTTACCTACATCGGGCCCTATGTTCCCCATTCTGTTGAGATTCTCCTTACAAGAAGTAAAACGCAGCACTAAACAAGTAATAGACTCACGAAGTATGAGAAAACAATTCTGGGATCAGATAATGTTTCCATAGCAAGATGTGTGAATTTAAATCCTTCTACATTGTTGCCTGATGATACTGTGACTAAAATTGGAAATGAAAATGATATAGATCATGAATGCTTGGACGTTCTGGAATACTGTACCAAGCCAAGGCAAGACATTAAAGATGTACCTTTGCCTGTTTCAGATCATGTCTACTTTGTAGATGGTTCCTGTCTAAGATCAGAAGGAGGTATTTTAAGAGCAGCTTACTCAGTTTGCACAGTTGCAGATGTTATTGAAGCATCATGTCTTGAAGGAATTCATTCAGCACAAGTAGCTGAGTTGATTGCTTTAATTCGTGCATGTGAAATAGCAAAAGGCTTGAGAATAACGATAATAACTGATAGCCAATATGGGTATGGAGTTGTGCATGATTATGGACAGCTCTGGTCTCAGAGAGGCTATATGACATCAGCAGGTTCACCAATCAGAAACGCAAAATTTATCAAAAGATTGATTGATGGCATACAATTGCCAAAAGAAATTGCAGTAGTAAAATGTGCTGCTCATCGAAAGGGTGAAGATTTTATCACCAAAGGAAATGCTTATGCAGATGAAATTGCAAAATATTGTGCAAGAAACAATTTTGCACTTAATCGAGAAAAGGTCAATGAACATGATTCAAATTCATTAATGCTAACATCAGTGGTTGAGACATGGCAGTAAGTCAAAGATTTGCAGGATGAAGCTGATGATGAAGAGAAAAATACATGGTTGAAAGCTGAATGTAGGCAGTGGGATGAGGATGGAGTTTGGACTTACAAAGATGGCAGGATAGTTTTACCAAATTGCATGATTGCTGACATGGCTAGAATGTACCATGGTCCAGGTCATATTGGAAGAGATTCAATGATTAGGCTTTTTAAGGAAACTTGGTTTAATACCAAATTTAGAACAATTGCAGAATCTCTCTGTCAGAGATGTTTGACTTGCCAACAAATGAACCCAAACAGAAAGACAGTTGTGGGAACTGGAATCATAGGACGGGAGGGTGGTCCTTTTACCAGGTTACAGATGGATTTCATTGAAATGCCCAAACACAATAGGCTGCAATATATTTTGGTGATTGTTTGTTTGTTTTCAAGGTGGGTAGAAGCATTTCCCACACGTCACAGTGATTCAATTACTGTAGCAAAATTGCTTTTCAGAGAGAATATACCAAGATACGGATTTCCTGTCACTATTGAGAGTGATAGAGGAAGTCATTTTGATAACAGATTGTTGAAATTGATTTGTGAAGCATTACACATTGAGCAGAAGTTGCACTGTGCATACAGACCAGTAGCATCTGGAGTTGTAGAGCAAATAAATGGAACGATCAAAAACAGATTAAGGAAAATGTGTCTAGTTACAGGTATAAAGTGGACAGATGCTCTTCCACTTGTTTTGATGACCCTAAGAAGTACACCAGATAAAAAGACAGGTTTAAGTCCACATGATATACTCATGGGCAGAGTCATGAGACAAGCATTTATTCCAGTGGGAAAACTGTTGAGCATTAATGACAGTGCAATTTTGGAATATTGTAAGAAGCTGTCTGACGTCGTGACTTCTGTGTCTAATCAGGTGGGAACGGAAGTGCAGTCAAGAGACAAAGTGCAATCACATGATCTGAGACCTGGAGATTGGGTGAGGACAAAAGTTCACCGAAGAAGAAACTGTCTGGTACCTAGGTGGCAGAAACCGAGACAGGTGATACTTGTAACAACAAATGCAGTGAAGTGTAGAGGTATAAAAAGGTGGATTCATCCTAGTCATACTATACCTATACCTGAAAACTCTGATGAAGAGAGTGAAACCACAGATGATTCAGATTCTGAAGAAGAAGCTGAAGAGAATCCAGATAATGAAGATCGACAGGAAGGTCGACATCTGGAAAATACATCTGTGAATGGAGATTTGACTGAAAAGGATTTAGAAGTCATTGTTGTAGACTCTGAGGATGAAGATCTGCTAGAAAAAGAAATAGCAGAAGAATCTGAAAGAGAAACAAAAGAAACTGAGGAGTCTGATCAGAATCAAAAGGAGGACCAGGAGAGTATTGAAAAGCAGAATAGAAACTCTGAAAGCAGGAACAAGAAATCAGAAGCTGGGAAGTTGAAGGTAATCGAATAAGAGGACGAATTGCCAAGTACCAGTGAGGGAAGTAAAGTTCCTAACGGAGTGAAGCTGCCGAGTAAAGAAGCGCCTGAGTCAAGAATTACAATTTCTGACAGTGACTCTGGAGAGAGTGATGAAGATGCACAAATAAGCAAATTAAGAAAGAGATCTTGGAAAAACGAATCAAATGTGACGGAGCCAAAGAAGAAAATTCTGAGAAAAGGTGATATCTGGCCAGGTGAAAAAGGAGGATTGAGATACAAATTGATAAATAGATCAAAAGAACAGGTGAATGAGATTACTAGTCAGGGGGATCCAGAAAAGAAAGCAGAGGTGGAGAAGAAAATAGAAGTTATCTCTAGAAAAACAAAGAGAATTTTGAAGCCAAATCAAAAATACAAGTCTCCTGAGTGGGCTTACATTATCATTCCACCTGTAGTTGAGATACATAGTAGCAGTCAGGAAGAAATTGAGGACTACAGTGACAATGATTAAAGTACTAATTAGTTAGATTTGAGGTTTTTGTTTTTGGCATAAGGCTGAAGAAATTGTGTTAGGTGACACTAGGTCGAAGAAATTGTGTTTAGCTGGAAAATAACTTGTGACGCAAGGTCGAAGAAAAGTTGTTAGAGGGTTTAAAAAACATTTTTTTTTAAAAAGGGGGGTGTTTAAATTTTAGGTTTTACATTTAGACATATTTTAAAAATGTTGTTTTCTTTTTCTTTTGTGATAAAGCTAGTGAAAATGCCTTTAGTTCTGAAACGTAGTACCTCGAAATGTTCCATTTTTAAAAATTGCTGCAAGATTACTCTGATGTGTATGCTCATATTAATTCTGCTCTGGTTAGTTTTAGCTGTCATCTTTCCTTTCGGGGTCGATAAGGAGATGTACAAGGTCAATATGACAAACAAAGCTTTGGTTAGTCAAGACAAACATAGTACAACAAACAAAGCTAACAAAGTTATTGATCACAGACCAGAGGCTCATCAGAACAGGTCTGTTAGTGATTTTTCTAGCAATACTTTCTCAAGACTTTTGGGTGAATATGTTAAGGTTATGAGTGTCAAAGATTGTTATATTTGTGTAAAGTTACCAGCTTCTGTTTCTGAGGGAGTGACATACAATATGCTTCCTCTTACTTATGGCATGACTTGTAGTGTGATAGCTAGCTTATTTTATCAGACAGGTCGTTTGGAGTATTACTATTCCAATTACGATGACATTTTTGCTAACCTAAAAGTTGAAAAGGCTTTAAATAAACATAAACAAGCTAAACAGATGAGGGAATTCTTTTTAGTCACTAATGAACTTACTTATGAATATGCTTAAAGAAATAATTTAACCTGCAAATTGAGAACTGAAGAAAAGACTTTCCTGAATCTTGTTGAGGAGAGAAGGGCAATTTATAAAAGAAATGAAATGGTCAAACAGACCAAATCCAAATTTTGGCAAAAGGAGGATGAAAAGTTTAATGGCAAATCTTTTGATAATGTTGCAATTCACATAGACAAACCAATTAGTGGCAAGCTTTGCATTAGAAGAGATAACACACTTTTTGATAATTATTTTGTAGGAGCTAGCAATTGTGAAGACATGGGGGGTTGGGGATTCAAAGGTGGCAAAGACCCAATTTTTCCTGGAATTTATTTTGTTTGCGGAGACAAAGCCTATTACAATCTCCCGAATCATTGGTATGGGACGTGTTTTGTTGGTCTTGTGTTCCCAAAGATTTTTCACGTTGACAGAAATGCAGAAGGTTCATTTGAAATCAATAATCATGTGAACAGATACAAAAGAGAAAGTTTCTCAGAGATTTTAGGAGACATTTTTGAAGCAGTGATACCTTTAGTAGGTATTACCTTGAATGCAGGTAGAATCAGAAAATTGTCCACAATAGTTGACAGGTTATCAACTGACACAGCTGGTAGCTTCCAATTAGTAGATACCGAGGTCATTGCAATCAGATCAATGGTAATGCAAGATCGCCTTGCCTTGGATATACTCCTAGCAAAAGAGGGAGGAGTCTGTGGCATTTTGCATGTCCAGCTGTCCAGCACTCCTGTACATATATCCCAGACGAAAGCAAAAACATTGAAATGTACATTAAGGACATCACAGAGATGCATTCGGAAATAGTCCCATTAGAAGAGAATGATTTTTCAGAACGTCTTTCCAAAAGATTTCAGGCTATTAAAACCTGGTTTCAAGAAATTGGTAGTTCAGTTCTTGGCAAGATTCTAACACCTTTATTTGTAATAATTTTTGTGATGGTTTTGATAAAAATCAGTTGTATGTTACATAAGAGGAAGAAGTACATGAAAGAAAAGAGAAGAATTTACAAAATTAGAAAGGAACAAGAGAGAGAGATAGAGCTGGAGGAATTTCGTAGAGCTCAATATGATAGTTGCAAAGAAACAGCTGAAACAAATCTTTAGAAATACTAACACAGTGAAATCAAATCATGTTCATTTAAAAAAAAAAGAATTTTGCTAAATTTTGGGTGTGGTGATTTGGAAATCACCAGATGAGGGAGTTGATGGAGCGAGTTTCAGAAATGCATTCATTTCAACTCGTGAAGTTACACTTCCATAAACGATTAATAATATTAACAATGATGTGTGTTATATGTTTATTAATTCAACCTAGATTAAAGTTGCACACACAAATACATGGGAATAACATTATGTGCTTTATGTTGCAGCAAGTATGTTTTTGGAAGCTAATTAATTAATCTTGTTTGTTTGTCTATTTGTCTTATTAATAGCGGCTATTTAATTAATGGCATGTGCTTATTTTTGTATGCTTTTGTCTATGTGGTGTGTCTTTTATTCTATACAAGTATGCGGAGAATCCTGCTGGACTAAGTGATATAAATGCTGCTTTATTTGTTTGCTTCTGCTAGGTAATTTAGAATAAATGGGTTAATTATTAGTGGTGATGGGTGGGTAACAGAGCGAATTTCATTTCTTGCATTAATTATTCTTTTATGTTTGTTTATATACGAGTTAACGTGAAAACGTTTTTGAGGCCTAGTGCATTCGTGATTGAGAAAAATTCTGCTTGGAGAAAAGCAAGAGTCCAAATGTGGTCGAAGTCCCTGCCAAAAGTTATTATTGCAACGAAAAGTGAAACGTGATGAGCTGACTGTTCTTTAGTCAAGCAAGGCCAAGGCCAGGAACCGGCAGAGGAGTAAAACAAACTGAGGAAGCTACGAACTATAATGTTACAAACTAAAGGAAGCCTTGTAACTCGAAAAGCAAAGGACAATGGACTCTAAGAAAGAGACGGAACTAACGTTCAGAAAATGTGATGACATGATGGCCTGTCACTTGACAGCCAATCGGACTCCAACTTGAGCAGAAAAATATAAGTTTTCATAGATTAGTTTAGCGTAGAAAGGTATAAAAACTCTTCCCCCGGGGAAGAGGTTGCTGCTTCTTGGTGACCTTTAGATGGGAGCGTCGTGCTGATGGACTTCTCTTGGAACACGTAAGAGACATTTAGAACTCTAAAGAATGTTAACCTTTATTCTTTTATATAGCAAGAGTAGTCAGGAACCTAAAATTTTAATGATGTCAAACTGCTATTTTCTATAAAAATTTTACTTTTAAAACTTACTTCAAACTGTCATTACCAATTTGCAAAGTTTTTAATAAAAACGCTTTAATAAAAATCCTAATGCACTTTACAAATATTAGTTAATAAAACATACTTTGAAATTCAAGCTGGCCTTGTTATTTCATGAGTTTAGGTGACCATTAGCAGATTTAATCGCCTCAGTGGCTTAATTAATCATAGGGTTTGTTAAGGTGTGATGAATTTGTATTACTGCAGTTGTATATAAATGTATATATTTTGTGAATAGGTTAATTAGGTCACATGATTCAGTTGGTCATAATATGTCATGTTAGTTTATGGGCCTTACGAATAAATTATAGTAAATGGTAGGTATTGAGGATTTGGGTAGCGTTGCTTATGACATATTTCCTATAGGCCGCTGGATCGCTTCAGCATGTGGGCTGTTGGCAAAAGGATAGGAGAGAGGCTTGTAATAACATTCACACGTTTAGGGTCTCATTGTGAGTGTTCGTTATTTTAACTGTTAATGCCACACCTGGAAAAACACTGATGGTAGGAAGCCATGGGTTTCTCAGTTACAGCCCTACAAGATTTACCATGAAATAATTATTTTTGTGTCTGCTGTTTGCCAAGACCATTTGTTTTTAATACTCTGTATATAATGCACAACAAGATAGATAATGTATTTAGTTGTAGGGGCCTCATTAATCCGGCCCTCTTCATCCATTCAAATTTCATATTCCACTATATGAATTCAACACTAATCCTTTATGGGTTCCAGAGTAGCATGCTACTCGCCAATAAAGCATATCAACACCCCATCAGGGTTACAAGTGCTATATAAATGCAAACCTTTTTCCCTTTCACCCCCCCCAACCCTTCTCAATCCAAATAACTGACTAACATATCCACCACTCAAACTACTTTCATATTTCACTATACTAATTCAACACTAATCCTTATGGGTTCCCAAGTAGTGTGCTACTTGCCAAAAAAAGCCCTTCGGAACCCCATCAGTGGTATCAGGCGCTATATAAATACAAACCTCTGTCCCTCTTCTATCCCACCGCCTACCGTTCTCAAGCCAAATAACTGAATAACATATCCACCACCAAATTACTGGCACTGTGGAAGGAGGCCGGTTGCCCCGGTTTCCTAACATATATTAGCATAGCTTTGCTGTGGTTGCAGATGCTCTGCACTGCACTTTCTCATTTCGAACATGACACAAACCCCCCCAGCTGGACTGGCCTTAGCAGGCATTGGGTGTTTGCCTGGTAGGCTAGAAGGGTGGGGTCAGTTTTGGAGCAGTGGGGGCCAGTTTAGTTACTGGGGGCAGTTTTGCAGCGATGCTGCAATATGGGCCCTCAGTAACAAAAGCACCAGTTGGGGGACCAGTTTTAAGCAGTAGTGATTGACACTTGACACCCCCCTCCAACCCCACACATGGTGGGTGGGAGCCGATCAGGCAAAACTGCCAGGGCTAATTTGGGTTCCCAGTCCGGCCCTGTCTGCACCATCAAACAGGCCTCCTCACTTCCAGTAGTTAGGTTATTTATCTGCACAATCAAGCAGGAACCCCAGTGTCAGAACCCCTGTTGCTACACCCACACACGCATTCGGGTTCTTGGCGCACATTGCCGTGGCTGGAGCGCACAGAGACCTCACACTGCCGCACACAGAGGAAAAAAATTAGAGGGAACATTGATTGCGATTCCTTATTTTTTGCAATTAAGGAATCGCAAAATGCAATATTGATGCATGTGCCAGCTACTCCTTTGGTCTGGACAAGACCGTAATTTGCTTCATGCAGGGGTCATACACTGCATATAATCCTTCCTTCTCAGAATCTTGAAACTATTACCCTCCTAGGTGGGACCAAACACTAACTGATGAATTTCATTATTGATCAATTATTATCCAGAAATTAGTGCAGGAAAAGGACTACACCAGTCTTCCAGAAGTAGAGACTAATGTAAGGCACTTGGCAGAATGGTTACAACTCACAGACACACAAGATAATCTAAGGAAGGCAGTTGACCAACTGAACTATAAGGTGGAACATCAATGCCTTTCCTTGTTAATTTATACTTTTGTGCAAGGCTCACTGGAGGCAACATTCGTCCTTTTGCATTTTGAGATGAAGAGAGCATACTATTGATTCTTGTGCTCAGCACACAGCTAGGAGATTTCAACTGCACAGCCCAACTGGCAACAGCATCTCCACAATCATTAATCAAAATTTCCCAATATTGCCAAGGAAGTTTTATCTGCCACTTTTGGAATTTTCCTCTTAACTGGAACCAACATAAGAAGACAGTGATCCCAGCCAGTCTCTGCCGCTGCGCCCAGGGTTCGGGGCCCGCTGCTGACTTTGCCCGTCTTTCTGGCCTCCCCTCATTTTAAGTATTTGTGGGTTGTGTGACTTTATTCGCCCATTGTTCTGGGTCCTGCTCTTTTCTTCCCACTGTAGCGTGTTCCTTAGCTCCCACCGCTCCCCCTTTTGCCTTCTGTTTCCCTATCCACCCCCTCCCATCCCCAGTTCCCGCCCTGCATCCCCTGCGGCCCCGCCCCCTTCATCCCCATTGGCCTCCCCGCTCCCGCCTCCCAGCTGCTCCTCCCTTCCACCTCACCATTTATGGCGGCCGCTGCGCGAAAGTAAGAGTGACCCTCTCTGCCTCCAAGCAGGGCGCTCCACACACTGCACAAGTCCACCTGCCTGCGCCAGTGATCTCAGCCAGCCTCTGCCGCTGCGCCCAGGGTTCGGGGCCCGCTGCTGACTTTGCCCGTCTTTCTGGCCTCCCCTCACTTTAAGTATTTGTGGGTTGTGTGACTCTATTCGCCCAATTGTTCTGGGTCCTGCTCTTTTCTTCCCACTGTAGCGTGTTCCTTAGCCCCCACTGCTCCCCCTTTTGCCTTCTGTTTCCCTCTCCACCCCCTCCCATTACCAGTTCCTGCCACTGTGTCCCCTGCAGCCCCGCCCCCTTTGTTCCCATTGGCCCACCCGCTATCGCCTCCCAGCTGCTCCTCCCCTCACCTCACCATATATAGCGGCCGTTGTGTGGCTGAGCCGCTGGTGCGCCGAAGGCGCGCCTATGGCAAGCCCGTCTGTGCCCATCCGCGCCTGGACCACGCCCAGCTCTAGAACCCCTGGCCCCCACATACGCCAAGTTCCCCGACTCCACTATGATGCCAGCACCCTCGACGCACTCAACCACGGACGAGAACACACCTGCAACCGGGCCACCCTGAAGCGCACCCAAGAACCCTTCACCTGCCGGACCTGCAGCTTCACCAGCATCCGGCCCACCAAACCACCAGCAAAAGAAGCCAACTACCTCAGATGCATCCTCCTCAAAACCCGCTCTGCCCACAAATACGCCGTCGAACTCTGGGACCTCCTCGACTCTACCGCACCAGACATCGCCTTCCTGACGGAGACCTGGCTGAACACCGCCTCGGCACCTGACATCACCATAGCCATCCCGGAAGGCTACAAGATCTCTCGCAAGGACCGCGCCAACGGCATTGAAGGAGGAATCGCCATTGTCCACAGGAACACCCTCAGTGTCTCGACCAACACCGACGACTCCCTCAGCACCGCCGAATACATGCATTTCCAGATTCACACCGACCCGAACACCAAGCGCAGAGGAACCCTCAACTACAGACCCCCCCGGACCACGACCACATTTCAGCGACTCCATCGCCCGACCTCATCAGCACACACGCCCTTGCCTCCACAGACTACATCCTCCTCGGGAACCTGAACTTCCACCCTGAGAACAACAACGACACCAACTCCACCTTCCTGATCGGCAACCTAGCCAACCTCAGACTCAGACAGCTCATGACAACACCCACCCACGCCGCCAGCCACACGCTTGACCCCATCTTCACAGCAAGCCCCCATGTCACCTTCAGTCACACCACCGAACACCACTGGACCGACCACCACTGCATCCACTTCACCTTCAGGAAGCCCACCACGCACCACCGCACCCAGCAGATGCCTCGTCACCACGGGAGCAAGGTCACAGAAGACCAGCTAACAAACACTCTCGCCCAGAGCCCACCAGCCAACCCCAACACGGCCGCCCACAACCTCAGACAGTGGATCGACAACTGCGCCAACACCCTCGCCCCGCTCAAGAAACCCTCCAACAGCCACACCAACAAGAAAGCCACCTGGTTCACCGAAGACCTCCAGGACTCCAAACGAACATGCCGTGAACTGGAGAATAACTGGCTCCGCGAAAGAACACCGGACAGCTACGCAGCCCACAAGAACACCACCCATTCATCAGAGCCGCCAAGAGGGCCTCATTCAAAGACCACCTGGATAACAACGCACACAACAGCAAAGAGCTCTGCAACATCGTGAAGGAATTCTCCAACCCCAGCTCCAGCACCAACAACATCCACCCTTCGCAAGACCTGTGCAACTACCTGGCCACCTTCTTCCACCCCAAGATCGCAGACATCCATGACAGCTTCAATGCCATGACTGTCCCGTCAACCACCGCCCCCACATCCACCACCTGCACCAGCCGCCTGCTCTCCTGGACCAACACCAACGACGAGGACACCAGCGAGACCATGAACACCATCCACTCCGGATCACCGCCGGACCCATGACCCCACCACATCTTCAACAAAGCCAGCACAACCATCGCACCCCACTTCCGGAAAGTAATCAACATTTCCTTTGAGACAGCAACCTTTCCGGAAAGCTGGAAGCACGCCGAGATCAACGCCTTACTCAAGAAACCCAAGGCGGACCCCAAGGACCTCAAGAACTTCCGACCTATCTCCCTGCTCCCGTTCCCGCGAAGGTCACCGAGAAGATCGTCAACAAACAACTGACCCGCTGCCTCGAGGAGAACAGCATCCTGGACCCGTCCCAGTCCAGATTCCACAGCAACCACAGCACCGAAACCTCCCTTATCGCCGCCACCGATGACATCAGGTCCCTGCTTGACAATGGAGAAATAGCGGCCCTCATCCTCCTGGACCTGTCAGCCAGCTTTGACACGGTCTGCCACCGCACACTACAAACACACCTACACGACGCCGGGATCCAAGAGAAGGCCCTGGACTAGATCACATCCTTCCTCTCTGGCAGAACTCAGAGTGTCCGCCTCCCCCCTTCCACTCCACTGCCACCGAAATCATCTGCAGCGCACCCCAGGGCTCTTCCCTCAGCCCGACGCTGTTCAACATCTACATGGCACCCCTTGCCCATGTCGTCCGACAGCAGGACCTCAACATCATCTCCTACGCCGACGACACCCAACTGATCATCTCTCTCACCAAAGACCCTCACACCGCCAAGACCAACCTCCATGAAGGAATGAAGGCCGTCGCCGAATGGATGAGGAACAGCCGACTAAAGCTGAACTTGGACAAGTCGGCAGTCCTCATCCTCGGCTCCACACCCTCAGCCTGGGCCGACTCCTGGTGGCCGACAACAGCCCCGAAGCCCACAGACCATGCACGCAACCTAGGAGTCATCCTCGACTCCACCCTCTCCATGACCAAGCAGGTCAACACTGTCTCCTCATCCTTTTTCAACACCCTCAGAATGCTCCGCAGGATCTTCAAGTGGATCCCCACCGAGACAAGAAGAACTGTCACCCAGGCCCTCGTCACCAGCAGGCTGGACTACGGAAACGCCCTCTACGCAGGAACGTCGGCCAAGCTCCTGAGGTGACTGCAACGCATCCAGAATGCATCAGCACGTCTGATCCTAGACATCCCCCGATACAGCCACCTCACACCCCACCTCAGAGACCTGCACTGGCTCCCCATCAACAAGTGGATAACCGTCAAACTCCTCATCCACGCACACAAAGCTCTCCACAAGACCGGCCCAGCATACCTCAACAGACGACTCAACTTCTACACGGCCACCGGCCAGCTCCGCTCCGCCAGCCTCACCCTCGCCACAGTCCCCCGCGTCCGAACCACGTCCTTTTCCCACCTCGCCGCCAAGACCTGGAACGCCCTCCCCACCAACCTACGACGGACCCAAGACCTACTGGTCTTCAGAAGACTCCTCAAAACCTAGCTCTTCGATCACTAGCAGCAGCACTCCCCCCCCCCCCACCCCCCCCCCCACCCCCCTCCCAGCGCCATGAGACCCTCAGGGGTATATAGTGCGCTTTATAAGTGTCTTGATTGATTGATTGATTGACATTTAACACCTTTCATCTGTGTAATAAGTGCAGAGTGACAGCTACTGTTAGGAGTAGCACAATCTGCAAGCAGCAAAAAAGGAAATTGGGAAGATGTTCACTGCCCAGTGCTTAGCATATGTATGCACATTCTCTGACTGACATTATTTGGGTGTTAAGCTTTTTCTTCAATCAATCAATCAATCAGAACATTTGTAAAACGCACCATTCACCTGTGAGGGTCTTGAGGTTCTGTGAATTCTGAACCCGTGGGTTCCATTTTGTGTATGGCAGCCATTTTGTGGTTGCCCTCACATAGGCCATGATTGTGGCTGAAACTAGTCTTTTGAGGACATGTACACCTTAGCTCGAGTTCATGCTGACTCCTGTTTGACCTGAGTGAACTGACCCTGTTGCCTGAAGCTGACCTTGTTAAACCAGTTCCTGCCCTTTAGCTGATCAAGATTGAGGATCAAAGCACAGGACATTGTAGAGTTTGGTATGCACACACACACCCCTTATCCTGCTTCTTATCTGTTTTCTCTTCCTTCTTTTATGGTCTGTTTATGATAAGGGTTGTGGTCCTTTTTATTATGGGTTTGTCCCGGCTTGTGTAAGAAGGAATGTTAGGCATTTTTTGCATGCTTTCAAAAGCTAGGACTGCCCCTTACTTGTATGCTGAAGTTTGTAACCCTAAGCATATAAAAGGCCTCTGTTTTCTGTATTCCTCAGACTACTTCATTCAGTTGCTACGGCTTCTGTGTGACGTGGCCTCACTTATTAAATTTAATAAAGATATCTTTTCATATTTTCAGCTTCTGTGCCAAGTTCTTTTTTTTATTAGTAAGTATTCCCTGAGAATGAAGATTACAGTTCTTCAGTCTCAAGGCGCTGGGGGGAGGACGGGGGGGCTGCTACTGCTCGAATAGCCAGGTCTTGAGGAGTTTTCTGAAGGTTAGCAGGTCCTGGGTCTGCCGTAGTAGGTTAGGGAGGGTGTTCCAGGTCTTGGCGGCGAGGTGGGAGAACGATCTGCCAGGGGACTGTGGCGAGGGTGAGGTCGGCGGAGCGGAGCTGATGGTTGGGGGTGTAGAAGCTGAATCGTCTCTTGAGGTATGTTGGACCGGTGTTGTGGAGTGCCTTGTGCGCATGGGTGAGGAGCTTGAAGGTGATCCTCTTGTTGACGGGTAGACAGTGCAGGTTTCTCAGGTGGGGTGTGATGTGGCTGCGGTGAGGGATGTCGAGGATCAGACGTGCAGAGGCGTTTTGTATGTGTTGCAGTCATTTCAGGAGTTTGGCCGAGGCTCCTGCGTAGAGGGCGTTTCTGTAGTCCAGCCTGCTGCTGACGAGGGCCTGGGTGACCGTTCTTCTTGTTTCGGTGGGGATCCACCTGTAGATCCTGCGGAGCATGCAGAGGGTGTTAAAGCAGGAGGACGAGACGTCGTTGACCTGCTTTGTCATGGAGAGATTGGAGTCAAAGATGAACCCTAGGTTGCGTGCGTGGTCGGTGGGTGTTGGAGCTGTTCCCAATGCGGTCGGCCACCAGTAGTCGTCCCAGGCTGAGGGGGTGGAGCCGAGAATGAAGACTTCCATCTTGTCCGAGTTTAGCTTCAGTCAGCTGCTCTTCATCCACTCAGCGACGTCTTTCATTGCCTAGTGGAGGTTGGTTTTGGCGGTGAGGAGGTCCTTGGTGAGGGAGAGGATCAGCTGGGTGTCATCGGCGTAAGAGATGATGTTGAGGTCATGCATTTGGGCGACGTGGGCGAGCGGTGCCATGTAGATGTTAAACAACGTCGGGCTGAGGGATGTGCCCTGGGGTACGCCGCAGATGATCTCGGTGGCTTTGGAGCGGAAAGGGGGAGGCGGATGCTCTGGGTTCTGCCAGAGAGGAAGGAGGTGGTCCAATCCAGAGCCTTGTCTTGGATCCAAGCGTCATGGAGGCGTGTGCGTAGGGTGCAGTGGCAGAAGGTATCGAAGGCGGCTGATAGGTCCAGGAGGATGAGGGCCACGGCTTCCACTGAGAATACTGACATTCACAAATTTTATTAAAATGGATTTCGATCTCAGCAAATATCAACAATGTTTATACAATAATAATCATTGGTGGATCCATATAAAACCAGAATACAATTTAACAATTAATAAATGAATGTTCATAATTAATTTTTTTAGTGAAGCTGTTGAAATATCAGGGAAAACCCCCAATTTTTTTAAATACCATATAACTGATTTCAAGGGTCAGGGCACTTGTAATAAATTGCAGTAATTCAAAAGGTGTTGAAATATAAAAATTCACTATTAAAGGACAAAAGAAAAATGTTCTGATGTCTTTTAAAGCGGCACAGAGATGAAGTACATTAAATACATTATGGGGTTCTCTAACTTACAGAAATTACAGATCATAGAATCCTATAGATGACCTCTCCATCTCGCCATTAATATGTTAGGGGAAAAACACCTATTCGTAGCAACAAGTGAAAAAATGTCACCTTATGAGAAATTTGATAAACGAGAAGAGATAGTTGAGCATGACCAAAACAATTATTCATAATAAAACATCTCTATGTTTTCAAATTCCTGCAGTGATCTATATTGCAGGAATAACTTAACCTAGCAACTTGAACTTTTAGAAAGTGGCGCAACCACCCTGGGGACCATAGCTATAATAGGCTCCTGGTACAATTAAAACTCTCCAGTGCATATATGCAACTTTTTGAGGAACCGTAGGGTTAGGCGTATCGCCTTTCGTACATGCGTGCAATCCACTTCTGATGAAAGTTTGGCTGTAGCCAGCCTGCAGCTTTATTACAGGGTCCTCCACTTGGTGTTCATGAAATATTGCCTCCACTAGAGCATGAGGACCCGGTGCATCGCACAGAACTTTCTCTTGTGTCCTGGGAGACAATTATGGGATTGTTTGTATGGGTCTCCAATACCCCGAGCTCTACCAGATCTCAAGGGGTGGGTTTTAGGATCTGGCAGGAAGCTACGTAGTGAACTGGTTTGGGGGGGAGGGGAATGGAAGGAAGCACTTATGGCAGAGCTTTCCAAACTATGTGTCCCGACACAGTAGTGTGTCGCCTGCAAGTGATGGGTGTGTCGCAGGATGAGGCACTTAGAACATAACTGCTAATTAGGATTCATTCCTTTGAAGGAGTGTCTCGGAGTCAGCCACAGCAGCGACTCTGAGACACTCTGCTCTAGGGGGGGCGGGAGATTCACAACAAAGCCCCATTAACAAGTAAATGGTCCTTTAAAGACCTGCGTGCCCGGGAGGCTGGGGTGAGGTGCCAGAGGGTGACAGGCAGAGGGAGGGAGACAGTGAGATAGAGGGAGGAAGACAGGGAGAGAGAGGGAAAATAGAGAGAGGGAGACAGAGACAGGGAGGGAGACAGAGGGATGGATACAGAGGGATTGAAACAGAGGGAAGGATACAGAGAGAAGGATACAGAGGGTGACAGAGAGGGAGACAGAGAGAGGGAGATAGAGGGAGGGAGACACACAGAGGGTGGGAGACAGACAGAGGGTGGGAGATAGAGAGAGGGAGATAGAGAGAGAGGGAGATAGAGAGAGAGGGAGATAGAGAGAGGGAGAGAGAGGGAAATCGATAGAGAGAGGGAGATGGTGAGAGGGAGGGAGATGGAGAGAGAGAGGGAAATGGAGAGAGAGAGGGAGATGGAGAGAGAGAGGGAGATGGAGAGGGAGAGAGAGAGGGAGAGAGAGAGGGAGATAGAGAGAGGGAAATCGATAGAGAGAGGGAGATAGAGAGAGAGGGAGATAGAGAGAGAGAAAGAGGGAGATAGAGAGAAAGAGGGAGAGAGAGAGAGGGAGAGAGATGTAAAGAGAGAGGGAGATGAAAAGAGAGAGGGAGATGGAAAGAGGGAGGGAGACGGAAAGAGAGAAGGAGATGGAAAGAGAGAGGGAGATGGAGAGAGAGAGGGAGATGGAGAGAGAGGGAGATGGAGAGAGAGGGAGAGGGAGATAGAGAGAGAGAAAGAGGGAGATAGAGAGAGGGAGATGGAGAGAGAGAGGGGGATGGAGAGAGAGAGGGAGATGGAGAGAGAGGGAGATAGGGAGAGAGGGAGAGAGGGAGATAGGGAGAGAGGGAGAGAGAGGGAGATAGAGAGAGGGAGATGGAGAGAGAGAGGGGGATGGAGAGAGAGAGGGAGAGGGAGATCGATAGAGAGAGGGAAATCGATAGAGGGAGGGAGATGGAGAGGGAGGGAGATGGAGAGGGGGGGAGATATGGGGGGAGATAGAGAGGGAGGGAGATAGAGAGGGGAGGGAGATAGAGAGAGGGGGTAGAGAGAGGGGGGAGATAGAGAGGGAGGGAGATAGAGAGGGAGGGAGATGGAGAGGGAGGGAGATGGAGAGGGAGGGAGATATGGGGGAGGGAGATATGGGGGAGGGAGATAGAGAGGGAGATAGAGAGAGAGGGAGGGAAACAGAGGGAGGGAGAGAGAGGTAGAGAAAGGGAGAGAGATAGAGAGGGAGGGAGACAGAGAGAGGGGGGAGACACAGACAGACAGAGATGCAGACAGAGACGGGGACAGACAGAGATGCAGACAGAGACGGGGACAGACAGAGATGCAGACAGAGACGGGGACAGACAGAGATGCAGACAGAGGGAGACAGACAGACAGAGACAGACAGACAGAGGGAGACAGACAGAGGGAGAGAGAGGGAGGGAGACAGAGGGAGGGAGACAGAGGGAGAGAGAGGGAGGGAGACAGAGGGAGGGAGACAGACAGAGTGGGAGACAGAGAAAGGGAGACAGAGGGAGGGAGACAGAGGGCAACAGACGGAGGGAGGGAGACAGAGGGCAACAGACAGAGGGAGGGAGGGAGACAGAGGAAGCGAGACAGACAGAGGGAGGGAGACAGAGGAAGTGAGACAGACAGAGAGAGACAGAGGGAGGTAGGCAGAAAGAGAAAGACAGAGAGGGGGAGGGAGACAGTTACAGAAAGAGAGAGCGAGAGAGAGAGGGAGACAGACAGAGTGAGTGAGAACCCCCCCCCCCCCCAGCATCACCCTTAGGTAGTTTGGGCTCGCTACGCTACGTTCGCTCGCTACACTGCCTTACTGTGTCCCAAAATGATGCACCTCCAAAAAGTGTATCCCCAACATAAAACGTTTGGAAAGCTGTGACTTATGGCATTGGCCATCTCATCTCGGCTTCACCTAATTCAGATAATGTTTCCCATACTACTTACTTTAAGGCAGAACAGCTGTGGAAATCGAGTAAACTTTTATCGCCACCATGTCACCGATGTGATCTTGATTCAGATAATTTTCATTATGTGCTGTGGCTATGCCCTGTTATACAAGTTGTATCGTTGTATAATACAACGATATTGGTCCCAACTTCTGGAGGTTTTGTCAGATGTGTTGGGGAGCCTGATAGACGGATCTCCTCGGCTTGCAGTTGTGGGTTTACTGGAGGAGCTGGGAGGCAGGCGATTTGAGAGGTATTTAGCTGGTTTGGGGACCTTGCTGGGGAAACGCAAGATCGCCCACTATTGGATATCAAAAACTGCTCCGGACCTACAACCATGGCTGAATGCCACGGACTGGCACTCAAATTGGAGGAACTGATGTACGCAGCACGTGACTGCCCTCAAAAACATCTGGTGGGACCATTTTGGGCTTGTGGGATTCTGACGTGGATCCTTATTTTGTGAGGGGAGACTCTTAATGCTTGCTTGTTCTTTGTTTTGTTTGTCGATATGTCAAATGTCTTTGAAAATCAATGAAAATACTTTATTAAAAAAACTACTCTCCAGTGCAAAATTTTAATTTACTATAAATGTCATTTTTTCTGCTTGGGCAGATTCAAGAGACCTTACTGGAGCAGAAAGGAGTTTGCAGCTCCAGCGTATTATATTTGCTAGAGCTAGTGTGGAAATACTACATAATCCAAATCCTAATCTTAAAATGTGTTCTGGAATGGCCTAGATCAAACTCCAAATGTTCGAAAGATCCTCCCTTCATATTTATTTAGAAGAACCAACTCAAAGGGGAGTATTTTCAAAGGCATAAATAAGACTAGGAGGGATCTTAATTTGTTAACTATGTAATAAATGGATAAAAAGTCTTTTTCCCATAGAATTATAAAAACTTTGAAGGGCTCCGTTATGGACCAGGGCTTTTTTCCCCAAGGTTAATAAAGTGCAATTTATGTGAGAAATTACTATAAAAGATTCAGCCCAAATAAACATGATTATCAACCACCTTAATTATTTTCTTGACCCATATACCAATTATGCTAGCCCTCTTTGTTTTGCCCCTAAAAACTAACACCTTCGTGTTTGCAGAATTTACTTGCCATTCTGTATAAAATCGTGATTTCCGCAAGTTTCTTTGCAGACCTACAGGAGTCAGATCGAATAGAATTATATTCTCAACATACACGAGTGCAAATTGATGCGACCCCAACGCAGGAGGAACGTTACTCAACTTCAGAAATTATTGTGGGAAATCAGACACATAAAGCAAAAACATTAATCCTTTACCTCCCCACCAAGCTATTGTCCTGGTTTCTGGCCCCAGAACTTGCCAAGGACCAAACAGGAAAGCACCAAAGTGAGTTCGGAAGAAAAAAACCTAAATGGCTGTTCTTCCCTGGGTCGCACAGAAAGTTGTAGAATAACTAATTTTATAGGTAAATTACAATGCTCATTTCATTCACTGGCCAGTCAGCCGTGTGTGTTGCAGTGCACGACAAATGTTAGCTTGATTACAGCACTTCTTTGTTGAAAAACATAGTATTATATATGGAATTGTTGAATGCCATTTGTTATCTGATCTGATTAACATGTTCTTCGGAAAGAAACTGACAGAATGGTGACATTTACATACAGATTTTTGATTATGAATTCTGTTGCTGACTTGTCAGTTTCTTATTTAATTGTTGCCTGGGTGGTATGAATGGCTTCCTTTATATATTGTTCTCGTCGTGCCCGCAAGGAGCCCTGGTCACATGGTTTTAGGGAATTTAAACAGGTTTGTTCCAGCTTTTTCTGTGCTTATTTTTTGTGCAAGAGTTTATTAAATCAAGACTGGTTTTGTTTTGTATAATGTCCTTGATGTATCGTGCAATTATTGCTGTAACTTAGTGATCAGGTTTGCAGTAATGACCAAGATGACTGTCTATGTTTTTGTGTTATATATTTTTTCCAGGGGCCACTAATAGTATCTCTGAGAGTTCCCCAGACAGAGTGGAGTCTTTTACTCAGCAGTGAGGCAATGATAGATTAATTGTTCATTTGCAAGGAGGGAAGTGGCGTTTTGTGTATTTAAAAGACCACAGGGCCTGCCCTAATTTTCTTTGGTATTTGTCCTATTTAGGTCGATATTTCTATGGTATGCTTTTATAAATGCAGCAGACTAAAATACCAATTTATAAGGCCATTGTTTACAAAAAGGTTGTATCTTACCCCAGGAAGGTATGCTGTGAAATATATGTTTTAGGAAGGGGGGCAGGCATGTTGAATGTAAGGTGGTTGAAGGTTGCTGTTGAGGGTTGTTCGACCAGAGTAGATTTCAATGTAGTTGTTTACAATGCAGTCACTTGACTCCCCTACCCTACCTTTCTAATATAATAATAGAGTGCACCTGTGAAACTGTGACAACATTTATTGGCATGTACAAGACATACATTATTTATTTACAGATTGCACTTTCACCCGGTGGCAGTGGCGGCTCGCATAGGGCATGCTGTGGGGTGGTGAGGTGGGGGAGGTGCAGGGGCAGGGTGAGGGTAGTAAATTCAGACATTCGACCGAATGGAGGAAAGTAATTATTATGTTCCGCCATTCAGTCGTATGTCCGAGTTTACTACCCCCCACCCTGCCCCTGCCCTGCCCCCCCCCACCGCCCCGCCCCGCAGAAAGCCCTATGCGAGCCGCCACTGCTAGGCATCAGACAACTCGGGCAACCATGAACAAACGAAAGGAGATATAGACTAGGCGGAGCTCGCCAAGTTTCAATCCGTGGAATTCCACAGAGTTACTTGAATACTCCGCAGAATTCCGCGTAGTTCCGCAAGCCGCCAAATTACATGAGTGTCTGCTTGTCTTAGGACACCCCCGTGCCGCACGGCCACCAGCTGCTGCGTGTGCTCCTCGCCCCACTGCCGCTCCCAGAGCCTGCCTCGCTAACCCCGACCCTCTGCCTCACTGTTCCCGACCCTCGCCGCACTACGTGTGCTTCAATCATTTCTCCCCAATTGTGACGCTTTTCCTCACTCTGTTGCATTTTGCCCATCTGTGCCGTTTTTTGTTCACTCTGTTTGCATTTTGCCCATCTGTGCCGTTTTTTATTCACTCTGTTTGCTTTTTGGCCATCTGTGCTGTTTTTCTTCACTTTGTCTGCATCCTGCCCATCTGTGCCGTGTCTTCTTCACTTTGTTGGCATTCTCACCATTTGTGCCGTGTATTGACTGTTTATTTTCCCTTTGCTGCTGTTTGACCTTTTCATCCCCTTCTTGTTGCTCCCTTTAGCATTCTGTGACCCCAGTGCCGTGTTGTGTTGTGTCGGCCTGCCCCGCTCCCCGCTTGCCGCCGCCGTGCTTGCGGCCATGCCCCCTTTCCTTCCGTGCCCTCCCCGCTCCCGCCTCCCAGCTGCTCCTACCTCCCTCCCACTTGGCCATATATGGCGGCCGCGCGGCGCAGGTGAGTGTGACCTGTCTCAGGACACCCCCGCGCCGCACGGCCACCAGCTGCTGCGTGTGCTCCTCGCCCCACTGCCGCTCGCAGAGCCTGCCTCGCTAACCCCGACCCTCTGCCTCGCTGTTCCCGACCCTCGCCGCACTACGTGTGCTGCACTCATTTCTCCCCAATTGTGACGCTTTTCCTCACTCTGTTGCATTTTGCCCATCTGTTTAGAGAAAGGAAATATATAGCAAACTCAATGATCATATACTGCCCTTAAAAAACATACTTGCTATTAAATACTGTACAAAATCAATTGAAATTAATTTGAGACATTGTTATATCAAAGGATATTTTCAAATTTTATTTCTATTTTTGTCTTCAAATTTGATAAGTTTTTGATTATTTTTTTCTCATTTTTTTACCATAAAACATTATATAAAGTTCATAAAGTTTAACAATCAATTACATATAATAGAAATAGGTTGGATAAGACAGTGCAAATTAACTAACAAAACATATAACAGACACAAAAAATACTATACGGTATAACTAGTCGATGGAACATTAGATGAAGGCAATGCGGTGGAATAGAACACTACGCGCGTTTCGGCCAGTTGGCCTTCGTCAGGTGACCGTCATTCGTACGTTACAGACATAATAACGTGTAACATATACCTAGACAAAAAATATATAAATAGTATATATAAAAATCACATATATTTATCATCTCAATCAATAATATACTTTGTTATTTGTACAGTTACTACAGGGTCAGTTAGCCTTATTCTTTCAGATTCAAACTATATACAGTACTGTCATGTCAGTCTATCTATATATATTATGATGTACTCAGTTGCCTGTTATTTAAATCGCAATTCTAGACACAAACAACTACATTGAAAAGATGGAAGTTAGGTTGAGTGATACTAAGTTCTATACTAAAATCCTGAGGGACCCTACGACTATTATCAAAAACAAAATCACCAAATTAATAACAAAAGCTTTAAGCAATGGTGACATTTGTCAAAAAGAATATGAGTTCATGAACATAGATAACCCAAAGATGGCCAGTATATACGGCATCCCAAAAGTACACAAAAATGAACAAGATCCGCCTCTAAGCCCAATTGTCACCACCATCGGAAGTGTGACTGAACCAATATCGAAATATCTAGACGCAATTTTACGTCCACATATTGGAAAAACGTTGGGATATATTCAGGACACTAGACAGTTGATCACCCAATTTGAAGGCACAAAGTTTAATGCCCATAGACAATGGATGGTAACATTGGACGTTGAGAGTTTGTACTCTAACATTCCCTGTAAGGGTGCCATAGAAGCCACTAAATGGTTCATAGAGTCGTTTAATATTGACTGCAACATGTGTTTTATCCTAGATTGCCTAAACATCATTTTGGAAAATAATATCTTCGAATTTGTGGGTACACTCTATAAACAAACTAAAGGAGTGAGTATGGGCGCTTCATGCGCACCAACAATTGACAACATTTATGTGGCATTCTTTGAGGAAAAATTTATTTTTAACGAAGTGGCACCATTTTTTGAATCGATATTTTACTGGTCAAGATATATCGATGATATCATTTTTATTTGGGATGATAATGAGGATGTTTTACAAGAATTCATAGCATGGCTTAACGCCTGCGATTCCAACTTAAAATTTTCTGAAAAAGTAAGCAATTCAGAAATAGAATTTTTGGATTTAAAGATCAAACATCATGAAGGACAGCTCATAATGGACCTCTTCGTGAAACCTACTGCCCGCAATACACTCCTTCATTACAGCAGCTTCCATCCCACATCACAAAAAGACAGCATTCCCTTCAGTCAATTTCTCAGACTGAGGAGGAATTGTACCAAACTCATTGACTATGATGAGAAGGCTGTTGTAATGAAGGAGAAATTTAAGGAACGCGGTTACCCCCATAGATTAATTCGCGACTCGTACAAAAGAGCGAGATATTATGATCGCCAGCACCTACTTACAGGCACTAATGACAAACGTGATGCAAGTTTGGTGTTTGTGACAAGACATTCCCTGTTAAATAATCAGATTCGCCAAATCTTATATTCTAATTGGCATATCCTTAACATCAATAAAAACAGTAATGAAATAATTCAAAAACCACTCTTTGCATACAAAAAAAATAAAAATATAAAGGATATAGTTGTCAGATCAAGGATGCCAATAACGAAAGAGAAAAGTCAAAGAAATATTATTACCGGGGCTCCGGTAATAGGAAATTACAGATGTGGAACTTGTAAAATCTGTCCACAGGTAATAGAGACAAAAGAGTTAATGTTCAATAATATCCGTATCTCCTTGACAGGCATGACAAATTGTAAAACCACAAACATTATCTATTTGCTAATATGTCCCTGTGAC
The DNA here is from genome assembly GCF_964261635.1 of Lissotriton helveticus. Taxonomy (NCBI): domain Eukaryota; kingdom Metazoa; phylum Chordata; class Amphibia; order Caudata; family Salamandridae; genus Lissotriton; species Lissotriton helveticus. The sequence continues at coordinate 396,304,489 of NC_136057.1, forward strand.
AAAGGATATGTAGGGGAATCCTCACGGTCAGTATGTACTAGAGTGACTGAGCACAAATCAGCAATTCGAACAAAAAAATGGAATGCCCCTCTAGTAGCTCACTATGTCGGAAATGACCACAAACCTGAAGAAATACAATGGGTGGTGCTGGAAAAAATTATGTCCAAACCAGGCATCAATACCGATAATATTCGCCGAAAACGCGAAGTATATTGGATATTTACCTTGGATACCTCAAAATCAGGCTTAAACTCTGAAATTCCGTGGCAACAGGCAATTTTATAAGATTGCCCCTGCCCTAAGTTAAAGTATAGACATATCTATATAGGAAATTATTCTATGGCATGAACAAAATATATACAAAAATAGTATTAAATGAAACGAGGATTCGTTACTTTTTGCACGCCAATAATAATTCTATTTTGCTATTAAAACAACTGATGTATCTATGCTGGAATAGTAAGACATAAAAATATGGAGTTGTAGAACTAGTGGCTGGTTTAGTAATAAGGCTGTTGAGTAATGATATTACCAAATTTTGGGCAATTAGATCTACTACAAATTAGAAAAATATAACAATCATTACGCAATAATGAAAGTTATTTAAATAGACCTGACCGGTAAATATCTAAGTTCGTCTTAAAGAAATAAGTGAATCACGCAAGTCTTTTTTCTATTGCGTTAGGAGTATGAAAATAACGTAAACAAGGACTATAAAGTAGTCCATCATTTATTTTTGTGACTAACTCACAGGCATGGCAATGAAAACGCCCGCCTTTAGAAGGATACGTCACAAAAATGCGCGATACGTAACCATCAGAAACCACCAATTAAGGTACTTTTACCGTATAAATATCGAGCGTCCAAACATACCTGTTTGCTCGGTAAACGCGGAGGCGAAAACCAACAGACCCCATATCAAAGAGAGCTACAATCAATATGAATGTACGTTCCTATGGACCCTAGATAAAAATAACACACAACTATGAAACGAATACGGGGATGGATAACACTAACGCTCTCCTTGTATTTACTTTAATCTTTAGATTATCTGCTCCACCCGTACATTAAATGCCTGATTAATCCTGCAAGACCGATATTTTTAAGGTAACATCTATTAAAGCAAACGGTATATATGAATGCATATTAACTAAAAAATAAAACTTGCCAGTAAATTACGGTTTGTTGTCCTAGTAGAGCAAAGAAGAAAAAGATGCCCCCTGTTCGTGCATCCATTGGAGATTAGTAATAAAGGGACACCTATGAGGGTAACATTCTGGAGGTACGATTAAAATGATTTTCACAATCTCTTTGGGTAAAAAAACTTGATGATTAAGGCCTGATTAAAAACTGACATATCTCTATTTTTCCATAGTATTGTCTGTCACCGATAATTATAGAGACAATACGGTACATAATTTGCCTTCGGGATAGTATTATATACCTTGAATATTCCGAAGATATGATATAAACTAATTTTTATGACAAGTTCTAGGTGTAAATTTTGATAACTAAGATATATAATAATAACGGATATATCTTTATTCGCATCTAGTACTGTCTGTTACCCACTAATACAGAGACAATATGCTATACAATCAGCTACCAGGATAGTACCATATAAGACCAATACATGTTCTGTGACCGCAATGATTAGTATTAGTCTACTATACAAATGCCGTCTATTCTGTCTCCAAACCTAGGCCACCATAGAGACCGCCCATCATGAAGAATTGTTTATAACGTATTTGAAATTGTAAACAAACCATCGAGCAGCATAAGATATCGCCAGCCATAGGGGAAATCAAAAAGAAAAGTCAACAGGTATATCTATATGATGAGCCTTTAGCTTCCACAACGTAACATAATATATACTAGGTTGTATAAATGCTTGCCTTGCAGTTTTTAAACAAAGTCGTCGCATCTAGAGACAACTAACCCTCATAGGAAAAACAGTCTATATGCTCTATCAAGCATAGTTTTTGTAAGTATAACACCTGCCTCTGACTTATTTTGATAAATTGGATTAATGAAAACACTAATATCACCTTCACCCCACTAACAGTCATGTTTGTTTTGATTTTTTCTCTCCTTCCTTTCTATACCTTTAAATAAAAGAAATACTCAGAACTGAAGCATCTAAAAGGATAGATGCAATACATTTAGATATAAAAGAATGTAAAGATATAAATCGTAGAAGGTAGAATGTTTTAATGTGGATGTTTAATGAGACATAAAATAGAAATCAATCTATATAAATAAATGAATGATCAAACAAATGTGATATCAAATGATAATGATTAAATAACATGCAACTGAGTACATCATAATATATATAGATAGACTGACATGACAGTACTGTATATAGTTTGAATCTGAAAGAATAAGGCTAACTGACCCTGTAGTAACTGTACAAATAACAAAGTATATTATTGATTGAGATGATAAATATATGTGATTTTTATATATACTATTTATATATTTTTTGTCTAGGTATATGTTACACGTTATTATGTCTGTAACGTACGAATGACGGTCACCTGACGAAGGCCAACTGGCCGAAACGCGCGTAGTGTTCTATTCCACCGCATTGCCTTCATCTAATGTTCCATCGACTAGTTATACCGTATAGTATTTTTTGTGTCTGTTATATGTTTTGTTAGTTAATTTGCACTGTCTTATCCAACCTATTTCTATTATATGTAATTGATTGTTAAACTTTATGAACTTTATATAATGTTTTATGGTAAAAAAATGAGAAAAAAATAATCAAAAACTTATCAAATATGAAGACAAAAATAGAAATAAAATTTGAAAATATCCTTTGATATAACAATGTCTCAAATTAATTTCAATTGATTTTGTACAGTATTTAATAGCAAGTATGTTTTTTAAGGGCAGTATATGATCATTGAGTTTGCTATATATTTCCTTTCTCTAAACTGTTTACATATTCCCTACGAATAGCAAACTAAACATTTTGTAGGGGTCCCCTTCTTTCCATTTAATTTTGCCCATCTGTGCCGTTTTTTATTCACTCTGTTTGCTTTTTGGCCAACTGTGCTGTTTTTCTTCACTTTGTCTGCATCCTGCCCATCTGTGCCGTGTCTTCTTCACTTTGTTGGCATTCTCACCATTTGTGCCGTGTATTGACTGTTTATTTTCCCTTTGCTGCTGTTTGACCTTTTCGTCCCCTTCTTGTTGCTCCCTTTAGCATTCTGTGACCCCAGTGCCATGTTGTGTGGTGTCCGCCCGCCCCGCTCCCCGCTTCCCGACCGCCGTGTTTGCCGCCACGCCCCCTTTCTTTCCGTGCCCTCCCCGCTCCCGCCTCCCAGCTGCTCCTCCTCCCTCCCTCCCACTTCGCCATATATGGCGACTGCGCGTACGCGCAGCGGTCACGCGCAGCGGGCGCGCCAAAGGTAAGCCCGTCTGCGCCCGTCCGTGCCTGCACCGCGCCCAGCGCCAGGACCCCTGGCCCCCTCCGACGATGCAAGACGACCCGACAGACCTACGACGCTGCCGCCCTCAACGCACTGGATGCCGGCCGGAACCCTGCCTGCTGCCGAGCCGCCCCAAAACGCTTCCACGGACCCTTCACCTGCACAACCTGCAAGTTCACCTGCCTCCGAACATGCACCGCGCCAGCAAGGCCAAACCCCAGCAGCGATCTCAAGTGCATCCTGCTCAACACCCGCTCCGTCCACAGACACGCCGTCGAGCTCTGTAACCTGCTCGACACAACATCACCAGACGTTGCGTTCCTCACCGAAACATAGATGAACGCCTCCTCATCCCCCGACATCGCCATCGCCATCTCGGATGGATACAAGATCATCAGGAAGGACCGCGTCAACCAGACCGGAGGAGGCATCGCCATAATCCACAAAAACACCCTCCGCATCACAACCGACGCCGACGACACCTTCTCCGCCGCTGAACACCTCCACTTCCAGATTCACACCGACCCAAAGACGACCCTCAGAGGCACCCTCATCTACAGACCCCCGGGACCACGCACACAATTCAGCGAAGACATCACAGACTTCATCAGCCCACACGCCCTCCCCTCCGCCGACTACATCCTCCTAGGGGACTTCAACTTCCACCTGGAGAACAGCAAGGACCGCAACACCGCCGCCCTGCTGGACAACCTCGCTAACCTCGGACTCAAGCAACTGGTCAACACCCCCACCCACTACGCCGGCCACACGCTTGACCCCGTCTTCTCATCCAGCAAGCACACCACCTTCAGCCACTCATCCGGACTTCACTGGACCAACCACAGCTGCGTCCACTTCAGCTTCAGAAAAACCACTACCCACCACCACCTGCAACAGGTTCCTCACAGAAGCTGGAGCAAGATCACCGCCGACCAGCTCACCACCTCCCTCAGCCAGAACCCACCTACCAGCACACCGGACCCCAACGAAGCAGTCCGCAACTTCACGCAGTGGCTGACAGCCTGCGCCGACGACCTTGCACCACTGAAGAACCCCCCCAGCAAGCCGAGAAGCAAGAAGGCCCCCTGGTTCACCGACGAACTCAAGGACTCCAAGAAGACCTGCCGTGCCCTCGAGAAAGCCTGGCTCCTCGACCGGACCACTGACAACATGACCGCCCTCAAACACGTGACCCGCAAGCACCACCAGCTCATCCGCACCACCAAGAAGAAATCATTGAAAGATCGACTGGACAACAACGCCCATGACAGCAAGGAACTCTTCAGCATAGTCAAGGAGTTCTCCAACCCCAGCACCGGCAACAACGACATCACCCCTTCACAAGATCTCTGCGACTCCCTCGCCTCATTCTTCCACCGCAAGATTGCCGACATCCACAACAGCTTCGGCACACCATCCTCGCACCCTACCGTCGAACCAACGCACCCCGTCACGACCCTCCGCACCTGGACCGCAGTGACCACCGAAGACACAGCCCGCACGATGAACACCATCCACTCCGGATCTCCGACTGACCCCTGTCCCCACCACGTCTTCAACAAGGCCGACTCAACCATCGCACCCCAACTCCGTGACATCATCAACACCTCCTTCGACACCGCCACCTTCCCAGAGAGCTGGAAGCACGCCGAGCTCAGCGCCCTCCTGCCAAAGTCATCGAGAAGATCGCCAACAGACAACTTGCCGCCTTCCTTGAGACGAACGGATCCCTCGACCCCTCGCAGTCCAGTTTCAGAGGCAACCACAGCACAGAGACCGCACTCATCGCAGCCACCGACGACATCCGAGCCCTTCTCGACAACGGGGAAACAGCGGCACTCATCCTGCTGGACCTCTCCGCCGCATTCGACACTGTCTGCCACCACACCCTAGTCCAACGCCTCAGCAACACCGGCATCCAAGAGAAGGCATTGAAGTGGATCATCTCGTTCCTCGCTGGAAGAACACAGAGAGTCCACCTCCCCCCGTTTCGTTCCGAGCCCACCGAAGTCATCTGCGGCGTCCCGCAAGGATCATCACTCAGCCCCACCCTCTTCAACGTCTACATGAGACCTCTCGCAGCCATCGCACGCCAACACAACCTCAACATCATCTCCTACGCCGACGACACCCAACTGATCCTCTCCCTCACCAGAGACCCAGACACCGCCAGAACCAGCCTCCACGAAGGGATGAAAGACGTTGCCGAGTGGATGAAGAACAGCCGCTTGAAACTAAACTCAGACAAGACGGAAGTCCTCATCCTTGGACCATCACCCTCCGCCTGGGACGACTCCTGGTGGCCCCCAGCCCTGGGCACCGCCCCCAAGCCGACAGACCACGCACCCAACCTAGGCTTCATCCTGGACTCCTCCCTCTCGATGACCAGACTAGTCAACGCCGTCTCCTCTTCTTGCTTTCACACCCTCCGCATGCTCCGCAAGATCTTCCGATGGATCCCGATCGAAACCAGGAAGACGGTCACCCAGGCCCTCGTCACCAGCCGGCTGGACTACGGCAACACCCTCTACGCCGGAACAACAGCCAAGCTACAGAAAAGACTACAACGCATCCAGAACACCTCAGCCCGACTCATCCTGGACATCCCTCGACGCAGCCACATCTCCAGCCACCTGAGGAACCTACACTGGCTCCCCGCCAACAAGAGGATCACCTTCAGGCTCCTCACCCACGCACACAAGTCTCTCCACAAACTGGGCCCCAAGTACCTCAACGACCGCCTGACCTTCCACACGCCCACCAGCCAGCTACGGTCCGCCAGCCTCGCCCTCGCCGCCGTACCACGCATCCGAAGAGCCACCGCCGGGGGCTGATCCTTCTCCTACCTGGCGGCCAAGACATGGAACTCCCTCCCCATCCACCTTCGGCTGACCCAGGACCACCTCGCCTTCAGGAGACAACTCAAGACCTGGCTGTTCGAGCAGTAGGGGCCCCCTCCCCCCAAGCACCTTGAGACCCTTCCGGGTGAGTAGCGCGCTATACAAGTGGTTTGATTGATTGATTGATTGATTGATTGATTGCTCTAGAATGGTACTCTGCAGTATCAGTCTGACAGTTCTTGCTGCTTACATCAGCACAGCATGCCAGTGACAGGCAGTCTGTCCCACACGACGAGTGAGTCTAGCGCTTAATGAAATCTCAGCACAGCTGGGCTGAACTGCCGGGCAGCAGCAGCTATCCATTTCATGCCACACATGCCTTCACCAACCACATGCCTCAGAACCAAACAGCCTTCAGGTAAAACATTTCTTACCTTGTCGATGAAGGCTGCAAGCTTGTTGTTGAGTACCTGCAGCTCCTCCAGTCTCCCGATGCCAGTTCACCAGCACTGTGTCCATAGATGGCAGGGATGGGTCATGTTGAAAGGTGCCCCTGGTCATCCAGGCTAGCTCAACTTCCAGCTAATGAAGCTGAGCCTGGGGCAGCTGCAATCGGAGGCAGTGCTGGAGCTGGCTTCGGGGGAAGAAATAGGGGGCGGCAGGAGTCTAGGGGTTCGGCCGAGCAGGGGGCTTGGGCTTCGGGGGTCCAGCATTTGCATGGTCATAGGCGCAGCTGATGGTCGTCATGGAACCGGGGGTGCGGCTGCCAGGGCAGAGGTGGTGTACATCGCTTGGCTAAGGGGTCAAACGGGAAGTCGAGTGACGAGGGTGAGCGAAGGAGCTAGCTCTGTTGCTGAAGAGACTGCTTCTTGTTGTGCTAGAGAAAAAATGACCCAAAACAAAGCGAGTTCCCTGGTGCTTGTGTGTGGCTCTTTTACACTGCCACAAGGTCCACCACTGCCATTAGCCTGCACGCCGGGCCTCGGCTGAGTGCTGCTGATTGCTGACAAAGCGGTACAAAAGTGGGGGTGATGGACGGAGCATATGAACCAATCAAACACTCACACCAAGTCAACAGATCTGGGTTTAATCCATCACCGTTCTTTAGCCCACTCTGCCATCCCAGTTCAGACATGGCCACATGCAAATCAGTCGGACCCTGTGCCTCATGGGAACAGTCCAGCCCGAACTGCCAAGCCATGCCTTCCCTGGACCGGAAACAAGCTTTCGAGGACCGGTTTCTGGCATTGCAGCCGTCTTCAGCCCGGCTTGCTTGAATCCAGTGGCAAAGTGAGCAAGGGCCTCACGTCTGAGCATACCCTGCCAACTTATGGCGAACAAAGCGGTACAAAAGGGGGTGGTGATGGACGGAGCATCTGAACCAATCAAACACTCAGTAGATTGCTGACAAGGCCCCGTGTATTGGCGAGCAGCCCCGGGCCAGCATGAAGCATGCGTTTGTGAGGGAGGAGAGGTTCTGTGTCCAGCCCAAGCTCTGCTCAGAGCTGCCGTACTACAAGCAGGCCCCTCACTGCCCTCCAGTTTGGCAGTTGGAATCAGCACCAACAGCAACCAATCTTGTCCTGCAGTGCCACTGCCAACTGGAAAACATGCGGCCTCTCACTTCAGTGGATCCGTGGGGGTAAACCAGATAGGCTGTAGCGATACAGTCAAGCCCCACCCTCATCAACCTGGAGTAGGATGGCTTGGACAAAGGCACGTCCAGACCCAGCAACCAATCAGAAGACCTAAATTCAGTATGTTGCATGAGGATTGCCCCCCTCCCAGTAATCTAAATGATCTAATCCCAGGTCACCAGTGTTAGGGGTGAGGATTGAGGGAGTAGCATGCCGGTAAACTCCGCTCCATCGGCGGGTAACTGAGTTTTTCATAACTCTGCGCTCTACGCAGAGTGCGGAGTGTGCAGAAATTCACAAACTCCACAAGCAGAGCGGAGTTCACCGCCCACCCTTAGTATAGACTAATATAGCTATAGAGCCCGGCGTAGCAGGCTCTACGGGCCATTAAAGGCCTGCTCCAGCGTTAAATGCCCAAGCCGAAGGTGAGGGACTTTAACAAGGGGGTGGGTCTTTAATGGCCCACAGAGCCCACTACGGAAGGCTCTAAGGATATTAGAACACTCTGCCAAAGAGGGAAGAATGTTCTAATTCGTAAAACAGAGTCCTCACGGAGCCCAAGGGGGTTGAAAGCATGTTAAACATTGGAATGTCTGGGCTTCTACCGGCCATTAGAACCCCAGAGCACTCCATTGTTTTCAATGGAGCGCTCAACATTTCAATGTTCTAATAAAATATAGAAGTCTTCAGATATTTACGATGAAAGGTATGTGAAACAATTGTCAGCAGTTTCAGGGATGGTTAGGTTATTCTAAAGCAAGGACCTACTTAGCGCTGAAGGAGCCAAGGCCTTTCAAATAGGCCATGACTGACCTGTAGTGCGCAGAATGTGAGTTATAGATGAACCAAGCTACCTTCCATACTACAGTAAAGGAGAAGTGTATGCGACTGTACCGCTAGTAAGGACCTGCAATGTATATTTACAACATAATTGTACAATATCCTACTTTTGAATTTCTGTTACAATTCCTAATGCCAAACTAAAATATAGAGCCTTTTCACAATTAATCTGAATATTAAAGAGCTTAGAATGGGTAGTTTCTTAAAGCCATCAGACTGCAGTACAGTTTGTTGTATAACACCAAATTTAAGGCTCATATGAAAGGTATTAGGTGTTTCATGCTTTTATTCACAACTGAGAATTTTTTTCTTTAATTTTTTGTATATATGTTTGTTCTCTGAAACACAGTGGATTTAAAATCAGTACTATTTTTGATTGGGGCAGGTGGGTAAGGGCATTTTCAAAATATTCCATGCAAAGAATCAATTTCAGAAGTGACTTAAAGTGACCATTGTGAGGTGGGAACAGGTGATGAGAGAGAGCGGCTGTGAGACTAAACAGTCACGTGAGTGTATGTACAGAGAAGATCCTTGATGTGGCTGATTTGTCTACATGTGACTGTCATTAACTTTGCTGGTGAAATGGTTTGAATTGGCTAATATTGTTAATTCTGCATGAAACCTGACATTCTAAGCAAATTCTGAATGGAATGACAGACAGATTGAATGCACTTGAAAAAAAACATTAAGATTAAAAAGGCACTGAAATACTTTCAAGCTCAATCAAACTATGAGAAGGGTCAAATTTACACATTTGTCAAAAGATTTGGCAGTATGAGGAGTCAGAAACTGGGTGAACAGGATAGATCCAAACAGGATGTCACAGTTAGCGACGTGTGTACAGATCTAACAGCCTGATTCATCAAGCCGAATTGCGCTCGCAAAGGGCCAGATTCTGAGAATCTGGCCCATTGCGAGCGCAATTTTTGCATTTGGGATTCATCATCCCAAATGCAAAAATCGGTAATTGCTAATTCGCTAAATTGCGAGGAATTACATTTAAGGAATCCCTATTTGAGATTCCTTAAATGCAATTCATCAACCATTTTTAAATTGCTAATTCGCAATTTCGGGCCGCTATTTACCGAGAGGTCAGACCTCTCGGTAAATAGCAAAAACTTAGAAAAATGCTTTTAAAAGCATTTTTCTAAGTTGCATGTTGCACACACACATGTCCTTTGGACATGTGTGTGCGCAACACCAGTTTCAATTTGCATTTAAGGGGTGCTACAGGGTGTCCTTTGGACACCCCTGGCACCCTTTAAATCGCTATCTTATTTGCGAGTAGCAAATTGCTAATCGCAAATAAGGAATACTCCCCATTCATTCCTATGGGCCTTTTGGCCCATAGGAATGAATGGGGAGTTATTCCTTATTTGCGATTAGCAATTTGCTACTCGCAAATAAGGAATGTGTAGGAATCGCTATTTATTTAGCAATTCCTACATGAATACCGTTTTGTGAGTCCTTAATAGCGATTCGCTATGAATCGCTATTAGGGGCTCGCAAAACGGCCCGTTGATGAATAAGGCTGTAAGATCAGATACAGATTAGGATGTGCAAACCCAGAAATGGGATGAGATACAAACTGAATATAAAACATTTGTTGATTAATTAATTTTTTTACGGACGGGCTGGTAAACAAATCACAGACCTCAGTGAGGTTGAAGAAATCAAAGGAGAAAAGAAAATGGGGACAAAATAGAAGGAGAATAAGAAGGTCCAAGTGGGAGAGTCATTAGAAGCAAGAAATAGTCAATGGTGAGAAAATGGTAATTCATTTTGACAGATGAGACACTCACAGATTCAGAAATTAAAATACTATCATTAGGTCTATCTTTCTGCCAAGGGGCAGACTTTGATTATGTACAAACCAAAATAGACCTGTACAAATTCATTAGAAAACTCAAGTAATGTAAGGTCTTTCAAACTAAGGAAAATAACACAGTGATGGCCACATTAGCAACAAAAGGTGAAACAATGAGAAATGTGTTAGTTGATTATGTGGACCTTATGAGAGCACTAATGGAACTAGAGTATAAGAATGAGAGGGACAATTTGTTGATGAGTGAAGATCTCACATTTGAATCCATGAACCCGCATGTTAAGGAGGAGGGTGGTACATCATTTAAACTGAAATGTTGGTTTGTATCCAGAACCTCATATGACAGTATAGATAAGTTCTCCACTGTTGTTATAAACAAAACTGTGGAATTTCCAGATCCCCAGGAGACATAAGGCCATACCTAACACGACCTTTGAAAATACATCTAACAAACCATAGCCAAAATAGATGTTAACAACAATCTGTGTTGTGAAGAGCTTTGACAAAGCGGGCAATGTGGCTCTATGGCTTATTGATAAGTATATGGATGAGGCCTACATCCAAATGAATAATACAGATGTTACACACAAATTGCCACACAATACTTTTCTAAAGTCAAGTGAATAGATCATACTCCCAGTCATTAACTTAATCCTGAAAATGTACAAGGATTCTTAGATACCATGAGGTAGAGCAGCAAGAGTGGCTCTAGAAGGTATGTTTGAAAATACATCAAAATATATTGAAGATTTTTTAGGACCTTTGGTTTCCATCTCACCTTCTTATATCAAGGATACAACAGACTTCCTCAAGAGAGTAGTTGATAATATTTGGGAAGATGACATACTCATGATGTCCTGAAGATGGCATAAGAGCAGTCAAACACGTCTTAAGGGTAAGGATCTTCAAATATAATCATCAAACATGCAACTGTTAAAGATGATTCACTGATGTCTGAGAACGTTTTTCTGTTCAATAACAACGTATTTGAGCAACAGAGGGGGAAGTGTGTTTGGCACCAGCTTGCCCCAAGCCATGTGAATCTGCATTTGGGCTGGTGGGAGAAGCAGGTGCTCAGTGGTCCAGGAATGAAAAAAATGCACAGGCCACAATACCATGTGGGTCTTATTTCTTGATGATATCGTTATCATCTGGAAAGGAAAAATTGAACCAGCAGTAAGCTACTAAGCTGAGATCAGTTGTAACAATCTCACTCTCAGCTTCACAAGTAACATCTGTGTAGTAAAAATTGAACTTCTGTGTGTGAAGCTTGTGGTGGAACAGGTAAACTGATCACAACACTATATAGAAAACGTAGTGCGGGCAATAGTATGCTGCACATATAGACCTTTCACCCTACACCAAGGAAAGCTAGTATTCTATATAGAGAGTTACAAAGGGAAAAAATAATTTGCAGCATTGATGAACTGTATCATAAAAGTGAGAGTGAGATAATTGCAAGATTCCAAATAAGAGGATACTTGGACTGAGCTTTAGATGCAGCCAAGAACAAAGTGTCCACAAAGAAGGGAAGAGCTATTTCAAAGCAAGAAACCAAAGGACATAGAGAAAGTGTGCAGATTAATCACCAACTATCATAAGAAACATGTGACACTTTTTTGAGCAGCCACTGGCATCTTTTGTTGAGTGTTCCTATCATTGGGTTAGCAGTTATTAGAAAGCCTTAAATTACATGTAGGAGAACAGGCTCGATGAAAGACACATTAGTTAAAACTGAGATGAAGACAGAAAGACAACAAGGATCATAACTGAGACCACAAGATGGTTTCATTAAGTGTAATAAATATAAGGCATGCAGGTTTGGAGTTAATGTGACAATGTTAGTGACAATACTTAACATAACTATTAAATTAAGAGCCACCTGACATGTAGAAATGATTTTGCTATATATAAACTGAAATTGCCCTGCCTCAAAATATACATAGGCTGCGTAATTCTGCCAGCCAACAAGCAGATTTTACAGCATTTCCGAGCTATAAATATTAATGATAACACCTATCCTGTCGCAAGGCATTTACACAAACTTCATAGAGGAGATGAGAATCAATTGAAGTACAGTGTGATTGACAGTATCCCTAAGAAGGCCAAAGGGGTGACAGGGATTAGGAATTGTGTACAGTAAAATCTAGATACATTCTAGTGATGGAAACCAAAGAACCATAGGGTTTTAATTGTGAGAAAGAATTTTATATGCATTTATAGGCAGTATTGCGGCCTGTGTTACCTAGCTTAGAAGTTATGAGAAATTATTTTTATACGGTTTAAATGATTCTTTTTTGTTTTCAGACACTTTTGCCTTCTTATTTTGTTGCTAATCAACTAATCTTGTCAGTCTTTTTCAGCTGAGGCTGATTACAGCAAGATATTAAAAGATTTAGACAATACTATAGTCTTTTTGCTGTCTGTATCAGTTCAGGATGTATGTGCAACAACATTAGTAAAAGGAGCCCAGTGAGGTGTTACTGAGCTTGAGCGCTAAATTACTATGTTATCTTGTGTATTTAGATTTTGATGGATTCAAGGATAAAGGTGTTGATAGTACAATAAAACCAGTGATAACTAACCCAGGGGGTTGAAATAGCAGTAAGGTACAACACAATCTGAGCAGTAATTTTTCTTATTATGATTAGAGAATCATAATATTGGTTGAGTACTAATTCTAAATTGGATGAACTGATTCGAAAAAATATGTTGTGATATATAAATATGTTGTTTAAAATGAAGGGGGGTATTCATTTTCTGCTTATATTCACATAAGTTGCACCCTGTATAAAGCACTTTCCAATATACCTCCACATATCGTAAGCAAGGCTAGTGTTGATCCAAAATGTGTAGATATGATGTGAACACCTCGGCTGAAGGAATGAAAGCACTTTAATTGCTCCATGAATGCTGATCTTATGATTTAGTTAAAGGAAAAGAGAGAGGATTATATATATGTATGTATATATACTAAAGCAGGATGGATGGATGCAAGAAAACCAGGGCACACCCTCTCCTTCAAATTACTAACACAAGCAGAGAGATACCATGCACACAATAGCAAGGAGCTCTTCAACATCTTGAAGGAATTCTCCAAACCCAGCTCCAACACCAACGACAACCCGCCATCGCAAGCCCTGTGCGACTCCCTCGCCACCTTCTTCCACCGCAAGATAGCAGACATCCACGACAGCTTCAACACCCAGACAGCAACACAACAGACCCTCCGTACACCATCCATGATGACCCCCTGCTAGCCTGGGCCAGCGTGAGCATCGATGACACCATCAAGACCATGCGCTCAATCCACTCCAGCTCTCCGTCAGACCCATTCCCGCACCACGTCTTCAACAGAACAAGCAGCTCCATCGCACCCCACCTGCGCAAAGTCGTCAATCTCTCCCTGGAGACTGTGACCTTCCCAGAGGTCTGGAAACACGCCGAGATCAACGCCCTACTCAAAAACCCTAAGGCAGACCCAAGAGACCTCAAGAACTTCCGGCCCATCTCTCTGCTCCCCTTCCCAGCCAAGGTCATCGAGAAAACCGTCAACAGACAGCTAACTCAATCCCACGAAGAAACAGAATCCTGGACCCTTCCCAGTCAGGGTTCCGCAGCAACCACAGCACCAAGACTGCCCTCATCGCCGCCACCGATGACATCAGGACCTTGCTGGACAATGGCGAGACCGCAGCACTCATCCTCCTAGAACTCTCTGCCGCCTTCGACTCCGTCTGCCACCGCACACTACGCACACGCCTCCACACCGCAGGGATCCGAGACAAGGCTCTGGATTGGACCACCTCCTTCCTCTCCGGCAGAACCCAGAGCATCCGCCTCCCCCCATTCCGTTCCAAAGTCTCCGAGTTCATCTGCGGCATACCCCAGGGATCCTCCCTCAGCCCAACGCTGTTCAACATTTACATGGCCCCGCTCGCACACGTAGCCCGACAGCACGACCTAGACATAATCTCCTACGCCAACACTCAGCTGATCCTCTCCCTCACCAAGGACCCCATCACTGCCAAAGCCAACCTCCATGAAGGAATGAAGGCCGTCGCCGACTGGATGAAGACCAGCCATCTGAAGCTGAACTCGGACAAGACGGAGGTCCTCATCCTCGGCTCCAACCCTTTAGCCTGGGACAACTCCTGGTGGCCGATGGCACTGGGGGCAGCCCTGACACCCACGACCACGCACGCAACCTGGGAACCATCCTCGACTCAACGCTCTCAATGACCAAGTAAGTCAACGCCGTCTCCTCCTCCTGCTTCAACACCCTCCGCATGCTCTGCAAGATCTACAGATGGATCCCGACATATACAAGAAAGACAGTCACCCAGGCCCTCATCAGCAGCAGACTCAACTACGGAAACGCCCTCTACTCGGGAGCCCCTACCAAGCTCAGCAAACGACTACAACGCAACCAAAACGCCTCGGTACGACTGATCCTCGACGTACCACGCCACGGCCACATTACCCCCTACCTGAGAAACCTGCACTGGCTCCCCTTCAACAAGAGGATATCCTTCAAGCTCCTCACCCACGCACACAAGGTACTCCACAAGACTAGCCCAGCCTACCTCAACAGACGGCTCTCCTTCTACATCCCCAACTGCCAGCTACGCTCCACCGACCTCTCACTCACCGCGTCCTGCGCATTCGAAGAACAACCACCGGTGGGAGATCCTTCTTCCACCTCGCCGGAAAGACATGGAACACCCTCCCACTGAGCCTACGACAGACCCAAGACCTGCTGACCTTCAGGAGGATACTCAAGATCTGGCTGTTCGATCAGTAGCGCCCCCTCGCCCCCCAGCGCCTTGAGACTCTCGCGGGTTTGTAGTGCGTTTTACAAATGATTGATTGATTGATTGATTAGATAACATGCCTCAAGCAATAGCGACCATTGCTCTGAGATTGTGATTGTTGCAGGACGAAACCCCTTACCCAGCTAGAAGTGGCATGCTTCATCATAGGACTCCACTTCACATTTGTAGAGAGGTTCTACAAATGTGGGCTAAAACCCTGAAAAAGAGAGAAGCTCTTGAAGTGCGGATTCCTGGCACAATGTGGTTGGTGGGGCCTAGAATTTCCATGTGGTTTCTCCTTCCTGTTCCTTCAGTAGGAATTTGTAGCTTTTCATGAATTCTATTGATCTTTTTCAATCAATATTCATGAGATCCAGAAGGTTTGTTTACAGCTTGAGGGGTTTCCTATCCTACCTGGGACCCTCTTAAGGAGGTGTTTGACAAGTTTCACATATACTATCCTGTGCAGGGTGGTTCCTTTGCTGCTGAGAGAGGAGCTGCCTTTTCTTCAGGCAATCTAGACCGGGACTCAAAATACAATTCAAGTTTCCAGTCCTTCCAATAGGTGAAAAAGCAACAATTGGCAAAAGCAAGGTAAACAGTTAAGAGGGTGAACAGTCAAAATATCCACTTCAAAATATCGACTAGACATAATATCGAGTTTTATATATCGACTGGACAAAATATCGACTGGACAGAATATAGACATCAAAAATATAGTTTTTAAGGTAAGTAAAGTAATATCGACTGTTAAAAATATAGACAGTTAAAATATCAAAGTATATAATATAGGTTATTAAAATTATCTAATTTTTAATAATATTGAATTTTTTATAGTGTTTTTTATGTTATTATATGTGTGAAAAGTGTGTATTTATGTTATAAATAATAATAATGAATGACATTTTTAGTTTTTAATTTTTGCGTTATTTAATTCTGTAGCGGGTTGTGGGTTTATAGGGGAATAGGGTGGGAAGTAATTTAATAATAATTAATTAAATATGTACATTTATTTATTGTTATTACTTTTTAATTATTTATATTTGGTAATTAATTAAATTTTAATTGGCAATTAATTTAAATTAATTGATTAATTGTTAATTATGTTAATTTTTCTAATTTATTTTCTTTAGAGGGTTGTGGGTTTATAGGGGAATTGGGTGGGGAGTAATTTATTAATAATTAATTAAATATGCAAACATATTTATTGGTATTGTTGTAGAATTAATTGTTAATTAATTTTTTATGGGTAATTAATTAAATTAGAATTGCTAATTAATTTTATTTAATTGATTAATTGCTAATTATGTCAATTTAAAAAATTATTTTCTGTAGTGGGTTGTGGGTTTATAGGGGATTAGGATGGGAAGTAATGTATTTATAATTAATTAAATAAATCAAATTCAATTTATTGAATTTAATTTAAATTTATTGTAAATTAATTTTTAAATGTTAAATTATGAATTGTTAATTTGTAATTAATTTGTATTAATAGTTAAATAATTGTAATAATTACATTTAATTTGTAATTTTAATTGATTAATTATTATATTATATTAAATTCGTAATTACTATTAATTACTTTTTGATACATATTAATCCATGTTAATTTATATTTATTGATATAATATATGAAGTATTTAATTTCGCTACTGTTGCACTCTCTGGAGTGGGAGTAGTAATTTTTACCCCTACGCTATCCAACACTTTCCCTACTGTTGCACCCACTGGAGTGGGAATAGTAATTTTTACCCCTACGCTATCCAATGCTTTCCCTACTGTTGCACTCTTTGGAGTCGGAATAGTAATTTAAACCCATACGCTATCCAACGCTTTCCCTACTGTTGCACTCTTTGGAGTGGGAATAGTAATTTAAACCCCTACGCTATCCAACGATTTCCCTACTGTTGCACCCACTGGAGTGGGAATAGTAATTTAAACCCCTACGCTATCCAACGCTTTCCCTACTGTTGCACTCACTGGAGTGGGAATAGTAATTTTCACCCCTACGCTATCCAACGTCTTTCCCTACTGTTGCACCCACTGGAGTGGGAATAGTAATTTTTACCCCTACGCTATCCAATGCTTTCCCTACTGTTGCACTCTTTGGAGTGGGAATAGTAATTTAAACCCATACGCTATCCAACGCTTTCCCTACTGTTGCACTCTTTGGAGTGGGAATAGTAATTTAAACCCCTACGCTATCCAACGATTTCCCTACTGTTGCACCCACTGGAGTGGGAATAGTAATTTAAACCCCTACGCTATCCAACGCTTTCCCTACTGTTGCACTCACTGGAGTGGGAATAGTAATTTTCACCCCTACGCTATCCAACGTCTTTCCCTACTGTTGCACCCACTGGAGTGGGAATAGTAATTTTTACCTCTACGCTATCCAATGCTTTCCCTACTGTTGCACTCTTTGGAGTGGGAATAGTAATTTAAACCCCTACGGTATCCAACGCTTTCCCTACTGTTGCACTCTTTGGAGTGGTAATAGTCATTTAAACCCCTACGCTATCCAACGATTTCCCTACTGTTGCACCCACTGGAGTGGGAATAGTAATTTAAACCCCTACGCTATCCAACGCTTTCCCTACTGTTGCACTCACTGGAGTGGGAATAGTAATTTTAACCCCAACGCTATCCAACACTTTCCCTACTGTTGCACCCACTGGAGTTGGAATAGTAATTTAAACCCCTACGCTATCCAAAGCTTTCCCTACTGTTGCATTCTTTGGAGTGGAAATAGTAATTTAAACCCCTACGCTATCCAACGCTTTCCCTACTGTTGCACCCACTGGAGTGGGAATAGTAATTTTTACCTCTATGCTATCCAATGCTTTCCCTACTGCTGCACTCTTTGGAGTGGGAATAGTAATTTAAACCCCTACGCTATCCAACGCTTTCCCTACTGTTGCACTCTTTGGAGTGGGAATAGTAATTTAAACCCCTACGCTATCCAACGATTTCCCTACTGTTGCACCCACTGGAGTGGGAATAGTAATTTAAACCCCTACGCTATCCAACGCTTTCCCTACTGTTGCACTCACTGGAGTGGGAATAGTAATTTTCACCCCTACGCTATCCAACGTCTTTCCCTACTGTTGCACCCACTGGAGTGGGAATAGTAATTTTTACCCCTACGCTATCCAATGCTTTCCCTACTGTTGCACTCTTTGGAGTGGGAATAGTAATTTAAACCCATACGCTATCCAACGCTTTCCCTACTGTTGCACTCTTTGGAGTGGGAATAGTAATTTAAACCCCTACGCTATCCAACGATTTCCCTACTGTTGCACCCACTGGAGTGGGAATAGTAATTTAAACCCCTACGCTATCCAACGCTTTCCCTACTGTTGCACCCACTGGAGTGGGAATAGTAATTTTTACCTCTACGCTATCCAATGTTTCCCTACTGTTGCACTCTTTGGAGTGGGAATAGTAATTTAAACCCCTACGCTATCCAACGCTTTCCCTACTGTTGCACTCTTTGGAGTGGTAATAGTCATTTAAACCCCTACGCTATCCAACAATTTCCCTACTGTTGCACCCACTGGAGTGGGAATAGTACTTTAAACCCCTACGCTATCCAACGCTTTCCCTACTGTTGCACTCACTGGAGTGGGAATAGTAATTTTAACCCCAACGCTATCCAACACTTTCCCTACTGTTGCACCCACTGGAGTGGGAATAGTAATTTAAACCCCTACGCTATCCAAAGCTTTCCCTACTGTTGCATTCTTTGGAGTGGGAATAGTAATTTACACCCCTACGCTATCCAACGCTTTCCCTACTGTTGCACCCACTGGAGTGGGAATAGTAATTTTTACCTCTACGCTATCCAATGCTTTCCCTACTGCTGCACTCTTTGGAGTGGGAATAGTAATTTAAACCCCTACGCTATCCAACGCTTTCCCTACTGTTGCACTCTTTGGAGTGGGAATAGTAATTTAAACCCCTACGCTATCCAACGATTTCCCTACTGTTGCACCCACTGGAGTGGGAATAGTAATTTAAACCCCTATGCTATCCAACGCTTTCCCTACTGTTGCACTCTTTGGAGTGGGAATAGTAATTTAAACCCCTACGCTATCCAACGCTTTCTCTACTGTTGCACTGTTTGGAGTGGGAATAGTAATTTTAACCCCTACGCTATCCAACGCTTTCCCTACTGTTGCACCCACTGGAGTGGGAATAGTAATTTTTACCTCTACGCTATCCAACGCTTTCCCTACTGTTGCACCCACTGGAATGGGAATAGTATATTTTACCCCTACGCTATCCAACGCTTTCCTCACTGTTGCACCCACTGGAGTGGGAATAGTATTTTTTACATTTTGCTATTGTACGTTAATAATATAGGATATTATTTAATTATATTATGTTAATATATATATGTTTTAACAAATATGATTGTTAAAAAAATGTTTATAACTTTTATTAAATATTTAATTATTATAATTTAATTTAAGTATTTTTAAGTATATTTTAGTAATTAATTTTAAATTTTAATTTAATTTAACACTGTTTTTAATAAAGTCGATATTTTTTAAAACTATATTTTTGTAAACGATATTTTGTACTCGATATTTTTGTACTTACCTGTTTGTACATACAAACTCGATATTTTGTCTGTAGATATTTTTTCCTCGATATTTTGGGTAGTCGATATTTTGTCAGTCGATATGTCAGTGATCCAGTTAAGAGAGATGACAGGTGTTAAATTTGGAGATCAAGCCTACACTCTGGGGTTTCTTCTTCAGTCACCCTACTACAAATCCAGACAAGGCTTAGGGATTTGTCATGTATCTGTTTACTCAATACATTTCTGTTGTCTTGCACTTTAGGATAAGAGCACACCATCTCATGTTTATATAGTTAAATAGTATTCACCGTCAACCTAAACAACACAATAAGGGAAAAAACTACACAACATTACCTACAGTTGGAGTAGAATTCTAGTTCACCGTTCCCTACAGTTGGAGTAGAATTCTAGTTCACCGTTCAGACTGCCTGACAAGACTGAATGTAGATAAGTGAGTAAAAGGAATGAGCTTGGTAGTTTTAGGGAAACAAATTCACTTAAAGAGGGTGTTACAGGGAGAATATCAGAGGTGTAGCTTGCAGTCTTCTGAGGACAAGAATAGATGCTGTAGATAGTGATACTGTAAGAAAAAGATATCTAACTCGGACCTTGGTGCTGTAAGTTTTATTCTAGTCTAGTCCTCAAACCTGCTGCTGGCTGGTCTGGTTCAGACCACGGCCTATGTTAAAATAAAACACACCACACTGGGAAGCCCAACAGTCTAATATGTGTTCAATGCAAAAATAGCAAGCAGCACAGTGACTAATCAGGAGGCAGTTGTCATTTAAACCGACCATAGCTTTCACCCAAAATGGTCATTTAAATATGTATTGCTAAATCACAGGCACATTTAGATGTTTTTTATACACTATTCCCTGAGTACAAATCTATAGACCATAAACACGTGACAGAAATGTGTTACTTCAGTGAAAAATATTTAATGAACAGGGGGTAGGATCTTCGCATGGAAGCATATTGTTAGCCTCCCGTCTTGTCATGGAGAAAATGTTAGACATCTTTGAAACTAAGATACAAATACTTGAATACACTGCTGAATTAATTAATTTCCTAAAATCCTGCTTCAAGTTGCCAACTTTGAAAGCAAAGTTACACTTGCAGGAAATGTGCAAAGGTACTACCTTGAGTAAAATGGCATCCAGGTCTACTAGAGTCTTGAAACTTAGTATGCATATTGATACTTATGGGCACCTCAGATTATTTAAATAAAGGAAATGTATTGCTTGTAAAACATATCAATGAACGTTATGATATGAATATGCACTAGGAAATTAAAGGTACAGCAAGAGGAATATGCAAGCATGTGTTCATGCCTGCCATACGCAACATGGACACAATGGCAATCCTTTCCAGGGTCCTTGAGGCAACTGTCTGACAATCAATCAACCAAGGATTTATAAAGCACTGCAAATCAGCCGTAAGAGTCTCAAGGCCCTGGAGTTGCTAGCGGCTTTATGGTGGTCTGTGTATTTAAGCAGCGAGGTCTTGAGTCCTTTCCTAAATTGCTGGAGTGATGAGGGGGTCCTGAGGTGTAGGGGAAGGTCATTCCAGGAACTGGCAGCCAGGTGTGAGAAGGAGCGTCCTCTGCTGTTGGCTCGGCGGATCCAGGTGGTTTCTACAAGGAAGAGGGAGGCCGATCATACGTGTCACACCGGTTGGTAGAAGGTCATGCCTTTGTTGATGTATGCTAGACCCTCGGTGTGTAGGGCTTTGTGTGCGCCGGTCAACATTTTGAATTGGCATCTCTTCTGGATCGGGAGCCAGTGAAGCTTCTTAAGGTGGGGTGTAATGTAGTTTTGTCCTGCTGCTGAGTTTTGTATTGTTAGGAGCGACTGAGCCCAACAGGATCCGGAATGTTTGACTGTGAACATCACAGAAATGCCATCCATTAGGAAATCCGGGGATTCCAACTGACGGTTTCCCTTCGATTCATCTGTACTCTCACTGGTTGCCATTGATAACCTTGAAACGCACGCTCCGGTTACCGAATTCCCGCCGAGTGAGCCCCACCCCCTGTCATTATCCCCACGAACTACCTTGTGACCCTCCAGGGTTATTTCAACTGTTCCGGCCCACGTGTGGACATCTAGCTCCCTAGAAAAGCACGGTACTATTAGACCGACAGGACCTCCTTTATTCAACCACACGTTGGAAGCGACGCAGAGCGTTCGCTTGTACCCTTCCACCCCAGCTTAATAGGCTTGCAAATCAGGCAATGTTATTTGTAGTCCTGATGATGATCCTTTATGTTATGTAGGATCGAAACGCTGTCGACTGTTTATGTAGTAACACACTAAGTTCCCACTGTGTTACCTAATTTGTGTTATCTACATGAGGCTAGCTAGGCTAATGTATTATCTTTTACTAGCAGCTCAACATTCAATTGCCTGTTAATTCTTCCCTTTACCGTTTGGTCCCTCCCCTTTTTCGTTGTATTTTTCAGATTCAAGAAGTCTTTATTCGATTAGTCAAATCATAAAAGACAATAAAATACAATATATACATATAAAACAGTTAAAACAAATATTAAATCATTGATACGCTAATCAGCTTCTATACAAATATACAATTTTGTACAAATGAACACATAGACAGCCATACATCAACAAGTTACAGTAAACTGGCAGTCATCATTCGATTGTTTTTGATGAACCTGCATCTAAGCACCCATGCCCACCCGAGAAATTTTGCCACCCCCACAACAATGAGGGGATCCAAGGTAGTTTTAAGCAATCTAGTAGCTTCAGCAGCCAATCTGGTTCCTAACTGCCTACACACAGGTTTTAGCCATTTGGCTCTGGGGGCAGAATATAAAGGGCACACATACAACAAATGTTCCAGACTTTCCCTAGTGCCTTGGCAGTTGGGACAAAAGCCAGACCTGTCTGTTCCCCATTTTATAGTAAACTCCCCTATGGGGAGTGAACCGCATCTAAATTGGAAAAATAATTTGCGGTCCAGGGGTTTAGTTATAATGTCCCAAAACCCCTCTAGCTTTGGTATGTCCTTGTGTACGGTAAACAAACCAGTAAGGCTACTCGGGTTTGTTTTCATGTACATATTGTGGGTCACCCAGTTCCAATAACTTTTTTTAAGATCACTTTTGGAGGGAAAATTGGCTGACTCAGGCGAGGACCACAGATCACCATAGCCCAGGGCCAATAAGGTAGACTTAAGGTCTCTAAACCATCCAATATTTGAGGCACCAGGGCTATTCTTAACCTCCAAACAGGCTTCTGCATAGTAGTGGAGTTCTGGCGTAGTCCATAGACGGCGCCAGAAGGTAAGGGGACGGAGTCTTGCTTGGTCTTCCACCGGGTGACACCCTAGATCATAAAGGAGGGGAATTATTGGAGTCGACTGTGGGAGCCCTATGGACAGTCTTAGAAATTTGTTTTGGGCATGTTTTAAAGAATCCAGATTACTGCCACCCCATAGTTCTGCGCCATAAAGGATCGCTGAAAGAACCTTACCACCATAGATCTTGATAAGCGGAGACATTGGCCTCGTGAATGACCCTTTATGCTCTTTAATCAGTGCCCCGCCTAACTGTTTCAGTTTCAAGGTCATAAGCTCAATCTGGTGGGTCCAGCTCAGAGTATCACTGAAGGTGACACCCAGGTAGGTGAAGTATTTTGTTTGCTCCAGGGGCATGTCCCCCATGGTGACCCTGGCATTTATTTGCTTACGCCCCCTTAACACCATAAATTTGGTTTTGGAGACATTCACCTCCAGCTCATGTTCGCTGCAGAAACTCTCGAACCTTGACAGTGCATTCTGCAAACCCTGCCTGGTACGTGAAATCAGGAGAGTGTCATCAGCGAACATGAGCAGGGGGATTCTCATGCCAGCCAAAGTTGGGGCATCCGTGGAAAAGTTGTCATAATACTTAATAACTCTATTAATATATAGAGAAAACAAGGTCGGTGCCAAAACACAACCTTGCCTGACACCCTTTGCCACAGGGAATTGCTCTGTCACCTCACCCGGTCTACCCCATCGCACAAATGCAAATGTCTGAGCATGGAGATTCACTATAAGACGCACCAAAATGGGAGGCATCCCCATATCCAATAGGCAATTCCAAAGCCCAGCCCTCGGGACTAGGTCGAACGCAGACCGAAGATCCACGAAGGCGGCATATAGATTGCCTTTACCCAAGGTAACCGTCTTCCAGTGCAGAAGCATGAAGCGAAACGCCTGATCCAGGGTACTCACGCGGGGTCTAAACCCAGCTTGGAGAGGAGTAAGAATGTTAAATTCCTCCATCCAAGCCTGAACCCTTGTCAGACCAAGGCGAGTAGTAATCTTCTGAACTGCGTCTATGAGGCTGATCGGCCGGTAATTCGAAGGAACCGACCGATCCCCCTTCTTGAAGATAGGCAGTATTTCAGCGCCTGCCCAGGAGGCAGGGACCCTGGCGCCCACAACCAGCGCATTTACTAAACGCACTAGGTATGGTACCCATAAGTCCTGGTCTTGTTGAAATAAGTCCGCTGGGATACAATCCGGACCTGGCGCTTTGCCCCTAGGGATGGCATTCAGGACAGACTCTACCTCTTTGGCCGAAAACACAAGTGTATCAGTAATAATCGGCCAATTAATAGAGTCCTGCGTAGAGCCATGACAACTAAATTGTTCCTCAAAGTATGACACCCATTTTTGTTGTTCAATGGATGCGGGGCTAGGGCGGTCGTCCTGAGACTGACCCCACCTAAGGAGATGCCAAAAGCGTTGGAAGTTCCTGGAGCCACAGGCCTCAGCAAGTAGGCACCAACGCTCGTCGTCCCATGCAGCTTTTGCCTGATGTTTGGCTACTTTGTACGCCTTCCTACAGGTTTTGATTAGGGCCGGGTTCTTTAATTTCAAGGCCTTAAACAGAGACGAGTGGGACTCACGGCAGGCATTGTTAAACCAGTTAACTGGTTTCTTAGCCTTCCCCCTTCCCTTGTTAGCAACAATTTTGACAAACATGGTTTTTAGAGACATGAACAGGCTAGCGTGGATGTCTGTGATTGTTGTGATCATCGTTTCCTGGTTTTCGCATTTGTCAATTTCCATTATGGAATTTGATACCAGGGTTCTGATCTTGGCACGTGCTTCCAAATCAACAGAAACCTTTGGCCAACGCACCCTCCTCATGTTATTTGTTAAAACCACAGCCTCTTGTACGGGATTAGGCTGGCGAACAAACGGCCCTGCAAAGCTCAAGTCCTTCAATTCCGCTAATAGAGGTTCATGATCACTTTCTGGGCGAGGTTTGACTGACATATCCAAAACTAAGTGCCACATTGTAATATCAACTAAGATATAATCAATGCGACTACTATGTCTGCCATTAAAGAAATTGTGATTGCCTACCCTATCAGAGCTTACGCGTCCATTCAGGGCGCGCAGCCCCCAATTTAAACAGAGACCTTTAATAAATGTGGCTGCTTGAGACCACTTGGGGATCGGGGGTAACTCAAGTTGGGGAATCCCCCATGTCAGGTCCTCATCATCGGTTAATAAACCATCCTCAGTGCCTAGGGGTTCAAAACAAGTGTTAAGATCCCCCATAACAACCACATGACCCGTTAGTTGGGTGGAACCCAAGAAGTCATCCAAACATGTAAGGGTGGAAGACACACGGCCACCCGCAATGCCTCTTGCATATACGTTGACAAGCAGTATGTTCAGCCCACTACTTGTTTCCATACTGATTATCAATATATCTGGGCAGTCAATAAAGATCTCCTTCACAGATACACCTGCTGCCTGACGAACCCAAATAATAAGACCACCCATGGCCCTGCCTCTTTGGCCTCTCACCGCAGGTTTATCAAAATTCAGGAAACCTGGAAAATAAACAGATTCGGTCGCCCAAGTCTCCTGGAACGACCAGACGTCACCTTGTCGTATAAAATCAGCCCAATCAGGGATACAAACACAAGAATCAATTCCTGCAACATTCCAGCATCCCAAAGTGGTGCCCTTTCCACATAGTTCATCGCACATTTTAGTAACAACATTTGAGCAGGAATCATTAGACAAGAGAGAGGATTCAACATACCCCACAACTTCTGTGGACGGACCATCCTTTATCAAACGCAATGGCCCATCCAAACTAGTTGGCCCACTGCTTGCTCCTAGAAAATTAACTTCATTGGTAAACAAGGGGGTAGATAACAAAGTTATTAACTCTAACCCTTTTCTACAACCAATACAGCCCTCCACGGAGTGATAGTCTTGGTCTACTGGCCTTTCAGCAACATTGGGAGTGATACCCAGGACATCTCCCCCCCTCCAGCACTCCAAGTTAGAGACATCAACCCTAGAGGAAAGTACTGGTCAATCATTAGTTGATAACCATGATAATGGATCATAAAGATTTCTCAAGGGGATCTTCCATAGCTCTTTGGGCTGGGTAGACATATTTGGAAATGAGTGTGGTGGGAAGAAACCTGGGTACTGCTGTGTCTGTATAAGGGCAGGTGTTATAGGAACCGGAGGATACAGGGGCTTATTGGGGAACAATGAATTAGTTAGGACTGGAAGGCCCTTGGTCTGGGTATTGATCTTAGCCCAACCTGGCGTCTGAGCGGGACAATTATAATTAGATTGAATGTAGGAGCTATACTGCGCCTCAGGATTGAACTGAAATCCGTGATAATTGGGAGTAAAGTTAGTCCATTTAAGGAGGCTTTTGGTGTTTTTACTGTTATTAGCAGGAGGGTGATCAGATGGATTGATCAGGGTCTCAGGGTAAAAATAAGTAAGATTCCTCGTTGAGATCCCACCCTCGTTACTTCCTACATACCAATCAGAGAGATGGGATACAACTTTGTGATCCCTAAAGTTAATAATAACTATGTCCCCCTCTATGTCCTTGGGGCGAACCCCTACCCACCGACATCTTCTGACTGTAACAATGTCCCCATTGAGATGTGAAGGAAGGGGCCTATTTGTTTTTAGCCAAAAGATGACTTTGTTTTTAAGGCTATCATAGTTTTCCCTATCCCCTTCCGCAACCGGAGGCACTCCCGTCATGACAATTACAAAGTTCGTAGAATCCGGGGGCAGATCAACATTTTTCTTATGTGGAAGGGGTCTGTTAGTTTTACCAGTGGGATTGGCGGATTTACTCATCCCATTCCTAGACTGTGACACTGCACCCTTTTCAGGTGGTTTATTGACTACCACCCTAGGATTTGTTTTAGCAATGCATGTCGCTGGCGGGGGTTTGGCCACTGAAGCCAATGCTTTGTTATTTATAATAACGTTATCAGTGTTGGGAGCACTTTTAGTAGTTTTATTAGTAGAACTAGTTGTAATGCCTGCGCCCTGGGATATACCAAGAGTTGAATTTGGTGGTCCCTTTACCTTGCCCTCGCTAGGAGCGTGGATAGGCTCTATGGTCGCCAGCAGGCGGTCCAATTTATCCCCCAGTGTCCTAACACGCTCCAATACAGGAAGCATGTATGATTTAATAAGCTTCTCTATGTTAACATAGGACACCTCCTGAACCCCTTCACTAGATATCTCGTGGGTATCCATCCCCTGTATGTCTGAGACCAAGGGCGCTACAATAGATGGTAGTGCCAACTCGGTGTTTGGTTGGGATGGCATTGGTGTGGGTGGCCGGCCACTATGGCCTTTCCTTTTTACCCCCCCCTTCCTCCTTCTTTTCCTCAGTGGAGATTTCACAACCCTTTTAGCCTCAGCTGGCTTAACTCTACTATTACATCGATTCTTAGATGGTGTACCATCACCTAGGTCTATACCAACCAGAGAGGGGGTGGGCAACATGGAACGAGATTCCAAATCAATAAGATTGGTAGAGGGGATATTTTTTTCCACAAAACTGGAGTGATCAACCGGCGGGCAAGCCAAGTGATCACCACTAGTGGCATTGACACAAAGCGGGGAAATGGTTGGGAACCTAAATATTCTCGGGGTTTGATTGATGTCAGTAGCATCGGCCTCAATTGAGCTCAACCCTTGTGCAACCGTATCATGGGTAGAATTTAAGACAATTTGAGACTGCATAGAGTTTTTCTTTAATTGCTCAATCGATCGTCGACGCTCTGCTCTTCTCTCGGCTAGGAGGAGGTCCATATCTACCTCCTTGGTAGATTTTTTAAAAAATTTATCTAGTGGGCCAAGAACAGAATTGCCTACACCAGGGGGGGCAGAGTGACTCATGACAGGACCCTAAAACAGTAAGTAAATAGCACTAAAATAATCAGACAACAAACACCAGTAAATGTTAATAACCTGGCCCAGCCCGGCCTCCGGCGGCCCCGGACGGCCACAGACGGACCCGCCCTTGTCCCGGGCTTCTCCCGGCGCCCTCCCGCGCAGCGGGGACAGTGGTTCAAGGTATACTCAATGGGCACTTGCTGATTGGTTGGCGTAGAGGGGGGCGTGGCCAGCGGGGAGAGCAGCCCAAGTGTGTTAAATGGGCGCGCAGGGGCTCCTGGTCATCGGAGTCCCTGCCTGCGTGCTCGCAGCCCCGCCGGCTAGCTCACCTGCCCGCGCCTCCTGTCCTCAGCTGATCAAAGGTCCAGGGTCTGCTGCCTCCTATGCGCGAGGCGCTGCGGGACCCGCGAAGCGGGTACCGCGAGGTCAAGGGTGACGAAGAAGAAAGAAAGTCACTGAAATCCTCAGCTGTTCTCAGGTAATGCAGGTTCTCCCTTCCTGCGACGATTTCCACGGGCGGGCAGCAACGAGATAAGGGTTCCGATTGACAAAGCAAACTGCCGCTTTTTCAGGACTGAGGGCGGGGGGCGTGGCCAGCGGGGAGAGCAGCCCAGGTGTGTTAAATGGGCGCGCAGGGGCTCCTGGTCATCGGAGTCCCTGCCTGCGTGCTCGCAGCCCCGCCGGCTAGCTCACCTGCCCGCGCCTCCTGTCCTCAGCTGATCAAAGGTCCAGGGTCTGCTGCCTCCTATGCGCGAGGCGCTGCGGGACCCGCGAAGCGGGTACCGCGAGGTCAAGGGTGACGAAGAAGAAAGAAAGTCACTGAAATCCTCAGCTGTTCTCAGGTAATGCAGGTTCTCCCTTCCTGCGACGATTTCCACGGGCGGGCAGCAACGAGATAAGGGTTCCCTTTTTCGTTGTATGTATTGGATACAGGATTGTATCCCACTGTATAATTGTTTCTCTTACATTTTTTATCATCTCTACAATTAATTAAATCAGTGTCCGGCTGGACACCTTTCTTATTATAGTACAGATTCTTGTCTATAATTTATTAAAGGTTTTTGACTATTGTACTTAATCAAGGACCATTATTACTTGATAAAATTGTTACCCTTGGTCCTTGACTACCTATAGGGATCCCTTGTCCTTTTGAAATTCCAGGAACTGGCAGCCAGGTGTGAGAAGGAGCGTCCTTCGCTGTTGACTCGGCGGATCCAGGTGGTTTCTACAAGGAAGAGGGAGGCAGATCATAGGTGTCACACCGGTTGGTAGAAGGTCATGCGTTTGTTGATGTATGCTAGACCCTCGGTGTGTAGGGCTTTGTGTGCGTCGGTCAACTTTTGGAATTGGCATCTCTCCTGGATCGGGAGCCAGTGTAGCTTCTTAAGGTGGGGTGTAATGTAGTTTTGTCCTGCTGCTAAGTTTTGTATTGTCTGTAGTCTCTTCTGGAGGCGTGCTGTGATTGCAACGTACAGTGTGTTTCCGTAGTCCAGCCTTTGATGATAAGGGTCTTTGTGACGTTCCTTCTGGTGTCGACCAGGAGCCACCTGTAGATCATGTGGAGCATGCGTAGGGTGTGGAAGCAGGCAGATGAGACTGAACTAATCTGTTTCTTCATGGCTAGCTTGCTGTCCAAGATGATGCATAGATTGTGGGTGTGGTCTGTCCAGGCAGTAAATGGGCCGGGTGTAGCAGGCCACCATGCATCATTCCATGGTGAGGTGTTGTTCCCAAAGATGAGGACTTTTGTCTTGTCTATGTTGAGCTTGAGGCAGTTGTCCTTCATCCAGTTGGTGGCATTCATCATACATCCGTGGAAGTTGTCTCTGGTTGTGGAGGGGTCTTCTGACAGGAAGAAGATGAGCTGGGTATCGTCGATGTAGGAGACGATGTTTAGTCCATGTGATATGACGGTGTTGGTCAGGAGGGTCATGTACGTGTTGAAGAGGGTGGGGCTGGCTGATGATCCTTGGGGGACGTCGCAGATGATCTTCTTACGTTCTGAGGCAAATGGTGGGAGATGCGTTCTCTGGGTTATTCTGGTGAGGTATGAAGCGTTCCATTTGAGGGCGAGTCCCTGGATTCCGATGTGATGGAGTCGGTTGATCAAGAAGTGATGGGAGATGGTGGCGAAGGACTCTGATTGGTCCAGGAGGATGAGGGTTGCTGTTTCACTATGGTCTAAGAGGGCCCTGATGTCACTCCAAGGATTGTCAAGCACTATTGCAACTGCCTGGTCATGTTGCACCACAACACCACAGCCACCAGAGTAGGATGATGGAGTGTCAGAACGAAGTCATGCCAGTACTGCACAGTAATGCAGAACCTTGAAAGTAAGTCTAGATAGGCCCTTTGAAATATAATAAAGGCTTTAGAAGGAGAGAATCCATAGCCGTAAGGCTGTTTTGTGCTCCTTGGTCCCCCATGCTGTGCCATGGGACCCTTTAGGTGGTTTGTCCACATTCCTGGACAGACCTAAACAACAGAGGAGCCAACCCAATATTATTTTTGCGGTGCTTCTTCAGGACTTGACATCAAGCGGAGGTAACCTCAGTATCCTCTGATTCCCTGCAACAAGGAGGCATTTGTGAAGACAGAGATACCCCACACCAGAGATATTTCATACCTGAGGCACCCCTAACATGATTGAGGCTGCTGCATTTTATGAAGCCAAGCCACGACCCCCCATGTGGTTCGAGATGCACTATCATTAATAGAACAGGGTCGTCCCATATTTTCTTATAGCCTGTACAACATACTGTTGCCTACTCTTTTACAATGAGGTCGAACAATGGCCATACTCTAAAGCAGCGGTCTTCAATCTGTGGGGCGTGACCTCCAGGGGTGCCTGAAGTCCTGGGAAGGGTGCCTTGCATTCCCCAGCCTCACTTGTGCCTGGAATCTAAAACGTTTGCTTTCAGTTTGGAAAAAGACAACAGTCCCGGGATGGCTTATTTCAATCCTTAAAATGCTTCTTGCAGCCTTGCGGTACTGCTCTACGCCAGTTCCTCATAACCTTTGACCACAAACTCATGCTCACTGACCTTTGGTTTGCTAGACACTGTTTAATTTTATATCTGGAATTGTTGTTTTGTATTGAATTCATCTTACAGGTTTAATCTTTCATACAATTTTCTGAAAATATCTTTCTGTTGCCATAGCTTCTCTGTTTTAACAACATCTCTTTTCTGTATTGTTTGATCACCGTAATCCTAAAAGCATTATTTTGCTTCCTCTTGAGAAATCTTTGTCTGACATTATTTTGCCCTGATCCAGCCAAATAAGGAGGCAACAAAAAAGTAAACACTGAAGCTGGTTTATTTTACTATACTGTCATGTTTTTAATAAGCAAATGTATAGGCAGAGCAAGAAACAGACACAAAACAATTGTTGATCAAAGACTGTGAAATGTGAGAGCAATCCAGCAATGTACTTGAACACCTACGTGGCAATCAAAGTATAAGCAGTTATTTTACAACATCAATTAAATATAGGTTACATTACATAGATTTGCGAAAGTAGCTCCACCAGGTACGGTTGGTCTGATTGTGAGGATAACCCCTTTCTGGTAATGATGGGGAGCATTTACTAATCTTTCACGCAACACAGGGCAGCAAGCAAAGTTGCTGTGCTGCGTTGCTTGAAAGGGAGCAAGCAGAAATGCTACATGTTTACAATGTTATGGGGCTATATTGCTCTAGCCTTGTGCTGGTGCACTGCTGCAGTCTTTGCACCAACGCAGGACCCTTACACCACAGTGCAAGGGTGCCTGCAATAAGGCAGAATTGTTTTAGTGCAGGAAGAGAAACCTTACTGCACCAAACAATCCTTGGAGGCATTTTCTTCTTTCAGTGTGTGCTGCTGAATGCAGCACATGTGGAAAAAGGAAATAACAAGGAGAAGCAAGATTGTTCCCCTTGTTATGCCTCACTGAGGAATGTGTAGCATGTTGACCCATTCTCAGTCTTACAAGCTTTTGTAAATCTGGGAATGCACCAAAATCCATGGGTGGATGCATTGGAACACACATGGAACGTCTCCGGCTTAGCTTGAAATGTAACGCAGTGCAAGCGGCAGTGATGTGTTACATTTCTTTATTGCGTGTATCCAATCCTCCAAAGAAGGTCTTGAAGCTAAACACCAGTACTTAGCAATCTCTCTTCTAGCCAAAAGGAGCCCCATTCCATCCAAATGGCATGGCATACTTGTAAGTTCAGGTTCTTCATGATACCTAGGAGAGCTAGCTTGGGTGTAAACTCCATCTGCCATCCCAGATCCCTGAATAGGGTATAAATGCTCTGCAGAAATTTGGAATGACTCTAAACGGCCACAACGTATGCAAGAAGTCCTCGAAAAAGTACGTGGCAAAAGAGGCAGATATTAAAACTGAACTTTCTGCAAATTAGCTGTGAAAGGCAACTCTCCAGGGGCCATCTTAGCGTTCCTCCACTCATTTTAATCTAGTTGCCCTACATCGGTCACCTTGTGTTGCAGCTCTCTGAACAAGTCAGGGGCATCACATACCAAGGTCCTATAGGTGCCGCTCGTGTTTCTGAACTTGTTTGCCCTGAAGTCCTGTGTTGCTGTGCTCTACCTGAGCTGATATTGGAGCCAGAGGAGCTGTTTTTAACCTGACTCGTCGTGGGAGGATCTTTGTAATAACTTGTGGCCGCAGCGGAGAGAGAGGCGCCGGCCCCGGGACTGCGAGGACCAGCATTCTCCACCTTGTAGCTGGTCCTCTTCCCGCGTGAGCCGCGCCCCCTCCCAGAGCCACACCCCCAGCTAACCAGATAACTTCTCGCGGCCCCCGCTTCGCGGGTGCCGCTCGTGTTTCTGAACTTGTTTGCCCTGAAGTCCTGTGTTGCTGTGCTCTACCTGAGCTGATATTGGAGCCAGAGGAGCTGTTTTTAACCTGACTCATCGTGGGAGGATCTTTGTAATAACTTGTGGCCGCAGCGGAGAGAGAGGCGCCGGCCCCGGGACTGCGAGGACCAGCATTCTCCACCTTGCAGCTGGTCCTCTTCCCGCGTGAGCCGCGCCCCCTCCCAGAGCCACACCCTAACCAATAGGGAGTAACAATATCACTATTAAAGCAAGCCCAGTTACGCGCTCAGCGGGACGCGCGCGGGGC
Source organism: Lissotriton helveticus (assembly GCF_964261635.1). NCBI lineage: Eukaryota > Metazoa > Chordata > Amphibia > Caudata > Salamandridae > Lissotriton > Lissotriton helveticus. The sequence continues at coordinate 396,337,803 of NC_136057.1, forward strand.
AAAGCTCGGGGCTAAGCCCGGGCAAAGGGCGGGCCGTCTAAGGCCGTCCAAGGTCGTACAAGGACGAGACGGGCCACCGTATTTTCATTTTTATTTTTGAACTTGTTTAAAAAAATAAAAAAAAACCTGTACTTTACATTTGGTCCTAAACGTTCTTGCCACAGAGTCTTCATATTAAGGACAAACTCATCAACAAAATACCTCTTACTTGATTGAGTCAATTTATATGGCATATAAAAAATTAAGATCTCGTACCATTTTTATGAAGAGAATGGGTACTGAAGAAGCGGTAAGAAAATGTTCTGCGAAAGCAGTAAAACAAGGCCAGCTGATTGGAACCCCTGCTATTAGCAAATATTTCTTAGCTCTATCACCCAAAAATGATTCTTGTTCACCTGCTTTAGATCTGCCCGCAAAATTGGAAAAAACTCCAAGTAAAGAGACTTTGCACTTGTCTTCTATGGATTTGCAGACCACCTCAACTGTAAGTGATCTTGGTTCTCATATAAAACCTCAGACTTCATGTTCCATACAGGAATCTCAAACATCTATTCTCGATTCTTCTAAATCCAATAATATCATATCTACAATACAACCAACTCATCTCCCGGACATTGAGGATCTCTGTCCAAATGGTACAAAACCGACGGAAAATATGTCTGAAATATTATTAAATTCCGACATTATACAAATCGAACCTCAAGAACAACACTTTGATTCTAAAATTGATCTGGATATATCATTGGATACGTTTCTTCCTAACAACATGAACTCTACTAATATGGCGACACCCATCTCAAAGGCTCTATTTACTTTACAGGAAATACTTGAATCAGTCCTTTCTTTTTTAGGTAACATCTTAGAAAACTCGGATCAGACTTTGGATGTTCAAATTGGTATTTTGAAATTTCTGGTGGAAGAAAAGAGGAAAAAAGAACATATAGAATTAACAAATAGTATACAGACTCAGGAGAAAAGAAAAGAGGTCTCCAAACCCTCTCTAGCAACTAAAACTTCAACTCCTGATTCTCATACTACATGTGACAATAGTACTCAAACATCTGACCAGGATTTAACATACCAATTTAACACTAAAACTAAGAAAGACACCAAGGAGGTCCGAATATATTCCTTAAAGAACCTATTTAAAGAGGAGCCTTTACTGAAAATAAAAGAGTATCCGATCTTTTCAGCGACAAAGAACTTTAAAACGCTAAACGTTACTGATGAAGGAGACGAAATAACAACTCTTCGACCTGTTTTAAATGAAGTTGGAGAACAAATGTCTTCCCTAAAGAAATGTAACAAAGGATCAAAAAGAAAGATCAGAAATAGGAAACCATTAAGAAGAATAAATAAAAAGAAATCGAGAAAAATTAGATTTAAAAATACAACTAATGATCACAATAATGATGAAGGTGTAACCGACAAAGTAGTAACTAACCAATCTTTGGCAGAGGAATCAAATGAAATAAAAACCAAACTATCCATAAACCAATTGAATCTCAAAGCTCCTGAATATATACCTTTCAGAACAAAAAATAGTACCGAACAAACAAATAAAGTAAGCGGGTCTGATAAGATATCATCTACTGGAGGCTATCAATCTATGACTAAATATCTACAGTTTGAAGAACTTTTCCCATCTGATGATTTACCGCTCAATAGAGGAAGGATAATTAATTTACTGCAGCAAATCTATATTCTAAAATCCATCATTAGTAAAGAAATAGATTTAGTAACATTCCCTATTAAAGAAAATAGGAAAATCGCGAAAGTTGCTTTTTGGTCATCTGTTGTTCCCGGAATCATCGTAGGGGAAAAAGAAATATTACATAAACTCGGTTATGATGTCATAGAAATATTTCCATCTAGGAATTATATAACCAAATCAACTGGCCTCCTAAATACTACTTTAAATACCCCAGCAAATAACTGGGATACAAATATCTGTGATCATGTTGATTCGGAGCGAATTAGCTTTATGAAGGATTCCCTGAAAATTCAGATACAAGACGGTCAAAGGAATGTATGGAGCCAATATCATAAAGGAAAAGAGGTCAGAAAAACAACTGAATCTTGGGCTTGGGTATCTGAGACCTTAAACAGTAATAAACAAGTACTTCAATCGCATCATACTATTTAACAACAGCTTAAAGATTACCTCATGGAACTTAGCCGGGAAAACTATCAACAAAATGAACATAGCATTAAAAAACAACCCTGATATTTTAGCCATGCAGGAAACATGGGCTATAAAACCATTTAAACAAAAGGGTTACTACATCTATGACATTCCGGCTATAGCAACAAGCAGAGGTCATGCCAATGGTGGTCTGGCTATTCTTTTAAGCGAGGAACATCAATGGTCTCAAGAAATAATCAATTCTAAATCTGACAATTTCCAATGCATTAAGGTTATATTAAAAACAAATATCTCTGACGAAAAAAAGGCTCTTTTACTTTTCAACATGTATATTCCTCCAGGAACCCCTCAGGACGCTACCTTTGTAGAGACTATTGATTCAATTTCTAAGATAATCGAAGAGCAAGCAAACACTGCGTTTCTAATTATGGGTGATATGAATGGGAAAATCTCTAATTCAGAAATTGGCAAATGGGTAAAAATATATGAAGATGAAGCAATTGATTTACCTACTCCGATATTTCCTAAAGGAAAAATCGCTGACAAAAGAGGGAAAATGCTATTAGCTTCACTCCCAAGCATCAATGGGTCAATTTTGAATGGATACGTAGAGGGTGACAGACCGGCATCCTTCACAAGACGTGGAAACGGATCCCTTTCAATTATTGATTATCTAATATGTAATATAGAAATAGCAGACACATTCCAACACTTGAAAATTAGTTTCACAGAAGATAGTGACCATGCGCTTCTCTGTTTAAATACTGGGTGGTCGCTAAAATCTTCTCCGTTGAATCCAACTATGTACCTTAAAGGGAATATTGAAATTAATAAAAAACAGAGGCGAATCTTTTGGAACTCTGGGACCATAGACTATATAAATGGAAAGATCATACAAAACAATCTTTTAACAAAAAAACATTCGGAAGATCAAATAATAAATTTCGAATGTATTATGACAAATCTCAAAAGAACTCTGCTTAACAGGGAAAAACCACGTAAAAACAAAACGTATAAGACCTCCGACGAAAATACCAATAGGAGGAAACTCAACAAACTTATACGAGGGCAATTTTTAAATTATTCACCCACAATACAACAAGAGATAAATAAATTAAAAAACCAACAAAGAAGAGAAAAGAATAGCAAAAAGAGAAGGCTACAGGACAAAAATTGGGTGGACATTCACGAGGCGGCAAAACAATATAATCAAAGAAAATATTGGTCTATGATAGCCAAAATAACTGGGACTAAAAAGAAATTATATGCCATACCAGTACCACCTCAGGAATGGGAAGCCTATCTAATTGACCTATATAAAGCAAACTTAACTGAAGTCGAAAGTAATGCTGCTGAAATTCGCACGGAAAATAAACTATTATTAATTGAAAAAACTACAGCCTTTTCTATTGAAACACACATTAGAAAAGCGAGAAATACTTCTGCGTCAGGCCCTGATCTGATACCAATCAAAGTTTTGCAATCTAATCCCAAAGAATGGAGTCAGATGTTAACTTCATTGTTTAATTTTATCTTTTGTACCAGGAGAATACCAAAATCATGGCAGGGAAGTACTATAATCCCCATACATAAAAAAGGGAATCAAAACATTGCTAGTAACTACCGCCAAATTGCATTAATGGACGCTACAGGTAAAATCTTCGCTGCGGAGGTACTGGATAGATTAAAAGACTGGTGCTTTTCGCAGGGAATAATTCCGATGTATCAAGCTGGATTTCGTCCTAATCACTCAGTAACAGATAATATCTCAATTCTCCAGACTATACTTGACAAATACATTGAGAGGAAATCACAACCAGTGTATGCTGCATTTATAGACTATTCCACCGCGTTTGATCGCGTTGATAGGTTAACTTTATGGAAAAAATTGAGAAAGCTGGGGATTTCTGAAAACTTATTGCAACTTATAATTATGTTACATACTAATACCTGGTCCCAAGTACAAATGGGAAGTGAAAAGGGTTTGACGAAACCGATCAATACTTTGAATGGTCTTAAGCAAGGATGCCTTCTTGCACCAATTTTATTCTCACTATATTTGAGCGATTTACCATCATACCTACAACAATGCACCAGCTTGCCCCCAAAGGTTGCTTCTCAGAGGATACATGCATTGTTGTATGCAGATGACATAGTTATGTTAGACCTCACACCTTTTGGCCTCCAAAATTTACTGGATTCCTTAAACGTTTATTCAAAGGATCATTTTTTAATTCCTAATTTAATGAAAACTAAAGTGGTAGCGTTCTCTGGCCGGAAAAATAGTGCCAAGTACATCTGGAATCTCGATGGGATAAAAGTAGAGGAAGTGGAAGAATATACCTACCTTGGGAGGATTTTTACAAAGAATTTAAAAAATATTAAACAAATAAACAATCTAAAGAAAAAATCTGAGATCCATGCTGGGGCACTTTCTAGATTGTATACTGCCACAGGAAATAGGCATTTTTCCTCTCTGCTTAAAGTGTATAAAGTAAAAATACCCTCGGTCCTGTCATATGCAACAGAACATTTACCAATAAGCCAATGGTCGTTTATGAATATAACAGAAGGAAAGATTTTGAAAAGAATACTAAAGGTTTCTACATCAACATCTGTGCAGGCTATCAGACTGGAATTTGCATTAACAAGCTCGTATGCCACAGCTGTGGCAAATGTCATCCGTTGGGCCTATAACATCTTGCATGCAAAAGAAGGAACACTGAGATTCTTGTTAAAGACTGAGATATTTAAATCAGACTCTCGACATCTTAACTTTTCCAAGAATATGTCCGAAGCATTTAAAATAGCAAACCTTACTAAAGATATTCTGTTATCCTGGACAAAATCTCAGTTAAAACTCTTTTTGAAATGCTTTACTCCAAGGTTAAGCTATGATCTTGACTTTATGCATTGTAGTAAGCTATCTACATATAAAATCTTCATAGAGTCATTGGAATATAAGCAACCACGGCCATATTTGGGGCTTTGTCTTACACACGGAGCAAGAAGGTCCATAACTATGTTGCGCTTAGGCATCTTACCTGTTTCTGCCTTTACATCTAAATGGTCAACAGGAGACTCCCCTATATGTAATCTTTGTTTAGGCGGTGATCAAGATATTGTGCACATCCTATTTGTTTGTCCTCACGCAAGCGTAGTTAAAGCGCGGATAAGATATCTTCAGCCGATATATCAGAAATGCAACATTACTTCAGTAAATAGTTTATTATTATTATGTAAACAACCGACAGATGAATGGGTTTGTTATAATTTCTATAAATTTTTAAAATCTTTTTTAATACTATATTGATGTATACGTTTATTTTTCTGTAAATGTTTTCAAATTTGTGGTCCTCAGTAGAGTACCAAAGCAAATAAAAAACTTTTTGACTTTGACTTTGACTTTGTGTTGGATATTCTAACTTGTTTGCCACCAATTTGTCTTTAAATAGATTTCAGATCTGAGTAATGCAATACAAGACATGGCATAACTGGAGGTATCTGTAAAATGGGGATTTGTGCAGCCCGAAACTTAATGCTTAAGTACCCAAACCGATTCAAATGGTCCATTCTTTGCTCAACCATCCCCTAACTTTGATATACTAACTAGGTGCGAAGGGTGGAAACCTGTGGGATCTAATTTCCAGAGAATGTAGAACAGCCTCCTTTCCCACTACAAGGTAGATTCCATGGTTAGCTTGGGGTACCACTGCACCTGTTAGAGGACTTCAGCCATGTGAGACTCCCTGGTCAGCTTGTAGTACCACACCACCAAGCAGAGGGCTTGTGCCAACAATCTAACACCACCCTCACACCTTCCAACACACACAGTTCCACCATGTGCCACACAATATCAGTTCTGCTCACACAGTCTCTTGGTGAGGCGCTGATATTGCACAGAGGGAAATAGTGAGCTGGAAACCCCTTAACAGAGCCAGTTTGCATTTCATGTTTGGAGAATGAGCACAGCTGATATCCATAGGCAGGGTGTGGGGAGTTACAACATCTTCAGGACATCAGCAACAACCATGAAAGCTTTTGTGGAGTTTTTTTGAGCGGGGGCTGGGGGGTCATCGCTCAGCACAAAGTCTCATGTCTTGTAAAACTAATGGGCTCACGGTTGCACACTGTACTTAGCCCCTGCCACTTTAAGCCCATGCCTCCTCTCACACAGTGCGATTTTTCACAAATTAGGCAGGCCTGCACCTTGGTAACCAATACAAATGTTGAAGATCTGGGGCTACTATAGAGTACCCACAGAAAAATTAGACTGGCACTTTTAGAACTTGGTATTGTTTGGTTTTACTCTGAAGGTAAGTGGTCGGGCATTCCATATTCAGGTCTTCTTCAGAAAATGTACATACCCCATTGTTTGCTTTTAGCATTGTGGAGTTATCAATGTGTACTGGGACACAACTGTGAAATTCTTCATGCCCTGTGGTTCTCATTAGTCTCAGCCCAGGCATAATGGGTTGTATCCAATCAATGCACAATAATTGAATAAAATCACAAATGTTGTTTGTTTGCTATGCATGCGGCCAATTATTTGACCCTCAACTTGATACATGGGTCTTACCATGATGAAACTACTGTATGCCCATCATTGTCTGAAGCGAGTCCATTATACAATGTCATCACGGTTGCTGGCTATCCTGGATGAGAGGGGTCGGTTCCCTCCCACCCGGCATCAGCACTACCAATTTAGAGTGCTCCCACTAAATGAGGGTTACTGCCACCCTCTGAGTGAGTATATACACCTCATTACATGACATTAAAGCTCACTATCACATGGTTCACCCACTCTTTGGACCAATATCACCCCTTACTACTTGGCTTATATGCCAACAATCTTCCTGCCTTGATGAGATCTCTTTATCAAGTTGAGGGTCAAAATGTCATCAACAGGCATAACACACAAACAACAGTTGTGACACTGGCCTATTAGTTTACATTGTGCTTGTAGTTTGCTATAAACACACAGAGATATTTTGTCACATCACAGTCACGTGTCTTTTGATGCTTTTCTGTGTGGTTTCCTTTCTCACTGGGACACATCACATTGATGTATTTATCTTGATAGACACTACATTAATGTTGGATATTGATTACTGTCTACTACAGATGGCTCTTTGTACAGTTAGACCTGGTCAGTGATTTGTACATTTTCAATTCAATTATTGGGCACTGATTATGTACAACCATTTGGGCTGATTATTAGAAGAACATTTGAATGAGACTAATAAGAACCACTGTATATGAAGAACTGTTAATGGCCTAGGTTCAGTGGTGCCCGCCTCTAGCAAAGGGTGTTGGGGTGGGTGGGAGGACCACGAAGGGGGAAAGCGCATGCAGGACCACGTGTTAATAAAAATTATTTTTAAAAGTTACCTGAAGCAGCCTGCAGCCTCCCGCGTCGCGTCGCTCCTGCTGGCCTCTTCCTGGTCCCAGCAGCCCCTGGGACAGACTCCCATCCAATCCCCGTGCTGCAGAGCAGGGTGGAGATTGGCCTGAGCGGGCAGGAAAGACGCTACGCTCAGGTCATGGAGTCTGCAGCCAGGCTGGAGAAAGCTAAGTGCGCAGGTGTTTTTTGGTCGGCATGAGGCGGCCAGCCAAACACATATGCATACTTAGGGAGTGCACAAGCATTCCTTCTCCCCACCCCCCTCCCATGCCCCACCTCTCTGTGCACAAGCGGGCTTAGAGCCAGAAAACGGAAAATAAAACGATGCTAGAGCATCATTTTATTTCGGGTTTGCAAGCTCTGCGCCAGACGGTGAGCCGACGCTCCTCCCCCATAGCGGAGGAGCCACCACTGCCTGGGTTCCCAGTGGTTTGAGTGCGGCTCTTGTGCTATTACTGTCTAGGATGCAAATGTGAGGCAGTATTTTTTCATTTTTGAACTTTAACAAATTATATGGCTGATTTGTTAGTGTTTTTATGAATTTCAAATGCAGATCCAGATTCAATATGCGAATATACTTCAAACACGTCTTTTTAGGTTGAGTCTAGGTAACGCATGTGCTGTCTCGAGACATGCTATATTCACTCTGTGGGCTTACAGACCACCCATTGCCTTTTTATTCACCCCTTTATTTGTCGTTCAAAAATGCCTGTTTGCTAGTGATTAATCCTTCCTCTTTGCCCCTCCTTTTTGTGTTTGGTTTCCTCCCACAGACCACTGCCCAATTACTGGTAACAATACGCTCTGTGCTTATGTGTTCATTTGGGGGACTATTTTTCTTTATTTCCTGCTCGTGTTACTGTTTGCCAGTCTTCAGTGGTTCAGCTTCGGCATCTGTCACTTAATGTCTCCGTCCTTTTCAAATACCGAGATGAGATGTCAGAGGCTTCAGACACTGTTTTCAAAATTGCCTCTTTAATTTGCTCTAACTTGCAAGGATTTTTCCCAAACACCTTCCGCTTCACTGCTTTTTGTTTTAGTGAGCCTCGTTCACCGGACCTTAAGCTGCCCAACCATGCAGCACACTTAAGGGCAAGACTTGGGCAACTCCTGTAGCATTTGCTCTGATGCTTGTTTATATAATGAGAACTCAAGCGACCCGAAGGTGTTGTGGCACTTTACATGAGGGTTATTTACGTTAGACAATCATGTCACATTAATTTTTGGGGGCATTTTTACAGAGAATGAACTCGACTGACCTAAAGGTATTGAAGTGCTTTACAAAAGCGCTAGGTACATTACATAAGGACAGGTTACGTGTTTAGGTAAGCGGAGATTAAGTGATGCCGACGACGCCTCTGTTTATTCATTATTTCCCCTCTGCCTGAAAAATCGAGCAGCATTTGTCCCTCCACGCCTGTCCCTGTGCCTCTTCCTGTAGTCATCCTCCTCCTTTCAGTGCTCTAATTTCAAAGCACATTCACAGCAGCTCCCCAGGGACTGTGAAGCATTTTTTAATATATAATGTGAACTCAAGTGACCCGAAGGTTTTGGAAAACTTTACAAGAGCGCCAATTGCATTACACTTGGTCACATTAATTGTTTTGGTTTTTGGTGCCCGGAGATTGAATGATGCGGATGCCGTCCTTGTTTAGTTATTATTTCCCCTCTACCTTACAAATGGGAGCGTTTTGTTGTTGTTGCTGTGTCCAGTGCTCCTATGCCCAGGGGTCTGGGACAGAGGGCAGGGACAGAGGCTTGCTGATAAACGGATGGTACAAGCTTTGTTTTGAAAAGAAAACTCGGGAGAATGATGCCTGGTGAATAGGGGCCTGGGGGAGGAGGGATGTGACATCCCACCATTGGAAAGTACTTCACTGCTCTGTTTCAGAGGCTGTTCAATACTCTGGTAATGCAGTCGGACACAAAAAATGATAGTGATGTTGACTTGCATCAAGGCACTTGTCTTTCTGTCTGTGCGTGAAAAAGCCTTGGAATGTGTCCATAAATGTTTCCTGAGACAAGCATGCATTCCTGAATCACACTGCATGAACCAATGTGTAGTAATTGTATAGCTCTTCTATGCCTTGTGGCACAGCACCCAGGATAATGTACTGCATGGCTAAACCCTTATAAGATTCCAAAGGTGAGGCCTATTAGCTATGCCAATGCTTGTTTTATTCATGAATGGTACTGTTAAAATACAATTAAAGCTCTTTTCTACTGCTTTTGATGCTGCATTTTAAATGTTTTGTATTTGGTGGATTTAGTTTATCCGATCAAAGCACGGTATATCATAGTATTACTTTTGTTTTCACTAATAATTGCCGCCAGTTGTGTTGCTTTTTGTTCTTTTTCAAGGAAGATTTCGAACTTTTGGATGGATATCTTGGTTTACCTAAGCAGTCAAAATTATTTGGTAGTCAAACTGAAATCCTATGGTTTTGACAATGTGTTGAGGGCCAGTGGTGATGCCTTGAAGCATTATTAGTTGGCTACCAGAGAGGCTTTTTTGTTTTGACTTTTCATCCTATCAGCAACATCTTTTCTTACTGATGTTGGGCCAGTTTGCATCCATCCAGCTTTTAAAGAGGTCTGTGCCCCTAGGGACTCCAACTGTTGTGAGCATTTCCGGGTGCTATATTCACATACGTTTTTTTGTTCTTATGTTGGTGTTAGACATCCAACCCACCTCTGAGCTATTTCAGCAGTTCTTCCTAATCCCTTATTTCTGCCCATTAGTTTTCCACCTACTTACATATCCAGTAGCACTTGGTTGGTCGGGGCATATTTACAGGGGCTTTATCTCCGCTTTTTTGGCTTAAAAAGCAAAAAAAGCGGAGATAAAACTATCGCCCTATTTTCAAGTGCTAACATGCAATTAGGCATGATAGCACCCTTTTTCCCAACGACTCCTTTTGCATCTTCAATGAAATGCAAAATGAGCGTCAATGGGCGTACCCCGGATGGACTACCTTGCAAATATCGCTGATGTTCACATCGCAATATTTACAAGGCAGCCCACAGGATTTTAGCACACGTTCGTTTTTGGAGAAAAGCGCTGTTTTCTCCATAAACTAACGCCTGCTAAAATGCAGACTTACCTATCCCTGACATTGGGGTGGATTATGCAGATACGACCCTGTGGGTCGTATCAGCAAGGTTATCGCCGTTTTGCAGGTACCATCGCTGGAAAACCGGCGAAGTTCCCTGCAAAACTGCGATTTCCCCGCTATCTCTGGAATTTTTATCGCCCTGGAGTAACGCGTTGTTAATAACGCGCTACCAGGGTGAGAAATTCCAGAGATAGACGGCGATAAATAACAAAGATCTAAGCGCACTTTGCGTTTATTTATCGCCGTCCTTGTAGATATGCCCCGTTGTGCGTTGTCCTTTGGTAATGGTAGCTGAGTTTTTACATCAAGCACGACTATTTCAGCACTTGATGACTTTGTCTAAAACACGATGCCCATTAACTTAATAGGTTTGTGGTTTTTAATTCTATTTACTTTGTTAGCTGAAAATGGTTTTCACTATTGTGACTACAAATGAGAGACTGTTCTCTGAATACATGTCTTGTGGACATTAGTATTAGTGTCTCAGAGAGGCCTGATCATTGGGTGCATTCATTCTACTATGGTGATTTATTAGGCAACCTGATGCATTGACTTACTCTGTTATTGCTGGAAAAAGGGCCCTTAGCAAAAGAGAGAAGTTGAGGAATGCATATTACTTGACCTCTCTAGTTTACTAGGAGCCCTCTGAGCAGCGTGTGACTTTGAATGGTATTGGTATGTGGTGCTCATCAGCACATACCACTTAGTTTTTATTATGTATTTCCTGTGCTTGGTGTTTTTTCATCTTAGAACAGTTTCTGTCCCTTAGGGAGCACGGTTGCTAGAAATATTTTAATCTATGCACTGATCATACTGTTTCAAGTATGGATGGACATGGAATGTAGTAAGAGTTTTTTTCACATACTCCCACCTTGATTTTTTGTTTTTTTTTAAATTAGTTTTCTTTTGAGTTGTATCTTTGCTTTTTGGTGAGGGTGTATTTATATCTTGCAACAGTTCTCCCAACTGATGTACAAATGCTAAAAAAAATAGATGATCACACTTTCTAAAAGAGTGCAAAAAGCTCTAGCGGGTGTTGTCCACATTTCTTTATCCAGAATTACAAATGAACACAAAGGTAAATCTTACATGTGTCCCAAGTGTTGTTTGTGCCATGTGTTTTGTGCCTCCGGTTTATAACAAAAGTCTAAATGACCCCACTATTCGTGTTTGCTGGATGTCTCACTTTCTTACTCTTGTATTTCCTTTTATTGATTTTTCTAAGGACTACTTTGTCACACTTCTCTCTTCAATTACATGTTGTAACCTTTCTTTTTTAGGTTCATTTTGTGTTACAAGAATGAGATTTGCTATTTTTTGATGGACAATTTTAAATGGAGTGTGGATCATGAAATCTAGCGTCAGGCAATTTCATGAATGTTTTTTTAAAGCTTGTCAAACTTTCCAAGTTCACAAAGATGGCAATGGTTAAACAAAGTAATACAAGGCAGACAAAATACATGTTTTGTTGAAGAAAAACCCACAAGAACTTTTTTGTGGAATATTTGCTGACAAAAAATTATTGTTGAAAAATCTCCTGAGAAAACATTTTTTTGTGGAAAATGTATCTGGTGGGTAAAGTTGCGTAGACATGAAAACACTTAATTTTGGAATGGGTTGCCTTGAAGGTAGAGAACACTCACTTAAAATGGCCTCTCACAGATTGATTTATTTTATTTATTTATTTGCAGAGTTTTGTATAGCGCGAACAAGATCTTTGTGGATATCAGAGCGCTTTACATACATATGAGAGGAGAGTGCAATAAAGAAGACTTAATAAGGCAATTAGTACATACATATGAAAGGAGAGCGCAATAATGTTCAAGTGAATTTAGCCATGAGCATGTCAGATGTCATGTGAGTTAGTTTACTGTTATAGCCTGAAGGGACTAGCATCATGCAGGCTAGCCTTTCCTTTGAAGATAATATAATATAATGTTTCTGCCCCCTAGTCCTCATCATAATATCTCTATATTAAAAATATCTCTATCTGCTTGTCCTCCAGGCAAAACTCTTCTCCAGGTGTAGATGAATTATAGTGCTGAAGGTTCTCCAACCAACTTGTCTGCAAAAATAATCTTCTAGTTAAATAATCTAAGGATATAGGGCCACATGTATCAAGGCACCCATTTGCGATTCTGAAATAGCGATTTTTAAGAAAACGCTATTTCAGAATCGCAAATTGGTATGTATGTACAAATTCGCAATTTTTTTGCGGATTATAAGTATTACTTAATTGCGATTAGCAAATTGCGAATCGCTGTTAAGGAATACTTTCCCATTCATTTCTATGGGCCAGGAGGCCCATAGGAATGAATGGGAAGTTATTCTCAATTTTGGGATTCGCAATTTGAAAATCGCAAATTGAGAATAATTTCAAGGGTGCAGGGGTGTCCAAAGGACACCCTGTTGCACTCCGGAAATAAGCATGGGTGCACATGTGGTGCACATGCATGCCCTAAGGGCATGTATGTGCGCCACATGTCAATTTGAAAAATGCAAAAAGTGCATTTTTCAAGTAATTCGCAAATTACCACCAACTTAAAGTTAGTGGTAATTTGCGATTCCTTAGGGACAATATGGAAAAAAAATGTCTTCATACATTGCATTTAAGGAATCGCAAAATTTGCGATTCATTAAATGCAATTGCAAAATAAGGAATCGCAAATTTTGCGATTCCTTATTTTGCACCAGATTTTCCTTTATACATACCATTTTGCAAATTCGCGAATTTCGGCGTTTGCGAATGCGAATTTGCTTCATACATATGGCCCTTAGTCCTTAAAAGGTGTGTCTAACTGTATTCGAATGAAAGGATTAGCAGGACACTTGGATATTTTATTACAAGTCCCTCTGTGTCAAAGGCTAAATGACTCAGGTCTTCTTAGCTGCTCGTGTTCTGGACTTTTGCGTTGTTGTTGTGCTACTGTGGTAAAATTGTACTACAAATGTTGCTTAATTGCACTACATAATGTAATAGCATAATTTCTTGCGTTTTGTGTAGCAAGCGTAACACTAAAACCCAGGAATTATGCAAGATTATGCTGGCATAACAGAAATTCACCCAGGCCTAATGATGATTCTAGGCAATCAAATCGAAAGAAAAGCAGTCGCATGCCTGATGCCCACATCTCCACCAGGTCACTCTCTTAATTAACTGTTTATGGCTAGATTTTGAGTCCCTTCTTTTGGGCATGGAGGTGTTATCAAAGTAGTTATGATTTTCACATTTTGCTTTATAATACCTAATTCATCCTTTACAGTCCACAAAAAGTCAACATTAAAGGGCAATGGGTCCTCTACATGGGCCACAATATTGATATGTGAAATCACAAAATCAGTGCATACGTAGCACCTTGATTTGATTTGATTTGAGATTTATAAAGCGCAGCAGTCACCCGAAGGCATGAAGGCGCTAGAGATCAGCCGTCCATACCCAGGAACATAGAAAGAGCCAGAAGCTCCCGCTAAATGCTAAACCATGAAAAGCCAGGTTTTAAGAGCTTTTCTAAAGGGGAGCAGAAGGGGGATAGATCTGAGAGCAAGGGGTAGGGAGTTCCAGAGCTTGCTTGCTGCCACCGAGAATGCTCTATTCTCCACCTCTTCTTCTTGGTACAACCAGCTGCATTTGGAGCGAAGAACGCACTGGTCTGCTGGAAGAATCCCAATTGAGCATAGTCTTCAACTTTGACGGGTAGGAAGCATGCAGCGATTTATGAAGTAAAGCTGAAACATATCTCTGTCTTGCTTGAATCCTTGAGGTCTCATCATAAGCATTCACTGTAGATACTAATTATAATTATGCATCTAAAAGAGAAGTTGAAAGCTAGGACTAATTTATCAGTTACAAATTATAAAATATGATATTGCATATGACTTTAGACTAATGTCTGTGAAGGTTTTCCTTTGTCCACTAGGTCAGGAAACTGTGTTTTAACGAAACAGGTGGGAGTTTTCTGACTTCCCTCAGTGTAAAGGTAAACTCACTTTAGCCACTGCAGCTCAGAACTTCCTGCTGCACTATGTCGCATGCTCATAAAATCCTATGATGGAAATTAGGTGCTGTTCTGCAAATCTTCCTGAGCAGGTATGTGCTGTGGGGAGGGGACCGTGGTGGGACAATAGAGGCAGTCAGGGGACAATGCAGAGTTGGAATACAGGACTTGCCGAGGGTGGATTCTAGAATCAGTGGACTGCCTTCAAGTGGTAGAAGTCCACTTGCTGAACTGAGTGAGAACAGTTTCCCCCTGCAATGAAGAGAACCGAAAAATCCCCCTTTTCTCTTGGTTGTCTCTTACATTTGTGTTTTTGCTATTACCACTTGGAGAAAGATTACACACACAAAACAGAGCAAAAATAAATAGTAACACAAAGTAAACAAATAATTGTGTCAGGAAGTCAAGACGATTAGATCTCCCTCTTACTGCTTGGGCAATTTTCTGATATATGAGCTGTGGGCAGGTAGCTAGTGGAGGTGTGCATCAACAGCTTGAATACTAATTTGTTGGAGTCTTAAAGTGAGATTACAGCCACGGCTGGCATCTCTAGGGAGTGGTGAGGCAGGCTAATGGGTAGTAGGTAAAAATAAATTAAACATCCACTCACCTTCAACACGGCGTCCTCCTCGCTGCCCGCCCTCCTCCTGCTGCTGCAGTCCACTGTTCAGTGTGGGCCCCAGTCAACTGCTTAAACCAATCCTAGCGCTTCTCTCATGCTATTTACTAGCATGAGAGAAGCGCCATGATTTGAGGGAGTGGCCTCTCAGCGCTCCCATGGACACTGGAGGCCTGCACTTTGTCTAACCTAGCTGTTTTAAGAAAGCTGCGTTAGAGCTTTCAAAGTGCGCATGTCTGGCTGGCCGTCTCAAGACAACCAGACAAAGTGACATGCGCACTTTGAAAAGTGCCCAGGCAGCCCACTACCCTCTCTGCTGCTGCCACTCAGCATGCCCCGCCCCACCCTGACCCTCAGTTCCAGATGGGTGGATAAAAAATAAAATGGTAATAAATTAACTTTATTACCGCTTCATTTTTCATCTCTGGGGCTTTGGGGTTATGTTCCTCTGCTCTCACGGAGGAGCCGCCCCTTTGCAGTTAACTGCTATAGCTATCTATCAAAAATGTTGCCTGATTATTTCACTCTTGCGGTAACTCGATCCATGAACACTGAATTTAGCATGACATGCATTGCATACGCAGATATATTAATCACTCTAAGGTGGGGATGGGCCAGTGGTTAATTTGAACTGATGGTTGCTGGAGGGGCTTGCCAGCATTCATTTTTGGGGACTGGCACTTATTTTCCTCATCAGATATTGATGGAGAACAGGAGAGGGAAAGAGCCCACACAGGAAAGAAGGAGGAAGAGAAAGACTACAAATCATTACAAAGGGGGAAAAAGTGACCAGCAAGAGTGAGATAAAGGGGCGGCGGTGTCTCTGAATGATTTAAAGAGGCCTGAGGTGAATTTTGGTACACCCCCATTTAACAGCACTGGCAACGGGCTTCTGATTAGAGCTTTGGACACCAACACTCATTTACACTCATTTACACTCATTTATTTACAAATTAAGCACTGGGAGGGCTTATTATATTATCGTGGATGGATCTCACCAAACACAAATACTTTTATAAGTATAAACTCAACAATAAAAAGAGACCATTTGACCATAATAAAGCCAGGCATGTCGGACAAATTTCACTGTATGACTACTCCCCACTGACGTGATTTTATGAAGAAATCATTTTACTTTAGTTGATGGAATACACATATTTTAGTTGTTTCTGGTTATATGAAATTCCGTTCCTGGTGAAGCAGAGACCATTTTCAACAGGCTTGTAAGTGACTGTTCTCATCAGCATTTCTATGTTTAGACATAGGAGAATTCTATTACTTTCATCGGATATACACATACCGCCAGGGCTTGAATTGTGCCGGTGGTTGCAGGTGATGGGCACCAGAACTCCTCTTTGGTACCAGGACTAGTTTTTCAGATCAGACTTTGACACAGAGCATTAAAGAAAGGCAGCGCAGGTAGGGACAAGGAGAAAGAGAGAAAAGCAGTGATATAGGAAGATCGCAGGGATGAAAAAGAACCAGCAATAGTGAGATAGAAAGGTTAGGAAGTGTAGGGTGGCAAAAGAAAGAGGATTGAGGTGGAATCAACTCTAAGAAGCCTTGGCATTTGGCAACCTAGCATCTGTCCGTACCGTGCGGCATCGTAAGAAACACTTTGGGACCAGCCACTTTTTATTTTTACAAATTGCGTATCCCATACAGGAGGAGACTATTAGTTTGCAAAGAGTACTTAATTACATTGGATATGCAGATACAGGAGTAGGTTACTACTTTGTGAGAAATACATAATTACTTTGAATATGCAGACAAAGGAGTATGCTATTACTTTGCGTAGAGTACTTAATTACATTAGATTTGCACATACGGGAGTATGCTATTGCTTTGTGAAGAGTACCTACTTACTCTGGATATGCGCATACAGGAGTATGCTACTACTTTGTAAACAGTACTTAATTGCTTTGAATACTGAGATACAGGATTGCTTTGGATATGCAAATATAGGAGTATGCTATTACTTTGCAAAGTGTACTTCATGAGAAAAGCGTCACATCTCTTCTTCAGAAGTGTGCCGGCATAGTGCAAGCTGTTCAAAAGTAACCAAAGCTAAACATAGCGAAGGGCCCTAAAGGCTATATAATGAAATCACGTCGAGAACACAGAAGAGGCGCGACCCCCTCTCATCTGCCCCGGATTGTGCGCCATTCCTGGCACGGTTCACAGTCACGGGACAGGGGAGTCCACGTGCACATGACCCTGATTAGTTACGCTTCATAAAAAGCGTCAAGGTTTCAAGAGTGATGACCCAACGTAAGTCCCTGTTGACAGAGAGAGCAGTGTTCATGTGTGCGGTGCGCGCCATCTTTAAAGCAGTCGCCATGAATGTGGGCTTTATGCGTGCATGGAATCCGAGCGCCCTTAGTATGCTTAGGTCTGCCGTGTGGAACATCCGAATTAACACACCACCCTCAAGACAAAAATATTGAGAGTACATCAAAAGCGCATAGAGCGCCCAGACAGCGTTGCAGTGTGTTCAGATGGGCCCGAGAAAGGGACAATTGACGAATCTGTTCTCGGTTAGCCACAGTTGCTTTTCCTAGCCTGGAAAAGAAGGGCTCTTTTTAAGGGGCGTGGGGAGTTTGTCCAGGACCAGAGACTTTGACACAATAAACAGGTGTGTCCTTTTGATGTGGCTGTTCTACAATATCGAACGTACCAGAAGCAATGAAGACCGGAACTAGTCCCTTGCCAACTAACTATCCTACCACGCACTGCTCTGAACCTACTAACCACACTCCTAGACATACATCGATTTAAGAGGTAGGCAGAATTTGCCCTGTTCTCTTCAGCAAACCTATGCAGAGTCAACCACTAGGCCGTTGGACTCAGGCAGTCCAGAACAGTTGGCTTTGAATGGGAAAATGCCTAACGATAGCGGGCATGAAAATCAAACGAGGAAGGGTGAAATACACAATCCACACTAACACACTAGTAAAAGTGAAGGTCAGTTAGCACCGTCAACAAAGCTCATTCATTGACCATCCTACACACAGAGGGCGTTTTTTCATTGTTGAATGTCAAATGTGCCTGCCCCCTGCATTGATTTCTCTACTCAGATCTCATCTTCCACCAGGCATTCAGTTTGGGTTCACCATTGCTGATAGGAACTGCTTGAAATTGAAAAATAAAAGTGCAGGTACTCTGTACCAGAGTACCTGCTTGTTTCTAAGAAGTTCTGGTACTCTCCAATTAAAAGTATTACGTAAGTATTGAGAAGTGCCTGTGTTCTCCTTCTCAAAATAAAAAAGTGCTGGTACTCTGTACCGGACAGTACCGGCCCATTTAAAGCACTGCTGATAGGTTGATCAGTTCAACCAGTGGATTTCTTTAAGAAATATTTAGTCAACCACTGTCACCTATGTTGTTCCTCACCCTGCCCCCAGTCTGGTAGGGTGGTCAGGAATAATAGAAACACCACCAGTACTTCCTGTACTGATCTAATTGCTTTGAGTCAGTCTTCGAATGACATGAAACAATAGTCCGCATGAGGATTGGGACAGTTGAGAAGCTCCTTGCTTTTTCTGCTGCCTGCATCCCGGTCTCTTTGATTTTCAAGCATCCCTCTTGGTTTTCCATCGCTTTAACACACTCTGCACCCATTTGTTTAAAAAGTCTGTCAGTAACTGTGGTGATTCCTCCTTCCTTATCACAGTGCTTCCTGTGTGAAAAAGGGCATGGCTGACTCCTCCCGGTGAAACCATCTCAAACATCTCCACTTCAATTACTGGACTTTACCCTGAGCCCTCTCTGCCTACATTGGGACGTGGGTCTGCTGATGTCAGCGGGATTCAATCTTTACACTTACATCAACCATCCATGTGAGCAGTATTGACATATACAGGCCTTAAAGGGACTGCACAAGTCTATCCATGCATTCATTTAAATGCCCACCCTTTAGTATGGGGTAGGAATGTAAATAAGTGGTTCATTCATTTTATGAGTGGTGGATTAGGGGTCTGCGCTGGAGACATAAAACATTTTTGGCCCCTTCATGCACTGTGCCTTCTCCTGCAGTAGCCGTGTTCAAGTTCAGAAGTACAGTAAGGAACTGGGGTTCTGCCTGGCACAAATTGGAGTTCACTTCCCTGAATAATGGGAACATAGGGCTCTACATCTGCCACACCTCCTGGCATGCCCACAAGTGGCATAATTGGCACGGGGGCAAGATGCAGATGTGTATGCCACATTGGGGACATGCATCTTCTTTCGTTCTGTTGGTATTTTCTTTGTAGAGTTGCGTGTGCACAAATTGTGCTTGTCTGAGCATAATCAATAAGGCTATCTAGAAGCCAGACAGTCAGATCGTAAAGAAGACTCATCCAAGTCCTCCATGCCCAGATTTGTCAACATTCCAGGCAGTACTGATTTAAGATGAAGCACTGCCCTTGTTGCCATAGAGATATTTTCAAAGAAGAATCCTTAGGCAGGTGCCTAAAACTGTATCTCTTTCACTTCTATAAATAATCAATCCGTCTATGAACACAGGTTGTGGTCCTTCTAGTATAAACAATAGAGTATTAAATATACCTCTAAAAACAACATTCTTGTCTTCTAATGACTCAATAACTTGCACACAGTATCAGAATCTACTGAACCCTGCTAAGCTGCAAGAGAATGTTGTCTAACACCATGTACAACACGCCTTACAGACACACTTCAGCCCCAGGTGAAAAACTGTGAGAGCGTTCGCCACTGAGTGTGTTAGGCAGGAAGTATTAGTGCTGGGGTACTTTTGAATCTTTCTCGGATATCTCATACCATTCATCAGGCCATCCTACTAGGCAACCTAGCACTTATTTAAAAAAAAATAATGTAAGTCCTCATATCACCGTGAGGGTCTGCAATTGTAACATAATAGACCCCATCAAAGCTTCTTTTGTACGAGGCTTGATGCAATCATCGGACCATCTTAAACCAGCCTTAATTTCGTGCCCCAACATACCGAAGGTGACCATATGTTGCCCTCTCTGTAGTCCAGTCTTGCCATGTTCAGTGCCACCTGAACCCACTTATCATAGGAAGGGGAAATCGGATCTTTCCGTAATTTCAAATTTCCCTTCGGGCTAGCAAGATCAAGCATAGAAATAGACCCAGTTGCATGCTAGATATGCAATTTACAAGTTCAGGGTTTATACCGGATATAACTAGATCTGGGTCCAGATTGACCTTAGAACTAAAAATTCCTGTCAGTGCTAGCTCTATGCTCTGCCAATATCCCTTCAACTGAGTGCACTCAAAGAACATGTGGAGATCGTCTGCCTCTATCAAACCACATTTAGGGCATCGAGGTGAAGAATCAAGGGCAAACTTTGCGATTTGTTTGGGCGTATAATACAACCTGTTGATAGTATAAAAATGATTTTTCTTCAGGGAGGCAGACTTAACAAACTTATATAGATTTTTAAGAGAAACAAAATAGAGCTCTGCAGAGCTATTCTCTAAAGTAGATGAATTCCAAATAAGATGTGGTGAAGGAAGCTCAATATCCTCCCTGTCGAGTAAGTTCCTATACCACATCCCAACTTCCTTTTTCATGGGAGTTGGTTTTTGGAGCTTATGCTCCACCTCCCAGTTGCAACCTAGCACTTATAGCAGTACCAGGTTTAACTCTTAGCTGGGATTCTGTTTTTTCCAAAGCAACCGTGGTCATTTCACCTCTTCTGCCCTCCAGCCTACCAAATGCGCAGTCACCCAGGCTCCTCGTTGAGTCTGCCCTACTTAATGGGTATGTTTGCCCACCAATAAATCCCATTTACAGTTCTGAGACAGAGGTCTTTTTTATGATGACAATACAGATTATTTTTGACAAGTGATATCTTCAACACTTCAGCTTCACTGACTCTTAACCCCTTCGACGCTCATGACGAGCTGGGCTCGTCATGAGGTAGCCTCCTCGCACGCTCATGACGAGCCCAGCTCGTCATGTAACATGCACTTTACAGATTCCCAGCGTACGGGCGGAATTCCGCCCGCACGCATCAGGTTAAATCGTGTCTCTGAAAGCAACACAACTTTCTGAAGATACATTTGTATTTTTGTACTTGTATTTGGATTTATAGAGCGCCTTATCACCCAGGGGTCTCTAAGCGCTTATCAGTGGGTGCACCTGGAACGCACAAGGGGACCACTAAAGCGTACCCCATGCTTCCTGAAACAAAACGATTTTCAGCTTTTTTCTGAATGGTAGTAAACTCGTTTCCTTGCGCAAGCTCACTGGTAAGTTGTTCCAGACTATGGGAATTGTATTGGAAAACGCTCGCCCTCCAAGAGTAGATAGCTTGAACCTGGGACAAGTCAGAAATGCGGCATCTGCCGATCGTAGGGTCCTACTGGGAGCATAAGGAACTAAGCGCTCCCTAATATATTTTGGGGCTTGTCCATACAGGGCTTTATGCGTAATGCAGAGGCCCTTGAACTGAGCCCGTTGCCTGATTGGAAGCCAATGGAGCTCACAAAGGAGTGTGGTGGCATGTGTCCTTCTGGGTTTATTAAAAATGAATCTGGCTGCGTCGTTCATAACAGTTTGTAATCTAGCCAGCAGTTGTTGAGGAAGACTGGCATACAGAGTTTCCATAATCCAACCGCGCCAGAATCAGAGCTGACACCGCCCGTTTGAGCGTGTCCAAGGTCAGGAGAGGGGATAATTTACACAATTGTCTCAGCAAGCCCACACAAGTGCCAAAAACCGCTGAGACCTGGGTAGACATAGTGAGTTTGGCATCTATGTATAGACCGAGACTTTTCACGGCCACTGCTGGTTCCGGGGAAGGCCCTAGTTCAGTGGGCCAAAGGAGGTCGTTCCACAGACTGGATGCCGTCATAATTGCCAGCACCTCAGTCTTATCCGGATTAATTTTCAGCGCGTTGGCCGTCATCCAATTGACAGTAAATTTTAAAATATTTTGCAGTCTCAGATGTGCTGTCGGTGAGTTGTCAATTTGAATAATAATCTGGGTGTCGTCGGCATAATTGTAAATCCGGCAATCCATCTGATTTAATGCCAAAATTAGGGCTGCAGGTAGGCGTTAAACAATAAGGGTGAGAGAGCCGAGCCCTGTGGGACTCCACATGTAAGGTCCGCTAGATCAGAGACCAGGTTCGCCAATTGTACTCTCTGAACCCGGCCGGCAAGGAAGGATGTCAGCCAGGCGTGGGCAGTGCCCTGGATACCTAGGTCCCTCAACCGCGACAAAAGTTGATCGTGATTGACAGTATCAAATGCCGTGGAGAGGTCCAACAGCACCAGGGCACACGGGATTTTCTTATCTGCCCTGAGTCTCAGGTCACCCAGCACGGAAAGCATGACCAATTCCGTGCTGTGATGAGCTCTGAACCCAGCCTGGTTGGGTTCTAACAGATTGTTGTTTTCAAGATGACAAGAGAGCACTGGCAGAACATGTTGCTCAATTATTTTGGCTAAGAATGGTAGTTGTGAAATGGGCCTAAAATTTTTCAGGACCTTAGTGTCAGCCCCCGGCTTCTTTAATAATGGGATCAAACAGGCCTCCTTAAAGTTGGCAGGAACCTGTCCTGTTATGAAGGAGCTATTGAGGAGAGAGAGTACATCATCCTCAAGGCCAGGCCAAGCTTGTTTAAAGATACTTGGAGGACAAGGGTCTGCTGGTGAGCCAGACTTAACTCGTCCCATCACAATTCCCAGCGTCTCCTTGGTGAACAATGGTAGTGTAGTTAACGGCTGCGTAACTACGGGGATAGTGGGCAAAATGTCTCTCGCACAGATTAATCTAGGAGTACGCTGGATTTTGGTCAAAAGATCCGTTATTTTATGGGTGAAGAAGGCCTGAAAGTTTTGACAGTCTTCCTGCGAAAAGGAGGGGGTCTGTTCTTTATTCTTCCTCAGCTCTGTCAGGACCTTAAAAATTTCTTTCTGCGGATTGATTGCCGCCGAAATTCTACCCTCATAGAACTCTGCTTTCCTAGCCCTGATTGCTTGTTTATAGATGGCAAACTCCTTTACATATATGGCCCGAGTGTTAGGATCATACCCCTTTCGCCCGGCTCTCTCACTCTGACGTAGGGAGCGTTTCAATATCCTCAGTACCTCATTGAACCATGGGGCACTTTTGCCCTTATCCACAATTTTTACTCTCCGTGATGGTGCAACAACTTCAATGGCGTTTTTAAGTTTATGTGACAGCTTGAGGCTAGCAGCCTCAATTTCATCCTCCGGTTGTATCTTAAGGTGGGAAGATTGTTTCCCCAAGGTGGATACTAGGGCGTCTGTACTGATTTTATTCCAGCTTCTTACAACCTGCCACCTTGCCGGGGCAGATGTAATTCGCCCTGGGAGTGAAAGTCTCCCCTGCAGTAGGTGATGATCTGACCAAAAGCAGGGAGAGATAGTAATTGGGCTCTGTAACGGGACGGATGTCCAGATCAAATTCAGGGTGTGACCTTTTTGATGTGTCGACCCTACCACCCTTTGATGTAAATCTAACGAGGTCATAGCCTCTTCTAGCTGTTTTGACTGGGTATCTTTAGGGGATTCCTCCCAGTGGAGATTGAAATCTCCCATTACTACCAGGCCTTCATACCGAGAGCGGAGATCATGAACTAGTCCCAAGAAGAGTTCGATAAAGCCTGGTGGCGTCCGTGGGGGGCGGTAGACTAACAACATCACCACACATTTTGTGGCTGAGCAGAACTTAACCCCTAAAATGTCCGCACCTTCCAGACTTTCTGCACAGATGGTTTCTGTCTTGAAGGAGCTGTTATAAAGGAAAGCAACCACCCCCCCCCCCCCCCCTTCCTACTGCCTATCCTGTTGTTACTAATGGCAGAAAAATTGGGTGGAAGTGAAGCCACCAAGTCCGGGGTTCAAGACTCTTCCAGACATGTTTCCGTAACCCCAGCACATCCAGGTGGCCTTCTTGAAGCAGAGAAAACACCTCCAAGTTATGTTTTTGGAGAGAACGGGTGTTGAGAAGGGCAAAGCTCTGTGAGATCACCGTTTCTTTCCTCGGTGCCACGATCTTGCCTTTTGATACCTTAGTAGTATATCTTAGCAACCCCTCCTGCCGGAGTCCCTCCACCAACCACGGATCCAACTGCATGGCGTCATGATTTAGAGAGAGGAGGGTGTCCCTAGAATACCAGGCCCCCTGGCTAGGGGTCATGGCCCCTGATCCCGGCAGGGCGCGGACGGGCGCAGACGGGCTTGCCTCTGGTGTGCCTCCGGCGCGACATCGGCGCGCATGCTACGCGCGTACGCTGCGCACCTGCATAGCCTTGTCTAAATAGGCGGGTGAATGCAGCCAGCCAGCCACTAGAGCGCGATAGCCAATGGCGCTCACTATTGGGTATCTGGAACCTACCGCAACTTCCCCACACTCGGAAGGTTAGCGAGAGGTTTAGCAATTCCAGTCAGTTTCGCCGCACGCCTGCGAAGCCCCGTCCTAAATAGGCGGGTGAGTGCAGCCAGCCAGCCACTAGAGCGCGATAGCCAATGGCGCTCACTATTGGGCGGCAAACCCCCACACCCAAGATGGCGCTGGATGCCTATCGTGAGCCTTAAGTGGGTTCGAATCCTGCCAAACAGCAGGTGAAGTGCAATATTTTTTATAGTGTGGGTAAGTGGGCACAAAAACAAAGCAACAGTTTTAAATAAATTAAAAGCGTATTTTAAAAAGGGCTCTTCGCCCTGTTTGCTAGCAAGTATCTGGAGCCTACCGCAACTTCCCCACAATCGGAAGGTTAGCGAGAGGCTTAGCAATTCCAGTCAGTTTCCATACATGGCGATAAGACTAATTTGTTGACAATGCGAGTAGGGTGTCAGCCCAGAGGAATATGGTTCAGAGTGTGGTTTAAATAATCACAATGAGTTATTTCAACAAATAGTCTGCTTGGTACCTGGGGCCTGCGTGTGCATGAATTGCAAGATTAATCTTTGAGGCAGGAGGGAGAACAATGCACAAAGAACTGGTCTCCTTTGTATTCCAGTTCTTGACCAGTGATAGATTCATTGACATACAAAGACAATGCACCTTCTCTGAAAATTTTCTCCCTGCATTCTGAGGGAGACTACCCTAGGAGTAGACATTCTGGTGACAGCAGGAGTAGGCACTCTGGTGACAGCATGGCAGCAAGGATTATGGCATGCCTTTTTTCCCACAATACCTCACTCTCAGGTTAATGGTTCAATTCCAGAGAATAACTGGTGGTGGGGTGAAATGACTCCTTTGTGGGTTTACTTGGAGCAGGGGCTTTGAGCACCGAGCGAATGCCTTGCTTCATCTAATTGGAGGGATTTTGAAGCAATGCAATTGAAGCTGTTAGTCTTTGCTCTGGATAGCAGGGCCTTTGCAGTTTGTGAAGTAATACAGTCCATCAAAAAGTTCTGCCTGAATTACCCAAGTGGGACAAACTCATGAACATTAAACCTCTTATCCTTTCAGATTTTCTTGGTAGCAAAAGATCACTTTCTTTCCTAAACGGCAACCTGCATGTAGATGTGGACTTGTTTAATTCCAAAAGCGTATAGAACAATTTGCAGACAGTTTAGAAGAGGGAATGCTTTCACAGCATTGTTGTAAGACTGTGGTCACACAGAAATAAATGGCTCTCTACTGCACTTGCTGCCTCACATTGCAGCCATCTGTATGAAGGCATGATAATTTGCAATACTCTGACATAAGTAAGAGCGGGAGCAAGGAAATGGGCAGAAAAATTATGGTTTGGGATACTTACAGTGATCTTTATTACTTCAATTTCTCTTCTCTCCTCCCAATATTTAAGTTCACAACCTTTCACACAGGGTGGATTCTGTCGGTGATTGTGGGTTTACTTGGGCATGTTCTTCAGGAAGACATCAATTCAATAGCAACGAATACGAAGTGAGGAGATTACAATACAACCTTTGAGTGACTGAGGCTTGGATCCTATTCAGCAGGAAATCTATAATCCTTGTGCAGACGTGGTACATTAAATTTGTGTTCACTGGTCTGCAGAGTGTATGCATGATTACACTAGTAATGAGAATCTTAAATTCAGATCCTCATTCGGTTTAAGCTTAAAACCACATTGTAAAATTTGGTAAAAATCTTGTTACACTGGTAGCAGTATTTTCTGGCAGATCTTTTACAACTGGTATGCAACAATGGGGCTTTGGGGGGGGGCGGCCGACCAGCTGGAGGCCTGCCCCCGCAGTGTGGTTTTGGGCCATGGGGGGGCAGCAGTACCCGGGGCCTTGTTTGGCTATTTGGGCTGGTTGGGCTGGGCTGGGCTGGTTTTGGGCTGCAAGGGTTTATAACCGGCCATTTTGGTGATCGTGACACGACAGCCGGTGTGGGAGGTCTGGCGACGAGTGGGTGATGCCCCGGGGGGAAGGGGGCCGGGACTTTCCGAGATGCGGGTCCATGCCAGCCCTGGATGCGGGGGGTGGCAAGGGAGGGCGCCCACGGGATGGGGTGAGCGGTGTTCGGGCGTGGGGGCCTGGGTGGAGCGGGTGGGTGTGTCGGGCTTAGGGGGGGTTGCAGGGGTTTCAGGACCTCAAAGAGGTAGCGCGGTCCACCGGGAGCTGGTGGCTTTGGTTTGGAACGACGGAGAGGAGAGTACAGTCGGGTGGGGGGCAGGGTGTGGGGCTACCAGGGGAGGATGGGGGGTCCAGGCCCTGGAGGTTGACACCGCCGTGCCAGGGCCGGGAGCGGGATCCCAGGAGACGCTGGGGGGTGTGGCTACGCGGGGTATGGTTTTAACCCAGGCATGTTGGACTCCACTTCTTTCTTTCGACAGGAATGCATGGCGAGGTGCTAGGGAGAGCAGCATGCAGCTCCACTCCACGGAGGGGTTGGGCCGGCTCTGCCTCATGCGGGCGGTCACGCTTCTACGAGGGACATGACGGTCGCATCCTACGGGAGGCGGGTGGTAAGTCCCCGCCAGCCCCACCCTGACGGGTCGATGCGGCCACCGGGGGACGGGGCAGAGGTCCGTCAGTCCGAATTGGGACCCAGATGAGTGGCGCAGAGGGCAAAGGAGAGAGAGTGTGGCTTCGCGTATGTAGGGAGCGGGTGGGGCTGAGCAGGCTGGAGCCTGCAGAAGGCCGCCTATGGCATGAATGCATGGGGCCGACAGGGCTGGGCTGAGGAGAGCGTGGAGGAAGGGGAGCAAAGGCGGGGGGAAGGTCGGGACGGGGGCGAGAGGAGTAATAATTGTCCTAGTCTTACAAGTGCGCAACAAAGACCCAAGGCGGACAAAGTGACGGCCCCTCCTGCTCAACTGGTTAGGTGGCGGGATCTGGTGCGGACGTTGACCTTGATGCCAGGTAAGGCACGGCACAGAGCGGGGGGCGGGTGGGGTGGAGCCCTACAGGTCAGGGTATTGGTAGGCACAGATGCGAGGGGGGAGGACGGAGGGGTGCATTTGAATAAAGGCACATACGTAAAGGACGTAGGGGTGGGGCCGGAAGAAGCGGGATCAGATGGGAGCAGGGACCCGGGCACAAAGGCAGAGGGGGGGACACACCAAGGAGGGTAAGGGAAGGTAAGGAGAGCCACGATGTTCCGGTGCGCAAGCTGCCATACATGGGCATTGAAAACCTTTGGGGGCACATTTGTCGTTGGCTACCAAGGAGATGATATGGAAGGGGGAGTACGTGGATATTTTAAAGCTCTTGTACCGGGAGTTGATGGCAAAAGAAGGGTCTAAAGAAGAAGAGCAGGAGTTGGCCAGGGGACCCCGGGTCCCTTTGAACATTGAGGACTGGTCGGCCGGTTTCTTGATCTTTGCCAGCGTGTACTGTGACAAGTACCCGGAAAGGTCGGTTGCCCTTTTTAAATAGATGGACGTGATACGGCAGGCGCAGGTCACATACGGGGGTTACGCTTGGTCGCATTACGATGAGGAGTTCAGAGCGCGTTTGGCCTGGGACCCGGAGGCAAAATGGGGGGAAATCGATTCGGATCTGTATCAGCAGACAATGGGGGGCAAAGTTCTGCAAAACAATATATAAGGCCAGCGGTTTACCGCTGGTGCCCCACCCCTTTCCAACCTGCCCCACCTGTGGTGGGGTGAGACAGAGAGAGAATACTGTCGGTGCCGCGGTGGGGGGCGTGTAGGGACTTCAACAAGGGCGCTTGTACTAAGCAATATTGCAAGTTCCGGCATGAATGTTCCAAATGCGCAAAGCACCACCCGGTGGTGGCATGCTGGGGGACGGGGGCGGAGGTCAGGGCCAGCAGTCCGTGTCGACAGGGCAACAGTCAGTGGGTAGGGGAGATAGGGAAGGACAAGGGCTTTCGAGAAAAGGCTTATACGCCAGTTAAACAGGAGCGGCTGGAAACCTTCTTAGTGTGTTACCCATGGACCGAAGACGCAGGGCTGCTATGGCAAGAGTTTCGGGAGGGTTTCCGGCTGGGGTACGAGGGTCAGAGAATTGCCAGGTAGGCCGAAAATCTGAAATCTGCCAATATGCATAAGACGGTGGTGCGGGACAAACAGGGCAAGGCGGTACGAGAGGAGGGGATGGCAGGCCCTTTTCAAGAGACGCCTATTCGGAACATGATCATCTCTCCCATAGGGGTGGTGCCGAAGAAAGATCCTGGTCAGTATCACCTGATTCAGCATCTGTCGTGGCCGGAGAGGACATCGGTCAATGATTACATAACGGCTGAGCTGTCATCGGTGTCTTATTCCTCAGTGGACGTGGCGCGATGTTTGGTTGCGACGTTGGAGACAGGGGCCCTCATGGCTAAATGTGACATCAAGTCGGCTTTCCGGCTGTTACCGGTACACTCGAGGGATTACCAACTGCTGGGTATTCAGTTTGACGGGTTCATCTTTGTCGACAAAGTTTTGCCCATGGGGTGTTCAATCTCGTGCGCTTTGTTCGAAACGTTTCAGTACCTTCCTACAGTGGGGTTTTTCGTGGCGCACGGGCAAGGAGACGGTGATGCACTACCTGGATGAGTTCTTCCTGGTGGGACTGCCCGGTTCAGCGGACTGCCAGCAACAGCTGGACAGTTTTACAGAGCTCATGGTCTACCTGGGTGTGCCCTTGGCGCCAGAGAAGACACAAGGTCCCAGTACAGTGCTGTCATTTCTGGAATAGAGCTAGACTCGGTGACCATGTAGGCACGATTGCCAGGGGACAAGAAGCTGCACATGCTGTTTTTGGTGGACACTATGTTGGCGAAACAGAAGGTGACGGTACGTGAGGTGCAGATTCTCTCGGGGCATTTGAACTTTGCATGCCGAGTGTTGCGGGCGGGACGCACTTTTCTGTAGGTGTTTGGGGTTGTCCCAGTCCGGTTTGATGCTGCTGCACCATCACTTGCGCTTGGTGGCAGGTATGAAGGAGGACTTGCGCATGTGGCTAGCGTTTTTGGAGCGCTTTAACGGTATCCCTATGGCTCCCCCGGAAGAGTGGGAATGGGATATGACCACCTCCTCGGATGCCGTGGGGGTAGGCGGTTTCGGGCTGCACTGGCAGGGGAGGTGGTGCACGAAGGTCTGGCTGCCACATTGGCAGAACGGGGGGAGGAGCATTGCGTTCTTGGAAATGTTTTCACTAGTGGTGGCAGTGACGGTGTGGGCGCGGGAGCTAGCGCACAAAAAGGTGATATTCAAGGTGGACAACATGTCTGTGGCATATGTCGTCAATCGGCAGTGTGTCAGGGATCCACAGGTGCTCAAGTTGTTGAGGGTTTTTGTACTGCAATGTTTGGAACATGACATGTGCCGGGGGTGGACAATGACATTGCAGATGCTTTGTCTCGTTCACATTG
The DNA here is from genome assembly GCF_964261635.1 of Lissotriton helveticus. Lineage (NCBI taxonomy): Eukaryota > Metazoa > Chordata > Amphibia > Caudata > Salamandridae > Lissotriton > Lissotriton helveticus. Next base: position 396,367,845 of record NC_136057.1, read on the forward strand.
GCTGAGGTTCCATGGGTTAGCCACGGAGGTGGACGAATGCAAGACGCCAGTGCCAGTGGGGCTGTGGTCAGTAGGAGAGAAAGGGTGGTACAGCTGGTAAGAGGGTCTGTGGCCGCTTCCACATGGAAGGCATATGGCAAGAATTCCCTAGACAGCGGTGCAGGGCGACATGACAGCCAATGGGTGCGGGGCGAACAGGTGGTACAGTTTATTTTGGCAATGATAGACAGGGGGATTATCAAAAGTGATGATTGCAGGGAAACTGTCAGCCATAGCGTTCATGCGGAAGATGTGGTGGGGCTATGCACCGTCAGCGGGGGAGTTGGGTGCACATCTATTGGAAGGATGGGTGCGGGAAAGGGGCACAAAGGCCCTTCAGCGCCGTCCCATTACGACGGGTATTCTGGGCGGCTTGTTACGGCTCATGCCGCATATCTGCCACAACCGGGAAGAGGTCACTTTGTTTTCCACAATCATGTTTTGGATGTATTTCGGGGCATTTCGGGTGTCGGAGCTAGTAGGGCCAAGGGGTGAGCAGGGGTTGCAATGGGGGGAGGTGGAACTGTGGTACAGGGAGGTGGCGGTCCCACAGCTATAGCCGTGTTTACATTATTCTTCCATGAACTTGTTTTCTGTAATAAACAGGCCTTTAAATCTTGTTTTTATCTCATCACCTTTACTGGGCATTCAAAGACCAAGGCCAAATATCAAGCTGTGTTTTCGTGGGAGCAGGGTGTTTATTTTGCTTTTGGCTGACTTCAAAGTGAGAGCGTTTATGGGAAAGAGGAAGGCAGCGCATTTTCTCCATGGAGCTGGCTTGTGCCCTTTTTTATATTTTATTTTAGACATAGCCATCTCAAAGGTATCTTGTTCTTCAAATGCACAAAACATTTGCATGTTTTTTTGCAAAATTCCTCTACTTTGGTGAGTCCATTTAATTTGTGAAACTGCCTTTTTAAGAACAAAGCAGAAAACTGTATTTCAGTCCCAGCGTTGGCGTAACAAATGGTGATCTTGGGCAATTTACACTTTTAATGGCCCAGTCACTGTCAAGCACAGGATAAGATTCTTTTCACAGGAAAGAGCCAGCCACATTGCAACACAATTTAACAATGCTTGGTTTTCACTTTGATGTGTAAATCATATGCTTTATTTATGACACCTGTGGCAACTCATTTTAGAGAGTTGGATAAGTTTAAAGGCACTTTTTATGAAAGTGTTTGTGTTTATGTTTAGCCTACACAATAATTATGTATTCCGTCTGCAACTGTGCCTTTTTTGGAACACATATATTACTGGATATAAATGATTTCATCATTTGTCCTTGCAGGCACTAGGGCCATTATTTTAATGGTGCAGCAGGTGCAGTGGCACAGGCGCCAAAAGTTCTGAGAAACCTACTGAACACCAATTATTGCTACGTTTTACTACTAAGCAAGCAGTCACAAGTACAATTACCTTGCAGGTACTAGGGGCATGATTTGAGTGGTGCATCAGGTGCAGTAGCACAGGGGACAAAAGGTGTCGGAAACCCACTGAACACCAATTATTGTTATTTTTTACAACTAAGCAAGAGTCACAAGTGCAGTTACCTTGCATGCACTAGGGTCATGATTTGAATGGTGCAGCACATGCGGTGGCACAGTGGCCAAAATGTTAGGAAGCCCACTGAACACCGATTATTACTATATGTTACTACTAAATAAGCAGTCAAGTGCAATTACCTTGCAGGCACTAGGGCCATGATTTGGCAGAGCAGGTGCAGTGGCAAATGGGTGAAAAAGGTCTAGGAAACCTACTGAACACTGACTATTGCACACTTTACTAGTAAACAAGCTGTCACAAGTGCAGTTACCTTACAGGCACCAGGGTCATGATTTGAATGGTGCAGCAGGTGCAGTGGCACAGGGGCCAAAAGGTCTAGGAAACCCACTGAACACTGATCATTGCTATATATTACTACTAAACAAGCAGTCAGATGTGCTTTTTTGGTTCTTTTGTAGCCATTGCACCCAAAGTAACACATAGCCTAACGCATCACTGTAATAATAGCAGTAGCCTATTGAACTTTTCTGTCTACCAACAACTTATGTTACATTCAGCGAATTTATATGGCACATTGTCACCGTTTTTGTATGGTCCTAAAATGCTTCTGAATCTGCAAACATTAACACCTTGGCAAGGGCATTCTCTAATCTATAACATTAGCACTTCAACAGTGGTACACACTATATAAATACTTTTAACTTACCATTTGGCATTCCATACCAAACATTGGCAAAGCCAACAGGACTCGCCTATGCAAGATCTATAAGCTTTGCCAATGTTTTTTAGCCATATTATACAGCAGTGCTAGCTTATGTGCAGCATAACTGAAAATAAAAATAAAAAGTGCTAAAACGCAGACAAGGCAGGCTGTGTCATGCAGCTTTTTTTACATTACTTTCAGCCACACATAGCTAAAAAACATGAGCAAAGCCAATAAATCTCACATAGGCAAAACCTATTGACTTTGGAAAGGCTTATTTGTTTCTGCACTGGTGCCTGTGCCACCAACACCAACTGCTGTTGACTATTCCCACTAGCATTACCTGTGTCACTTCCATTTAGAAGCACAGGCTTTTCTGAGAGTCAGGTTGTCTTGTGGCTTGATCATCCAAATACAATGTGATGGTAGTAACCCGTTTTTAACATGAGAACAGGTACTCATTCACAGAGATGCCTCTGAATATGGGCAGGTCTCTGAAATCATCTAATCTGAAAGCCTCTTAAGAGTGTTTTTGTCACATTCAGGTCTTTCACAGAGTAATTGGGCATGGCTGTGGTGCAGTTGCTATTTACACAGCTCATGCAGTCCTTTTTAGCAGTAGGACTGGGACTGGTACATTGTGAATGCCATGATTATCTGCAGATGTGTGATTCAGCAAGGTTCAAGTTGTAGCATAAACTTGTGGTTGCTGAAGGTGGTGTTGCTGCCTGCAATGGTACATCTTCTAGGACCAGCAGTGGCCTTGGAGGGATCCTGAGGGATTCGGCTTTAGTGTTGTTGATATCATGGTGTGGTCGAACAGTGCTCTTGTCTGGTTGGTTGCACATCAGAATATGCATGCTTTGTCTAAATAGTTGCAGGTCAAAGCCTGCATGCCTTGTCCTTTCAGTTTTCTAAGATGAGCCTGCATGAGTGCTTGGGAGATGTGTGGTTGAAGGGTAGCCAAATGGGATGATATGGATATCCTGTTTCATCTGAGAAACATTGCTCCTTTTAACCATTTGTAATTATCTGACCCATCCAAAATTTGTGGAGAAATATCAGTTGAATACATTATTGGTTGACATTTCTTCCACATACGTGGTCTCTTATTTATTATCTAGTTCCAGCTACCTGATGTGACATGTTGTGCCCACTCAATACACCCAAAAAAGGAGTAAAAATAAAATCTTGTACCTGGTTTAGTGCCATCTGACATGATGCACTTTTTGTTGCAATCATTTTAATGTGCAATTTTCAATGGGGACATTTAACTATTCCTTGCAATGTCAGGTCTTGCCTAGGTTAAAACCTGTTGTTGACAATAAGAAAACAGTGAGGGTTTGGTCAGTCCATTTCTTACCTTCAGTTGATTTTCTTGTCAGACTCATTTTCTTGCTTCTTATTCAATTGCATCTCCTCCCTGTTCTCCTGTTTGTTCCTCCCATGGAGCATAGCTTCTTTACCTTCCTTTTGATTGGATGACTTGTATCTTTCCACTTCTTACTTTCAGAGAACTACTAAAAGAAAACGCCAGCTGTCTTTTTGTGAAAGATCTATTGTCAGCTTACAGTGGGCAAAGAGCCTGTCCATTGCTTGCCATAATTTGCCTTTAATGTTATTCACATTTGCTTGTGTCTTATTCGATGGCTTGCCTTGCTCATCTAGCATCTGTCCGTTCGCTGGAAATTAACCTCTTTACTTGTATCCTTTCCCTGCTCATGTTTAGGGAACTACTTTTTTCTTTTTGTGTGTGCACTCCATAAGAGCGCATGCGTTTTCCAGCATTCTCCCTCATATGCCTTTCTCCGCCTTCACCCACTCATCTCTCTCTTTCTCACTCATGCCCATCTGTCGGCCCAAAGTTGCTATCCTGTGCCAGTGTGCTTCTTACCCTACAGCCCCATGTTGTTCTCTCGCCTCTGTGTTTCTCTTCCCGCCACCCACGCTCCACTTTGCTCTCTCTAACCTCAGCCACGGTCGGTAGGGGAGTACCTGCCGGGGCGGTGACGTGGGGAGGGGGAGGGGCAGGGTGGGGGTTAGTAATGTATGGATAATGGAGGTTTGCAGGTAAGTAAACATTTAAATAAATCAAACGAATTTCGTTGGGCGCACTGCTTCCCCCATATGCAATGCAGTGCGCGCAACGAAATTCGTTTGATTTATTTAAATGTTTACTTACCTTCAAACCTCGATTATTCATACATTACTAACCCCCACCCTGCCCCTCCCCACGTCACTGCCCCGGCAGGTACTCCCCTACCAACCGTGGCTGTCTAACCTGTGTCCTGCATTTCTCCCCCTGCTCTTGGTGGTGCTTTCACCACCCTCTGTGTTGCTTTCATTCCCTGCCCTTTGTGTTGCTTCCCCCATCTGCACCTTCTGTGTTGCTTCCCCATGCAATCCGTGTTGTTAAACCCACCTACTTTAAAAACAAAAAAAGGTCCTTTTGCCTTTGTATCTCAGATCAGTGAATAGAAACAAAAAAACTCTGACCTGGGTACATTTGTAAGAGCGCTCGGGCATTGTGTGCATGTACACCATGGCACAGCAGCAGCATTTACATCTTAGCACCTTTTTTCTTTCCTCTTTAACCAGGCTGCATGTATGTAGGCTGCTGTACAGCATCACTAAAAAACCATTGGCAAAACCAATATGTCCGAAAGGTTACCTATTGACTTTGCCAGTGGTTGTTTTTCTTTTTTTAGCAGCCCTCCATACTTTGCTAATGCCCGTTTCTCTGTGCACATCCACAGTGAAAAATTAGGTGTGCAGCAGGGAATGTTCCTCGTACTTGCATTCAACTTGCATCTATTTTTAAAATTGCTTGAGGTGTCTACAGAAGAAGAGGTGTGGCGCCCGGCACTGGCGGCAGGTTAGCCCAGCACCATGTGACTCTGGGCAATAGCTTGCTTAATCTTTCCAACGGCCCCAAGCGCTTAGAGACCGTAACGGGTGATTGTTCGCGCTTTACAAATGTGGAGTATTATTATTATTATTATTACAGGACTGGTGCATCTATAAGTGTTAGTTCAAAAAATGCAAAATGTTGCCTCCTTTTTGTGGCTTAAATTCGACTTAAAGGGTCGAAAAACTGCTTTTTAGGGCTCGGCCTACGTCACCCCTGCGTCAGCAGGGGGGCGGAACTCCGAGCTCCTTTTGTTAGGGGGTTCTGAATAGTGCAGGAAAAATTCCTCAGTGCGCGAGATTTTTCAGTAGTTTGTTTTGCCTGGTGCATGGTAATTGGTCCGCGCGGTGCCCTGTTTCTAGTAGCCTTCACGCAATAGGCCATATGTTTTTCTGCTTCAGCACTTCCGCCATATCCTGTGTGGTTATGCGCACGGCAGTGCAATAAATTAACAATTATAGCTGTCAGGGTGCTGCGGTAATAGAATCCAGATGGTCGGGGCGCGTTCACCAGTGTGCCGTGAGTTTTGCGTGCGCGCGTCCCTTTGCCTCCTTTCATGTTTAAGTGTTGGCCTTTCGCCAGATGCCGGCTCGCAGAGGCCTCTGATACTGCCTCTCCCCGCCTGTTCCTTACTGCAGCCCCCACCACTGGAAACGACAGGCTGGGAGCTCACAGAAGCCTCTATATCGCCTCTCCCAGCCTGCTCGTCCTTTCAGCCCCCACCGCTCCTCACTGCAGCCCCCACCACTGGAAACGACAGGCTGGGAGCTCACAGAAGCCTCTGACATCGCCTCTCCCAGCCTGCTCGTCCTTTCAGCCCCCACCGCTGGAATTGATATTCAAAGCATGCTTTTGATATACATAGATATGCTCTGTTGCAGTGTGTGGTAGATAGCGTTGTGTAGCAGGTGCAGTGTTATCAGTGTTACTTAGCTATGATTGTGCAGCAGGTGCAGTGGCACCAGTGTGGCGTAGCTATCATTGGTGCAGCATGTGCAGTGGTACCGGTGAGTGGTAGCTACCATTGGTAGAGCAGGTGCAGTGGTAGTGTTGCTTAGCTATGATTGTGCAGTAGGTGCAGTGGCACCAGTGTGTGGCGTAATTACCATTCATGGAGCAGGTGAGGTGTTATCAGTATTACTTAGCTATGATTGTGCAACAGGTGCAGTGGCACCAGTGTGTGGTAGATGGCGTTGTGTAGCAGGTGTAGTGTTATCAGTGTTACTTAGCTATGATTGTGCAGCAGGTGCAGTGGCACCAGTGTGGTGTAAGTATCTTTGGTGGAGCAGGTGCAGTGGTACCAGTGTGGCGTAGGCGTAGCTACCATTGGTGGAGCAGGTGATGTGATACCAGTTTAGTGCAGCAGGTGCAGTGGTACCAGTGTGTGGTAGCTACCATAGGTGGAGCAGTTGCAGTGGTAGTGTTGCTTAGCTATGATTGTGATTCAGAAAAGGGGGTGGTGATGAACAGAGTGTCTGAATTAAGCAGACCACTCTTACCCAGTCCAAAGATCAGGGCTTGATCCATCACCGTTATTTAGCTCACTGCCCCATCCCAGCTCAGAACCTGGCTACATGCAAATTAGTCTGTCCCTGGCCCAGTGCATCATGGGAACATGGCAGACCAAACTACCAAGCCAATTCTTCACCAGAAAGGAGACAAGCTTCCGGGGACCGGTTTCTGCCATTTCAGGCGTCGTCGGCCCGGCTTGCTTGAATCCTGATGGAGCAGTGAGCAAGGGACTCATGTCTGAGTATACCCTTCCACGCTTATGGTGGACAAAATGATTCAGAAAAGGGGGTGGTGATGAACAGAGTGTCTGAATTAAGCAGACCACTCTTACCCAGTCCAAAGATCAGGGCTTGATCCATCACCGTTATTTAGCTCACTGCCCCATCCCAGCTCAGAACCTGGCTATATGCAAATTAGTCTGTCCCTGGCCCAGTGCATCATGGGAACAGGGCAGACCAAACTACCAAGCCAATTCTTCACCAGAAAGGAGACAAGCTTCCGGGGACCGGTTTCTGCCATTTCAGGCGTCGTCGGCCCGGCTTGCTTGAATCCTTATGGAGCAGTGAGCAAGGGACTCATGTCTGAGTATACCCTTCCACGCTTATGGTGGACAAAATGATTCAGAAAAGGGGGTGGTGATGAACAGAGTGTCTGAATTAAGCAGACCACTCTTACCCAGTCCAAAGATCAGGGCTTGATCCATCACCGTTATTTAGCTCACTGCCCCATCCCAGCTCAGAACCTGGCTATATGCAAATTAGTCTGTCCCTGGCCCAGTGCATCATGGGAACAGGGCAGACCAAACTACCAAGCCAATTCTTCACCAGAAAGGAGACAAGCTTCCGGGGACCGGTTTCTGCCATTTCAGGCGTCGTCGGCCCGGCTTGCTTGAATACTGATGGAGCAGTGAGCAAGGGACTCATGTCTGAGTATACCCTTCCACGCTTATGGTGGACAAAATGATTCAGAAAAGGGGGTGGTGATGAACAGAGTGTCTGAATTAAGCAGACCACTCTTACCCAGTCCAAAGATCAGGGCTTGATCCATCACCGTTATTTAGCTCACTGCCCCATCAGGATTCAAGCAAGCCGGGCCGACGACGCCTGAAATGGCAGAAACCGGTCCCCGGAAGCTTGTTTCCTTCCCAGTATAAGAATTGGCTTGGTAGTTTGGTTTGCCCTGTTCCCATCATGCACTGGGACAGGAACAGACTAATTTGCATATAGCCAAGTTCTGAGCTGGGATGGTGCAGTGAGCTAAAAAACGGTGATGGATCAAGCCCTGATCTTTGGACTGGGTAAGAGTGGTCTGCTTAATTCAGGCACTCTGTTCATCACCACCCCCTTTTCTGAATCATTTTGTCCACCATAAGCGTGGAAGGGTATACTCAGATGTGAGTCCCTTGCTCATTGCACCATCAGGATTCAAGCAAGCCGGGCCGACGACGCCTGAAATGGCAGAAACTGGTCCCCGGAAGCTTGTTTCCTTCCCAGTATAAGAATTGGCTTGGTAGTTTGGTTTGCCCTGTTCCCATCATGCACTGGGACAGGAACAGACTAATTTGCATATAGCCAAGTTCTGAGCTGGGATGGTGCAGTGAGCTAAAAAACGGTGATGGATCAAGCCCTGATCTTTGGACTGGGTAAGAGTGGTCTGCTTAATTCAGGCACTCTGTTCATCACCACCCCCTTTTCTGAATCATTTTGTCCACCATAAGCATGGAAGGGTATACTCAGATGTGAGTCCCTTGCTCATTGCACCATCAGGATTCAAGCAAGCCGGGCCGACGACGCCTGAATGGCAGAAACCGGTCCCCGGAAGCTTGTTTCCTTCCCAGTATAAGAATTGGCTTGGTAGTTTGGTTTGCCCTGTTCCCATCATGCACTGGGACAGGAACAGACTAATTTGCATATAGCCAAGTTCTGAGCTGGGATGGTGCAGTGAGCTAAAAAACGGTGATGGATAAAGCCCTGATCTTTGGACTGGGTAAGAGTGGTCTGCTTAATTCAGGCACTCTGTTCATCACCACCCCCTTTTCTGAATCATTTTGTCCACCATAAGCATGGAAGGGTATACTCAGATGTGAGTCCCTTGCTCATTGCACCATCAGGATTCAAGCAAGCCGGGCCGACGACGCCTGAAATGGCAGAAACCGGTCCCCGGAAGCTCGTTTCCTTCCCAGTATAAGAATTGGCTTGGTAGTTTGGTTTGCCCTGTTCCCATCATGCACTGGGACAGGAACAGACTAATTTGCATATAGCCAAGTTCTGAGCTGGGATGGTGCAGTGAGCTAAAAAACGGTGATGGATCAAGCCCTGATCTTTGGACTGGGTAAGAGTGGTCTGCTTAATTCAGGCACTCTGTTCATCACCACCCCCTTTTCTGAATCATTTTGTCCACCATAAGCGTGGAAGGGTATACTCAGATGTGAGTCCCTTGCTCATTGCACCGTCAGGATTCAAGCAAGCTGGGCCGACGACGCCTGAAATGGCAGAAACCGGTCCCCGGAAGCTTGTTTCCTTCCCAGTATAAGAATTGGCTTGGTAGTTTGGTTTGCCCTGTTCCCATCATGCATTGGGACAGGAACAGACTAATTTGCATATAGGCAAGTTCTGAGCTGGGATGGTGCAGTGAGCTAAAAAACGGTGATGGATCAAGCCCTGATCTTTGGACTGGGTAAGAGTGGTCTGCTTAATTCAGGCACTCTGTTCATCACCACCCCCTTTTCTGAATCATTTTGTCCACCATAAGCGTGGAAGGGTATACTCAGATGTGAGTCCCTTGCTCATTGCACCATCAGGATTCAAGCAAGCCGGGCCGACAACGCCTGAAATGGCTGAAACCGGTCCCCGGAAGCTTGTTTCCTTCCCAGTATAAGAATTGGCTTGGTAGTTTGGTTTGCCCTGTTCCCATCATGCACTGGGACAGGAACAGACTAATTTGCATATAGCCAAGTTCTGACCTGGGATGGTGCAGTGAGCTAAAAAACGGTGATGGATCAAGCCCTGATCTTTGGACTGGGTAAGAGTGGTCTGCTTAATTCAGGCACTCTGTTCATCACCACCCCCTTTTCTGAATCATTTTGTCCACCATAGGCGTGGAAGGATATACTCAGATGTGAGTCCCTTGCTCATTGCACCATCAGGATTCAAGCAAGCCGGGCCGACGACGCCTGAAATGGCAGAAACCGGTCCCCGGAAGCTTGTTTCCTTCCCAGTATAAGAATTGGCTTGGTAGTTTGGTTTGCCCTGTTCCCATCATGCACTGGGACAGGAACAGACTAATTTGCATATAGCCAAGTTCTGAGCTGGGATGGTGCAGTGAGCTAAAAAACGGTGATGGATCAAGCCCTGATCTTTGGACTGGGTAAGAGTGGTCTGCTTAATTCAGGCACTCTGTTCATCACCACCCCCTTTTCTGAATCATTTTATCCACCATAAGCGTGGAAGGGTATACTCAGATGTGAGTCCCTTGCTCATTGCACCATCAGGATTCAAGCAAGCCGGGCCGACAACGCCTGAAATGGCAGAAACCGGTCCCCGGAAGCTTGTTTTCTTCCCAGTATAAGAATTGGCTTGGTAGTTTGGTTTGCCCTGTTCCCATCATGCACTGGGACAGGAACAGACTAATTTGGATATAGCCAAGTTCTGAGCTGGGATGGTGCAGTGAGCTAAAAAACGGTGATGGATCAAGCCCTGATCTTTGGACTGGGTAAGAGTGGTCTGCTTAATTCAGGCACTCTGTTCATCACCACTCCCTTTTCTGAATCATAGCTATGATTGTGCAGCAGGTACAGTGGCACAAGTGTGTGGTAGATGGCGTTGTGTAGCAGGTGTAGTGTTATCAGTGTTACTTAGCTATGATTGTGCAGCAGGTGCAGTGGCACCAGTGTGGTGTAAGTATCTTTGGTGGAGCAGGTGCAGTGGTACCAGTGTGGCGTAGGCGTAGCTACCATTGGTGGAGCAGGTGATGTGGTACCAGTTTAGTGCAGCAGGTGCAGTGGTACCAGTGTGTGGTAGCTACCATAGGTGGAGCAGTTGCAGTGGTAGTGTTGCTTAGCTATGATTGTGCAGCAGGTGCAGTGGCACCAGTGTGGTGTAGCTATCATTGGTGCAGCATGTGCAATGGTACTGGTGTGGTGTAAGTATATTTGGTGGAGCAGGTGCAGTGTTACCAGTGTGGCGTAGGCATAGCTACCATTGGTGGAGCAGGTGCTGTGGTACCAGTTTAGTGCAGCAGGTGCAGTGGTACCAGCGTGTGGTAGCTACCATAGGTGGAGCAGTTGCAGTGGTAGTGTTGCTTAGCTATGATTGTGCAGCAGGTGCAGTGGCACCAGTGTGTGGTAGATGGCGTTGTGTAGCAGGTGTAGTGTTATCAGTGTTACTTAGCTATGATTGTGCAGCAGGTGCAGTGGCACCAGTGTGGCGTAGCTATCATTGGTGCAGCATGTGCAGTGGTACCGGTGAGTGGTAGCTACCATTGGTGGAGCAGGTGCAGTGGTAGTGTTGCTTAGCTATGATTGTGCAGCAGGTGCAGTGGCACCAGTGTGTGGCGTAGTTACCATTCGTGGAGCAGGTGAGGTGTTATCAGTGTTACTTAGCTATGATTGTGCAGCAGGTGCAGTGGCACCAGTGTGTGGTAGATGGCGTTGTGTAGCAGGTGTAGTGTTATCAGTGTTACTTAGCTATGATTGTGCAGCAGGTGCAGTGGCACCAGTGTGGTGTAAGTATCTTTGGTGGAGCAGGTGCAGTGGTACCAGTGTGGCGTAGGCGTGGCTACCATTGGTGGAGCAGGTGATGTGGTACCAGTTTAGTGCAGCAGGTGCAGTGGTACCAGTGTGTGGTAGCTACCATAGGTGGAGCAGTTGCAGTGGTAGTGTTGCTTAGCGATGATTGTGCAGCAGGTGCAGTGGCACCAGTGTGGCGTAGCTATCATTGGTGCAGCATATGCAATGGTACCGGTGTGGTGTAAGTATATTTGGTGGAGCAGGTGCAGTGTTACCAGTGTGGCGTAGGCATAGCTACCATTGGTGGAGCAGGTGCTGTGGTACCAGTTTAGTGCAGCAGGTGCAGTGGTACCAGTGTGTGGTAGCTACCATAGGTGGAGCAGTTGCAGTGGTAGTGTTGCTTAGCTATGATTGTGCAGCAGGTGCAGTGGGACCAGTGTGTGGTAGATGGCGTTGTGTAGCAGATGTAGTGTTATCAGTGTTACTTAGCTATGATTGTGCAGCAGGTGCAGTGGCACCAGTGTGGCGTAGCTATCATTGGTGCAGCATGTGCAGTGGTACCGGTGAGTGGTAGCTACCATTGGTGGAGCAGGTGCAGTGGTAGTGTTGCTTAGCTATGATTGTGCAGCAGGTGCAGTGGCACCAGTGTGTGGCGTAGTTACCATTCGTGGAGCAGGTGAGGTGTTATCAGTGTTACTTAGCTATGATTGTGCAGCAGGTGCAGTGGCACCAGTGTGTGGTAGATGGCGTTGTGTAGCAGGTGTAGTGTTATCTGTGTTACTTAGCTATGTTTGTGCAGCAGGTGCAGTGGCACCAGTGTGGTGTAAGTATCTTTGGTGGAGCAGGTGCAGTGGTACCAGTGTGGCGTAGGCGTAGCTACCATTGGTGGAGCAGGTGATGTGGTTCCAGTTTAGTGCAGCAGGTGCAGTGGTACCAGTGTGTGGTAGCTACCATAGGTGGAGCAGTTGCAGTGGTAGTGTTGCTTAGCTATGATTGTGCAGCAGGTGCAGTGGCACCAGTGTGTGGTAGATGGCATTGTGTAGCAGGTGCAGTGTTATCAGTGTTACTTAGCTATGATTTTGCAGCAGGTGCAGTGGCACCAGTGTGGCGTAGCTATCATTGGTGCAGCATGTGCAGTGGTACCGGTGTGGTGTAAGTATATTTGGTGGAGCAGGTGCAGTGTTACCAGTGTGGCGTAGGCGTAGCTACCATTGGTGGAGCAGGTGCTGTGGTACTAGTTTAGTGCAGAAGGTGCAGTGGTACCAGTGTGTGGTAGCTACCATGGGTGGAGCAGTTGCAGTGGTAGTGTTGCTTAGCTATGATTGTGCGATTCAGAAAAGGGGGTGGTGATGAACAGCGTGTCTGAATTAAGCAGACCACTCTTACCCAGTCCAAAGATCAGGGCTTGATCCATCACCGTTATTTAGCACACTGCCCCATCCCAGCTCAGAACCTGGCTATATGCAAATTAGTCTGTCCCTGGCCCAGTGCATCATGCCAATTCTTCACCAGAAAGGAGACAAGCTACTAGATTGTGCAGCAGGTGCAGTGGCACCAGTGTCTGGTAGATGGCGTTGTGTAGCAGGTGTAGTGTTATCAGTGTTACTTTGCTTGGATTGTGCAGCAGGTGCAGTGGCACCAGTGTGGCGTAGCTATCATTGGTGCAGCATGTGCAGTGGTACCGGTGAGTGGTATCTACCATTGGTGGAGCAGGTGCAGTGGTAGGTTTGCTTAGCTATGATTGTGCAGCAGGTGCAGTGGCACCAGTGTGTGGCGTAGTTACCATTCGTGGAGCAGGTGAGGTGTTATCAGTGTTACTTAGCTATTATTGCGCAGCAGGTGTAGTACCACCAGTGTGGCGTAGCTACCATTGTGCAGCAGGTGCAGTGGCACCAGTGTGGCATAGCTACAATTGTGCAGCAGGTGCTGTTGCACCAGTGTGGCATAGCTACCCTTGTGCAGGAGGTGCAGTGGCACTACTGTGCCATAGCTACCATTGTGCAGCAGGTGCAGCGGCACCAGTGTGGTGTAAGTATATTTGTTGGTGCAGTGGTACCAGAGTGGCGTAGGCGTAGCTACCATTGGTGGAGCAGGTGCTGTGGTACCAGTTTAGTGCAGCAGGTGCAGTGGTACCAGTGTGTGGTAGCTACCATAGGTGGAACAGTTGCAGTGGTAGTGTTGCTTAGCTATGATTGTGCAGCAGGTGCAGTGGCACCAGTGTGGCGTAGGTACCATTGCTGCAGTAGGTGCAGTGGCACCAGTGTGGCGTAGGTACCATTGCTGCAGCAGGTGCAGTGGCAGCAGTGTGGTGTAGCTATCATTGTTGCAGCAGGTACAGTGGCACCAGTGTGGCGTAGCTACCATTGCTGCAGCTGGTGCAGTGGCACCAGTGCGCCACATTGGTGTAACACACTCACTACCACACACTCACCCCCACAGACTCACCACCACACATTCACCACTACACACACAACCACACACACAACAACACACCACCAGCCGTCAGTGCACGCTTTCACCAGGGCCAAACACCACCAGCCATCAATGCACGCTTTCACGAACCACAAACACCACCAGGCGTACAACACCAGCCGTCAGTGCATTCTTTTACAAGGCACACTCACCAGCAACCGTCAGTGCACGCTTTCACCAAACACACACACCATCAGCCATCTGTGCACACTTTTACCAACCACACACCCACCAGCCGTCAGTGCACCCTTCCACCAGGCACACACACACCTCCAGGCGGCAGTGCAGTCTTTTACCAAGCACACAAACCACCAGCCATCAGTGCACAATTTCTACAGGCAGTCACACACACCACCAGCCATCAGTGCATGCATCAATTGTTAACGCATCCACAATTAACTATTGTAGCAATCTCAGTATGGTACACTTTACTTTTAAACATATTCATGTAAAGCACAGCATGCCACCATTGCTACAATTCCAATCTAACTCACATAATTCCACTACACACCACATGCACACACTCCATAACACATGGCGAAAAGACATTGCCATTTACAATGCCATTAGCTCAAACGCAAATAAATCCGAGCCCGATTGCATTTCCAATGCTTGTTTGTCAGGGAATCGGTAGCAAATCAGGTTCAAGGTTTTTTTCGAGCTCACCCAAAACCCTTCCACCGTTGCTGAGCACATTTCACCTCTGGCATTACTCACTTATGTTTCTGCTCTAGATGATGTATTTCTTTATACTAAATTCGATTGTTCGGCATGCAGACTATGGCTCGGAAAGATGTGCATGTGTTGGGGTCCTGCAAGTGTTCGCAGCTCTTTGATTACTCATAGTAGACTCACGAGATTATTGTTTTTGTCAGCAAGCAAATGATTACCGTTTTTAACCACTTTTTTCTATAAAATGTTACTGCTCAATTTCATCCTTTATCGCGCACAGTGAAATTGTATTTCATAAAAGAGGAGGGGTGTATAGAAATGTCCAAAAGAAACGAAGGGGCTTTTTTACAAGACCTATGCGCTGCCGTGCGTCCATTTTTTTACCGTCCTTTTAAGTATGCCATGAAGTTCTTAAACCAGGCCGCGTTTATTGAACACGCTGCAGTGAAATAAGTAACGCGCCTCTTCTATAGCTTTTGAACCAGAATTGTCGACCCTTGCTTGTAAAAGAAAATGCGCTCACTGACCCCGCGTAATCCTCTCCCCTCGGTTTCTGCCCAGCCCAATTCATGAAGCTTTAAATCACTGTTTAAGGCCATCCAATTATCTGAAACCTTTGGATACCTTTAATTGCCCGTGGCCATTAACGTGATGATGAAGTGATGATAACTGGTTGCCACATGGCAAATCCAAGGAGGCTCTGGCAGGTAGAACCGGAGCCGGGCTGGTGACAACCGCACAGGGCCAGTGATTTATTAGCCACTGCGCCTGTAAGTGATCCCCTGGAAACCCGAGAGCTCACGCGACAGAGCAGGCCTGTGGTTGTTACTCTCCGCCTCCATAATGCCTTCTTTTGGGTCTGGTTTGAGTTGACAGCATCGCTATGTGCTAACTTATTGTTACCAGTGCTTTAAAATATAGATAGGGATATGGTGCTTGGCTTCACCCACAGGATTATTTTTTTCTCACCTCAGGCGATTGGCTGCTTGGTGTATCAAAATTCCACCTCCTATCCGCGTGCATTGACGTTCACGAGCGATTGTCTGGCTTAACGGCCAGAGCGGCCGAACTTGGAGCTGGGGAAAAAGGTTCGAGTCTGGGGGGCGGCTCGAACACCTTGTGATAATGCGCCAATCAATTAATCTCCCTGTGCCTAAAACAATAATTGTGTCCGCCTGTAACGCAGCTAGTGCTCATGTAAAGCGCCCCATACCGTCGGGTTTAGTTCACGATATATAAAACAGCAACAACAACAAAATAATCTCAAAATGACACAGATTGAATTACTGTTCTCTTAGATAAACTGTACACAGACCGCAATTATCGATGGTTATGCTTTTTCTCTGAAGAACGCTTTCTATCAATGTTTAGTCATGACTCAAAATGGAAGTCAGACGTATTGGCTTTGCCAATGCTGGTTTCTCCTTTTGGCATGCATGTTTCTCTTAATCTTTAAAAAAAAAAAATAGAATCGCGTTGTTTGTTTTTGATTTTTGATAGCTCTTCTCCTCCCCCTCGCTTCCAATAAAAAACAAAAAAAACTGGCAACTGGCCCGTATTCTTTTTCAGAAATGAATTCTGTGTGTGCCAGGTTACCTTGACACAGAGATATGCAGCCTCCTGTTTAAAAAGCTATACTTTTGGTGACCTTTCTATAGCGCAGCAAAGTGGATACAGTAAGTAGGTGCCAGGAAAGAAATAAATACTAAATGTTGCCTTTAATAATTAACAAAGTGGCAACGCATGTTCCATGGAGAAATGTGTAGCGACTGAACTGCCAAGTATTACTATCTGCTTGTCAGAGGGTTGAAGGAGAAACCGAGCGGGAATGCGAGTCTTATCTGAGGCAAAAAAAATAACATTTTGTATGCGGAGGAAGCAAAAATGTTATCATAAAAATCATGCACAGTTTTAGACTCTTGGCCAGTGAGCTTCATTAACTAGGCCCGATAAAGAAATATAAACTCTCAGAAAAGAAAAGGGCTGTTAAACCTAGCCACCCTGTCCATTTTCTCACAAGGGTTTGAATGAGATACACAGCCCAGCCCATGTCTGGTGTCCAGCCTCACCAATGTTCGGCACATTAATGCTTCCTTATGTGTTCCAGACATTTTTAATAGGGTTAATTTTTTATGCTGCTTCGCAAACTGGGAAGCTGTTGGAGCCACCCTCTAACTTTTTCCTTTCTAATCTTACTCCCTAGTACCCCTCTGCACCCCCATCTCAGGACCCGAAGGAGATCTCTCCTGCTTCCTGTCTTTGCTGGGATAAACCGTTTCCGGTATTGTTCTGGCGAGCCCTAGCACTTTGCCATGTGTGCTTTGTAAAAGATGCTATGATTTTTAGTTCAGTATTGATAGTGTAGTCATCTGCTAGACGCAGGCTTAGCAATTCTTTCTAATATACATTGAATATGCTGTGTTTTTATGCATTTGCACATTCGAGCTTGACCTATTGGCTTTGCCAATGAATGTTCAATCAGTGAGGTCAGCAATCATGCACATCAGTTTTGAACTCTTGCTGTTAAATAGATTGAGAACCAAGAGTTGGGCACGGAGATCGAGGAGACCCCCACCCCCGCTTTGGAGAGTGCTTACTGACCTTGCTATCCTTTCTTTGTGGTGCTGGTGGAGGAGGCAATATTATCAGTAGTGAAGGGACAGGACAAGCTTTTTTCCACTCATCCCTTTAGCGGCAGATGCCTATTGGCTTTCCTGAAAGTTTACCAGTCTGCCTTAACCGGTGAACTTTACCTCCACATTTGCGGGGTGGGTGTATGTTACGAGTGAGCATGGGCCCTGGGCACACATTTGATGGAGCATATTGTAAAGTCAATTTTTACTCATTGTATCCGTGGATGCAACCTGCAATGATGCAAAGCTTTCAGAGATATTGACTTGATCCCCTGCTGACCTGGGAGCCCAAACATTTGCACTCCTTTCTCTGCTCTCCCTAGTACCGATTGCCAGTGTATGGGAGTATTGAGACTTTAGGCATTGAAATTGCCAGGGTGACTCTACAACAGTGTTCCCAGCTCCTTCTCCTCTTCATGCCTTGTGATATGAGATGTGGCCTGCTTTCTGGGATGGGATGGGACATAATACACATTCCACCTGGGCTGATGGACTCAGTCCATGAGAAGCTGTTTGTTGTATCCTATGCTTCCTAGTCCTGGCTGCTCAGCCTGCATGAGTGTGATGTCATAGCATGTTGTGTGTGTGTATGCTTTGAATGAGTGATCAGTTAGATTGTGTGGGGCTGAGCAGCAGGATGCTGCTCCCGGCGGGGCACTCTGTACCTACTTACTTGAACTAATAAATCTACTTAACTACATCTCTGGTTCCTGGTCTACCTAACCATTAAAAGTACATCTTCATTTACAAAAATGGTGACGATTTTGAAAAAGAGCCACGCGTGAAGAGCCTAGAAATTACACAAGGAACTAGCTATTTGCGCAGTGGGCTCGGGTGAGAAGTCGCTCACCTAATGTTTTGATTGATTTAATATAGTTTAAATATATTGCCATTCAATTGTGGTGCATAATGTCATGAAGGTTTCCTGTTATTTTTGGTGTGCACCACACATAGAGGCTATTACCTGTGGTATTGAGTGATACATGTGAGCGGTGGTATTGAGTGATACATTTGAGCGCTATGTGAGGGTGTTATTTAGGCATGTGTTTGTTTTATGTCATACAGCGAATTTTCAGCTAACTGGTTGTGTTCAGTTGTATAGTGAATCTTCAGTGTGGGTGTGATTGCACTGTTGAATAAATGCATTTTGTTTAGTATAAATATGTATTACATGTCTGGGTGCACAGTGATTTTTGTTGTGTTAAGTATCTTGTCTATTTCTAGGTTTACCCCATGCAGTATTAATTTTTTGGCTCGCACGTCAGGGTTGCGTTGGGAATGCCCCTCACACGTCAGGGTTGTGTTGGGAATGTGCTTTGCCTCACACATCAAGGTTGCGTTGGCAATGTCCCTCACACGTCCGGGTTGTGTTGGCAATGTGTTTTGCCTTGCACGTCAAGGTTGCGTTGGGAATGTCCCTCACACATCAGGGTTGTGTTGGGAATGTGCTTTACCTCGCATGTCAAGGTTGCGTTGGCAGTGTCCCTCGCACGTCAAGGTTGTGTTGGGAACGTCTCTCACACGTCAGGGTTGTGTTGGGAAGGTGTTTTGCCTCGCCATTTCAGGGTTGCGTTGGCAGTGCAGTCAGGATTGAGTGCTGTAATGTCATTGTACATTAATTTTCGTCTTTGTCTCGCACGTCAGTGTTGCGTTGGCAGAGTACTCATGAGTTAGTGTTGTAATGTCCTGTGCTTTATTTTTGTCTTTTGCCTCGCATGACTAGGTTGTGTTGGCAGTGCACTAGTGATTTATGCTGTAATGTTCGGTGTGCATTTCATTTTTGTTTCTCCCGCGCACGTCATTTATTGTGCGTTATTACATCAATGCTGGAACATGTGCACATTTTTTTTCTTTTCATGTTCTTTGGCAGAGGGAGATAGGTGTGTTGTTCTTCATAGTTTACTGGGTAAGTGTGGTGATTGCATTTTCCATGTGGTGTTCTTCACAGTGTACTGGGTAAGTGTGGTGATTGCATTTTCCCTGAAACATTTGCAATCTGTTTTGATTGCATCCAGTCTGAAACATGTGCAATTCTTTTAAATGTGACTTTACATGTTTCATTACCATTCTTTATGAAGAATACAATTATTTATGCTATTTGTTTTTAAGTGAACTAGAGAGCAATCATTTATCTCTTACCATCTTATTTGACCTTATTGACTTTAATATCCTAAAATTATATTTTATTATTATTAGTGAACTAAGAATGCTTTTACTTATCTAATAATATGTGTGCCCTATTTTGATTTCATGCCCAAGGTATGGAATGTGATTATTTTCTTCACTTTGTGTCTTGTTATTTTATTGTTCTAAAGGAAGGAGATATGTTATATCCTATGCTTCCTAGTCCTGGCTGCTCAGCCTGCATGAGTGTGATGTCATAGAATGTTGTGTGTGTGTGTGCTTTGAATGAGTGATCAGTTAGATTGAGTGGGGCTGAGCAGCAGGATGCTGCTCCCGGCGGGGCACCCTATACCAACTTACTTGAACTAATAAATCTACTTAACTGCATTTCTGGCTTCTGGTCTACCTAACCATTACAGTACATCTTCGTTTACAAAACTGTTGTCTATTGCTCCTGTGTTTTCAGATCTTAAAGTGTCTATGAGCCTCACAAATTGAGTTGCTATACCTACCCGCATTTTGGTTTGCCTGCAGCTAGGATGGAACTTCATCCCCCAGCATGCATTGTGCCCAGGGGAAGGGGCAAAGTGCAGACAGTGAGCCTTTTAGCTCTTCTGGACATCTGCGATGTAGGACATAATACCTGCCCCCATTTTGGTTTCGCTGCAGCTGCCCTCTGCAAGCACTGAGCCTAGGAGGAGGAGCAGAGTGTAGACAGTGCACTTTTAAGCTCTTCGGGACTTCCACGATGCGGGATGCTATACATGCCCCTCTTTTGGTTTTCCTGCAGCTGGGCTGGCACTTCCTCCCCCAGCAAGCATTAAGCCCTGGAGGAGGGACAGAGTTCAGACAGCATGCTTTTAAGTGCCTTACGATTTCTAGGACGTGGGACGCAATACCTGCTCGCATTTTTGGTTTGCTGGCAGCTGGGGTGAGGCTTCATCCCCTATCTAGCACTGAGCCCAGGAAGAGGGGCAGAGTGCAGACACTGCACTTTTAAGCTCTTAGGGACTTCCACGATGTGGGATGTCATACCTGCCCCCATTTTGGTTTGCCTGCAGCTAGTGTGCAACTTCACCCCCCAGCAAGCACTGAGCCCGGGGAGGGGGCGCAAAGTGCAGACAGCATGCTTTTAAGTGTTTTGGGACTTTCCCGAAAAAGAATGAAAATTGAACAATCTCTTATCCACATTGCAAGTCTGATAACGCAACTCCCCTGATCCGACGATGCTCCCATCTCCATGGTAACTCCCTTTTCAAACTCTACCCAGAACCTGGGTAACACACTAATGACGAAAATCAAGAAGGAGCTTCACTTATCAAAGAACAATGCAAATTGGTCAGAGTTCGAATCATTGACAGAAGATGAAGTCCACAGGATAATTGCAAGCTTGAAACTCACATCCCATACCAAAGATCCCCTCCCATTCTCCCTAGTACAGAACCATGATCACATCATCTCGCCGTTCTGGACCAAAATCATCAATGCTTCTCTCTCATCGGGCTCTGTGCTTGACTCCCTCCATATAGGCTAAGTCAAACCCATTCTAAAAAAACCTGGAGCGGATCCTTATCACCTCAACATTTTCAGACCTTCATTAGCCTTCCTTTCTTAGCAAAAGTAATTAAAAAAACATCTTGATTCAACGAAATCAATACCTCGAGAAATTCAATCTGCATGATGGCTTTCAATCAGGATTCAGAAAAGGACGCAGCACTGAAAGTGCTATGCTCAGTATATCAGATGGAACCCTCAGAACTCAGCCGGGTCTGGTGGCTCAGTGGACTAATGCATCCACTATAGGGGCCTGTGTTTGACCTAATGGGCACAGGTTTAGGGCCTGTCAGGTCCATTGAGCCTTTCTTCCTTCTGAGGCCAAAAAAATGAGTACCATTGGGGTGGGTAACAATAAACATCTGTTATTCAGCACCAAGAGACCCTTCAGGGTGAACGTGCACTTTACAAATACATATGTTATGTTACGTGAAGGTGACTCTTCCTTCTTAATCCTATTCAATCTATCAGCGGCATTTGACACAGTCATCCACCAAGCTTTAGTTGAGACCCACAATAATGCTCGGGCCTGAGATGGTTTACGTCCTATATACAACATCGCTTGCACAAATCAAAAACAGCAACTGTCTCTCACAACCTACACCAGTTCCACAAGGGTCCATCCTCACTCTAGCCCGTTTCAACCTCTTCATGGAACCTCTAATAATTCTGCTGAGACAAGCAGGTGTGAAATACCACTTATATGCTGACACACAACTTTACTACAAAATATCACCCACAGTGATATCTTCCATCTGAATAGCACACTAAACAAGATACAAACCTGGCTGAGAACCAGTCGCCTAAAACTGAACCCCAATAAAATTGTACTTTTACTCTGCTCCCCAAATTGAAAGCCTCTGTCAACAAATATGGCTCAAGAGCTTGGACACACTTAACTGTTCTCTTACACTCTCCAACTCTGGGAAGTCCCTGGGAATCTCCTTAGACAAAAACATGTTAATAAGAGGATGTAGCCTTGCGGTTAGAGCTGTCGACCTCGAAACTGGGGAACCGGGTTTGAGTTTTGGCAACAACGCTCAACATCCTGTGATTCTAGGTAAATCACTTAATTTTCCTGTGCCTAACAAAAATGAATGTGTCCGTCTCTAACGAAACTAGTGCTTATGTAAAGTGCTCTGATACCCGATGTCTCGGGTCTACTTCTCGCTATATAAAACTCTTTAAAAAATAAAATTAAAAAATGAACAACCAAATTATTATTTCAGCCAAAGGGGCGCACTACACCCTAAAACATCTCAAGAAAATCTAACTTTTTATCCCACGTAGGCATAGATGCATCAAGGTCAAATCCGATCGCAAAGGGGCAGATTCTCAGAATCTGCCCATTTGCGACCGGTATTTTTGAATTTGAGATGCATCATCCCAAATGTAAAAATCGCAAATTCAGAAATCGCAAAATTGCAATTACTTGCATTTAAGGAATCTCAAATTGAGATTCCTTAAATGCAATGCATTAAAGTTTAAAAAATAGCGATTTTGCTAATAGGGATCGCAAATTACCATGAAGTTGAACTTCATGGTAATTTGCAAAGACTTTGAAAAATGCACCAAAGTAAATTTTTCAAAGGTTCATGTTGCGCACACACATGCCCTAAGGGCATGTGTGTGCGCAACATATGTGCACAGATCAATTTCAGGGGTGCAACAGGGTGTCCTTTGGACACCCCTGCACCCTTGAAATCACATTCTCAATTTGCGATTCGCTAATTGCGATTCACAAATTGGGAATGTCTTCCCATTCATTCCTATGGGCCTTTAGGCCCATAGGAATGAATGGAGAGGTATTCCTTAATTGCGACTCGCAATTTGCGAGTCGCAATTATGGAATTTTAAGAAATCGCTAGTTTTTTTTTTGTGATTTCTTCATGCATTGCATTTTGCTATTCCTTAATAGCGAATCGTTATTTTTCGCTATTAAGCAATAGCAAAATGGGTTCTTGATGCAGCTGGGGGATAATGACCTAAAGACTGTAGGGCAATAACTTGTCGTCTCAAAACGTGATTACGGCAATGCCATAATCAGCAGGACCCAAAAAAGCCACCTTCCTTCTTAGAACAACTCTTAATGCTGCCGCAAGACTCCTCACAGGTACCAACAGATTTGACTACATCTCACCTGTTCTCAAGAGTCTCACAAACCCCCAATAGAAAGACAATGCATTTCCAAGACAGCCTGTGTCACCCACAAAGGTCTTCACGCTGCAAACCCAGGAGACTTGGAAAAGAAAACCACTGAGAGTGGGACAAACTTGGGCTCTAAGAAGCTCCAATTCACTCCTTCTCATCCATCCTAAACTGAAAAATAAACATCCCAGAAAAGCTCTTTCGCAGGCAACACTTCATTGATTTAACCCCTTCCACGCTGATGACGAGTTGGGCTCGTCATGAGGTAGCCTCCTGCTACGCAGATGACGAGCCCAGCTCGTCACGTAAAATGCGCTTTTGCAAAACTCCGCGTACGAGCGGAATTCCGCCCGCACGCATGCGGTTAAAACTCACTTTCCAAAGACCTATACTTGTTTCAAATAGAATCTCAAAACTTTACTGCTAAACAAATACTACAACCCGCCCCCTGAGCTTGCTACACCAGGAGAATCATTCAATATGACAGCCTGAACCATTTCAGCATTTAATATATCACTAATGACTCAGATGCACAATGTTGAATTGTTTGGTATCTTTGAGATACAATTATTATGTTACACTGTTTTGACTACTTCTGGTTATATTATGTCAAACTTGAATTCTTCTATCTATACTTTGTCTTGTAAAGCGTTCTGATCCCCCCAGGTCTAGACAGCGCTATATAAAACTCTCATATAAATAAGTGGCTGCACACCCATATGAAGGATTCTGAACATCTGACCAACTCTAACCTGAAAAGAACCTGAAAAGAAGGGTCAGGGTGAACACTGAAAACTCTATGTTGTTGGGCTCATCCAAGACGGGTAATAAAACTGGAAATGGGGCGAAGAAGGGGATTCCTGCTCTGGTTTCTGTTTCACATTTGGGACCACATAGCAATCAAGATTTTCTTCTCAATTCGGACATGAAAATGTCAGCTGTTTTTGATGCTTCAGCTCTCAAATGTCCATTTTGGAGGAGCAGGAGGGGATTCTGCACGTGACAATGGGTCTTATTCAATCACATATGGAGAATTATTTGTGTAATCTAGCCCCTCCGTCCAATATTGTTAATGATACTGTTAATGTCTCACTGCAAGGTCAGTCCAGTCATTCCAGTTGTCCTCATTCCTTTGGTCTTCCTACCCCTAACATGGGGGTGGAGGCCCTCGGCAACATCGGATACTACAAATCCTGAGGTCCCACCACCCCACAACACCCAGGAGGCTCTTCAGGAGGTTCATTCGAGTGAATTTCACAGTATTGACCATTCTCACAACACAACTGAAAGTATGGTCACTGATCGTCCAGATGGCACACACCATCACCCCACAAAGGATGCCCCTAGCGAGAAACAATGTGATGTGGTTATCCAGTTGCCTCATGTACTTGTAATGGCAAATGTTCCTCTCCTTAAGGGCAAGGAAACAGAGAGTTTCCAGCAGCTTCAGAACAAAGTGACCAATTGGTTGACCAATACGGTTAACTTGGAGCAGCCCTCAAATGATGAGACCATTATGGTCCACAGAGTAGGATAAGGCACTCCAACAAAGTTTGCCTGAGTGATTGTATAATTGCAAGCTTCCGTAATCCCATAATGGTGGGTCACATTCTACATAATCTTAGGTACAATGTTGCCTCCAATAACAGAATTTCAGTTTTACCGCTATGTTTTTTCTATCAGCCCCATCTGGCCAAGCCTCGATGGAAGGGGGGGCATATTCTGGGCAAAGCAGTGGCCCGTTAGGCCATTCCACTGGGGAAAAAGCTCTAGTTTGCAGCTCAACAATCGATATAAGCCTTTGTCCCAATTAGATGACCCTGATTGACAGGCTTTTCTTTCTGAGGTAGGAAACTTGGAAATGACCGTGGAGTTTAGCCTGCCCAGTGATCTTAAGGTGATCAGCGGGAATATAGTTGGGGTTCTTGGTAAATCGTCTGACAAGAGATGGACTATAAGATTGTGTACTTATGATATAATTTGTTTTTAAGAGACTTGGGATGCAGACTGGTGTTTCTATTTGGACGGTTACATTTCTTTTGCTGCTACTGTAACTCTCTCCTCCCATGGTAGAACTAGAAGGTGTTTAGTGACATTCATCAACTTGGATTTAAATGGCAAAGCCTATAATATGCCCAATATCTTAGGCATCCTTTTGGTGTTCCCAAGTATGCACAGGTTGGTAATTGTGATTTTTTTTTAACAACACATTTTATTAGGTTATTTTGCACTAGGAGGGGCAATAATCCTACAAAGACCTGTAAGAGAGAAAGGATGTTGTTCGCTCCAATAACAACATTTTTGTCATTTAACGACATCCGCCAAAACATGCAGGTGCAACAGTATAAACAATATGCAGACAGTTCTCAATCTCCACATTAGTACATACGGCATATCAGTCTCAATGTATACAAATAAACAGGGCAGCAATACTCTATAAAGATAAAGTAGAGGGTAATAAGTAACCGGGATCGTGGGGCACCATCTAGGGGTCCATATCTTGCAGAGGGGGAAGATCAATTCCTCGATATGTCGCCCATCGGGTCCATATCTTGCGGTATTTTGTAGGGCATCCCTGGACATTGAAAACAGCAATTTTGCCCCCATACATTTGTCCAACTCTGTTTTCCATTTACCTAGGGTCGGGAGAGATGTCGCCTTCCACAATTGCGCTACGCTCCTCTTGGCTATGGTATGGGCCAGAAACAGCAGGTGCTGTATGTATTGATTCCCCCCAATATCATCAGTAGAATGCAACAGGAAAAGTAATGGGTCGAGTGGTAGCTCCCACGACAACACCTCATTGAGGCAGAACCTAATCCTACACCAAAAGGGATGCAACGCCGTGCAGCTCCAGACCATGTGTAGGAATGAATCCGCCTCCCGGCCACCCCTCAGACATGTAGGGGACTGGATAACACCCATCTGCCAGAGTCGAACTCTTGTATAATACACCCGATGTAGGTATTTGAACTGGATGAGCCGATAGCGTGTGGATGCAGTCGCACCCTTTGGGCTGGCGATTGCTTCTGCCCAGTCATCATCAGTCAGATCTGGAATGTCGGCTACCCACGCAAGTCGTGTCTTGTCGAGGGTAGTGGGCTTGTGGGTCGTCAGCGTCTGGTATATTTGCCTGATCTTGTGAAGACCGAGCTCACCCATTAGTAAGCGGCCCTCCAAGGGTTGGAATTCAGGAAGGGT
Source organism: Lissotriton helveticus (assembly GCF_964261635.1). Taxonomy (NCBI): domain Eukaryota; kingdom Metazoa; phylum Chordata; class Amphibia; order Caudata; family Salamandridae; genus Lissotriton; species Lissotriton helveticus. The sequence continues at coordinate 396,394,043 of NC_136057.1, forward strand.
ATCCAATGTGCGAATCTGGGGGGTGAGTGCACGTCGGAGTTGAAGAAATTTGTAGAATTGGGACTTATGTAGGTCAAATTCTGCCTGTAGTTGTTGGAATGATTTCAATGTGATGCCCCGTAATACATCCCGAGGGTTGAAATCCCCACAAGGTCCCACCACCGGAACCCTCCCAATGCAGGCACTGAGCGGAGACATGTACCCTGCCACACAGGAGTTTGCTGGGTGAGTTTCCCATTCCAGCCCATCTGTCGAGTTTAGCCCGCCATAGCTGTATCACAACTCTGCCCGCCGTCAGCAGAAGCTCTAAGCCTGCAGAACTGTACAGTAAATGAAGGAGAGGGACCCACTCCATCGCTGCATGCTCTATTGAATAGGGCGGATCCGTGGGGGAGTTATACCACCATTCATTCACTACAAAGATATGAGATGCTACATAATAGGAGTAAATACCAGCAGCTGCAATCCCTCCACAGTACGTAGATCGTGTACAGTGCAACTCTAACTGCACCACCGTTCCAGAGGAATTTATTTGTTAATTGTGAATGTTTACAATTTTATTTTAAATAGAGCAGAGCAAGATGATGTTATAAGTCTTGGAAGGTTTTTAGATGATTTTTTTCATTGTTTGCCTAATTTTACATTGATCCTGTTGCGGGGTAATTTTAACATTCACCATTGCAGGACCTGCCATAACCATGACAATTTGTTTCCATTTATAGATCAGGCTCATCAAGGTGATTTGCTAAATAATTTGGTTATAGACCAAAATGTAGTTAATCTGATGGAGGGGGGAGGGACCTAGCACCGAAGAGCTGATGCCCACATTTAAGGGGGGGGGGCTAGTTCTACAATTGACTATATTTTTATTTCTGGTTGTTTATTTTCCTCCCATGTAAACTTCAAGGATGAATGGGATGTGCATAGTGACCATAATCTCTTACTGGCACTTTGTTGCGGGCCACACCAACAGTGGACCTGGTGCATCTAGACAAGGCGTCTATATTGACTACTGATCAGGGTCAGAGGATTAGATGGGCTATGATCTCCATGTCGATTTTATCACTAACCTGGTTGTTGCTTGTCAATCTGTTTTTTAATGTGCCTAAATATGGACACCCCTGATGCCCTTATTATGGCAGTGTTTTTCAATATTTGTCAATCAAATCACCTCTTTCTAGGACTGGAACATCGCCATCCTTACCCCATTGCAAATGGTTTGACAAAAGGTGCTCCCGGGTACACAAGGATTTGATAGTGACTTTGCACAAAAAAACGCATTCAGTGAGAGGTGAGGAAAGCCAGGGCTACATTCTGCTCGGCCTGTAAAGATCATAAGAAAATATTTGAAAAAGAAGGCATGGGCAAACTTATTTGCTGCCAGCACTTTGCAAGACATCGCAGCCTTCTGGAGAATATTGAACCATCCCCTGTTTAGTTCTGAACAGTTGTCTAGCATGGCCCTTATCAACATGGCACTGGCACGGACTGACCATTTTTAAGCCATTTATGACCATGAGGGCCCAGAACTTCTAGCACCCCGCACTCAGGAGGCACCATGGCTCATATTTTGGTGGGTTGAGTTGAGAACTGCTGTCTTAACCCTCCCATTAGGAAATGCTCCAGGTCCTGATGGTGTCCCTGGTGATTCATACAAGTCGTTAGCTGACTTGTGGGCCCCTTTGCTGACTCTCTATTTAACCCCCTCCATGCTCATGACGAGCTCAGCTCGTCATGCAGTACACTGCTCGTGTGCTTATGACGAGCTGAGCTCGTCATGAACAATGGGATTTTATGACTTTCAGCACAGAGGGTAAATTCATGCAGCACTGATGTGGTTAAATACTGCTGTTTGTGGCTGTTAGACCTGGCACCACTGGCGTGGGTCTCCCTTCCATTTTCGCTGTTGCCTCCTCTATTTTTGCTGGTAATAGATGCTCTGGGTGCTGTGCCTCTGCCATTCAGTGCCACAGCTCAAATGCTCCCTGTGTAAATATGACTGTGAATTGATATATCCCTGATTGGCTTATTTGGTTTACCTGTTAGTCCCTAGCAGTGTGGCCTGTGTGTGCCCAGGGCTGCTGACCCAAATGCTGCTGGTGGGCCTCCAGCGCTGGTTTGCACCACCCACAGAAGAAGCTTGTAAAGTGTTCCTCAGACCTGCCACTGCAGTGTCTGCTTGCAGTCCTGAACTGCCATCTTGGCTGTGAAGTGCCCACACTTCCCCGCCCCTGTATCTTCCCTTAGCAACATGTCAGTCACCCCTATGGTAGGTGCTTTGTGTGTGTAAGGTAGGACATGGCTTGATATGTGTAGCATGTCCTAGTAGTGAATCACCCTCCGTTTTGTTTTTCACTGCTGCAAGGCTACCTGTTCTCCATAGGCTATAATGGGCAGACCGGCTATTACATTTTATAGTCTGATCTGACTCCGGGAACATGGTAGAAATTCGAGTTTAGTATGCCTGAACTCAGAATGATAAAATACATCTTTTAGTGAGGTTGATTTTAACATTCTGTGTTTGAAAATACCACTTTTAGAAAGTAGGTATTTTCTTGCCTAAGCCTTCCAGTGTGCTCTGCTATTATGTGTAATGGCTGTCTGGGTTTAGAGGGGCAAGGCAGGCTGAGTCAGACCTGGGTTCAATAGAGAGATCTGCATTGAGTACTGGGGAGGGGTAGCTCCTTGACCTGAATAGGGCTGGGTCTGGCAAGGTGAATGCTGGCTCCACCTCCTACTGTGCACCTGATGGCAGACCCCCTCTTTCTGAAAGAAAGGATGCAGCCTGGTAAGCAAAGTGCTCCAGGCCTGAGCAGAACTAGTTCTGGCTGGGTTCAGTGACTAGAGACTTTTGAGAACAAAGACTTGTGGGGCATAAATATCTCTGCCCAAACCCCTGATTTTTGTATTGCTCCTGGATGTCAAGAAGAACCTCTGTCCGTTTCACTGAAGGAATCTGCAGGAGAGGACTGTCCTTGTGGGCTATTTCTTGGATTGGCCTGCAGTAGTTCCCCTTTGACTTGGAAGAAGAGGAAAAAGGACTTTTGAGAGACTCTTATTTTGCTAAGCAATCACCCAAGGGCTAGAAGAGAGCTAGCCTCCTGGGGGCGGAGCTTGCCGGCAGAGATGGCGGACGCGTGATCCCCGATCTCCGTGCCGCTGACTCCCAATATCCTTAAATAATCCTGCATCGGCTAACACACAACCTACCCAAAGAGCGCCAGAAAGTACCCGCACCGCTCCAGTGTATGGAGGGAGCCGGCTCGGGGCTCTGAAGATACGCTGTGCTAGCTGATTGCCGAGACGAGCCTGGCCGCGAGCGAGGCCGCGAGACCACGCCCTCGCGTGAACCGGACGCCGGGAGACGTGCTGCAGCGTGCAGGCGTGTATGCTGACTTGGCCCGATGAGCGCTGCGTCCTCGACAGAGTGAGTCACAGATGGCGGGGGGAAGCATCTCCCACCAAGTACCCCCCCCTACACAATATAGCGCCTGGAGCACTGAAGGCCCGTGGAGGACTATTTAATTGGACAACTGCACCATAGTAGGGGGGAGACCACCCGGCACTTTGAGATCGGCCTGGCGTGTCGCAGCCTGGCCGAGCAGGCACAGAGGAAGTGAGGCATACAGCGAGAAGACACCGATAACTGCATAATAGCAGATCCTGGCACACCATGACCCCATACATGGGCAGTTAGCCACGTCCATCGCAGCACACGGTGAGTTGCAGATGTCTGGAGCCCCCCCCCTTCGCTCATTTGGTGGTCCACAACGAATCTGAGCGTCAGAGCTGGCGAACAATGCCGATTCCAGGTAGAACATCGGCCCACGTCCATTAGTCGGAGAGCCTCTGGGGTTGATCCTGCGGGGGTGACCTCAGTTACGGCCTGTTGAAAAAACATGCTGCCGGAACTCTGCGACTTCAGGGGAACCATTGCGGCCTGAGAGCCCTGGGCGGACCTCGCTACCGCTGCACCAGGAGGCTTCCTCTACCTGGCGAGCTACAGAGGGCTCTGACGACGGGCTTGCTACGCGGGGCTTGGTGAGTTACACAGTGGTATCCCCCATTGACAGCCCGACCTGACAGACGCCAATTTCATCAACGCCCACCCCGGGAGGACTGCAGGGCTGAACGTCGACATGGGGAAGGGGGACAAAACTCAGAGCAAACTTCCTTTCGAGCATCGACGCAACAAACCCCCCCGACACTCAGGAGGTGGACAATGTAGATCCGGTGAACGGAGCAAGGAACACTGATTATTCCGACATCAAAACAATGCTTTTAGCCATGGAGAAAGGTCTACAAAACAGCATGGCCTCGATTGGCACTAAAATAGACGCCATCACTTATCGAATGAACCGCATGGCGCAACGCGTTGCGAAGCATGCGGAACGCTTAGACATGTCTGAAAGGCTCCTCACGGAGGTTGAGGAGGCTCAAATAGATCTGGACGTTGACCACAAGAAAATAGGGAAACTTATGCAAGCGCTCCAAGAAAAGACCGAAGATTTGGAGGCCCGCTCGCGACGCTCCAACATACGCATCACGGGGGTTCCAGAGACGACACAAACTGGCGCCATGGAAAAGTTTGTCGAGAAGCTCCTTGTCACGTTTCTGGGTGAGAACGTCTTTTCGCAAATGTTCATTGTGGAGCGTGCGCACCGCTCACTTGGCCCACGCCCTCGCCCGGGAGCCCCTCCACGGCCTATCATCGCCAAGCTCCTAAACTACAGGGACAGGGATGCGGCCCTCCGACTGGCCAGGGAGAAGAAGAAGTTACAGTTCGAGGGCTCAGAAATCTCCCTATATCCAGATTTTACGGCAAAAGTACAGGAGGCGCGCAGGCACTCTGCCCCATATAAGAGTCAACTTCGGGAACTTGGGCTAGACTACGCCATGTTGTATCCTGCAAAACTGAGGGTCAACCGGCAGGGGCATTCCCACATCTTCATAGACCCGAAAGCGCTGCAGCAGACCCTGAAGGGATGGTCCAAAGAACATTGCAGAGACGCTAACAGCCATGCAGAAGGCGAAGACAGACGGAGCCAGCTTGAGGAGCAGTATTGAAATGTCCCTATAACTGGCAGGCGGAGATCCAGTATGATCAGGTGAATATTGGCCATTTTGACTATTCCGCGTCCTGGATTGCTGCTGAGGTTGACACACACTTCGCCCCTTGATCGTGGCCTAGCAAACTTTTTCCCGGCGGAGGACTGGGGATCCGATGAAAACTGTCTGTGGGTGAGATTACACTGATGCATGAGTCATGCACTAGGATTGCTCAGAGGGATTGGTTAAGAGACCGCTGGCCAACAATGGATTGAAGGCGAAGTATAGGCGAGTGAAGTTGCTTAGGATTTCTACTCTTGGCCAGTACAGGACTTCTGATAATTAACGTTAAAACATTCCTATTAGCCGATGTTAGATATGGTGCAGCTGGGACCGGAGTGGGGTATAGGCAAGTACTGTAACCATCTCACTTGTTTTGTGCCTGGCGACCTCGGCCCCCGCGCAACTTGCACCTTGAATGCCCGAATAGGGGTTCATCATTTTGGAATAAAGTTGGTAGGGGGGAGGAAGGGGTTCATTCATGCGAGGCCTTGTTGGGGTTGGTCTGCTGTGGGAGGGGGGATGAAGGGTTTTTGGGGAGGGAATGTTCAGTAGTTGATGGGGGGGTGGTATATCTGACTCCCGACAAACCACAGATCAGGGACGCGAATGTGACATTCACTCTTAGGGCACACACGATACATCTAAATGGCTGACACGACCAACGAGGATAATATTACACACACTCCCAAGCTCAGGGCCCTCACATGGAACGTACGCGGCCTAAATGACTACCGTAAAGTTAGGAAGGTCATTAGCTACCTCCAGCGCCATCGCATAGATATATCCCTACTGCAAGAGACCCACCTTCCTATGGCCAGTAATATGCTACGCAGCAGAGGGCTAGAGGGCAATATAGCTGCGGCAGGCTTCACGTCGCACGCCAGAGGTGTGCTAACCTGGGTGAACCCAAAATCGAACCTCACCATACAAACCCTGAGAGCAGATGCTGGGGGCAGACTTGTCATTTCCAAATGTATCGGACCTGGCTTAGAACTTGTGATTATTAATACATATGGCCCTAACTACGACTCTCCCGAATTTTTTCAGACCCTAGCTACCATGGCCAGGCAATATGACGTAGACAACCTCCTATGGGGAGGGGACCTAAACCTGACTCTGGATCCCGTACTGGACAGGTCGGCCGGCCCTCTACGCAGACCCTCGGCAGCCGCCTCGACGCTGAGTAGTACATTACCAAGCATAGGTCTGGAAGATATATGGCAATCTCGTAAACCGGGGAGGGGGTGATACACACACTACTCTGCTTACCACGACATCCACACCAGGATAGATAACTGGCTGTCACCCACTTCTAAGCTAGGACAGATAAGAAACTGCAAGGTATTTCCTAGAACCTTGTCTGACCACTCGCCTGTGCTCTTTCAAATGAACATCCCAGGTAAGACCATGCCGCCCTTCACGTGGAGATTCCCCCCCTATTCCCTTCTAGACACAGCATTCAGAGCAGAACTCGTGGAAGCCATTGACGTGTTCTTTAAGACCAATGTGGGCTCCGTGGACAGCTTTCAAGTGGTCTGGGAAACATTTAAAGTGTATATAAGGGGTATAGCAATGTCTAAACATTCTGGAGTACTCAAATCAATCAGACAGAGACTGGCTGACCTCGAGCGACAACTATCTGCCCTGGAGGGGAGACAGAGTAGGCAATTGAATAGTACAGTGGATGAGGAGATAAAGACACTACTCGCTGAATACCATGATGAAGCAGACAGGGAAGTGAAACATATGGGAAAGTACGCAACTGCTAGGACATACGGAGAGGGGGAAAGACCTAGCGCAGTGCTGGCCAGGATCTGGGTTGGGAAGAGAGGGCAACAACACATTTCTGAGGTAAAATCCGGAGACCGGGAGGTGCTCACAGAGGAAGCTGACATAGCGAATGCCTTCAAGGCCTACTATGCTGAACTATTCACGTCCAAAAGCGGAGACTTTGAGGACGATATTATAGATTACCTCGACCACATCGACATACCCACATTGACGAATACGCATAGGGAATTCCTTATGCTCTCCACAGAGAAGGATGAAATACTAGAGGCTCTGTCGAGTATGAGATCTGGCAGCGCACCGGGCGCATATGGCCTCACAGCGGGGTTCTACAAGACTTTCAAGGACCAATTGCTTCCCCACCTCTCTGCGCTCTTTGATGACATCTGCGTGGTGGGCAGCATGCCACAATCCATGAGGGAGGCGCTTCTGGTCACGATACCGAAGCCAGGCAAGCCCCGTGATGAGTGTAGTTCATACAGGCCCCTCTCGCTGCTGAACGTGGACACTACACTGTTCGCTAAAGTGTTAGCTAACCGCTTGGCGCTACTTGCACCACAGCTGGTTGCGCCTGAACAGGCCGGCTTTATCCCCAACAGGAACTTGGTATATAACATCCGTACGGTATTAGGTAGGATGCAACACATACGACAAGATAGGAAGGCACTAGCAGTATTCCTCGACATGGAAAAGGCCTTTGGCTCAGTAGAATGGCCTTTTATGCGCTTAGTGCTGCAGCGGATGGGCCTAGGACTGCCATTCCTTCAGACGGTGGGAGCCCTGTATAACCGGCCGCGGGCCAGACTCCGGCTGGGCAGCCTGGTCACTGACTCATTCCCCATCAGTAGAGGCACCAGACAAGGGTGCCCACTATCGCCCCTTCTGTATGCCCTGGTGGCAGAACCACTAGCCTGTGCACTACGGGAATACCATGGCAATGAAGGCATAGGCTTCCCCACGTACAAGATTGTGGTGTCAATGTATGCAGATGACACCCTGCTGTATGTCCGCGACCCAGACAACAATCTCACTTCAGTGCTGAGAGAGGTGGTCCGCTTTGGCGCCCTTTCGGGCCTTAAGGTCAATTGGTCGAAGTCACTGGCCTTCCCCCTAACCCCTATCACACAGAACATTGAAATGGAGTTTCCACTGCAGTGGACTACAGACACGGTCAGGTACCTAGGGGTGCACCTCCACACTGATGCAGAGGTCCTATGTAGGGCAAACAATGGCACAGCCATTAGCTGGCTGGAGGACGACGTCGAGGCATGGTGCAGGCTCCCACTCTCCCTTCTGGGATGGATATCCATAATGAAAATGGTTGTACTGCCCAGACTGCTGTTCCTATTTATGACTCTCCCTAAATCCTTCTTCCAGCGACTACAGCAACTCATGGTGAAGCTGGCATGTGCAGGGAGACAGTCTTGGGTCAAGTGAATAAAACTCACATTGCCCTATACCATGGGCGGGCTCGGCGCCCCTGACCTGGAACTTTACTATAGAGTGGCTCAGGCCGCGCACCTGCATACTTGGCTCCATGGAGATCGCAATATTCCGCATGTTCGCATGGAGATACTCTTTGCCAGACCTCTCTCGCTCCCGTCCATGATTTTCCAACCGATGGATCGAAGGACTGGTTTACTTTACTCAATCGCTGCCACAAATCACGCTTGGCACAGCCTCTTACAGGTGCAGGGAGGTGCTCTGTTGTACTCCCCTATAATGCCTGTAGACTGGGCTAGATGGCTACCTCCTATCAAAGAGAAGGGGGTGCTCCTAGCATTACAAAAATTGAACGTCAAAGCAGCAGGTGACCTGTTCCATGACGGAGTAACCAAAACTTGGGAGCAAGCAAAGACCACCGATGAGGCTCCATCATTCCTAACACGCTTCCAGTTTCACAGGGTGCGCTGCGCTCTTACTGACTTGCTGGGTGAAGATATGGCGGAACCACCTGATGTTCCGGAACTCTCGCACGTTATAAGGACTGATTCTCCCCAAAAACTACTATCTAACCTATATAAATTGTCCCAAGCGCATAGAGAGCACACATACACCAAAGCGCAGCTGGCATGGCAGGCGAATCTGCAGATAGTTATCGATGATGACATGTGGCGATACTGCTGTACCAACACCAGGAAGCTTTCACTTTATGGCAGACACAGGCTGGTACATTTCAAGTTTCTAAACAGGGTGTACTACACACCGGCTAGATTGCACAGGTATGGCCTTCGAAACACAGCAGACTGCGAAAGATGTCACGCCCCAGACGCAGGGTTCCTACACCTGGCATAGCAATGCCCGGGAGTGTGGGACTTCTGGGACAAGGTCTTTGCTGACATTAGCAATATAGCAGAAATAGACCTCACGCCTGACCACACGCTGGCTCTCCTAGGGTACACAAAAAACTTCCCAGGGCTGCACAGAGATTGGTAGACATGGGACTCCTCATGGCCCGGAGGGTGGTGGCATGCTGCTGGATGAGAGGCTCCATCCCTACGCCTAAACGCTGGGTGCACGACATGCTGTATTGCTGCACACAATCTGAGAACTACAGTGAGCTGCTCCCCCTACTTGTAGACCGAAAAACTTTTGGGGGCTATATCAGACGTACCTGAACAACAAAAGAGACACTCACACCATTGAGGAGGCCCAGGAGCGCTAGATAACTACAGCATGGAGGGAAACAACACTGAGGCACCCAGGGCTGGGACCACTTTTATACCATGTGACATGCCCACTTACCGAGGGCGGGGAGTAGAGTAATTCATTTAAGCATGCATTAATGTATGTATTAAGATTGCCGCCTGCCCACCTGTGGGTTGTAGGCTAAATGGCTGTGTATACACCGGAGAGGGATTAGTCACGTTGTTGTCCGTACTAGATATAGGGGAAAAGTCAGATTGGCGGGAGGGGGATTTGATGACTGTAACATATTGCATATTGTTAACCCAATAAAGAAATTAAAAAAATATATAGTTTCTCTGAAGAACCTAACAAGGCAAAGTTTCTCTGAAGTACTTTAATAAAAGCAAAATATCATAATGTCAGCAGGTTACCTCAGTACAAAAGTAACCCACAAAAAAGGTTGGAATGAAAGTAATTACTGCATTGAAAATCAATCTTTATTTTACTTCTAAATGAAGAATGAAAAGTAGAAAAGAAATAAAAGACGCAAGGACTACATTTACAAAAAAAAAAAGAGAGAGCTAGCCTCCTGCTGGAGTCGCAGGCACATCTGACTCCCCCACCAGCCTCCTGATTCCTCCCAGCAAGGATTTCTATCTGCAGGTGAGGCCCCTGTGAGTTCCAGGGCCTCTAATTCTACTACAGAGAAGAGAGTGCTGAAATTGTCGCTAACGCCCGTTTGCGAGCCGCCGCAGCTGAAGAGGGTAAGAAAAATCATCCCGCTGCTGCCGACGAGCGCTCGCAAACCAAAGATCATCGCATCGCCTGCTTGCGAGCAACAAAGTGCTCGCTAACCCCCGAGATCATCGCATGGCACGTTTGCGGGCTTGTCGAAGGCTCGCTAACCCCGGATCATCACATCGAGATCATCGCATCACGACATCGCAGAGCGGGCGCCGTGCGGCCGCCATTTTCCTCGCATCGAAGGGGCACCATTTTCTTTTATCGCAACAAGATCTCACACGCAACAGGATCAGCGCATCATCCTTCCTTGCGGCATGGGTTCAACGCATCGCTGGCCTAGCATGAAGAAGTCTGTCGCTTTGTCCCGCACGCACCCGTAGACCAGCGCATCATCCTCCCTTGCTGCAAGGATTCAATGCATCACCGGCCTTGCGTGGGGAAAATCATCACTACAGCTCGTTTGCAACATTTTGCTTGTTTTGCTGCGAAATCCAGGTACTTTGTAAGTAAAAGGGTCGCAGAGACCCCTGCTGTGAACTGAACCCCTATTTGAACACTTTGAACTCTTTTTCCAGTTTTTCAAGCGTACCCCCATTTTTCAGTATTGTGGCTTTTTACCGTTATTGGTCTTGTGTTAAGTCTATATAAAAAGATACTTATTTTTTATAACTACTTGTGTGGTGTCACTTTGTAGTGTCCTTCACTGTGTTACTGTGTATGATCATAAATGCTTTACACACTGCCTCTGAGATAAGCCTAGCTGCTCGCGCTACGTTACCACAGGGTTGAGCAGGGGTTATCAAAGGGTGTAGCCCCCTTACTCTGACTTAGGAAGAAGGGTCCCTACTTGGACTGTGGCCAGCCACTGTCAACTAGAGATCCCCATTTCTAACATTTGTGGCAGCGGTGGGATCTGGACTTGCATTTATGATTGCATACAGTAATTATAGTGTTCACTACTAATGAGTGCAGACCATAACGCAACCACAGACATTTTTTAAGTTTTTTGATTCTATTTTTGATTGATATCGCTAGTTATTTATACAATGGGCAAGCCCAGAACCAATGCCTCGGAGTATCTCTCCAGGGAAGAAGAGAGATTAGATACCTACAATGCCAAGCAGCTCAAGTATTTTTGCACAAGATTCACAGTCCCTATCACAGGCCTCACTAAGAGCGAGGAGCTTTACAAAGCACTGAAGGCAAGGCTAGAAGCCATGGATGCTCCTAAGAATATGGGAGAGCCTGGGGAGGAGGGAGAGAATACAGGAGAGCAGCAGGTGGAAGTAGTAGATTTGGTAGGTAGTAAAGCGCTTTCCAGCCCGGACACTAGTGTGTCCTCAAGGGGCCTGTCTCCAGAAGAGATGGAGGACAGGGAGAGAGATAGGCGGCATAACATGGAGATGGCTAAGCTCAAGATGGAGGGTCAGAGGGACCTAGAGAACAAGAAGTTAGAGGTTGAGATAATGAAGATGAAATTTGAACATGAGAGAGTATTGAGGGAGTTGGAGATTAAGGCAAAGAGTGTAGAGATCTCCCCCTCTGGTGGCAGCATACCTGTGGTGCATACTGAGAGTAGAGTGTATATACCCAAAGAAGTTATTAAGGATTTCCACAAGAGTGAAGATAGGGACAGTGGTTTGCAGCATACGAATTAGCCATGGTGTCCCACCGGGTCCCTGAGAAGGATTGGGGAGCTGGCTTGTGGGAGCGCTTTGTTAGTGAGGGGAGGGATACCTTGTTGGACCTGCCCCAGGAAAGTAGAATGGTTTATGCCCACATGAAGAAAGCTTTGATGACCCGATATGGTTTAAACCCTGCCTGTATAGGAAGAGGTTTAGGACCTGCAAGAAGTTAGAGGGTACTATGTGGGTTGAATATGTGTCTTTTTTTTTGCAGAGCAATGGAGCGCTGGGTAAAAGGTAGCAAAGTAGAAACTTTAGAGCAACTGTATGATTTGATTGCATGGGAGCATTTATCTAGTAACTGTTTTCCTGAGCTACGCCAGCACCTGATTGATTGCAAGCTAACTAACCCTAGGAAGCTTGCTGAAGAGGCGGACTGCTGGGTGAGCACCTGGGTCCGCAAGGGTCCGATGGGAGATTTTGCCAAAGGTGGGCAGGGTCCCCAGCAGAGAAGTGGGGGGGACAGGGGTAAACCAAGGGAGTTTCCAAGAGGGCCACAAAGTAATTCCCAAGGGAACCAAGCAGTGGTATCTCAGCTTCCCCAAGAGCAGAGGTCAGTGGCCCCGACAGGTAGGCCTGTTCAGAGGGGGCCCCTTACTTGTTATAAGTGTGGTCAAGTAAGGGGGACCACCCTGCACCAACCCATGCACCACCCCGCCAGCTTGCTAGTGTAGACCTGGGAGAGGAAGAGATGGGCGCCCCAGAAGGGTGGGACCCCGCAGAATTGACCCTTGTTTCATTAGGAGACTTAAAGATAGTCCCTAAACCTGCACTGCCTGAAAACACTAAGAAGTACAGGCAGTGGGTGACCATCAATGGCCACAGAGTGGAGGTTCTAAGAGACACAGGAGCCAGTGTAACTGCTGTCAGCTCCCGGTTGGTGTACAAAGAGCAGGTTGTCCCTCATGCATTCTACCCTGTAGTGTCAGCAGACAACTCAGAGAGCCAATGTGAAGTGGCTCAGGTTCCCTTTGAGTGGGGGGTATCAGGAACTCTTCAGGTAGCTGTGAGGCCCGCCATGCCTGTGGACTGGCTGTTGGGCAATGATTTCGAGAACTCCCCGAAGGGCTTCGGTGGAGAGGAGAGCTCACTTGCAAATGTTGGGTCTGCCTGAGTGGGCGTGTGCAACCACTAGGTCAATGGCAGCCAAGGACGGTGCTGAGAAGGATCTGGGACCTGAGAGTATGGCCCAGATCCCTGCCTTAGGGAGAAGGGGCAGGGGGCACAGGACGCCACCCCCCTTGGTTCCCATGGCCCAGGAGGGAGCAGACCCCAAGGGGGATGCCCTGGTTCCTACCGGGGAGCAGAGTGCCAACCTGGGGGACCTACCTGAGCTGACCCATTTATTTATTTGCGGGTTTGTATAGCGCTTGAATAAACTCCCAGAGGAGTATCTCCGCGCCATTGGCAGCAGGAAGGAGGGCCCACCATGGAGGAGTTTTGTGAGCAGCAAATACTTTGCCCTTCTCCTGAGGGTATGCGGCAACAGGCTACAGCCAAGGTAGGAGGTGACCAGTCTGGTTCACATCTGATTTATTTGGAGAAAGGTCTCCTGTATAGCGAGTCTAAGGCTGCTGAGCTGGGGTCAGCCAGTGTGCTGGTGGTGCCCGCATGCTTCAGAGCCTTTCTTTTGGGGTTGGCTTATGAGATTCCAAAGGCTGGTCAACCACTTGTATTGGCCCCAGATGCGCAAGAGTTCAGACACTCATTGCAGGACATGTGAGACTTGCCAGGCAAGTGGGAAGAGTGGGGGGAAGATCATGGCCCCACTGCAGCCCTTTCCAGTTGTTAGTACCCCATTCGAGCGAGTGGGCATTGACATTGTGGGGCCTCTGGATCCCAGGATAGCCATGGGCAACAGGTTTATCCTGGTCCTGGTGGACCATGCCACCTGGTATCCTGAAGCCATCCCACTCAGGACGGTGACGGCCCCCGTGGTGGGACGTGCACTGATGGGGATTTTCTCCCACGTGGGGTTCCCCAGAGAGGTGGTATCTGACAGGTGGACCAATTTAATCTCCAAGTACATGAAGTCTCTGTGGAGGGAGTATGGGGTAACATATAAGTTCTCCACTCCTTACCACCCCCAAGGAAATGGTCTGGTTGAAAGGTTCAACCGGACCTTGATGGGCATGATTATGGGCCTAGAGAAGCCCCTGAGGCATAGGTGGGACGTCCTATTGCCAGGCTTGTTGTTTGCCTGCCGTGAGGTGCCACAGAAGTCCTTAGGGTTCAGTCCCTTTGAACTGCTCTATGGCCATCCGGTTGAGTATGGTCAAGGAAGGCTGGGAGCAACCTCCCAGGAAACCTCCCCAAGATGTATTCAACTACATCTTGGCCTTCAGAAACCAGACTCGGCGTTTCAGACAAATTGCTGAGGCAAATCTGGAAGCCAGCCAGGAGGAAATTAAATGCTGGCACGACCAGAACACCACTCTGGTTGAGTTTCAACCTGGTCAAAAGGTTTGGGTACTGGCCCCAGTGGAGACTGGTGTGCTCCAAGATAAGTGGACCAGTCACTTTGAGGTGGTGGAGCGCAAAAGTCTAGTTATCTACTTGGTGGATTTTAAGTCTCCCAGGAACCCCTTGCGGGTCCTGCATGTGAATCGACTGAATCCCCACTTTGCGAGGTCTGAAGTGGGCATGCTTCTTGCCACAGATGCTGGGATGGAGAGGAGAGTGAGTCTCTTCCTGACCTCCTGTGTGCAGGAGAAAAGGATTGGTCAGTGGAGGGTGTGGTCCTCTCCACCACACTGACCCCTCAGCAGCAGAGAGATTGTCACGAGCTGTTGGGACAATTTTCTGATTTGTTTTCCCTGGTGCCTGGTGTCACTGAGTGGTGCGTCCATGATGTGGACACCGGAGACAGTCCTCCTGTCAAGCACAAGGCTTACCGAGTGACTGACCGGGTATGGGCCTACATTAAGGAGGAGGTCTCCAAAATGTTTGCCCTAGGGGTGATTGAGTCCCCTAGAAGCCCATGGTCCAGCCCAGTGGTCTTGGTACCAAAAGCTGTTGCGCCTGGTGCCACCCCTGAATTCAGATTCTGTGTGAACTACCGAGGTCTCAATTCGGTCACGAAGACCGACACGCACCCCATCCCCAGAGCTGATGAGCTCATAGATCGGTTGGGGGCTGCCCGGTACCTCAGCACGTTTGATCAAAGTCTGGGTACTGGCAGATCGCCTTAACTGATGTGGCCAAAGAGAGGTCAGCATTGTCCACACCAGATGGACACTACCAGTTCCGTGTGATGCCCTTTGGAATGAAGAATGCCCCTGCCACCTTTCAGAGGTTGGTGAACTAGGTGTTGGCTGGGCTGGAGGATTTCAGTGCCGCCTACCTGGATGATTGCAGTGTTTAGTACCTCATCGCAGCATGACATCGCAGAGCGGGCACCGTGCGTCCGCCATTTTCCTCGCATCGCACCCGGATCGTCGCTCCCTCGCGGGGCAATAAGTTTGCACACGCAACAGGATCAGCGCATCATCCTTCCTTGCGACAAGGATTCAAAGCATCGCTGGCCTAGCGTGAAGAAGTCTGTCGCTTTGTCCCGCACGCACCCGCAGACCGGCACATCATTCTCCCTTGCGGCAAGCATTCAACGCATCGCCAGCCTAGAGTGGGGAAAATCATCGCTACAGCTCGTTTGCAACATTTTGCTTGTTTTGCTACGAAATCCAGGTACTTTGTAAGTAAAAGGGTCGCAGAGACCCCTGCTTTGAACTAAACCCCTATTTGAACACCTTGAACTCTTTTTCCAGCTTTTCAAGAGTATCCCCATTTTTCAGTATTGTGACTTTTTACTGTTATTGGTCTTGTGTTAAGTCTATATATAAAGATACTTATTTTTTTAACTTCTTGTGTGGTGTCTCTTTGTAGTGTCATTCACTGTGTTACTGTGTATGATCATAAATGCTTTACACACTGCCTTTGAGATAAGCCTAGCTGCTCGTGCTACGTTACCACAGGGTTGAGCAAGGGTTATCAAAGGGTGTAGCCCCCTTACTCTGACTTAGGAAGAAGGGTCCCTACTTGGACTGTGGCCAGCCACTGCCAACTAGAGACCCCCATTTCTAACAGTGGCCCTTTGCCGCTCTTGTGGCACCATTGGTTGATGGTGGCAATTTTTAAAAAGGGGAACAGAGCAGACCCTGCTGGCTATAGACCTATTTCTCTGGTGGACTCTGCCCTGAAAATTATAGGGTGGGTGTTGTTAGACTGACTCACGGTCTGGGCTAATGATCATAACATTATGTTGGGTCTGCAATACAGGTTCAGATCAGGCCAGGGCACTATTGAGCAAAATCGTAATTTATTTTTTCCCATTAACAAATATACTATAGTGAAAGGGGGGGTGCAATCCACCTGGCCTTCATGGACCTCTGCTTGGCTTTTGACAGAGTAGATAAAGCTAAACTCGAGGACGTGATGGAGTCCATTGGGGTAGAACCTCTCCTTGTTTTTGTTTTGTGTGCGTGATTTGCAATGGGCTATCGTCTCTGTGAGATATGGTCCAAACGGGGTATGCACACTGCACTTTACCCTGCAGAGCTAGTGGCTCAGTGGACTAATTCATCCACCTCAGGGGCCTGTGTTCGACCACATGGTTACTCAAATCCCGGCGGGTCCACAAAGCCTTTTATCCATCTGAGGTCGATAAAATGAATACAATTGAGTTGGTTAACCATAAACATCTACATTAATGATTTGATCCGCACTCATTAAGGACAAGAAGTCAATTCCAACAAATAAAATTTCTGATACAGTTGTTTTATTCTTTAAATATTTATTTTCATTTCTTCAAAGTAGCCAGTAGCCAACGCGTTTCATTCTATTGAAGACCTTCTTCAGGGCTACAAGACATGGATAACATAAAGTGATTTAAAATCCGTTTTAAAACATATAATGTTTAAATAACCTAAATTATTTACAAAGTTCAGATATTAATCCATAACTCTTCTACTTTCATATTTACATTGATTTCAAAACAGTCAGTTGGTACTGAGGCTATGATCTTTTTTGTAAACACAACCCCATATATTCGTATATACAACAAAAAATCATAAATGTAACAGTTCATATTTACAATATTAAGTCATCTGGTGCTAAATTTGCGCTAGATTCACAAGAGAAAGACAGTATGGGAGGCTTATTATAAAAGCACTGTCTTATACTTGCAACATGATTCTTAATGTAGCATCTTTAAACAAATGTGTTAATGCTACCTAATAAGACCCAATACAAAAAAAACATGTTTATTAAAAATAGCAACATTTGGGGAGAAGTATGCTTGATGTGGAAAGCTTTTTCTCTTTCATGGGAAACTAAAAGGGTCTTGTTTCCTTTGATCAGCACACCATATGTACCAATATTCCCACAGTACAAATAAGTGCCGCATCATACCTTAGACCCTTCTTCGTAAATCATTAGCAATAAACATCTGTTATTCAGCGCCAAGATATCTATGACTGAACTTGCGCTTTACAAATACACATGTTATGTTAGAGAGGAGTCCATCAGGGTTGTATCCTGGCACCTTTACTTTTTATTCCATATATTTATATTAATCGACTTGAATCAGTTTTAATAAAACAGTGCCAGGATGTTCCCAGAGCCAGTAGTCACCTGGTGCCCGCCCTGTTATATGCAGATAGTAAGGTTTTAATTGCTCATACTGTGAGCGGTTTGCAGCGAGATCTTTTTATTGGCTGTATGGATAGTCTCGAGCGTTCCACCAATTTTGTGAAATCTCATATTATGGTGGTCAGTCCCAAAAGTACAAAAACTCAGATTTATGTCGTGAAGGGTCACCACATAAGCAGGGTAAATAATTCTCAATACTTTGCCATTCTGTTAGACTCTCAATTTAACTCGCAACTGTTGATCAAGAATAATGTTATGTCCTTTGATAAAGCCATCCATAGCATTAGTGACTTTTCACGGCAGTTAGGGTGCACACATGTGTAAACTGTTTTAGAGACTTTTAAAGTCCCCCACTGCTAGTTTTGGCTGTGAGATTTGGGGCTACACGGCAATTCACCCCTATTCAGATTGCAAAAAATAAGTTTTTAATTACACATAGTATACCCTTAGAGATTGCTCATGAGGAACTGGGTTTGAGACACATATTCAATTTTATTAGTCCTCGTCCTGTGCTACTTTGGTTTTTTGTGTGGCTGAAGGATGAGCTGCAGCTTCATAAGCTAGTTGTATGTGATTTCATGGCTCTGGGCAATATCCTTCAAATCCCCTGGGTGAGTTATATTTTGTGTACCTGTAGAGACCTTGGGGGACGGGAACTTTTTTTGTGAACCGGGTCACAGTGGATATCACCTGGGTCAAGTAGAACTTTCTCTACAAGACATCAGCGGATCAGCAGATCATGGGACTTCTGCTTTGACCAAGGGTGCCATGCGTAATTTTACTTGGGTTAATTCCTTGGATGGCATGGAACCTTAATTAAACCTGGACATGCCCAGCTACTGTCATAGGCTGCTGACCCTGTGTAGGCTAAACTTGAGTCCTAAATATATGGTCTCTAATGGAGGTTCGGTCAAAGACTCTGATTTACCTATTTGTTTTTGTGATAATGTATCCATTCCTGATACCCTCCATATTGTGATTATCTGCCCCACGTTTAGCAATTTAAGTCACAAATATATTTGGCCCCTTCTGCTACAGATGAATTTTAATTTTAAGCAAGTGAGACCAGCGTTTTTGTTTTTACAACTTTTATCCACGCCTAATGTTGGTTTTTTCTTATCCTGGCTTCTTCCGAGTGCAATGAGATCGAAATAACTGAGATCTTAGTTTATCATGAGGTGTTTTTTCTATGATGGGAGTTTACTACGTGTATGTAGAACATGTTTTTCTTTGTGACGTGTATATTTGTATCTCTGCTTTTATGATTTCTTTTTTTTTGTTGAAATTTTTTATTAGCATTTCAAAAATACAGTAGAGACAAAATATAATAAAATAGTAGATTCTAGAACATTTTGCAATAGAGAAATATGGATAAATAAAATTATAAATGGAAAAAAGAATACAGCTCATACATAGAATAGTATAAATGAGGAACTATTAGGGGTAAAACAAACTATAGTAAATAAAATTAAGACAAACACCATTAAATATCATATATGAAATTACTAAAGTATCAAGCCAATGCAGTATAAAAAACATTAACATCTGAAGTTATTAAGGTATTGATTTGCTAAAACATAGAATTACATGTTACATTTAATAAGTACATTTAAATATCAAAAAAGAAAATGCATGTTTAAGAAAACAGGGTCATCCAGTTAACAAGTATGAATGTAATATAGATGTATTTATTGACTAAATATAATTAATCAAGAATACCAATCTATGAAACATGTGGATGTCGTAACTAGGCTGTGTAGGGAGAGGAATAGAAAAGGATTGATTATCATTCTACTGAAATGGCCGAGGTAAATTAAGTAATGGTGGTAGTTGCAGAAACATCATCGATATGTAGGAAAGGATCCGACACCTGTAAAAACAACTCTGTTTGGTCTTGAATGTTATATATAACTCTTTCATGTGAGGCAGCTTGAATAATTGTTGCCAACCAATTCTCTTGGGATGGTGAAGACGGGGATTTCCATGGCCTCAATATACAAATTTTAGCAGTAGCTAACACAGTATGTACAAGACGACATTGTGTTTTGGAAAGAGTAGGGGAATCTCGCAAGTAATGCAATAAAATAGTTGCTGGCGAGAGTGGTAAATGTTAAGGAACAGTGTTATGTAGAACCTGACCTATGTAGGACCAATAGTGTTTAACCATAGGGCATTTACATATGATTTGAACTATGTCGCATCTCGAGGCATTACACCTCCAGCAATTAGTATGCGGTGATAGGCCTGCCTTATGTAATTTTACTGGTGACCAATGCCAGACATGGAGTATTTTAAATAAACAAAACTTTAGACGAGCCTCCCGAGCACCTTTATCCAGGTTTCCAGTAAATCCACCCATTCTTCATCTTCATAGAAAATTGCTAGATGTGATTGCCACTTAGCACGAAGATCACTAGATAAAGGGTGTGAAAAGAGTTGTGTTGTGAGTGTTTTATACAGACCGGAGATAACCCCTTTATGCTTGCCCCAAGTGTGGATATAAGATACTATTGGTGAAATTTGTAGTATTCAGGATTTTGTACCTAAAACCTTAATAAGGGAATTATTGAGTTGTAAATAATTGTCTGATTGTAGTAAGGGAAGGTTAAACTAATCCATCAATTGCGAAAAACGTTTGAGATCTCCATTATGAAGAATATGATCTAAGGTAAGGATGCATGCTGATTTCGTTGGGGCCAGGAGAGAGTTTTCCCTTTAATGCGTACACGTGAGGTATTCAATATTGGGGCTTTTTCATGTAAACGTGGATTGAAGCCCAATATACGGTGTGTCCTTTGCCACATTTTATGCATTATAGATAACATAAGGTTACGGGGATCCAGACGGCTTGTCCCTGACCCTTATAGTGCTAAAAAAAAACACCTTTTCTCCCTGTTCATAGCGTCTCCCTTTCATTTTTGGTGGAGCATATTCTGCCTTGGAGGTGAAAAGACCATTCATTGCCATATGGGCTTGTTCCAAGGATTTTCGATTTTGTAAAGTAGGTTTTTTATTGTATAAGCAGGTGAAAGATGCAATATCTTGTTCTAATTCCTTCTGCCTAGCAGCATTTTTCTTATTGGCCTGAGCTGCATGCCTCATAAGTTGCCCCCACATAGTAGCTTTAGCAGCGGCCCACATAGTGCTACCCAAGGCAACAGAACCTTGGTTTGAGGAAAGGTAGTTGTGAAGGTGATTCTGTAATTGTGTTTTACCCTTAGGTGTTTTATGGCATTGAATATTCATCCGCCAAGGTTTGCGACCTGGTCTGGTCATCCCTGTTTAAGAGGTAATAAAAACCAGAGATTGATCAGAAATTGATGTTTCCAAAATATGAGAATCCTGAACTGATTGGACTATACTTTCAGATGTTAAAAAGTAGTCCAACCGGGAAAGAGTTCCATGAGTGGGGGATGTAAATGTGTATTCAGTATCATCGGGGTGTGAAAGGCGCCAATGATCTACAAGGCCATTGTCCTCCATTATATCATTATATCTATCTGCAGCATTATTTTTGTCAAGAGGACCTGTCTTACCCAGAATTGGATCTCTCACAAAGTTCCAATCACCTCCTATGAGATACTGTGAAGCATCAATTTCTGACAGCAGGCAACTCAGGTGTAAGAAAAATGATTTTTTTAGTACCTGTTGGAGCATAAACTGACCACACACATATATGAGTACCTCCAATACGCAACTTAGCAAAGACATATCGACCATCCGGATCTTTCCACGTTTTGGAAACCATGACTGGAAGAGTTTTTCAAATGAGAATTGCCACTCCTCATTTTCGAGTAGGACCTCAGTCCGAGGGCTTCCCATCATTTATGCTGCTGTGGAAAACCTTTCCCTCCCAATCCCTACACAATTTTTTTGATTCAAGTTCGTCAAGATGTGTCTCTTGAAGAAGAGCCACATCTACTTTTTTTGATTGGAGATAAGAGAGTACTTTTTTCCTCTTCATGTAATGTGTCCATGATATTGCACATAAGGCTTGCGTAGTAACCATGATTATGAGAGTGCTAAGTGAGTTATTGAGGAATACCTTTTCTAATGACCAGTATAAGATTTGTTAGCTTACTAAATTGTGTAGAATAAACAGAAATATACGTTCAAATTACGATATTTGGTATATAAAATACTTCAATATTAAAACTTTTAACCTTTTAACCACGGGTCTGGGCTCACTGGAGCACCGCTCCGGGTAGGACCTCCACTAGGAGTATGAAACAAAGGTCAGGACTGTTCAAAAGAGATGTTAACAACGGAGTGGTCCATGTATACTTAGTGGTGACCTACGAAAGGGAATACCAAATCCTATAAAACATACAAACAGCCAAATCTGAGAAGTATAAGAAAGAAATCGAAAGAACATTCTGAAGGGATAAACATGTCAATAGTGTAAGTAGGTGCAAACATTGCATTTTAAATATAGCATAAAAGATCTAATTTTATAATAGATTACATTCACAACAATAAATATCATTTAATAAATATACTTGTAGAAAATTTTTGAGTAAAATAAATACTTTTCAAATGGCAAGCAATCTTTCAATTAAATAAATATGGAAAAATGAGTAGAGAAGAAAACATTATCCAATAAATAAAATCAATAATGAATAAATAAGTAGTTAATGCAATAAACATTTATCCTATATGGAAATGCTAATAATAGGTGTGTAGAAAAATTGATTACAATCACATTTATAACTTAGAGGTATATCTCTACAAAACCTACTGATAACTTTAGGAAATGTTAAATGATTTTCAATAATTAAGAAAGTTTGGTTCAAGTAAAACCATTGAAATATCACTGATGAGATCATATAAATCATTGCAGAAAATAGTACATAGGAAATATAACTCTATAATAATTATAAAAATGTTAATTAAATTTCAGATCATGAGGTGTACATAAATATGTATATAAACATTTCATTTGAAATAATAATGAGGCAGTAGATAGAGAAATAGTGTGGACAATACTCATCTGATGTATACGAAGAGCTTGTTTTCCTGTTGTTCATGAACATGGAAGTCATAAACTATAATTGTTATTAACAATAAAGAGATATGTCACTAAGGACTATACTGCATCTGAAGCACATTTTAAGGGAGATCAAGATTTATCTCTATGCTGGTCCTGAGTGAAATTAGATACTGTCTGTAAATCTGAGGTTTTATCTTCCTGCGTACGATTCGATCTCTCAAGCTGTCTGCCACTTTGACGCTCTTCACCCATGTAGCGACGTCTGTTATCTGAGAACTGTTTAGAAGATTGAGGACTTTGAAAAGCCTGTTGTGTAGATGTATGCTGTACGTCCATATCCTGTAGTTTCTTGTCATCCAAGAAGCGTTGTAGGTCTTCTGGGTTGTAAAAATCTCTTGAGTCACCAGTTTTAGTGACTCGAAAACAGTCTGGGTCAAACAAGCCATATTTTATGTCCATTTTACGTGGTTGAGGCCTCATAGACAGAAATGCTTTCCGTCGTTCATTGGTTTTGTAGTGTAGTTCCTATTTTCCCAATAGGCTCTGCGCATTGGAATAGTACCTACAGCAGTAAAGGCCTAGGCCAGACGTTAACTAGGTCTACTACTGTCGATACTAGACTTAATTTTTGGGTTTGCCAGCTAAGCTCACAGTTCGCTAGAAACTTTCTCGAATGTTCAAGGAAGGATTAACTTCCCTGATTAGACAAGAAGGGATTTAGTTTCTGACAACCATAGAACATGACAACTTTGCTCTCCCCTAATCAAGAGTCAATCTCGAGAGTCGTGTGAGCACAAGGCAATTATTTTACTCAGTCAGTACGTGCATTCTTAGTCTCATCAGAATGTAGAGAAAAGGAAGAGACGGGCGTGTTCAATAAAAGGTGTTATTTATTGATCAGTCTCTTTTCTCGTACAAGAGAAATGGATCGATATTATTGCAATACTTATAGTTAAGTAAAGTGCATACATTAGAAGCAATAGTATAAAATAATACTGTAAAAACATTGATATGGTTTCTGAGCCATATGATGTTTAAAATGATTAAAATATATTTACATACACATATACATTTGACTAAACGTACTCAACTGGTGTTTCTAAATACGCCTACCCCGTGTACCTGACCTAAGTCTAATGCGTGGGCGGGAATAGAAAGTTACAGTTTAAGTTAAGTTTGTTTTTGCCAAGTGAATAACTAAAGAATTCTCTAGGAGGGGTTATTCAGTTCTGTACCTGGAATTTAGGATGGATGAGGAATGGTATCTCTTTCTCTGCTCTCGATATTCCAGGCTGCCTGCGAGGGCTACCCGGAAGCGCCGGTGCTGGGTCTCTCGGCTTGAGATAGCAGCGCGTCTCTCAGCGCGTCAGGAAGGCGGGGCTGCTGCCTGCGGGGTCTGCTTCTGCTCTTGGCTTCGGCAAGGGTGGCTGCTCCGTCTTGTCACCACGCGTGTGTTTTGCATAGGGCAAGATCGGCAATATTTATACCTTAAAGGTGCCGGGATTGACGTAAGGATGGACATAGGTACGTCAATAAAGATGTCATACGACTTGCTCGTTAGCACATTCTTTACTAAAGTTCTCTGTGAAATCAAAACAATGGCCGCACGGATTATCCAGGTTGTCATAGGTTTGATTTGTTATGAGAACGTCGTATGCCTTATCAGGGGCTGGAGGAATATCGCTTGTCTAATTAGATCTCAAGCGTTATGACCTAATCAGATAACACGTTCCTGTGCCGTAGTGTGACTGCGTCAGATAACGGTATCTGCATCATGGGGAATTTCTTGCCTCATGGGCTGACTGTTAGTTAACTAGCTAGGTAGTTTAACCAGAATAGGGTCAGGAATAGGGGGATCGATTCAGAACCTATAGAAATACACGACACCCACTCCACGCTAACTATGGTCATATCTACTAATCTAAGCATAGTATAACATAGTACAACATACTATAGAGTATAGTGTATACCTTACCACCCCAAAATACATAAATGCATTTTGAAATTTTCAAATATACTGAAAAATTGCAGTCATATATATCGTATGCACTTAAGCTATGAATCAAATGCAAAAGTAAACACGCATTGTTATGCATTATTGTTTGTTGGTATATGATAAATACACATGAAACGGCTCTTAATATGGCTATACAGAAAAAAAGTCGAAACCATTTCATCACATAAAATATATTGTGAACATACCAGTGGGCAGCTAAAGTCTATATAAAGTCTATAAAGAATCTAAAAAAATAGAAATCTTAGTTCTCTAGGAATAGTTTCTTACTTTAAGCAGAAGATCAGTGTCCCGGGAAAAAATATATAGAAAAATATTTTAGGGGCTTGCTGAAAAAAGTTGCTGTCCGTGAACTGGATTGTAATTGTTCATGTGACTTTATTTTTAAAGTTGAAGGCCGAATTCAGGGAACGCCGTGTGCGAGTTTACTCAAAAGTCTCTATTTCTGTTCCGGAGAGAACATCATATCATTCAGGCTTTCGAAAAAACTGTCAACAGCTTCATGGGAAAGTTCCACTAAGCCGGAAATAGGGGTAACCATGCATTCATGCGCATGATTGTCTCCATTGACATTCTGATTTGCATTGCTGACAGAAGGTCGTACCTGTTCGATGCTGCTTTCATCTCGTACTTCACTACTCTTCAATCGCAGTGGTGAAGATTCCAGGAATGCCGTCATCAGAATTGGCAGCCTTTGAGGGCAGCACAGTGCGTGAACCTTGGTAGGAACCAACAGTGTATCTGCATCCACTGGCGCATCCGATTGTAGCGTCAGACAGGTGTCTAACACGCATTCTTCTCCGCATAGCAGACACCTTAGTACAGGTAAAACACACCTTTGCCACATTGGTCGAAATGATAGAAACCAAGTCATGTTTAGGTCTCTAAGCCGGGAGAGTCCCAGGATTTTTGATATCCGGTCCCGGTATCCAATGGCTAGGATCGTATCTTCCATTGTCGTGAGATTTTGTTCTGTGACATGGGTTGCCATAACGAAAAATAAGGACTAGGAATAGGATTCCTGCAATTAGTCCCAGGATCAAGGGAAGTCCGCCAAAAATCGAATGGACGAAGTCTGGAAAAATACCCAGTATGGCTTTGAATGGTGTTAATGCCATCGAAAATACTGTCTTAAATACCTTTGAGACCCCTGTGGTATCAGAAATATTTAAGATTTCGCTCAGGATTTCCGCGAAATGTACGGGGGAATTGGTTGATAATAATGTATGTATCTCTGCAGTCGTCCTTGCGACTTGTAGATCATACGTTTCTTTAGATGACGTGAGCCTTGTAGGCGTCTGAAGAAGCACTGTTTTCATTCTGCTTAAAGTGTCTATTCGAATAGAAGTAATTTTCAGACCGGGCCATGCCCTTGCCTCCCTGTCTGGAAAGGAGCTGGGGAACAAAGAACGTCCACAGCACTTGACCTTCGCCGTCGTAGTGACGAGATAAGGAGTCCCGGGCATAAGACTACAGCATCTGCGGTCTACAATAAGAATGTAACTCCCATTATAGAGTCTTTGAAAGAATGGTTCTATTTCAGTTGCAGGTGCGCCTTGCTGGTGACATGAAAGGTTGTATGAATTCCCTTCACAGGCTCCGTGCAAACTAATACCGTTACACAGAAGCGTGCCGCTTAGTGACATAGCACAATTGTTGCCACTAAGAAACACTTTCTGTCCTTTGTTACTGACACATGCATGTGAATAGGGCAGGTTCCAAGTTGTTTTAAGGTACCCTTTTCCCAATTTCTCGTACATGCCAGCCTGTATATATTTTTGGCAGTATTGAAACCTGAAGGTTGAGATTGGAATATTTATGATTCCGTGTATTATCCATTCACTGACAGGTCGTTCTGACATTGTCATTGGTAATCTTTCTAGTTTTTCAATGCTCAAGATTGTATAATCAGCACCCTTCTGCGCCATACCGATTTCTCTATCAGTAAGGTTAAAGATTTGGAATAGTGACGTTGTGTTGAATAAACGCCAAGGCACATAGCCTGAACGCAGATTTTGTAACGTCCAGCCAAGCTGTACAATAGAGCGCAATTGTGACTGTCCATGTTGTAATAACAGTAAGTCTTGCGATAATATATCGATTGCTGAAGACACAATGCTGTCCAATGAAAAAATTCTGGAGGACAGAGTCATTAACCCATTGTCCACTACAGAAAGTGATTTTTCCAAATTAATACGATCAATTTCACGTATTCTCTCTGCTGTCTCAATTTGAGTAACCTTCCAGGCCTCATTGTATGCTGCATATACAGAGGCTGCTATGAAACGCTTATGACGCTGTTTGCGTGGTCCCAGTATGAAATCACGCAAGTCAGCACCATTAGTAAGTAAAGTTAGGTGTTGCTTAATTTCAGGCAGTGTGGAAGTTTGTAGCCATTGAAGGCATAATTTGCCCACACTGTAGGTTGTTATTATCCCTGGGTGATGTCTTTGGGGATATCTAGGGTCTGGCCTGGTCATTTTGAAACCCTGTGTTTTATTCAGGAATCTATCTTGACAGTTATTTGTATCTGTGGGCCAGATCAACCATTGTTTCCAATCAGGATGTGTTCTGTTTTGGTTAAGTATATGGTTTATGTCTATTCCTTCATCTGTATCAGAGTTATTGCTAAACATTGTCGGCTTTGGAATAGACAGGTTATTTAAATCTTTGATTTTGGCTAAGCCAAGACAGGTGGTTTGTTGAACAGTGTCATTTAAAAATATCATTTGTTCTGGGATCATGCAGGCTCTAAACAAAGCTTCTAAACCCTGTACTTGCCATTCTTTTGTACCCCAAACACTTTTCAAATCAACATTTTTGTCCCAATAATCGAATCCAAAAGTATTCATTTTTTCAAAGAATGAATCAGAATAAATCAATTTTGTGTTGGTTATCATGGTTTTCATCCCTGTCTTGTTTGACAATTTGTAATAAAATGTTTCAGCATTACTAGTGTTAAAACCTTGAAAGTATGAATATTTGTCATAAACGGTTCTAGAGCTCCCTTTTGGAGGTGTAGCACAATGTTCCCATTGATTATAATTTAAAACATTGTTGTGCAGATTTATGCAAGAAATGGTTACCATAGTGGTTATAGCAATACATACTATCATAATTTGTAGAACCTTGCAAATAATCATGTTTTGTAAATTTAGCAGACATTACTAAGTCAGACATCATATTGTTAATACTTTCAAAGTCCCAATCATCAGCAAATGAGTTTGGTTTTGCAAAGTCACTCAAAGAGATCTTGATTTGGTGTGGATATTTCAGGATCTCGACCGGACCATAAATTTCATAGTCAGTGTTGTCCCAGGCTACCCCACCAGGTATTGGAATTGCTGTGAAGTTGGCTGAAGAAAGTTCTGAAGAAAGTTCTCGTTTCTCGACGTGTGAAGATGTGTGTGGTTTGAGGACCAAGTTGATGTTCTGACTTGCTGTGTCCATTTTAGCATATTTTCCCTCAATGAAGCGTCCCAAGGTAAATACCATGATGAGCCAAAGTATGAAGATAAATGCACCAAAACCCACCCAAAATTCAATCCATGGAGAAATCAGATATGTTTCTTTTAGTTGTTTCAAAAGTTCCTTCGCTTTGTCTTTAAAGGATTTTGATGATGGCTGTGTCTTTTGTTCGCTGAAACCGTCAGAGGAATCATCGAAGTTGATGAAGTAACCGGATGCAGTTCTGTCAATTGTTCCAATTGGTTCAGGATTTTTGTTTCTTGCATTTTCACTTGGTACTTCTGTATAGATTGGTGTGTCTCTACTAAATGTCTTTATTTGGGTTTTCAGAGGTCTTAGTTCTATTGCATTGTTGCATAGTCCTTGTTGTTCTTCTGTAGGCGTTTCGAATGTGATGAGCCTCTTTGATAGGACCTCTGTACTGGTAGCAAACCTTGGTGTTCTGCTACTTATTGGGAGTCCACTTGGCCTACTGTTTGTTATCGGCCACATGTTGTGGTTTTACCAGGTCGATGGATACAACTCGGTTCTCCTTTTTTCCAGCAAGTGGCGGTAGTACAACTGATCTTGTCCCGTTGACAGACAAGACAGGAACTGCTTTTCTGTAAGAAGGCCCAAATTCCTTCTTTACCGCGATCTTTTCCCTGACTAGATCCCCGACTTTTGGAATCCAGACAGGTCTTGCTGGGACAGGTGGTGATTCTTCAGTGGTTGTTGGCTGTTGTTTCAACTGTATGTTGCTCAGGTCTTTTCTTGTTTTGTTTAAGTCCTGCAAAATAGCCAAACGGTCTTTGACATCAAAGGTTTTTTCTATTACCACTGAAGTCTGACTATCAAGGTCAGAGATCAACATCCTAGTTCCGAATAATATTTCGTACGGACTGAATCCCTTCAGAGAATTTCTTGGCAAGTTATTTAGACTACGTTGGACACTTATTAGATGTTTGACCCACCAAGCTCCCGAACCTAGTATCCTTTCTATTATAGATTGCTTTCTGTCTTGGTTTTTTCTTTACACCATCCCATACCCTCAGGAAGGAAGTGAGAAGATTCCCGCTGGGCTGTGCTCATTTGGCCATTCTTTCCCCCCCCAGGCTGGATTGCCTGAGAAAAAGAAAAAAATGGTCGAACGTAGCATGCTCTTAGCGTATATGCCATTTAGACTCGCAAATCTTGTATAACAGTCCGGACGTCAGCCGAGTGCTGTGGATCTACATTATAAGTGGGAACTAGCCTGTATATGTTAATCGCAAGCCATTCTTTTTAGTGGAATCTGCCTTGATACGACGAGGTATTAAACTGCTTCTCTCCCCACTGCGATCTCTGTTGCAGTTTGGGCAGTTTTTTACAAACATGGTGTAGTGCAGGCTCATGCCTGGCCACCAGTACCGTGATTGTAATTCTTCCAGAGAATCTTTTAATTTAAGGTGTCTGTGACCCTCGCCCATGTGTGCGTCTGCGATTAACAAGTTTCTCCTGTCCATGTTTGGAATCACTCTATCCCCCACTCCAGGGATTCGAGCAAAAGGGACGGAGTTTGCATCGATTATGTATGTATAATTGAGTGGATAGTTGATCGGTAACGCTGAGCAGTCGCCTTTTGATGACGTTTTCACCGCCAGCAATGTTTCGCCGTCAATGTATTTTAATGTACGCTTTTTTCGATCTACGGGAGCCGATTTAGTGGCTGCCGCTGCGGCTGTCTCAGCCAATGAATTCCCCACAACGTGAACGCCATCACGTTGATGACTCAGTGAGTGAGTCACGTGAGTCTTTGGTAGTTCTTTCTTCAAAAGAGCTATTTGTTCCCAGAGAAGTCTCTGCTTTATTGGTGCATCTGTGTCATCTTTGTAACCGTTCTGAATCCATGTCTGCAAATCCTTGTTATATGCTTTGACGCAGTAATATGAATCTGACACTATAAGTGTCGGGAATTCGCGATCCGCATTATCTAGCGCCATTTTCAAAGCTAATATTTCAGTTTGTTGTTCTGAATTGGTTTCTACTGAGTGTGTCTTTGTTAATAGAGGTTTTAGTTTACCTCCGCGCCACACTTCTTTTGTAATCCCACATGTGGGATTGTATGCATGTTCTCCCCAAACGGAGGGTTGAGCATGTCCGTCTGTATAGATTACACAGGCGTAATGTCTTAGAGGCAGAATGTCGATTGGCAGAGGATACGTTTTTTCATATTTTAGATTTTTCAATTCTTCTAGTTCTGGATCAAAGAAGTAGTATACTTTGTCCGTTGTGATTGAATTTACCCATTGCAACCAATCTGGATCCAATGTTGTTGTTGGTAAATTTCACGGTGTTGTTAATGCCTCGAAGGCTGATTCAGCTGTTCTGACTGTGATATGTCGACCATCAGCTATGTCTTTTTCTCTAGCTATTGCGGTTTGAACTGCTTGAACCATTTTTCCTTTGTTGCTGAATCTCTGTTCAGCTTTTGTGTACAAATGTGATTTGAATGCAATTGGTACCTTTTCTCCCTCATTAGAGGTCAGGTATGTGTATCCGCATTTCCCTGGGATGACTCGGATCACAAGGTTCCGTGTATTATCACGGGTTTCTAATTTTGTTTTAATTAGCATGTCTGTTTGTAAGGATCTCAACATTTCTGTGTGAGTTTGAGTCCAACTGGATCTTTTAAAGTCTGGTTTAATTAGATCGTAAAGGGGCTTGACCCTTTCTGCGTAATTAGCAATGTAAGTTCTTCCGAAATTTAGGAAGCCTAGAATTGACTGTAGGTTTTTTAGTGTTTTAGGAGCTTGGATTACGGCACATTTCTCTAGGAAATTGTCTGCCAGGCTTTTGCCTTCACTTGATAACTCATATCCTAAGAATAGGACCATCAGATGGGCAATTCTGGACTTTTTGAAGTTGAATTTGTAACCCTCTGCAGCGAAACCAAGTATTATGGTGTTCACTCTTTTCAAGTGAGTCTCCAAGTCATCATCTGTTAAGTAAATGTCATCGACATAAGATAATGCTTCATCATCATATAGTTGTAGTAATTCTGTTACTCTCGCTGAGAATACCCCCGGGCTGTTCTTGTACCCCTGGGCTAACCGACAGAATTGTTTTTGAGTGCCATTTACTGAGAAAGCTGTTAAATATCTGCTCTCTGGTGCTATGTTTTGACAAAAGAATCCATTGGAGATGTCCAAGGTTGTTTTGTATTTTTTGCGCACTATGTTATTCATTAGTGCAGCACTGTGTGAGTTTTGCACTGCAAAAGTTTTGCAACATGTGTTAAGGTGTCGGTAATCCAAAACTAGACGGTACGAATTGTCTGGTTTGGAGACCGGAAACAAAGGATTGTTCATTTGTGAGGTGCAAGTTTCAATCACCCCCTGGTATTCTAGCTGATCTAGTATTTCATTTACTTGTTTTTTAGCTTCTTGCTTAATTGGGTACTGCCTTTGTGCAGTTGGTTGTGATTTTAGCTGGACTTTGTGAGGAGGAGAATCCTCATCCCATCCTACGTGATTTTTATATAAAGCAGGTGCTAAGGCCACTGCCCACTTTCTAGCAAGTGTGTATTTTTTATGAATCGGTATTTGATTCGAGAAGGCAGGCATAATTACTTCTTCGCCATGAGGGCACTCCCTGACAAACTCCGGTGGCCAGTCTTTTTCAGCTAGAAGTATGTCATAACCCTTTGAGAGGTTATCCCAAAATAGTCCCCTTATTTTCCTAGTCTTATCTCCCTCTATACGTAATGTTATCTCGTATATTTTGTGGGGCTTGCTAACTCTGGTATCTGCAGTTTCCACTTGAAGGTATTCATTCGTGTCCACTGTCTCCAGATGATTCATAAGGACTTTGCGAGCTATGCTCACCTCTGCTGCGCTGTCTAGCATTGTCTGAGCCCACTCTCCGTTTTTCAATTGTGTCCTCAGTATTCTCGGCATTGTTAACTACCTTGATACTGGCTACCTTCTTTTTTGGAAATTGTGATTTCTTTTTCAGTTGAGCAGGTTCCTTGTCTTTGGACTTGGCGTGCTCTTCTGATCGTCCTCTTCTTTCCGATTTCTGCGAGGAATTCTGAAAAGATTGAGAGGGACGTGTATCAATGTCTTGATATCTATCAGGTTTTTTAATATTATCCCTATTTCTAAGGTTATATCTATTCCCAGAGGGTTCACTCTGAGGTGACCTTTGTCTCGGGTTTGGAGATTTCTCTCTTCGCCTAGGAGACCTTCCTCTGGACTGGAATTTCTTTTCTTTAGGATTGGATTGTTTGTTCCCATCCCAGTTCTTTTTTGGTGAATTATTATTATTATTAAAAAACATTTTTTCTGGACTTGTAGTCAGTTGCGGTTTTACTGGTATTCCACCTAGACTATCTCTGCCTAGTTCTTCATAGGATTTTTCTATGATTCTGGCAATTTCAGCTGGTTGGTCTGCTATATCTGTCTCTTTTAACCTCTGGCGGATCGCCACGTTTGCTGCTTCACCCTTTATGTTGGCTAGTAATATAGCCGAGACCTGCTTGAAGTCTTTCAGTAATTTCATACCAAGAGTTAAAGCAGGTTCTGGACCATATTCATCTTGAATTTGTTTTAGCACATCTGGTATTACCGAAATGGATGGAACACCGTGCGTTTTTGTGTAGATGGAAGCAAAGACTGTACCCCAAGTGTCACAGTCCTCAATGTGTGGTGCGATTCCCATTGGGAGACATATAGTCAGAATCCTGTGTTTTTCTAGCGGGGTGGTGTCAGGAAACACCGCCTCTATTTGGGTAATTTTCTGTGCCAACCAGAATGGTATCTGTTCCCTTTTAGCTGGAACCTTACCTAGGCAGGATTGGATGTTCTGTGGTGTAATTTTATTTGTGTTCCCCTGGTGAGAGGTCAGCTGTGGTAGTTTAATCGCTGGCTGAATTGTAGAAGTCCGCATTACATACTGAACTAATTGTCTGTGAATTTTTAGTAGTTGTTTTAGCTGTATTAATAGCTCTGGTGCAGTCATCTCGTCGATGTCTGGATGTGGTGTGTATCCGGCTAAGACCGGCCACGTTGCTCCTGGTCTTCCTAAAGGACCGAGCCTTGTAATGTGATTATTATGTTTTAGGGCGCCATCAAATAAGAGCAAATGCTCTTGGAATTTGAGTGGTACTTCCACCTCCTCGAAAGGAGTGTACGTTTCAGGAGGTTCCTCTACTTTGTAATAGTGGAAGTACTTTGTTACAGCATTTGCTGCTGGAAAATGTATCCATGTATAGTATACCTCTGTCTGCCGATATTCGTGTGCCTCGATTACGAATATGACTGTGCCACCTCTAGGTGTCAGTCCATTTTCTATAAGTTTTAAGGTTATAGATCTCCTTTTGGCGACCTGGATGAGTATTATATCCCGGTCTGCTGCTTGCATGGTAGCATCAGCATCTGCTATTTCAGTAGCTAATCTAATTGCCTCTCTTTCTCCATCACTGTCTCCCATTTTACTGACAGGATGGTATTATTTTTATTTGCAGATCAGGTTTCTTTATGGAAACAGAGATTAGATGCACAATATTCTGGAACTGTTTTATCCTTCAACGTTGACTAGACCAAGAACCGTACATAGGAGTTCCCTCCTGCGAGGTTTTGGAGGATATAATAACCTTTCACCCACTCCAGACGTCTTTGGAGTATTTGGGAAAAGGGGTCTGAGTGAGAAAGCACGACTGAGTTACTCTAAATGTCTTACGTTAGTTTTATCGCCCTTTCCAAACGCGTTGGGCGCCATGTAGTGTAGTTCCTATTTTCCCAATAGGCTCTGCGCATTGGAATAGTACCTACAGCAGTAAAGGCCTAGGCCAGACGTTAACTAGGTCTACTACTGTCGATACTAGACTTAATTTTTGGGTTTGCCAGCTAAGCTCAGAGTTCGCTAGAAACTTTCTCGAATGTTCAAGGAAGGATTAACTTCCCTGATTAGACAAGAAGGGATTTAGTTTCTGACAACCATAGAACATGACAACTTTGCTCTCCCCTAATCAAGAGTCAATCTCGAGAGTCGTGTGAGCACAAGGCAATTATTTTACTCAGTCAGTACGTGCATTCTTAGTCTCATCAGAAAGTAGAGAAAAGGAAGAGACGGGCGTGTTCAATAAAAGGTGTTATTTATTGATCAGTCTCTTTTCTCGTACAAGAGAAATGGATCGATATTATTGCAATACTTATAGTTAAGTAAAGTGCATACATTAGAAGCAATAGTATAAAATAATACTGTAAAAACATTGATATGGTTTCTGAGCCATATGATGTTTAAAATGATTAAAATATATTTACATACACATATACATTTGACTAAACGTACTCAACTGGTGTTTCTAAATACGCCTACCCCGTGTACCTGACCTAAGTCTAATGCGTGGGCGGGAATAGAAAGTTACAGTTTAAGTTAAGTTTGTTTTTGCCAAGTGAATAACTAAAGAATTCTCTAGGAGGGGTTATTCAGTTCTGTACCTGGAATTTAGGATGGATGAGGAATGGTATCTCTTTCTCTGCTCTCGATATTCCAGGCTGCCTGCGAGGGCTACCCGGAAGCGCCGGTGCTGGGTCTCTCGGCTTGAGATAGCAGCGCGTCTCTCAGCGCGTCAGGAAGGCGGGGCTGCTGCCTGCGGGGTCTGCTTCTGCTCTTGGCTTCGGCAAGGGTGGCTGCTCCGTCTTGTCACCACGCGTGTGTTTTGCATAGGGCAAGATCGGCAATATTTATACCTTAAAGGTGCCGGGATTGACGTAAGGATGGACATAGGTACGTCAATAAAGATGTCATACGACTTGCTCGTTAGCACATTCTTTACTAAAGTTCTCTGTGAAATCAAAACAATGGCCGCACGGATTATCCAGGTTGTCATAGGTTTGATTTGTTATGAGAACGTCGTATGCCTTATCAGGGGCTGGAGGAATATCGCTTGTCTAATTAGATCTCAAGCGTTATGACCTAATCAGATAACACGTTCCTGTGCCGTAGTGTGACTGCGTCAGATAACGGTATCTGCATCATGGGGAATTTCTTGCCTCATGGGCTGACTGTTAGTTAACTAGCTAGGTAGTTTAACCAGAATAGGGTCAGGAATAGGGGGATCGATTCAGAACCTATAGAAATACACGACAGTTTCTCGAGAAAAATCAGCTGCCTACCGGATTTCATGGTCTTGGCGGACTTTTTCCGTCCGCCATCCTAATGGACCCCATTGATGGGTCTTGGATGAGTATCAATGTCTTTACGTGATGGACCAAGATGGTGAGCCCGTTGAATTTCAAGCACTGGATCAAAGTGAATACCAACTAACTTGGGAAGAACATCACACAAAAAAGCTCTGGTATTCAGGCCTTCAATTTTCTCTGGAAAGCCAAAGAAACTAATATTATCTCTCCTACTATGGTCTTCCAAATCAACCAGCTTACTACGGAGAAACAATAGTTCTTGGTCTCTGTTTTGCACTGAATCAAGTCTATTCTCAACTATTGTTTAACGTTGATCTAGACCTTCTGTTTTAGCATGAAATTGCACTATGTCTGCTCCTATTGATTTAGTCTCTGATGCAAGAGAGGAAATGTTAATGTCCATGTCTGTCAGACGACAGCTAATTGCTGAAAGTTCTTGGAAAAGATGATCCATAGTGTCCCCTTGTATTGCAGTTGTTGTAGTTTGAGGGTGTTTAGATGGCTGTGAGGCAGAGCTCTTTGCAGACATAGTACGTGAGTGCTTAAGTACGTCAAAAAAAGTAGTTGTTTAGTAGACTTGTTCTCGTTCTTGTTGTGAGACATTCGGGCGTCGCCTCAAATATTTGAAGAGCTATAGAACAGTATTCGGCAGGTTTGCCAGTAGAGATGAAGTAATGTGTAATTACTTAATATTTTGCTTTCTTGACAGGAAGTCGAGTATATCGACTCTCAATGGCTCTTGTTCGAGTGAATCAACCCAGTAGATGGTGCTCACAAACTGATATGATGAAAGGTCATAATCAGGTGAAAAGATGTTGTTTGTGGATGGAGGTACAAACAGAACAAGAATTCTTTGAGGAATATAAGGCCACTGATTCAACTGGCGCGATTGTTTACAAGTTGGCAATAAAAGTCCCATAAATCACTCCTCATAAACGTCTCATATATTACCTCCTATATTGGTGGATTAAGCGGCGTCAAAATTATGACTGAGACTCTTCACATTCCAGAGAGAAGGTAGCTGAGGAAATATCATTTATTCAGTAGCCGTGGACTAATTATGCAGCTGACGTGATATAGATGTATTATATAGGTGACAAGCCATATAAGAGCCAAAGTAGGTAGTGCATAAAAGAGCCTAAAAGCAGAATAGGAACTAAAAAAAATCACCGCTCAGCAAAACATATATAGTCATTTTTATTTCCTCACAGATCATAATAGAGCAAGAAGCAGAGCTGACAATGCACGAGACTCTGTTTTTGAGGAAAAATGTAAAGATTGTCACAGAAAACCGCTGTAATATGAGAAATATTGAGGTAAATTAGCATTTGTCAAGGCGAATATGCGTTCAGAAAAACATTTAGGATAAAATGTGCATTGAAAAATGTCATGCGTAATATTGAAGGCAAAGGAGACTGCTTCTGCCCATTTAGCCATGTTAAACGGCAAGTTATGCTGAAATTCATAAAGGCACAGCCATTGCCTACCATGTACGTAGGGGAGGAAACGCCTTCTGTCCAAAGTTACCATATGTTGCTTCCGGGAGTTCATCAGAACGATGGGCGCACGAAGTACGCGAGGCCCGGGGCTTTCAATGCGTCACAAGGCCTGACTGACTCTCGTCACCTCAGATGCTCTCCGGCTCAAAATGAACCCAAAATGAGGCCAACAAACACACATCATTCGTGGCCCCGGTGTTCAGTGTACTCGGAAACGTTGTGTTGATAGTCCTGGTCTCGCTGGGAAGAACGCTACCTCCATTTTGGTTCCGTCCCGGAGCTCTTCTTTTAGGCGGCCATCTACCTTCGTGACCAGACCACGTCCCCCTGCTTTTCGGATTTTCTTTGTAAATATCAGATAAAGTTTTATTGATTGATTAATTGAGTTGAATATTGCAAGACAGCTGATTGGCAAGCTCTTCTCATAAGTACTGCTCATTTCGACCAATACCTTGTTTGAGAATCTCTCAGCCGCAGAGAAAAGAGCTGCACACCAGTGAGGTTGTGGAAGTCAGTCATCCAAAGAAAGAGGGGCATATTACCAACGATTAGCGATATTTATCGCTAACGAGGCTTAGCAACGAATTTTTTAACGCTAAGCATTGCCGGAAATTATCGCAGAGATAACTTGCTATTAGCAAGGTTTATCTCAGAAGTGATAAAAATCCTCACGCTAACTGTCAAATGAGAGGTTATCACTGGAAAACCAACGATAATCTCTCGAAGTTTGGCGTTAGCTTGATGATAGGGGCTCACAAACTTAGCCATGATATCCACCTTCCATAGGATATTATGGCTAAGTCAGGAAAATACCAGGTGTAAAAAAAGCAGTGCTAACCGCGGTTAGCGCTGCTTTTTTATCACTAACAGGGTTAGCGAAATCCTTGATAATAGGAGAAATGTCGCTGAACAACATTTCTCCTAATATTTTTCTCTGGAACGCCCCCTTTGCATCTCATTAGAGATGCAAGGGGAAGCGTAGAGAAAAAGGGTGCTAACATGCAAATGTGCGTGTTAGCACCCTGTTGCTGATAGGGAGATCATTTTATCTACGCTTTCTTGGCTTTTAAAGCCAAAAAAGAGGAGATAAATCCCTTGATAATATGCCCCAGAGTCTTTCGTGACTGTTATATTACTACCGTACTGGGGTCAAGTTGGCCTGCATACTGATTGAAGTGCTACTGGACTGCCCTTCCAAAAGCACAAGGGAAGAGGAGAGTTGGCTGCTCTATGAAGGAGAGAGTACTTGTGAGGAGTCACACCAGTAACAGCACCAATATTTACTAATACAGGAGGACACATGACTCCTCCAGCCCAGACATCCAATGTCTCAAATACGGCCTGCGCCACATCCAGATCAGGATGTCTAGCACTTATCTGAACGTCATTCCCCCCAAAACCGGATTCCTGCTATTCTCCAAGGAACAACAAGCAAAATGGTATAATCCTGGAGAAATTTGTACTCCAAAGTTCATCCAATGCCATGTCACACAGTTCCACACTGGACACAGACATCACTTTTGTGAAAACCAACACCAAGTAGTTGTCTGGGGATGGTTACAGGGGATCAAAAACGTTCTGCTGCCCCTTTTATTTCCATAGAAATTTAGAGGTTAACAACCAGGCTAAGTTTCTGTAGGAGATTTAATCAGTGACAGTTTTAGAGTTACTTAGATTTCTCCTTGAGGAACTGAAATAGGTGTAAATTAATCCCAGACAAGAGGTGCCCTGAATTAAAACTATGATAAGTTAGGCAGCGAGTGAAATAAAGCTCTACCGGGGAAAATATTGTTTCATGAGAAATGTAATTTTAATTTCCACTTCACATGGATGATGGGTGACGGGTGAGACATTTCCAGGCCATTGCTAGAAAATGGATTATTAATCATGAAGGATGAGTCCTTCACAAGTAATACGTCCACAACTTTCTCTTTACTGGAAATCAAGTACCTCATCGTAGCATTTGACTCTGTCAGGGTAGCGAAGCAGAGCAGTCCAAAACCTACTCTGGGAGGTAATGTGAGCTAGTACAGCCAGCTCGCTGCTACATATCAACAACAGTCAATAAATCCCTAGCCAGTCAGTGCTTTTCTCATAAAAATGGAAAAGTAGTTTATTATACACACATTACTAAATACTATGCATTAATAATAAGTATATACAATCATCTAGCTGGGAACATTTTTGGTGAGAGCCTCAAAACAGGTCACCCTCATACTAGATACAATATCACAATATATAGGCAGTGCCATAATCAATAGGGCAGACCTACTGGCTGTGTCAGGGTGAAACATTTTATAATTCATCAAAACACCACTGAAATCAATATGGATAGTACCAACATTCACTATACTCAAAGTAATATAAAACCATGACTTGTGAACTATCAATGTTGTCAACAAAGCATTAAATTAAATAATATGCATCTTAGGGTTTGGGGGGCGTGGTTTGCGCCCGATGGAGATGGCGGCATCTTCGTGACTCTCCCGGGTCGACGGGAGGGAGACAGCTCACGGCAACCTTTCCTGCTGATGCACAGACCTCAAGATCAGGAATGAGGCGTGAGAACGTCATTGGAACATGACTAGGAATTTTTTCGGCCTTCTTCGTCCCTGCACCGGCAGATGTGTACCGCGTGAGTAGTGGCGCAGCTTGAGAGATGCTGCGCCCGCCATCTTGTGGAGTTGCTGACGGAGCTTGCTCCGGTGCGCCTGACGTTTCCTCACAGAATATTTTGGGTTGCATTTGAGGCATTTAAACTTCACTTTCCGGCATTCTTCAAGACAGGGGAAGCCTCGTTTTTTCCACAGACTGTGTTTTGGCCCTGTTCAGCTGTTGCTTACATCTTTTCTGAGTGTGCACTTCACCGCCGACGGAGCTCATTATCTCGGTGGTTCCTTTGTACCTCTCAGTGGAACCTACGAGTTTGAGGCCCATTTCCAATTACATTTGTTGTGGCATCTCCTAGACAGTGACCCCAGTGACTACAGTGATATATCCTTTTTATGACACAGATGTTTATTATGTGGTGCTGGTGGTTTCAATGACTCTGTTGCCTCATGATTAACACGTGCATTTTCCAAGGATATTAAAGATACTATTTTCTGCAACACTTTCAAGGCTTGAAGCACCAAAAAATTTCAACCTTCAAATAACGACTTTATCTATTTGTGCTGAGATTCTGTCAACCATTTTCCTGCTGGCTTTCATTTAACAATGACAGAGATTTCTCCTCCTAAGGCATTTTTGTCCCTGTCATGACACACGTATACAATATTTATCTGATGTTATTGCATTTGCTGTTTTTTGCGCTATATGTCTAATCTCCTACTTGGCATTTATAACTTTTGTGATTCCCTGTATTTGCCACATCGCAATGTTTGCAATTTTGTGTAAATGACTTTCTACTATTTATTTATGGTTAGTTAGCGTTTAGGCCTAAAAATAACCTATTTATCTAAATGTAGAGTGCTTTTCTTTCTGGCAGTGTATGTTTCACATTTCTATATACACCATACTTTGACACATATTTACGTCATGGTCTTTGTTTATCAAAATATGTGTATATTGTGTATCTGAATTCACTGACTCTGTACCAGCGCACTTATACCATAGTTTTGACTTATGGCCTTGGTTGTCATATTTCATATTTGCTCATACAGTCTTTTGACCTAGATACTTCTCTTCAGCTTTTGCCTATTTGTATTGTTATTTGAGCTGTGGTGAATTGCGCTTTCATTGTTCCTCACTTATATTCTTTTGAGTAGCTTACCTCCTTTCTTCTTAGATTTTTACTTATGGGAAAACAACTTAAAGAGAGGACTCTTTCTAACTCTTCTTCACGCAAATTCTTAATTTCCACCAGCTCCCGCTTTCAGTGTCTAGATATGGATAACACTGTCAACTCTTTGCCAAAAAGTACGTCATCAATGGGGAGCACTCCGACTGGTCATAGCAATAAAGCTTCAACTAAGAGACTGAAAAAAG
Source organism: Lissotriton helveticus (assembly GCF_964261635.1). NCBI lineage: Eukaryota > Metazoa > Chordata > Amphibia > Caudata > Salamandridae > Lissotriton > Lissotriton helveticus. The sequence goes on from NC_136057.1 coordinate 396,434,770, forward strand.
ACCCACCATCTCCTCCTGTACCGGCTTCGTCAGTCACCCATGGAATTATTATTACAGAAAATTAGGGCCTTGCATCCTTTTGTTGAAGAAACTACCACCACCCTTCAGGTAACAACTTCTACTCTTCAGGAACTTTCTGAGAATTGGTCTTGTGTGGAAAGTCGTGTCACTGCGTTGGAACACAATGTCGAATCCTTAAGTTCTTCTACAGCTAAGGTTGACTCCTTATGTTCTCAAATATCTACTTTGCATGGACAGGTTGAGAATCTGGAAAACAGGAATCGGCGTAATAACCTGCGCATTTATGGTTTGGCAGAGGAGACAGAAGGGTCAGACTCGATTTCCTTCTTTAAGTCTTTCCTACCTAAGCTGCTCAAACTTCCAGAGACCACCACCTTAAACATCCAAAGAGCACATCGCTTAGGTTCTTTGCCACACCATGTCTCCTCCTCCTCAACAAGACAACCACGTGGAATGATATTGTATTTCTTGGAGTATACGGATCTATTAAAGGTCTTGGCTGCAGCTAGAGCTTTGAACAGAGTTACCTGGTCTGGCAACACACTCTTCTTTGTCCAAGATTACGCTAAACCGACAGCTGATCGCCGGAAAGAATTCCTAGCAATGAGACCCCAGCTACGCTCCATTGGTGCAAAATATGGTCTCTTTCATCCTTGTCTATTCAAGATCACTATTAATAACAAGACCACCACTTATAATGAACCACTAAAACTAAAGAGCTTCCTCTATTCCTTCCGGAGTGACTGTATGGATACATCATCCGCATCTACTTCTGCTTAGTCTGTTTTGCTCTTTTCTTGCTCTTGCATATTTCACTCCTTCTGCACGGTTTACATACTATCTTTTGATTATGTTTTCCCATAGGCTCCAATGTTGTATGGCTCTTTTGTGTACTCTCTTAGGGCCAGATGTAGGTAATTCATATTTACCGACTCTTAAATACCGAATTTTACCGATTCGGTATTTAAGAGTCGGTAAATATGAAGGGGGGAGATGTAGGTATTACAGAATCTGTAAATACCGAATCTTTAAGATTCGGTATTTACCGATTCTGTAAATACCGAATTGGTATTGCCCATTGATTCCTATGGGCCTTGAAGCCCATAGGAATCAATGGGCAATACCGATTCTGTAATTACAGAATCGGTAAATACCGATTTCAGCAAGGGTGCAGGGGGTGTCACTTTGACACCCTCTAGCACCCCAAAGACGGGCATGTGAGCTATGTGGCACACAGACATGCCCTAAAGGCATGTCTGTCTGTCACATGGCTAGGGTGTGCATGCACACATGTGCATGCACACCTGGATTCGGTATTTTTCCACACAATTGGATTGTGTGGTAAAATACCGAATCTGTAAGGCCTGTGGCACTCCCAGGAGTGCCACCTACATTTGGATATACCGAATCGGTAAAAAATACAGATTCGGTATTTTACAGAATCGGTAAATTTACCGATTCTGTAAAAATATGCCCCTACATACCTATTCATACATACCGGTCGGTAACAGCCGAAAATACCGATTTTCGGCTGTTACCGACCGACCTACATCTGGCCCTTAGTTCCTTATATCTCGATTTTATACTTTTCATTTCTTCTTCCTTTTTTATTCTTGTTTACTTGATGTTCATTATTGTTGACTTAAGGTTATGTCCACATGCATTTATTGCTTTTGATTGTTAGCTCACAGGCAATGCTTTATCTTGGTTACTATTTCTAATCTCTAGTTGTTAATGTTTTTCATATGTTCTTTTGTCTCCATTTTTATAGGTCATTGCCCTGGGTGTTTTTTCTCCCCTCATTTCATTCCTGGAGTCTGCCGAGTCGTCTCTCCTTCCCGCCTTCCCTTATGAGTTACGAACCCGTCATTGTCCTATGTGGCCTCCATCCTCCCTACCCGTACATGTCCTGGATGTTCTGTAAGTCATATTTCTCCTTTCATTTCTTTCTTCAATGTCTTTTTCTTTTCTTGCTTTTCTCTTCTTTTCGTCCCTTGGATCCTAGTCTTTTTTCGGCTTTTTCCACTTCTCTTATTTCTTCCTTGACGATTTCCTGTTCTCTCTCTTTTTCTCCTGTTTTCTTCATTCTCTTGTGTCTTCCATCATTTGCTCTTTCATTTGCTTTAATTGTTATTAAATACAGTTTCTTTTCCATCGGTTACTATATTGAATGCTATTTTTCGATTTTTCTTAATTTTTTCTGCATACAAAAATGTTGTATTATGTATTTTTCATGTATACCCTCTTTAAGAGTTTTTCGCCATTTATTCTTAATATATTGTATTGATTGTTATGCATTCATTTTTAATTCTCTCATATTGTTGCTTTGCCTTAACCAGCTTAGTATGTACTTTCTGTGTCTTGTTGAATGCCTTTAAAAATTGTTTCCTGTAACGTTAGAGGTTTGCACTCCCCCATAAAGAGGCAGAGAGTCTTAACACACATGGCCAAGCTTAAAACAGATATTGCTTGTCTACAAGAATCACACCTCTCATCCGAAGAATCTGTCAAACTCAAAACAGGTTGGGTTGGGGAGGTCTTCTTTTCTCCAGGTGACGGAAAGCGTAATGGAGTTCTCATTTTATTTCATAAATCCCTCGCAGTCAAGATAGTCTCTAACTCAGCAGATCAGCTTGGTAGATGGGTTTTAGGTAAATTTGTTGTGGATAACACTCCAGTTTCCCTTCTAAACATTTACGCTCCAACTACAGGGGACGCCTCTTTTTGGTCTTCTTTATCTCCTCACATTACCCAACATTATGAGGACAATTTCATTCTGGCGGGAGATTGTAATGAAGTTTTTGATCCCTTTCTAGATAGGCACTCTACCAGCACATACACTCCCCATAAGTCATATACATCTTTCAAACAACTCATTCATCAGTTTAAACTTATTGATGCTTGGAGATTATGTAATCCCACTCTAAGAGAGTACTCTTTTTTCTCTCCGCCTCACCAGACTCAATCTCGATTAGATTACTTTTTTATCTCACATCATCTTTCTCAATCTTTGTTTGTCTCTGACATTGGTTCTATTTTGATCTCGGATCACGCACCAGTTTCCATTCACCTTGATATTTTGCAGAAATCGTCCCTCACTAGGAAATGGCGCTTCAATAATTCCCTGCTTCTTGATTCTGATTTTGTTTCATCCTTCACTGCTTTTTTTCATGACTTTTTCTTACGAAATGAATCCACCGAGGTGCCCTTTCCTGTTGTGTGGGATGCTTTTAAGGCATCCGCTAGAGATTTTATTATTGGGTATGTCTCCCGTAAACGTAAGAAAGCAGAGCAAATCACTAATGACCTTTTCGCCAAGATTAAGAAATTGGAACATTCTTACTTTGCTTCTAAATCTAAAGAATGTTTACATGAGCTCATAGCTAATAAATTACAATTTAACAAGGATACTACAAATAATGCTTCCAATTATTTATTGCGCTCCAGTGCTAAATTTTACGGGGGTCAAAATAAGGCTGACAAACTATTGGCAAATATTTGAAAGCCAAGAAGAATAGGACTAATATAGATAATATTTATGGTCAAGATTATGTTTTGAGACATAAAGATGAAGATATCTTACAGGAATTTCTTCAATTTTACAAAACATTATATTCTTCTGAAGCAACTTCCACGACCCAGGATATATGTCAGTACTTTTCAGACATTGAGTCACCTTTCGCTACCCCTCCTGACCTCTCTCCATTAGAATCAGATATGACTCAGAAAGAACTTCTTGGTGCTTTGAAATCTCTCAAAAAAGATAAGGCCCCCGGTCCAGATGGTTTCACAGTAGAATTTTTTCTCCATTTCTCGGCATTACTTATCCCAAAACTACGTATACTTCTCTCCACTTTTCTAGATTCCGGTTCTTCCTCAGGTTCCTTTTCCGACGCTCTCATTTGTATTCTTCCCAAACCAGGCAAAGACCCACAGCACTGTAAAAACTATAGACCCATTTCCCTAGTAAATATAGATTACAAGATATTTTCTAAAACTTTGGCTCTCCGTTTAGAATTCTTTTTACCAGATTTATTGGGGAAAGAACAGTCTGGTTTCGTCAAGGGCAGACTGCTTTCGGATAACACTAGACTATTCTTCGATATTCTCTCTAAGACTTCACATTCTTCTCACTCTCTCGCTGCAATTGCCTTAGACGCAGAAAAGGCTTTTGATAGAGTCGAGTGGCCATATCTTTTCCAAACGTTGAAGTGGTTCGGCTTTGGCCCAAATATTTCTACCCTCATTTCTCTCTTATACTCACATCCCAGAGCCGCTATTGCGGCGAATGGTGGTATCTCTTCTTATTTCTCCCTTGGTAGAGGGGTTCGTCAGGGATGTCCTCTTTCGCCTTTCTTATTCAATTTCGCCTTAGAACCCTTCCTATTGCGCATTCGCCAAAACACTGCCATAAAGAGCTTTACGTTCCAGCAGTCCACAATTAAAATGGCGGCGTACGCTGATGACGTTCTATTGTTCTTGTCTGAGCCCACGACTTCGTTACCTGCCTTTTTGACTGAAGTCAACTCATTTGCCTCTGTCTCTGACTACAAATTAAATAAAGATAAGTGCGAGATTTTACCCTTGACTAAATTCACTTATAAATCGGATTTCACTACTTCGGGTTTCACATGGAATCCTAATTGTATCAAATATTTGGGTCTTCACTTTACTCCTACTCTTTCAGGTACGGTTTCACGTTGCATGGAAGATTCCTTAAAAAAAATTGATGGACCTTACCACAAAATGGCATTCTTTATATTTATCTTGGTGGGGTAGATTGGACACTATCAAAATGATGCTTTCCCCCTTGGTTTTATTCACAATTTCCAATATTCCGTTCTCTATCCCTTTATTTGATTTCAAGAAAATTAATTCCATCTTATCTTCGTTCCTATGGGGGCGCAAAAAGGCTCGCATGTCTATATCTAAATTAACGCGCCCGAAAGCAGAGGGTGGGGTAAACTTTCCGAATTTTTCTCTGTATCACAAATACTTTCTATTGAACCAAGCATCTAGATGGTTTAAAGATTCTTCCACATTCTCTCCCTTGTGGACATCGCTAGAATTAGCATATATTTCTCCCTTCTCTTTTCTGGAGTACCTCTCTTTCTCTCGTCCACCACAATCTATTTTCACTCCGATTCTCAAATACACTTCTAAAATTCTGCCATCCCCCTTAATTTCCTCCTTTTTTGAATAACCTATTTGGCTTAACTCATCGATTTTAATTAATAATAAACCATTTTTTTGGAAGTCTTGGAGAAGTTGTAGTCTCATATGGGTACATCAATTATTCCAGCAATCAAGCAGCCTTTCTCAGAGGACACGGCATCTTTTCATCTCCCTTCCTCTTTTCGTGCTAGGTATCTCAAATTAACACAAGCACTTCAATCAGCATATGAATCGCACATCACGATGCCTTCCACGTCACCTCAGGAGTCTCCTATCATATCTCAATTGCGCACTCTACTTATCAGAGGGATAGGGCGTCCAAGATTTATTCTTTGCTACACGCACCAACACGCACCAACATCACCACGTACAAAGACTAAAGTGGAAGAACCATGGGAAGTGGACATGGGTCTCTCATGGTGTACTGAGTTATGGGACAAGCTTTGGGTAAGGTTACGGAAATCCTCCAGGGCTGCAAATACTGTTCAGACTTTGTTTTTCATTTATAATCGACTCTTACTTTCCCCACTTACTCTTAGTAAAAGATACCCCGACCTGTCACATACATGTTGGACTTGCTCTGCACCTCATGCGGATTTGCTACACTTGCTTTTCAATTGTACTCCGGTACACACGTTTTGGGTTAAGGTGTGGTCTCAAATTAATAATATCTTTTCCACTACACACCCTTTTCATATATCCCATATTTTTCTAGGTAGTCTCTCCCCTATTTGGGATCACTGCACTTTCAGCATAAAAATAATTGACCTGCTTATTGCAGTAGCTTTTCAACAGATTACTAAGGCTTGGAAGGATCTCACTAAACTCTCGTATCAGGCTTGGTGGTACGCTGTATGTTACAACCATAGGCTAGACACAACGTTTGTTTATCCGCTCGCTTTGGCCCCAAAACGAAAACAGCTGTGGGATCCAGTCACCTCATTTTTTGATACATGTGCTCTCCGCTCTCTGCCTAGATCCCCCTTTCAACAGGAAGTCGCTAAACCTCCTGAGTTCCCTTCGTTGCTTTACTTACTTTCTATTAACAAACATTTTATCATCCTTTAGTTTATCATACATCAACAATTGTTGCATATTTTATTATTGCTGGTTCTGTCTGTAGTTTATTTCCTTTGGAATGCCTCTTTTATTTATTTTATTGTATACTTTCTCTTTGCATTGATATCTTTAATTTGTATAAGTGAATTATATGACTGTTAATAAAATATATCTGAACAAAAAAAAGACTTTCGGTGCTAATTCGTTAAGAACGAAAGAAAGAAAGAAAGAAAGAAAGAAAGAAAGAAAGAAAGAAAGAAACGTATGCCAGTGCAGTAAACAGATGATTAAATACTTTGAATTAAAAAAAAAGTTTTCAATGTCATCAACTATTTTACTGCATACAAATGTACCATTAAACTAACTTTGTCCGCACAAAAAAACAAAAATGCATCTTAGGGTTTGATTTCTACCTTTCAACTGCTGCCACATTAGCTTTAGAACCAACCACTAGATATCTCCATGCTCTGGAGCCCATGTACAAAGGTACTAACTCAGGGAGAGCTTTGAAACAGAGAAAGCCTTCCCTAGAGCATGGATATTGCCCCATTGAAGACTTAAGGCAACAATGGATCAGGTACTGTGGAGCAATCTGGTGGGGGCTGTTACACTGCTGGCAGCCCCCCAACACATGTTAAATCGTTGGTGGTGTCTCTGTCCTTCCTGGGACACCACAATGGCTGATATGCTCATTTCTATGCCAGTCTCAGCGTTATTGAGCGAACATGCTCAGCTATTTGGACAGATAGGGTTTGAAGGGCGATCCGTTGCCCCACTGCAGTGCCTATTTATTTTCGGCTTCCCACTTCTCAATGAGGCATTTTTCTTGTGCAGTGTAGAGTCCACCTCCCACTACTGTTCAATTGGGCACCCAGCATGTGCTTTACGTTGAGGGAGCCTGGGGAGCCCACTCCTTTCACTGCCTGGCCGTCTCCTTGCCTGGCTGACACTACGCGCGGGATCTGGCATGTTCCTTTTCTCCCAACCACGTGAATCCAGAGCTGGAACATCTGCAGGGTGTTCCCGGTTCCCGTTCAAACACAGATACAGAGTGAGAGAGCACCCAACTAGAATTTTGGTCCTGGGAGGTTAGGGTCGTTCGGAACAAAACTCAATGTGTTGCAACATTTCAAAGGGGTACCCAGAGAAGAAAGTGTCCAAGGGGAGGGGGACTTGTGCACACCCCCGCCCTAATAGAACTTATAAAAAGGTTACCTCAACCCCTTGGGGGCTTCTTTTTGAGAGGGGGGAAATAGTTGATTATGTTGCTTCCTCTTTGTTTTTGCTTGATTTTATTGTACATTGCACTCCCCATGCGCTTTTGTTCCCTTCTAATTTGTGTGTTTTCTTCAAATCCTACCCTTATAAATACCCTCTCCTCCAGACTACATGTAGATTATCAAGAAAACTACATTTTTGGGTGTTTGCACCAAAGTGCATCAGTTAGTACATGCAATTTAACCATTTGTGATAATAAAATAACACAATCCGCACAAATGACATATTCCTGACCAGACCTAAAAAAGCCACAATGTGCATTAAATAAACATTACATTGCTCTGTTTGGAAGAGATTATGTTTAATTCACTTCAGTATGGAGCATCGCACTAATATTTGCATAGACTACACAATTTCTGATGGCCTGCTCAGAGTAATCTCCAGTTACATTCTCTGTAATAGACAGAGCCCCACTGATTGATCCCTGCATAATGGTCAGGCTGTGTACCGATGTATTACACTTCACTCTCCATCTAAAACCTTTCGGATTTTATTGGAGTGCGGCAGCAGCCCCTGCACCCAGCCGTGAAGAATGAGCATGCCAAACTGAAAGACCAGAAATGCTAACAAAGAGTGGCAATGAAGAGTTAGAAGCCCAGTTGTTCCTGCTGAAGGAGGTGCAGGCGACAACTTTGAATGCCTCTGTGCAGGATCAATCAGTATGGATGCCTCAGAAAATGCAATCTGTGCACTCACACGAGCCAGGATTGTGCAAGACCGATTTCCTGTAAACAGAATCTGCATGGCGTTTCGTTTTGAAAAGCAGCAAGAGTATGATATGCACGTGCATGTTTTCCACCCTCTATGCTGCACTATGTCAACTTCTGCATTTGTGGCCTGCTGACTTTATGGTTTAAATCTGTTTTATTGTTTTAAAAAGCAAACGTCAACACAAACACACAAGCATCAGTGAAGACCTCGACCAGCCAGGGTCAGCCCTGCGTCAACTAAGCGACAGTTTGTAATAAGGTAAGCTTCTCCATTCCCTATATGTTGCATATCCTATGTATTTACAACAAGGGGTGGTGATGGACAGAGTCTCTGAGTTAAGCAGAATACTCTCACCCAGTCAAGAGATCAGGGCTAGATCCAACACCGTTTTTTAGCTCATTGCACCATCCCAGTTTCAGAACCTGGCTGTATGCAAATTAGTCTGTCCCTGGCCCAGTGCATCATGGGAACAGGGCAGACCAGACTACAAAAGCCAATTCTTACACTGGGAAGGAAACAAGCTTCCGGGGACCGGTTTCTGGCATTACAGCCGTCTTCGGCCCGGCTTGCTTGAATCCTGATGGTGCAATGAGCAAGGGACTCACATCTGAGTATACCCTTCCACGCTTAGGGTGGACAAAAATATTTACAACAAGGGGTGGTGATGGACAGAGTCTCTGAATTAAGCAGAATACTCTCACCCAGTCAAGAGATCAGGGCTAGATCCAACACCGTTTTTTAGCTCATTGCACCATCCCAGTTTCAGAACCTGGCTGTATGCAAATTAGTCTGTCCCTGGCCCAGTGCATCATGGGAACAGGGCAGACCAGACTACAAAAGCCAATTCTTACACTGGGAAGGAAACAAGCTTCCGGGGACCGGTTTCTGGCATTACAGCCGTCTTCGGCCCGGCTTGCTTGAATCCTGATGGTGCAATGAGCAAGGGACTCACATCTGAGTATACCCTTCCACGCTTAGGGTGGACAAAAATATTTACAACAAGGGGTGGTGATGGACAGAGTCTCTGAATTAAGCAGAATACTCTCACCCAGTCAAGAGATCAGGGCTAGATCCAACACCGTTTTTTAGCTCATTGCACCATCCCAGTTTCAGAACCTGGCTGTATGCAAATTAGTCTGTCCCTGGCCCAGTGCATCATGGGAACAGGGCAGACCAGACTACAAAAGCCAATTCTTACACTGGGAAGGAAACAAGCTTCCGGGGACCGGTTTCTGGCATTACAGCCGTCTTCGGCCCGGCTTGCTTGAATCCTGATGGTGCAATGAGCAAGGGACTCACATCTGAGTATACCCTTCCACGCTTAGGGTGGACAAAAATATTTACAACAAGGGGTGGTGATGGACAGAGTCTCTGAATTAAGCAGAATACTCTCACCCAGTCAAGAGATCAGGGCTAGATCCAACACCGTTTTTTAGCTCATTGCACCATCCCAGTTTCAGAACCTCCTATGTAACCACCCCGTATGAGTCGGGATGTTATCCTTAACCCAGTGAGAGAGTATCACCTGGACCGCGGCGCCCAAGGCTAAGCCAAGGTGTCACCCCCTGAGGGAATGTAAGGGGAAGGCCACAGGATTGGGGAGTCCCAGTATGACATAGGCCGGGAAGCGTGGTAGCACGTGCCCATGTGGGTGTCAATGTCAGCCAGGACTGTGTCCCAGTATCTTGTTAGTTTCGGCTTTGCCTGGAGAAGGTGCAGTACTGTACCCAGTGCTCAGCATCCCTGCCAGCAAAGCTTAGATAAAGCTGGGCTAACCTTGTGCAGCCTGGCCGGGGTGAGGTATCAGTATGTCACCACCTTGGTGGCCAACTTCACACTTGCGGTGCTGCATGCTGTGTGGTTTCCTCTATAATATTTGTTTCCCAGTCTTTACGTGTGAGTGAGTGCCATAGTTCCTGCTCTTACCGCTTCTGTCCAGGCGTTTTCTCCTCTGTCTAGGGGTGCGACAGAAAGGCATGCAGCTCAGTAATAATGCTGTTATCGCTATGTTTAATCAGGAGGCATTTTTTGTACAGTGTAATGGATAGCTGCGTGCACTTTTGATTATTGGGGTGTATTACCCAGAGGCGAATCTGGAGTTAGTGAAGGTGTTCCATTCCAGAAAGGCCATTGTCTGTTTTCAGCTGCTTGAAAGAGATGGGACCATCCACATCAAAGAAAAACCAAAGGTGGTGATGGACGGAGCGTGACAATACAAACACTCACCCCCAGTCAACTGATCTGGGTTTAATCACATCAAGAAAATGCTCCATGGGCAGCGTAGCGTAATGGCCGCAAGTTAGGGTCGCTCCGCTCGATACTTCTCCTGCCCGCAGATCCTCTACACTAATCCGATCCCTGAGTAGGGAATGGGCCGTCGGAAGCTCCACTGACTTCAAAAAGCTCAAACCTGAGCCTGAAGTACCTCCGCAGGCGAAGATAGAGACATTGCAGACTGCGGCCTTCGCCAGGACTGAAGCCAGGGCCTAGAGTAGTGGCCTAACCCGAGGGAGCGCCAACGGACAGCGTCCGGAGTCTAGCGCGGGCCCGGGGACCGGACCTACACCTCCGTGAGAGAAGAAGAGAGATTGCCGGTGACGGCGCCGCAGGCCGGCCATATCAAGTGACGATTGTAGCTCGCCACGGCTGCAGAGACAGATCTGGCCGTGACGCTGTGGAGATGTTGGGGCCATGCCTTGTGGTACCACGGCGCTGAGGGAGTAAGTGTCGCCAGTAATGGGAGCCTGAAGCGTGCCAAAGACCCCTGTGGGGATCCCAGTGACCCCAGGGCCACACCCTAGCCAGAGGAGACACCCTGCATCGCACGTTTGAGAGGGCAAAGGACGTACGTTCCTGCAAGGCCCAGACATCGGCGGATCCAGAGCCCGGATGTCAACTGGGGCTCCAAAATGAAGCAGAAATAGAGACATAACCCACTTGACAGGGGTGGGGTGCAAAGCCTTGGGTGCAACGCGAAGGAGGGGGACCGTGGCTTTGAGAGGCAACTGTGGTGGATCAGGGCTCTTCCCCCTCTGCATACCAGACTTTCTCGGCGGCGCATTGAGGGTAACCCTGCACCCATGTCATGGAGGCAATCACCGGGGTCAGGACACCCCTGGAACAGAGGATGGACACAATTTCCTCAGAAGTGATACTCTTTAGAGCGGACCTCACCAAAAATAGGGAAAAAGTCAAGCAGCTAGAAAATACCACGGCAAGTCTAGTGGGCGACACCACACAGCTGCAAACTCAATCCAAGAACTACAAACATTCAGGAAATTTGCAGAAATCAAACTGGAGGACACTGAGGGGTGCACTAGGCGCAACAACATACGCATTCTTGGGACGCCTGAAAAAGCAGAGGGGCAGGCCACAGATCTCTTCGTGGAGAACCTCATTACTGCCAACCGACAACCTAATGGACTATCGAAACTCTTCGTAATTGAGAGAGCCCACAGGGTCTCCGGGGGGCAACCAAGACCTGGGGCTCCCATATCCGATACTGGCCAGGCTACTAAATTACTGCGACAGGGATGTCATACTGCAAACCACCAGAGTGGCGCCACCGCTTCGGTACGATAACGCTGAAGTCACCTTCTTCCCGGATTTCACACAAGCTGTGCAGAAGCACAGGCGGTCTTTCCTTGTCATCAAGAAGAGACTCTGAGAAAAAGGGCTGAAATACGCAATGCTATTCCCGGCCCGACTCCGAGTGGAGGCTGAAGGAAGAATCAGGTTCTTTGATTTCCCAGAGGTAGCTGCTGAGTGGCTGGACGGGGGGAGAGGAGCTGAGGAACACAACTCCCGTTGAGGCAGAGGCTGTTAAACTCACACAACCGTAATCTTTACTGGCTCTGTGTGTCGCAGAATGCCCACTCCCAACTGAACTCTTCCTGCTTCGATGGGTAACACAGGTAGAATGCCTTTAGGGTGGACATGGACTTGATGGGCCATTGTTAATGGTTATGTAATGCCTATGCGGCCCGGCACTTCTCGGGGCATCTAATGGACCAGCACGTTGGGGGGAGGGGGAGGAACAGGACACCGGATTCCCCCCAATTTTCTACCTTTAGTTAAGTCGTTGGGCTACAGGCAAACTGCCTAGGGGATTCTATGGGCAGTTTTGAGCCCAGAGTGCAGGGGAGCAGGAAGAGGGGTAGTTGGGTTGGGATTTCTAAATTGTTATTTGTTTGTGTTGAATCGACAAAGTACCGCCGCTCCGATACAGAGGATTATTTGACATAAGCAGGTCCTGATGAGTACAAAATGGGACAAGAATATTAAATTGATGAGTTGGAACATTAATGGCTTGGTGGACAAAGTTAAAAGATGTGTGGTGTTGCAACATATTAGGCGACATGCTCCAGAGGTTATTCTGCTCCAAGAAACACATCTGGTGGGTAACACCTGCAAGGCTTTAAACTGATGGGGGAACAAGCTTGTGGCCCATTCAGGGTTTTACCACAGGGTCAAGGGGAGTGGGCGTAATGCTGAGAAATTCCTTTCCACTGACTGTGCATTCCACATGGTCGGATGACTGGGGTAGATATATAGGGATCACAGAACAATGGGAGGGGAACACGTTGACGCTCATGTCTCTATATGTGTCGCCCACCTTCAGAGATGCACATTTGAAGGCCTGGGATCCATACTGTTATCAACCCCGGACAATCTCCTAGTGGTGGGAGGGGACCTTAACTCAGTGGTTTCAGGCACACTAAACCGTCAGCCGCCCTGAGAGCTTGGCCCATCGAATCGTTGGCTACCGGACTTTATAGAGACCTTAGGCTTAACTGACGCCTTGAGAGCTTATCACCCTGACCGTATCCAACATACCTTTCTTTCAGGGTGCCCACCATATCTTATCCCAAATAGACTACCTGCTTGTTCCACCTCCCCATATCACGCATGTCCAAGAGATAAGACTAATGGCGCGAGGCATCTTTGATCAATACCGAATATGGGCCCAGCTAGTTATTGGTCAGCACAGGGTGGGTAGAGTTGCCCCAATTAACCCCTGGCATCTCCGCAACCCAGAGGTCCAGAAATCATTGCTCACGGCAATAGACCTCTACTTCCAAGAAAATGAAGGCTCAGTGCAATCCCCAAAGCATTCAAAGCAGTATTAACGGGACACACACTTTCCCAGAGAGCCAGGGTGCGAAAAGAGAAACTATAGGAGGAAGTCGAGGGATAAAATGAAATCTTCCGGCTGGAGGAAGAGCTAGGTGAGGAGATAACTGGAGAGAAACTCCATGTTCTGCAACTTAAAAGAGATGACTATAAAGCAATAGTGACCGATAGAGCCAGAGCATTGGGAAGGGAGAAACAGGGCAGAGTATGCGATCTTGGGGACAAGGCGGGGCAGCTGATTGCATGGCTTGATAAGAAGGAACTCGCAGGTAGGCTGATAGACAGGCCAGGCTAGTCGATCACCGACCGCCAAGAAGTTGCGAATACGTTCGCAGGCCTTTACAGTGATTCGTACTGCTTGAATACAGCATTCACCGAAAGTGATTCTCAACTGCTACTCAGAGACATAACCCTTCCATCCCTCTCCATCAACAAACTAAAACTGCTAGAACGGGACTTCTCCAATGACGAAATAGCTCATGCAATTAGAAGTCTCCAATCAGGTAAGGCCCTGGGTCCTAACGGTCTACCGATTGAGCTATACAAACTTAGACCGGACAAACTAGCCCCGTACATGTGTGCCATGTGTGAGGCGAGCAAGAAACTGGTGGCACTTCCACAAGACCAAAGGATTGCAACACTGATTACAATACATAAAGAGGGCAAGCCAAAGACTGAATGTGCCTCTTACAGGCCAATCTCCTTATTAAACGCAGAACCTAAGATATTAGCCAAGCTCCCAGCTAACCGACTTGTAAAAGTAATCAGCGGATTGGTGCACCCAGACCAATCGGGCTTCATGCCCCAGCGTAACACCGCCTTAAACTTGCACTGAGGGCCTAGAGGGATGGGGAGGGGGGCTACAATCCAGGAAGCGGCAACAATAGTTTTATTGGATGCCACAATGGCATTCAACACTGTCGAATGGCCGTACCTTTTTGCAGTCCTCACAAAAATGGGATTAGGACCTTACTTCATCCAATGGGTCAGACTACTTTACTCGGAACCCCTAGCCCAAGTTGTAGTCAACAACAAAAAGTCCGAAGTGTTCAAGTTGAGTCGAGGAACTCGCCAGGGCTGCCCACTGTCCCCCCTCCTGTTTGCCCTGGCATTGGAACCATTGGTGTCATAGATTCAAAGGGATCAAGTGATATGAGGACTGTGTTGGTCAGAAACCTGGGAAGACCGTATCTCAGTGTACGCCAATGACATTCTCCTGCTCTTGCTCTCCCCAAAAGCATCACTTTGGAATGTGTGCTAGTCGTTTTCGCAACCTTTCGCAGATACTCCGGTTATTCGATGAACTGGAATAAATCCATATTGTATGTCCTTAGTGGACGCCCACCTGCCCTCCCAAGGGGTTGTCCAGTAGAAACCACCACAGTGGGCTTTAAGTATCTAGGCATTTTCGTCACAGCAGACCCTAAACGCCGGTTGGACCAGAACCTGCTCCCACTCTGGCAAAGACTGAAGGGGGACACTGTAAGCTAAAAGGCACACCCGCTCTCATTGCTGGACAGGGCGTCACTCTTTAAAATGATGTCCCTGCCCCGCTTTCTATATGTGCTGCAAAATTCCCCTGACTTGGTTCCCGCAAGTTATAATAGGGAGATTGAGAGTCTGCAGAGAGACTTCTTGTGGAATGGGAAACCCCGTATAGCGCTAGCTAAACTCAACCTCAGCTGGTATGACGGAGGAATTGGCCTTCCAGACCTCAAAAAATACTATTGGGCAGCACACCTTGCTGCCATTAACCACGGTACCTACCGACGCGCAGACAATCCAGTCTAGGCCATAGGTGGCTGCTGCCGGGATGGAATTATAACAGAGCGTTGTACTCTAAACCACGGCGACTTCCCCTGACAGGGCCGACTGAGGACTCAGTTCAAATCTGGCACACCGCAAATAGAAGCCTAGGGTGGGAACAGAAACTCACACTGGCAACCCCCTACGGGATACTGAAACACTAGGCAACTTGTGGAAATCGAAGGGATTCGATAAATGGGATCTAATTGGTATCTCTAAAGTAGGGGGCCACTGGTTGAAGGGAGAAGTTAAAACATTTACCTCCTTACAACAAGAATACGACTTGGCCAACTAAGGACACTTCCGATACATGCAGGTCCGCCATGCAGTACAGACGCAACTGCCGAAGGATGTCACTCCTCCAGAATCCTCACCGCTTGAGGATAGACTGCTGGACGGCTACCCGCCAAAGAAAGCTATATCATTGACATATGAAAAACTGATCAACAACTCTATTGACACTCTACAGCACACAAGAGAAAAATGAGAAAGAGACGGTGTAGTTCTGGATGATGAGGACTGGCGAGAGGCAGTGGCCTCCCCACGAGAGGTAGCCATCTCAGCCAGGCTAAGGCTCGTCCAACTCAAAATTCTGCATAGAGTGTACATAACTGGGCCGTGTCTAGTATGAATTGGAAGTGCGGAGAAGGGGGATTGCAGGAGACAATGTGGCAAGGAGGGGACCTTCATGCATATACTATTGTAATGTGAAGAAATTCACCAGTACTGGCGCAAAATACACGAGGTCCTCAGTGAGGTACTCACACTTACTATTTTCCCGGAAGTAAAGAGATGCCTCCTGAATGTGTGGGGGCCCACAGACCTAAACAGTAAGAGCACTCTCTGGGTAACACTGGGCCTGATGATAGTGAAGAGAAACATCGCACATTGATGGGGAGCCACACACTTGCCCAAAATTGAGGCCTGGAAGGCGGACATGGACTGGTGCATGCTTAGGGAAAAGACAGTGTACATGGCATGGGGATGCCCCCAAAAATGGAATGTTTACCGAGGTAATGTCCGTACCGTCCCGAGCGTTCCCACACATGATGACCCTCCGTTGCCGTGAATGATGTAATAACTCACGAGTAAGGACTCAGGAACCGATCAAAGTTTAACTACAATGTAGCTTTCAATTTCCTACTCCATGTTGTACATTGTGTTGTTAATGTTTTATGTTCAATAAAAAGAACTATAAAAAAAAAAGAAAATGCTCCATGGACCTGCAGTCATATTATTTTATGTGGAAAATGGTGCAGCCAGGAGGTCAGGGCCAAAGTCCAGAATTTCCAGGATGGGCGTCAGTGGCAAGGGAAAGGACCTCAACCCCCTTCAGGCGGCCAGAGTGTCCTATACAGCCAAGGTGGCCTTAAAGACCGGCAAAGAATACAGACTCAATGACCTTTGTGTACAATGGAGTCAGGTCACCTTCCAGAGGTGATTCCCCTCGATTGCATGGTCCATAAGGCACCAGTGCTTTTCAGTTCTGGGTGGCTCCATTCGGAGTTCTCAACTCCAGTTGGTGCTACCCGATATGGCTGTTATTCCTGCAGGAATGATTCTCGAGGTCCTCGGTATGGACTTGTAGGATTGTCTTCTGCTCCCGTAGAAGTGAAATGTTTCAGCTCCTCACTTCTCACTGTTTTGTTGACCTCAAGTGTGGATACCACATGCTCTACTTCTTCCCAATGCAACCACAACAAAATGAGGAATGGAATGATTGAATTTATCTCAGCCACTGGGAATCGCTGGGAACTGCATCCCAATCCATCGTTTTTCACCTACTATGCCATATAACTGGGTCCAATCTGAGGGGACATAGTGTGCAACATAACAATGGATTGCCCAAGTAATTACCAGTAGCTGAGATTAATTCAAGTATTCCATCCATCACGTTTTTGTATACTACTTCTGCCAAATCGTGCTTGGTCTCCTTGGTGTCCTGGGAAATTCCTGGCTTCATTTATGGGATGTCTTTCCACAGGGAGGCAACAAGTGTTTTATAAACGATCTTATGAGCAGAGCGTCATCTTCACCTCTCTCCATGCCAGGCTGTGGGCCTTCATCAGTCGCAAGGTCCTTTTTAAAAAAAAAAAAAAATTTTTATTGAAAATTCATTGGTACAAAACAGATACAGCTTAATAAGGAAAGTTCCATTATTGCATAATAATTTTCCCCTCCCTCCAGTTTTTAAAGGGGTCCCATATCTTATTTCCAAAATCACGCTTTTTCTTACCCTTATAAAAATATAGAGTAGATTCGATATTGTGAATGCCAAGAAGCCTGGTCAGCCACATTTGGAAGGTTGGGGCATCAGGGTCCTTCCAGGCGGCTGAGAGTAGGATACGTAAAACGGCAACTGCTAGAAAGATAAAAGCCTCTGTTTCTTTATTCAGACGGGCCGTTTTACTATCACTCCCAAGGATCATTATTGTCGGGGATAGGCAGATCTTTAAACCAAGCAGCCCCTCTAAAAATTTCTCTATCTCAGTTTTAATCAAACTAAGCTGCTCACAGTGAAAGAACATATGTAATAGGTTTCCTGGACCTTTCTGGCATCTAGGGCACTTACTGTCGATCCTCATGCCCCAATCATGTAGTTTAGATGGTGTGTAGTACAGGTTAAAAAGTGTTTTAAAATGCTGAACCTTCAGATTTGAGGATCGAAGTACCTGCTTATCCAAACTCAGGGCCTTATCGAGGTCAGTATCCGGATCTTGAAGTCTAACTGCCCAGGCAGCCTCATGTTTCTCAAGATCATCAGGGGATTTTTCAATAAGGGCTTGATATATATTACTAATCCTATCTCCTCCTCTTAGCAGATACCCCAACATGGGGCAATATGACTCAGGCAAGATATCAGAAATAACCGATTTGAGTGTTTGTGAAACTTGAAAGTACTTAAAGATTTGGTCGTTGGGGAGACCATACTTCTCTTGCAACCATTTAAAACTGGCTGGGCTTCCATTCAACATCACATCGCCCACAGTCCTAATACCCAGCTGCTCCCAGCACTTACAAGCCCCATCCACACTCAAATTTGGTGTATCCCCTGAGTTCCACAGTGGGGTATATAGATTTATCTTAGGGATATGACACAGTTTCTGCAGATTTTTCCACAAATCCCAGGCACTCAATGCCGCCTTATACCGGGATTTTAAAAAAAATCTGCGACTGGTTTTTCTCAACAATACCCCCACGGCCTCTTTTCCCATCAGCAATTCATAAATTGATGGCAAGACATATAGATGTGAGGTAGGATCATATGTATATCTCCCTCTGGATACTGGCTCAAATAATATAGACATCTGGGTTAGCAAACCAGCCCAATGGTAGAATCTGATATTTGGAATTACCAAACCTCCACGTTCCTGAGGGAGCGTCATAAATTTTAGTGCCCTCCTGGTTTTACCATACTGCCATAAAAAACTGTTAAAGATAGACTCGATCTTTTTTAACATCCCTTCCTCAATTAAATAAGGTATACATCTAAACAGATAGAGGAGTTTAGGTAGCATGGTCATCTTTAACACGTTGGCTCTCCCAATGAGTGTTAGGTGCAATGAGTCCATCCGCTTTAAGTCCGATTCGATTTTTTTATGAAGCGGGAGGTAATTATCTTGTATAATAGAACCTGTTTCAGCATTAATTACCACCCCAAGATAGGTGGCAGAATTAACATATCTTTGATAGATTTTAACAATCTCCTTAGAACAGATCACCTGGGTCTTTGACTCATTCAGGCGATACCCCGAGTGCATACCAAACTCGCTAGCGATCTCTACCAGTATCTGCATAGCCTCAGCTGGCTTTGGTGTAATTACTGCCAGGTCATCGGCATATGCCAATATTTTGCTAGTAAATCCATTAGTTACTTCCGGCTGTATTCCCCCATTCTCGAGAATCTGCCTAACCAGCGGGCCGATATACAGAGCAAACAGGATAGGTGAGCAGGGACAGCCCTGACGGGTGCCCCTGCTTATCCCAATCCTGTCCGAACTCTGGCCCATCAGCTGTATTCGGGCCATTGGGTCGCAATACATGGCTTTAATGGCCATCCTGATTTTTGGGCCAAACCCTCTCTCCGTCAATACATTCCAAAGGTAAAGCCACCTGACGCGATCAAACGCTTTTTCTGCGTCGAGGAGGATCATGGCGATTCCTCTCCCCCCAGCAGCATAGGCCTCAAACAGCGAGATTGCTCTCCTAACATGGTCCGCCGTTCCTCAACCAGGGATAAACCCATGCTGCCAGGGGGAGACGAGCCCACCAATAACCCTCCCCAACCGCATGGCCAGGATCTTGGCATACAGCTTATTATCAGAATTAATCAAAGATATAGGCCTATATGACCCTGGATTTTCCCTCGGCTTTCCTTTTTTATGGAAGACTATGATGTTGGTATCTTTCCATGTTTCCGGGATCTTACCCGTACCTATGATGCCATTAAATAGATCCACCAGTATTGGACCCAGCTCTCCTGAGAGGCATTTATAACAACTCGAGAGGGATGCCGTCTGGCCCAGCAGCCAGGTCAGAAAGTGCCTCGCGGATCTCATCCCCCGTTATATCCAGCTCCAATTTCTCTCTCTCTACTGGTCCTAATTTAGGCCCATTATCCGGATACCTACCGGTTGTGCGTGTCCCACCCATTTCC
The DNA here is from genome assembly GCF_964261635.1 of Lissotriton helveticus. Classification (NCBI taxonomy): domain Eukaryota; kingdom Metazoa; phylum Chordata; class Amphibia; order Caudata; family Salamandridae; genus Lissotriton; species Lissotriton helveticus. The sequence continues at coordinate 396,454,610 of NC_136057.1, forward strand.
TCCTTATACAAGGTTTCATAGAACTTCGCAAAGACTGAGAGGATGCCATGGGGTTCCACCACATCACGTCCATTCTCGCGAATGCTTGTTATTATATTCTTAGTATAATCTTGCCTGATCCTTAGCGCTAATTCCTTGTCAGCCTGCTCCCCAGTTTCGTACAACTTCCCCTTATATGTCCAATATTCTGCTGCCGCCTTTTCTGCAAAATGTTTTTGTAATTCTGCTTTAATTAGGCAGATGTTGGTTTGGCTCTCTCTACCTTCCCTTCCTTGGGTTATATCTTGGCAGTGTTGTTCTTCTGCCTTACCTAGATCTCCCAAGAGCTTGACCCTGATGGCTTGTTCTTTTTTCCTGGACTGAGCAGAGTAACTGATAACCTCACCCCTTAATACCGCTTTAAATGAATCCCACACACAATTCCTTGATGCGCTATACCGATTGGCATCAAAGAATTCGCGAGCCCATTTTTGCATATCCTCTACAAACTGTACATCAGCCAGAAGCTTTCGATTGAATGTCCAAGCCCTACAATTCCTAACTAGCCCCATACCTTTGTATATGATTGCCAACGGGTTATGATCCGAGAGGACATTGGGAAGTTTCCTGATACTGATCTTACTAATTTCTGTAGATGATATTAAGAAATAATCCAATTTGCTATACCTCTGGTGGGGACAAGAGAAGTATGTATAGCCTGGATCTCTAGGCTCCTTTGCCCCCCAGACATCTATTAAACCGTGCGACAGCATCATAGAACGGAGAGCCATGAATACCCTTGGTTTTCTGCCAGCATATGAGCTTCCCTCAAAAAGATCCGTAGAGATATTAAAATCACCACAAACCAGTATGGGAATTGGCCATGATGACAGTTCCTCTTCCAAAGTTTCAAAAACCTCTGGGTCGTCCTGATTTGAGCCATATATGCCACAGATAGTAAGACCACCCTCCAATTCCACCAGAGCCCATCTACCAAGTGCGTCAGATTTAGCCCGCTTTGCCTCACCCAGAAAAGATTCCCCCAGAATCACTACCCCCCTTACTGTTGACGTTTGGGTAGAACATGCCAGAATATTGAACCCTCAAACCCTCAGCAGCTGCCTCTTCGCACATGGTAGATGGGTTTCCTGGAGGCACAAAATATCTACAGACTCAGTCTTGACAAACTGTGCCAATTTTGATCTCTTCCTCCAATCGTTTAACCCCCCTATATTTATTGAATATACATTAAGACTTGCCATGCTTATTGCTAGAGAAAAGCCTTACTTTCAGCTGAACATCATAATCATAAAAAAAACCTTTTCCAAAACAAGTTTGCCATTTCCCAAAAGTACCAAAGCTGTAAAAAACATTGTACCACAAAGTTTCATTTTTCTCTGCTTTTTTACGCCCCTTACCCTTCCCACCAGTGCCCCCCCTGCTGAACCCTCTCTCTTCCAACTCCCACCCTTCTTATCCCCCCTCCCACTGGAAGCACTCAGACCTTGGTCTGAGCTAATGATGGTTGTGTGCAGCAGCGTGGAACATAGGTGCAGCTATTTCTTAAACCCCAACAATCATATGAACCGTATCTTACCATATCTTACCTCCCCCAGCCTGTCCCCCCTAAGAAATGAAACAAAAACCCACTGTTGAACCAATCAGTTCAGATAGATAGATAGTGCACCACACATCGAAAATAATCTACATTTTAGACTCCTTGGTGGACTTAATACTCCACCAGTCAGACTATTGAATCACAGAGAGTCCAGGAACTCCTTTGCCTTAACTTCCGACGAAAAGTATATGGTCTTCCCAACTTTCAGTATCTTGAGCTGCGCTGGATTCACTAAATAAGCCTGAGTGTGCTTGTCCTGAAAGGGCTTAATCAGCTGGCGGAGTCTCCAGCGCCTCTCCACTGTCGCGTGGCAGAAGTCTGGCCTCACGAAGAAAGAAACCCCCTCACTAGATCTTTTAGCATCTGGGCAAGCCTTTTCAGAAATGATCTGCCGGAGAACAAAGTTACCAAAAAATATTAACACTGCCCTAGGTTTATCATCGCTTCCAGCTCCCCGGCGAGCTCTAAATGGAGTACGATGAATTCTCTGCATTTCCGCAGCCCAGTTCCACTCAGATAGTTCCGGGAATGCTTTTTTGAACAGGTTGATCATGAAGCCCCTAATATCTGTGCCCTCTGCCCCTTCCGGAACTCCTAAGACTCGGAGGTTATTGCGCCTCAAACGGTTCTCCATATCTTCCAGTTTCCACTGGATGTCGACAACCTGAGCACACTGGGAATCTACCTTAGAAGATGCTGCTGCGGCTTCTGCTTCGGTTGCCACAATCCATTCCTCTAAATTGGTGACTCTGTCCCCCACATTGCTGCATGCCTTAGAGAGTTTTCTAACAGCCCCCTGCATCTTACGCATTGCTGCCTGTGACTTCCGGGTGTCCTGCCTAGCTTCTTCTCTATGCGTAAGGATGGTCTGATATATGACATCCAACAATGGAGGGTACGATGATGGGGCCTCGGTATTAGGGTTTCCCTGTAGGGGCGTAGCTGAAGAGTGATCCCAGGTCAAATCCCGCAACTGATGCGCACGGGCCCCTCCGTGACCACCAGGTCTTTTGGCCGTGCTGGGGGGGTCCCGTTCTAAATCGCTGTCACTATCAGAATCCAGATTGCTCCCTTCCTGGGAGCTCCTCTCCTCGTCGGATCATTCCGCATCCTCTGTCACCGAGAAGAAGCACTCACTGCTATCCTTCTCTCTCTCTTGCTCCTTACCCCTTTCATCCGTGAGGGTGAGCTGAGCTAGTGGGCAAAGTGGCGTGATTTCATTCTCCTTCCCTTTATCCCTGCCCCCTTCAGTAACCAAGCATTGTCCCGCGGCCTCCTCCAGCTGTTCATTCAGCAGGTGAACAGGAGATGACAAAGTTTCCGTTATCCCCCCGTTATCTACTGCAGCCCCATCAAATTGATTATCAGTACCTATACCTGTAATCACCAGGGTCCCTGAGGCTGTCTCTTGCCCCCTTGCCTCAGCCTGCTCCTCTGCCCGCGTAGCAGTTGACAATGATGCATCTTCCTGCCCCTCTACCTCATCCAGCGGGAGGCTAGGTGCAGGCCCTCCAATCTCCTTGGGGTTCTGTGCCATTGGCTCCTGAACTATCGGTTGAGGTGTCTCAGCAACCGCGTTCTTCTGACTCCTCAGCATATGCATTTTCCCTCATGCTGATGACATGCCAAGTACTTGGTTGTTGAGGGAGGATACGTGAAATATTTCCCAGGGCAGCTCCACTCACGATTATGTGGCATAGCCCTTAGTCCAGCTCTTCTTGGTTGTGCGTATGGAATATGTATCCAGGGAAGGGGTAGGAGATAGGGTGTAGGCATTTTTGCCTTCCTCAGTGTGGTTGCAGACTCTCCTCTTGGCTCCCAGCTGCCCCTCATCTGCTAGTTCTCATGGCCCTCTTCAGTACAGGACAATGTTTCCGCCCAGCAGGCAATCAGGTGCTGCACCTGTAGGCAGATCTAGTGTAGAGCCACCAGTGTGCAACCCATTAAGATGCTACGCCTGCCAGGCAGTCCCATGTGACTCAGATCCTCAGTGGGGGGCCAGTGAGTTCTAAGCTTACATTTTGCTCAAGAACTCTGCCATTTTGGGCCCACGATCTTCAGGTTGGCAGGCACAGTCACTATAAGAGGAGTGTCTGGACAGGAGCCAATTTGCCATCCCTGATTTTGCTGCTTCTGGCAAGGTCCACCCAGGTCTCAGGTCTGTGGCGAGGGCCCTGCTGGATATGCCAGTCATCCACAGATCCTGGTGGGCTGCCTCACCGCACAGCAGCAGCATCTTAGCCAGCGCAGGTCCCAGGCTGTTTATGGTCTTCTCTGGTGGAATTGCAACACAAAAAGATGATGGACAGAATGTTGAACATTGTCAAACATTCACCCCCAGTCACAGATCTGGGTTTAAGCCATCATTATTTTGCTCACCACACCACCCCAGTTCAGACATAGACATATGCAAATCAGTCTTGACCCTGTGCCTCATGGGAGCAGTCCAGACCGAACTGCCAAGCCATGTCATCCTGGACTGGAATCAAGCATCCTAGGACCAGTTTCGGGCTTTCAGCCCTCATCAGCCAAGATAGCTTGACTCCAATGGCGTAGTGAGCACGGGACCCACGTCTGGGCATACCTTTCCCACTTAGGGTAAAATTGCAACACAAAAAGATGATGGACGGATTGTTGAACATTGTCAAACATTCACCCCCAGTCACAGGTCTGGGTTTAATCCATCGTTATTTTGCTCACCACGCCACCCCAGTTCAGACATAGCCATATGCAAATCAGTCTTGACCCTATGCCTCATGGGAACAGTCCAGACCGAACTGCCAGGCCATGTCTTCCTTGGACCAGAATCTAGCATCCTAGGACCGATTTCGGGCTTTCAGCCCTCATCAGCCAGGATAACTTGACTCCAGTGGCGTAGTGAGCACGGGACCCATGTCTGGGCATACCATTCCCATTTAGGGTGAAATTGCAACATAAAAAGATGACGGACGGAATGTTGAATATTGTCAAACATTCACCCCAAGTCACAGATCTGGGTTTAATCCATCTTTATTTTGCTCACCACGCCACCCCAGTTCAGACATAGCCATACGCAAATCAGTCTATGTGGTGAAGGCAGCAGTCAGAGGGTTCCCCCTCTGTAGTACTGCTAGCTGTAAGTCAGGAGAGAGGCTTCGGTACCACAGTTGTCATCCACTGCTTAAGATCACAGAGGGTGGCCAGAGAAGTTGAGACAAGCGGCCTACACAGCTGCCATCTTGATCACACCCCCTGCTTACCTACACTCAAAAGCAAATGCTCAGGATCGAATATATTATTTTGTGTGTCTTTTTATACACTGTACTTTGTTTGGTAGTGAATCAGGGAGCAAAATGCAGCCCCTTCATCCCTCCACCTTCGGGGGAAGTAACAGAAGGATATTGGACCAGGACCTTCCGATCACTAAGTGGACTCTAGCTCCCCATTATGTGCCTTACATCATCTCTGAAGTAACTAAAACGAGACACATAGTACACAGTGGCGGCTGTTGATCTTTGAATGTGGCGAGAAGTAGTACTTGCCTGAATTCCTTTGAGTGAGTGAAGTGAGACTCACATCTTCAAGGACGGGTTCGGAGAGGGGTTCTCCACCCTAGAATATGTCAAAACAAAATGGTGTCAAATTGTGCATTTAACATCACAGCTTTCACATAACCTTTCTAAAACGTCAGATGGCACGTATGAAACAATCTAGTGCTTTTATGATGCTCCAATGAAGTACAATGCACACCACGAATTAGACCCATTTTTTCAAAGTTTGCCATGCCCTCCCCCACATGTTAAGCGTTACCTCCAGTGTTCCATTCCCAGCATTTTGTGAAGGGTACCGCCAGATTCAATTTGTGCACTCGTATGCCAAGAATTACATACAATGTGGCAGTACCATGATTTTGACATCGATGTTGCCTTATACCATGAGTGACCCATGTGTTAAAAATTAACTAGCAGTATGTCCGGACTAGCATTATCTGATGGTCTGTCAATCTCAGCTGCAAATGCCAGAGTTACCTTCCTTGACCCCAAAAAGTACATCAGTATGCCATTTTCACAATTTTGCCATAGTTCCACCATAAGCCAATAATTAACATAAGTATGAAATGTTCTGCAAAATACTTCCTAGCCTAACATGCACATACGCTCCCCTCACTCACTCTTTCTGACTCACTCACATTCCCTCATTCTTACTCATCCTCACTAACTCGCTGTAGGTCCTCTTACTCATTCCAACTCAGCCCCATGCATACTCCCTCACTCACATACTCACCTCCACTCACTCTCACTCACTGATTCTCACTCACTCGCACACATACCCTCACACTCCCTCTTTCACATTCACTGATTTTCATGTATTCCCGCTCCCTCCCTCCCTCACATTCCCACTCACCAAGTCTTCCTCAATTAACTCCCTCACTCATATTCACACTCACTCCCACTCACTCACTCTTTCACACTCTAACAGATTCTCATTCACTCATAGGCATACACACTAGCACACTCATTACCTCCTCGTCCTGTCTTCCTCGCCACAGTAATTACATGTGAGCCTCCGGCTCCACACAGAACTCCAAGTCTAAAATTTAGCGCTCTAGTCTCCCCTCCCTCCTCCAAGATGGCCCCCAGTGGCTCCAGCCAATCCCATAAAGGGATACATAGACAGCAACACGACCTGTTCTTTTTTTCTGCCCTTCTCCGAGTGCTGGGTCGCCTGCTGGTCAGGTGAGCGTGGCGTGGGTCTTGCTCTAGCAGCCCTTTTTTGCCTTGGTATTTAGTTGGGGGGAAGTTAGTGCTATGTTTTAATTGTTTGTTTCCCCCTTTCTTTTACCCGGCACCGTGTCCTGCTGAGCGGACTTAGGTGCTTGTTGCAGCGGGTTCGGTTTGTGTTCCCGCTTCCTGTGACCGCACCTCGGTTTTCCTGCCTAGCGGGGGGGCGAGTATTGGTGCGTGTTTACTTTTTCCGGCCGCGCGTCCTTCTTGTAGGTCTCCGCGCGGTCGGTTGATTTGCCTCCTGGCCGGCGCTTCATAGAGTGCCTTGTTTTCGGGTGGGGCGTTTTTTTCCTGCACGCGTGTTGAAGACGCGATGACAGGCTTTTCGTTTCTCTGCCCTTCCCGTCCGCGAGCCCGCCTGCTGCGGTTCTTAGCGGTCGGGTGTCTGTTTTTCCTCTCACCTGGGGTCTTGATCTGGGTTCCATGGCGTGTTCCTCCTCTGGGCTCCGTGGTTGTCGGGGACCTCTTTAGGGTTGGCTCGCGTTTTTTCCCGGATTTTGTGCTTCCTGTGGGGGCGTGTCAGGGGTGTGTCCTGTGGTTACTTGGCTGCCTGCTGCCTATTTATTGGTTTCAGGTGTGTTTTTTATCATATGCTGTTGCATTTTGTTTATGGCTGGCATGATGGAAGGTGGTTCTTCCGATGTTTCTGTTCCTGATTCTTTTGAAGTTTCTGGTTCAGGGATTTCCATTCCTTCGATGGCTTTGTTGCAGAAGATGATAGATTCTGCGGTTGCTGCTGCCTTGCATGACAGGGCTCCTGTTCCTCCTGATAAGAGGGCTCGTGTTGATGACGCTCCTGCTGTTGATTCTGACGCTGAGGAGGAGGTTAATGTCAAGGGTCGTTTTGTGCAAGGGGCCGACCTTAAAGAGGTCCTTTGTCACATACGCAGGAACTTGGTTTTCCCGGAGTCTGTTGTTCCTGTGGAGGATGACTTATTTTCACAGTATCAGCGTCCTGAGCCTGATTCTTTACCCCTTCATTCTTCCGTATTGAAGGTGTTGGAAACTGAGTGGAAAGATATGGATAAGGGTTCATTTCCTCATTTCCTGTATAAGCAGTATCCTCTGCAGGACTTCTCGGTCAAGTTTCCTTCCTCTGTCAAGGTGGATTCGTTGATGGCCAGTATGTCGTCCCATGGGTCTGTGGTATCTGTGGATTCTTCTCCTTCTGACCCTGTTGATCGGAAGGTTGATGGGGCTGTGAAACGCTCTTTTGCGGCTGCCAACTTTTCCATTCGGGCGGCTGCCTACTCTTCTTACACAATCCAATCCTTGCTTAAGGATTTTCAGTCTCTGTCGGAATTGTTGGACCAGGGTGAGGATGTCTCCTCTACCCTGGCGATGATGGAGCAGCAGGTTCGCCTCCTTTCGGATGTGTCTTTTGATTCTTTGGGGGCGGCTGCTTCTGCGGCTGGGTCATCTGTGGCTGCCCGGCGTCAATTATGGCTTCGTTAATGGAAGGCGGATGCTGCGCAGAAGAATCTCCTGATGAAAATTCCTTTTTCGGGGGTTAAGCTTTTTGGTGCGCCTTTGGGTGAGATGATGAAGAAGACAGCGGAGGACCGTAAGCTGCTTGCTCCTGAGTGGCCTGGTCGCTTCCGTTCCTTTGGTTCTCAGAGGGCTTTTGGTCCTTCCAGGAAGGGTCGTGCTGGTCAGCCCTTTCGTGGGAGGAGGCGTGGCCGGGGTGCTCCTTCCTTTGATAAATCCCGGTTCTCCGGTCCTTCTTCCTCCTCCACTCCCGCTTCCAAGTCCTGACTGGATCGCTCCTGGTGTAGCGCCGGTTGGGGGTCGCCTCACTTGCTTCATGGATTCTTGGCACGAGACTGTGTCCGATCAATGGGTGCTGCAAGTGGTGTCGGAAGGTGTTCGTCTTGGATTTTCCCAGACTCCCCCAGACTCTTTCAGGTCCACTCCTTGTCCCAGAGACGCTTTGAAACGCATGGCTCTTTTGGAGGGTGTCGAGTCCCTTATTCAAAAGGGGGTTGTGGTTCCTGTGCCCGCGGATCAGGTGGGGTTGGGGGTCTATTCCATCCTTTTTCTGGTGACGAAGCGCACGGGGGATCTGCGACCTGTGATGGATCTGCAATGGGTGAATACGTTTGTGCCTCACCAGTCCTTCAAGATGGTCTCCCTTCCGGTGATCCTTCCTCTGATATCTCGGGGGGATTTTCTGGCCTCCATAGACTTAAAGGATGCTTATCTGCATGTGCCCGTTCACCCGGATTCTCAGAGGTTTCTCCGTTTCTGCATCCTGGGTCGTCATTATCAGTTCCAGGTATTACCTTTTGGCCTCTGCTCTTCGCCCAGAATTTTTACTAAGGTTCTGGCTCCTCTTATTGGACATTTACATGGGGAGGGCATTTGTGTTTTTCCTTATCTGGACGACATTTTGATTTCTGCTTCTTCTCTTTCTAAGGCGGAGTTGCATGTCCGGAGAGTATGCCATGTCCTGGAGCATCACGGTTTCCTTGTGAATGTGCCGAAGTCCTCCCTGGTTCCTGCGCAAGAATTGACTTTTATTGAGGCTCTGTTCAAGACTCATTTGGGAATGGTGTTCCTGCCCCCTCCCCGGATTCTGTCCCTGATGTCTGCAGTACGTTCCCTGTTATTGGGGCTCTCTCATCCAGCGAGCCTGTGGTTGAGGGTCCAGGGTCTGATGTCGACGTCTTTGATGACGGTGCCGTGGGCTCGCCTCCACATGTACCCGGTGGTGTCCCACATTTTATCGCATTGGGACCCCTGTTCCCTCGATATGAGTGTTTTGGTTCCTATGTCGGGGGAGGTTCGGGTGGCCCTGAGTTGGTGGCTGGTCGAGGATCATCTCTCCAAGGGCCGCCCCTTTCTGGATGTTCCCACCCACGTGGTCACTACCGATGCCAGCCTACTGGGGTGGGGTGCTACCCTGGGGGATTCGTCGACTCAGGGGGTTTGGCCTCAGTCGGTGTTGTCATGTTCCTCCAACTACAAGGAGCTGAAGGCCGTCTTTCTGGGTCTGTTGGATTTCTCGGATCTTGTTCAGGGTCACCATGTTCAGATCCGGACGGACAATCAGGTGGTGATGTCGTATGTGAACCGTCAAGGGCGGTGCAGGGTTCGCTCTCTCAGTTGCCTCGCCCGGCGGATTTGTTCTTGGGCGGAGGAGCATCTAGCGTCCCTGTCTGCCATTTACCTGCCTGGGGCGGAGAACGCGGTGGCGGATTGTCTGAGTCGGGTGTTTCCTTCCATGGGGTCCTTGTCCCTCAAGCGTTGGATGTTCAGGAAGTTGAGGGTGATGTTTGGCTGTCCGATTGTGGACCGGTTTGCCTCCCAGGACAATGCCCAGGTCCGTTGTTTTTGCACGATTATGCCTTGCCAGGATGCCTGGAGGGTGGACGCCCTTTCGTTCCTTTGGCCGGAGGGTCTGTTGTATGCATTTCCCCCTGTTCCACTGCTTCCGGCTGTGTTGCAGAAGATCAAGCGGGACGGGTCGTTGGTGCTTCTGATTGCTCCTTGTTGGAAGCGTCGCCCTTGGTATCCGCTGCTGTTGGAGTTGGCTGTGTCTCCGGGGTGGGCCTTGCCTTTCGTGCCTTATCCTCTGATGGGTCCTCTTCTTCCTCTGCCTGTGTTCCGTTCCCTGGGTCTGCGGGCCTGGCTCTTGAGAGGGATTCTCTGATACGTGAGGGTTGTTCTGTGACTGTGGCTGGGGTCATTCAACAGTCCCGGCGGCCTTCTACACTTAAGTCCTACGCCAAGCACTGGGATAATTTTGCTTCTTGGTGTGTTGGTCGTGGGCTTTCGTTGGATTCTTTGGATCCTGCTCGCATTCTGGATTTTCTGAATGATGGGTTTGTGTTGGGCTTGGCCATTTCGACTCTTCGGGCTCAATGGGCCGCCATTCGGGCATTTCATGTCCTGCCTTTGGTTTCTATTTCTCCGTTGGTTGCTAGACTTTTTAAGTCTCTTTCTTTCCTACGCCCCCGTCCTATCATGTGTCCTCCTCCTTGGGACCTTCCTTTGGTTTTGCGTTCCTTGCAGTTGGCTCCTTTCGAGCCCTTGGAGTCGGTGGACTTGAGGTTTTTGACGCTCAAGGTGGTGTTTCTGGTGGCGATTGCTTCTGCCAGGCGTATGGGTGAATTGGGTGCTTTCCTTCGTTCTGCCCCATTTTTGTTGGTTTTGTCGGACCGTGTGGTCTTGCGCCCTCATCCTACGTTTGTTCCTAAGGTGGATTCTTATTTTCACCGATCTGCTGAGGTGGTCCTTCCTGTTCTTTGCCCTGATCCTTCCTCGGCTGAGGAGTCTCTTTTGCACCTCTTGGATGTTCGTCGTGCCTTGCTGATTTATTTGTCTCGCACTTCTTCTTTTTGTAAAGTGGACAACTTGTTTGTGAATTATGGTTTGTCACGTCAGGGCCTGAAACCCTCCCTTTCCATGATCAGTCGTTGGATTAAGGAGGCCATTTTGTTGGCGTATGCTTCGGTTTCTGAGGTTCCCTCCCTTCCTGTTCAGGGTCGTTCCACCCGTTCTGTGGCGGTGTCTTGGGCTTCCTTCAAAGGGGTGTCCATGGAGGATGTTTGCAGGGCTGCTACTTGGTCGTCCCCTCATACCTTCATGTCCCATTACCGCCTTCAGGTTGGGGGTGGGGGTTCTGTTTCCTTTGCCTCTTCTGTTCTTTCTGTGGGGGTTCCTTGAGAGGTTGTACTTTTGTTGCTCTGCCTCTGGATATCAAAATATGTTTTTCGCTGCACTGTTGGTGTGCTCTGTTTTCCTTACATGAAGCTGATTGCTTTGGTATCGGCTCATATGTAATTACTGTGGCGAGGAAGACAGGACGAGGAGGTAATGCCCCGGTTACTTACCGGTAATCTTCATTACTCCGAGTCCATGTCTTCCTCGCCACAGTATAGTTTCCCTTCCCTCCCGCCCTGGTGGTGGCTTCATGTCTGCGGCTTTGTTTTTCAGGTCGTGTTGCTGTCTATGTATCCCTTTATGGGATTGGCTGGAGCCACTGGGGGCCATCTTGGAGGAGGGAGGGGAGACTAGAGCGCTAAATTTTAGACTTGGAGTTCTGTGTGGAGCCGGAGGCTCATATGTAATTACTGTGGCGAGGAAGACATGGACTCGGAGTAATGAAGATTACCAGTAAGTAACCGGGGCATTCTCATTCACATCCTAACTGGTTCACTCCTAGTCTCATTCACTCACAAACACAGAAGCAGATCATAAAACTGGATTTTGTTTAATTTACCTTACATTCTTTGTTGGCGACTCCTTCATTGCAAGAATAGGGCAGGCATCCAGTGCCGAACATAGGAGCCAACAAGGAACGATTCTTGTGCAGAGAACCAGGAACTATGCAGAGCAGTAAGGTCGGGATTGACGAGACAGAGAGTTCTTAAACCCTCTACCGACTTCTGCCAAGGCTGGAAGCAGAGCCACAGCAGAAGCTGGGTCAGACCATGAAGTCCCCCACCCTTCTGCTCTACAGGGACTCTTGTTCGGCTAAGGGATACACTGATTAGGGCCCTGCTAGTCCAATAGTAGCAGATATGCTGCGCTACCTAAGGCCTGTATACAGAGAAAGAGTTCTCCCAGATACTTTAAGGTCCAGAGGGGGGAGACAACAAACCAAGCAAGAGAAGTAAACCTCAGTTGGGACCTATATTTCTTTTTACATTGAATAAATCCGAACGGTTTAAGAAAGAGATGCCAGAAAGAAACAAATTTTTTAAATTATTTTTCAAACATATAAGTTTATTTAAATATTTTTGTCGTTTTTTCTAAGAGTTTTTTAAGATACATTTGTGCAATTATACATAGCATTGTCCATGTTTCAAAGAAAGCCCTCTATTGGCAGTAAGTAACAGTTAATCCTGCTAGTCAAGCATACAACCTTTCATACTTCCTTTCATACTCATCTTACTATTTTAAAAAAGAGAGGAAAACATACTAGACAATATAAACACAAAAACAAAATTTTCACAAAACATCAATCTAATGTCAGTGGCGACTCAAAGGTGTACTTATTGGGATACTTGTGGTGATGTAGATGGTAACATTCAACTAGTTAAGATGGAAATAACCAGTTCGTATCCAAGACTGTAGGTGTTAGGCCGACGTACGTTTCGGTGAGTGTCACCTTCCTCAGGGCCAGGGACAAACATATATACAACAATATAGTGGATACTATTAAAAGTTTTGAGGGCATGAAACAATGTTCTATAATGCGGGCAGTCTGGGCGTAATATTATTTAAAAAGGCCGGTATTTGTAGCTTTTGCTGGAGCGCGAGCTTGGGGTACAGTACAAGTGCTCTTTGATTTTCAAGTACGTGGAGCCATCAAGAGGAAAGTGGTCAGGGGTCTGTGACTGTCAGAGATTGGTTTCTGTATAGATCTAATCTTCTGTGGTGTTCCGTGTCTATGAAGCACGGGAGAGACAGTGCAGCGAGCCTCTGTCTATTTGCTTGTTCATTACATTTACGGAGTTACAACCGGGGGTCCAAGGACTTGGCCAGGTGCGGGTGTTTGTTCGGAGATGTGCTCGACCGGGGGTTCTGGAGTATGTTCCCCCGGTCGCGGCAACAGCACATCAAGTACAAGGCTCCGAGCACATCTCCGAACAAACACCCGCACCTGGCCAAGTCCTTGGACCCCCGGTTGTAACTCCGTAAATGTAATGAACAAGCAAATAGACAGAGGCTCGCTGCACTGTCTCTCCCGTGCTTCATAGACACGGAACACCACAGAAGATTAGATCTATACAGAAACCAATCTCTGACAGTCACAGACCCCTGACCACTTTCCTCTTGATGGCTCCACGTACTTGAAAATCAAAGAGCACTTGTACTGTACCCCAAGCTCGCGCTCCAGCAAAAGCTACAAATACCGGCCTTTTTAAATAATATTACGCCCAGACTGCCCGCATTATAGAACATTGTTTCATGCCCTCAAAACTTTTAATAGTATCCACTATATTGTTGTATATATGTTTGTCCCTGGCCCTGAGGAAGGTGACACTCACCGAAACGTACGTCGGCCTAACACCTACAGTCTTGGATACGAACTGGTTATTTCCATCTTAACTAGTTGAATGTTACCATCTACATCACCACAAGTATCCCAATAAGTACACCTTTGAGTCGCCACTTACATTAGATTGATGTTTTGTGAAAATTTTGTTTTTGTGTTTATATTGTCTAGTATGTTTTCCTCTCTTTTTTAAAATAGTAAGATGAGTATGAAAGGAAGTATGAAAGGTTGTATGCTTGACTAGCAGGATTAACTGTTACTTACTGCCAATAGAGGGCTTTCTTTGAAACATGGACAATGCTATGTATAATTGCACAAATGTATCTTAAAAAACTCTTAGAAAAAACGACAAAAATATTTAAATAAACTTATATGTTTGAAAAATAATTTAAAAAATGTGTTTCTTTCTGGCATCTCTTTCTTAAACCGTTCGGATTTATTCAATGTAAAAAGAAATATAGGTCCCAACTGAGGTTTACTTCTCTTGCTTGGCTACCTAAGGCCTGTGCAGTATGTCTGCTAAAAAAAGGATTGTGCCCACATTATGCAGATCATAGTTTAATTATTCCTCTCTCACATGTGCAATCCAGATATCTATTTACAGAGTGCTGTCTTCTTAACAAGCACTCCTTGGATCATGGGTCAGCCCACTCGGACCTGCTCCTCCCCCTGTACTCAGGAGCCTGGATAGGGTGAGAAGGCTGACAGCAACGGAGCCTGTGTTCACCAAAACACAAATGCTGTATTTTCATGAACACTGCTAAATAAAAGAAATAGCAGTGCAGAGGTTTAGGACATTACGTGGCAGCTCACATGTGCCAGGGCACTACCCAAACACAAATGTTGAGAAAGGAACCACTGACAGTACTTTGTAAGAACTTAAATAAATAAATAAATAAATGTATGAGGGGGGTGGGCGTTTTGAACATTCACTACATTTGACTCCGCCCCAAATCTTTGCGCTGTGCCAAATGTCTCAGTCTCGTCGTACGTCGCTATCGGGTCAGTCACAAGCACTCTCAGAGATGCTGTCTCTTTAACTTCACGAGGGAGGTCGCATCCTGCGCGTGCTTGCGAACAACTGCACATGGAGTGACTGTGGTCTGCTAGAGACATCAGTCCCCCATCTGTGCTTTCACATTGCGACTCCTGTCCCTTAACCTGCTGGGGCTTACAAATTCAATATCTAGAAAAAAGGGGCACACTGCAAAAGCTACACGTTCCTAAACCTGCCATTGGTACAGTGGAAACTGTCAATCACGGACAGTTATTACTTTGCAAAGGTTTACTGGCTGCCAGTGGCAGTCGGTAAAGTATCAGGAAAAGCCTCTGCAAGGAAGGGGAGTCCTACTTTTTCATGAGTCCGTTTTAATTTTGTGAGTCACCAAGACATCTCTGACTCGTCATGTCTCTTTGGTACTCACAGTTATCTTCTACATCCATTCAGCGCCTGACATTTCGCAGAGTTCATGCTTTAGGAGGGGGGTGTGATTGAATATATCGCTCGTTGCATTCCACAGAACTTTGTATAATAAATGCGACACAGTCAGGAAACCCGAGCCCCGAAGCCTCCACGGAATACCCAGAAACAGATTATCTGGTTTTCTCAGAATCCAACATTACATGACCAATCTTAGCCGGGCTCCGTTTTCAAAGATACTCTACTGTAGTAATAGCCCTTTAATGACTGCCAGACTTCCATTGAAAGGGTCATTTCTGCTTTTCGGAGCAAGATGTGCTGAATGTTTCAGCACAAGAGTTATGAAAGGGTTCGAATGACTTGTCAACATCCACAGCTGGGGTCACGTGTACAGGAGAAGCTATGCTTAGTGAAAAAAGTTGTTTACCTTTTGTATATGTGGAGAAAACTAGTTTTGTTTACAATATGTACTAGCAAAATAAGCAAAAATTCACCAGAAACATGTAGATCTGATAAAATAAGGTGCAGTTGAAAAGTGTACGTTTATCCCCTGTGGCATCTTTGTACTAGACACAGATGTTTATTGTTATCCAACTTATTTTATCTACCTCTGGAAGATGAAAAGCCGAGCCTCCATAGACGTGTGATCACGACGTTCACTGCAGTGGAAGCAATGTAGCCCGCATTCACCAGATCCATCTTGAGCATGTGCAGATAGCTTTGTGCTGTAACCTTCTCCTTCCTAGGTCAGTGTCAAGAAGGCCAGTGTGCAGTGCACAACATGTGATAACTCCCCTTTGTTTCTACGGTGAAGACTTGTGCTAAGAGATTTTTGTTCGATATGTACAAAAGACCCTTCACCAAACTTGGGGCCATATTATCAGGAAAGGGCGATACATTATCGCCGCTTTTATCGGCAGGAAACTTCCGCTAAAGCGGCGATAATGGGCTTGATAATATGCCCATTATCACCGCTTTAGCAGCAGTTTCCTGCCGATAAAAGCGGCGATAATGTATCGCCCCTTCTTGATAATATGGCCCCTGTTTCTAACTTGAGGCCCTACCGGCACTTTGGCGCCACTGTAACGTCACTTTTTGTTTTAGCGCTCTGGTGGCGCATTTGCCACTAGCATATTTATAAGGCCACATAAAGCCACTTTACGTGGCATTTCATGGCCTTATAAAAATGTGCCCCTTTCACTAGGAAAACTGCATGAAATGGGCGTTCCATGGGTGTTTCTGGGAGCGTTCCCAGCAACATCCATAGCTTTTTGACACTGCCCCAGATTTACACGAATCATAAGTCCGATGAAGTGCCAAAAAACGTATGTCTCCCCAGGGGAGGCGGCGTAAGGGAGGTACAACCAGGAGAAATATCTTTATTTCTCCTAGTTTTTCCTCCTTCTATGTGTGCTGCATTTTGCTCTGGGTCCTTGCCCTTGTTCCCTCCCTCCCGCGCAGCCGAGTTGGAAGCTGCAGCGGTAGCTTTCCCACTCGCTTCCCGCCTTCAGCGGGCGCCCTCCCGGCCACGCCCACTTCTCGGCCACGCCCTCCGGGACGTTATTTAGCAGCTGATTACGAGCTGGCTTGCTACAGGATCACTCCCTGCCTTCCGCGGGAGCTTTTAGTTGCAAATCTAATTCAGCCCTGATTATTTTGTTTTTTAGCGCTTGAGTGCGCTTTTTAAACCCACCCTCTCCTTACCTGCTCTGGGTCCTTGCCCTTGTTCCCTCCCTCCCGCGCAGCCGAGTTGGACGCTGCAGCGGTAGCTTTCCCACTCGCTTCCCGCCTTCAGCGGGCGCCCTCCCGGCCACGCCCACTTCTCGGCCACGCCCTCCGGGACGTTATTTAGCAGCTGATTACGAGCTGGCTTGCTACAGGATCACTCCCTGCCTTCCGCGGGAGCTTTTAGTTGCAAATCTAATTCAGCCCTGATTATTTTGTTTTTTAGCGCTTGAGTGCGCTTTTTAAACCCACCCTCTCCTTACCTGCTCTGGGTCCTTGCCCTTGTTCCCTCCCTCCCGCGCAGCCGAGTTGGACGCTGCAGCGGTAGCTTTCCCACTCGCTTCCCGCCTTCAGCGGGCGCCCTCCCGGCCACGCCCACTTCTCGGCCACGCCCTCCGGGACGTTATTTAGCAGCTGATTACGAGCTGGCTTGCTACAGGATCACTCCCTGCCTTCCGCGGGAGCTTTTAGTTGCAAATCTAATTCAGCCCTGATTATTTTGTTTTTTAGCGCTTGAGTGCGCTTTTTAAACCCACCCTCTCCTTACCTGCTCTGGGTCCTTGCCCTTGTTCCCTCCCTCCCGCGCAGCCGAGTTGGACGCTGCAGCGGTAGCTTTCCCACTCGCTTCCCGCCTTCAGCGGGCGCCCTCCCGGCCACGCCCACTTCTCGGCCACGCCCTCCGGGACGTTATTTAGCAGCTGATTACGAGCTGGCTTGCTACAGGATCACTCCCTGCCTTCCGCGGGAGCTTTTAGTTGCAAATCTAATTCAGCCCTGATTATTTTGTTTTTTAGCGCTTGAGTGCGCTTTTTAAACCCACCCTCTCCTTACCTGCTCTGGGTCCTTGCCCTTGTTCCCTCCCTCCCGCGCAGCCGAGTTGGACGCTGCAGCGGTAGCTTTCCCACTCGCTTCCCGCCTTCAGCGGGCGCCCTCCCGGCCACGCCCACTTCTCGGCCACGCCCTCCGGGACGTTATTTAGCAGCTGATTACGAGCTGGCTTGCTACAGGATCACTCCCTGCCTTCCGCGGGAGCTTTTAGTTGCAAATCTAATTCAGCCCTGATTATTTTGTTTTTTAGCGCTTGAGTGCGCTTTTTAAACCCACCCTCTCCTTACCTGCTCTGGGTCCTTGCCCTTGTTCCCTCCCTCCCGCGCAGCCGAGTTGGACGCTGCAGCGGTAGCTTTCCCACTCGCTTCCCGCCTTCAGCGGGCGCCCTCCCGGCCACGCCCACTTCTCGGCCACACCCCCCTGATCTCGCCTCCCACTCTCACTACTTAACATGTGCCTCTACCGGTCGCGCAGCGGACGGGCGCAGCGGGCGTGCCTAAGGCAAGCCCGTCTGCGCCCGTCCGCGACCGACCGGGACCCGGGGCCACAGACTCTGCCCCTCGTCTGGCGTATTCTTCGGCCCAACTCTCATCTTTCTCTGCCTCAATCCCTCTTTCCCCATCTGTAGCTTTACAGTTATCCTCGCATGGCATCCACGCCCCCCCCCTCCCCGGAGTTGTCTTGTCTTCTTCTTCCTCTCCAATCTCTTCTCCACCCCCCCCTCCTCGTGTTTCCCCCGGCTCCCTTGATGCCTCTGCTATTCTCTTGAATACACGCTCTGCCGTAAAAAATCAAACCGCCCTCTTCAACCTACTGGATACGGATCCCCCGGACCTTCTTTTTCTCACTGAGACTTGGTTCTCCTCCCATTCACTTCCCGACCTTCTTGCTATTCTCCCTGCAACTCACTACGCCCTCCGTGCCGACCGCCCAGATGGTAGAACTGGGGGTGGCGTGGCGATGATAGTCCGCCGATCCCTGCAATTCCAGCTCCTTTCGCATCCTGGCATCACCAATGTAGATTTTCTGGTGGCCCGCTCTCTCAACCTCCCGGTTCCCCTCACGGTGATTCTCCTGTACCGCCCTCCTCAGTACATGTCCTCTTTTGTGTCCTCTTTGCAGGATCTCTTGGCCACCCTGGCTGTAGACAACTCGTCGGTAATCCTGCTGGGGGATTTTAATTTCTGGCCGGGCGACCCGCAGGAGGACCCCCTCTCGAAGGACTTTTCCGCTACCCTCTGCTGTCTCAACTTCTCATCCCACGTCTCGACCCCCACCCACACCCATGGTCATATTCTTGACCAGATCTGGTCTCTCCGCTGCAACCCCCTGGTGTCTTCTATCTCCCCCTGTGGTTGGTCCGATCATTTTTTGATCTCCTTCTCCATCCCCTTAGGTCAGCCCGAGAAAGCTACTTTGCCCAAGAACATCTGGGCTCGGTGCTGGAACAAGGTTGATCTCAATGATCTCTCCTCCTCTCTCTCTCTATCGGCCCCCGCCCTGTCCGACCTCTCTGTGGAAAACCAGGCGGATGCCATTCACACTTGGCTTTCCTCGGCCTGTGATCAAGCCGCTCCTCTTAAAAAGATTCGATCGGCCCGTCTTCACGACGCCCACAGGTGGTTCTCCGATGATCTTAGATCCCTGAAGCTCGAGCTTAGACGGTCGGAACGTCGCTGGCGTCGCACCTATTGCCCTACCCTCCGCCTGAAATATAGGGCCCTTCTCAATAATTACAAATCGGCCATCTTGGCAGCTAAATCCAAATACTTCTCGGACCGTGTTGCCCTTTCGGCTAACAAAACTCGTGAGATCTTTTCTCTGGTCCGTAGCCTTGCTACATCTGACCGCGCTGGTCTTTCCCCCGCTCCTTCGCAATCCCTCTGCTACTCGCTGAACACCTATTTCATTGACAAAATAACTACCATTAAGGCCAACATCCCGACTGTTCCTCACCTTGATCTACCGGACCATCCCCCTCTCTCTTTCCCCGTTTTTGATCACTTCACACCCATCTCTCCTGCGCTTTTTCTCGACCTCCTTGTTAAGGTCAAGTCCGGCTCCCCGGTGGACTGTGGACCTGCTCGCATCCTCAGAACTCTATTCACTAGCTGTCCTATCCCCCCCTTACCTTTCTTAACTCCTGTCTGGCTCTGGGTTCTGTCCCCTCTTTCTTTAAGTCTGCCATTGTGCTTCCCATCCTGAAGAAAGCTGGCCTGGACCCCTCCCTTCCATCGAATTTTAGGCCGATCTCCCTCCTTCCCTATTTAGGGAAGATTCTTGAGAGCCATGTAACATCTTGTCTCTCTTCCTACATTGAGGAGAACAACATCTTGGCCTCCCGCCAGGCCGGCTTTTGACCGGGCCACTCCACTGAGGGCGTGGTCCTTGCGGTCCTGGACGAACTGAAGGGCAAGGCCGATGGTAACCGCCCTCAGGCCTTAGTCCTTTTGGATCTGTCCGCTGCGTTTGACACGGTCGATCATGCTATTCTTCTTGACCGTGTCAGCGCAGCGGGCATCCAGGGCGTTGCCCTCTCTTGGATCACGTCCTTTCTGCAGGGACGTTCACAGGCAGTCCACCTCTCCTCCTTCTCTGCCCCTCCCCTCCCGGTCACGTGTGGGGTACCCCAAGGCTCCTCTCTTTCCCCCCTTCTCTTTAACCTCTATATCCGCCCCCTCATTTCCTCGCTTCTTGAGCTGGGGGTCTCAGTGTATAATTACGCTGACGACCTCCAGCTCGTCTTCGATCTATCTTCCCCCACTCACTCTCTTCCCAAGCTCAGGTCGACTCTTGTCTTTATTTCTCAGTGGATGAGCTTCAATCATTTGAAGCTCAACCCTGATAAGACAGAGCTTGTCCTCACTGGTGGCCCGTCCAATCCTTGGTCCTCTGTCCACTGGCCCCTTTCTTTTGGTCCTCCACCTTCCCCGGTTCCCTCTGTTCGGACCTTGGGCATCAAGGTCAGCAATGATCTCTCGATGCACGCGCACATTAGTTCTGTTGTATCCTCTTGCTTTCTTTCCCTCCGCCTCATCCGTAAGATTTCCCGTTTTTTTTCTGTTGATGCCCTCAAAGTTATCATCTCTGCCCTTATTACATCCCGCCTGGATTATGGTAATGGCCTGTATGTAGGCATTCCGGCCTACGAGACTCGTCGTCTCCAGGCCATCCAGAACCAGGCGGCCCGTCTTGTCCTTCGTCTCCCGAAGTTCTCCCACATCACTCCCGCCCTAAAAACCCTTCACTGGCTTCCCGTTCAGTTCAGGTCCCAGTTCAAACTTGCCTGCCTGGCCTTTCGGGCACAGGCCCGGTCCGCCCCTCTCTTTATCAACTCTCTGATCTCTTCCCACGCCCCTCCCCGTTCCCTCCGATCTTCCTCCCTTTCTCTCCTTCACGTTCCCCGCTTCCGTAAGTCCCGCACAGGGGGCACCCGCTTCTCTGTGCGTGCTCCGCAGATCTGGGACTCTCTTCCCCTCCCTATCCGCTCCATTCCCATCTTCTCTCACTTTCGGAAAGCCCTCAAAACTTTTTTCTTTCTTCAGGCTTTCCCGGGCTAAAACTCTCCCGCACCTGTTAGGCAGTTACTGATGTGTTCCTCAGCGCCAGGAAGCCGCTTGGCCACAGAGCGCTTTATAAGTTTCTTTTTCATTTCATTTCATTTCACATAGAAAGAGGAAAAGCCTCTTGTGATTGTTTTTGTGTAGGAAGGTTTCCCTTCCTGCATCAAAATAATCATCTCCGCAACGCTGGCACCATTGTGCAAAGGTGCCTGCGTTGGTGCATGGCAGTCCATTGTGCGCCGGCGCAGGGGAAAAGGACAGGAATGCGCCGTATGTAATATATACGGCGCAGTACTGCCCTTTTCTTTTGCAGTAGGGCACGGTAGCAGCAAGGCCTGCTGCGCTGCCCTATGGAAAAAACCCCATAAATGAAGCCCTAAATGTTTTCAGTAAATCGACGCCCCTAGGATATTCACAAGATATTTGTGAGAAAAGATGCTTTTCGACAGAAGCATTCATAGTCGGATCAGGGTTAGTCTCCATATCATCAATGCTTAGTCCCAAAAAAAACTAAAGTTAAAGAGGCACTATGGTTTATGGGGTGTATTACAGGCTACAATAGAAAATCTAAAAAAAATTAGCTTTACAATTTATGCCACTGTCCGAGCGCCACAAACTTTTCACTCATATGTACAATTATGTGTGAATAAACATTTCAATGATGCAACAAATACATATTTTGAGAATCCCAAATAAAGATGTACACTCTGAAATCAGCCGAGCTGAGCATCAAAATTGAACATAGGTACACAAATGGATTAAGAATTGGCATCAGTTTGAAGACGATAATACTTTATGTAAGTACAGAATATTGGAAATAAAACCATGGGTTGCTGTTATAATGTACTTCATGTGCAGTTTTATCTTATGTATACATGCTTGCAGCATCTATCACAGTGGCGGTTCGCAGTGGGAGTGCTGTGGGGCGGGGGTGTGGCAGGGTGGTGGGGTAGTGGAGTCGGACATACGACGGCCAGGATTAAAGTAAGTAAATAAATAAATAAATAAAACTATTTACCTTGCGCTCGCTGCATCACTAAAGGTGATGCAGCGAGCGCAAGGTAAATAGTTTTATTTATTTATTTACTTACTTTACTCGTGGCTGAGTAATGTCCGACTCCACTACCCCCTGCCCTGCCCCTCCCCGCCTCACTGCCCGCATCACTCCCACTGCGAGCCGCCACTGATCTATCAAGTGGCTGGAATGTGACTATGTAAGATGCAGGTCTTATGAAATGTGGAACATATTAAAGTGGTTGAGTGAACAGCGAGAAGTTGTTGGTGTCTGACTTGTCAGGCACAGGATTTCATCTGCTGAATAAACGTAAGCGTTACTAATACTGAATTCTCCAGTTGTCTGTGGATGAAGACCACAACAGTTACCATGATCAACACATGACATTGACATTCCATGACAGAGTGCCAAATACGCAAAGAAAGTCAGACAACTACATGCATAGATGTCCTACTTCGTGTGGATATAATTGTCTCACTATCTGCTATTCACTAATATTCCCTAGAGTAAGCCTGGACAATTTTGTGGCCAGATTAAGAGAAATGGCGACAAAGTGTAAGTTAATGACAGAAACATTGAATAGAGATCATCTCATATTTCAGTGTAACAACAAAAAGATGCAAGAGTGACCCTGGGCTGCCAGTGATCTGACTTTAAAGAAGGCCATTAAGTTAGCTAAAGAAGTTGAGGAATCCGACAAGGGCATGAAGGAGATGTTTAACATGATTCTCTCGCGGCTTGGATTCAATTGCACTTGCATGAAGGAGATGCAAAGGATGGACAATAAGAGTACCTCCAAGGTAGCGAAGGTGGACAGTGATTCCGATCTGGTGGTGCTAGTCAAGAGACAATTGAGCACCAAATAAAGGAGGAAGTTCAAAGGCTACCAACTTGCAAAATGACTAGAGCAAGACCATGACATGGCTATGCTATAGATGTTGCAGTAGTGCTCACCTGGGAGACTCAAAGAACTGTTACGCTATAGGCAAAGAGTGTCATACCTGTGGCAAGAAGGGTTATTTCACACATGTGTGCAAGGCAACCGACAAAAGGGTAGCTTCAATTGTAGAATTGGAGGATACAGTGGAGCACTGGGTTCTTATGGTTGACTCTCAAGAGAGTGTATCAGGCAGTGGTGATAATGTAAAAAGAAGAGCACGTCACCAATCGTCTTCAAAGTGGATGGCTGGAAAAGTCAACTGATGGTTGATTCTGGATTAGTCTATACCATCATCCCAAAATATGTGTTTGATGACACATGGTCGTCGAGGGTCTTATGTTCTACTGATGTCATTTTGAAGAGTTATCAAGGTACCAGTACTGTCGTGATGGGTTATATAACGGCAAGGATGAGTTCATGGACTGCCACACTTAGGGTACAGTATATATGGCCAGTGAAGGTCCACTAATTTTAGGCTGGTCGCACCTGTGTGACTTGAACATAATAGTGAATCCTCGTGCCATGGATCAAGTCATGATTGTTGAGGTTTCAGACTTGATTGTATTGTTGGATACATTTAAACCTGTGTTCTAGAACAAATTGAGTCAGGCAAAAGATTATCAGCACAAAATAATCTTGAAGAAGGATGCCATTCCAGTCAGGCTTGTGGCAAGAAAGGTCCTGGTGGCAATATGGGTGGAAGTCAGAGGAACTGTTGGGCAAAGGGCCCACAATGGGGTTATTGAACCAGCTGAGGCCACACAATGGTTATCTTCAGTGGTGATAACAGAGAAGGTTGATGGGTTACTGAGATTTTTTGTGGAGTTACACAAAATATTGTTATGAACCATTTCCCATTACCTAAAATTACAGAGTTGATGTTTTTGTTGGCTGGGGGAAAGCCCTTCACCAAACTAAATCGCAAAAGTGCTTATTAGCAGGTCAAGTTACGCCCTGATTCTAAGTACTAGACAGTCTTCGTCCCTACAGAGGGGGTGTTCCAATTTAACAGAATGTCATTTGGCTTGTCCTCAGTGGCTAGTGTCAGCATTATGCCTTCTTTCAGGATGACATTTTGTCTTTGGTGACACCCTCGCTACTCACAGAGGCACTTTAGGAGAAGTATTGCCTAGTGATGCAGTACTTACGTTGCGGAAGGAGAAATGCAAAGCAAAAATGCACATTTTTATTATGAAAACATGAATATTTGGAGTATCTATTTTCTGAGGAAGGTGTGAGATCTAAAGTCATCCCAGTAAGTGCCATTGTGAATGCTGAGGTTCCCAATGACAAGGACAAATTGCGTTCCTTCATGGGACTTGTAGAATATTACTCAAAATTTGTGAGAGACTTTATTTCTAAATCAGAACCATTGAGAGAGTTGTTGAGGAAGAGGAGGAACTTTCCGTGAGGAGATGCCCAGAGGGCAGCCTTTGAACTAATTAGGCAGGACATTGCGAATGCTGACATTTTAGTTCCATTTCATTGCAACGTGAAGATTTTTCTCACTGTGGATGCCAGTGCTGTAGACATTGGGCCTGATCTTTCCCAGTTTCATGGAAAGGTGGATAGGACCGTGGCCCTTGCATTTCGTCCATTGACAGAAGCTGAAAGGAATTACTCTGTAATTGAGTGGGAGGCATTCGCTGATGCATGGGCGACCAATCACTATGGCACCTTCATTTGGGGATTGAAGATAACACTCGGTGTGATTGCTGTGGGAGATTGGGTGAGGGTTAAGCCTGGGGGAGTGAGTTTAGGATGGTTGAAGATTCGGGGTCCCTACAAAGTGAAGGTTGTGGGACGCAATAGGGTGAAGTTGGACAATGATCAGACGTGAAACTTGAGGAGAGTTGCGCTGTTTCAGAAGGGAGGTGAAAGCCACTTGTTGCTGAACAAAGGAGGTGGCTCTTGTTCAAGGTGGATGATGATGGAGAATTGTTAGTTTCTAGCAAACACAACTGGTGTGAGACAGGGTGCAAGGAAGACTTTGTTTCCAAAAATCCATGTGATTCGGGCAGTGATCAGGTGGTGGCAAGCGAGACAAGATTTCATAAACCACCAGGGTGGTATGGGGATTTTGTGTGTGGTTAGTCTGGTTATAGTTTCTCTGGTTAATGGTTGAGTTCTGTGTTCCGTGTGTCCATGTTGTGATCCCTCTATTTCTGTGTTGTCTGTGTTTCTTGTCTTTTTTCTGTTTGTGTTGTATTTGTGAAGGCAAGGGGATGTGTAGAATGTACTTCATGTGGGTTTTTTTATCTTAATGTGACTATGCTAGATGCAGGTCTTATGACATGCGGAAGATTCTAAACTGATCTCTACTGATGAAGGATACTATCCAGAAACACGAGCCATGTCTCGTGTCTAGCGACACCTTATACCAAGCAAATGCTTGCACCAACCTTGGTGTAATACTTGCAAACTTTGTCCTGAATCTTATGAACTGCATTTACCAGAATGCGAAGGGGCGACCCGGCTGAGAGGTCAGGAGTGTGCTCCCTCCCTGTTTCCTGTTTTGGGCTCCCGTGAGCCTCCGTAGCTGACGAGCTATAGGCAAAGCACCTCCGCGCCCAAGAGGCAACGAAGCCTCGATTGTTTGGCAGCCTCTTAGCCACCCCAAACTGATCTCTACTGATGAAGGATACTATCCAGAAACACGAGCCATGTCTCGTGTCTAGAGACACCTTATACTAAGCACCTGCTTGCACCAACCTTGGTGTAATACTTACGAACTTTGTCCTGAATCTTATGAACTGCATTTACCAGAATGCGAAGGGGCGACCCGGCTGAGAGGTCAGGAGTGTGCTCCCTCCCTGTTTCCAAGATTCTAAAGTGGTTGACTGTACAGTGAGAACCTGCTGGTGAGAAACATCCTTTACAACGCAACTTTTACCACGCAGTGCCTTTACGACGCAACTTTTACAATGCAAACCATTACAACGCATTGCACTGGGGGGCGCTCTAGGATAGGGAATACGTTTAATTTACTATCCAACACCTTCCCTAGTGTCCACGGGGACTGGAGTTGGAATAGTAAATTAAACTATTCACTATCCAGCACCCCAAAGCGCTATGCGTTGTAAAGGTTTGCGTTGTAAAAACCGCGTTGTAAAGGCATGCGATGTAAAAGCATGCGTTGTAATGTCATACATCCCCTGCTGGTGTGTCAGGCAAAGGATTTCTTCTGTTGAATAAACTTAAGCATTACTAATACTGAAGTCTCCAGTCATCTGTCAATGAAAGAACACAACAGTTACCATGATCAACACATGACATTCCGTGACAGGGTGCCGATTTCACAAATAAAGTCAATTACATACACAGATGTCCAACTTCACGTGAATATAATTGTCTGACTTTCTGCTATTCACTAATATTCCCTAGAGTAAGCCTGGATAGCTGCCCCTCACTTTTACTCTTAGGAAGGTCATGTGATTTTCCCAGTAAGCTCCTTTTATTATGGTGGGTCAACTCACGCTGCTGCTGCGGCTATGGCTTATAAACTAATTCCCAGTGTGAGGCGTTGCCTTTGTGGTATGTACTTTCCTTGAAAGTCTCATAAATAGTCTCATAAATACCGCCTCACCTTTTAACTGCAAGTGGGTGACTGCTTTAATCACAAGTTGTAACAGCCATACTCCAGGGGTTATTGTTCCTCCATGGGGTCCATGCAGGCTGCTGGCTAATGCCTTCTTGCATGCCACAGTAAAAGTGTTTCAATGCGTGGGCACTCATTACATGTGGCCCAATAAAAAGGCACAATAATACTGGGTGTGATATTACTGACAGTATGTGCTGTTACCATATGTTTACTGAAGCATTATAGATGTTGCAGCTGGAATGGAGAATAACCCTTTTTTTCAAGCCAAGATGGCTGCCAGGTGAGGAGCTCCGGCTGGGGGCTCCCGGACAGATATTGCCTTTTTGGCTAAAATCCCTGAATTCCCACCTCCTCCGGGGATCAACCTACTCACCTGAGGTTCCGTCCTTAACTGCGGTCCTCAATGCTCCATTCCTACGCTTGTGAGCCTGAGATTTTCAACAGATTTTGCGCTAGAGCCTTTCTCCTGCGGGCTTCCAGAGCTAGCACGGCCGATGTCCGGTGGAGCCGCTCAGTTCAGCTATAGGGGATTCTGGCCCAGGTATCTCGCCACAGCTGACATCTACCCAGCCGGCCATTGGGCACAGCTCTCCTCTCATCTCCGCTGCTCGTCTTTGTCTTCCCCCGCCTTTTCTCTTAATTTCCGGGTGACCAACGTTCAACAGAACACTTCACTGCATAGCCGATGCCTCTTTGATCTCTCCGGAAGGCTGCAGAAGAGGCGGGCGGAGGTTCCCCTTCCTGACTCCGGGTTCGATTGCCGCAGCCCTTCCCTACAGCTAGCCCACCTGCTTTGCCTCCTCGCAAGATATCTTGGCCGATTTGGGGACATAGCGGAGGTAAGAAGTCCCGGCACAAGATGTTGAATTAAATTCTTTGCCAGCCCTTCTTGGTGTGAACTATGACAGTTTCCTCGGTTGTGATTCCACCCCCATTTCAGGCACAACCTGGGCAACCAACCATTCAGTGGGAGGAGTGGATTGATATTTTTGATAATTACATTGTAGCACTAGATATGCTGGAATTTACTCTGGAGAGAAATAAAGCATTGTTTTGGGCACCATTGGAATGGAGGCTCATCATATTTTAAAATACTTACCCGAGATGCTGGGTAGTGACAATCAGCCTGTTGAGGATGTTTACAAGGAGGCCAAGTTGAGGTTGGAGAATAGGTTTGCCAAGGGGGAGAACATTGTAATGTATTGGTACAAGTTTTATACCAGACCTCAAAAAGCTGGCAAATCATTAGATGAATTTGTCTCAGGCTTACATGAATTGTCAATAAACTATACATTTGGCCAAATGACAGATGAGTTGATCAGGGATCAACTGATTGTGCAGTGCCATAGCAAACAAATATGAAAACGACTCTTGGTTGCAAAAAATCCAACCGTGAAGGATGCCATCTCCATTGCCAAGGTATTGGAAGAATCCGAGTGCTGTATGAAGACAATGGGTGAGAAAGAGGTTGCGGAGGGGAAGTTGCAGCTATTGGGAAAAAGGAAGAGATGACTAAAGGTACAATCAGCAAGTATAATTCCAGAACACAGAAGGCAGTAAGAGCTGAGGGCTATTCCCAGTGTGGGAGTGAGTATCATACCAGTGATTCAAAGTAGCGTGTTGCTTCAAACAAAGAGTGCAGAAGATGTGGCCGTAAGGGTCACTATACGGGTGTGTGCAAAGACTCTACCAAATCCTGCATAGTGGTTGCAGATGAGTTCAGCTGGGAGGGCGATAATGAAGATTGCGTGCTGATGGTCCTTCCTGGAAGTGGAGAAAGTGACAGAAGGATTCGTCCAATGCTTCTTTTGGAATTCTTGGCAGACAAGTGGAACTGATGGTTGACTCTGGTTCATTGGACATGATTGTGCCGAAGATGATGTGGAAGAAGGAGTGGCTACTTGTTTCCCTCTTGCCTAAAGACATTAATCCTAAGGGTTACCAGGGAGAGAGAATTGATGTTATTTTCCCTCTCCTATTGAGTTCAAATGAAGACCGGTCATGGGAAAAATCTACATGGCTGAAGATGGACCAACAGTATTGGGATATGCACACTGGTTGAGATCCCCATGCACCTGTTCATTTGTTGTGTTTGTCTAATATTATCATTTAACAAGTTTTGGGTGAGAATTAAGATGTATTTACTGAGAAGCTGGAGGAAATGAAGGGGTACACCCATACAAGTGTGCTGGAGGAGGGCACTAGCCCGGTTAAGCACAAATTGAGGAGAGTGCCAGTAGTTGTGAGGGATGAGGTAAAGAAAATGTTAGAGGACATGCTCAGAGAAGGAGTTATTGACCTCGTTGAGGCCCTGAATGGATCTCTCCGGTGGTAATTGCCAAGAAGAGTGATGGCAAGCTTAGGTTCTGTGCGGACCTTCACAGTTTAAACCAGCATGTAGTAACAGATACAAACGTTTGTTATTGCTAAAAGGTGGTACATACTTTTTTTAACTTGATTTAAAAAGTGCTTACCACCAGATTAAGTTACATAAGGATTCTAGGAACCTTCTGGCTTTTATCACCATGGAAGGTACCTTTCGCTTTACGAGGCTGCCCTATGGATTGTCCTCGGCCGCAAGCGTTTTTCAGCAGATCATGTCCGAGGTATTCAGGGGATTGGAAAACATAAAAACTTTTCAGGATATTCTAGTTTTTGGTGAGTCTATCCAAGGACACAATAACAGTTTGAGAGAGGTCTTGTGTAGGCTGAAGGAGGCGGGCCTTACCTTGAGGAAGGATAAAGGTAGGTTCCTAGTGGAGGATATAGACTACCTTGTACATACTATTTCGGGGCAGGTTGTCTGTCCCAAGATTGACTTGTTGGAGACTATCAGGGCTGCACCTTTTCCCTGTGATGAAGATCAGTTGCAATTATTCATGGGCTTCTTTTAGTACTATGCCAAATTTGTAAACAATTTTGCGGGCAAAGCTGAAGATCTCAGAATGTTGTTGCGGATGGCATGCACATTTGTTTGGAGCAATGTTCAACAGAAAGCATTTAATTTGATAAGGAAGGACATTTGTAAAGCAGATATTCTTGCACCATTTGACACTCAACCTAAAACATTTGTGACAGATGAAGCCAGTGCGTGTGGATTGGAGGAAGTTTTGTCCCAGGTACATGCAGACTCTGAAAAAAACATAGCTTTTGCCTCGCGCTCATTCGTGGAATGTGAGAGCAACTATTCTGCCATCAAGCGTGAAGCTCTGGCAGCAGCCTAGTCAGTCAAGCATTTTCGGACCTTTTGATGGGATCTAAATTTTTGTATTCGTACAGACCATAAACCCTTAGTTAACGTTTTTTGAGTCCTGCTGTAGCTGGTAAGGGCTCGGCTAGTCTGGCTACACTGGCTTCCAGACTTTAGGAGTATCGTTACCAGGTTGCACCTATACCGGAGAGGAACACATGGTGTTTCTGCTTGGGATCAGGATGGTGCCATGATTACATTGGGTGCTGTGGAAGAGTGCATTGGCATTCTTGGCAGATGAATGGCGCAAGTTCATGGATCAGGATTTAGTCCTTAGGAGTGTTGAGCAAATGGTGAGGGTGAGGGTGAGCGAAGGGAAAGCACAGTGGCCCCTTCTGTGAGACCTTTTGTTAAGATTCTGGATGAGTTGAGTGTGAGTGACACAAAAGTTTTTATGAGGAATGACAAATTTGTGCCACCTGAAGTTTGAAACGCAAGATCATTAAGTTGGCACATGAGGGTTACTTTGGCAAAATGATGACAAAGAAACAGATGAGAGAAATGTTTTGGTGGCCACGTATGGATGAGTAAATCACGTTGTGGGTAGTGAATTGTATAGTGTGTAGGGAGAGTGAAAAAAGGCTTAAGACTGGTGTTCATGCAGCTCAAGAGCACATTAAGGACCCTGGTGCACCTTGGAGTATGGTATGCTTGGATTTTATTGGGCCTATGCAGATGATGTAAGAGGGATTGAGTAACACCATGTTTTTGATGTAAGTACATTCCAAATGGCTGATTGTCAGATTTATGCCTAATGTGACCACTAGAAGGACGGTGGATATGTTGAAGGGTATTTTTCAAGAGGAAGCGCTGCCTTGTGTCCTTGTTACCGACAATGGTACGCAACTTGTTTCACACAAAATTAAATCCTTTCTGGATACATGTGATATTACCCACCATCGCACAGCACTTTATAACCCCCAAGCCAATGGCATAGTGGAGTGCGCCAACCGCTTAGTGAAGGGTACCAAATCAATGGCTATTCACAGTGGGAAGGATGTCAAGGTAATGGTGGATGGTATGGTGCAGTCTCATTGCACTACAGCACATAGTGTAACTTGGTTTTCTAAGTTTGAGAATCTGTGTGGAAGGAAGCCAAGGCATTAAATTGATCCTTGCATGGCTAACGAGTTTGGGTCATTGGGAAAATGGTGGAGAAGGTGTCAGTGTTGGCGGTAAAGGTCTGTGTGCTGCGGACTGGGTCAAAATAAGGGATGGCAGGCTATGCAAAGGATTATCAAAGTTCTGGGGCCCATTCAAGTTAAAAAAAAGTGTTTGACAGTTATGTGCTTCTGGACAACAGTAACAAATGGAACAAGTGCAAAGTAGTGATGTATTAGAAAGGGTAGGTTGTGGACAATAAAGTGATCAGGCATGACTGCATCGGGCCATGTAACAGTTTGCAATGGGTTCATGTTGATGAGTGATGAGGAGTTGGTCAGCAATAAGGATGGTGCCAAGGGTAAGCTTGTATAGTGTGGCACTGGTGATGCTCATGTTCCCCGTCCCGATGGCCTTTCTTCTCACAAGGGAGCCAGAGGAATTTTCTCTCCTAGGCTTGGCAGACCTCCTCGCTATTTGGAGAATTATGTGCAAACATGGTGAAGGTACCTCACTCATTGGGTGCCCACTATTTGTATTATTTTTGCGCAGTGTACTTTTCCTTTCCTCGTAATTATTGTACCAATATGCTTTTTATAGTTATAAGGGGCATGTTTTTGATTCCTTGTTTTTGCCTTCTCCCTTTTTTTGCTCTTTGCTGTTGGGTAGAAGGGAGGAGGGGTGTAGTACTCAGTATGTTTTACGCCCTGAAGGTATTCCATGTTTTACTGTGATGTCATGCTGTGACGGGATGTAGAATGGTTATGACACAGGATTCCACTGGAGTCAGTTACTCTGTGGCTGGCGAAGGAGGAATCACGCTCCGTCTTGTGTGCTCATAAATAAAGGTATGCTTTGCTTTTACAACCATGTGGAGGTACACTTCAACAAAGCCCTTTTAAACTCAGATACATGTGGAATCGACCCACCAATGTTTCAGACCATTGTTGAAATTGTACCTGTCATCGATTTTGTTTATTGACTGTGTTGGCCATCACATTTGCATTTTTGGCTAGCCTGGTTGGACTGCGACAGATAACAGGCCAAGGCACCAAAATACAAGGCCCCCATTAGCGATTCACATAGCTACTACGTGACCCACATTTGCAAAATAGGGCAGTTTTGAACTTGTAAAGACAACCTGTATATGTGTTTTACGACACAAAAGCGAATGCATGCATTTGTGGTAACACCAGAGAAAACAAGCATTGGCATAGCCAACAGGCCCCACCTTTGGGACCTTATAAGTGTATAGTGGTTTTGCCAATGATTTTAAGCTAAAAGGGAAACTACAGGCAGAGGAAAGGAGGTAGCAATCTGGGAAGAAGGGCTGAGGCAAGACAGAATTAAGGCAGAGCACTGATTGGGCAGCAGAGGAACGAAGGTAGACATCTGGGAAGAGGGCTGAGGTAAGACAGTGAGCATAGAGGAACAGCACTGGAAGGACAGCAGTGTAAAGAGGTAGAAATCAGGGGAAAGAGGCTAAGGCAAGACAGTGAAAGTTAAAAAAGAGCACTGGATGGACAGCAGAGGAAAGGAGGTAGAAATCAAGGAAGAAGGACTGAGGCAAGACCGTGAGGGTTAAAGAAGAGCACTGAGTGGGCAGCAGAGTAAAACGAGGAAGTAATCAGGGAAGAAGGTCTGAGGCAAAACAACAAGAGGAAGGAGGCATGACGAAAATAAATCATTTACCTATATGTGCACAGCTGGCGATGCCATTGCTGAAAGTGACAGGTGATGGCTAGCTTGTTAACCAAAGTGCCCCGCTAATAGGAGGGCCCACGGTTTGAAGAGATGCCCTCCCAATTGTGCTAAATTCTTCATCACAGTACTTGTATAGCCCAGTGGATTCTAGGCTGAACAGCGTTCAAAGTCTCACCCTAAAGATGCCTAGCTAATTATTCCAATGAGGTTACCAGTTCATTCCTCCAGGTGGTGCAACAATGCGTGGCTACTGAATAGGTCTCCTGGGTCTCCTTACGTACAGAGGATGGGGTAGGCTAAGAGCAGCCTGCCCTTATCAAATATATAAATGGAAAGTTGGTGGGACTATGAGCACACTTCAGTTGTTCCCACAGTATACTGGGAGCAATCCTCTGACATGTGGGACACTGTCCAAAGAGTTTGAGTCCATTTGGTGGAAAGATACCATGTAAGAAAGAGCATGCAACATGGTGACACAATGGCACACACCATTTTACAATGCAATGAGAGACTGTCGACACAATGGCCACTGCTGCCTGGAGCAAAATAAGGACGTGTTTTCTGGATACATGAATGAGGAAGGAAGCAGAGTCCTGCCTGTTCCACCCGATTTGTTGTGCAGCCCCAAAAAGAAGATTTATGGGCCCTGGCATGATAAAACAAGGGTTTAAGCACTGCAATGTAATGTCTTGACAAAAGAGGCCCATATAGTGCCTGAAGTGGTGCTTACACGACAGTACTGCACTTTAACGGGTGCTTTCTTGGGAAAGGCTACTGTTATACGTGTCATGTCAATTTGCTGATGTGTACAAATTATGCCGCCTGTTCCTAACAGATGTATGTAGTCAAAGCCCACCATAGGCGCTGCCAACAACACAGGTACACACACAAAACAGTGTTTTCACTCAGGTCTGCTTCCACTGTCCTGATTGGCAGCTAATTTTCCAGGCACCATTTACTGTGGATTGTGTCTTGAGCTATAAGATGCTAGAGGCACAGGGGCACACACACGAGTGAAGCTATCAAAAGTTTTCAGGTGCAGTGGCACTGAGGCCCAAGGATACAATGAAGACCCATTCTCCTTTTTAGGTCGAGGACCGAAGGCTGAGCTTGTGCAGTCTCCGGGAGGAGATTTAATGATTTTGAGTATGGGGGCTTGAACCCGCCTCTCTCCTCCATTGGCTGGCTTCCTAAACGGAGGCCAGCCATTGGAGGAGAGGGGCATCACTCCGCTCACGCCCCGTCTCTTTTGGATTCGGGGGCGTGTTTTTTTGTGTTCTTTTGACTGTGACGTCACCCTCACTCAGAACGCCAAAAACACGCCCCCGAATCCGAAATTTTTGGATGTTTGCGGCGGCCATTTTTTTTTCTTGTTTCCCCTCTTGTTGCCACTATGCTCTGGCGCATTTCCGTGTTGGTTTGTTATGCTTCCGGTTGCCCCACAAGCAAGTCCTCCCGATCCTTTCCTTTCCAAATTTACTTCTAAATTTTCCTATGTTTACTTGACCTATTAATGACGTCCGCAGTGGTACGCTTCTATTCTCTTTGCAGGCATGCATTGCTTGTATCTGGCTAAGTCTTTTATGTCGCAGGGAGGGTCTGAGGCTGCGGTGAGACACGGCACCCGAGCAGCAGCAGCGGCAGCTGGGAGAGGAGCCCGAGCGGCGCCCCCTGCCACGCTCCCAGGACCCCGGAACACAGCTCCAGGCCGCGCAGGACTCACGGGCAGGGCTCTCTGGGGAGGCTGCTCCCTTCCCCGTGTATTGTCCATCTATTTTCACCCCGCCTCTTCTCTCCCCACCCGCCGCAGCGCCATGTCTGCCGGAGGAGACTTTGGGAATCCGCTGCGCAAGTTCAAGCTGGTCTTCCTGGGGGAGCAGAGCGGTGAGTACGAAGGGGAGGGGGCTGGAAGGATGTGGGCTGTTGCATCCCCTGTCAACTGGTGTTCAGCTTAGACACAACTAGTACTTGCTGTTGACTAGTGCCCTCAACACCCCCATCCAAAACCAGTTCCCCAGGAGAGAAGGTGACACCCGGAGCCTGTTCTGATTCTCGGCCACAACGCAAAGAGCTCCAGGTCCATATAAATACTACGTGCCACGTACACTTTCCCCAGCTTGATACCAGAAACCAGCCCATAGGTTCCTAGCATGCACCCAAATCAATGACTTCCCTTGGTTTCTAACTCCAGGCCTTTGATCCATAACCACTGTCCGCCTCTTGTCCACCTCCTGCCCCTACATTTGAACAAGGCTGGTCGGTGCCACACCCAGTTTTTTTTCTTTTGCCCACATCTCACCACAACGTGCACCTAAAATTGGTTATAACATTTTTAGCAAAACCAGATCCTACAGTGGTAGGATCTGGTTTTGCAAAAAATTGTCCACTATTCCTCACCCCCACTTAGTTAAAGACTAAGCTTGACTTTCCACCCTGACTCTCTACCTCCAATGGTGCCCGCCCCAGTTTGTCTAGTACCTCTATGACCCCCCACAAGCATTGGCCTCCCTTAACTCTTGCCCCCTATGTTATAGAAAACCACCCACCAGACCTCCAAACCAAAATTATTTTTCCTAACTGGCCCTTCACTTTTCATCACAATGTTCTACCCATGGCCTGACAACCACCTCTATTTCCCCATCCAAACCCCCTGGTTACCCCTCTGTCGTCTTCTCACAATCGCCAGCTCAAATTAAGCAGCCTTTTGGCGGGTCTTAACCCTGTGCCATTCTCTGGCATCCCACAGGAATCTTTAAGCAGGCTGTACAGTGGTAAATATTCATAGGCGAGAAGCAGGCCGCCTGTGTGATCTCCAGAGCTGATGTAATCTGACATCAGTCTAGATACGGAGGCAGTAGCCTTAGCTCGGTGCTGCTTATATTGGGCCAATAAAAGATTCCCAGGACGGCGGATCTTATTTTGCCACGCTCCTTGTAAAACGCCAGACTGTCTTAATGATGGCAGCGGCGAGACCCAGGGGCCACGGTCTGTCCAGATGCTTAAATTGCTGTTTCATGCGTCGCTATTTATACTTGCCAGTGCTTGTCTCCACTGGATGGTTTAATATTCTAACCTTCCAGGCTTACTTGCAAGACGAGATAGCTCCTACACCCAAACTGTTTTTTTTTTATTTTTGGGATGTGCGAAGTTTTCCCTCATGTGACAGAAGAAATGAAGTCCTATCTTGCCATAAAATGATGTACTATTCCATTTTCTTTATTGAAAGTCAAGAGGTTAGGCTTCGACAATTGTCTATGTATTTTTTTCTGTATGTGCTACCCTTTTCTTAACTAGTTTGATATCGATGTTTTGCAGACACTGGGGCTGAATTAGAATGTCATAAGCACCAGTGGTTAAGCAAATGCACCTTCGTTCTACAGTTATTTTTCATTCCAAATTCTTACTCTGATCAACGCTGTACAGTGAGTGTCGTTCTTATGAGCTTTACAGTTACTCGATTTGTTTCTTACTTTCGTATTTTTTCAGCATTATATTTGTAGCATTTGCAATGTTACTATTTCGTTTGTCCCTAATATCCACGGTGCAGGGTTGCACATTTGTGTATGGAGTTTAGATGCATGGCTTGATTCGTCACCATTCATTGGGTATTGGGTGAGATGCACTAGCCTATGCTTTAGCTCAAATAATAGTTTAGTCGAATGCTGCATACTCATTTTTGTGATTTTGTCGTACTGTGCATGTCTGCATCTTTGGCCAGCTTGTGTTTTGGCTTGTCAGTCGCTCGCTGTGTGTCAGCATCTCTCGTGTGTCAGTCTGCCTTTCTGGTTCAGCTCCTGTGTGTGTGTGTGTCAGTCTGATCTCTCGTGTGTCTGTCTGTTTCTAGTGTTGTCAGTTTGTGTCTCCAGTTAAAGGGTTGGTTTGTGGGCACAGGGCGAGGGTCGCCTTTCCGGGATACATGAAACCACTCCCACTATTTAAAGCGCCGAGAGAAGGTTGAGTGTGCGGTGGCGCTATATAAATAATTGTCACAGTGATGAGCATCGCCCCTCAGACCTGCAGTTGGCACTCTGTCTTCCCGACAGGTGCAGTGCACTCTTCACCCTCCCCCTTCTCCTAACCCTCACCGAAACCCCCTCTCTCAAGGCGCCCTGGCTCTTCTATTTACCTTTGTGATTCGTTTTAGGTCAGGCGGTAGCCATACCACATGAACTTACCAAACGTAAGTAATTTAAAGGGACTTTTGACCTGCTATCTTCATCCATTGGTCTGTTTTTGTGTCATTTACATTTTTGTTCCGCCCACTACAGCACGGGGCAATGGGTCAGCCCACTCTAGGCATTGGATAACTTTGCTTTGAGTGACAGGATTCTTTTCTTCGTGCCAGGGGCAATATGGCAGTGTGTGTTTTTTGAGACAAACTGCTTTGCGTTAAGCCATTTTTTTAAAATAATTTTTTTTAATAAGGGCAAATGCCCCCACCCCACCCAACAATAAAGTTTTACAAGAACAGTAATGGAACATAACAAATAATTAAAAGCACAAGGCTGGTAGCCAATGTTAGACCGTCCGGCTTTGCCAATGCTTGTCTAGGTCTGGCTTGATGGTGCAGCTCACTGGAGACCCTTCGTTACCAATTATTTGGAATGCAAATGGGGATGGAGTTGGCTCCGTCCAGAGGAGTTCTTTCCACTATTTTCATGCTATGTGGCTGTTTGATATATCATTCCGCCTCCTATGCAGCGCTTGCATTGCAATGCACGAGGGCATATTTTACATCTGAATAATACAATGAATCTTGGCAATAAATCATTTACCTTTATAGATGCACTGATTACAGAAATAACCATTTTTTGTTCATTTTTTCACAGTAGGAGACTTAAAAAAGTATTTGAGTCGGTATTGAATTTGCAAGCCAGACCTATTCTCTTTGTAAATTGCATTTCTGTTCCTCTTCAAGTGCCGGGTGTGGGTGGCTCTGTCTGTGTGAGGGTGGCTCTGTGTAGGTGGCTCTATGTGAATGACTCTGTGTGGGTGGCTCTGTGTGGGTGGCTCTATGTGTGTGTGGGTGGCTTTGTGTGTGTGGCTCTGTGTGGGTGTAAATGCAATAGGTCATGCATTTGCGAGCGATTAGGCTATTGGCATTGTAAATGACAATGCCATTTATTTAACGATTAAGCTATTGGCAATGTAAATGACAATGCCATTTATTTATGATTTAAAAAAAAAGTCATGAGCAATGCCAATAGCTCTACCTTTAATAATGCCGAGACCATTGCATTGTAAATGCTTGTTTATATTATGGCCTGAGGAAAGTTTGCAATGCCACAGGTCACATACTTTCAAAGACCTAACATGAAGTGGAGGTGGGAGAATAGTATGGTGGGTGTTGCATTATAAGAGGCAAGGTTAGGGGTTTAAGGGGCTTAAAAAAACAGTTGTGCTTTACTGAAATACTACTGGAACAGAAGTAATGTTTGGGATAATATGCGGAGGTATACCTGCATTTAATAACGTATTCCCCAAAAACCTTGAAAAAGTTGTTTACCTTCTCTGTCCCATTCCGCAGCAGCTGCCCTGTCCAACATAAAAAAACAAAACGGAGATACCTCTTCTAGGAACAGATACAACTTGTTTGTACCGCAGAAATGAAATGTACTCAACGGAGATCGCCGCTGCATGTTTTAGAAACACAACATTCAAAAGAGAAGCCAAGATCTAAAATAAACAAGCTGGCCCTGTAAATGCCCCCCTTTCTGCTGTTTGTGTTATGTTTGCAGAGAGAGCAGTGGGAGAAGGGAGACCTGTAGGACGAGCACGCTGAGGGAAGTTGGCCACAGTGTAAAAGAAGCGACGAGGGCAAAGAGTGAGAGGGAAAGATGGCTTGGCCTCCAAAATAACAAAATGAAGTTTTATTAAACATCACAAAAACCCATTCTAAGCCCATGCACCGTATAGATAAAAAGAACGTTCGTTCAGGGCCGCTATGCTCAAACATGTAGCGTGGCGGCCATGAGGGGGCGCAGTGCTGCTTTCCAAGCGGGCCAACCCCTCTAAAAGTCAGCCCCAACAGCAGAGCATGACGAAGCTCTACATGGCCGCCACTCCACTGTTAAAAAAAAAAGAGCAAGCACGGACGGCACCGGGAAGATTAGGGGGCAGATGTATCATCCGTTTTTTTTGTCACCAACGCTGCGATTCGCAAAATAGCAGCGTTTGCGACAAAAAAACGGGATTTGGAATGTATCATGCAAAAAGCCTCGCAATATTAAAGAATCCCAAATTTTGCGATTCCTTAATATTGCGAGGCTTTTAAGAAATGGCAAATTGCGATTTCTTAATTGAAATGTATTAAGCATTTCAGTGTTGCGATTTTTGACTAAGAATTCGCAAATTACTACCAACTTGTAGTTGGTGGTAATTGGCGAATTCTTCTCAAAATGCACTTTTTTAAAATTCTAAAGGTGCCATATGACGCTCATACATGCCCTTAATGCATGTATGTGCGCCATATGCGCAAACATGTCAAATTCAGGGGTGCAGCAGGGTGTCCTTAAGACACCCTTGCACCCTTGAAATTATTCTCAATATGCGTTAAGCAAATTGCTAATCGCAAATTGAGAATAATTTCATATTCATTCCTATGGGCCTCCTGGCCCATAGAAATGAATGGGAAATTATTCCTTAATTGCGATTAGCAATTTGCTAATCGCAATTAAGGAATTTTAAGAAATCGCTAAAAAATAGCGATTTTCTACATACATACCATTTTGCACTTCTCAAATAGCGATTCCTTAAAAATCGCTATTTGAGAATCGCAAAATGGTATCTTGATACATCTGCCCCTAAGTGATTAATGGAACTGCGAACAGCGATGGGCAAGCGACAAGCAGGAAGCCAAGAGATGAGCAGGAAACCATGAGCACGGCCACATTTGAAGCTTGGCTCCTCTGGCAGGCTAATAAAAATTAAGCAGCTGTCGTGAAGTGACTCACACTGAAGAAAGGAAATGCACAGAAAGCCATAAAGAAAAAGAGTGCTCACAAAGTGTGATAAATAACATGAAGAGTAAGAGCACACATAATAGGGGCAGTCCTCATGGGAGGTCAAAAAAGTACAAAAGGTGGCACTATTAAAAATATTAACCAAACGAAAGAAGGCATTTACAAAGGACAGTAATAGGAACCAATTTAAAAGATGGCCGGTACTTGAAGCCCATATTGTAGACATCATGTCTCAAAGAGACAGTGCTCATGCGATGAATAAGCTAGACCTAAAAACAAGCCCACTAGACCATTACATTAAACAGGCCCACAAACAGCCAAAATGCTGGCCCACACATAACCTCTAAAACCAGCCCTTTGGGCAGTGCCAGATTTCCCAATAGGCTTGCCTGGCCCTATAGCTAGCATAGTACACGTAATTTGAAATTGGGTCAGGCCTGTCACTGTAGAATCCTCAATAACCCCCATATTTTCTCTTGCTTAGTTTATAACTCCTTGCTTAAAGTAGAATCAGAGAGAGTAAAGAAACTGACTATTCTATTAATGACATCAAATCCTCTTTGAATCCA
The DNA here is from genome assembly GCF_964261635.1 of Lissotriton helveticus. NCBI lineage: Eukaryota > Metazoa > Chordata > Amphibia > Caudata > Salamandridae > Lissotriton > Lissotriton helveticus. The sequence goes on from NC_136057.1 coordinate 396,494,654, forward strand.
TCCTAGTTAATTAATTACCAACCAGTCATTAATGTAAGTATTTTTGTTCATAGAGACACCTTCAGTGAAAAAAGTCCAGACTAATTTAGAATTTTATGGACTGTTTGGCTTTGTTTTTCTTAAAACCTTGTTGATGACTACAAGTAATGATGCACTGAGTATTGACGATGAAGGGAGAAATAAGATGTTTGTCCCACTAGATGCGTTCACTCCAATGGTATGATTGTTCAGCTCACCCTGCGACAGTTAAACTAAACGCCCTGCCCTTAAATAGATTTCGACCTACTTTAATAACTCAAGTTCCCCATTTACCTTGGAAGTTTTCTCGTAGAGATTGAGAATACATCCACTTTAAATGGTTATATTGGCCCTTCAAAAACTAGGGACCATCTTTCAAGGCACATCCCTCAACCTGATACAATGTGTTCAATTGCCTCAGTAAGAAGAGGAGAAACTGGAGGACACCTTTAAACTAGGGATACATAATCCGCATGTGCCATCATCAGGTGAAACTCCAATTAAATAGAAGAATGCAATTGGTTAATAACATCTAGAAACAAATGCACCAATTGTGACTAAATAAATGTATGAAAGTACATAGGGTACAGTACTTGACGAGCACAAATTCAGGTCAGAACAAAAGAAAAAAGATAATAGCCCAAAAACAACTATTTAAATAATTGACAATGAGGCAGGTAACAGCTGCAGGTAATGCTACTTGAAGAAACGTGTTTGCATTTTCTTTCACAAATTCAGAGGGACTGGAACAGTTCTAATGTAGTTGAGGATATTGTTTCAGATATAACAACAAGGAGGGGAGAGAAGGGATCGGTTATGATCCAAAAGGGCTGGGATTACCACTCGAAGGGTGAGTGGAAGGTCCAAACGCAGTCGGAGCCCTGGACAATGGGGACAACAAAAAGGAGACTGGGTTGTTCCTAAGGGAAGGAAAAGAAGGTCACTAAGGTGCGGGGGCAGGGCTCATTGGAGAACTAACCCAGGGTATCCATTGTGTTGGATATAATGGCCTCACACACCCTTGCGAGTGTCATGCTTCATCATAGGCAATGCTCCTCGTTGGGTAGGCGGTGCAATACCCAACGGGCACACCTCAGAGATGGGCTCTTTATCGGAGATCTTTTTATCCAACTGCCTATGGGTGAAGTGTGGGTGAGGGGCCAGAACAGAGTAGACGGTGTAGGTGAGGATAAAATGAGGCACGAGGTACCGGAAAACAATTTTATTCTGGTGGTCCTCTGCCGCAAATAAAATAAAGATTAGTCTGTATTCGCTGGAACTTCAGTTTCCACTACCAGACAGTACTAAGGTGTAAGAGGTGTGGTCAACATGTTTCTCGCTTAAAGTTCATTGACATGCGATTCTTCAGGACCTAATATATATCAGAACTACTATCTACAAAAACATGACCTACATAAGTGTCAGTTTACAAAAAGCACACAAATTGTACTACCTGTTAAATGCCTGCTCTTGCCTAAATTGAGAGAAAAAATGAGACTGTTACCACAGGTAAGTGACAAAATGCATTACTTGTAGTGACCGTGAGCACATAGTGACATCGTGACATACTAGTGAAGGTGCAGCTAGTATGTGGCTAAAACCATAGTGGCAAATCCAAGTGTGGATGTCTTAAAAACACTAAAACCATTTGTTTGCAGCAGCATTCATACCTGCAGGGTATCTGGACAAGCAGGAGCAATTTACTCACCTAATGGTTAGAGTTAATAGGTGTCAACAGTGCCCAGCGGGTCTGACATCAGGGGAGAAGCCTTTGTAACTGAGGCTGGGGAGAGGTATAGAGGTGTTAGAGAGCCTCGAAGAGTGCGCCAGAAGAGGGGGTATGTATAACATTCATTGTGAATTGTAAGCAGCCTGCTAGACTGTATGTTGTAGAAACATCGTGCATGGCCTCTGGGGATCCCGTGTAGTTGGCTACAGTCTCGGGAGTCTGTTAGATTGTCAACACCCCTGCAAAGTGTATTAAATATGTGCCGGTAAGACTCATATATATCAAGCTGTCCTATGTACAGCGTCAAGAGAAAATGGATTAGATATGAGCTAGTGAAGCAATCCTGAGTCACGATGGGACTGGATTAAGGTCGACATTAATCAAGGTGCTGTGTAAGAACTACAAGGCAAAATAGAACAAAACAAAACAAAAACAAAAAGGTCTGCCTGCATCATGAAGCGGACACTCAATTAGTGGCGCCTCCAGCGATAGCCCTTGCTGGTTTTTTAGTGTTGAGCGGATGTAAAAGATGTCCATTTGAGAAAGGTCGTTAGCAACAAGTAAAGAACCCACATTTCACCAGGCGTAGAAACCCAAGTGAGTCCCCGTAAACCCCATGATAAGAGGAGCCAGCCATAAGAACCTGTTCACTGCCACTTACTTCAACTGCCTGTGTCAGTACAGTTTTTGCCTATCCATCACCGCCGGGCCCGGATAGTGAAGAGCCGGCACGGCGGCCGCAGAGATATAGCGGGATGGGCGTTGCTGTGCTCACATCCCGGAAACGCACGCTGTTGGTAGGTCATGTGACAGTGGTTGCGAGTGGAGCGGCCATGACAGAGTGGAGTCAGTATCTCAGGAATTATACCAACAAGCATTTACAATGCAATGGTCTCGGCATTATGAAAGGTAGAGCTATTGGCATTGCTCATGACATTTTTTTTCATTTTTTTTTTAAACATAAATAAATGGTATTGTCATTTACAATGGCAATAGGTGAGCATTAGAGAGTTCTAGAGAGTATTCGCGGACACAGAGCCGCGCACACAGACAGAGAGCCACTCACACACACACACACAGAGCCACTCACACACACACACACAGAGCCACTCACACACAGAGCCACTCACACACAGAGCCACTCACACACAGAGCCACTCACACACAGAGCCACTCACACACAGAGCCACTCACACACAGAGCCACTCACACACACACAGAGCCACTCACACACACAGAGCCACTCACACACACACACACAGAGCCACTCACACACACACACACAGAGCCACTCACACACACACACACACAGAGCCACTCACACACACACACAGAGCCACTCACACACACACACACAGAGCCACTCACACACACACAGAGCCACTCACACACACACACAGAGCCACTCACACACACACACAGAGCCACTCACACACACACACAGAGCCACTCACACACACACACACAGAGCCACTCACACACACACACACAGAGCCACTCACACACACAGACAGAGCCACTCACACACACAGACAGAGCCACTCACACACACAGACAGAGCCACTCACAGTGCTGCTCACTTTTCAGCAATATCGTCCAACATACCCTGCCTTTACCTATCATTTGTATCACAGGAATTCTCACAACAATTTACAACTCCTCTCAATTTTCAAAAAGGTACAGCTTTCTACTTTTGAATAAAAGGTCTGTGGCAAAGAAAGCGCCCACCCTGAATCAGAATGACGACTCCCTTTGATGCATCACAGCAAAACCAGTCCTGTCCTTTTCTGAGAATCACAGGCATATCACACTCCTTGGCATTACCACCCTCTGCAGAATCAAGGAAAAAGCTTGTAGCAGCACATTTTTAAGTGAAACAATAAGGGAACCCTGAGCTCTCTAGAGAAGGCATGTTTGGCGTCTCTGACTCTTAGGTGCCAATTGTATGGGGGAACTACTGATTGTGTCCGAGAAAAGTCCTGGTGATCAGATATGGTGGACTACCAAATGAGAGAAAAGTAGAGCATCAACACACTCATTTGAAGGTCTAATGTTGGACTGAGATGACGATCCCACCAGCAAATGTTGTGTTATCTATTTTTCCTATGGGAGATCTTGCTGTTTTCTTATGTTATCTCTGAAACCAATAAAATATGTTAAAAAAATGAGTGAACTGATATACACAACGTGCATGAATGATCCCAACCAGTGAGGCTTTACGATGTCCCATTAGTACTCTGTAATTGAGATTTCAATTTATGAAGCAGTTTTCCAGCTGTACATATTGCTATACATACATATGGTCAATCCATTTAGTTATATCATCTCTATTCCGAAGGCAACATACACACATGGGAAAAAAGCATGGGCACCTGGCTCAGGGGGGGGCTGGAACCCTGCAGCGAGGGGCTGGCAGGCTTCAGGACAAGGCGAGTGCCGCGGACCAGCCTAGGGGACTGAGATCCTGGGACCGAGGTCCGAGGACTCACTGGCGCTCCCTGCAGCGGCCGGCACTGGTAGGGGGAGGGACGAGCAGCTGGGAGCGGGGTGGGGTCACCGGGCGGCGATAGCAGGGGCGGAAAAGAACAGACAACAGCAGAGGGCAAGGCTGCCGTTAACTACAAAGTACTACTAAGCAGGCTAAATAAAGTGAAAAACGGGCACAGACTACTACAAAACAAAAAACTACAAAAATACTACTAAAAAATGGCTATATATGGTGAAAGCGGGCACAGAATAAGGGTTATAGAGCACAATCTACCAGACACAGTGCGGCAGGATGAGGAGACCAGCGGGCTCAGGAAGGGCTCGAACCCTCGAGCGAGGGGCTGGCAGGCTTCAGGACGAGGCGAGTGCCGCGGGTTAAGTGGGTTAAGTATAAAGAGGTCAACCGACCAGCACACAGCTACAAAAGGAGAACAGGTGACTGTGTTTTTGACCAGATGGAATCAAATTTAGTGGCATTCACTGCTGGTATAAACGTGATCCTGGGTAGCATGCGTGATGGGATTAAATGGCAGACAATGTAATAATATTGCCATTAAAAATGTATGCATCCTCATTCAATTACAACTCAATGTTAATAGTACCCCTCTCAATGGTACATATTCTGACCTCGGAAGAAAGAAAAGATTAAATTGGCACTTCACTGCGGTTGACGTTTATTTCACAAGGTTATCTTAGATGCTTGAAAAAGCATGGAAAGCTTGTAGATTCACATCTTTAAAAGCCAGATAAGTGCAAACATTTACTGACAATGTGGCAGAATATGAGAATCCTTTTACAAGGCTGACAAGGAGACACGGACAGCGGGGGTGGGAAAGGAGACACTGACAGCGGGGGGGAGTGGGAAAGGAGACACTAACAGCGGGGGGGGGAGCGGGAAAGGAGACACGGACAGCGGAGGGGGGGTTGGCCGGAAAGGAGACACGGACAACGGGGGGGGGGCGGGAAAGGAGACACGGACAGCGGGAGGGGGGCCGGAAAGGAGACACGGACAACGGGGGGGGCGGGAAAGGAGACACGGACAGCGGGGGGGGCGGAAAGGAGACACGGACAACGGGGGGGCGGGAAAGGAGACACGGACAGCGGGGGGGGTGGCCGGAAAGGAGACACGGACAACGGGGGGGCGGGAAAGGAGACACGGCTAGCGGCACACACACATCATACATAAAGAGAGATGCCACAAGCCCGTGATCAGAGACAGATGAGGCGAGCCTCGGCCATGAAGGTTTCAGTCTAAGGCTCGTTTTTTTTCCTCTACCATGCGCTCATATTAAAAGCGTGCATCTTTAGAGCACGCTACTTACCCGCTAGCACCCACGTGGTGCCTACTTTACTTCACCTCAGCTGTGCCCCCATCCTGGCTGCAAAGAAAGGCCCCTCAGCAAAACGCCCGGGTTGCAATCTCGGCTCAGCAGCGGGCCGTCGCCGCGGTGACGTGGGCAGCTTGAGTCGCGGGAGGAGGGCGGGAACAAACACGGACAGCGGGAGGGGGGCGGGAAAAAGACACGGCGGGGAAGAATACAACGGCCGACCTAATCAGCGGGAGGAGGGCGGAAACAGAGACGGACAGCGGGAGGGGGGCGGGAAAAAGACAGCGGGAAACGAGACCAGCAGCCTACCTCATCTTAAGAAAACTTAAAATGGCGGCCACAAGCTTTTGAAATTTTTCGGAATTGGGGGCGTGGTTTTGCTGTGCTGAGTGACGGACGACGTCACTGTCTAAAGAACAGCAAAACTTACGCCCCCAAATCCGAAAAGGACGGGGCTACATCGGAGTGACGGATCTCTCCTCCAATGGCTGGCCTCCGTTTAGGAAGCCAGCCAATGAAGGAGAGACAGGGCAGGGAGGCGGGACCTTCTGCGCTACTAAGAGTCATTAAATCTCCGGCCTAAGACTGCGCAAGCGCAGCCTTTTAGGCCTTCGACCTAAAAAGGGGGGGGTTGTATAAACACGAAGGTGTCCCCCGTTTAAAATCACAAGTGCCGAATCACAAGAGGAAACTGGCGATTATTGTTATATATCATTTCAATACGACCATCATGACTGCCTTCTTCACGTAGTTAAATGGTCACGGCAATAAAAGGGGGGGGGAGAGGGGAGGAAAATCAACAACCTTGGCTGCCTGGTTAGTTGGTGCTGTATGCAATGGCTTCAAAAATGCGTGTCAATCCAATAGTAGATGACATGTAGGATTAAGTAAATCTCAAACACCGACTTATTGACCAGACAACCCACCTCAATACTAGAGTAGCAGTGACAGGTATGTTAATATTGAGGGAGCGGCCAACAGTATGGAAGTTTTTCCGATATAGTGCGATACACAATCTTTACAGTGCACTCCATGGGATGTCCTCGTTCAGCCCGCGGCTGTCTGTGGCCAAACGGTGTATCCACCTCTGTTCCTTCAGGAACAGATTGTGTTTGGATTTGTCTGAGGTAGCTTCCAGAATCATCAAAGATAGTGAGTCAGCCGTGTGGTTCTGTTCCACAAAGTGTCTACACATTTTGGTATTGGTTTTCTTGCAACGAAAGTTGCTTCTATGCTCAGAGATGCGGGTTTTTATGGGGCGGGTGGTCATACCCACATATTGTAGTCCACAGGGGCATCGCAGCAGATATATGCAATACGATGTATTGCAATTAGTGTGCCCCCGTATTTCCCATGTAAAAGTATCTGTCAAGAGGATCGTCTTATGTATTGACGTGAAAGGACATGCACTACATGAGCCACATGGGTAGTGCCCCCGTACAGGTGGTAGTTGCCACAGGGTGGTTTGCTTGGTTGCATCCATTCTTTTGGGTCTAGTATTGGCTAAGATGTCTTTGATATTCCTTGACCTCTTAAACGCAAATCTGGGTATTTCAAGGTTCAGTGTCCCTGTGTTGAGAATCGGCCAATGCCGTTTGATGATCTTCTTAATTTCATTGGAAGCTGGCGTGAAAGTAGTAACACAGGTTATTAGATCTGGACCCTGCGAGGTTGGAATGTTGTATTCAAGAAGGGCCCCACTATGGTTGTTCTGGACATGTTTGAGGGCTTTGTAGATCTCCCTGCTAGGGTAACCTCTGTCCGTCATGTTTCTAGATAGTATGGTGGATTCTGTCTTGTAGTCTGCCAGGTTGGTGCAGTTACGCCTGACCCTCAGGAATTGCCCAAAAGGTAGATTCAGCTTTAATGCTTTTGGGTGGTGGCTCATGAAGTGGAGCAGGCTATTCCGGTCAGTGGGCTTACGGTACATAGTGGTATCCACTTTCCCTCCCACTAGCCTAATGGTCAGGTCCAGAAAGGCGATGTTAGTGGCGGAGGCCGTCATAGTGAAGTTGAGGTAGATATTCAGCGAGTTCAGCCAATCAAAGAACTCTTTGTATGAGTCTGCGGTCCCTGCCCAGAGGATCAGGATATCATCAATGAATCTCCTCCACAATTTGATGTTAGAGTGGTAGGGATTCACTGGACCATTGATATATCTTTCTTCAAAATCAGCCATGTGCAAACAGGCCACTGAAGGAGCAAACATGCTTCCAATGGAAGTGCCCCGGGTCTGGTGATAGTGTTGCCCTTTAAATTCAAAATAATTTTCTGTAAGGGCTTGAGTGGCACACTCCATGATGAACGACGGTGGTGTGGAGGAAATCCATTCCTCGGCAGTGAGGATCATCTCTATCACCCCTAGTGTGGCCCTCTGGGGGATGTTGGTATAGAGGGCCTCGACATCAAGGGTGATTAGGAAATCCACCTGATACCATCCTGTAGGTTATCCAAGAGGCGTAGGACATCAGTGGTGTCCTGGACGTAGGAGGGAATCCGTTTAACCAGTGGCTGCAGGAAATGATCACAAAATTGTGACAGAGGCTCCAGCACAGAATCTATGCCAGATACTATGGGGCGTCCTGGTACGGGGGTAGTCTCCTTGTGGATTTTAGGGAGGATATAAAAATAGGGAACCCTGGGTTCTTTTTTGATCAGGAATTGAGCCTCCTTTTTACTAATCCACTCCTGGCACTCAGCAGATTCAACTAAACCAGTGATGGTTCTTTTCAGGCACTCAGTAGGGTTGGAAGGGATGGGGGTGTAGTATCGTCTGTCCCCTAATTGCCTTAGGCATTCAGTGTCATAATTGGTGGTATTCATGAGGACAGTAGCCCCGCCTTTGTCAGCCTGTTTAATCGTTATGGATTGGTCGTTAGCCAAGGAGTCCAACATCTGCATCTCCAGCTTGGAGATATTTAGATGTTTCTTGCAAGGTCTCATAGCCCCAATGTCCTTAAGCACTGCCTGCTCATATGTTAATATTTCATTGGGCACCATCCCGCTGTGTGGAGTAAAGTTAGAGGGGTTATGGAGGCCTGAGTCATCAGGAATCTTCTGTGGTCTTCCGTCAAAGAAAGCCCTCAACCTGATTTTACGAAAGAGTTTTTGGACTTCACACGTCTGTTGGAAGTGGTCAACCTTAGGGGTTGGAACAAAGCCAAGCCCTTTCTGCAGTACTTTTTCTTCACCTTCTGTGAGTTGGCGTGAAGATAAGTTCACCACCAAACTCACTTGCGGGCTGTTTTGCTCCTGGTATCCATCCCTTGAGCTTGTGCTTGTGTGTCCTTCCACTGCACTCTCTTGTCCGGCCCGTTTCCTCGCTTGCACCCGCGCCCTTTGCCCCAACCTCTGTCTAAAAAAGGCAGCTGATTGGTCCCATGTGGGACAAACTGAGGTGGATACTGGGGTGCATAAGGTGGCATCGTATGTGGGAACTGAGGGTATTGCCAAAAAGGAGGGCCCCGGTAGGGAGGGTGTGGATAGAACTGTTGACCATGCCTCCCCCCTCCTCTCCTCCCCCGTCGGGGTTGCGATTGCCAATCATCACCGCTCGAGTTGCTGTCGCTGTTGGATCCTCTTCTAGAAGAGTTGTCGCTCGAGTCTGAGAGGTAACCTGTCCCGGGTGGGACATAGTCCTCTTTTAAATATGGGTAGACCTTGTCCTTTGAAAAGCGCTTAATGTCTTTCTGTAACTTGGTTACCTTCTGCTTCATCAGAAATTCTTTGTGTTCTGAGATTTCTTTGTTCAATTCGGCCAGCTTAGTTTTAAATCCTGGATTCTGCACAGCACTTTTAAGTGCACTCTCTGCAATCTGAATCCTGCTAAGTAGTTCGTCAGCTAGCTAACCCATAGGCAGTTGGATAAAAAGATCTCCGATAAAGAGCCCCTCTCTGAGGTGTGCCCGTTGGGTATTGCACCGCCTACCCAACGAGGAGCATTGCCTATGATGAAGCATGACACTCGTAAGGGTGTGTGAGGCCATTCTATCCAACACAATGGATACCCTGGGTTAGTTCTCCAACGAGCACTGCCCCGCACCTTAGTGACCTTCTTTTCCTTCCCTTAGGAACAGCCCAGTCTCCTTTTTGTTGTCGATATTGTTTCAGACCCAGGTAGTGTAGTTCAAAGAAGTCTTGCCTTCTGATTATTTCCTTCTCGCATATCTTCACCTCCAGTCTAGTTCCTGGTGAGGTGAAGGCTGCCTAAGGTGACTCGTTTCTTAACCAGGTATGTTGGCTATTGTTTCAGATGCCCTTATAGGTGATATAACTGAATGCTTGGTGATGTCATAGAATGCATGGGTGCCTGGTGAGTGCTGAGTGCCAGTTGGAGTCTGTAAGCTGAGCTGAGTTCCTTGTGGGGCTTTCTGTTATCATCTACCTCCTTACCTGTGACACTGTTGTATATTACTTGTACTCTGTTTTCTATGTTCTGTTCTTATGTCACCTATTCGAGAACGCAGATGGCTCTGACTCATCCTAGAATCCTAGGAGAGGCAGTTTGTGCTTGGCCAGCTTGCGTTGGGATCTCTGTTGTTGTGCTCCCTGAATAAACTCACCTTAAGCAACTTGGTGACCGTCTCAGCTTACTACAATTTTGGCGACGATCCTGCTGGTCAAGTGAAGAACTTCCAGTCTTCAGAGGATGTCCGCACGCTGTAGGAGATCAGCGTCGGAACAAAGTCACAACAGCAGCTGCTCTCATCCCAAAACCCCATCGTGTGCATAGCGGAATTTTTCTGATGTCTCGGATGGTAAAAATGACGTCGGAGCTTTTACAGGAAGGCATATTTTGAGAAACTTGAAACTAAGAAAAACTGTGAGTGCCTCGCGCATTTTGAAATTTACTGGAATTCCACCTGGTGGCGCAGTCCGCGGTATCCAGGCAGCATTTCCATTGTTGTGTGCAGTCTATGTCAGCAACACCATAGAGCAGAGCGGACTGTGCGCATGTAGGAGGTGACGACGAGCTGCAGCCCACGCAGTATAACTTGCGTGAAGCGTGCGCTCCAAGCCTCGTTCTCGTTTTCGTCCAGTGGCAGCCATCTTAGCTTCTCCGTGATGCTGATTCAGTAACTGGCAGTGCTGAGGAGCAGTTTTTTCATCGAGACTCAAGGTATTATTTTGTTGAAAATCTATCGGAGAGCCTTTTCCTTACTGGAATACCAAGGTATGTGATAAAAACACTATTATACAAGAACCAAATTATATTTCAATCGAATTTGAGCCACGAGCCACACTCATACCTGTGGGATAGGTGTGTATTATTTCTGGACATTTGTTTACATTTTTGTGATTTTAAAGTGTGCTTGGGACAAATATGGCACAGCAAGTTAATGTCACATTACCACCACCATTTTTGAGTGAACCTGGTAATCCAGGAATACCTTGGGAGGATTGGTTCATTATTTTTGATAACTACCTTGAGGCTCGAGATGGGCAGGAATTTTCTGCTAAGAGAAAGAAGGCTATCTTATTAAGTACCCTAGGTAAGGAGGGGGAAATAGTTTTTAGATTTTTGCCCATGGCCTGGAGAACTTAAAGGATATTCTCACCTCATTAAACTTAAGAAGAACAGTCTACCAGTACAACATCGATTGAGGAAAGTTCCTCTTTCCATTAGAGATGATGTCAAGTCACTGATCAATGAAATGCTTCAGAGTGGTATAATTGAACCAGTGGAAGCCTCTGCATGGGTTTCTCCGGTGGTGATTTCGAAGAAATCTGATGGCAAATTGAGGTTTTGTGTTGACCTCAGGTCACTGAATAAGTGTGTTGTTGCTGACACTTTTTCCCTGCCCAACATTAGTGAAATGGTGTCAACTCTTCAGGGAGCTAGGTTTTTTTCGAAACTTGACCTGAAGAGTGCTTATCATCAGGTAAGGCTTCATGAAACTTCAAAACACCTCACTGCCTTTATTACCATGGAGGGAATATTTCAGTTCACACGCCTTCCGTTTGGCTTGATATCGGCAGCCAGCGTGTTCCAAAGGATGGTAACTGAGATATTCAAGGGGTTAAGGAAGGTAGTGTTCTTTTAAGATGACATCTTGATCTTCGGTGACTCCATAGCTGATCATAATCGAGTTCTTAAAGATGTTTTGCATAGGATTTGGGATACTGGCCTTACCTTGCGTAAGGAGAAGTGCTCCTTTCTAGAGCAGAAGATCGAATACCTAGGTCATGAAATATCTGCTAGTGGGGTCAAACCGAAGAAGGATCTTCTTGAGGCCATTCGATCCGCTCCTTGTCTGACTGACAAAGACCAATTGCGCTCATTCATGGGGTTGATCGAGTACTACTCAAAATTTGTTGAAATGTTTTCTGAGAAGACCACACATCTTAGAGCGTTATTGAAGAAAGGCTGTAAATTTGTTTGGGGGCCTGAGCATGAGTCATGTTTCAATAATATCAAGGATGACATTTGTAGAGCTATAGTGCTTGCACTATTTGACACTAGTAAAATTTCAACTTTGGTTGTTGATGCGAGTGCTACTGGACTTGGAGCTGTGCTTCTACAAAGACCCAAGGAAGGGGAGCGGCCTATTGCCTTTGCTTCGCGGATGCTTTCTTCTTTTGAACAGAATTATTCTGTTATTGAGAAGGAAGCATTGGCGACAGCTTGGGGGGCGCATCACTTCCGCACTTATCTTTGGGGAACTACGTTCAATCTGAAGACTGATCACAAACCATTAATAAGAATTCTTTCACCTGGTGGTGCTACTTGTGGTTCACCCAGGTTAGCAAGACTGGCCTCTGAGCTTCAAGACTATCATTTTGAGATTTCGCACATACAAGGTTGGAGGAACTTCCAAGCGGATTGTCTTTCTAGACTTTCCATAGGTGGTTATGCTGAAAGTGGTGATGATTTTTGTTTAGAGAGTATTGATGTGAATATTGCTTGGATTGATGACATTCTTTACATAAGTGAGAGTTCTTTCTCACATGAAGATTGGGTCAATGCCATGGCTAATGACAATGTGTTGCAGGAGGTCATTCAATTGATTAAACTAGGCTCAAGGCGTGAAAGCTGTGTACATGTCACTGTTCGCCCATTTTTAAAAGTTATTGATGATCTCTCTATTTGTGATGACAGTGTGTTGATGCGGGGCGAGATGTTAATTCCTCCCACTGAATTAAGACCTAAACTTATATCCATTGCTCATGAGGGACATCTTCATCTTGGTCATACCTTGACACAACAAAGACTTAGGGCCAATTTTTGGTGGCCTGGTATTGATTCACAAGTGTCCTCATGGGTTGAGAATTGTTCAACTTGCAAAGAAGGGGAGAAGAGGCTGAAAGTCGCTGTGGGTTCAACTGTGGGTAAATTCGATTCTCCTTATATTTCTTGGCACACTATCTGTTTTGATTTTATTGGGCCAATGGAGGAGTTACCCGTTTCTCAATGCTTTGCAGTAGTCACTATTGATTGTTTTAGCAAATGGTTGACTGTTGAGTTCCTAAAGGACATCACTACAGAGACCACCATAAAACATTTAAAGTCCTTATTTCAACAGGAAGGTTTTCCATGTACTATTATTACTGACAATGGAACGCAATTAGTGTCTCAAAATATGCGTTCTTTCTTGAGTAATTGTGGTATATCACATCACAGAACTTCTCTCTTTAACTCACAGGGAAACGGTTCATGCGAGCGAATTAACAGACTAGTGAAAGACACAATTCAATTGGCCCTTTCAAAAGGCTGTTTGGCAAATGATTTTGTACAAGATATGGTTCATGCTTACCGTACCACTACTCATGGTATCCAGAACAGGTCACCTTTTGAAATTATGAGAGGAAGGGTTCCCAGCACTAAATTAACTCCATCTTGGTTTAAGAATTTGTTTTTTAATTGTGATCAGTTGAAGGCTAATGTTGGTTGGAGAAACTAGTACTTCTAACATTTCCAAAGGAGACTATTTTAAGGTGAAACCTGGGAGATTTTCTGGTGGTTTATCCAAATTTAGAGGTCCTTATGTTGTTAGGGAAGTGTTTCCTCACTATGTTGTTCTTACAAACGGTGAGAAATGGAACATGAGGAGAGAAGCCTTGTATCAGAGGGGAGGAGGAGCATTGTCTTGTGATTCAAATTCAGGGGAAAGACTGTTTGATTACAATGGAGGCAACAGTGGTTACATATTTACTTCTTCAGACGAATCTACTACTCCTTATTCTTTTCTTGTTCATAGGAGAAGTGATGGTGGAGGTGATGCTGCTGATTCTCAATCTTGCAGTAGTATGACCAATGTCACTTCTGATTCTTCCTGTACTGTACCTTCCCAGGTTAATTCCAGGTCTCCAAGGTATCGTAGACCACCTTTATACTTGACTGATTATTGCTGTGATTAACTTGACATGTTCTTTTGTTTTAATTAATTTGACATGTTCTTTTGTTTTATTGTAGCTTTTGTTTCTTTTCCTTCAATGAGAGAAGATGTGTTGTATATTACTTGTACTCTGTTTTCTATGTTCTGTTCTTATGTCACCTATTCTAGAAGGCAGATGGCTCTGACTCATCTTAGAATCCTAGGAGAGGCAGTTTGTGCTTGGCCAGCTTGCGTTGGGATCTCTGTTGTTGTGCTCTCTGAATAAACTCATCTTTAAGCAACTTGGTGACCGTCTCAGCTTACTACAGACACCTTGTATATCAATGTAAATAAACCCTCTATAGAATATACACCTCAGCTAATAGACGTTGTATTACAACAAAGATGATACTGCACCTAGAAGGTCTGGCAGTGCAGCTCCTCCAGCACTAAGTGATGTGGTTAAGCTTCTTCATAAACTTGATGAGATTTCATCATGATCCAGTAAAAACCTTCCAATTAATCATCCTAGTCAGTTTTTGGGATCAACTGACAGTCAAGGTCCTCGGTCCTCTTTGTATAACTCTTTCCCTACAGATCCTAGGCTGAGCTTGTTACCCATCATCTTGTCCATGATCATTTGCCTCTAGACGGGCTTGGTCTGCATGCATTCGGGGTAATACTATCTTTTCCTCAATGCAGTAAAATGATGGTTATGGAGATTATACTAACGCAATATTCACATAGCTTTTGTAAGCATATGAATCCACCTGCCCTCTTCATAATTCCTTCTTTGGACATGCCATGCTGTGCTGCTGTTTTTGCAGCACCTGACCTAAAGGAGTGAATGGTAATTTGGACCCTAGGGAAACTGCCTCTGCCGGTGAGCTGGGATTTACTGAGGAATATTACATCCCTTGAAGGAAAACTGGGTGGTCCTTTGATGATCTGATAATCATGTATGCTTTTAATGAATGTTCTGAGCAAGTATCTAGGTCGGCAAACAATTTAGGCGGTCAAACTTCCCTTACCTTCTTTATGTGGTGCCTGAACCTGTTTTAGTCTTCGCTGAATAAAGCATGTTTATGATGCGTAGTCGCCATTTTTGTGTGTGGGCCTCCAACAACACCAGCAGGCCTGTTGCGTATGTTTATTTCAATGGAGTGTTGAGTATGTAAGACCCTTTGTTTACAGGGCTGTTATCCTGGGACTCATAGTGGAATAGTGGAGGGTTGAAGGATTCAGACAGACACGCTCTGGTGGCTCTGAGGAAGAAATCTTATAAAACCCTATTTGGCAATTGCATAACACAGAAAATACAGCATTTAAGAGAGGAGAAATATTAAGCCAGGCCCCTTAACCTGTTGAGTCCTCAGAGCTGACTTAAAGCCTGAAAACGTCTGTGCGTCAGGTCAAGAAATGGGCCAGCTATCTCTGAAGTTGAAAACTCAACATTACCAGCTAAACTGTAAGCAGGCAAGCCTTTAGTTTCAAAGTTATTCAAAGTATATATATCTCCTGTGACAATGAAGCCACAGTTTGGTCGTAGTGCAAGGAATTACATTTGACTGACTTTAGGTAATCGAAAGGAAAAGGTTTATTTTCATGTATGCATCAAGAGTAAAGCATGAATGAAGTTTTCTATTTCTATTTCTAAATACACGTATATATCTATATATACAACAACATATATATATATATATAGGCATAGAGTGACACATAAAGTATGCAAAAAAAAGGAGAGAACTCTGGGTAGCTCTCAGTTTAGGTGGAAAGCAGCTCCTGTTAGAGCACTCTCAACACCAGCGACACTCTAGATCTCCTTCTTTTTTGCATAATATATGCATCACTCTATGCCTGTTTTGTTTTTACTTATACTGGGTGCTCCCTTGTGTCTGGACAAAGCTATACCTCTCTGAAGAGCTCTAATTAGAGCGAAACACTGTGTCAGGGGTTGCTTTTACTCATTTCATGTTGGCTTGAGTTGGTATTTTACTAATTCAAAGCTGTAATACTGTGCCTGGAGTGATAAATGGCTTTTGTCATTTTACAGCTCGGCAAGGACAGAATTGTGCTATTCCTATGCTTAAAGACTTTGCTATAGAAACGGCAAAATACTTTGTCCTTTTCTATTTCGGCATGGATGGCACTGTGCTAATCCCATGCTTAAAGACTTTGATAGAAAAGCAGACATTTGAGGTGAGCAGATCTAGAGTGTTGCTGGTGTTGCGAGTGCTCTAACCGGAGCTGCTTTCCACCTAAACTGAGAACTACCCAGAGTTCTCTCCTTCTTTTTTGCATATATACATACATATATATGCATATATTTTTGTATTAAGTCACATATATATAGATGCATGGACCGGAGATCAATACTCCGCCCCAGAAGCCAACAGGCCAAAGCAGTAGCAACAGAAACTACAAACGGAGGCAGAGGAGGAAGGCAAAGTGGCAACACTACAAGACCCAGAAGGCAAGCAACAGGAAGATGGAAACAACGCTAGAAGCTAACAGAACAGCTGACAACAATCAAACCATCATTAACCTGGCTAAAATAAATCTAACCAAGGCAGAGGAACAAATATTAAGTCTGGGACTTTCTTATTTTCCCGAAAGCAATTTTAATTATGCGAAAAGCAGAACGGGTATCTATCGGTGTATTAGAAAGTTGAAACTTAGAAAATACCACATGCTTCAAAACAAGGAATCAACTCTGATTGGCAAAATACAAGAGGAAAGGCAAGAACATCAAAGTTCCACCACCACATTAGATAATGATATGCCACTACTATTGATCTACAGGAACTATGGTCAGAGGGCCATATACCTGGCACACAAGAAAACATGTCAGAACAACCAACGGTGGGTATCCTAGAAACTACCATGTCCAGAGAACCCATTATATCAACACTATTTAAAGCAACATCTACATAATTGCGCTTAATGATACATCCCTATATAGTAGTATTAAGCATAGTGACGGCTTAAATGCATTAAAATATTATTTGTCTAAAAGATAGAAGCATTTAACACAGCATAGCCAAATGCTAATTTAAATGGTTGCATACTGCCTTGACAACAATGTCTTTATGTTCAACAACATGCTATTTAAACAGACTAGAGGTGTAGTCATGGGTGCCAGCTTATCCCCCAGCTATGCATGCTTACACATGGGCTGGTGGGAGGTGCTGGTGCTTAAAGTCAAACATACAGACTACATGCGAAACATCATCATGGTATGGCTTTGTTATATCGACGACCTCTTTGTAGTATGGAAAGGCACACATCAAGAAGCGCAAGAGTTCCTAAATTCAATTAATGACAACACATTGAATTTACACTTTACGGCTACAATAAGCGCAGATACAGTCAAATTCGTAGACATGCAGGTGTACATTCAAAACAATAAGATAGAAACTAAGCTTTACTGGAAAAAGGACAGCAATCAACACAACCCTACATGCCAGCAGAGCCCACCCGAGACACTGGATAAACAGCATCCCTACTGGGGAAATGCTAAGACTTAGAAGAGTTAACAGTGATCCAATAACTCTCAAACATGCACAAGAAGAAAGCAAAGCCAGGTTCCGAGAGAGGGCCTTAGCAAAATCCTTGATTCCAAATAGACTAGAGTTGATTGAAGATAAATACAAAAAAGCAACAAAGGAGCAAGAACATTGTGACACCTCTAAGATAACCGAACAACAAGAGTTTAGGATAATCAAGGAATTCCGTAAACAAGATAAGGAAATACGCAATATCATCACATGCAATTGGCCACTGATACTAGATGACCCAGTAATCTGAACCACTTTGCCCAAGAATGTCTCGATTACCTATAACAGGGCACCCTCGATGCGAGACAAACTGGTTAAAACAAGCCCAGAGGTAATTGAAAGCTGCAGCTGGCTAAAAACACATATGTTTTTTTTAATGCAATATATGCAAAGCCTGTAAACAGGGGATCAATAGAACAACTTACACAACCCATTTTAGCCCCAAAAATACAAGATCAAGAAACTTCTAACTTACAAAACTGAATATGTAATTTACGTCCTGGTTTGTCCTTGTGGCTTACAGTACTTAGGGAGCACGAAACTCCAAGCCCACAAGCGAGCATTGCAACATATCAGAGCTATTAACAACCAAGACAATACATACTCAGTTGCCAGACACTTTCAGGAATTAAAATACATCCTTATAGATTCGGTTCCTTCAAGCAGGAGAGGGGGCAACAGGGAAGCAAAGTTACACAAGTTAGAAACCAGGAATATTTTGGAAATGGATTCAAAACATCCAGGGGGGCTCAACATTACTGAGGATCTACACACCTGCCTCTAGGAATACATATGTAACAACTACCACTGGTAACCACAAATACATTTATGTTTTTATATGCTTATTATTTAATATTTATACATATGTGTTGTTTCCATTGCAGACATAAAATAGATGCTACTACTATACCTCACTTTTTCAAGCCCAAAAATATCACTCAGAACTATGAGGTTACATTCATGCAACTTATGATATCTATGTAACGAGAAATACTGAAATAGGGATCTCATGATATTTAAACCAAGATTTATGGCAGCGCTGATGGTTAGTTAACCCAAAAGCCATCGAAATACATACCAACAATATAGTATGACCTGTCGATATGAGTAGACACAATCAATATGCAGATTGTATCATAAGAGAGATAATTTCTCGTTTTCCGTTGTCAATTACTAGCACAGCACTTAGCACTTAAATTCACTAGCACTAATAGCACTTTCAAACTGGTACTACAATGAGGAAGGTAAATTTGACCAACCATCAATATCATGGTACATAAATATTTTACACATTGCCTAATTTTTTACATCAATATTTTGATTAATGTATTTAACAGATTATTATCTTGATGCCAATAACTAAAATATGAGAAATATATATATATTTTATAGGGTAAACATGATTTTAAACAGCTTTTAGCGACAATACGGAAAATAGATTATTTATACATTTATGTATTTATTTATACATTTATCTGTATTCACCTAATGTAAATGTTTGATGTATACTGATAATAAGCAACAAGAAAATTTGTGATGGATTTTAACCAAACAACTATGCTTGTACAATGTAAAAGTACAATTTAAGTATTTCTTCCCTTGCCATACTGGATTTTACTTCTGCACAGGTAAGCACCATGTCACTTTAAAAAAGAAAAAAATCACTGCAACAATGTCATGTGATCAAGGTTCTTTGCGAGTTGAAACGTGTTATGTTGGCATCCCAATAAATCATTAAGAAAGATACTTTGTGGTCCGTGTTCGTGGTTTGGAGGAGAATCCGAGCGCTGACTGAGAGTGTAATGTATATATATATATATGCGATTCGGTATGCTTTATAGATTTTTTATAATCATGCTATTTGAAGGACAAGCTTAGCTGATACAATTTGCTTACTTTCCTAGCGGCACTATTGGCCATGAAATTGTATGTACAGTTATCGTATTCCTAGCTAAGAAAGGCGCATGGAGTTTTTGCATGTAGTATGCATAGGGTGCTCCACCGGCATTACAATTTGATTCATTTAGGTTTTCATTTTGTTTTCAATCTACTGTGTACATCATGAGTTATGACAGTGAATATGCACATTTAACATATATGTATAATATTTAGAAATGGCCGTCGTGGTAGCAAACACCACTTATCATCCAATAGTCCATTGTTTGTGCCTACACCTATGTATAGACTTCCTGCATCACTAGCAAATGGTGTGATCAAGACAGCTTCGCTGTCAAAACGCGTAGCCTTTGAAAAATAAACTCTGGTTTGTTCCAAGTGCAAGTGCTTCTTTGAAGAAGTGTGCTGTGGGAATATATATATATATAATATATATATATATATATTGATACATATATATATTTATATATATATAGAGATAGATATATATATATTATATATATATACATATATATATATATCTATATATATATATATATTCACTGAAAAAACCATAGGTTATAGACCATATATAGTTAGGAATTAGCATTTAGAAAACCTTATTTTACTCACACAAAACCATTGAAATTCCATATATAGTTAGTTGCACTAACTATATATCGCGCATCCGCAATCCACTGCTGATGATGTCACATATTACATCATTCATGACATGGTCAGTGACATCACTGATGACATCACTGATGACATCTCAAATGACATCACTGATGACAACATCCAGTGACTGTATGTTTCTGTAAAGTTAAAATATGTTTTACATATTGAAGAATGAGTAGATGTATAAGTGTCTGAATGAAGGTTTTAGTAGGTGCGTGGTTGACTGTATGAGTGAGTGATTAAATGCGTCCTACTGAATGCATAGGTTAGTGACTAAACTGTGTGAAAGTTTGCATCAGTATGTCTGTTGTTGTGCAAGCTGCTGCATGTGTTGATCAGTAGCTATATGAGTGGCTATATGGGTTATTGATTGGTTGGCCAAGTATTTGTATGGGAGACTGAGTGTGTGTGTGTGGCTGGTTGGGAGGTGTGTGACTCTGTGCAGATCAATGTGTACTTGTATCAGTGATTGTATAAGAGAGTAAGTATGTGTTAGTATATGTTTGAAAATGTAAGGTGCTCTATGTTTAACTGTATAGATTAGAAAATGGAGGTGTGATTGATTCTTTGCATGACTGACTAGGTGTGTGAGTAACTCCATGGATGAGCAACAGAGTGTAAATGTCTGTATAGGTGTATGAGTGCATATGATAGTGTTGTAAAGATGAGTGATTGTATGTATGAATGATTGTATGGATGAATGAGTGAATGTGTGTGTAGACGTAGGAATCAGTGAGTGCGTATGTAGTAACTAGTATTGGTGTGTCAATGGTTTCAAAAATTATACTCTGTATTTAACACTGGTTGTAACAGAGGTTATATTAAAATGTGAGGAGATGCATTGTATTGTCACATGAATGATATCATCAGTGATGTGGTCATTGATGTCAAATGAGATGTCATCAGTGATGTCATTTGAGATGTCATCAGTGATGTCATCAGTGATGTCACTGACCATGTCATGAATGATGTAATATGTGACATCATCAGCAGTGGATTGCGGATGCGCGATATATAGTTAGTGCAACTAACTATATATGGAATTTCAATGGTTTTGTGTGAGTAAAATAAGGTTTTCTAAATGCTAATTCCTAACTATATATGGTCTATAACCTATGGTTTTTTCAGTGAATTTTCAAGGTTTTGTAAATGCTAATTCCTAACTATATATGGTCTATAACCTATGGTTTTTTCAGTGAATTTCATTGGTTTTTTAACAGCTAATATCTGTAGCTGTAAAATGTATTCTTCTTTAAATCCAAAAATATATTTTATATGTTTATGAATAATTTTTTTTTTATATATTTTTTTTTCTTCGTTCCCGCTTCGCGAATCGGGAAGCTTCCCGTTAGCTGACCTTGATGCCGCGAAATAGACCGCGAGCCGGTAAACGTTTCTTTACCGCAAGTGCCGCGTTAGAAAACAACATCGTGACGCCTCCCGTCCGCATGACGTTTCACGTTGTCGCGTGATACGTCATATGACGTGCTACGTTAGCGAACTGGTACGCGAAGCGAGTCGCAAAGCGCAGGTTTCTGGAAGCAAACCGGGAGGCCCTGCAAAGCGCTTAACGTAAACACAGCAGGTCATGTGACTTGGTAATAACACTTTTCATTGGTTCATTTCACTTTTGGTTTCCTAATGATGTAAGACTAGGTCATATAATCTAAAATGAACACTTTTCATTGGTTGAGAACTCTTGTTTTTCCCAAATGATGAAAATCCCTCCTTCTTTCCTCACTCTGACTTTCATCATTGTGAGAGAAAGACCCTTTGTGATCACTGAGCAATGGCTTCTTTAGTAGCTTCAGCTGGTGCTTCCCCACCACCTCCACCACCTCCAAGGAAGAGTGGACCACCTGCTCAAGTTATAATTCAACAAGAAGAGGAAGAAGAGGAACAGAACGACGAGCACGAAGAGAGGCAGTTTTTGCCTGAGGAGCCCAGGACGTCTCACCGGAAAGAAAACTTCATTTGGCAATTTTTTAAAATTCCCAAAGGTCAGAAAAAAGTAAATGCAAGATACGTAACTTGCCTTATATGTCAAGATAGACTGTCCAGAGGAACCGAGAAAAAATACAGTTTCGGAAACTACACAATGCATCGCCATATGACTAGGTGGCATCCTAACAACTACAGTGCTGCACAGTTTCGGAACAACCTAGATAATCTCCCTATTATGGCCAGAAGATCTGTTGTACCGGAAGTAACGGGACCAGAGGGCAGGGAGATGGTGCCAAATATACAAATGAGATTTGGTGAAGTAAAACACATCTGCGTATTTTGCGATGGATTCATTTGCTACGGAGAAAGAAGCATCACTCTGATCAACAGAGCTATTATAACAATATTTGGAACTGTGCCAACCTCTATTTCTCTTAGTTCGCTTCCCAGTTCGCTCGCCGGTACGCGAACCGGAAGCGAACCAAAAACAGTAAGTATAAGGGAAGGAAACAGACACTTATGTTAAAAGAAAGACAGCTATAGGGGAGTAAACTAGAGATACTATTACCCGTAATCCACTGCTGATGATGTCACATATTACATCATTCATGACATGCTCAGTGACATCATCAGCAGAGGATTGCGGATTTTTTGGCAACGTGCCTTATCCACGGTTTAATAACGCTGCCTTTTGCTTTATATAAGTTTTCAAATTGTATGAAATATATACCAATAGGTCGTTATGAACCTTTAGGTAGTGCTTTTCTTCATGAGGTCTGGTCGCTTCCATACACATACAGATGTTTCAAAGATGATCAAGAAGTTTATCTGAATGGAGAGGAATGCACTGAGACGCCAGATCATTCACTAATGTGTAGGCACATACAGTTACACGGTTCATGCAACAAACACCGACCAAATATGGCTTGCGTGTTGCAAGGCACGCCAGTTCCTGCTATCATCCCCACGTTCAAGTTGTTGGAAAATGGTAGTTATTTGATGCTCAATAATGAAGATTGTTCTGAGTTAATTAAAAGTATTCCTTTTATCGTAACAGTAAGTGAACGGGTTATTTGCTGCAGAAATGTTCTATTTCCTCCCACACATGAACATAGGGAGTTTTCAATTTGGCCACAAATACCAACCTTGGGAGAGATTTCAACGGCATGGCAAGAATAAGAGCTCTTTTGTCTCAGAGAGAGGTGGCCTTGAGTTCGGCCCGTGAAACTTTCGTGCTTCACATAGCGAACACCCGTACAGAGGTGCAGACCCTTTTCAATTCACATTTGCCTTTCAATTTCAGCAAGATGGTTCGGACTATCTTTAACGCATCCTCCACAAAGGCCCTGGCGCACTTTTTTAAAGTTGTTACCAGTGGTCTCGTGACTTCATTTGAGAAAATCTTTGGAGTCATCCCTGCTTTCTTTCATTGTATTTTCTCCACTCTGCTTCGTGGATTGGCATTTTTACTTGCATTACCAGCGGACGCTCTTGTGCTTTTTTACATTTTTAAATATGGATGTCCCTCCTATGCAACCTCCCACCCTGCAGCTGCTGACACTGTTCCGCAATCGCATGCTAGAATATTATGGCACAATGCCGTTGGCGATATTAAGCACGGCATATGGATTATCTTTTCGATTCTCCTACTTCACCTGTGTCCAGCCTGTATTTCACTGCCTGACCTGTGATTTCGATTGGGCCATTGATTTGTGTCTCTGCGGACCGGTTTCTCCTGACGTCGACTTTAATCAGCTGATGACTCCTATCATTACTCACGAGTTGGTTTGTCCTGGCGAAAGGATTATGGCTTTGGCATTGATGCATGGACTATTTGGTCCCTGGAATTTACTGGCGGCAGCACAGTCTTTCTTGGAACAGAGCTTTCTTGAAAACCCACCGAGCTGTCCTCTGATGGTGATAGAGGATCCGGTGCTGGGAGAGCACGTATGTTCTTTTCCGCTTTTAAATTGGATGGCTGAACTGTTTTCGGATGAAGACGGTGACTTCCTATTGGAGGCTGTTGCAGCTTATTTTGCATACACAGTTATGTCATAGACCTTTTTCATGTTTGATATGCTGAGTACTAGCATTTCATTGACAATTCATTGACTTATTTTTCAAGTTTTTATTATTTACCTTGCCTATTGGCTTAAGACTCGATAAAGTACTTGGCTGTTTTATTTTTCTTTAGCATTAAATTTTCCTAGTTTTTAATGCTTTACCTTGCGAACCGTCCACATATAAACTTGCAATCTGCTCTCATGAGATGGCACTTCTATTATCTTATTCAGTTCGTTTCCGGATCATGGGGAGGTGTCATCTAGGTCCTGGATATCTTTACACCGTGTTAAGTTAGCATGGGCTCATTACCGGTTTAAACGCCATTTTTCCTTTTTTGCAACTTCTGCACACGACACTTAGTTGTTGCTTTAGCTTTCCACCTAGTAGTTCATCGTGGTTTACATGAGAATAATATGTTATTGCTCTACTATCTGCTTTGCTTGTTAAACTATATCTGTACAGCGAGTGCTAAAGTTTCAAGAACAACACGATACAGAATTGTTATGAGGTCTGATCTCCACGACTTCATACTCATAACATAAGTGCAACTTCTGCCAATTCTGGGCATGAGGCGGGTTTTATATTGCTTTGCCGAACACACATACACAACAGTTGATGCGGTTCACATGAAGAGAGAGCTGGTGTATGCTGATGTGATTCCTTCAAATCTAAGACACTAAAGTATGGGCACGCCCTAAACCAACACAAAGAGACCTTCTTAGCAAATAATATAATATGTGTATTAGGGAGGGTGAGATATAAGCAGCCGCGGGCCGTGGAGGGAGTTACGGTGAGGCAGGTAGGCGGGGAGGGGGAGAAGCAGGGTGGAGCCCTCTCTACCCTGCCCCTCCCCCTCCCCGCCTCCCTGCCCCACCGTAACTCCCTCCACGGCCCGCGGCTGCTTATAAGTGTTGCTAACTCTTATTCATTTACAGCATGTTAACATACTGTCACCATTCGCTTTTTATGTACTAGTAACTATGCTGGTAATTTTGCTACTGATAATATGTGTACTTGTATTCTCCACCCTGCCCCTCCCCCTCCCCGCCTCCCTGCCCCACCGTAACTCCCTCCACGGCCCGCGGCTGCTTATAAGTGTTGCTAACTCTTATTCATTTACAGCATGTTAACATACTGTCACCATTCGCTTTTTATGTACTAGTAACTATGCTGGTAATTTTGCTACTGATAATATGTGTACTTGTATTATCTAAGGTACTACGCCTGAGAAGACGGCATTAGTAAATAAACATTTCAAATACACATGTGTTCTTCTTAACTCCATGTTCTGGTTTCTAAGAAATATATAACGACCGACTGTTCATGAGTTCCACGTATCCTGAGGTACTATAAGTTCATATTCTGGATTGTCTAAACATTGAGAGTTTGTTATATCCAATGTGACACTGTACCTAGCTTGCTAAGGAGTTTTTGATTACTAACGTGAGTTTTGGGACACCCTAATTCGCCGAGGTTCCAATCCTCTGTCCACAGTTCTGTGTGAGAACAGAAACCCTGCGACAGGGGCACCCCCGACCCTTGCTGGAGCTTCATCACACTTGCGATACAACTCCAGCAATGCGCCACCTTTACGGCACAGATACATCACGCATCTGTGCTGTTTTTGCCCCATGATGCGCCGCATTGTAAATGCAGCACACCATAGGTGACGGAACAGCGGCACAGAATGACTAACACATCCCTGGTGATGCGCCAGTCATCATAAATGTATCCCTATGCTTCTTATCTTGTTAGAGATGAACCGCCATATGTATCATCAAAGTTTTTTGCATTTCCTAAATAGCGAACTTTAAGGAATAAATAGCGATTCTTTACCATTCCTAGTTTGCGATTAGCTATTTGCTAATTACAAATTACCCATTCATTTCCTTCATTTCCATAGGGCGGTTGGACTCACTTTTAGCTCGAACGGCTGAATGGATTTCCACGAAACTTGGCAAAATTGTAGGGACTGGTAGCCCGATGTGCCTTTGCTATGTCTCAAGATATATGCTCCAGTGGTTTTTACGAAAATTAACTTTGAAAAATATATATTGGGCTACATTGGCCTATATATATGTTGGAGCCCAAATGTAGCCCAATGTAGCCCAATGAAGCCCAATGTAGCCCAATGTAGCCCAAAGATGGCCGCCAGACACACAAAAAAACAAATGTAGCCCAAATATCAGCCAGATGTAGCCCAACTATAGCCCAGTGACAGAATGACCAATCAGCTTCGCAAACCTCCGTTACGCGAAGCGGAGCGCTGTTACAGATATATATCTTTTTTTGAACGTTAATTTCTCAAAATCCACTGGAGCACATATATTGAGACCTAGCAAAGGCACATCGGGCTACCAGTCCCTAATATTTTACCAAGTTTCGTGCAAATCCATTCAGCCGTTCGATTATTATTATTATTTTTTTTTTTTGCCCCGCGGGGCCCTTTTAAAACCTCCACATCAAACCTAGGGGGTCAGCGAGGATCTACTATTCCCCCTTATGGTCATTTGCCCCTTCGCTTTCGCCTCCTCTTGTCTCTCGATCCTACCGAGAGACAAGATGGCGGCCGCTACGGACTGTTTGGAATGTTGACAGACGCCGGAGAACCAATCAGCTTCGCTTCACAAAGCTCCGTTGCGCGAAAAGTACGCGTCCTGGGACGCTGCCTGGTCCGCTGTTACAGATATATATCTTTTTTTAAACGTTAATTTCTCAAAATCCACTGGAGCACATATATTGAGACCTACAAAAGGCACATCGGGCTACCAGTCCCTACAATTTTGCCAAGTTTCGTGCAAATCCATTCAGCCGTTCGGGCTAAAAGTGAGGCCAACCGCCCTATGGAAATTAACATGGGAAAAACGCGTTTTGGGACCCCCCTTTTTTCTCGGCCCCCCCTTGACGAACCCCCCCAAAATTTTCAGGGGCTGCTCAGAAACAGAATGTGCAATTTTCCTGAAAATTTCAGCCAATTCCGTCCACAAACGCCAAAGTTATTAGACATAGAATTTTCAAAAATCCCATAGAGAAAAAATCCTAACTATATATACCTACTGGCGACCGCCAGTAGGTAATATATAATATATATATATATATATATATATATATATATATTCACTGAAAAAACCATAGGTTTGACACCAATTATAGTTAGCTGGAAATTTTACTCGCATAAAACCAATAAAATTCCCACGTTATAGTTAGTTGGACTCACTTTAACTTGCGCGTGCAATGCACTGCTGATGACGTCACATATTACATCACTCATGACATGGTCAGTGACATCACTCATGACATCACTGATGATACCATCCAGTGAATGTGTGTCTTTTTAAAAAATAAATATGTGTTATATATGTATATGTAAAAGTTGATGGAAGAATAAATGTTTAAATAAGTGTTTACATGGATGTTTTTAAAAAAAAATTGATTGGTTAACTCGCTTATTAAGTGTATGTTAGTGAATGCATATATTAGTGAGTAATGTTTAAATATTTAAATATATGGATTAGTGTTTCACTTTGTGTATAAGTGGCTGCATGGGTTGGTGAGTAGCTACATGTGTAGGTATATGGGTTATTAGATGTTTTTCTTAGTATCAGTATGAGTGTTTGTATGGTTTGGTGGGGGTATTACTTTGCACATAGATGCACAAGTGACTGACTCTCTGTATGTGTTTTGAAGACAGCATATGTGCAGGACTGTATGGGTGGATGAGTGTATATATGTGTGTGTTAGTGACTGAATGACTGTCTCACTAGTGTCTTTATCAGTAACTACATATGTTTTAATCTAATATATGTGAACATTGATGTATATAAGTGAGTATATGTGAGAGTAAGAGATTGTAAGAGTTCCTGTTTAAATAAGTATGTGTTTCTATAAGTGATTGTTTAAGAGAGTAAGTATGTGTAAGTTTCCTTAGAAGTAAGGTGGTTGTGTGTGTATAGCTGTATATGCAAATAAATGGATGTTCAATAGTTTATTTGCATGTGTGAGTATGTGTAAGAGTATCTTTTGGATGACTGTCAGTGTGTAATAGGATGTATAGGTGTATCACTACATATGATGAGTGAGTATATGTATGAGTGACTATATAGAACTGTTGGTCAATGAGTGGATATGTATATAGATGGTGGAATTATTGAATTGGTTGTTATAACTGGTATGGGTATCTCCATTTTTTTGAAAATGTTAGTTTCTATTTTTGAATATGTTTTTCAAGGGTTACATTACAGTGAAAAGAGGTCTGTCACTCTGTCACAAGGATGGTGTCATCAGTGATGTCATGAGTGATGTCACTGACCACGTCAAGACTGATGTAATATGTGACGTCATCAGCAGTGCATTGCACGCGCAAGTTATAGTGAGTCCAACTAACTATAACGTTGGAATTTCATTGGTTTTATGCGAGTAAAATTTCCAGCTAACTATAACTGGTGTCAAACTTATGGTTTTTTCAGTGAATTTCATAGGTTTTTTAAATGCTAATTCCTAACTATAACTGATGTGAAACCTATGGTTTTTTCAGTGAATTTCATAGGTTTTTTAATAGCAAATCTCTATAGGTATGAAATGTAATATTTTTTATAATGAATTTTATATTTTATAATTATGTAATACTATTTTTTTATGGTTTTTTTTTGTGCCCGGAGCGCCCCCGGGGCGCGTACCGATGCGCTCACCGGTGAGCGCAATGTTACAGCGCCCCCCGGGGCGCGTACCGGTGGGCGTCCCATTAGCGCTATTGCCGCGAACGAAAACAACATCGTGACGTATCGCATAGCCGCGTGATGCGTCATATGACGCATGGCGTAAGCGTACCCGGAAGCACCCGAGCGCATACGATCGCGCAACGTAAGCGCCGCCGGGCGCGCCCCGGAGCGTGACTATGGGCGCGCACCGGGGCGCGTAGCGTAAGCGCGTCGGGTCATGTGATCTGAAAATAACACTTTTCATTGGTTCAGATCAGTTTTGGTTTCCAAATTATGAAAGCCCGGATCATGTGACTTGAAAATAACACTTTTCATTGGTTCAGAACAGTTTTGTTTTCTAAATGATGAAAGCCCCCACCTTTTTTCCTCATTCTCACTTTGTTATTTGAGTGAGGAAGACCTGCTTTTTCCTTACAGAGATGGCTACAGTCATATCAGCAGCTGGAGCATCTGCCCCACCACCACCACCACCACCATCAAAAAGACTACCAGAAGATCACATTGGTGGTCAAGAAGAAGAGGAGGAGGAGGAGGAAGAGGAGGAAGAGACAAGGCAGTTCCTGCCTGAAGATAATCCCCCATACAAACCAAAAGAGCACTTCGTATGGGAGTTTTACAAAATCCCAAGGGGTTTCAAAAAAGTCAACGCTGCGAAGGTGACTTGTCTCATATGTGGTGCTGTGCTATCCAGGGGGAACCCTACAAAAAAATATTCCTTTGGGAATCATACTATGATTTGGCACATGATGCGTTTGCACCCTAACAACTATTCTGCAGCAGAGGTAAGGGACCTCTGCAGAAACCTACCCCAATCAACATCCAGATCCTCAACATCTAAAGAACCCACTCCATCGGGTCCAGAGGCAAGGGAGACGGTCCCAAATATACAAACAAAGTTTGGGGGATACAAACTTGTTTGTATATATTGTAACAAAACAATTAGTTATGGTCAGCAAAGCATTACACTAATCAATGTTGCTATGGATAACCACAAATGCCCGAGGAAACCATCATTTTTCCTGATTTTTTTGTGCTCCAGTTGAGCCGCTTTCAATTCCCTGTTTTTTGTATCTCCCCACAAAAAATACAAAAAAAATCTAAAACTGTTCAGAAAAGCCAAAAAAAGTTAAAAAAAATAAAAAAAACAATAAAAAAAATCTAAAACAACAAAAAGAATAAAAAACAGTTCTTTTTAGAACTACCTCTAATTTATAAAAAACAACAACATTTTTAAAAAACTCTGTCATTCTTTTTTCTCCAGGGTACGCATAATGGTACGCTCCCCGGTACGCGTACCGGGGCGCGCACCAAAAAAAAAAGAAAAAAAAAAGAATGAAGGAGTGAGCATGAGGGAAAGGAACAGAGAGAGTGATGTTAAGAGAAAGAGAGCTATAGGGAGCAACACAAAGGGACTGTGTATTAGATAGTAAAACAGTGAGGGAGGATTAGAAAAAACCAGTGACTCTAAGTAAAGAGGGGTGAAAGACGGTGGAGAAAAGTGAATAAGGGTAAGACATGGGGAGTGACAGACAGAAAGGAGAGAGAATAAAGGAAGGAGTGACTGAAAGGGAGTGAGTGAAGCAGCAAACAAAGGTAAGTGAGGGAGTGTGGGTGAGTTGTAGGGAGTGAGCATGACAAAAGAGTATTGACAGAATGAGGGGAGAGAGACAGCGACGATAAGAGAGACAGAGTGAGGGAATGGAAGTGAGGAACTGTGAGGACAGACAGACTGAGAGAAGGAGTGACAGGAGTGAAGTAAATGATTAAGGGAAAGGGAATGAGTGAGGGAGCAAAGGAAGGGAACAGAGGGTAAGGGAAGTAAAGCAGGGGGACTGAAAGAAGTTGAATGTGCGAGGGGAGTTAGGGAAAGGGGAGTAAACATGGAGGATAAGAATAAGTGAGGGAAGCAGAGTAAGGAAACAGGAGTGAGG
The DNA here is from genome assembly GCF_964261635.1 of Lissotriton helveticus. Classification (NCBI taxonomy): domain Eukaryota; kingdom Metazoa; phylum Chordata; class Amphibia; order Caudata; family Salamandridae; genus Lissotriton; species Lissotriton helveticus. The sequence goes on from NC_136057.1 coordinate 396,525,298, forward strand.
TAGGGTGAGAGAATAATAGTGAGGTTAAAGGAAAGGGTGATGACAAACTACATTTTTTTAGTCACAATTACCATATAATTAATGTAACTTTAATTACATTTTTTTACTACACTTTGTATCTGTGAAAGAGAGAAGAAAAAATAAGTTATAATTAGTAAAATATATATTTTAAAATAAAAGATACAAATGAAGAGGTTAAAAATCATAACAGTGTATTAAGAAATAAAGTACGAGTGAAAGACACAGAAAGGGAAATAAAGTGATGTAAAAGGACAAAAAGAGGGTAAAAAAATAGAAGGAGAGCAAATTACTAAGAGTAAGGCATATAGATTCACTAACAGAGAGGAAGATAAGAAGAGAGAAATGAACTGAAGGTAAGAAATATACTAAAAGAATGTGAGTTAGCAAAACTAAATCAGGAAACAGGAGTAAGTAAAAAGACAATGACTGAGAGGGAAAGGAGTCTAATTAAAGATGCATTTAGAAGAATGAGGAATGGAAGATAACTGAGAGTAAGTGAAGCAGAGTCATAGAGTGAAGGGATGAAGGGAGAGAGGATAATATAGAAGGATTGAGGGAAAAGGAGTGAGGAATTTAGTACACAGAGAGACTAAGGGAATGACTGAGTGAAGTGGAGTACAATGAGTGAAGAAAGAAAAATGAGTAAGGGTGCAAAAGAAAGAAAGAGAGGAGAAGAGGACTAAAGCAGTGGTACTGAGAGAAAGTGATTCGGTGATGAAAGTAAAGAGAAGAACATTGAAAGATAGGAAATGAGGGGTAGTAATGGAACCGGACTAAAAGAAATGGGGTGAAGAATGATGAGAGAGGAGCAGTGAAGTTGTTCTAAGAGAAATGATAGGAGGTAGATACACACAAGTGAACATAACACAAGGAGAGTGAGGGACTGAGGACATAGAAGTAGTGAACGGAAAATAGAGAGAAGAGGTCAAAAAAAGGAGCAAACAAAGATAAGCGAGGGAAAGTGGGTGAGTTATAGTGACAGAGTGTGACAATACTGTTGAGTGAGTAAAGAGGAATTACTAAAAGAGCAAAAGAGGAAAAGACGGAAAAGGGAAGTAAAACAGAGAGACTGAAAGCTGAAAAGTGGTGCAAGGGAGAGAGGGGATGCAGACAGTTGAAATGGAAATGAGGGGTTGTGAAAGAAGTTGAGTAAACAAATGGGTGTGAAACAGAATGAGAGAAAGGCAGTGTGAGTGAGTAAAGAGAGCTGAAAGAGAGAGAAAAAAGGAACATGAGTGTGAGACAATGGGAATACAATATAAATTACACAATACAAACTATAGAATAATTTGTACAACATGTTAGATAGTTTATTTTTGCTGTTCTCAGAACATATTGAATTTCACTAAAAACAGTGAGTTCAAACTATTCATCATATAACAGCGGGGAAAAAAACACAATCAAAAAGATTGTGTTTAAAAAAAACATATAAACTTACAAATCCCATATGTGCACTAATCTTTGATTCACTTACTTTTCCTTTATGCCAAATAGTACATCATGAAGGTCCTTTTCATTGTAAGGTACTCTGCTGTTCTCTAAAAATTCCATTTCATCGACTCTCTAGAAGAAAAGCTCCAAGAACATCTGAAATATGTTTCAATGTTTTCATATACTCCTTGTGTTCAGTCATGACTCTTTGCTCATTCCTTCACCTTTCCTTAAGGCCAAATAGTGTCAGATGTAGCAGTATTTTTTCAAATTACTTAAAACAAACTCTAAAATTACCGTTTTCCCGACGTTCTGAAAGAAAGGCTCAAACAACATTTTCGCAATATTTAAATATTTGTAATTCCATATCTGGCTCTCTCATGTTGAACATTTCCTATAATACTGATATCACTTAGTATGCGATCCACTTACCATACCTATATGAGAACTATAATTTTTATATTATCTTCATCACTTTTACTCACAGTATAATTTTAAACAGCAGACTAACTTTTATTAACTGCTCCCGTCTTCATAAGCCAATTACCTTTACTTAAATTTTGGTTCTAAAAACACTAGGTATGAATTTTTTAAGTCAAAAGGCAAACGTTGTTTGAAAGTCAAATGAGTATCATTACAGTTAGTCCAACCTTTTCGACATTTTAAATAGCATGTGTAATGCCCTGATGTTGTTGAAGGACCGTCATGATAAATAATAGCTACAGTTGCAAAAGTTCTTCCTGAAATTGATAACTGAGAAGCCACGAAATTTTTAATAGAAGTTGTCAATTTAGTTCCATCAGGTCTACATCGTTGGAACATTAAAATGTCATACTGACCATAATTTTGTATAAATAATGTGGACAGCATTGCAGACTTACATTGGGTACACACCATATTGTGATCCGCTGCTTTAACTAGATTATTAAAAGGCACTGATTTGCAGTCTGGTAAAGTCAAATATATAAATCTTTCGGTGTCTATTGTAGTACTACTTGATGAAGTACAGTGGTCACAATCATGCTGCCATTGATAAGAAAGGCTAAAAAGATTTTTTATATCTACACCTTCATCTTCCAATACATCAAACATATACATTAAAAATTCCTGACAATCCTGCTGAATATTCTGTGAAAATTGATTTTGACCAGAACATATGTCTAGAAGATTTCGAATTTCTGAAACACTTTCTATTTTTCCTCTATCAATGCTACATTTCTCAAACACAGAATTCAGTAAACAGCAGAATGTTTGATCCCGATTTTCAACAATCTGTTCTTGTAAATTTTGAAGAAAAAAAACAACATTAACCACTACATTAGCATAGCAGTTGACACCAGAACTGTTTTCAAACTGAAATCCAACAACATCTTCAACAGAATCCTTTTTCTTTCTGCTTACAATTACATTTTCATCTACTTTTTGTCTTTTTGCTACTACCTCACTGCAATAATTTTCATTTCTTCTTTTTCGGCCTACCACACGTTTTTCAAACAGAGGATATTGGGGCAAATGTGGAGCATACTCTCTTCTTAACCTATTGTATTCTTTAACACAATCTAGATCCTGATAAAGTTCTGACTCGTAATAATGCCACATATGCCATACCCTCTTTAAACACAGAACTTCCAATGTTCACCAAAGCACTATCTACACTTAAACCTTGAGATTTATGAATTGTCACCGCATATGCCAAACAAACAGGAAACTGTTTTCGGCGAACATATAAGTCTTTCACAATCAAAAATCTAGCTGAACAACGACAAATTTGTTCTATTTCGTCAATGCCATCAAATTTAATTTTTAAAATTTCAATTCTATCTCTATTTTTGTAATTCACAAAATCAACAACATGACCCATTGCTCCATTTACCAGACCTCTTTCAACATTTAAATTCCTTCTCAAAATGATACGACAATTTAAACACACATTCAGAGTCTTTTCAAAACCAGCAGTTTTAGATATATTCTTCTCTAATGAATCCAATTTTGATTTCAATTTTCAGACAAAATAATTGTTGCTCCCATATGCTCTATTTTATCTATAGTTTCCAGTTTCACAATCTCTTCATTTTCTAACTTTAACATTTTGTGGTTGAAGATGGAACATTCTTGCAGAGTTGGCATCAAACATATCCCAGATTTGTTCTCAGTAATTTTCTTAAAAATATTCTCTGGAAGAATGTTTTCATTTGGATACAAATTTGAAATTAATCGTGCATGTAATGCTTCTTTCCCATGCTCACTTACATTTCCGATTCTTACATCTTGTAGAATATTTTTATAATCTTCATCCTTTGCCTGTCGCATATTTTGAAGCAGTTCTGCAAATTTGAAATTTAACCATATATTAAAGATTCCAATGCTTCCTAGGCACTTCCTGGTATCTTCATGCGTGAGCATTTTAAACACTGGTTGTCCTTTCACTGGAGCAACTGCAGTAGATCACCAAAAACAATAATGTGTTTTCCTCCGAATAAGACAATATAGTCTGTTCTAAGAATTTCTTGCATTCTCAAATGCACAAAAGCAAGCATTAGATTTGAGACCATGCTTACCTCATCAATGATAAGAAGTTTCATTTTCTTCAGGACTCTGGAAACTTCAGAACAAGCATCTCCAGATAGCTTGTGGTATTGTAATTTGTTATCATGCTCAACTGGTAGCATCAGTAAACAATGTAAAATAATCCCTTTAATGTTATGTGCTGCCAGCCCAGTTGGAGCGGTAACAACACAAGACAGCGGTGATTCAGTCCTTTTCTGCAGATAAGTTGCAATTGCTTTAATCAGAAAACTTTTTCCAGTTCCCGCTTCTCCACTTACGTACTGTTGCACAGGCTTAAATGATGTACATGAGCACTCTTTTTTCTCATGACTGAATCCATGTTCAACCTGTTCTGTGACTTCGTCATATATCTGTTTCTGCTCAAGGTTTAGTTGTTTCACCAAATCTTCTAAGTTAACTACATCATCTTGAGCTTGTTCCATGGCTCTTTCCACCTCATCCATGGCAGTGGCAGCTTCATTTTGGATAATTGGTCCTCCTAGTGGATCCTGACTCAATGAAGCAGAACTCTGACTGTCTTGAGAACTGTCTCTAGCAATCTCTACAGCAATTGTGGCTTCTTGCTCTATTTCTTCGTTCAACATTTGCAGATAATTTGGAAAATCAGGACATTCTATGGTATCCTTGGTTGCATTAAAAGAATCTTCGTAACAGAGAAAATCTCCAAGTAGTTCCTCTTCTGTACGCCATGGCTTAAAGAGTTGCAAAAGAGCTAAATAGTAAAATTCCCTTTTCTCTGGATTTTCGCAACTCAATTTTCGATGATTAATCAAATGGCCTTTTCTCTGCTTCACTAGACATCCTTCACACCCAATGATAGCATATATTTCATTATTGATATCTTCTCTGATGGTCCTCTTATAAATATAGTTTTGTAGAACTTCATACAAACAACTGTTCTGATGACTACTTCTATTTGGATAGTATGTATCCAACATGTTTGTCTTCAAAATATCTGTACTGTTTGGTTCTTTCTCCGCCAAATACTCAATTTCTTGTACAGATTTCAAAACTCGGTTTCGTGTTGCAGCAAGACCTAGACTCACCCAAATAATTGTTCTAGACTTGGCGTAGAGACTTGCTGATGATAACCGATCAGAACATTCATATGCTCCAATTTCTCGATGCGACAACATCTTCAAACTGAAACTGTATAATTTTTTACTTATACTCTTTTCATGTGAAATGTCCTCCCACATTTCCTTCAGTTCTGTCTTTTCTTTTTTTGTGATGTAAGACGTCACATATCGAGCTACAGCAATAGAGTTGTCAGCAACGAACTGAATATCCATGTTAGCATTCCACATGGACAAAATCACTGGGTTGTAGTCGTTGATGTACTTGGACTCTTCGTTTCTTTTTAAATTGTATGTATTTTTTGGTGATTTCCTCGTAACAGTATGTCGCAGAGAAGACATCAAATTATTTACTCTTCCTTTAGAAATCACTGGTCGTGGAAATGCGAAACAACATTTTGTGTAGAACTTGTCCTTGTTTCTGAATTTTCGACGACAGTACTTTCCACAACGATGTGATTGAAAGCGTAAAACTTGTTGCCTTAAACTGTTTTCTTCTGTAGTTTTTGGAACAGCACATGTTGAATACTCTTCAATGAAACTCATCACTGTGTCATCCGAATCTGTTCTAAATTTGGGTGCATCTTTAATCCATAACAACATATGTATGTGAGGAGCACCTCTCGCTTGATACTCCTTTCTCCAAAAGAAATCCAAAACCTCTCCAAGGGAGGATTTTTTTTTGGTAATGAAAGACATCATAGCTTCAAATCTATGATTGAAATATCTGCATACATTCACTGGATCCAAAGAACACAGTTCTCCAGGTGTTTTGAATTCTATATTTTGAATGTTTGCATTTGCCTCTCGTAGAAATTGAAGTAAGTCATCCCATGCATACTCAGCACAGCTAAGAGTGAGGAATCATGTAGGAGTTCCTAAGTTTCTTAGCATACATTTCAATTCTCCATGACGACGGTACCAATACTCGTTTGTACCACGCTGACATGCCATGAGATTGATTAGATGAGATTCCAAAATATTGTCTTGCAGATTGACTTTCTCCATAAAGTCCCTCGCCGAAACATTTTGCAGATGTGCTCCACTTTTCAGTATATGGTTTACTGCATAAGAAAGCCCAGACAAGTCACTTTCATACAGTAGATGAAACAAATATGGGATGCATTGACGAAACCTTGGATCTTCAGCATATAATCTTAAAGTCCGGTATTCAGATGCTGGAATTTAAAGTGGTCGATCGTCATATCGTCCACCTCGACCTGTTGGAAATAGCTGTGGAAAACAACGAGCTTCCAAACTTTCTTCCCATACACTAATAGGACTTCCTTTTGCTGCTTTCATTTGAAACAAGTCAATTGCATTCCCCATTACTTCTTTGGAATGCAAAGGATGAACAGTATAATGTTCATATATTTCTTCACTTCTAGACACATCAACTTTTTCAATTTGCCCGGCTGAACAATCACTGTCTTCTTCTGCAGCTGTTTTGTCTGCTCCAACACATACATCTTTGAAGTACTCATTGTTTTTGACCAAACACAACGTTGCCTTTTTGACTTTCCTAACATCCACTAAATCTTGCCAGATTTTCTTACTCTTTGTCGGAACCCCATTAACTAGAACAACCAGAGGTTCCTCTTCCACTTTCTCTACACCAATTGTATCAATATTTTTCTTGAAATCTAGAGGAAAATAAACAACTCTTCCCTTTAATCCTCTCTGTAAATCCGAAGGAGGCAATTTCCCTATCTTAGGCTCCATGCGAACAATAGCCTGAAAAGGATGGACACATTGAATCGGAATAGATTCATATGTATTTAAATCCATCAATTCAGGAGGAATTTCTACCAACTCAAGATTATTGTGAACAGCTCTAGCAGGCATTCTGTTTTCATTTAATTTATTATAACAATATTTACAAATACGCTGATCAGAACTCAAATCAAAAGAATTCTCCACCATCAAAAAAGTTGCAAAATTCTTCCATTCAGTATTATTTTCCATTTCACTTTCTGCATATAAATCAACTAACCTAGTCTGAATCTTATAATGAGTTCGTCGACAACACACACAAGTAAAATTAGGGCTTTCACTTAATTTCACCTTAAACTTGGTGATTTCCTGGTCAAACTTTTCTGTACTTGAAATGTGTACATTGTCTTCCACATTACCTTCTATCACTGTGTCAATTTCTATACTGTCCTCTTTTTCACCAAAGAAACAAATCTCAATATCTTCACAAATCTTCTTCACATCTAATTCAGTTCCATGCAAAAGAGCGCTGTTTAACTGTTTAAGCTTAAGTGCTGGACTTTTTGCATAATACAACATTCTCACTAATGCCCTCATTTTGTTTTGATGCACTGCTAACATCCTAAAATGATGAAAAACACTCTGACATACTTTTCTAGAAAGACAAGCCAGTGAATGCCCTTGCAAACCTGTGTTTTCTCTCACTCTGCAAGGATCTAAGTCTTGCAACATCTTCATTTTCTGTTTTAGACTTTTCTTACTATATGTACGTAAGAAATTACGAAGCAAATCGATTGATTCCTGTCGCACACTTCAAATACTACTACACTTCCAAGTGTACACCAGACCCTTAGTACGTCTCCCTAAAACTTCATCAGTTAACACCTCTTCTGCATTTCTAGACACAAGTTTCTCTTTTTCAATCGGACAACCGTCTTTCACCTCATATGCTCGACCACTGGTGTCAACTGCATGCACCAAATCATTCTCCTGGAAGTAACTCTCCTCATTAAAAAATGGCTCACAACTTGAACTATGCATCCATTCGCCAGAAAAAACTTTACAAAAATTAGTCCGATTAATTACTCTTTTGCATCTACTCTTTGATTTGAAAACATCAATTGTCTTGTTAAGTGTCCTAATTCTATTGATTACTAAAATAAATAATTTTGTCTTAAGTTCAAAAGCCTGATCAACAATCTTCTCTACACTTTTCTTTTTCTTATAAAAAGCAGCTCTCTGTTTACCTTTTTTAATCGTTTTTTAACAAATTTAAAACCACCCTATTGCGAAACATTCGTTTACGAATGTCCCTAAATTGGTTTCGCCTTCTATTGCTATACATATTATTCTCTCCTGCTCCAGTAGTAACATTTTTGGGGGGCCTCTCCTTCCTTTTCCCTTCTGTATATTCTGATCCTCATCAACATTTTTTTTTGATCTACATATGTTCCGAAAGAAAGACTTAGGGCCCGATGTAGGTCGGTCGGTAACGGCCGAAAATCGGTATTTTCGGCCGTTACCGACCGGTATTTACAAAATGGTATGTAGGGCCACATATTTTACAGATTCGGTAAATTTACCGATCGGTAAATTTACCGAATCTGTAAAATACCGATTCGGTATATTTACCTATTCGTTAATTTCGATATGTAGGTGGGACTCTTCTGAGTCCCACAACCCTTAGCGAATCTGTATTTTACCATCAAATATATTTGATGGTAAAATACCGATTCCGGTGTGCATGCACATGTGTGCATGCACACCTGTGCCATATGACAGGCAGACCTGCCCTTAGGGCAGGTATGCCTGCCACATGGCACCCGAATCTTTTTTGGGGGTGCTAGAGGGTGTCAAAGTGACACCCCCTGCACCCTTGTCAAAATCTGTATTTACCGATTCGGTAAATACCGACCGGTAATGCCCCATTCATTCCTATGGGCTTCAAAGCCCATAGGAATGAATGGGGCATTACCGGTCGGTATTTACCGAATCGGTAAATACAGATATTTACCGATTCGGTAAAAGGAACATCTGGCTGTTCCTACATATCCACCCCTTAGATTTACCGATTTTTAATTACCGAATCGGTGCAATTCGGTAATTAAAAATCGGTAAATCTATTTTACCTACATCGGGGCCTTAGTTGTCTTACAAGGAGCTTTTTTCCTGTTTTTTGAAGTATTTGTTGTAGACGACTGCTTTAATTCCGTTGCTGTTTTTGATTTTTTCCGCTTGGCATCTTTCCTTCTCCTCTGCCTTGACGGCATATTTCCTTACTATTGAAATCTTGTTTTCAATCTGTGGTAAACAAAAAAAATAAAACACATTATACACAACTATTACCAAACAACAAAGCAATGACAATAACCAAATGATATAAACACTAGTTTACAACATATCTAAGTTTATACCACAGCAACTATGTAACTAGGAGTAAGACAGAGGAAAAGAGCTAGAGGGAGTAACACAAAGAGACAGAGAGAGTCAGACAAAGAAACAAGTAGAGGGAGTAAAACATAGAGAAGAAGTAAGACAGAGAGAGTGTATAATATGTTGTAAGACAGAGAAAGGATGTAATAGGGAGAGGGAGTAAGTCAAAGAAATGGAGACAGGGAGTAAGTCAAAAAAAGGATGTAACAGGGTGGAAGATAGGGAAAGGGTGTAAGAGGATGTAAGACAGAGAGAGGGTATTAGAACGGGAGAGGATGTAAAAGAGACTAAAACACAGAGAGGCTGTAAAAGGGAGAGAGAGATAGTAACTTTGAGAGAGGGTGTAAGAGGAAGTAAATCAGAGAGAGGATGTAACAAGGAGTAAATCAGACAGAGGGTGTAACACAAAGAGAGGAAGAGAATAAAAAAGTCATAAAGAGGGTGTAAAACAGACAAAAGGTGTAATAGGGAGTAAGTCTGGGAGAGAATGTTACAAAGAGAAAGGTTGTAAGATGGTGTAAATCAGGAAGAGGATGTAAGAGAAAGTATGACTTACAAATTGCTGTAAAAAAGAGAGAGAGGGAATAAATTAGAGACAAGGTGTAAGAGAAAGTAAGTCAAAGAGAGAGTGTAAGAGAGTGTAACACAGAGTCAGGATGTAAAAGGAATAAGTCAGAGAGAGGGTGTTACAAGGGGACAGGTGGAAAAATAGAGTAAGTCAGGAAGACAATATAATAGAGACTAATACATTGTTGATAATGCTTGGTAAAGAAATGTTGGTGCATAAAGGAATTGTATTTTGTAAATGAGTGAGATTTCAGTAGTGTAATGCTTATACATGTGACCTGTGTTCTAATTTGTAAATGTTATTTAAAAAAAGATTTCAGGCACATGAATTGGTTTTACATTATTGACAAGGATTAGATAGTATCTGCATGATTAAAAAAATATATTAGCACATTTCACAATCATGTCACCTGTGTTTCCTCAGATTAGTAAGCAGATTGTGCAGATGAGGTGAGGCCTGTCCAAGGGTGCAGAGGAGATAAGTCCTGTGTCCAACAGTGCTGTGGACAGGACTTACCTCCTCTGCACCCCTGGACAAGCATCTGCACAATATGCTTACAAATCGAATGCTTGTACATAGGACGAGCGCTCTGTTTCTTGAATGTTATTGGAAAAACGATTTTGGGGCAAATGAATAGCTTTTACATTTTTGAGAAGGAATAAATAGTGTCCGCAAGATTAAATAGATATATTTGAACCTTTCACAATCATGTCACCTGTGTTTTCTCAGATTAGTATGTACATTGTGCAAATGAGGTGAGGCCTGTCCAGGGGTGCAGAGGAGGTAAGGCCTGTGTCGAAGAGTGCTTTGGACAGGACTCACCTCCTCTGACCCTTGAACAATCCTCACCTCCTCCGTGCACCCTGGACAGGCCTCAATGTATTGGGTATAATTGATGGTAACAGGATGCAGATAAGGTGAGACCTAAGCAGGAGTGCAGATGAGGTGAGGCCTGCCAGGGGAGCAGAGGTCTTGAGGCCTGTGTCTAAGAGGGCAGTGGAATGGACTTCATGAAGCCTCTCCCCCACTGCACTCTTAGACACAGGCCTCACCTCCTTTGCACCCCTGGACAGGCTTCTCTCCCACTAAACTCTTGAACACAGGCCTCACCTCCTATGCACGCCTGGACAATCCTCACCTCATCTGCAACCCTGAACAAACCTCACCTCATCTGCACCCCTAGACAGGCCTCAGCTCATCTACACCCCTGGACACGCCTCACCTCATCTGCACCCTGTTATCATCAATTATACCCAATACATTGAGGCCTGTCCAAGGGGCACAGAGGAGATGAGTCTTGTCCAATAGTCAGAGGACGTGAGTCCTCTACACTGCACTCATGGACACAGGCCTCATCTCCTTTGCACCCCTGCACATGCCTCACCTCATCTGCACAATCTACTTCCTAATCTGAGAAAAAACAGGTGATTGATTATGAAAGGTTGAAATATATCTATTTAATCTTGCAGACACTACTTATTCCTTCTCAAAAATGTAAAAGCCATTCATTTGCCCCAAAATCGTTTTTTAAATAACATTTTAGAAACAAAGCGCAGGTCATATGTACAAGCATTCCAGGTCACTACTTAAACTTCACTATTTCACAAAATACATTTCCTCTCTCTTGCAAACATTCCTAGCAAGCATTATCAAACAACATGACACAAAACAACAGCAAAGAAGCTCAATGTGCCTCTTAATCTGAGGTAACACAGGTGACATGAAGGTTCAAATATATTTATTTAATCATGCAGACACTATTTATTCCTTCTCAAAAATGTAAAAGCCATTCATTTGCCCCAAACTCGTTTTTTAAATAACATTTAAGAAACAGTGCACAGATCCTATGTACAAGCATTCATTTTCACTAGCGAAACCTCACTATTTCACAAAATACAAATCCTCTATCTTGCAAATGTTGATACCAAGCATTATCAAAAAACATGACACAAACCAACAGCAAAGAACCTCAACGTGCTTCCTAATCTGAGGTAACACAGGTGACATGATTGTGAATGGTTCAAATATATTTATTTAATTATGCAGACACTATTTATTCCTTCTCAAAAATGTAAAAGCCATTCATTTGCCCCAAACTCGTTTTTTAAATAACATTTTAGAAACAAAGCGCAGGTCATATGTACAAGCATTCCAGGTCACTACTGAAACTTCACATTTTTACAAAATACAATTCCTCTTTCCAGCAACAACTTTTTATCAAGCGTGTTCAAAAAACATGAAGAAAGTCACATTAAAAAACCACATTTTGCGTCCAAATCTTCTCCATAGAGTATACAAGTCTCTATCTATATTAAACGAATCATTACTCACCTTTACAAATGCTTTGGTAGATTGAGAACAGTGTCAGACACACACACACCAATATTTCTTTAACAGAGCAAAAGGTATGTACTCCAGGCACTGCAACCATGAATGGCACAGAAAACCTCTAATTCTACACACATATCCCTCATGTTAACCAATTAAAACTCTTCCCTCTCTATTTTCAAACCAACACCCTTCCGCCCCTCAGCCCTTTCTACCTGTTACCATAGCAACTTCCTCCTCACTGAGCTCTCAGGTTTAAAAGATTATTCTACAATGTTGCAAATGAACTCAGCAAGGATGTTTGACCTCTCAATACACCAGCTTATCCGGTGCTATGTTTCTTTAAATGACTTTTTCTTAACAATTCAAATTACTTCTTTCACAGAACAGAAGCATGCACCCTAACTTTCAGTTTTCAACTATCTGAATCCACCAATCATTGCTTGTGATTCAAGAGCACTGAAACTCCACAGTTTTTTTTTTTTGCAAACTCCTACTGTTCCAACTGCCATTTCATTCCTACACTTCATCTGACTGCACCAGAACCTCCTCTCACCATGTATTCTGTCTGGATTATTGGACATAGCTACATCCACTGGGCTCAAAGGTATGCAGCTATCAGAAATTTTCACAACCTTGATTTACCAAATATAGACATCAAGTGGATTGGCCAGAGAGGATTGAAATGTCATCAATTGATACCATTGGTGAAAACATTTTACCATCTGCCACACCCTGACCTCATAATTTTGCACTGTGGTGGAAAATGACCTAGGCACTTTGACTGGGGTAGGTCTGGAAATGCTTTTAAAGGACACCTTTGAGCAATTGATGACACTTTTTCCACAAACTGCCTTGGTATATTCCAATATATGCCAAAGACAGAAATGGAAGTGGTCCAACCAATTTTGTCCACAATTTGAGAAAGCACGGAAACATGTGAATAAATCTGTTTCTGCTTACATGAGAGACTATGGAATGGGTTCAATATACAACAACAACTTGCGTTACAACATGCAAGATATCTACAGAGGAGATGGTGTGCACTTCTCAGATGATGGGAATAGAATATTCCTCCTAAATTTAAGACTGTGCATTGGAACCTACTTGTAGGTACCTAAATCACCCACAGAACCCAAAAGCTCTTTTCAGGGCTACCCTACCTCTGATCACTCAAAATGATTATTTTACTCTAACTTTTTTCACTGTTTTTCACCAAAGTACGCTCCCCGGTACGCGTACCGGGCGCTCCCCCCGCAAATTTTTATTTTATTTTTATTTTTGTTGCCTATATGGGCCTCCTAAGCCCCCCTCAGAAAACCTAGGGGGTCAGGGGGTGTCTACCGTGCCCCCTTTTACCCATTCCCAATGTTGTTTGTCCTCCATCTTCTCTCTCAAATCTACCGAAACACAAGATGGAGGACTCCCGTTGCGCTGCCGGTACGCGTACCGGGGCGCGCACCGGTAACCGCTCCAAAACATTTTTTAAAGTTAATTTACATGAAAACAACTGAAGAGACTTTCACCAAATATAGAATAGGTCCTACTACATACCAGTCCCTACCATTTTCCCAAATTTGATGGAATACCATTGAGCCATTTGGGCTGTAGCCCTGTCTAAATATCCTGAGGTAAATTACATGACAAAAACACATATGAAGTGTTAGAATTTACAACCAATTAAAATGTTACTTTCATTTTCTACTGTTATTTCCTGACATTTGATTGGTTATGTACATGAATATAAATGAAAAATGAGAGGGAAACACGGCCATTTTGACTACAACTACCTGAGGTACATCTTTAAAGGATTTTCTCATTTATCTTCATCACCTTTATATAAGGTAAGTTTTTAATTTGTAAGGGGCACTTTAAGTTAATTTGTAAAAACGTTTTCTGATAGTTATTTACTGTCCCTCTGTTATAGTTATAGATTAAGATAGGCTTCTCTATTATAGTTATAGATTAAGTTAGGCTTCTCTGGTATAATTATGAATTTACTTAGGCTTCCTCACATACACTTTTTAATATTTCTACTTCCTTCCTGATACCATACACTGCCCAAAGATAACTTCACTGTTAAAAACTCAGAAGTACCTCTCTGAACTTAAACCCAACAGTGCCCTAACCCTACTGATATAGTTATTTTTTATGCAATTTACAGCAAGAAAATGGAAGAACAAGAAATGAGCAATATTTCTTTCGAAATTACTGATGAAGAGATTGTTCTTGAAGATTATATTGACGAGGATTTTATGGATGAGTCTCTGGACCAACAATTTATTGACTATTTACAAGAAATTGAATCATGCAATTTTGAGGAGATTCCAGATCATCTGATGCTGGAAGTTTTATTAAACTATGAAAATTCAAACCAAAAAATATTTATTTAATAGTTAAAAATTGTTTGAGATATTATTCATTTTTATATGTAATTCATGAAATACTACCAAAATGATTATAATATAAAGTGAGACTTACAGTATACTGTGCAATTTTAAAACATCATAAGGGAGCAGGGTAAACTTCCCATGATCCCCTAGGCCTTCTCAGGGAGTCCCTAAAGGATCTGTTTCTGCTTTCCCGACAGACTATGGTATGGATTCCATATACCACAATAACTTCTGTAACAACATGCAAGATATCTACAGAAAAGAAGGTGTACATTGAATTTAAGACTCTGCATTGGTACCTACATGTTGGTACTTAAATCACCCACACAACACAACAACTCTATTCAGAGCTACCCTACCTCTAAGCACTTTAAATTATTATTTTACTGTTTCACTTGGTTGTCCCCATGGTACGCTTTTTTTTTTTGCCCCGCGAAGCCCTTTTATGGCCCCACATCAAAACTATGGGGTCAGGGGGGTCTACCCTGCCCCCTTTTGGTCATTTCCCCCTTTGTTTTTGCCACCTCTTGTGTCTCGATCCTACCGAGACACAAGATGGCGGCCGCTCCGGACTGTCTGGAATGTTGACAGACACCCGAAAGCCAATCAGCTTTCCGCTCGCGAACTCGCGTTACGCGCTGGTACGTGCCCGGTGCGCGTACCGGGGCGCGCTTATAGATATATACATTTTTTTAACCTAAATTACCCAAAATCCACTGGAGCACATATCTTCAGACATAGCAAAGGCACATCGGGCTACCAGTCCCTACAATTTTGCCAAGTTTGGTGGGAATCCATTCAGCCGTTCGGGCTAAAAGTGAGTCCAACCGCCCTATGGAAATTAACATGGGGAAAACACGTTTTGGGGCCCCCCAAATATCTCGGCCCCCGCTTGACGAATCCCCCCCAGTTATTCTCAAAAGAATGTTACGGATTTCCTATGGAAAACAATCCTAACTATAACTACCTACTGGCAACCGCCAGTAGGTAATATATATATAATTGTATCCTCGATTGGATCATTATTAGAACATACATCGAAATATATCGACCACTATTTAAGACCGTTTGTGGTCGCTCTTCCATCATATATTAAAGATACTACCCACTTTCTTACTGTCATCAATGGAATACACTGGGAAGACCAATATACTCTTGTCACACTTGATGTGACGAGTTTATATACCAGCATTTTACATGAGCATGGATTAAAAGCCATAGAACATTTTTTCAGGACACGCTCTGTCTCCTACTTTCATCATTCAAGAATGATCCTATCTATGATCGATTTTTGTCTTAGAAAATTTTTTTTTTCTTTGACAACATCTTGTATCGTCAGTCACAGGGCACAGCCATGGGAACCTGCTTCGCCCCCAGCTATGCGAATTTATTCATGGGCTGGTGGGAGGAGCAGGTTGTCAGTGAGATGGCAGAATTTGACAACGCTGCCCTGTGGCTGCGATACATTGATGACATTTTTTTTATTTGGAACGGTGAAACATCTGTGAGACTATTCATCAACAAATTGAATGTCAACAATCTAAATCTAACATTCACTGAACATATCAGTGATATAAGGCTTGAATTCCTTGATGTAGCTGTGGAAGTTGATAACAAACAACTTGTCACCAAGTTATTTCGCAAAAAAACTGCGGGCAACAGCATTTTAAATGCGAATAGTTGCCATCCTCGCAGCTTGGTTTACAGCATCCCTTATGGCGAGCTACTTCGCGCTAAACGGAATTGCAGTACCGAGAGAGCCTTTTTAGATGAAGAAAAAAGAATGTGTCAAAGATTCCGGAACAGGGGATACAGTCCAAATATGATTAACACTGCTAAGGATAGGGTTGCCCTGAAAAACAGAGAGGAATTATTAAATCCCAGAGTTAAATCAGAAGACACCAATCAAGTTAGATTTATAACCACCTTTTCAGGTCAGGCACGTGATGTGCGAAAAATATTCAGTAAACATTGGCATGTGTTACATACTGATTCACATCTCAAGAAATATTTGAGTGACAACCCACAAATAACTTTCCGGAAAGGGAGATCATTAAGAGACGAGTTGAGCCAGAATTATGTCACATCATCAGGCACAAAGAATCAAGATGTTGGTTTTAAATGTTGCCGGAGATGTAAGGCTTGTAAATCTAGCCATGATTGTCAGACTCTTCTAGTTCCTACTACTAAGAAGATATTCACAATACGTAAACATCTGACTTGCAATACACCTTACAGTGTATATGTGCTCATCTGTCCGTGCAACAAATGGTATGTAGGCAGCACCAAACACGAGGCTAAAAAGAGAGTATTGGAGCACCTTCGTGCCATACACAATAACAACAAACAATATCCTATAGCACGACACTTCTTCTCTGAACACATGCAAGATGAGAAATTGGTGCAGTTAGTTGTAATTGACTGTGTTGATTTGGGGGTCCGAGGAGGCAATCGGGAATTGTCCCTTAGGAAACTCGAATCAAAATATATTGTGGATTTCGAATGTCTCACTCCGAGAGGATTCAATATGAGTGAAGAACTTTCTGTACATCTATATGAATGAAAATATGTCATAGGTATTGACTTTAGTAGCCTATCTGCAGTCTTCTTGATTTTAATTATACAATTTCTGTATTGCTTTTAGATTTCTCACAACATGGGGTAGCAGAAGACACTGGATTATACCGCAAGGAATTTATTTGGTGCATTTAATTATGATTGAACTTAATCACCCACTTGGGTTTAGATCATTACCATTGCTTTGCATTTTTTGTCACTTTGAACTTTCAGCCCACATGGGCAGCTATAGGCTGGATGGGAGTTATTACCGGCATGAAATAGTTCATGAAGTATTTTGGACTTTGAACAAACATGGTAGTTTACAGCTGATTGCCATAACAACGCACAACCAATGGCGCTCGAGAATAGTGGGCAGCGAATGAAATGCCTGCTTTTACGTCTCCGTGCGCTGTTTTTTGTTATTGCAATGTATCGCCTTATTATACATGTAGCGATGTCATAATTATGCACGAACTGGCTATCTTACATAGATTCTTTACAGACGGTTAATTACGTGAGTTTTGTAAGATGTGATTTTTTGACATAGTATATACATATAATTTTTATGTTATACGTTGATATATACATTACATGAACTGTAAGATCGAGTACCTGAGCCAGGTGCAAATATTTGATTTTTACTGTTGTGAATTGACCATTCAAAGATGTCTGCGTCTTCCCCATTTTCGAAACTATGCACTAGGGTGTGGTATGTATATAAAAAAATGGCCGTGTTTACCATGAGATGAGCGTGATCAAGCCGTAATGGCGAAACGCGTCGTGATTTTTTCATCTGCTGAATAAAATCTGGAATATCTGAACTACGGGTGTCCTGTCATCTTCAATAACTGTTTGAAGTCTCTTGGATAGAATATATATATATATATATATATATATATATATATATATATATATATATATATATATATATATATATATATTTCAAACGGTATTTGCCCAGCAAATGAAGATACCCTCGCAGCGTTTGTTTCTTCCTTTTATTGTGGGGTAGCAGCAGCGAGACAGGATTCGCCTTCAAACAGTGTCTGCCAATAAAAATGCCTACGCGTTTCGGAAATGTCTTCCTTAATCATGGCTTGGCAATTGTAATGTGGGAGGAGAGCGGCCATGTCTTTTTTATTCATTTTCAGGTGTTTGATTCTCCGCCCCACTGGGCGTGCCGTCAACTCAGCATTCTGGTACATGAAGTTCTTAGTTGATATTAAATCCATAGTGGGTGCCGCTTTCCAATCCCCTCAATCAGTGTTTTCCATCGGGTCACTGATGGGGCGAATCCGAACCAACTGCTTTCCTTGCGCTGATCCCCACAAGGCACGTCGCTCCGCATCTCGTGCTTCTCATGAAGCACTCGGACCCGCCAGCCGGCGGTGGGGTGATCTTCGTGACCCGGAACCGGCCACAAAAAATTTCAAACGGTATTTGCCCAGCAAATGAAGATACCCTTGCAGCGTTTGTTTCTTCCTTTTATTGTGGGGTAGCAGCAGCGAGACAGGATTCGCCTTCAAACAGTGTCTGCCAATAAAAATGCCTACGCGTTTCGGAAATGTCTTCCTTAATCATGGCTTGGCAATTGTAATGTGGGAGGAGAGCGGCGATGTCTTTTTTATTCATTTTCAGGTGTTTGATTCTCCGCCCCACTGGGCGTGCCGTCAACTCAGCATTCTGGTACATGAAGTTCTTAGTTGATATTAAATCCATAGTGGGTGCCGCTTTCCAATCGCCTCAATCAGTGTTTTCCATCGGGTCACTGATGGGGCGAACCCGAACCAACTGCTTTCCTTGCGCTGATCCCCACAAGGCACGTCGCTCCGCATCTCGTGCTTCTCATGAAGCACTCGGACCCGCCAGCCGGCGGTGGGGTGATCTTCGTGACCCGGAACCGGCCACAAACAATTTCAAACGGTATTTGCCCAGCAAATGAAGATACCCTCGCAGCGTTTGTTTCTTCCTTTTATTGTGGGGTAGCAGCAGCAAGACAGGATTCGCCTTCAAACAGTGTCTGTCAATAAAAATGCCTACGCGTTTCGGAAATGTCTTCCTTAATCATGGCTTGGCAATTGTAATGTGGGAGGAGAGCGGCCATGTCTTTTTTATTCATTTTCAGGTGTTTGATTCTCCGCCCCACTGGGCGTGCCGTCAACTCAGCATTCTGGTACATGAAGTTCTTAGTTGATATTAAATCCATAGTGGGTGCCGCTTTCCAATCCCCTCAATCAGTGTTTTCCATCGGGTCACTGATGGGGCAAACCCGAACCAACTGCTTCCCTTGCGCTGATCCCCACAAGGCACGTCGCTCCGCATCTCGTGCTTCTCATGAAGCACTCGGACCCGCCAGCCGGCGGTGGGGTGATCTTCGTGACCCGGAACCGGCCACAAAAAATTTCAAACGGTATTTGCCCAGCAAATGAAGATACCCTCGCAGCATTTGTTTCTTCCTTTTATTGTGGGGTAGCAGCAGCGAGACAGGATTCGCCTTCAAACAGTGTCTGCCAATAAAAATGCCTACGCGTTTCGGAAATGTCTTCCTTAATCATGGCTTGGCAATTGTAATGTGGGAGGAGAGCGGCCATGTCTTTTTTATTCATTTTCAGGTGTTTGATTCTCCGCCCCACTGGGCGTGCGGTCAACGCAGCATTCTGGTACATGAAGTTCTTAGTTGATATTAAATCCATAGTGGGTGCCGCTTTCCAATCCCCTCAATCAGTGTTTTCCATCGGTTCACCGATGGGGCGAACCCGAACAAACTGCTTTCCTTGCGCTGATCCCCACAAGGCACGCCGCTCCGCATCTCGTGCTTCTCATGAAGCACTCGGACCCGCCAGCCGGCGGTGGGGTGATCTTCGTGACCCGGAACCGGCCACAAAAAATTTCAAACGCTATTTGCCCAGCAAATGAAGATACCCTCGCAGCGTTTGTTTCTTCCTTTTATTGTGGGGTAGCAGCAGCGAGACAGGATTCGCCTTCAAACAGTGTCTGCCAATAAAAATGCCCACGCGTTTCGGAAATGTCTTCCTTAATCATGGCTTGGCAATTGTAATGTGGGAGGAGAGCGGCCATGTCTTTTTTATTCATTTTCAGGTGTTTGATTCTCCGCCCCACTGGGCGTGCGGTCAACGCAGCATTCTGGTACATGAAGTTCTTAGTTGATATTAAATCCATAGTGGGTGCCGCTTTCCAATCCCCTCAATCAGTGTTTTCCATCGGGTCACTGATGGGGCGAACCCGAACCAACTGCTTTCCTTGCGCTGATCCCCACAAGGCACGTCGCTCCGCATCTCGTGCTTCTCATGAAGCACTCGGACCCGCCAGCCGGCGGTGGGGTGATCTTCGTGACCCGGAACAGGCCACAAAAAATTTCAAACGCTGTTTGCCCAGCAAATGAAGATACCCTTGCAGCGTTTGTTTCTTCCTTTTATTGTGGGGTAGCAGCAGCGAGACAGGATTCGCCCTTAAACAGTGTCTGCCAATAAAAATGCCTACGCGTTTCGGAAATGTCTTCCTTAATCATGGCTTGCCAATTGTAATGTGGGAGGAGAGCGGCCATGTCTTTTTTATTCATTTTCTGGTGTTTGATTCTCCGCCCCACTGGGCGTGCCGTCAACTCAGCATTCTGGTACATGAAGTTCTTAGTTGATATTAAATCCATAGTGGGTGCCGCTTTCCAATCCCCTCAATCAGTGTTTTCCATCGGGTCACTGATGGGGCGAACCCGAACCAACTGCTTTCCTTGCGCTGATCCCCACAAGGCACGTCGCTCCGGATTTCATGTTTATTCACAACATTTTGAGACAATTTTCACGGAGGTTGAAAACAAATGAACCATATGGACCATAATGTAATGTGGCAATACGCCCACTGGGGGGGTCTGTAAGTATAAAAAGACTTCAATGGTTGCCGTGACTGGAATGCAGCCAGTGATCAAGGGCAAAGTGGTGCCCGAAACGCGTTTGGCTTTGTGAAATTTACCGAAGGAGCGAACATGAAATGCTTGCAGCTTGCATTAAAAATATGGAGACAACTTTCTTGTGCGAGGTGTTTTTACAAAGGTAACTTTTCGTGTTGGATATTAGCGGCGTGCCTCGTCGCAAAAGCACCCCTCTGCATGAAAGCGGACCAGCGGCTTATTGAGAACTGTGAGCTGATCGGACAAGAAAGTCCTTGTAATGTGAGATGGACATTTGCATCATTTTCATGGTTTGTCTCCAGAAGTAACCCACTTGGGAAATATTTTATTCACAACATTTTGAGACAATTTTCACGGAGGTTGAAAACAAATGAACCATATGGACCATAATGCAATGTGGCAATACGCCCACTGGGGCGGGTCTGTAAGTATAAAAAGACTTCAATGGTTGCCGTGACTGGAATGCAGCCAGTGATCAAGGGCAAAGTGGTGCCCGAAACGCGTTTGGCTTTGTGGAATTTACCGAAGGAGCGAAATTGGAGCTTGCAGCTTGCATTAAAAATATGGAGACAACTTTCTTGTGCGAGGTGTTTTTACAAAGGTAACTTTTCGTGTTGGATATATATATATATATATATATATATATATATATATATATATGTATGACTTAATACAAAAATATGGCCTAAAAGGGAGCCCAAATTAGGGACAGTATATTGGTTGCACATTCAATGAACTTTAGACATTGGCTGAACGTACTGTTAAAAAGAACATATATTTTTAAAGGCTGTAATGTAACCATCCATTTACCTAGTAAAGTAGACAAATATGTGCATTCATTTACTAAGTTCGGCAACGTACTGTAATATAACATTAATGTTATTAAATGTTTTTTATTTAATTTACGAAAATGAGTTGCAATTAAGTAATTGACTTTTCATGTTATGTATTCAGTGCAGAGTAATTTAGCATCCTTTTTTGCTATAACTGCATAAGTGAGTATCTATACATTATTGCTTATGTTCAATTGTCTTATAGAACGCACGTTCCATGGTAAGACTTCACGTATGGAAGGGGTAAAATTCTCATTCTCCATAGTACAGCTGTATATATATATGAAGTAAAGGACTCATTTTCACTTATCCTTGCATCAAGCGAGAGAGTGAGGCTCTCACTCCAGCAGAAACTCACAGTTTCAAGTTATGTATAAAAGGGGGAACGTCATAAGTATAGTTAGCAAATATACTGCCCGGTACCTAGTAAAAGAAAGTGGTGCCAAAGGAGTATGTATTAGGTACCATTCTTTGACTTAGTGCTTGTGTTGTTGGGTAGGTTGAAGTTTTAGAGGAATACATAATGTCTGTGAAGAATGAAGATTGTTGGTGAATGCAGGAGAATGCCAAATGTTATCTGCTTTTTTATGGAGCAATAATCACCCATGAGAGTATCCAGGTGCTCTGTAGCTGATTTGTGAGGCCAGTCCTGGAGGGCTTACTCGATAAGCCAGGTCTTCAGCTTCTTGCAAAAGTCAAGCAGAGAAGAAGCAGCTCTGATGGGCTTCCAAATCCTCTATTATAGCAACAGGACAGAACCTAACATCTCAAGTTGGCAAGAATGGAGCTGCCACCATCAAACATCTTTGATCCTTTATGTGGTATGACAGCTCATCATTCCACTCTGCTTGAACATCTCCGTAACATCAGGATTCAAGACAAGGCAGTAAAATAGATGTCCTCAGTATTCTCCAACAGCATGCTAATTACCTTGACTTCACCTTCCACCTTTGATCGACTAATTGGAGGATGCTACAGGACTGCATGATTGTTCCCGTTCTGTTCAACACTTGCTTCTGGCCAATGTTCTATCTTGAATATGTGGTCATAGCTGTTACAACTATGTAAAATGGTAACAGATCCTGTTGAAATGAAAACCACACAGATACCGACTGCTCTGCACTCCTAGGTCCTGTATGTCTGACTTCTTCAACAAGATGATAAGAAATCATCTGAAACAGAACCCGTAAAGAGAGAAATTCTGAGTTGGTATTCACTGTCTCACAAATGTCCACAATCTGGTGGCGCAATGAACCTGGACTGATTTTAATTGCGACCCTTGACCCTCCAGGTAGGTCGCTTCCCCACCACTGCAGCGCCACCTGTGCCAGGACCCTCCTCCTCCTGCCTGCCTACCATCTGCTCTGCTCTGCTGTCTGACTCCTCCTGCCTGCGACGAATTTCCTTCTCGCCTCGCTCCGCTCGTGGCCCCCCCGGGAGACCTTCCCTGTGTGCCAGTGCCTGCCTGTGCACCTCTTCTTTTTTGTGCCCCATGTGGCTGTATTTCCCTCTTTTTACTTCTGTCCCCCCGTGTGCACTAATACCCTTGTCCCCATCGCCGCTGCCCCCGTTTATTTTTTCCCGCCGCTGCCTCCCGCGCGGCCACTCTCCCAGTGGACCCCTCCTCTCCAACACCCCTTACATGGCGGCCGCGACGCGCGCAGCGGGCGCGCCTAAGGCAAGCCCGTCCGTGCCTGGACCGCGCCCAGCGCCAGGACCCCTGGCCCTCCCGCCACCGACAGAGCAAGACTCCACTACGACGCCAACACCCTCATTGTGCTCAACAACGGACGGATGCCTACCTGCCACAAAGCTACCCCCAAGCGCACCCACGGCCCCTTCACCTGCCGAAACTGCACCTTCATCTGCACCAACGACGCCAAAGCACCTACAGAAACGGGACCCAACCGACTGCGCTGCATTCTGCTGAACACCCGCTCCGCACGCAAGCACGCCGTCGAGCTCTGGGACCTACTCACCTCCGCATCCCCAGACATCGCCTTCCTGACCGAGACCTGGCTGAACGAAACCTCCTCCCAGACATCGCAGTGGCCATTCCCGACGGATGCAAGATCTCCCGCAGAGACCGTGCCAACGGAGCCGGACGAGGAATCGCCATCGTCCACAAGAACACCATCAGGGTCTCCACGAACACCGATGACACCCTCACCACGCTGAACACATGCACTTCAAGATCCACACAGACTACAAAACCACCCTCAGAGGTACGCTCATCTACAGACCACCCGGCCCACGCCCCCAATTCAGCAACTCCATCGCCGACCTCATCAGCACGCACGCACTGACCTCCGCCAATTACATCCTGCTCGGCGACCTGAACTTCCATCTGGAAAACAACAATGACAGCAACTCCTCCACCCTGGTCGACAAACAGATCATCACTACCCCTACTCACATCGCCGGCCACACGCTCGATGCCATCTTTTCCTCCAGGCCACACGTCGCCTACAGCCACGAGCTCACCTGGACCGACCACCACTGCGTCCACTTCACCTTCCAAAAACCCGTCACCCACCACCGCACCCCACAGATCCCCCGCCGACGCTGGAGCAAAGTTACCAAAGAACAGCTGGAAACCCACCTCGCTCTCGACCCCCCGACCAGCCCCACCGACCCAGAGGACGGGGCCCGCTCACTCAGACTCTGGATGGAAAACTGTGCCAACACCATAGCACCAGTACGACAATCCACCGACAGAGACACCAGCCTGAGAGCCAGCTGGTTCACCCCAGAGCTCCCGGCCTCCAAACGCACCTGCCAAAAACTTGAAAACTCCTGGCGCAGCGACAGAACACCCGCCAACCACGCAGCCCACAAAGACGCCATCTGCAACCACCCCCACCTCATCAGGACCAGCAAAAGAGCCTCATTCAAAGACCACCTGGACAACAACGCACACAACTGCAAAGAGCTCTTTAGCATCGTGAAAGAGCTCCTGCACCAACGACATCCCGCCGCCGCAAGCCTTGTGCGACGCCCTCACCACCTTCTTCCACCACAAAATCACCAACATCCACAACAGCTTCTACCCCCGAATGAACCCGACGTACCCTACCACTACGAACACACCCAAACCCAATGACCACGTCTCTCTGACCACATGGACCAACATAAGCACCGAGGACATAATCAATACCATGAGCACCATCCACTCAGGCTCCCCGTCGGACCCTCTCCCCCACCACATCGCCAACAAAGTCAACAGCCTCATCACACCCCGCCTACGCAACGTCGTCGGCCTCTCCTTCGAAACCGCCACCTTTCCCGAGGCCTGGAAGCACACCGAGATCAACGCCCTACTTAAGAAGCCCAAGGCGGACCCGAACGACCTCAAGAACTTCCGGCCCATCTCCCTGTTTCCGTTCCCAGCTAAAGTCATCGAAAAAAACGTCAACACCCAACTTACCTGCTACCTAGAAGACAACAACATCCTGGACCCCTCCAAATCTGCTTTCCGCAGCAACAACAGCACCGAGACCGCCCTCATCGCCGCCACAGACGACATCAGAATCCTACTCGACAACGGCGAGACAGCAGCCCTCATCCTCCTCGACCTCTCCGCCGTCTTCGACACCGTCTGCCCCCACACACTTTGCACATGCCTCTATGATGCAGGGATCAGAGACAAGGCCCTGGACTGGACCACCTCCTTCCTCACCGACAGCACCCAGAGAGTCCTCCGCCCCCCGTTCCAATCCGGAACCACCAAAAACATCTGCGGCGTCCCTCAGGGATCCTCCCTCAGTCCGACGCTGTTCAACGTTTACAAGGCTCCCCTCGCTCGCATCGCCAGACTACACGACCTCAACATAATCTCCTACGCCGACGACACCCAACTCATCCTCTCCCTCACCAAAGACACCCTCACCGCCAAATCCAATCTGCACCTGGGAATGAAGGCCGTCGCAGACTGGATGGAAGCAAGCCGGCTCAAGTTGAACACGGACAAGATGGAGATCCTCATCCTTGGGCCCAACCCCTCAGCATGGGACGACTCCTGGTGGCCCCCATCTCTGGGACCCCCCCCGGCACCCACCAACCATGCACGCAACCTGGGGGTCATCCTCGACTCCAAGCTCACCATGACCAGCCAAGTCAACGTAGTCTCTT
This sequence comes from Lissotriton helveticus, assembly GCF_964261635.1. NCBI lineage: Eukaryota > Metazoa > Chordata > Amphibia > Caudata > Salamandridae > Lissotriton > Lissotriton helveticus. The sequence continues at coordinate 396,551,277 of NC_136057.1, forward strand.
CCACACCCTGTGCATGCTCCGCAAGATCTACAGATGGATCTCGACGAACACTCAGAAAACCGTCACCCACGCCCTCATCGGCAGCCGTCTTGACTATGGAAACGCCCTCAACGCCGGAGCCCCGGCAAAACTCATCAGCAGACTCCAAAGAATCCAGAACGCTTCCGCACGACTGGTCCTAGACGTTCCACGCAGAGACCACATCACCTCGCACCTCAGAGAGCTGCACTGGCTCCCCGTCGACAAAAGAATCACTTTCAAACTCATGATCCACGCACACAAAGCACTCCACAAGACCGACCCTGCCTACCTCAACAGCAGACTCTCCTCCTACGTACCCAACAGGAAACTCCGCTCCGCCGACCTATCCCTGGCCGCCGTCCCACACAGCCACAGAACCGCTTCCGGAGGTAGACCCTTCTCCCACCGCGCCGCCAAGAGCTGGAACACTCTCCCCCTCCACCTACGACAGACCACAAACCTCCCGGCATTCAGAAGACTGCTCAAGACCTGGCTCTTTGACCACTAGCTGCAGCCCGCTCCTCCCCCCAGCGCCTTGAGACCCTAGCGGGTATGTAGCGCACTTTACAAATTACTTGATTGATTGATTGATTGACCTTGTTCTCAGTATCCAGATCAAACAGATAAAGACATCCAGATATCCTTCTATCACCTTCTATCCGAAATGTTTTGCTTTTTGTTTTCCTTACTGAGTCCACCTATGCACTTCTGTCTGTAGTATGGAGATTAGCTCTATCTTGGTGCACTGCAGTATTTGCTTTTCAGACCAAAACAAGTTAAAACTCTACAGCAAAACTCCTCTTCATCTGCAACCACAGGACCACCTCCACCCAATGCTACGTGCCCTTGTGTGTCTCCCAGTCCCCAGAAGTTTCCTTCGAGGATAGTGCCCTTCAGAGGACAGTTTGCAGATACCAGCAGAAGCAAAGACTCTGCTCGAAGATGCAACTCAGAGTCAAAATCCTAGCCTACAACAAATCTCGAATTGGGGATCAGCCTTCCCGACTCTCAAACCTCTGGAACATACTCCCTGCTTTGGCACAAAATCTTCACAACCATATATCCTTTCAAAAAGCAAAAATACAAAATGTCTATTTCTGACTCCTGCTCCATTAAATGTGAATATCATGGTAACCATGGTCAGTTTAAACCAACAAGCAGACTCCGTTCACACTGAGTCCATGAAGAGCACTCAAAGGAGTGAAGTGGGGTGATGGTGAGCATGTAATTATGCATTACAAACCATCACTGGCTTAGCAGCAACTCTCACACCCAGCAAAATGATTCAAGCACATCCTTGATCCTTAGTCCCACCAACTACACGCACATATACCTCACCAACCATCACTGTACACGAGCAGCACCAGCCTCCTGACTGGTAAAATGGTGACCAGGCAAGGCCCTATACCTCTGCACACACAACACTTGCCACCAACCGTTGTAGTGGCCTGTGTGATCATGTGCGGGTCAGCAAAGTCTGGCTCAGCAAAGTGGCAGTAGTCTTTCACGTTGTTACTTGTAACTTCGTTACTTGTCGCATTTTCTGAATCAGACCACAGCAAACGAGCTCTTTACAGGGATCTGCTTATGTCTTCATCAGCTGCTCTGCTCTGCAGTTGAAGCTCCGTGTTCAACACGATAGCTGCTCTTTGCAGCAATTTAGTTAAGGAATTAGACGATTTTTCTTCTCGGAATTCAGGTCGTGTAAATAAAGACAGTTACTTTTGCTATCATGAGCTTATCAGACGGGGAACCTAGAGAACACAGGGCCTCATTTATGAAAAGTGACGCATCGCTGCGTGAAAACAGTGATGCGTCCCTTTTCATTGTGCCCTCCTTGTGACACCAATGATGCATCATATTTACAGTATGACGCATCATGTCGCAAGGAGTTACAGATACGTCAGTATTTCTGACGTATCTGTATGGCGCAAAAGTGACGCATTGCTGGAATGTGTCACAAAAGTGATGCAACTCCAGCAATGCGTCCTTTCACATGGGGCAAGCCCCATGTGAAAGGGCTTGCGTCAGTCTTACGCCTGCTGTGAGGCAGGCGCAAGATTTTGACGCAACAGCGTCCTAAAAGTGACGCAGTGAAATCTCATAAATTTCACTGCGTCACTATTACGAGGCTTTTTGCGGGGGAACGCCCCCCTCTGCATACATTATACCTGACGCAGGTATAATGTAGCGCAGGGGTTTACAAAGTGACGCATCTGCTTAGATGCGTCACTTTGTAAATGTGGTGCAACAAGGCACATTTTTTACTCCACTGGTGCGTCACTAAAAGTGACGCAAGGGCTCATAAATGAGGCCCACAGATTGTATGTTGGAGATAATGGCTACCAGACAAAGATACACTGATCCTACTGATAGCTCATCTCAAGATCTGGGAGTAAAATTTACAGAACTCTCAAGTTACTCTGTTCAATGCGTCACTGCAGGGATAGTTTCTTCAGTGCAGTTCTTTTCTCCTCATTCTGGTAATTGCAGACCTGCTTTGATAATGGAATAAACTGGACTCCAGAAATCAGAATGCCAAGAAAAAAATTGTAATGGATAAGCTGCTTACCCATGTTTCTGGGAAACTTGTGAGCTTGGCACAATGGGGCAGATTACTGGTTGCAAATCGCGAGATTAGGTAACTCGCAGGATTTTTAATACATTTTCAGGAGAAGACAGTGATCCATGGGTCCACTGCCTACTTTGAAAAAAAGTTTGTGAAAATGTACTTAAAAAAAGAAAATGCATCCCATTTTCATTCAAACAATGATTGCTTGATTTAAAAGTAATCACAGACATGGTGGGCTGCTGACCCCAGCAGGCCACTATCCCTGTGATGACTATGAATTATAGTGGGTTGTCATTTGCAACCTATCACATTAATATTAATGATGTAGGGTAAATTGCGCCCCACGATGGTGTATTTTATGAAGCGACTTCTTAGTACATTGTTGGGTTCACAAAATACCAATGTATTAATGAAAGTCAGTGTGAGACCATTTACCGAATGCATTGTATGTAGATCTGTTCCGCTATTCATTAAATGTGCATCTAATTTCTGTTGAACATTTGCTGCTGAAAAATATAATATTGCTATAAAAGACCAGCATGTGGTAAGAAGCATTAAATAAAATATTTGGTTTACACAACAGAGGCAACTGTGACTTGAGAAGCACGACTGCTTCCCTCAAAAGTGAAGCGTTGCCTTAATCTTAAAATTCTTTTGTGACTGATCGTCAAATGTGTTGAGTGCCTCTGTGGGAACTTTTCAAGGAATCCCAGGATCATTAGGAGTTACTGGGCTCAGAATATGTAAATCAGAATCATTTACCATTGGTTTCATAGGGCTTAACCTTAGTGTTGGACGCAAAACTGAGCACGAAGCACAACCTTTTGAGCACTCATCCCCGCGGTTAGCAAAGACAAGCCGTCCAATGCTTAGTCAGGGATGCAGAGCATGTTTAAAGACACAATTCTCAACAAACCACTAATTTACGCTAATAACGGAGTGTCCAGATAGTCCTTCGGCTTTTGAAATGGAAAAGTACTTTATTGCAAATCATACTTGACATAATACTGTAACTAAATGGTTCTAAAAGTAATAAGTTACAATGGATATCAATATGACTCTTTAAATAGGGTTACTGTCTTGGAACAAACTCACAAGGTGCCCTTGTGCCATAATCTCCCAAACCCCTGCCTGATGATGGCTGTGAGAATGCGTCACGGGTTTGGAAGAAGGCAATTCAGTGGGCAGTGGTACTGTAAGAAGTGCACCCACCCCTCCGTTTCCAAAGAATTTCCCCCCAATGTACAGTGCCTTTTTTTTTTGCAGAGTTTTATATAGCGCGAACTAGACCCGTTCCAGTTACGTTTTTTTTTTTACATTTTTCCAGTTACTTTCATTTTAAGTACGGGGAGATTAAGTGATTTGCCCAGAATCACAGGAGGTTTTGGCGTCGTTACCGAGACTCGAGCCCAGTTCCTCCAGGTCCGAGGTCGAGCGCCCTAGCCACTCTGCCACTTGCTATGCCTGTATGAGTTGGCATCAATAGTTGGATCACACTCTCAGAGGATGTGTTTTACAAAGCCCCTGACGTTTGGGGAGTAACGTTCTCGTCCCAGACCATCCAAACTGTAAGATAATGGGATCTGCTGCATCGGGGGTATTCCAGGTGAGCAGAGGCTCGTCCTAATGGGATCTTGCAGCTTGATAATCTTCCTCATGCCCAGACACAGACCCACCACCCAAACAGTTAGATGTCCACTCCGGATGCTGACCTCACCGTCGCATGACTTTGGTTTATCTTTCGTGTGGTCTGTAGTTGGTGGTCTAATTTCTGGAAGTGCCTCATGACTTCTTTGTGCTGTGGATATTTCTTGCAAGGTTTCATGGTGCTTGGTAGTTGCTGGGGTACTTGTAAAGACCTTACTTGCCAGGTACCCTGCATTCACAGGGTTTTACAACCAAGTCATGATGTAGCCGCATCTCAGAGACTCCTGGATTCAGAGTTGCAGAGAGATGGAAATCCTTGTGATACCCAGTGGACTTCTTTGGCTTGTTCCACCTCAGCTCCTTCATGGTCTCACTTCTTGTGAGAGTCTGCCTCATGCAAGGGCACCTCTCATTGTTAGGATTTTACAATCCGGCTGCTTGGTGGCGCTCAAGAAGGCCCTCTGGGGTCTAGCCTTTATCCCTAAATAAAATTTTATACACTTCTAAACCTTGAATTCCCAGATATACTTCATATTCCAGTCCAAGCTTCTGCACTACCTTCCTGATTCATCATGGTCCCTGTAGCCTTTTCTGTCTCCAACCCCTGCCCCAATCATGTCACGGTGGAGGTATGCCATGGTCTAACTTGATGTCTGGATCCTGTGGCTTTTCTGACCTCTTTATATCTGCCTTTTGGACTTTTCGCTCTCTTGTCTCTGCCCCATTCTCTGTTCTAAGATTTCCTGTGTCCTGTCTTCTGTCTGCTGGTTTCCCCGGTCTTCCACTTTCCAAGTCCCAGTTCTGCCTTCCCTTCCTTGCACCTGGTTGATTCCTGGCTTGCTCCCTGCATCCGTACTTCTCCCCTGAGTCTCCTGCCATTTCTGCCTGGTGAGCCTAGAGTGTAGCTGCTCACAACTCTCCTTGCTGCTGAGCCTCCTTGATCTCTGCTAATCTTGCTGCTACACTGCAGGCTTGCCTTTTGATTTCTGTTTTCATTGTTGTTTGATTCCTTATTCCTATTTTGAATAGTTATTGAGTCTATTGCCTTTCTCTTGCTTATCCAGAACCTTTGTTCCTGTGTTTACCTTGTTTCAAGTTGTGACAGTACACATACAGACCGGTCATATATATGCAGATTCCTTATCTTGTATTTCTATGTTACTGTTCTGACAGCATATCCTGGTCCTGTCCAGGTTAGTGTGCAGGTTTCTTGTATATTCAATTTTGTGTCTTCCAGTCCTGTTTCTTACCCTTATTCCAGTCTAAATTTTCGCTGAGCCATTTCTGGTTTCTGTGTACCTTTCACTGCCTCCTTGTCTTATTGAGTGTTTATATTGTTATCCTGATTTTTATTGCTTCCAAGGGTGCCAGTTAGACTCCAAGGGTTGTGCCTTTGGTACAGAAAACCACCCAGCGCTCCTCCTCCATAGGAGCTGCTGGATGTCTCCTTGAACTCTGTTAGATGAATCTGCTCCTTGTCCTTGTAAGATCCTTTTCACTGCACAGAGAGATAAACTTCGAGGAGCAGACAAACTATAATTTATGATAGTTTGTCTATTGTTTCCCAGCTTTTACCTTCCTGTTGTTGGAACTTTTGTTAGCTTCATAGTTTTCCGTACATAATCCAGTTCCCTAGTCATTGCCTGTTCCAAACTGCTTCTGTCCTGATTCTTTCCCAGTCTTCAGCTACTCTCTTATTTATCTCTAAACTCTTCTCTACAAAGCCTCTGTCCCTGCATAGAGCGAGCACCCACTGAATTCAGCTTCTGTCCCTAACAGATTTTTCTAAACTAGCAAGATCCCTGACACTCAGGTCCCTCCTGATCACTTGATCAAAGTGTGTCCAGATAGCTTCAGATGTGAAGGCTGATAGTTGTGAACCTTCACCTCCAGTGTGGAGACAATGAGTTCGTGGCACACTTGCTGGAAGTTTCTCCACCATCTCTATAGCAAAGTTGCTTATGGCAATTGTATATTCCATCTATCACTTCTCAATCCAGTTCAGGCCATTCTGTCCTTTTAATTATTTCACTCAGACTTGTCCAGCCAACGTCTTTGTCGCAAAGCGTGAGCAGGAAGGAGGGGTGGAGCTGGACGTCTTCTGTCAGGAGTAACACAAAACAAGATCACCCGGCTAGAGTGGATGCCCAACTTAATTACCTGTTTACCTGTGAGGGGTAGCCCTTCTAGAAAATAATGGACAAGGAAAGGGCATGGGAAAGCCCATGGCTTTAAAAGGGCTCTCTGTCTCCGTTCCTTAACACTCTTCATTCTAACCCACTGCAAATTATCCCTGGATTGTTCTCAGAGTAAACCCTGTAATTCACGTCTAGTGTTTGACTCTGCTCCAGCCCTCAATTTTATATACCACTTGGGTCCAGCAAACACAAAATAGAATCCCGAGTGTCCACAAACACGTACATCCACTATGCACACAAGTAAGATACACACATACAACGTTCATGTCCCACTTGGCTAGGTGAAGGACGCAGATGAAGGAGACTGGCAGGTCAATATAGAAAACATGGTAGAGACTGGTGATCAATCCACCCTAGCAAGGGAGTAGTAAAAAGGCCTGTGCTGCTTCTCCTATCATATCACTGCAACCAGTCGGGTCTCAGTTCATTTCACAAAATGCTTACAGTGCACATGCCTGAGTGTCCATTCACTTATCTTGAGCAGTTGGGCCGCCCAATAATAGAGCAGAAATTTGGGCAAGGCAATGCCACGCTCGTGTGGCCCCTGGTGAGCTTCTGAAGCGGTATTCTTTGGGGACCCCCATCCCACAGGAATTGTCTGGTCACCCCGTTGATTATTTCAAAGAATTTATTAGGCACTGCATATGGTGTGTTTTGCAACATGTATAGGAAGTTAGGCATGGATATCACTTTAAACAGTACGTTATGTTATGTTAATGCGACTTTTAAAGCGCTCTTTTACCCTGAGGTGTCCTGGCGCTATACGCTACCTACCTGAGAGAAACTGAAGCCATAAGCTGAAATAAGTGTTTATGTAAATAGCCATGTTTTTAGTCCTTTCGGGAAAGATAGCAGCTCAGTTGAATTTCTAAGATGGAAAGGCAGGCTGTTCCATGCCTTGATGGCACAATGATGAAAGCTCCTACCGCCCCAGCTGGCCTTATTATAGCGAAGATGGATCACTTGTTTGGCTTGTGAAGAGCGCAAGACTCTTCCAGGAACATACCACTGAATCCTGTGCTTCAGAAAGTCAGGGCCAATACCATTGAGAGCCTTAAAAACTTTGCACAAGGCCATATGTACCCGTTGCTTGATGGGGAGCCAATGAAGAGTTCTGAGTCCCAGCTTCACCGAGACGAACCTGGGTGTCCCTGTTAGCAGCCTGGCTGCCGCATTTTGTATGATCTGGAGTCTGGCCAAATGTCTCTTCTGGATGTTTAAATAGAGACTATTGCAGTAATCAAGTCGTGACAGAATGAACGCTCTGACTACTGTCTTCAGGCTGTCTTCCGGAAGGAGGAATTGAATTTTCCTCAGGGTTCTAAGAATGAAAAAACAAGATGAAACGAATGCACTGATTTGATCACTAAAAGAAAGTTTCAGATCAAAGGTCACTCCCAGATTCTTTGCCCGAGCCACAGGGACTGGGGGTGTGCCCATTGCAGTTGGCCACCAATCAGGAGTCCAGAGGTTAGCGATGTTCCCGAAAACAATCACCTCAGTTTTGCCTTCGTTAAGTTTAGGCAATTAGATGCCAGCCAGGCTACCATTGCCTGCATACAGTCGTGGCATCTTGAGTGCCTATGACCCTATGACCCTATGACCATTTCTTAACGGACAACACAATTTGTGTATTGTCCGCATAAGAGGTTAGCTGAAACCAGAACGATCTGATCAGAACTGCCAGTGGTTCCACATACACATTAAACAGTGTGGGACTTAGAGAGGACCCTTACGGCACACCACAAGGGAAGGAGGAGGGCCTAGATCTATCTTTGCCAAGGTCCACTGTTTGTTTCCTACTGGTCAGAAAGGATTTCAAGAGGTCCCAGGCCTTGCCTTGGACCCCGATTGCAGATAAACGGTCCATCAAAACTTCATGATGGACCGTATCAAATGCGGCCGAAAGGACCAGCATTATGAAAATAGCGGCACTACTCTGGTCCAAGGCCTCTCTGATCTCCTCCGTAGATTTGATTAGCGCCAACTCGGTGATGTGTTCCACTTGAAAACCAGACTGTGTGGTGTCTATCAGAGAGTTGGTCAGGAGGAACGAGTTGAGTTGGCCATTCATAGCCTTCTCAATCATCTTTCCTGGAAATGGGAGACGCGAGATAGGTCTATAATTGCTCTCGTCCTTTGAATCCAAATTAGGTTTCTTTAGAAGGGGAAGAATGGATGCTATTTTCCACGGTCCTGGAAAGTGACCAGTTTTAAAGATGGAACCGAACAGAGGGGTGAGAGCTTCCCCAATAATTTCTGAAACCTGTTGCAGTATGACAACTGGACAGGGGTCCAGGGGGAGCCTGACCGAACCTCAAATAGTAATTTAGTAACTCCCTGTAGATCCAACGGTGTGGAAAATGACTAAATTAGGTATACATAAGCGGCGTTCATTTATGTTCACCACAGCCACTGTTGAAAGTAAAGTGAAAATCGTGAAACAGTGGCCACGCCATCTTGTCCCTTTTTAGGCCCCTTCATGCACGTAAGTGGCAGCCATTTTGTGTGCCATGGCCTCTCTGCCCACTGCCAATAGCCTGCCCGTCTCTCCCCCTCACTCCCCGGCCTCGCAAGCACCCCCCCGCGCCCCAACAGCCCCTGGTCTCTCCTGCTTGGGCCATAAACGCACCTCCAGCGCGACCCTGTCTCCGAGCCACATCCCGTGCTAAACCCCCTCACCCTTTCATCTCATTCATAGAACAGGCCCTTTGATAACCTCTTCCTCCCTGCCCGATTGTCCGGCCTGATCCCAGGCCATCACCTAGCCCAACAGATGCAGTTTATTGCCCCCTACAGTAGGACCTCGCCTCACATCAAAGGAGCGGGGATTAATCAATGCCTTCACACCCCTAGATCCGACCGATCGCCCGCATTCCTGTTCCCAGCGGAATGTCCAGCTGCGCGATAGCCATCATGCTGAGATTTGGGTGGGGACCCCTACTGTAGATATGTGTGAGAACGGGCCTGAACCGGGGATTCCAAAGATGCCTTTTCGTACTTCAAAGCAATACCACGGATGTCATAAATGTAATAAAGCCATAAACTTGTGTATAAGAGGCCAGGCCTTAGAGATGCGGTTAGAGCACCTCGATAAGATACCCTGTTGTCTGATTTGACGTGTTCTGCTCCGTCGGAATAAACTCCTGTTTCCTGCCTTCCAGTCTGCAGCGCCTGCCTCTTTGTTTGGTAATATTGAATGGTATGAGAGGCGGCTAACGCCGGGCAAATACTGAAGGGTTCTTGGTCGAATTCGGCCCTGCCTTTTTACAATTGGCGTCCCAAACGTGGGGCCCATCAGTGACACGTGGATCCAGTGGGAGAGGTCCCAACGACAGAGTGAACGACTGCAACGATCGGGAAGTGCACCTGCCCGATAGACCCTCGTCTGGCAGCCGATCATCCGAACTTCACCGGTTCCGAGCAGACCTCTCTCTCGAGTGATCTACGGTCCTGACTGGGAACCACCAGGAGTGCCACAGCAATTACGGAGAATAGAGGACGATCAGGCGCTGGAAGCGGAAGGCGAGAAACTGTCCATGCGGTCCGGGTAAGGTCGCGTAACGCGACGAATTGCGAATTGATTGTTTGATTGTCTTGGAAAATACTAGTATTACGCATTTGATTGTTTGGTTCTGAGAGATTCTCTGTCTACAAACGGGGAAGGATAGGAGTATTCTCCCTTTGCAGATAGTGAAGGGTAGGTAGCGCAGGCTTTTGCCCCCGTTTTAACCCGTCGCGCCTACTTCCCTCTCCATTGATTGATTGTTTGTTCGAGCATTAACTGTTCGAAATTGGTTCTCTGAAAGGATCTTCTCTGCATACAAACGAGGAGGAACAGGAATTTCCCTCTCTCTTTGCAGATAGTGAAGGGTAGGTAGCGCAGGCTTTTGCCCCCGTTGTAACCCGTCGCGCCTATTTTATTCCTCATTTGATTGATTGATTGTTTGTCCGAACATTGACTGTTTGGAATGAGTTCTCTCTTTGGGTATTCCCTATTTGCGATTACTGTAGAATAGAAATATTCTGCCTAGTCTTCGCAAAGTAGTGAAGGATAGGTAGTGCAGACTTTTGTCCCCATTGTAACCCGTCATGCCTATCTTCTCCCCATTGTTCAGTAGTTGGTTCAGCCCGGACCGTTTATTAGAGGTAGATCATCCGGCTCCACCGGAGGGCACCCCTAATAAAAAGGACATGTATATAAAATACGGATTAGCCGCTGTATCTTTCCAACAAACTATGACATAAAAATCGCTAGGAAAAACAAAAGGAATCGAGCAAAGTCAGTAGGCCACTGATGGGATCTTTTTGACCCCGCTAAAATAGAAACACTAGGAACAGCCCTTCATGAGGAATATGAAACTAGTGGGAGGAGCCGAGCTCGACACCGTGATGACCGCAAGGTAGCTCGGCTCCGCCGACCCCGCTGCCCAAACGTGTCTATCCTGCCGCCCACCCTGCCCAATAACGACAACCTTATCTGCTGATACCTACCATCCGTCCTGGGGGCTCCAGAGTGCAGCAGATCCGCAGCTACGCTCGTCCGGAAAATGAGGCCTCCGGCACGTGGAGACCGGGGCCTTGCCTGCAGTCATTAGCCGGCGAGGTGACATCGGTGGCGGCCCGGGGTGGAGGATGGAGGCCGACCAAAAGGGACCGTTGTGCGAATAAGCCGGAGGCAACACAACGCGCCGAGGCCCGTCCCCGGATCGTCCACAGGAGGTGTCCAGCAAGTTGTGTGCGGGGGATGCCTTGGTGATGGCTCCACCCTTTGTTGCCTGGTCCAGCCATTTTGTATACCTGCGCCAGGAGATGGCGTGGGGCACCCGCGGAGAGGCGGCGCGGACGGCCCCCTCCCCCTCCAGGTGGAGGTTCCTCTCTTGCACCAAGATTGCCATTCGCGTTCCACTTGCGGATCCCCCACGGCTGGCTGACCGGGGGGGGGCCCGCTCCGGTGGCCGTGGTGAAGGGCAGCTGCTGTGGGACTGTCAAGATGGCGGCCGGCTCCCCGGATTTGGGCCTGGTCCACTAAGATGGCTCTGGGCTACCACGGGATTCGGATGCTTGCCTGCTCGGGCATGAACCCCACTCTTGAAGACGTTCTCTCAGCTCTAGAGATTCTACGGAAGTCGTTGGCCCCCGACTCCCGCGGGCTTCCGGTGGGGGTGACCGCCGCCTTACCCTCATCTGGTGCCGTGAGGGAGGATGATTCAGTGCATCGACGGAGGGATACGCCTGCTGTCCCGCTCTCCGGAGTGGCCACGACGTTGTCACGAGATGGCGGTGCTCTCATGCTAACGCCAGCTTTTGTCCTAAATTACTAAGAGATACTGTAGACTACCAACTCGATCAGTTCCGGTGGGACCTCAGCATGGCCCGGTAGGGAAGATTCTGCCTTTGTGGAAAATTACTAAAATCGGTATACATAAGCGGCGTTCATTTATGTTCACCATAGCCACTGTTGAGCGTAAAGTGAAAACCATGAAACATTGGCCACACCATCTTGTCCCTTTTTAGGCCCCTTCGTGCGCGTAAGTGGCAGCCATTTCGAAAACCATGGTCTCTCTGCCCAGCGCCGCTAGCCAGCGCGTCTCTCCCTCTGACCTCGCAAGCATCCCCCGCGCGCTGATAGCTCCCGCTCTCTCATACCTGAACCATAAAACTCCCCTCCAGCGCGACTCTGCCTCGGAAATGCATTCCGCTCCCGGCCAACACCTCCCCATCCTTTGATGAACCCCCTTTCCTCTGTGCCCAATCGTCCTGCCCGTTCCCAGGGCGCCACCTGGCCCTGCGGACACCATTTATTCGCCCCCTTACAGTAAGCAGCTGCCCCGATTCAAAGGATCTCTGACTGATCAAAGCCCCCCCCACCCCATGAGATCCGATCAGACACACATTCCGGGAATCGACGGAATGTCCTGGTGTGCGATAGTCATCACCTACTGTGACCGGGGTGGGGACTTCTACTGAAAATGTGTGTGGGAACAGGCCCAAAGTGAGGATTCCGAGGATGTCTTTCCGTACATCAAAGTATTGACAAGAATGTGTTTCATGTAATAAAGCAATAAACCTGTGTATAAGAGGCCAGGCCTCAAGGATGCGTTTAGAGCACCTCGAGAAGATACCCTGTTGTCTGATTTGATGTGTTCTGCTCTGTCGGAATAAACTCCTGTTTCCTGCCTTCCAGTCTCCAGCGCCTGCCTCTTTATTTGGTAACCATGAGTTGGGCGAGAGGCGGCTAGCGCCGGGCAAACCTTGAAAAGGGGTAATCGACCTGATCTGCCTGACCCTTTTTCCACAATTGGCGTCCCAAACGTGGGGCCCATCAGTGACACTTGGATCCAGTGGGAGAGGTCCCAACGACAGAGTGAACGACTGCAACGATCGGGAAGTGCACCTGCCCAATAGACCCTCGTCTGGCAGCCGATCATCCGAACTTCACTGGTTCCGAGCAGACCTCTCTCGAGTGATCTACGGTCCTGACTGGGAACCATCAGGAGTGCCACGACAGAAGATAGAGGACGATCGGGCGCTGGATTCGGAAGACAGGAAACTGTCCATGCGGTCCGGGTAAGGTCGTGTAACACGACAAACTGTGAAATATTTGATTGATTGATTGGAAAATACTAGTATTACTCTCCGAATTGTTGGTTCTCTTGGAGATTCTCTGTCTGCAAACGGAGAGGAATAGAAAGTATTCTCTCTTCCTTTGCAGGTAGTGAAGGGTAGGTAACGCAGGCCTTTGCCCCCGTTGTAATCCGTCGTGCCTATCTTTCTCCCCCACTGATTGATTGTTTGCCCGAACATTGTTTGTTCGAGGATTGTTTTCTCGAGAATTCTCTGTCTACAAACGGGGAAGGATAAAAGTATTCTGTCCTCCTTTGCAGATAGTGAAGAATAGGTAACGCAGGCCTTTGCCCCCGTTGTAACCCGTCGTGCCTATTTCTTTCTCGCCACTGATTGTTTGATTGAACGGACATTGATTGTTCGATATTGGTTCTTTGGAGGTATTCTCTGCTTACAAATAACGTGGAATAGAGATATTCTGTCTAGTCTTTGTAAGCAGTGAAAAGATAGGTAGCGCAGGCTTTTGCCCCCGTTGTAACCCGTCGCGCCTATTTTATTCCTCATTTGATTGATTGATTGTTTGTCCGAACATTGACTGTTTGGAATTGGTTCTCTCTTTGGGTATTCCCTATTTGCGAATACTGTAGAATAGAAATATTCTGTCTAGTCTTCGCAAAGCAGTGAAGGATAGGTAGTGCAGACTTTTGTCCCCATTGTAACCCGTCATGCCTATCTTCTCCCCATTGTTCAGTAGTTGGTTCAGCCCGGACCGTTTATTAGAGGTAGATCATCCGGCTCCACCGGAGGACACCCCTAATAAAAAGGACATGTATATAAAAAAAATACGGATTAGCCGCTGTATCCTGCTAGCAAACTATGACATAAAAATCATTAGGAAAAACAAAAGGAAACAAGCAAAATCAGTAGGCCACTGATGGGATCTTTTTGACCCCGCTAAAATAGAAACATTAGGAACAACCCCTCATGAGGAGTATGAAACTAGTGGGAGGAGCCGAGCTCGACGCCATGATGGCCGCAAGGCAGCTCGACTCCACCGCCCACCCACCCAAATAACGACAAACCCTATGCAAATATTATAAATAAATACAACACTCCAGCAAAGTAACATGTTAAAACGTTTTATTATACAACTATTTATTAAACAACTATTTACATGGCAAACGGCTGCAACAACAAACCCAAATGCATTTGCCGCCTGCTTGACGCTGTAGCAATGTTGGGCTACTTTTTAGTAGGCTTTGGGCTATAGAAAGTCTACAAAAGCCATCAGCCGGCGAGGTAGCGTCGGTGGAGGGCCCTTGTGCGAATAGCCCGGAGGCGACACCACGCGCCGAGGCCCGTCCCCAGGACGTCCAGAGGTGGTGCCCAACAAGTTGTGTGCGGGGGGGATGCCTTGCTGATGGCTCTCCTCACCCCCGCACCCTCTTCCGTTGCCGGGCCCGGCTCGCTCAATCGATCGAGCATGAGACTCTTAAACTCAGGGTCGTGGATCCGGCCATTTTGTGTATCCACGCCAGGAGATGGCGTGGGGCGCCCGCGGAGAGGTGGCGCGGACGGCCCCCTCCCCCCCCCCCCCAGTTAGAGGTTCCTCTCCAACGCTAAGACTGCCATTAGCGTTCCACTCGTGGAGCCCCCCCCCACGGCTGGCTGACCGGGAGGGACCCGCACCGGTGGCCATGGTGAAGGGCGGCTGCAACGGGACTCACAAAATGGCGGCCGGCTCATGGGCCCTCGACTCCCGCAGGCTTCCGGTGGGGGCAACCGCCACTGTTGCTCGACTATCCCCCATGGATATGCCGCTGCCCCGGGTGACTGCCGCCTTGTCCACATCTGGTGCCGTGGGAGAGGTTGATTCAGCGCATCGGTGGAGGGACACGCCTGATGTCCCGCTCTCTGGAGTGGCCACGACGTTACCACAAGATGGTGGTGCTCTCGTGCTGACGCCAGCTTTTGTCCAAATTACTAAGAGACACTGTAGACTGCCAATTCGATCAGCTCCGGTGGGACCTCAGCGTGGCCCGGTAGGGAAGATTTTGCCTTCCTCGCTTTTAAATTGCAGTCCACACCGCCTGTCCTCTCTGCTGGCATTAACGGAATCTTTTGAACTACCGAAGGGGATTCTGGTCCAACCACTTGTTATTGGAGGCATTTGGACTATGCTCTGGGCCCGCCCGGCCTCGACCAAAATGGCGCCAGTATGGGCGGGACTCGCAATTCCTTATGACGTTCTAGTTGCCTAAACCTTGACGTTATGGGATATGTATGCGGTCTTTGTACACGTGGCGGGCGGGAAAGGGTACGGACTGAACATGCGAACAACCCTATCGATGTGTTTTCTTTGTCATTTTTGTATTATTAAAGCTCCGAAATAATGTTACTGATGATACTCGCCCTTGGTGTACGTATGGACGATTTTATTGTAACTGATCCTGTTATATTTCCAACTATAAAATAAACCTTCACTGGTCCTGCAACCGTTAGTCGCGCTTAGTTTTTCAATTAAATGGCTCGTCCGTCACTTACTTCTATACTACAGTGTAATGTCTCCTTACCTCATGCGTTTCCCGTCTGCTCCGTGACCGGCCTATATGGTTGGAGGCCCGTATTTGAATGCTGACATCTTCACAAATAATTTTTTTAAAAAAAATATATGGAACTAGCATCATAACAGTCACTTAGATTGGTAGGTTTTCGAATAAAGGCTACTATCCTCAAATAAATGAAGGGCAAGTAAAATGAAGCAATTTTGATTATGAAAAATTAAAAAGACATAGTACACAGAAATAAGGCGAAAAGAATAGTCAAGATCTGTCGTATTTTACATTCCTGCAACATAAGCAATAGGTAAAGATCCTGATATTTAGATATATCTATGAATAGGACAGTAGACCAGACCTCTTTTACTTCACAGCCCCCTTGTGGATCAAAAGCGCGCCTTTTTCAAACTAGGAATCTTTAATTACACTACAGTTGTAAATTCCCCGAAGAAGTACATTGACCTGAAGTATTGTTAGTGATGAACCCCAAGCGCATTCTGGTCCTCGGAATCCTAAACATCATAATCCTTGTTTTACCCACCCCGTGTATCAGAGGAGTTTTTAAACGCTCCTAATACTCACCAGAGGAATGCCCTCTAGTCTAACGTTAGGCAAAACGCATACTATTGAAGGCACGAAAGCCCTCAGTGAAACTTGCCACCCCCCAATAGTTTCCATGCTCTGCGAATAGGAACGACCCTATACCACTGTAGACCATTTCTTTCCTTCAAATAAAAACATGACTCCGTCACCCCCCCTCACCTTATACTGAATACCCCTGGCTTTTGACCCTTTCCTACATGCGGTCTGTACTACCACCCTCGGGCGATCTATGTAATAAACAGCCTATCATCGGTTATCTTTGCCGCACTATCAGTTCCTCTGGGCTTCAATGCCGAGAGGCCAGGTACTGCATCCCAAAGAGATAAGTCAGGTACGTGGTAGGTAAAAACATTTTCGTGTTTATGCGCGCTGATGTGCTTTTAACGCTGCCCCCTCCCCCTCTTTTCTTTTTCTGCAGGTTAATATCGGAATTTCAGCTAAAGTATGGAGAAGACCTAAAACGCACCGTGTTCCACGCGAAAAAATATAGGCTAGCTCTGTGAGATGGTACATTGTATACAGGAGCTATCTCTGGGAGCGTGCAAAAAATTGTATGGTATGAATGTGCGCATGGGCCCTGATTTGTGCCGTATGAATGCTTATGTGTGGCACACCTCTGGGTTGACAAAAGAATGCTTTTTGTATGACTGAGGTGTTGATCGAACGGTTAATGGGATAGGAAAATTAAGCCCGAACATGGTACCTGCATGTGAAAGACGAATAAGAGTATAGCACATTCCTTAATTAGAGACGACTCTCTCTCTGGAGCTAGTAAATGGGAGAGTGGCCTACACCAGAAACTTGAAGGGTTACTGCAGTACAACGAACCCGACCCCACCCGATATCCCAAATGTATACCCAAAATAATGCGCACCAGTGAGTCAATTTATGCGCTGACTAAATAAGAGAAGTTAAGAGTACCCCGGGTCGGGGTTCATCCAAAATCCCCCTCAGCCCAGAAATTAGGGATATTTTCATGTTTTAGATTTACCCCTTCTTCTTCCATCCTCATAGAAAAACCAGAATTGTACCATTATCATCATCATTTGCTAGATGTTGGAAGACCCCACCGTGAGTATAAGCACGACTGGACTAGTGTCCGACCAATTAAAAATGAGTAAGTATTTCTGAAACGAGGTTACCAACAAAAATTGTCTACTATTAGGAAGGAAGGAGAATAAAAAGAGCTCGACACCCAAATGAATTAAAGGGAATACTGAGAATACGCAACACGCATGACAAAGTCCTTTTTCCCAAAATAGCTCTGTGTCTTGTCTTAGGTTTTCGTACTTGATGTATGTACTGTCGCGCCCTATCTGGTATTTGTGTGTACGTAAACTAGGAATTTATGTTTTCCCTCAGCTTGTGTTTTTACACGTAAAACTGACCCGTACTGTTCTATGTGTGTGTGCACTGAATAGCCTATTATTATACACGTTTTTTCCTCTCTCTCTCTCTCTTTATGTTGTACGTGTACTAATAGCCTATTTGGTGCGCCCGACGCTCTCTCCCTCTGAGGGCCCCCTTGCTCCCTTTTGAATAAATGACGACACTGTACCTCGCCGGTAAAGGTATAATTGGCTTTGAACACGACAGTGTTTGAACAAATTGACAGAAACAAAACGATCGTATCTTGCCATATTACTACCTCTCCTTTCTGTAAGATGATGGAACTTAATTGGCTGAAAAGAAAGGACAGGTAAGACGACTGATGTCCCCTAATCTGGCCCTTAAAAGGGAGCTATATGTCAGTGGCCTTTTTTATTTTTTTATTAGTGCTTTAGTAACACCACCTTCATCATTCAGATTACCACCGCCCATTGCACAAAAGTAGAGTGTCCGAAACGTCCCCGTTTTTCCAGAATGGTCCCAGTTCTGTACCAGCCGTCCCAGAAAACCTTAAAGAGTGTAGCTGATGACCTTGTTTTTAAAGATAAATCACGTTCGCGAATGTAACAGGAATAAACACCAAACAGACATGATGATGGAAAATAGTAAAAATGCCTGCAAACCTGCACCACAGCAATGATTCATGAGTTAATAGCATACCCCGATGTAAGGATTAACAAACATCCACCCTATCGTGACCGATAAACGTTTCCCCAACTACTTGGGGTTGGGAGAGAAATTGAAGTGTGTGAAAGTCTTCCCCTGCCAGTTCTCTAAGACTTGTTTTTGTACTTATTTAAAGATAACATGCAGTCGTCGGAGGAGAGGGGCCGGACGTGACGCACAGCCTGGCTGCAGATTGGGGAACATCTATGACCTCGACCAAGGCGGAGCCACATAGCAAAGAGATGCGGGACGAGGCATCATTCTCAACATGGAAAGTGAAAAGAAAGAAGGGCTGTCCAGAAGCCCTTGCATGTTAACCAGCTCGTGCCGAAAGTCCCAGCCCATTGAGCCCGATTGATGGACCCACTTGCTTGAGATTTCTGCCCTCCTTGGTCCATTTCAGATCTGATCCCACTCCACCCTCTCTTCCCTCGGCCTCCCAAAGCACGCCCCATCCCCCCCCCCTTTTTTTTCATATGGAGTTTTTTTTTAACTTGACTTCAAGAAGAAACACAGCACAAAGATAGAATAGGGTTTGTCACGAAAGAAGAACGGAATGCTGGTACCCCGCCTAAAGTACCTATTAGATCAGTTAGGAACAAGCCAATCAGGACTGTGGTCCGAGAGCAAAGAATGGCCACACCCTGAAAGGCGAAATCTGGATTAGAGCTGGATGCATAGCTCCACCGCCGGTGCTCAACCGTGCCAACGAAAAAAGAGGAAGAACAATGAGAGCCTACCAGTGATGGCTCGCTGTAATAAGACACTGGAAAGAAGAACCCTTTTTGAACATTACCACCCCTTGACTGTCACTTGTATTAAGCTGAATTCCTCTCCCAACCACTTTGTATTGATTATCACCCAATTGAGCTTTCAAAACCTTACATCGGTCACTTTCAACTGTGCATGGATAACTAAGAAAGCGTCAACTCTGTATCATGATGATTATAGAACACCAGTCATACACATGAACATTCTGTCTAGTTATGATCCCAACGGAGTCCAGACCTCAAGTAATGTACTTAATAGCCCTTATTCTGCCAGAATTTTTTTTTGTATGACATCATGTTTGT
Source organism: Lissotriton helveticus (assembly GCF_964261635.1). Taxonomy (NCBI): domain Eukaryota; kingdom Metazoa; phylum Chordata; class Amphibia; order Caudata; family Salamandridae; genus Lissotriton; species Lissotriton helveticus. The sequence goes on from NC_136057.1 coordinate 396,570,571, forward strand.
ATTCGAACGAATTCCCTACATCATCTAAGTAATGTCCCCATCTCCAGGTCTAATGTATGACACAGCTAATGTAATTTTGTATGCACTGCCTCCTCGCCTATCACCTTGACTACATATGGTTATGTACGATTCTGTCAGCATTGATAGCAGAATTATTTCCATCTGCCCGTAATGCATATGGGCTACCAAAGCGGATTGTATAACTAATGTCAGCTTGTACATCCTCACCTGTGACATGAACAGAAATGAACTAACTTATGATAAAAACTGGGGACTGTGGAAAATGACTAAATTAGGTATACATAAGCGGCGTTCATTTATGTTCACCACAGCCACTGTTGAAAGTAAAGTGAAAATCGTGAAACAGTGGCCACGCCATCTTGTCCCTTTTTAGGCCCCTTCATGCACGTAAGTGGCAGCCATTTTGTGTGCCATGGCCTCTCTGCCCACTGCCAATAGCCTGCCCGTCGCTCCCCCTCACTCCCCGGCCTCGCAAGCACCCCCCCGCGCCCCGACAGCCCCCGGTCTCTCCTGCTTGGGCCATAAACGCACCTCCAGCGCGACCCTGTCTCCGAGCCACATCCCGTGCTGAACCCCCTCACCCTTTCATCTCATTCATAGAACAGGCCCTTTGATAACCTCTTCCTCCCTGCCCGATTGTCCGGCCTGATCCCAGGCCATCACCTAGCCCAACAGATGCAGTTTATTGCCCCCTACAGTAGGACCTCGCCTCACATCAAAGGAGCGGGGATTAATCAATGCCTTCACACCCCTAGATCCGACCGATCGCCTGCATTCCTGTTCCCAGCGGAATGTCCAGCTGCGCGATAGCCATCATGCTGAGATTTGGGTGGGGACCCCTACTGTAGATATGTGTGAGAACGGGCCTGAACCGGGGATTCCAAAGATGCCTTTTCGTACTTCAAAGCAATACCACGGATGTCATAAATGTAATAAAGCCATAAACTTGTGTATAAGAGGCCAGGCCTCAGAGATGCGGTTAGAGCACCTCGAGAAGATACCCTGTTGTCTGATTTGACGTGTTCTGCTCCGTCGGAATAAACTCCTGTTTTCTGCCTTCCAGTCTCCAGCGCCTGCCTCTTTGTTTGGTAATATTGAATGGTATGAGAGGCGGCTAACGCAGGGCAAATACTGAAGGGTTCTTGGTCAAATTCGGCCCTGCATTTTTACAACGGTGTAAAATGATTTAATAAGGGAGTAGACCTCTTGTTTTCATAAAGCCCTGTTACCTCGTCCTCATCAGCAACCTTGGGCATTAGAGTAAAGAAGGAAAAAATATTTTCAACCTTTTGTAGAAAGAAAGCAGCAAGAGTCTCACATAATTCAAAGTTGCTCTCAATCTTGGGGCTGGAGGGGGTAGTAAGCGTGGAAATTGTTTTAAACAGGACTCTAGATGAGGGCCCTGCATTCCTGATTTGTTCCCTGAAATATATCTTTTTAGTTTCAGAGAGCAGTTTTTTATAGTTGGAAAGGCTTACTTTATAGGCCTCTCTATCAGAGATTTTACACCCTTTCCTCCAGGCTTGCTCTAGCTTCTTGCAGTCTAGCTTATGTAGTTTTAATTTTTCTATATACCACGGAGCAGAAGGCGATGCCCGTTTAAGAATGCATTGTTTGCCAGCACTAGTTTCCTACAAGCAGAATCCAACCATTCCGTGTAGGAGGCCGTAGCTTCCTCAGCATTAGAAGACGGTGCAGGTAGTGAGGCTTCAGGACATTTCCTAAAGCTAGACTGCCCATGTTTTTCCAGGCCCTCGTAAGTGTAGCAGCCTTAGCAAGAGATTTATGTTGATGGCGCTTGACTTGTTTCAATTCAAATAGGATCGCCACATGGTCAGTCCAAGTGAGTGGTACTGTTTTAGTGAAGGTGATGTTAGGATTATTTGAAAAAATACCGCCCATAATATGTCCTGCAGAATGAGTGGGATCTACCACAAGCTGCTTGAGGTCGCCTCAATTAAAAAGTTGCTGCAGTCTGATATTGTCTGTGTCAGTAAAATCTTCAAGTTAAAAATTAAAATCTCCCATCACCGTAAAAAACTTATCACACATCCCTTCCGCTAAAAGTGTTCCGATGGAATCTAAAAACGCACCCCTAGGACCCGGGGGTCGATAGAGGAGGATGGTATTGAATGTGCCATTGTCAGATTTTTAATTTTAATTGACAGTGCATCACATGTCTGATTGGAAAGCCTTAGCGAAAGAGGGCTTCAAGGAGTCATGATAAATAACTGCCAGCCCACCGCCTCTCTTAATGGGTCTGTCAAGCGTATAACAAAGAAAGCCAGATGGAGTGGCTTTAACAAGGTCAGGTGCAGAGGGTTCATCAGACCAAGATTAAGTTAAGAAAGCTAGTTTAATGTTATGATCCTCAATGAACAAGGCACATTCTACACTGTGCTTGATTAAGAACCTAGCATTAAGAAGAAGACATTTAAGGGGCGCCTGAACTGTTTGACTGGTCCTACCTCTGAATGCATTGCTCCTCGCATTGATAGAGTTTTCCGGAATGCGAGGCAGAATACAGTGGCACTTGGGACAACACTCAACCTGTGCTTCCCTTATCAGTTCAGGAATAATCCTTGGGCAATAGGCTTTGCCCCACTGAGGATCCCAACCCATAAGCTGCTACTTAGGGTAAGATCTAATAACTGGTAAAAGAGAGCCAGGAGGACGGGCCCTAAGCCCGGACGGGCGCAGTCGGGCTTGCCTTAGGCGCACCTTCAGCGCGTCCGCCGCGTGGTCGCGACAGCGTGAACATTTATGCAAGCCCAGCTTTAGGAAACTAGACCACTAACCGCCAAAATGGCGGTGTCCTACCCGTAATTCCACCCCTCAATGCAGCAGGTAAAGTGCACCGTGCGTTAAATAGCAGCAGAAAAAGTCAGGTACGAGAATTCAACAGGGTTTAAAATCAGTATGAAACAAGATTATTAGAACAGTTTCAAATGTCGTGCAAGCCAAGTTCATCACCAGCCTGACGAGCATTTGAGCACAGCTTTGTTTCAGGAAGGTAGCACTGCGCAAACGCGACAGTGTGAACATTTATGCAAGCCCAGCTGAAGGAAACTAGACCATTAATGACATAGGGAGCCACTGTTCTGCATCACTTTTGTATTCCACTAGGATCTGTTCCAGACTGGCTTTGTGAAACCTCGTCTTGACCTTGGTGATATAAATTCCTACATATTTCAATACCTTTGGGGACGACTGTATAGGGCGCTCCCAGCCTACTGGGGGCTACCAGATTATCAGGAAATGGATTGATTTGTGCAAGTTTATCTGAAGCCCTAGTATCTCCCAAATATCGATATAATATCTAGCACCCTAGGGATTGAGCTTTCGGGGTCTGCCAGGTACAAGAGATGGTCATCTGCATACAGGGAGATTCTGTTCTCCCACTCATCGCCAGAGCGATGCCCCATACTTGAGCATTTTTCCTAATCCAGTACGGCAGGGATTCCACTGCCAGGGCAAACAGGAAGAGAGATAGTGGGCACTTCTGTCTAGTCCCTATATGTATGGCCAACTCTCTCAAGAACACCTAGCTATCGGGTCTGTGTACAAGAGGTGAATCCACGGCCGGACCTCCAGACCAAATCCCATCTTTTCCAGGACGGCATGTATATAGTGCCACTCAAGAGAGTCAAACACATTTTCGGCGTCAAGGGATAATGTGACTGCTGGTTCAGCCACAAGCCTTCTTCTGGCCAGCCAGTCTCCTGAAGTTGTGGCCCAATGAGGCATAAAGCTAGCTGAATCAGGAGACATGATTTTGTCTATCACCCTCTCCAGGCGAGATGCTAATATTTTTGCTAATACCTTTGTCTCGAAATTTGACAGAGAAATTAGCCTATAGGATCCCCAGTTGTCTGGCGGTCTGATCTTTTTATGTGTCAGGAATACCGTTGCAGTCCATAGGTCAATAGGGAAGTGTTCATCTGAGCACGCCCTACCAAATAGCCTTTGCAGATGTTGACCTATTTTACTATGCACTACTTTATAAAACTCCGGGGGGTTCCCCATTAGGCCAGGGGTATTCTCGCTATTGATCTGGTGGATGACTTCTAAGTTCTCCCCAATCTCAATTCGGGTGGCCAAACACGTTTCGTCCTCCACTTCTAATAGTGGGGTGGACATATCTGTCACAATATTCTGTAGGTCTTCCTCGAGGTCCTGGGTATGGGAACAGTACAGGTGTTTCAGTGCCCTCCTGCAGTAGCGGCCCGTGGTGGGAGCGCTGCCGGGCGGTGACCTGGGGCGGGGGAGGGTTAGGGTGAGAGGGGGTAGTAAAATCTGGAATACGGCCGCACAGAGGTAAGTAAACAAACAAATAAATAAAACGAATTTTGTTGCGCGTGCTGCATTGCATTTAGCGATGCAGTGTGCCCAAAGAAATTCATTTTATTTATTTATATGTTTACTTACCTCTGTGCGGCCCTATTCTGGCTTTTACTACCCCCCACCCTGCACCTCCCCCGCCACCGCCAGGCAGCACTCCCACCATGGGCCGCTACTGCCCTCCGTAATATCTCCACTATGTCTGCTGTGGTCTACGCCATCTCCCTGGTCTCTGTGGAAACCCTGTTGACCCAACGTTGACTCTCTTCTCACCAGGCTATTATTTTACCAGCCTTGTTCGCTAGTTTGTATATAACCTATGTTGCTTGCCCTGTAATGTGCCCTGACTTCTTTGTTCGTAAACTTTCCTCTAGTCAATGTCAGTCTATGTTGAAGTCTGTGCTTGTGGAGTCGATGTATTGCTCTTTCAGCTATAGGATGAGGATATCTGTTTTGCTTACCTCACTGTTTCTATCCTTCTTTTTTCCAATAATGTGTGAAATCGGGACTCCTCTAATAGTGCCTTTGAAGGCCTCCCAGACTAAAACTGGTAACTCTACCAAAACAAAATTTTCCTGGAAATATTCCTACGTGGAATCTATAATTTAGCAGCTCATCTCGCAAACCACAATGTCTCATGGATCTAGTTCCCAGCTCCCTGCCACTCTGGCCCCCGCTAGTTCATACCTCAACAACATTGGAGAATAATCTGAGATTCCCCTCGCCAGGTAGCACATATGCATAAAAAGTCCCCCTTGAATAGTAGGGAGTAATATATAATCCTGTTTGGACATTGCTTTTCTAGACATGGCAACGTATGAATATTGTCTGAGCAACGTGTATTCCTCTTTCTACAAGTCTATCAGACCCATCACTTCCGTAAAATAAGCAAGTAGGCACTCTTCCCAGATCTCTCCCCTGCCCCCTGAGGTTCTGTTAAGGGTAGAATTCATCATCAGTTTTAGGCCCCCTACTACCCAGTGATCAATGTGGATTTATTCGCCATCTCGTCCAACATTGTGGGCTGGAGGCCGGGCAGGAAGTACTAGGATACCACTGTAAAGGTCTATATATTCACGCCCCCAGCTACTGTAGAGCTGCATCCCCAACTATCTTACCAAGCCCTGGCAACCGCAAGGGGAGTGACTTCTAGGCCAGTATCCCCACTCCTCTAGAATCTGCTGTGAAGCCAGATTGAACTAACAAAGGCACAATTGTTACCCAGTAAGTGTGTCTCCTGTAACATTATTATGTATGGGTTCCTTTGCGCCAAGAATTTAGTCCTCACTTCAACCTGTGCCACAGGCCATTGACATTCCAGGAGAGGATTGTGAGACCTGGCCTCTGTGTATTATCTTTTCCCACCATCCCTTATCCGTTGTGTTGGTCAAGGGTCCATGTGGGCCCCTGTGGGACCCATCAAGGGTGTGTTGGTTAGTGTTGTACAACTTACCTATCCCAACAAAACCAATCCCCTCCCCACATCCTCAACTAGTGAGTACAAAACAACTCACTGGCCCACCTTTTATGGTGTCTGCCCTCCATCTAAACCTACAACTTGTATGAGTGTGTTGCGGGTGAGTGTTCGTTGCTTACTACAAACCCCCTTAGATCCTTATTACAGTCCACCATGTACAGGAGCCAATGTCTGGCCTCGGGCATAAGCCTATTTCATGGGGTGAGGGACTCGGTCTTCATCCCCCACCTCCTTCATGGAGTACAGGATAAAGTTCTGCATGAATCATTACACATTGGCCCTCTCAGGAAAACCCACCAAGCGAATGTTGTTCCTGCGTGAACGCCCTTTGGAATCTTCTGCTCAGAGATTTAGTCTACAGGTTGCATCACAGAGCCCACAGCCTGTAGGGCTTTCATCAATTCAGCATGTAGCGTGTCACCCAAGGTATTCTCAGCCATTTGCACTAGAGGTGTGATTTTCTGCCAATCCACCCTAAGGAGCTTGATGTTGAGTTCCAACATATCTATCTTGGATTCAGTGATTGCTGCCAGTACTTCTTATAGGAAAGGTTCATGGCTCTTCAACCTACCCAGGTTTTCGTTCAGGGGTGGGATGTCATCACCTCCCTTAAGTCTGTATTGTGTAGCGACCAAGTTTGGGATGTTCTGGGCCCTTTGTCACGTCCTTTTATGTCCCTCGGGGAGGGCCGCAGGAGGGAGGGGTAGGTAGGGGGACCCCAGGCCACTCCCACTGCACTTACTAGGGGGTCCTCTGTGTATAAGGCCAGTCACGCCTGTCTCTGCTGCTGTCCCTGCACTCTCACGGGGGGCAGTGAGTGTGTAATTCCACACAGGAATTCTTCAGGGTCTTCAGGGTCTTGGGCTGGCCAGCGGCTTTCAATGAGGGTGTAGAGAGGCCCTCATGGGCTCTGTCATGGTCCATCTGCCTCTCTCGGCAGCGGTCTCGGTCTTGCTTCCTCCAAAGGCCGTTCTCGGTGGTTGCCCAAAGGCACAAGTGCGGTTCCTCTCTAGCATGTCAGTGCCACTTCATGTATGCAGCAGTTGAGTGGGGGTAATGTAATATGCAGACTGGGGCTCCACCACCTCCTGCTCTCTGTGCCCAGTGGAGACTTCGGGTGCTGCTGCACGGCAGCACCTCTAGAGCGTCATCTTGTACCAGCTGTTAGGAGCTGCCTCACCGTTGGGCGGTTGTTGTGACTGCCCCGAAGATAGCCTATTGTGTCTGCGGGTTGTGGTCTGGCATCGGATGTGACCCATTGCACCTGGGGAGGGAGGTCAAGGATCATTGCCAGGTGATGCCCTCACTGGCCGGAACTCAAGACAGCTGCACCACCTTCGCTCGGAGTCGTAGCCATGGCCCCAATAACAAGCATTTGCAATGCAATAGGTCTCGCATTAGGAAAGTTTGAGCTATTGGTATTGTAAATGGCAAAGTTTTTATTTATGTTTCTTTTTTTTAAATAGCTAAATTAATAGCTTCGTCATTTACAATGCCAATAGTTATAACTTTCGCAAATGTGATACCTATAGCATTTGTAATGCAATATGTTTTGTATTTACAAACCGCGAGAGGACAAAAAAAAGCTCAGGACCACCGCCTCCTCCCAGGCCTTCAAAAGGGACCTCAAAGTTCTCCTCCTCCAGAGACACCTCCAAAAGTAATTCACGTCCTCTTGCTATTTGTGAGGAAGACTTCCCACTACTGATAATTTCTACTTTCCATGACCATGGAAGTGCCTTCCCAGTGTATGCCTGTGATTGGAGGGTCTGCCTTTTTGCAGTATTTTCCATGTACTGGTGTTCGGTGCCCTTTTGTAACATGCACACACCACTCTGCCCTTGCAACACACGGCTGCTACCTCTCACATGTCTTTACCTTTGATACTTGCACAAGTGCCACCTTGCCCATGTAACGCTTGTTCCTGAGCCTGAGTGTCTAGCACTTATTGCAGGACTATACCTCTAATTATACTCTGTTTTCTCTTATAACTGCACACTTGTCACTTTCATTTCCTCTTGTGCACTTTTGACTACCTCATGTATTTTGGTTGCTCACAATTTTTACTCAAGTATTTTGTTTGCTCACGATTGTCACTATTACCTTTACTACCTCATGTATTTTGGTAGCTCACAATTTTTCCTCTTGTGCACTTTTGACTACCTCATGTATTTTGGTTGCTCACAATTTTTACTCAAGTATTTTGTTTGCTCACGATTGTCACTATTACCTTTACTACCTCATGTATTTTGGTTGCTCATAGTTTTTACTACCTCATGTATTTTGTTTGCTCACAATTGTCACTATTACCTTATGTAAGTAACGTATGTTTTTGCAACCTGTTCTTTTGTAATGTTTCTCATTATGTTTCATTTCTGTTCCTAATGTGAAGCGCTCTGACGCCTTCGGGTAAAGTCCGCGCTATATAAAAATGCATAAATACATGAATACAAAAATACCGCCTTCGGGTAAAGTCCGCGCTATATAAAAATGCATAAATACATAAATAAATAAATACCGCCTTCGGGTAAAGTCCGCGCTATATAAAAATGCATAAATAACTAAATAAATAAATACCGCAAATCACCGCCGTCACTCTGCCGGCCTGCGACCAGGAAGTCAGGCAGGCCGGCGCGACAACCGGAAACAGGAAGTAGGAGGGCGGGAGCCTACCCCGCCTCCCACGGAAAAGCCGCGATTGGAGCCGTGTTTGGAGCACCGGAGCAGGCAGGAGCCTACCCTGTGCCCCGGTGCCGAAGGAGGGAAGAAGAGTCCTGCTGCCGGGCCCTGCAGCTGAGGAGAGCCGCCACACGAAGGAAGCCGGTGAGTGGGTTTCTGAGCTGGGGGGGGGCGCGGGGAGAGCATGTGTGTGTGCGCGCGCACGCGGGGGGGGCCGCGGGCTGTGTATGTGTGTGTGCGTGCGTGTATGTGTCTTGGAGTGTGTGTGTGTGACTGTGGGGGAGGGGGTGTGTGTGTGTGAGCGAGTGTCTGTCTGCGCGCGCATGTGTATGGCGCGGGACGCGACGTGCGCGTTCGCGCACACGAATCCAGGAGAAAGCGCTTGTACACCCTCTTGTCCTCCTTCCCCCCACACTGATCGCTATTGGTCTCCAGCTGGACAAATGCATCCTTGCGGTTGCATTGCCAGCGAGACCCAAAAAGCAAAGTTGAGTTTATTTTTCAGATTTAGAATATCTTGTACATTCAATCAAAACAGTTGCTGAAAGGCAGAATGGTACATCACCAGTTGATAGCAAGGGTGCAGCAAAACCAAAGCCACTGAGGTGCCGGGTTTTTAGGAACCCGGTGGTGCCAGGGGATAACACCCGATGACCTCTGAGTTCTCCCTTGTTCCAGACCACAGAAACAATGAGTCTTCTAGTCGCAGTCAGAGATCAAGTTTTATTGGTAGCTACCAAGTAACACGTGTCCTAGAAGCACGGCAAACACGGGTCATGTATTCTCAGGAGACTGTACGTGTTCGTTTTTACAGAACCAGTCTTCTCCTTTTATACAGAAATAATGGCTTCAAGCAAGAATTCTTGAGTTTATGATATGGCTGTAAACATATTTCTGCAATAATACAAAGTGCGGCGTCACGTAAGCAAGCCCACATTTTAGATGTCCAGTTCGTGACAGATTACCCAGCAAGATCCGGGACTCCCATCAGATATCGATGAAACACCAATAAAGGCAGGTACCACCCAGTCATAAAACTGGCCATAAAGAAGAAGTATGGACAGGTGCATGTTTGTAGAAAGCATGTTCTGTATGGGGTAAATGGTTTGTGGAATGTTATGTGTCGATGTTATCGTATTCGGCCACTGGGCGGGGACCCGCCCAAACAGGTTTGGCTTAAGGCAATGAAGTCAGTTTGGACAGGTCAGGGGGAAGTCAGGGGAAGGTGGACGTGTCCTTTTGGATCAAGCTCGACCTTTAATTGACTTAACATGAGGGCAAGACGTAAGATGGATGCCGTTCACAAAATGGAGTCTAAGGGATTGGAATGGAAATTACGATTTAGGGGTGTTGGCAACCCTCGATTGTCACGCAAATACATAGGAATGATGTCCTAATCATTATCGGTTCTTGGACACTAAATTCGTCATGGTACGTTGATATTTTGTGACAAGGGTATTGGACCTCGATATGGGGATAACAATAGGGTCCAGATTTTCAGAACCACAGACCCTCCTTTTGCCTTTATGTAAGGCAATAACTCGTTAATCTGAGTCTAAATCTGTATGAAGGAATTCGTGGAGATGCTGCTGTAACATCATTCTGTTGCTCAGTTCGTCCCTTGACGCAGGCTTCCGTACACATGAAGTAGCACAGAGGCCACAGAGTGCAGGAGCGCACTGGACACATAGGCAGAACATAAACAGAAGTGTTAAGATCATCCCAATGAAGATAAGCGTTTTCCATCCCCAGGCAGCGATCAGTCCCCAGAACCACCCTAGCAAGGACCAATCCCCTTTTTCAACGTGAAGGGAACCAGATATTTCATGTAGTTTAGAGATGGCCTGGTATACTGTCGGTGCATTATCAGGGATGAATATGCAACAACTGGATTGGATGACTCTACACACACCACCACGATCGGCGAGTATGATATCAAGGGCAATTCGGTTCTGAAGGGTCATAAGTCGATCTGACTGAAGCTCGGTCGTCAAATTGCCAAGTGCTCCGGCCGTTGTAGTCGCGGCGGATTCAACTATCCTTGCTAACTGGCGAATATTCCTGCTGTTCACCATAGGCCCCCAAAATGGCAGAAAACCTTTTGCGAAGTCAGCGAATTCCTGACCCGCGGTGTCGTCTTTACTCACGACACCTCTAGCTGTCCTTGTCCGATGGTAATCTGCTTGGGCCGTGTAGGTAGGAGGCAGCAGAAATGAGATGAAGCACGTGCCTGAGAAGTCAGGGGGTAACCATGTATAGGCTTGGTCGTGGCAGACGAAATACGTGCCTTTGGCTGCTAAGAGTATAGGGGAAGTTCGGGAGGCGAGCACATATGTTTCCGTGCAAATGCTCTTTCCTAACTGTGCTGTAGGATCCCTACCAATACCTTGTAGACATAGGTGACCTCGGTGGGGCACTATCCAAACTGGGCGGGATCTCTTTGCTGCCTGGCTCTTGATCAGGTAAATGCCATGTTTGGTTACGTTCCAACGAGTGTATGGGGTCAGTTCATCTTTGGGGATAGTCAGATATGTGTCGATATCCCTACTCATATTTCTTATCCCTGCTATTAGTGCCTTGTTACTGGAATCGCTCTCAGTGGAACGGGTCGGGTATGGTTCTAGGGCGAATAGGAACATGGTCTGAAAAGCCCACAGAGAACCATAATTACTAAATGGCAGGATGAAGTACGGGATACCCTTATCAGTCGTGTGCGGCATGAGTCCGCATATCCAACAGTTTGATGTGTTCATTACAGACTGGTGTTGGTGCAGGAGTTGGATGAAAGAGTTATTTACAAATTCGAGCCTTCTGGCAGACTCGTGTTCAGGTAGAGGGTGAAAAGAGTGTGGGGAGAGAGTGGGAGGAGGCGTTGGCAGAGTGTCATTTGAGAATAGGGAAACTCGAAATACGAATAGAGCATAACCAATCAAAAGCATCACAGCGCTAAACAGCATTAGAACACATATTATTAAAAACCTTCTCTTGGACAGTATAGTACACAATTGTTTTTCAAAGTTCGTAAGTTTGACAGGTCTCTCTACCCTTGGAAACTCCATCCTCTACTTGCTGCCCGCGGTGGTAGGTCGATTCTGCCAGGGAGCGCGCTCTGTTCGGTCCGGGGTGACTCCCTCGGACCAACCAGAACCGTGGACCTAAAACTTCCTTGGTTGCACTCCCGACACTTCAACCGCGACCCTAGCAGCAGAACCGGATGGCGGTTCGAAAATCAAAAATGAGCTAGTTCCCTGGGACGAGAGAGCTGGAAGATAAAAAATAGTTCTTGAGGGAAATCACATTAGATCAAGGTTTTATTAGTCTCTGGGGCTGGATCTCAGGTCATATCGTCGCTTCTCAGGTACGGTGTGGTCTTTAAACAATGTCTCAGGTTCGGTAGTGTCCAATTGCATAGATGGTGACACACGTCCTTGCAAAATACGATCACTCTCCTTTTCGGTACCAGTCTCTTTTAAACGTGCATCGCTGAAAGGGATGAAACGAGGTACGGATTCAGTCTTAGAGTCGGCAAGTCCTTTATCGACCCACCGGTCGTATGGAAGGGGCAGAGGGACCCGTTTGCAATGGGTCCCATGCACCCAGTTCTTTTTGCCGTCCACCCGAACGGCTGACCTCGTAGAAAGAAGCACCAAATACGGTCCGGTCCACCTCGGCTGTCCGTTGCTGGTGCGCTGGAAGTTCCGCACCAGGACCCACGAGCCGGGTTCGATGGTATGACCTGGATCGTCAGAGGCTGGCGGAGAGGAACTGTGAACCTGTTGGTGTAAAACACGCAATTTAGCTGTCAATTCGCACAAATAATCAAGCAGTACGGGGTGTTCTATTTCACGGAGTTTCTTTGGTCTTGGCACGCCCCAGACGTTGGCTGGGCGGCCAAACACTATCTCGTGGGGGCTAAGACCTAATCTGGAATGGACAGTCATCCTAGTTGACAAGAGAGCTAGGGGCAAGGCGTCAGGCCATTTAAGACCTGTACTGGCTTGGATCTTGGCTAGCTTGAGTTTCAAATTGCCATTGTAGCACTCTACTAATCCAGCTGATTGGGGGTGATTAGCAGCGTGGAATTTCTGGTGTATGCCTAGACACTCACACACTCTCTTCATCACTCGTCCTATGAATTCGCTTCCATTATCACTCCAGACAATTCTAGGCATACCGAATCTCGGGAAGAACTCTTTGACAAGAGCTTTGGCAGTTGTCAAAGCAGTATTGTCTTTAAGGGGGTACGCTTCCACCCACCTTGAAAAGGTGCAGACAACAACGAGCACATACTTTAGATTGTTGCACCTTTCCATGTGAATGAAATCGAGCTGCAAAACCTCGAACGGATACGTAGGAGGCGCAAAATGACCAGCTGGAGTTGGAGTTCCTTAACCGGGATTGTGTTTTAGGCATATCATACAGTTTCTGACCACATTTTCTGCATATTTTGGGATATTGCTATTCTGCCATACTGGGGCCAATAGCTTACATATTCCTTTCGAACTGATGTGTGCCATGCCGTGAGCCATTGTTACTACTGCAAGTACGTATGCATTAGGTAGTAGCCATCGCTGGTGTTCCGATAATTCGACCCAACAGCTATTCGCATCCAATCTACCCTTACTTTTTCTCCACTCATTCAACTCATCCTCAGTTGCCTCAGCTTGTATACATTTCACGCTTTCAATGGTGTCCTCACACATTCCCACATCAGCAATACATCTAGCGGGACCTGCAACATACATTCGACTCATCGTGTCCCTTGCGGTCTCTTTCGCAACCTCGTCTGCAAATGCATTCCCGCGGCCAATATCGTCTTGAATTTTCTTGTGTGCACTGCATTTCATAATGGCAACTTGTAGTGGCATGGTCAGTGACTCAAGGAGCTCATTAACTAGCTGACCATGTTGTATCTTTGCACCATGTGAGGTAAGAAAACCACGTTCACGCCATAATCTCCCAAAACTGTGAGCCACGCCAAAGGCGTATTGGCTGTCCGTGTACACATTCACTCGCTTTCCTTTTGCTAACACGCATGCTCTGGTAAGTGCAATAATTTCCGCAGCTTGTGCAGAGTTGTGGGAAATACGTGCGGTCTCTATAATGGTGTGTAATGTTGTTACGGCATATGCGGCAGTCGTATCACCATTCGGTAATTTGAAACATGAACCGTCAACCCATAAAGTATCATTGCATTCAGGAAGGGGAGTGTCCTGTAAGTCTACTCTCCCTTTTGTCTTCTGTCCTAAAACAGCAGTCATGTTTATCAATCTTGTCGGTTCCTGTCGAAATGGGTAATAACGTTGCGGGATTCAGTGTATCACACCTCTTTATGTGGATGTGGCTTGCTAGCAACGTAAGTTCGTAACTGGATAGTCGAGCGCTAGTAAGGTGTTGTGTCTTCGTCCTGTTTAGTAAAATGTCTACTACATGCGGAACCATATCGATCAGAGTATTATTCATGACTAATCCAGCGGACTGTCGGATGCAGACAGCTGCTGCGGCGGTGGCTCTCAGACAACTTGGTAGTGCCTTAGCCACGGGATCCAGAGTTGCCGAAAAATACGCGCATGGGCGTTGTCTGTTCCCAAAATGTTGTGTTAAGACTGATAATGCACAGCCTTCCTTCTCATGGACATATAATGTGAAAGGCTTACTGTAGTTGGGGTTTCCCAACACAGGGGCTGAACACAATGCGTCACGCAACTTGTGAAAACTCGTCTGACAATCTTCAGACCAGGGAATAGGATTGGGCGTATCTTTACGGAGTAGTGTCAGCAAGGGTTTAGCTAGTAGTGAGAAATTCGGTATCCATTGTCTACAGTACGATGTAATGCCCAAAAAAGCTCGAACTTCTCTCTGTGTCCTTGGGGCATTTAGTTCTGCAATTGCCTGTATTCTTTCTGGTGTCAGTCTCCTTCCCTCCTTCGACAAGACGTGACCTAAGCAGGTTACTTCTTGTCGGCAGAATTGTAGTTTGGAAAGGGAGACTTTGTGCTTCATGTCACATAAGTGATGCAATAATGATAACGTAGCTTTCTTGCAAATTTCTTCAGTGTCTGCAGCGATCAGCAGATCGTCTACGTACTGAATCAGAGTTGCACCACTTGGTAGAACAATCGTGTCTAATTGTGTTTTCAGGGCCTGACTGAATATTGATGGGCTTTCGCAGTAGCCTTGAGGAGCGCACTTGAAGCGGAAGCTTCGTCCTCCTAAATTAAATCCGAAAATATCTCTACTTTCCTCGGCAATCGGGATACTGAAGAAAGCGTTCTTCAGGTCAATCACCGAGAACCAATTTGCTGAAGCTGGAACCATTGTCAATAAAGCAGTAATGTCGGGGACGACTGGAAACTGTGGGATAACTATCTTGTTTACTTCTCTGAGGTCGATCACAAACCTATACACAGGGGGTTGTGAAGGATCAGTACGTTTTAAGACGGGCAAAACCGGACTGTTACAGACATTTCCTGTCGTTTCTTCGATGACGTCTTTATCAATCAAGTCATGGACAATTTTCAACAACGCTTTTTCGCATTCGCTAGATATTTTGTATTGGGGAATACGTGGCAACCTAACGTCGGCTTTCAACGTTATGACATATGGTGTTATCTCCAAACGACCTACATCATTAGAACCATTAGCCCAGAGTATATCAGGAAGTGACAATAATTCAGTTGGAATATTTTCCTTTGATAAATACATCGAAGAAATGACCTTCTTGCCTAAAGTAAGTCGTACTCCCGAGGGAGAACAGTACAAAGTCGCATATAACCTTTTTAGTAAATCCAAACCTAACAAATTTTCACCACAACCTGTTGTCAAAATGAGGGGTGCTTCTAATTCGCATGGGCCAACAGAAAGGGATATAGGACTAGAGATCGGGTTTCTAACAGGGGCGCCAGAGAAACCTACTGAGACATTCATTTCGCCAGACAAAGGTGCACCAGGAAGTTTCGAGTGCATGATAGAACTTTTTGTAGCACCAGTATCCAGCAGAAATGGCTCTGACACTCCTGAGGTAATCACCTCGACATAAGGTCCATTCTGATCTACCAGAACTGAGACAACTCCCTCTCTTTGTCCATGGCTGTCCTAGCAATCGTTACCCTCATTTTCGTGTTCAGTGTAATAGTCGTCAGCATAGTACTGAGCTGACTTAGACGATGAACTATTCTGTTGGTCAAAGCTATTCATGGACTTCTGAGGCGGAAAAGGAGTTGTATTCTGAGTGAAATTTCCACGGCCTCTACCTCCAGGGGCATGCTGAACACCTCTCCCCCTTACACCTTGACCACCGTTTAAACGTCGCGCAAGAGCCGGACAATTATCCTTAAAATGACCCTCTTCCTTGCAATACGCACATTGATTCGGGCCATATGTAGGACGCTGATGGGAAAACTCGTTACCTTGCGCGTTCCTCGAGTACTGCTGTCGTAGTTGATAGTCGGGCTGACTAGCCGTGCGAGGCGGATAGGCCTGCTGGAGGAGAACCTTAGTTTTCAAATCTTTCGTCTTTTTATCTGCCTTGTCTAGCTCGTCTTTACGCCTATTTTCATAGTACTGGGCTGTAGCTAAAATCTGTGCTGGCGTAGAGACAGCCCAAGCACTCTCAGAGTCTTTTAGTTTATTACATAGTTCAGGGAGCAAATTATGTACGAACTTGTCCACAAACAATCTTTGGCCACCCTCGGTAGCCATATCTTGACCACTGTGGTCGGTGAATGTTTCCTCAAATCTTGTGAAAAAGTCAGACACATTCTCATCTTTCTTTTGTTTACATGCTGATAGCTTGTCCCAATTTACGCGTACTTCAGGCATTATTGTCTTCATGTATGCTATAATTCTACCGGGAAGTTCAGCTATTAACGGCTCAGGTTTAAAACCACCGACTTGTCTAGCATCTGTAATCGCAATGTTCGCCCATGAGTCACCTAGTTCCTGATCGTGATCCGTATGACGTATCTTGCTCCATAAGGGATGTGGAACAACGTTCCCAAATAACATGTCTACATCTGCTAAATTCATTATACATGAGCTTGCAGTTTGCGATAACTCCTTATAATACCCAGTTGGGTTCTTACGAGGGTCAGGTAGTGACTGCTTGAGTGCTAATACTTCCGATCTTTTCCATGGGACATGTACCCATACACGCTGGAAATGGGGCAGAATTGGTGGATTAGCATTCGCATCACCTTCCCTCCAAACAGGAGGAAACTCTCTCATGGGGTACTGTCTCGCTCTTTTCCTACTAGACGTACCACATTCAGACGATGACCCAGAGTTACCACCTGTGCTTCGATATGATAATAATACCTCAACTGCTTTGTCGACATCGGGACCTACAATCATGCCTTCCCCAAATTTAAATCGTACATTACACAACTCTCGAGCGTTGCTCTCTTGACCATTATCTTCCAAATCCTCACACAGAAGAACACACATCTGTTCAAAAACATATCTTTGCGTCGGTTCATCCCATTGACGGAAAACGTTCATGACGGACTCTACATCATATCTGGCTGTATCCAGAGCCCAATTCCGTGCTAACTTATTCAGGCATTCCCTCTCTCGATAATCAGGCATTTGGCTTCGTAACTGTCTTAGTCCAGTATTAGGGGTCGTTTTAGGCGACTGAAAAAGTGGTGAAGGAATGTTAGTAGCAATGCTGGCCGTTTTATGCCAGACGGAAGGTGAAAGTGGAGGAATAACTGGTGTCAGAACAGAGTCACGCAAAGCAGAAACAGAAGCGTTCGCAGAACTAGTATCGGAAGAAATAGAAGGTGCGCTAGGCGAAGTTGTAGAAGGAACAGTAGGAGAAGTAGATGTGACTGGTGAGCCTTGAGGAGGCTGCACTAGAGAAATAGAAGCCAGCTGAAGAGTAGCTGGTGAGTGCTGTAGAGGAGCTGGTATAACAGCTACCAGAGGTGCAACTAAAGGTTGCGGAGGTGCTGTGGCATTTTGCGCATAGGGTGGTGGCGAATTCAGCAAATGCGTCATTAATGGAACATGAGGGCAAGACGTAAGATGGATGCCGTTCACAAAATGGAGTCTAAGGGATTGGGATGGAAATTACGATTTAGGGGTGTTGGCAACCCTCGATTGTCACGCAAATACATAGGAATGATATCCTAATCATTATCGGTTCTTGGACACTAAATTTGTCATGGTACGTTGATATTTTGTGACACGGGTATTGGACCTCGATATGGGGATAACAATAGGGTCCAGATTTTCAGAACCACACCACTCAATGCATATTGTAAAGAACTGCTAACAAGGCCATCCGGACAGCTGCGCTGTCAACCCAGATATAAACAAGGAAGTTTATCTTACAAAAATAAACTATTATCACATAAGATTTAGAAAAACCATGCACTAGTGTTTGGGATTATTGGGAAATTGGCCTCTATGAAGGGTCACCCCAAACCTTTTGCCTTCCTACTCCTCTTTTTGTTGAATTATTTCATTGAATTTAGGACTTTGAGCACTTTAACACAGCTGACCAGTGGTAAAGTGCACGTGCCCTCTCCTCTAAACTTGGTATAAAAGGTTTAAATCTGTTGGGCATATTTAATTAACTTGTAAGTCCCTTGTAAAGTGGTATACCATACACCCTGGAACTATAAATTAAATGCTACTAGTGGGTCTTCAACACTGATTGTGCCACCCACAAAAGTAGCCCTGTAAACATGGCTCAGGACTACCACTGCAGCGGCTGTGTGTACAGTTTTACTGCCATTTCAAATTGGCATTTAAAACCATTTGCCAAGCCCTAAACTTCTCTTGTATTACACGTATCTCACCCCTAAGGTAAGCTCTAGGTAGCCCATATGTCGGGATGCTGTGTAAATAAAAGTTAGGAGTTTTGCATGTCCTGGTAGTGAAAAACACTTAAATATGTTATTCACTACTGTGAGGCCTACTCCTCTCATAGATTAGCATTGGGAATTCCTTAATACACTTTTAAGAAGTAATTTATTATTCAAAAGGAGGAGCTGTGTCATGTTTTATGTCTTTGAAATGGTGGTGATGAATCCTCTTTACTGATAAAGTTGGTCTTGACATTACTATTTTAGAAATGCCAGTTTTAGAAAGAGAGCTCTATGTGCCTGCAGCCTGTCCCCAATACACTTCTGGAGTGGGTGAGAGCTTCACTTTGTGCATTCCCAATATACATCCACCAACACAGGAAAGTTAGGTGAGCCTGAGTACTCATCTGCATTCTGATGGCTGAGTACTCCATCCTGATAGTCTGGAGCCAGGGCTGGGAAGAAATGACTTCTGTGCACTTCAAAGACCCTTTTTTGAAGTCACCCCCGCTTTAAAGGTACTGGGCCTCTGGCCCACTCAATCAGACACTTCTGGACCTAGAACTGATCTGGTGCATCAAAGATTGCCATTCAGCTAGACTGATGACCAGAAAGGCCTGCTTTACGCTTGTGCTGCCCTGCTGTGTGATGATCTCTGACTCTGCAGAAGACAGCTGGATTCGGCCTAGTACCAAAGTGATCTCCAATGGCTTGTTGGCTTGCCTTCTGTTGCTTGAGACTTGCGGATATCAAAGTCTCTACCCCTGGGCCTGTGCCTGATTCACTGGTAGTGGACCCAGATACTTACACCAGAAGAAACAATGCAACTCCAGTCAGAGTGTAGCAGAACTGGTTCATCGACCATTTGCAGCAGCAGAATGTGCGCATCGCTCTCGCCACCAACGCATCACCTCCAGAGCCCAGCGCATCGGAACCACGTATTGTCACCACAGCAGTTGATTGAAGCATCCCTCAACTGCGTGGAGAAACACAGCGTATCGCACTCCAGAACCAACGCATCTCAACGCTTCGTCTTTGGAACGGACACATCATCTCCACTGCATGAAGAAAATCGACATCACCTTGCTTGCGGGAACAACATTGATGCATCGCTTTATGCATTGCTTGACTGCTCCCCGCATCTTGCTGTTACAACAAAGATAACAAACTTTGTTCACAGAGACCTTCGTAGGTCCAGTAGCCGGCCTTAGCTCCATCGCCGCCAGCCCAGACTTTTGACTTTGCCCTGTAAGCTCCTATTGCTTCAAAGCGCTAACACTCTTTTTAATCTTTAAAAATTCATTTCTCAACTTCTACTTGTTGAATCTCTTTGTCGTTTTGGTCTTGAGTTATTTCTAAAATTATTGTCTATTTTTCGAAACCTGTCTGGATTTTTTTTGTGGTGTTTTGATTGTGCTTGTGTGTGTGTGTTCCACAAATACTTTACACATTGCCTCTTTAGATAAACATGACTACTCTGTGCCATGCCATCAGAGGGTGAACACAGGTTCTCTTGTAGTTTGTATTTAGCTTACCCTGACTAAAGTGGTGGTCCCTACTTGGACAGAGTGTATACCTCTGCCTACTAGAGACCCTATTACTAAGAGGGGTATTTTGAAGTTGTAAAAACATTAGGTGAAATGTGTGGAAAGTGCTTCTAACACTATTTTTGCATTGAGTAACTGCATTCCATAGCTATTAGTACATGCACCCAAGCAAAAAGCTGATTCTAATCTTGAAAGAATCACACAAAAGCTATAAAAAACGATTATTGCACAGTTATTTCTGAATTTGCTGTAATGTCATGATAACTGGTTGCAGTGGTGCTGCAACAATTTTCAGAGTGGGGTGCTGCCATCAATGTTACATCACCGAAGTCATTGGGACTGTGAGACAAAGACAAAACTCTGATTCCGAGTTAATTGGAATCAAGGTGTTATTTATCACACCTCAAATTACAATACCCCAGGGTAGGTTATTCATCAGGTGGGATAAATGTAGCCTATTCTGAGTTTTTGTGGAATAAGGTCCATTTTGGTGCTTAACACACTAAAAACTGCATGATACGAGAAATACTGTACTATTTTCCCCTGTTACATTTTGACAGGTTTGACCTATCAAAATGTATCGAACATATTTAATGCAACCAGTGATTCCTGGGTGAATTAAATAACACCCAACTCTGAATTCCGACCCCTGTGGAAATAGAATTTGTGCATGGGTTGGAAAACACAGACCTATTCATAATCCGGGCCCAAGAGTAAAACATTAGACAAACCTATGTAGCAAGAGCATGGTAAGGATGCAGTATGTAGCTGATGGTGCCTTTTGGAGCACACTATCACAAATATATTACTAAGTCATGGTGTGATAGCACACCGTCATTTACAGACAGCACCTTTTCTATTGAAATGGACACTTAATTTGTACAGACGTATTTTACTGATAAAACTATACACATGATAATAAGTGGTAATCGGGTTTCAGCAAATATTTTTAATTTGCACCAGTGAAAGTAAAGTGCCATGCTTTATTCTGATCCTATTAAAATCTCTGTGTCCATCAAACTTTGGAATTATAAAAAAGCTCTTAGTTTGTGCTATCAGGACTACTAATACATGTTGAAATATGCACAATTGAGTTATCGGTTTTCTAAATTGTGCTGTGTGCAAAAAGACACCCCACAGCCTTTCCTGACAAACCAGCAAGATTGTCATATAGTTCACTTTTCAACAATCCCCTCACTTCACAGTCAGACAAATATAAGTAAACATCAATATGTGTGTTAAAAGAATAACCAGAAATTTGTCAGAGGACATGGCCTGACATTTAACCTCTGTCTTTGAATGCACAGCAAATGTGATAAGATAAACACATAATTTAAAGAGATCTTTGTTGCTCATTTACCTCGGAACTCTAGCATGGTTATTTTTGGGGGTGCTGCAGTGTTTTTCATATTTATGAAAAATAAGGCCACATTAGAGAGCACATACAACTTCATTTGATCTCTTTTTTATAACGAGAGTCTATTCACACTTGTATTTTTTTTGTTCATATTCTGTTGTCCTTCGTCAATGCTGTGCACCATTTGCTATAAATAATGATTGTGCGTTTCTTACCATTGACCTGTGAGCAAGGAGAGTGTTCTTCAAAACGTGTCTTGTATTTTGCTGCTAATAAATTATGCCCATCACATCAAAAAAGTTTGTGGCATGTATTTTTGCACAGCCAACATTGTGAGGTCGGGAGATCTGTGATTTCTAAGGACAGTTGGATATACATATCAGTTAACTGAAGTAACTATAACTTGCCTACTTGCCATCCACTGCTGATGACCTCACACACTGCATCATTCACTAAATGTTCTACAACATCATTGATAATATCACTGATGACATCTGGAAATACATTAATGACATCACTGTGCTTGGAATGTCTGCATGCTATAGTTACTTCAGTTAACTATAACTGGTAAATTTCAGTGGCTTTTTGAGTTTAAAATGTTTTAACTGTCATGTTCACCTAACTATAATGTCACTTTAACCTTTAGTTTTTTTCACCAAATATATATATTTATATACATATATATTAGCAAAGAAAATTCTTTATGCAAAAATGTATGATATAAACATGTAGGGACTTATTTACAAGCCCATTGCGCCACTGGTACGTCACTTTTCCTCATATTAAAAGTGACGCACTGGGGCGCAAGGTGCTTGTAAATAACCACTGTAGTTTCTAAATATAAAGGAATGGCCCAGAAGCCAAGGCACAACGGCCCTGGTATAGAAGTACACTGCTTAGGCTGATGAAAGACAGGAAATGAATGAAGTGGGCGGACCTACTATGCCATTCTCTTCAAGTGTGATTCACATATGGATTCAGAATTGGAGAGGTCAGCCCACTTCATACATCTGCTGTCTTGCACTGAGTGACAACATTTTCCTGATTTCATATGCACATCTACCCAAGCAGTGCACTTCTGTGCCTGCTCTTCCGGGCCGTTACTTTATTTTTAGATATTATGGGGCAGATTTATGAGGCACTTGCGCCACGTTTACGCCGCTGTTGCGTCACGCAAGGCGGCGTAAACGTGGCGCATCCCTACGAACGATTTACAACGTGACGCATCTAGGCAGATGCGTCACGTTGTAAAGCCCTGCGCCGCTTGTGGCCGTTCCGGCGCAGGGTGGGCGTTCCGGGGCAGGTGCGCCTCGCAAAAGTGGCTGAGTGAAATCTATAAGATTTCACTCAGTCACTTTCAGGCCAATGCTGCGTCAAAAGCCTGCGCCTGCTTGAAGCAGGCGTAGGTCTTGACGCAGCATTGTGGAGATGGGGCACCCCCCGAGCCTTGCTGGAGCTGCGTCGCGCTTGCGACGCAACTCCAGCAATGCGTCACCTTTACGGCACAGATGCGTCACGCATCTGTGCCGTTTTTGCCCCATGGTGCGCCGCATCATAAATGCGGCGCACCATGGGTGGCGGAGCTGTGGCGCACTGTGGCGCATGTTAACTGGCGCATCCCTGGGGATGCGCCAGTTAACATAAATCTGCCCCTATATGTTTTTGCCAAACGTTTTTGCATAAAGGATTTTGTTTGCAAGTTTTACTAACAGCTTCTTTTCTGAAGGAACAACTGTTTAATCATATGCTGTAGCAATACACTTCCAATAATGATTATTTAAAAAGTGCAGAGTGTCTATTTCCGGCAGTGTCATCCGCGATTAAGGTTCATGTGATGTTCCTTCTGCTACCTCAATGATCTTGGTAATGTGATAACACCGAGGCCCTCATTATGAGTTGAGGTATTTCACCTGGGGCGATATTTTTGGGTAAAATACCCCAAGTGCAATTATGGGTCTCTATGCTTGGAATTATAAGGTCTGAATACTCCAGGCCCACTAATTCAAGGCCCAGGGGCACTGCGCCTGTTGCATTTTCTGTAGGCGCTGTAAGTAGCAGCCATGCAAAGCCACACCATCCTGCTGCAGCACTGTGGGGATGAGGAAATGCATCCCCTGGAAGTGGTGGCTGCACTCTGACACCGCTTTCTCGCCCCAGCCCTGCTGACACTTTGCACCTGCTCCTAACAAATGGAAACTGTCAGCACGTTTTCACTGAAATCTGTGAAAAGTAAGTTAAAATACAAATAACTCTAGGGCCGAGCAGTTATTCATCATTTAATTGGAGAAAAACCTGTAATGACTGAACTTTGCTGCAGAAATAGCAGCCAGTAATGTAGATTCTGACCTCGGAATATCTCCGCAGCAACGTCTGACCAACTCTAAAAGGTCTAAAGGACATTCAATTCCGTAATACTTTTGGGTTTAGATCAGTACTCGATTTAGTGAGACAAGGTGGTACATGAAGGGTAAGCATAGACGTGGTTTTCAGATTAGGTAGAAGATGCTTCTTCTTGCATCACCATTAGTTTATTTATTTTCTGTATGCCTTACTCAGCTCTTTTGCTTTGGGGTGCAGCACCTGATAAGAGTGAATGTAGTCTGCGTCCTTTTCTCATCAATGTTAGTTCCTTGGAGTGTGGAGTTGCTTACCAAGAGTCACTGGAACCTCTAGGTCACGCGGTATCTATAGGTTATAGGCTTTACAATTAACAACTCTAAACCAGTTAGAAAGATATTTCCCCAGTCCTTTTAATTCTCAACTAGAACTTCGAGGTATTTTCTTTTCATTTTGCGGAGTTAAAATTATTTTTCTACTTTGTTTCCTTTCTGTCGTCCATCTTTGGGTGTTTGGGATTGGACGGCTGTAATTAGTAAATGTTTGCAAACATGATACAGCCTATCCAAGTTTTGGTGGAAGGCTTTCGAGCCTTGAACAGCATAGTGTACATGCATCCAGTTGCTCTGATATGCGCAAGTATACGCTGTAAAGGGTTTTATTGTGGTTTCTTTTTCTGTTCAGAGGTACAGCTCTAATCAGAGCAATTACCACCATTACCAATGTATGATGATCAACTAGGTTATAATGCATACATCTAAAAAAATACACCAGCCATACTGGATACATATTGTATACATTTTCAAAATTATTAAGAATTCCCCTGAGAAAACAAACCTTAGAGATACTTAAATGCTTCATTAAATTTTAGACCCCATCAAACCTTCAACAATAAAATGTCCAATGTACCACCTCCGTCTCATTTCTATGAGCGCCGATTTAGATGACTGAGGGGCTGATTAAAGTCTTGATTGTAAGAATACTCCACTGCAACTGAGCCAAAGTATCCTTATCGCCAAGAACGCGGTCCACCCACTAAATTTAAATGCGGGCAGGCATTAGGATTAATCATGGTGGAGTCTACTCCATCTTCTACTTGATTAATCCCCTCTGACAACTCTGCGGATTAAGGGCTGTCAGAGGTTAGCCTGTCATTCTGCCCACCTAATTTAGATGGGCGGAATGACAGGTCAGTTTTCACTGCCCATCACAGCCAGGACAACCCTGGTGGGAAGGGGCAGTGACCACTGCTAAAAGCTCCCCTCGCAATGGGAGTGGACTCGCATGGTGAGGTGGCACAGCATTTTCTATTTTCAAAAAAGAAAATCCCATTTAAGGATTTTTTCTTTTGAAAATAAAACAAATGAACCTTCCTGGTACACGGCTTCGTCCAGAGTATCAAATCTACACCCACTTTGTTATCCTTCCGTAAACAATTGAAAACTTGGTTATTCAATCAATAATCCGTCCTTCCCTTTCTCTTCCTCATCCCGAGCTGTTCCTCAGCGCCGAGACACCTAAGGGTATTTGTGCGCTCAATAAATTGCCTAATAATAATAAAGTTCTGTACCAAACAGAACAAGCATTTACAATGCAATGGTTTCGCCTTTGCAAAAGTTAGAGCTATTGGCATTGTAAATGACAAACTTTGCATTTATGTGTTGGTTTTGAAAACAGATAAATAAATGGCATTGTCATTTACAATGCCAATAGCTTAATCTCTCGCAAATGCCAGACCTATTGCATTTGCAATGCAAAAGGTTGCGTATTTACGCGATTTTGAGCTAGTGACATTGCAAATAACAATGCGTTTTATTTGTTTCAAAACCCAAAGCATAAATAAAAGTTCTCACACTGCTGTCTCTCTCACACTGCTGTCTCTCACACTGCTGTCTCTCCCTAGAACACACACACTGCTGTCTCTCATACACACACTGCTGTTTCTCACACACTGCTATCTTTCTTACACACAATGCTGTCTCTCACACTGCTGTCCCTCATACCCCCTGCTGTCTCTCACACTGCAGGTGTGGGTTGTGGGTTTCCAGCTCATATCTGGAGTGTGTGCGCTGCTTCGTTTCATGGGTATGTTTTTTTTGCATAATCAGCAGGGCATTAGTGGTAGCTTCGGAAGCTTTTGTTTTCGGGGGAGGGATGTCGGGGGTCAGATCTCAGCCAGCAAAAGGCAAATATACATTAGCGAGTAAGAAAATGCAGCATGAAGTAAAACAACACAAGCCAGGCAGAATTTCCAGCAAATCACAAACAAACACTAGCCAGGCCTAATGTGCAACGGGAAGCAAAGATACACTCACCAGACGGAATGTGGAGCAAATGTCAAATATACACCAGCTAGTCATAATGTGCAGTGGGGAGTTAAAATACGTAGGCCATGTATACAGCAAATGTCAAATATATACTAGCCAGGAAGACTGTGCAGCACAAGGTAGATATACACTAGCCAGGCAGAATGTGCAGCGGGAAGTAAAAATGTGCAGCAAGGGGTATAATTACACTAGCCAGGCCGAATGTGCAGTAAATTATAGATATACACTAGATAGACAGTATGTGCAGCAGGAGGTAAACATACACTAACCAGGCCGAATGTTCAGAAAATGGAAGCTATGCTCTAACCAGGCAAGATGCGCAGCAAGGGGTACAATTACACTAGCCAGGCGGAATAGGCATCAAATGGCAATATACACTAACCATGAAGAATGCACAGGAAATGATACATATATATTAGTCAAGAAGACTGTGAAGCATGGTTAATAATACAATAGGTGTGTAGACAGTGCAGCATAGAGAAAAAATGTAGTAGCCAAGCAGAATAAGCAGGTAGTGGTAAAAATACACTCGCCGGGCACATTGGGCAACAATAGGTAAAAATACACTAATAAGGCAGAACGTAGTGCAAATGATAAATACACACTGGCCAGGCAGACTGCAACAAGAGTTAAACTAGGCGCGCAGACTGTGCAGCAAAGAGAAACAAGCAACCCCAGCTGGTTTAGGTCACCCGTGGTGGTAGATAAATGAGAGTAGATAAAATGAATATTCAAAATACAGGTGTTACGTAACACTCGAATTGACGTAGTGTCCATCTTAAAAAAATATAGGGTGTCAATTTAAGCAACACACTAACACAATCAACCCTGTTGGACACAATATAACGTGCCCCGCATCTACAACTATTAACACATAACAATAACAGACACAAGTGAAGAACCCCTTATCATAACGACAGGGAAGTATAACACACACACATGTCGCCTTAAGGCCTTCGTCTAACACTTACAGTTCCTGACGAGCCCCTCACCTTGTTATGCACAACACGAGGTAGGCGCCTGTTAGCTTCACACTGGCTCTGTGTATGTGTGCACACTGACTCATAAATCACGGACTCCACATAGGCAACGGAACTCGAATATTTACACATTCTTTTACACCGAATTGGTCGATATCCCTGTACAGCCTGCCATCCGTCGCCCTCCCTTACACCACCATCATCACAGAGCAACACCAGACCCATCGCACCGAGCATCTTACACAGACCCCTCTCACCTTACATGGGACCGTTGGCCGCTTGGTGAGCCTGTCTGATACCTCGCCTCAAAGTTCCGACTGACGACGACATGGAATCCCCTCTGAGCGCGCTGCTCCTTGACCGGCTGACATCATCAGAAGGTTAGGAATCGTCCACGACTTTGGGGTGCTGGTTTCCGTTCGCTGATCTTCCATGAGCAAAGGCCTGGAGAGTCCCCCTGTTGCTGGGCACTTACCGCCCTGGGCTTCTGCGCCTGTTACCCACGGGGAATTGGTGAGTCAACACAGAGACCCGAAATCGAGTCTACAGAGAACGTGTGCAACATCTGGCTCTAGCCTGAGCCCCTGGCTAGTTCTCGTCACCTCGCTATCTTGACCCTGTTGTGGGTTTACATATTGCCGGCAATACAATTTTTGGTGCCGTCCCTGCTGAGGAGAGGCCTCCCATTTCGGGGCATTAAGCACGGGCACACGGACAGCGGGAGGGAGGGCGGGAACGGGCAAACAGACAGCGGGAGGGGGGCGGGAACGGGCACACGGACAGCAGGAGGGGGGGCGGGAAAGCTTACCTTAAACTCGAAAACAGAGAGCCAACATGACACGGGCTAAAAGACAGCAACGAGACACGAAAAACATGCAGCATAAATACGAAAACAGGGAGATAACATGAGACAGAGTATACATACAAAGTGAAAACAAAATGAAAAAAAAAAAAGCTGCTTACCTGATCGCAAATACAAAGTCCTTCCTTGGCAACTTCAAACTCGCAGCCGACTCCTTGCAAAGATACTTCGACAATGAACCAAAAAAGCCAAGGGCCCCAAAAAAAAAATACACGCCCACCGCCGCATGACATGGGCAAAATGCGAAAAACTGTCGGGAACGCCTACGAATCTGGTCCTGCCGTGACGGACAGATCTCTGTTCCAATGGCTAGCCTCCATTTATGGAGCTAGCCAGTGGAACAGAGAGGCGGCACAAACATCCATACTGTAACTCATAAGATTTCGCCTGCGCGAAAGTCTGCTGCGCAGCTTTCGGCGAGGCGAAACCTAAAAATGAATTGACAGGAACTGCCGTGACGGCACTTCCTGGCAATGTTTTACAAATGACTGCTAGTTTGGCGGTCATTTGTAAATCTGGCGGGAAGTCCCTCCATCAGGGCAACAGAGTAATTTACTCCTTCACCCTGGCAGAACAACAGGCCACCGCCAATGTATAAATGAGCCCCTAAGTCAACCAAACAAGGGACCCATCATTTACAAATACATTTCATGCTGTCCAAGTGTGCAGTGAATATAGTCTCCCTCTCCTTAACCCTCTTCATTTTCTTAAGCCCTTCTTTTTCGATCTCCATCTCTGCAAAATAAGTGATCGTGCCACCAACTTTGAAATGAATATCAGTTTTTGACACCTCAGTGCCGTTCCTGGCTTAGAGCAGTAGCCAAACAGGGTGACAATAGGACTTTGGGGGCATTTGAGTTGGGTTCTTTTAAGGTCAAACCTACCAGACAGTGCAAGATGCCTGGTTGCAGAACACCTATTGTGGTCTTACCAAAAACTTACAGGAACCAACATTGGGCTTACAGACCACCAATTGCTTACAATTGGTTTGCTTGTCACTCTCATTTGCTTCCTTCTTAATCAATGACTTTCCTTGTCCTAGAGTGTCCATCTTGTGTTTCCCCTCCTCTAGAGCATAGCTTTTTTAATGTCTCCCTGATTGTATGGCTTCAATATTTCCATGCTCTTAGGGAACTTTATTTTCTTTTTGATGAAGCACTAGATAAGAGTGCATGTGTTTTCCAGCTCTCCTTCTCTCCCCATGTTTTTCAGCCAAGTGCCCAACACCTGCACTCTGTATTTCACTATCCCCTTTGTGGTCTTCTCCCCACTACCTGTGTTGCTGTCTCTTTTGTATGCTTCTTGGGTGTGCGTCGCGTTCACCCACACTCTGAGATCTTTTCTTTTCTCCCCCAGCCCTGTGTTGCCTTCTGCCTCATGCAGTGAATTTACCCTCCTCGATCTCACGCGCCCCCCATTCATCATCACACATGCCCACATGCGAGTAAAATGATGCCCCCATACAAATTATTTATTTATTTATTTTCGTGTTTTTTTGTGTATGCTGTGTATATCCTTGTGAAAAGCCTGCCTGCAGAGTATCGCCAACAGGCCCCAAAGGTGAAACCTAATGGTTTGCCGCTGCTTGTTACTTTCTGGTGCATCTGATTAGATCTGCCCTAATATAATTTGCCTTGTGTCTTTACAAAGGCTGGAGAAGTGTCTGGCAGGCGGCTAAAGTGCCTTTGAGATTTACAATCAGTAGCAGGGGCATTTATACAAAGGATTGCTACCAGTGAATTAATCAAAGATGTTCACATTATAAACATTGTATGTATTGCTCATTAAATGACAGTGAGTCAGCTTAACGATCAAAGAACGCCAGAAACTTTCAACACCATCACATCTAAAGATTTGCCCTTGTACCCACAAGGATCCCTGAATCAGCCATGATTCAGAGAGGCTTGTCAGAGGTCACTTGAATAAAGCTTGGTCTGTGTGTGGCAAAGGGCCGAGGGGCAAGCATCAAAAGAGCCAGTCCCGTGCCTGCTGGGATTGTGGTCGCTTTGTTACTTTCCTGGTTCGTATTTTTGATTCTTTTTTAAAGCGCGTGCATCACCTCAAAGTGTTCCAGTGATGCCTTGCAATCCTTTAATCAGAAAACGGATGATTAATGAGCAATAATTACCAATTATCAATGTAAATAGGCCGCACTATTACATAAGCTAAAAAAAAATGAATGGCATAAAAATTAGTAAATAAAATCATTACTGTGATCACCTTTAATAAAGACTTGCACAATTACAATATTGCCTTTATAAAATTAATATCAAATATTAAAGCATGCACATTTAATTTCAATATGTACACAATGAATACCTGCCCTGTCTATCACCATGCTGGTCATTGTCCATTCTTCTATTTTATAGTCTATAAAAGATGACTTTCGCACATGCTGATTTCTTAGTAGTGTCAGGACTTCTGCAGATTAAAACTGTGCCTGGAAATTCTGGCAGTGTGTGAAATGCACACTACCAGCAGATTAGTAACACATATTCCACTTTTGTGTAGCTGTTGAAGCACGAATGGCTTTATGTTCTAAGCTAGGAAACATGGGCCCGATCTAAAACTTATTTTTCTCTGCCTTAATACTATTTTAAGCAAGAATAAACCATTCATATACGAGGCTCCTCGTTCCTGGCCTAAGTTAGTCATCATAATTTTGTCCTACTCTGGGAACAATCCTTCCTTAACGAAGGAGAGGACGGAGGGAGCCGTTCGGGCCTCGGTATAATTTCCATATTGACTTGTGCTTTATATATGTGTACACATTTCATTGGGGCAGGGCCGCTTATACACGCCCCAAATTCTGAAATTCTTTGTTCCTCCATGATGAAAGGTTTCCTGCCCTGATATGAGCACTTGAACCTCAAGATGCGTGCAACCTGGGAGGATCCTGGGATACTGCAGGGAATGGGAAGAAGACAAGGGATCTACACTATGGATTAGATTGCACCCAAACATGATGTGCATCATGGACACATGTATTCAATAATTCTATTGATAAATGTTGAAGTTGGTGTGTGTGTGATTCAAGAACCCTTCACGACCAAACTGGAAGGAGTGGGCCACACCAGAGCACTCTGCTTCAGACAGAAGTTTTTATTTCGGGCAAAAATTACAATTTCTGTTTGAAGTTGAGGGTTCTGATGTGGCCGGCTCCTGCCAGTCCGGTGATGAAGGATTCTTGATCGCTTTAATTACGGATGTGAGACGCAAGCGAGCGGAACCCCTGGTTAAATGCAGGGGGCAAGATTCACAGATCTAACTTAAGACAAAATCCTAAACTTACTACCATTTTGGTATTCACAGAAGGCACTTAGGCCCAGATGTAGGTAAAATAGATTTACCGATTTTAAATTACCGAATCATACCGATTCGGTAATTAAAAATCGGTAAATCTAAGGGGTTGAGATGTAGGAACATCCAGATGTTCCTGCTACCGAATCGGTAAAAATCGGTATTTACCGATTCGGTAAATACCGACCGGTAATGGCCCATTCATTCCTATGGGCTTTGAAGCCGATTCTGACAAGGGTGCAGGGGGTGTCACTTTGACACCCTCTAGCACCCCCAAAAAAGATTCGGGGGCCATGTGGCAGGCATACCTGCCCTAAGGGCAGGTCTGCCTGTCATATGGCACAGGTGTGCATGCACACATGTGCATGCACACCGGAATCGGTTTTTTACCATGAAGTTGGATTTCATGGTAAAATACCGATTCTGTAAGGCTTGTGGGACTCAGAAGAGTCAAAAATACCGAATAGGTATAAATACCGATTCGGTATTTTACAGATTCGGTAAATTTACCGATCGGTAAATTTACCGAATCTGTAAAATAATGTGTCCCTACATACCGATTACTGAATACCGGTCGGAAACGGCCGAAAATACCGATTTTCGGCCGTTACCGACCGACCTACATCGGGCCCTTACTCATTTTGGTATTCACAGAAGGCACTTACTCATTGATGAGTAAGTGCCTTCTGTGAATACCAAAATAAGTAACTTACTCATTTTGAGTAACTTACTCATGTTGAATAACTTACTCATTTTGGTATTCACAGAAGGCACTTACTCATCAATGAGTAAGTGTCTTCTGTGAATACCAAAATGAGTAAGTGCCTTCTGTGAATATCAAAATGGTAGTAAGTTTAGGATTTTGTCTTAAGTTAGTTCTGTGAATCGGGCCCAGGGAGGCTATGGATCTTGGAGATGTTGACGGAATATATAAGGTTTGTGTTGTTTAAGTCTAAGTTGGTTTTGTAGACCAATAAAACCTTATGTTTTCCTAACTATAATTTATCTTAAACCTTTGCTTTTTGCTTTGAATTTGTAAGTTTTTTATTAAAAAAAAATAAAATGTAATCATAAAAATTGTTTATGTTGGTATTAATTCTATCATTTTTTTTACATTTGAGTAGTTCTGTGGTACTTTCTTGATAATTTCTCGTGGAGGTGGCATAGAGTGGAGTGCTATGGCGTAGAGTGGTGTGGAGTGCTGCACAGTGGAATAGAATAGAGTGGTGCAGAGTGGAGTATCCGAATAAACTGAATACACATCTGTTATTCAGCACCAAGATACCCTTCCTGGGTGGACATGTGCTTTATAAATACACATGTTGGGGCCGATTCACAGAACTATTCTGAGATAAAATCCTAAACGTACCACTTTTGGTATTCACAGAAGGCATTTAGTAGTAGTAAAGTTAGGACTAGTGGAGTAGAATGTGGTGGTGTAGAGTGGAATGGTGCAGAGCAGAGTGGTGCAGAGTAGAGTGGCACAGAATGGAGTGGTGCTGAATAGAGTGGCATAGAGTAGAGTTGTGCAGAGCAGAGTATTGCAGAGTATAGTGGTGCAGAGTGCAGTTGTGCAGTGCAGAGTGGCAGGAAATGCAGTCACTTAGATTAGAGTGGTGCAGACTAGAGTGCAGTGGCATAGAGTAGAGTGCTGTAAAGTGCAGTGGCATAAAATAGAGTGGTGCAAAGTCGAGTGGTGTAGAGTGCAGTAGTGTAGAATAGAGTGACGTAGAGTGTATTGGCATAGAGTGGCATAGATTGCAGTGGCATACAGTGCAGTAAGAGTCCAGTGGTTCAGAGTGGAGTGCAGTGGTGTTATCTAGAGTGGTGCAAAGTAGAGTGGCACAGAGTACAGCAGCCGCGGTGCGTCCATTGGGGAGTAGGGGCGTAGCCCCACTAAGCCTGGTGGATGCACATGCGGCTGCAGCAGAGAGAGCACATAAGGCGCAGCGCAGTGCTTCAATTGGGGGTTCCGACCGGGACAGACCCGATAGAATAGGGAGAGCGCAGGGGGTGGGGCTGGGTTACAAGTCCAACAACATCAGTGTCTGAGTCGACTGACTCTGCTGCACATGAGGATTTCGGGCGGAAACTTGCCCGCGCATGCGCGTTAGCCGTCAACTCCGTCAAGTTGACTGAGAGGGACCAGGGGGTGTGTCTTTGGCTGGGCCCCGTCCTTTGAGAAGGCGCCAGGGCGAGTAGTCTGTGTGCCCCCCTAGACAATCCTGGCGCTTATGCAGCGCTAGGATTGGCTGGTCCTGAGGTTACGTAGTTTTCAGCCTCGCTTCGCTACAGCTGCCATTTTGTGTTTAGTCGCCATTTTATGTTGCCTCACTCAGGCAGCACGGCTAACGCGGTAAAATGGTCTTTCTGTCTTGCTGCTGCTGCTCCATGTTTTGCCCGTTAAAAAACAACCTTTGTCCTTGTGTGCGATACTGATGTCAGGGTCTGGCCGAGTTCGCAAAGCCATGTCTAGACTGATTAACCATTGTCTTACTCCACTGTTTGGGTCCCACCATTCTTCTCTACCTTATCTTATTTAACTGGCCTTCACTATTCTCTTCGTGTGTTCTCTTGTTACATAGCTCTTCTTTTGAAGCATTCTACATATGTTTTGCCACCTGCAAATTGAATTACGGGCACTAGCGTTGATTAACCTAAGGGGAGGAGAGCACACGGGGTTTGAAAGGAGGGTGTGTTTTAGAAATTCGATAGCTTGTTTTCGAACTATTCCTATTTGTCAATTTTGTGTATATTGGGAGTTGTCATTATAAACTTGTGCTGTATAAAAGACTGTGCGCCACGGATTGAAGTGGCAGTCTCTTGAGAACCTACCTGTGTGGTACTTCTCAGATAACTGTGCTTAGCTGCAGCTAATAAAACTACTTTTCTATGCCTAACAGAGTTTCTCGTGTCTCTGTCGGTCGAGGCAGGTGAACTCGGAGATTTTAGGCGTGCCCTGCGCCGCCTGGCCCATAAGGTCAGGTTCTCCAATTGGCAGCCCAACGTGTGGGCGACTTCAGTGGTAGTAGTTTTGCCCGAGAGTCGTGAGGAGCTTCGCAGGAAAATTCCGGAGGATTTCGCGAACCACGTGAGCGACCCCTGCATGTCGAAGTGGACCGAAGGTCTTTTGAAGCGTGGCTACTCCTTCCCAACGGCTGCTGACGACTGCTGCCCTGACTGTCGCCCTGCCTTGGCCCTTTGGTGATGATTGGTATCGCGAGACGTTAGACGGACATCTGTTGGCGTGAGAAAAGAATTTAGTTAAGTATTTGTGGGTAGCGCCCACTCTCTTTGTTTTTGTATTTGTTATTCGATTAGCGCGCTAACCGAAGGCAAGGGGTAAGTACGTTTGTGCTGTGACTCTATTGTCTGAAAATCCCTTAACGTTTGTAAGGAAGTCCAGTTTGTTACGAAATGCCTGGATTTAGTAAGTTTAAGAAATGTTGTTGTTTTGGTTGCTCTAGGGATTCCCGGCTAGAGGATTCTTGTCCAATTCTTCCAGTTGGAACTCCTACTTACGAGTTGTACTCAAAACATGGTCTGGGTCCTATTGTTTTTAATGAAACATGGATCCGATACACTAAGAAAGACGGTGTTTTACAGTGGCCATAAAATGGTTCTTTTGAGCCCGATATATTAGATAATTTGGAAACAATTCTATTCAAGAGAAAAGCCCGGCCGGCAATGTTTGACTCTTTTCGCCTATGGCGAAAGGAAGCCAAACAGAAAGAAATTAAGCAAATGAAGAAAGATAAGAAAGAGCAGAGTATGTCGATTCTACAGGCTGCCCAACAATTTAAAATTGACGAAGCTGATCAAGTAATTGAGGTGTCGGAAAGACAACACCGTATGGCAATAGATAGATGCTATCCTGTGTTACCTACTGTATCAAAGAGTAAACCTCCTGATGACGATTCCTTTATGTCCCATTTGTTGACATTACCTCCACCTTATGTGTTAGGTGCTAATGCACCGCCATTGCAACCTGCTGTTAATCCAGCTGTTTTGGTTCCTGCACAATTGCCTATTCCTGTGATTCCAGCTCCGCCCCCTTTGCCAGCGACATCTGTACCCCAATCTCCTGTTCCTCAGCCTTCTCCATCTGTTGTTTCCTTTGCTGCAGATTCTTCTTCTGTTTTACAGAATACGTTGTCCCCTGTTTTAGTGTCAGATTCCCTTGCAGCTCGACGGCATTTAGTCGACACTGTTTCAGGTCTTTTGTCGCCTTTTCTGGGACCTCTTTTCTTTTCTCCTGCGTCGTCTAGGAGACAATCCCGTAGTCAGTTTCTAGATTTGGAAGAACGGACTAAGTTAGATTTTCTTGCTCGTAATTGGATTATGAGTAGTGTACAGTATAGCGTACGTGATATTTTAGATACCTTCCTCCAATGGAATGCGCCCACACAGAGATACGTATTCAATGTTATGTGCAATACTCTGATTAAAGGATGGGGAGATGAGGATCTAGATTCACCGCCTCAGGATTTATTTGAAATTCAGGATCAATTTGATAAGGGACTTATTGTGGGTCCTGCTGTAGAACGCGCTATTCAAAAGCTTGTTACTTTTTGTTCTGCCTTTTTCTCTCAAAATTCTCTTGAACAGGATCCTGCGGTTCGTCGTACGACGGCACAATATCCTATGCGAGAAGTTCCTCCGATATGGAGGGATGAGGTTCCACAAGCGGGTAATGTTCCCAGTGTTCCTGCTCATTTTCAGCGTATATGGGTACATGACCCTTGGAAAAGGTCAGAAGTACTGGCACTTAAACAGTCTTTACCGGACCCTCGTAAGAATCCTGCTGGGTACTATAAAGAGCTGTCCCAGACTGTTGACGCTTGTATTATGAATTTGGCAGATATTGACTTACTTATGGGAAATATAGTCCCACAAGCAATATGGACCAAGATTCGTAGGCAGGATCCAGCTGCAGCTTTGGGTGGTGATTGGGCTGCTATTACAGCTGCGGATGCAGGACAAGTAGGTGGTACCAAACCAGATGACTTGATCACGGAATTGCCTGGAAGAATAATAGATTTGATAAAAACTATGATGCCTGCGGTGCGTGTTAATTGGGATAAGTTAGCGACGTGTAAGCAAAAGACGGATGAAAGTGTCTCCGATTCCTTTACTCGTTTCGAGGAGACTTTCATTAACCATAGTGGTCAAGACATGAGCACTGAAGGTGGACAGCGATTATTCATAGACAAATTTGTTTTTAATTTACTTCCGGAATTATCGCATAAATTAAAACAATCGGAGAGTTCTTGGGCTGTCTCTTCCACTGCTCAGATATTGGCAACTGCTCAATATTATGAGAATAGGGATAAGGAGGATAAGGAGAAAGCGGAGAAAAAGACTAAAGACTTGAAAACGAAGGTTCTTCTGCAACAGGTTATCCCCCTCGTTCTGCTCAGCCCCAATATCAACAGCCCCCACAGTTTCAGAGGTTGTTGCAGAAGCCGGTACCCTCAGTTCCACGAGTTCCATTGGGCCCTAATCAGTGTGCTTACTGTAAGGAAGATGGTCATTTTAAGAATACATGTCCGATTTTATTACAGCGGTATGGTGGACCATTAGCACCACGGGGTCGTGGTGATTCCCGGTCCATGTAGGGGTCGTGGTGCGTCGACTCAGGAACGATGTCCCTCTCCCCCTCAGGATTCTACAAATTACTTTGATCAGTAGAATTCTCAATCTGCACAATACTACAATGATGACTATTGTACCGATAATGATAATGTTGATTTTCATACTAGCTAGGACAGCCATAGGCAAAGTAAGGGAGTCGTATCAGTTCCAGTAGATCAGGAAGGACCTTATGTTAATGTTATGGCATTAGGTGTTACAGAATCATTTCTCTTGGATACTGGTGCTATGAGAAGTTCTATAATGCATTCTAACCTCCCTGGGGCACCTTTGTCTGGCTTAACGAATGTTTATGTGGGATTCTTTGGCGCCCCAGTTTCAAATCCTATTTTTTGCCCTTTGCCCATTTCCATTGGTCCATACGATTTGGAAGCTCCACTCCTTTTAACAACGGGATGCGGAGAAAATGTATTGGGGTTGGACTTACTGAAACGTCTACATGCTACACTGTATTGTTCACCCTCTGGTGTGCATCTCACTTTGGGTGATAAATTGACTTCTATAATGTATGTATCTAAAGAACAGCTACCACCTGAATTGCGTTCACTTCCTGCTACACTTTGGGCTACGAGTCCGAATGATGTTGGCTTATTGCAAATTCCACCATATGTGATTTCTGTTAAAGACAATGTTAAGATGCCACGTGTTCCTCAATATAAAATATCTAGTGATGGTGAGAGAGCTTTGTTGGCCATTGCTCATGATTTGGTTCAGAAGGGTGTGGTTGAAGAGACTAGAGGGAATGTTTGTAATAGTCCTGTTTTGCCTATTCTTAAACGTACTGATCCCTCTCAGCCACCTGTGTACCGTTTTGTGGTTGATCTTCGAGAGGTCAACAAAATTGTTGTCCCTCAGTTTCCTGTTGTGCCAGATATAACAGCCTTGCTTACTATGATTCCTGCTTCGGCGGTCTGGTTTTCGGTTATTGATCTTAAGAATGCTTTCTTTAGCATTCCTATTGCTGAGGAAAGTAGGGATCTTTTCGGCTTCTCTCTCGGAGGCCGAAGCTTCCGCTTTAAGCGTGCACCTCAAGCCTATTGTGAAAGTCCTTCAATATACAGTCAAGCTTTGAAATCTCAGCTTGACACCTTTTCTTTGCCCTCAGGTGCTACTCTTATCCAATACGTGGATGACTTGTTAGTCGCTGCTGATTCGGAAAATGTCTGTAAAAATGCAACTGTGTCGCTCTTACAACATTTGTCTGACTTACATCATAAAGTATCATCTTCTAAGTTACAATATTGTCGACAAGAAGTTACCTATGTAGGTCATCTCTTGTCGAAGGAGGGAAGGCGATTGACCCCGGAACGTATTCATGCAATTGCACGGATGCCTGTACCATCCACACAGAGAGAAGTGCGTGCTTTCTTAGGCATTACCTCTTATTGTAGACAGTGGATTCCAAATTTTTCCCTACTTGCTAAACCTCTGTTGGCACTTACACTTAAAGATACACCCCAGCCTCTTCCTTGGACTGATGAATGTCAAAAGAGTTTTTCAGATTTACGTACTGCCTTGTGTTCTGCTCCTGTGTTGGGTACTCCAAATTACAGTAAACCTTTCACTCTCTATGTACATGAAAGGGAAGGTTGCGCATTATCAGTCCTGACACAACAATTCGGCGACAAACAAAGGCTGTGTGCCTATTTTTCTGCAACATTAGATCCAGTAGCTAAGGCATTGCCTAGTTGCCTTAGAGCAACAGCAGCAGCGGCAATTTCTATTCGTCAATCTGCTGGACTAGTGTTAGATCATACTCTTAATGTTATGGTGCCACATGCAGTAGATACTCTTCTTAACAGGACGAAAACTCAGCACTTAACGAGTGCCCGTTTGTCTGGATATGAGTTGACACTTCTAGCTAGTCATATACACATAAAAAGATGTAATGTTCTGAATCCAGCAACATTGTTGCCTATTCTGGATGCGAACCATGTACAACAGGGGTCTCCAAACCGGTCCTGGAGGGCCGGATCCATGTCAGAATTTATGGATATCCCCATTGAGATACATGTAGTTATTTTAAAAATCCGGCATGGATCCGGCCCTCCAGGACCGGTTTGGAGACCCCTGATGTACAAGATCAGCATGATTGTTTTCTTCGCACTGAAGAGGAAACGAAGGGTCGAATAGACCTGAAGGATACACCACTTGTGGATCCGGATGGGATCCTTTGGGTAGATGGGTCTTGTTTCAAACTGCCTAATGGCGAAACCACAGCTGCTTATGCAGTAACAACTTTGCGCACAGTGGTAGAAACTGCACGTATTTCGTACAATTCAGCGCAAGCTGCAGAATTGATTGCGTTGACAAGAGCATGTGTGTTGGCGAAAGGGAAAAGAGTGACTGTCTATACTGATAGTCTTTTAGCATGGTCAGTTGGTAACTGACCTTCTTGAATCACTTGCTCTGCCTACTCAAATAGCGATTGTGAAGTGCAGTGCACATAAAAAGATTACTGATGATGTTGGTCGAGGAAATGCATTTGCAGATGAGATAGCGAGGGAAACAGCAAGGAATATTGAAAGTCGTATGTATGTTGCGGGCTCTGCAAGATGGGTCGCAGAAGGTGGTATGTGTGAAGACATAGTGGAAAGTGTGAAAGCGATTCAAAAGGAGGCCACCGAGAAAGAATTGAGTACGTGGAAAGAAAGTACGGGAATGTTGGATAGTATGGGATGTTGGACGGAATTGTCAGAGCATCAACGATGGTTGTTACCAAACGCATATGTACTGCCTGTAGTTACTATGGCTCATGG
Source organism: Lissotriton helveticus (assembly GCF_964261635.1). NCBI lineage: Eukaryota > Metazoa > Chordata > Amphibia > Caudata > Salamandridae > Lissotriton > Lissotriton helveticus. Next base: position 396,610,022 of record NC_136057.1, read on the forward strand.
ACCAGCCCATATTAATGCAAGGGGTATATGTAAGCTTTTAGCTCCAGTATGGCAGAATGAAGGTATTCCTAAATGTGCAGAAAATGTGGTGAAACATTGCATTGTTTGTTTAATGCACAATCCAGGAAAGGGTACACCAACTCCAGCAGGTCACTTTGCACCCCCTACGTACCCATTCGAGGTACTGCAAATAGACTATATCCATATGGAACGCTTTAACAATCTCAAGTATGTCCTGGTGGTGGTTTGTGCCTTTTCCAGATGGATAGAGGCCTACCCCCTAAAGGACAACACTGCCTTGTCCACTGCAAAAATACTTTTGAAAGAATTCTTCCCGAGATTTGGTTTGCCGCGCATTGTCTGGAGTGACAATGGAAGTGAATTTAAAGGTCAGATTATGCAAAAGGTATGTGTAGGTCTAGGCATTAGGCAGAAATTCCATGCGGCGAACCATCCCCAGTCAGCGGGTCTGGTAGAGTGCTATAATGGCACTCTCAAACTTAAGTTAGCAAAGATTCAGGCCAGCACAGGCCTTTCCTGGCCTGATGCCTTGCCTTTGGCTCTCCTTTCAACCAGAACGACTGTTCATTCTCGTTTGGGGCTTAGCCCATACGAGATTGTGTTTGGACGCCCAGCTAATGTCTGGGGAGTCCCCAGACCCAAAAAGTACTCAGATATTCCGTACCCACTGTTGGTTGACTATTTGCATGATCTCACCACTAAATTGCTTGTTATTCGTCAACAGGTCCAAAACGCTTTACCGGAGGCCTCCTCAGATCCCGGACACTCCGTCCAGCCTGGGGACTGGGTGTGTCTGAAAAATTTCCAGAGGAAAAAGAACTTGGAACCTCGCTGGGGGCTGCCGCGACAAGTCTTACTCACGACTCGTACAGCTGTCAAGGTCCTGGGAAAGAAGAACTGGATCCACGGTGTGCATTGCAAAAGGGTACCATTGCCTTTACCTTATGACCAGTGGGTCCGAGAAGGCATTGGTGATAGTGAATGTGAGAAGGTACCCCGCTTCGTACCATTCAGCAGTGCACACCTGGATTGGACTAGTTCAGAGAAGGAGGACGATGATGTCTTACAGGAAGCTGTACCTGTGCATCTAAGACTTAACACCACAGATCCCGAACATTTGTTCAAGGACCAAACGACACCTGGAAAGAGACGATACAATCTGAGAAAGAGATTGCCGAAAGACAATTAATTTTGGTTTTCTTTAATTCTGTTTATTATGAAACATTTATTTCCCCTTATCCATCAAGTTGCAGGGTCACGGTAGGAGTCTTGAGCTGTGACCTGACTAGTGACTAGGTCAACAGGACTTGCAGTGTCATAGGACGGCTAACAATCACAGCCAAGTGATTAAGGAAGATTATCGTGAGCAACGCCTTTAGAGTAATGGATAGTACAGGGAAAGGAAGTGATATTAAAATGATGAAGAGAGCTCATTATAAGAAATTATTATTTGGTCGTTGTGGCGTAGCACTATGTATTTTAGTGTGTTTATGTAGTTTATTAGCATGCATAGGATGGCTTATTCACGTCCTGCAGTTAGTACCTGTTCCCGCTTCTGCCCCTCTAAATCCCTCTACTACTGTTTCTCCGCATAAGTTTTACTCACTCCCAGATCACGAGCAAATGAGAATGGAATATCTTAACAATTCGTTCATTCAACTGTTACACCAGCATCAATTGATAGTAAATGTTACTGATTGTTGGGTTTGTGGTCTCATACCACATAATACACAAAGAGGAATGCCGTATCTAGTCCTCCCCTTTTCATACCTGGCTATGTTTTTCAATGCATACCAGAATTTACTTCGATATCCTTCTGGTAGATCCTATAATGGTGGAGTGGATTTCAGTCACAGTTCCTTGATAAAGGGTATTGTAACGATGGCAAAGATTGCTGACATTATCAAGATTCCCAAAGACGAGAAGAGAGCATACGATGGGTGGAATATAACTCGTTATACTCTCAGCCTCACCGACAAGCACAAGCAACAGAGTTCTACACCGATTTGGGTACTACCCCAAAGAGGTCGTTTGTGCTTGCAAATTAATGGCCAGGATACCAAAACTAAGCAAGAGAGGAGCAATTGCTCCCATACTTATGCCTATACTCCTTCTACCCCCGCACCATTGGTGGCATCGCAAAGTACATATTTTATTTGTCATGACAAAGCTTACACATGGCTTCCCACATACTTCTCGGGAACATGTTATATCGCTTTTCTCCTTCCCCCTACATATACTGCCCCTGCTGATTATCATAAAAAGAGAGTCACTAGAGGAGTTATAGATTCGGAAGATACAGCAGGTCAAGAAGGAGGGGATTTTCTGAAAGGGTTTCTTCCCTTTTGGGGTCCGATGGGCCAATAGCAAAAATATCAGACAGTTGATCCGTATGGTTGATGCCACAATAAATGTGACTTCTGGAGCATTAAAGAATTTGACTGCCGAGCTTCAGGCGGATCGACTTATGACTTTACAGAATAGAATGGTTTTAGACATAATTCTTGTGGATAAAGGTGGGGTCTGTAAACTGATTGGGTCTAGTTGTTGCATTTATATTCCTGACAATGCCCCTACAGTATACCAAGCCATCTCTAAGCTACATGTCATCTCTGAGTCTATTCACCAAGATACTGGAGATTGGTCTGTGATGGGATGGTTTTGGGGACTACTGTCCACTTGGGGATGGAAAGTGCTAACTTTCCTTGGAATGATTCTAGCACTCGTCTTTTCTTGTTGTCTTTGTCTACAGTGTGGTCCAGCCATTTGTGGACTCTGTGCCACGATCTGTGTCTCCAAACCAGTAGCACAGCAGACAGAACATATTAAGATGATGGTGCAACAACATCTCAGTGACCTCATGACCATCGATATCGACTCAGACTAACATGGGTTCCTTTGTGCATTGCCTGAGTATGGCAAAAGGAGGGTCTGAGGTTACGTAGTTTTCAACCTCGCTTCGCTACAGCTGCCATTTTGTGTTTAGTCGCCATTTTATGTTGCCTCACTCAGGCAGCACGGCTAACGCGGTAAAATGGTCTTTCTGTCTCTTGCTGCTGCTCCATGTTTTGCCCGTTAAAAAACAACCTTTGTCCTTGTGTGCGATACTGATGTCAGGGTCTGGCCGAGTTCGCAAAGCCATGTCTAGACTGATTAATCCATGTCTTACTCCACTGTTTGGGTCCCACCATTCTTCTCTACCTTATCTTATTTAACTGGCCTTCACTATTCTCTTTGTGTGTTCTCTTGGTACATAGCTCTTTTTTTGAAGCATTCTACATATGTTTTGCCACCTGCAAATAGAATTACAGGCACTAGTGTTGATTAACCTAAGGGGAGGAGAGCACATTGTAGAAAATAATTGGGGGGCACTACCAACCAGAATATAAGATCCTTAAGTATTGCCCGGCGGTGTCGCCTCTTGTACCCACAATGAAGTTAAACTATTGAAGAGGCAGGCGCTGGAGACTGGAAGGCAGGAAACAAGGTTTTTATTTTCTCCGGAGGAGACCACAACGAAACGGACAGAAGGTATCGTTCTGAGGTGCTCTAACTGCATCCCTGAGGCCTGGCCTCTTATACACATGTTTATCTGTTTATTGCATGTAACACATTCTCGTCGATACTTTGATGTACGGAAAGACATCCTCAGAATCCCCCCCTTTCCCAGCCCGTTCCCACGCAAGGTTACAGTGGAAGTCCCCGCCCCGTTCACAACAGGTGATGATCATCGCGCAGCTGGATATTCCGCCGATTCACGGAGTGTGTGGGGTTTGATCGGGTCTCGTAGGGCGGGGGGGCTTTGATCAACCCGGGGATCCCTTGCTGGGGGGAAACTTTCTATTGTACGGGGAGGGGCAAGGAACAGTATCGGCAGAGCTGGGTGTCGGCCTGGGAACGAGGAAGATGAACGGGCACACGGGGAAAAGGGGTTTGCATCAAAGGGCCGGGGATCATAAATGGGAAGAAGGGAGGTGTCGCGCTGGGAACAGGACGAGGGCCTGGGGCAGAGCAGCGCTGAAGAGGGGTTTTATGATTCGCGGCAGGTGCAGGCAGGGGGGTTGTCAGTATGCGGGGGGGGGGGGGTGCCGGCGAAGCTAGGAGTGGGAGAGAGGCGCGCTGGCTCTCGGCGGGAGCAGGGAAGCCATGGTGTTCAAAATGGCGGCTGTTTTACGCGCACAAAAAGGTTAAGGAGAGCAAGAGGGCGCCGATAATGTTGACGGTCTCAGTCCAACTTTCAACAGTCCCCCCTTTTCAACATATCTAGCCACCTTGCTTTACTCAATGTCAATTTTCATCAAATTCCTAACTTCGGTATCATACAATGCTCTCATATGTTCGCTTCCAATGTCCACAGTTTTGGGAAAAATACAACTCGCACATAAAGAACACGTAGGTGGCAAACATTGAATTCCTAAGCATAGGCCACATATTATAACTACGGGAATCAGGATAATGGTGAGCAGTCTCCAGCCCCAGCTTTTGACGGTGTCCCAGAACCAACCACCAAGCGACCATTCTTCTTGCTCTTGGTGAACTTCCGAAGAGAGTCTGTGAAGATGTTCGATGGCTTTGTACACTGAGGGTGAGTTGTCCGGTATGTATGTACAACAGCTGGACCCAATAATGCGGCATGCTCCTCCACGGTCCGCCAGAACCACATCTAGAACGAGGCGGTTCTGCAGAGCCACCAAACGGACCGCTTGGAGCTCGGCAGTGTTGTTGGCAAAGATGCCCGCTGTGATGTTCATGGTTGTCTCGACTGCCTGAGTCAAATGTCGGATGGCACGGCTGTTTGCCATCGGGCCCCAGAGGGGGACGAGTCCTTTCATAGCATCGAGGAACTGCGCCCCTGTTGAGTCGGCTTGCTCAACGTCTTTGGCTCGTTTTTGCCTGTGGTGATTCGCTGGGGCCACATAAGTTGGAGGAAGGACGAAGGAGATGTAGCAAGTGCCCCCCCAGCCTTTGGGGAGCCAGGTGTAGGCCTTCGTGCCGCAGATGAAATACATGTTTGGGGATGACACAAAGGAAGGTGGATCCGTGGAATCCAGAGTTCTGGTAAAGCGGCAAGCGCTGCGACCCACCAGCTGTGTCCCAAGTCCTTCTACACACATGTGGCCTGTGACGTTGATGACCGTCAGGGCCACAGTCAGAGTGGCAGCCGTTCGTTTCCGCAGATAGGAGAAGGTGGGTCTGGTTGGATTGTTGAACACCTGCATTTCGATTGTCCATTTGGTTCGAGTCGCTGGGGGTCAGCGGGCAGAAGTGTGTCTTTGTCTTGTTTCGCCCGGCCCCATGAGAAGAATGTGCTGCAGTTCTGCTGGAGGTAGTATTGCCCGTATAGCTCTCTTGCAGGAGGATCAGCCAGGCAAGGCAGGAGCCGTGGACAGAGAAGGGTGAAGGGATGAATGGTATTGAATGTCCAGTGGCATGGGGTAGCAACCCACAGATCCAGCAGTTGGTGGTATTGGTGGCAAGATTGTGCTGGTGAAGTAGCTGCACGAAAGAGTTGTTCCAAAACTCCTTTCGCCTCTCTCTTAGTTGAGGAGAGAGCGAAATTAGAAAATGTTCCTTCATGGTGGTAGGCTGAACAGTGGTTAGGAATGTTTCGTGAGCAGGTGCGTGTTCTTCCATAATCCAGAGCGTAGTCATGAGGAGAAAACAGAGGAGGATTACGATGAAGAGTGCAATTGTCTTTGAGCTATGGAGTCTGTCTATTCTCGGATTTCTGTAGTGGGTATTTCCTGCTGTCTCCGTCGGCTTCTTATTTGGCGCTTCCATCATCTTCTTATCTGGTGCTTCCATCATCTTCGTCTTCAAGGTGCTCGGTAGTGGGCAGGATCACAGACTTAGTTTTAGCTTCTCTCCGGGTAACCCTTGGTAGTTTGGGTCACCGTTCTGAGATCCTTTAACCTAGTCCGTGGCCTACTTAGCCGAAGCTCCCTCCTTTCGACGCAGGAAATACCCTTCTCGAGATGGCACAGTGGGGTCAGGATGTTTTGAAAGTTCAAGTGTCTCAGTATCAGGGTAGCAGTTCAACGATGGTCGGTCCTGGTTCAGGAGCTCTTCTTGGGTGTTGACGGTGTCTGTCGTGGCCAGGGCTGGAGAGACCTTTTTGCAGTGATGAGCGTGCAGCCAGTGTTTCTTCCCCTCCACTCGAAGTGCGGTCCGAGTGGTGATCAGCACTTGCCAGGGGCCCGTCCACCGGGGTTCCAAACTCTTTGATCGCTGAAAATTTCGGATCAGCACGAAGTCCCCCGGCTGGATGGCGTGACCCGGACCCCTGGAAGCATCGGGGATGGCCTGCTGCACCTGCTGATGAAGGACAGACAAAGTTTCAGTCAATTTGTACAGATAATCAGACATTAGGACATCCGGAACGTCATGAATGGAAGTTGGTTTCGGGGCAGACCAGACGCTCATGGGTCGACCGAAGACAACTTCATAAGGGGTTAAGTGATGTCGGGTGGGGGTAGAGCGCATCGATAGCAATGCCAATGGGAGGGCGTCTGGCCATTTCAGGGCCGTCGTAGCCACTATTTTGGCCAGTTTAAGCTTTAGTGTGGCATTGTGTCGTTCGACAAGCCCAGCAGATTGAGGGTGGAAGACTGCGTGGAATTTCTGTTTAATACCCAGCCCATTTAGGATGAGCTGGATAACTTTGGCTACAAAGTGGGGGCCATTATCACTCCATAAAACACGACAGAGGCCATAACGGGGGAAAAACTCCTTTAACAGAACCTTTGCAGTGGCCATAGCGGTGTTGTCACGGGTTGGATATGCTTCCACCCACTTGCTAAATGCGCACACCACGACGAGTACATATTTCAGGCCTTGGCATCTGTCTAGCTGGATGTAGTCCATCTGCAGGACTTCAAATGGGTGGTTTGGGACCCCAAATCCCCCCCGGGGTACTACAGTTCCCTTCCCGGGGTTGTGTTGCAGGCATATTAAGCATTGTTGGACCAGGCGTTTGGCGGAATCTGGGATCTTGTCATTGTGCCAAACCCTGGAGACAAGTTCGATCATGGGGGCTGATCCTATGTGGGCAGGGGAGTGTGCCATGGTTAATATGGGAATCAAGTACGAATCAGGTAGCAACCATCTGTTCGTGTCTTTTGTCCGCCAGCAGCCTTCATCGTCTTTCAATCCCACCCGTGTCCATTCAGTCAATTCGTGTTGTGTGCTAGCCGTTTGTATGTCTCTAATTGTGTCCTTGGCGTCAGTCCAGTTTTCTGCTTGTGACCTGGTCACGTACATATGTGTTGTCGTTCTATTTTCAGCTGTCGTTCGGGCGGTGATGTCGGCTAGTGCATTTCCCTGTCCAATAATGTCTGTCACTTTCTTGTGTGCCTGGCATTTGATAACGGCAAGTTTGTTGGGGAGGAGGACAGCTTCGATTAAGGCGGAGACTAAATCCCCGTGCAAAATGGGTGTGCCGTGTGAGGTCAAGTATCCTCTCTCCCTCCAGAGGAGCCCAAAATGGTGAACCACCCCGAAGGCATACTGGCTGTCAGTGTAAATGTTCGCTGTGGTTCCTGTTGCCAGGATGCAGGCTCGCGTCAAAGCAATCAGTTCCGCTGCCTGGGCAGATCGCTGGGTGATGCGGGCTGTTTCTACTACAGTTCGAGCCGTGGTGACTGCATAGGCAGCGGAAGTGGTACCATCGGAGAGTTTGATGCAAGAACCGTCCACCCACAACTCCCCGTCGGGGTCAGGGAAAGCTGTGTCTCTGAGATCGACCCTACTCCTGGTCTGTTCGTCCGTAAGAGTCACGCAGTCATGTACGGGGTGCACATTGGGATCGTTCTCTGGCAAGGGTAACAGAGTTGCTGGGTTCAGTGTGGTGCATCTTTTCAGGGTGATATGGGGGGCAAGCAAGGTCAGTTCGTATCCAGTCAGTCGTGCACTCGTCAGATGTTGCGTCTTGGTTTGGTTCAGGAGGGTGTCGACTGCATGGGGTACCAGTACCGTGAGGGAATTCGAGAGTACAATCCCCTCACTCTGTCGGATAGAGACTGCAGCAGCAGCTACAGCTCGAAGGCAGGCAGGCAAGGCTCTGGCGACAGGGTCAAGAGTGGCAGAGAAGTAAGCGCACGGTCGTTGCTTAGGGCCGATGGCCTGGGTCAGGACAGATAAAGCGCATCCCTCCCTTTCGTGAGTGTAAAGGGAGAAGGGCTTTTTGTAATCAGGGGTACCCAGGACAGGGGCTGAGCAAAGGGCATCTCGCAGTTCTGTGAAGGAAGTTTGACACTCAGGAGTCCAAGGGAGTGGGAAAGGGACGTCTTTGTTTAGCAGAGAAAGCAGTGGTTTTACAACGAGGCTGAAGTTTGGTAACCATTGTCGGCAGAAGGAGGTGAGGCCTAATAGGGAGCGAACCTGCTTCTGGGTTTTAGGGACAGGGGTATCTAGAATGGTTTGGATTCGATCAGGGGTGAGTTTTCTTCCATCTTTGGACAAAAGGTGGCCTAGGTAAGTGACCTGGGGTAGGCAGAATTGCAACTTCTTCTTGGAGACCTTGTGGCCATTTTCCGCAAGGAAGTGCAAGAGTTGAATGGTGGCGGTAACCGCTAGAGGGGTGGTGTCGGCTGCCAAAAGGATGTCATCGACATATTGTACCAACACCACCCCGTCGGGTAACTGGACTTGGTCTAGTTGTCTTTTGAGGGCCTGGCTGTAGATGCTAGGGCTTTCCGTGTAGCCTTGAGGCGCTCGGCAAAACCTATATGAGCGGGCTTTTAGGGTAAAGCCGAAGAGATATCGGCTGTCTGGGTGGATGGGGATGGAGAAGAATGCGTCATTGAGGTCGATGACGGAAAAGGTGGTGGCAGTGGATGGAATCAAGGTCAGGATGGTGGTGATGTCTGAGACCACAGGGTACTGGGGTACCACCACTTTGTTGATCTCTCGGAGGTCGATGATGAAACGGTATGCTTTCTCATCTCCCTCTCCCTGCTTCTTGATAATGGGCAAGATAGGGCTGTTGCAAACGTTGCTAACCACTTCCTCTACCACTCCTGCGTCTATCAGTGACTGGATAATCATTACCAATGCCTTCTCGCCCTCTGGCGATATCCGATATTGTGGGAGTTTTGGGAGTGTTGCGTCTGGTCGGACAGTAATGTGCACTGGGTCAATTAACATACGCCCTACGTCCGAATCCGCTTTGGCCCACAGATACGGAGGTAGAGTGTCAAGCAGGGACGCGTCAACGTCGGTGATGGAAAACATGTGTCGGGGGGAACAATGTCTAAGCAGAACGGGGTTGTCGTAAAGAAACACTCGAACTCCATCTTGAGAACAGAACACCTAATCGTCGCTCGGAAGTGTTTCAGTAAGTCAAGTCCCATAATGGCGTCAGGGCTATTGGAGGAAAGCAAGAACGTGGTGTCGGTGGTGTTGTTTTCTACGTCAAAGAGAATCGGGGCAGACAAAGGGTTGGTGGAGGGCGTTCCATCGAAACCTGTCGATGTTATGAGTGAGCCAGACAAGGGTGCCCTTGGAATCAGTCGTTTAGATAACGCACTACGTGTTGCGCCAGTGTCTACCAGAAATGGAGACTTGGTACCCAGGACCTTAGCAGTGACATAAGGGCCCTGCTGGTCAACATAGAGCTCGACTGGATCCCTCCCTCGCCCTTGGCTGTCCTATGCGAAGGTGTGAGTGTCGTCATAGTCAGATTGTTGATATTGGTTCTGCCTGGGTCGGTCGAACGTATTTGGTCTGTTTGATCTGTCATTAGTTGCGTCATTTGGGGGCCCTCGTTGTTGTCCCTTAGGTCTCGGTCCGTTTGCTACATCCCTGGGGTCTTTGTTTCTGATCATTTCCAGAAGAACTGGGCACTGGGATTTCCAATGGCCAGTCCCTTTGCAGAAAGCGCACTGGTCTTCTCTAAGGTCTGTGCGTCCACTGTAGGAAGTCAGAGTGCGGTCCTGGGGGAATGTAGTCTTAGGGACGTTTGTCTGGTAGTTTCCCCGGTATTGGTCTCGTCCTATAGTCACCCCTTGCAGTTTGGCAATCATCACCCTCTCCTTTAAGTCCTTCTTCTTTTTCTCTGTCGCCCTATCGTTTTCATTTTTCTGATGCTCATAATATTGGGCCATTTGGAGAATCGCTGTAGGTTTGGAGGCTGCCCAACTACTCTCGCTGGCCTGTAGTTTCTGGGAGATTTCCGATGATAGGCCCTTAACATAATTCTGGACAAACAGATGGTGTCCGGTTGCAGTGGTCATGTCCTGGCCGCTGTAATCGGAGAACACCGTTTCAAACCGGGAGAAGTATTCCGATACATCCTCCTGGGGTTTTTGGCGACAGGCTGTTACTATCGACCAGTCCACTTTCTTTTCTGGGATTAGGGTTTTTAATTTCTCTACGATTTTATCTGGGAGGTCTAGAATGGACTTCAACGGCTTTTGTCCTGGTCCCCGTTGTTTGTCCAGGTCATCGAGTTGTGACCAGGTATGTCCAAACAGCTCAAGGTGGTCGACTTTCCGGATTTGCTTCCACACATCAGCTGGTAGACATAACCCGAAGAACAAGTCGATGTCAGCCAGGGTCATGATCGTTGAACCCAGGGCTGTACCCAATTCAGTATAGAAGGCAGTGGGGTTTTTACGTAGGTCGGGTAGAGATTTCCGGAATGTCAGTATCTCTTGCCGGTCCCATGGCTGGTAGACCCAGTTGTATACTACCCTTCCCTTCGCATCTTGGTTGTTTGCATCATCGTGAGTCCCTGTACCCCGAGGAGGAACCCAGTAAGGGGCAGCCTCACGTATCGGCATCATGGTGTTAGATTGCTCGGTTGGTGGTTCGGTCACTACGGGGGCTGCGGATTTAGCTCCCGGCTTTCGTTCAGTGAGGTGGCGGAAAACCTCAAGCGTACGCGTAAGGAGGTCCGACACATCACACTCGCCCTCATCCCCGATATCGACCTTCCGGTACAGAGTCCTTAGGCTCTCGGGACCTTTGTCTCGATATCGGTCCTCGTATGCATTCAAGACATGATAACACAGTCGTACGGTAAAATGTCGTCTGTGACTCCCTGTATACGAGCTGAACATATCTGTGATGTACTCTTCATCATCCTTCCTTTCTACCAGTGTCCTTGCTATTTTGTCGATCCCCGCTCGCTCATCTTTGTCTAGTCTGTTTGTTCTTGCAGGGCCAGCCCCTCGAGTCTCATGGTCGTCTAACGTTGTTGTTGATGCGGGTTTTAATACAAGGGGTTCGGCTGGCACAGAGGCCATTGGGGCCGACGCTGTGGCGGTACCTTCGTTTGTACCTGGGGGTGGCGCGTGCTGCGCCACGGGTTGAGAAGGGGCATATGGAGGGGGCATGTAGATGATAGGAGGACCTAACAGCAGGTCCTCATTGGCCTGTCGTTTCGAGGGTAAATCAGGGTAGAGCATGGAGGGGGTTCTAACCGGACACTGGCTTGGCGTTTCCATTTCTAGTTTCTGTTTAGCTTTCTCTCTTTCCTTTATCTCTTTTTCTAGTTTCTGAGCAGCTAGGTGGGCTGCTTTTCGCAGCTCTTTTTCCAACCTACTCTCAGTTTTCTTTTTACGTTGTTCAGTTTCTTTTCGCCACATGCCGAAGCTGTCAAGCATAGTAGGTGTTGTCTTGTTTTTACCCAGGGCAGTTTCTAGCGTTTTTATTTTATCATCATCGAAGGATCCTATCAGGGGCCATTGACTTTCTTGACCCTTTTTTGTATATTTATGCCATAGTTTACTATAGGCTATAGCGGTCAATCCATGCTTCATGAACATGTCCTTATTAGGGGTGCCTTCCAGTGGGGCTGGATGGTCCATCTCTAATAGGCGGTCCGGGCTAAACAGGCTACTAATCAGTGGGGAGAAGACAGACATGACGGCTCGTAACGAGGGACTAAAAAGTCAGCACTGCCTATCTTATCACTAGGTGCAAAGACTGGACAGAATATTTCTATTCTACGTTGTTTGCAGGCAGTGAATACCTCATGGATCAAAAATAACAAAAGACCAATAAATAACAATGGGGAGAATGAGCAGGTCCGCAAAGATCTGCGTTACCTACCCTTTTCACTATCTGCAAAAAGGGTGGTCTCTTCCCTGTTTGCAGACAGGGAATCTCCAGGAAACAATAGTTTTGCGAACAACAGTTCAGTTTCAAGTGATTATTGAGTGGGGGAGAAAAAATAAGCACGGCTGCTGCCCTACCTATCCTCCACTGCTTGCAAAGAGAGAGCCCGTTGTTTCTCCGTTTGCAGACAGTGAATCTCCAAATAAATAAAAAGGAGCAATACTAGTATTTTTAAACAAACAAGCAATCAAGCAATTATTTCGCGACTTGTCGTGGTTACACGACCTTACCCGGACCGCATGGACAGTTTCCTGTCTTCCGAATCCAGCGCCCGATCGTCCTCTCTTCTTCGTTATCCTCGCGGCACTCCTGATGGTTCCCAGTCAGGACCGTAGATCACTCGAGAGAGGTCTGTTCGGAACCAGTGAAGTTCGGATGATCGGCTGTCAGACGAGGGTCTATCGGACAGACGCGTTCCCGATCGTTGCAGTCGTTCACTTTGTCGTCAGGACCTCTCCCACTGGATCCATGGGTCGCTGATGGGCCCCACGCTTGGGACGCCAATTGTAGAAAATAATTGGGGGGCACTACCAACCAGAATATAAGATCCTTAAGTATTGCCCGACGGTGTCGCCTCTTGTACCCACAATGAAGTTAAACTATTGAAGAGGCAGGCGCTGGAGACTGGAAGGCAGGAAACAAGGTTTTTATTTTCTCCGGAGGAGAACACAACGAAACGGACAGAAGGTATCGTTCTGAGGTGCTCTAACTGCATCCCTGAGGCCTGGCCTCTTATACACATGTTTATCTGTTTATTGCATGTAACACATTCTCGTCGATACTTTGATGTACGGAAAGACATCCTCAGAATCCCCCCCTTTCCCAGCCCGTTCCCACGCAAGGTTACAGTGGAAGTCCCCGCCCCGTTCACAACAGGTGATGATCATCGCGCAGCTGGATATTCCGCCGATTCACGGAGTGTGTGGGGTTTGATCGGGTCTCGTAGGGCGGGGGGGCTTTGATCAACCCGGGGATCCCTTGCTGGGGGGAAACTTTCTATTGTACGGGGAGGGGCAAGGAACAGTATCGGCAGAGCTGGGTGTCGGCCTGGGAACGAGGAAGATGAACGGGCACACGGGGAAAAGGGGTTTGCATCAAAGGGCCGGGGATCATAAATGGGAAGAAGGGAGGTGTCGCGCTGGGAACAGGACGAGGGCCTGGGGCAGAGCAGCGCTGAAGAGGGGTTTTATGATTCGCGGCAGGTGCAGGCAGGGGGGTTGTCAGTATGCGGGGGGGGGGGGGGGGTGCCGGCGAAGCTAGGAGTGGGAGAGAGGCGCGCTGGCTCTCGGCGGGAGCAGGGAAGCCATGGTGTTCAAAATGGCGGCTGTTTTACGCGCACAAAAAGGTTAAGGAGAGCAAGAGGGCGCCGATAATGTTGACGGTCTCAGTCCAACTTTCAACAACACGGGGTTTGAAAGGAGGGTGTGTTTTAGACATTCGATAGCTTGTTTTCGAACTATTCCTATTTGTCAATTTTGTGTATATTGGGAGTTGTCATTATAAACTTGTGCTGTATAAAAGACTGTGCACCACGGATTGAAGTGGCAGACTCTTGAGAACCTACCTGTGTGGTACTTCTTAGATAACTGTGCTTAGCTGCAGCTAATAAAACTACTTTTCTACGCCTAACAGAGTGTCTCGTGTCTCTGTCGGTCGGGCAGGTGAACTCGGAGATTTTAGGCGTGCCCTGCGCCGCCTGGCCCATAAGGTCAGGTTCTCCAGTCCACCACGCCGAAATACAGGCAATCCATTATTGGATACCGCTCGTGGGTGGGTGGCACACTGGGGGCAGGCTCAGCACTTACAGGAAGGTGCCGGTTGAGGTAGAAGGGCGCCGAGTGAGCATGTTGTCTTCATCAGTGGAATTTGTTGGAAATTCATTTCAGAAACAAACATTTTCTCGACTGTGTAAATGTATTTATAAACGAATATTCGCCAGACCATGGATTGACAAACAAAAAAAAAACAGAGCGAGAACGGAAGTCTAAGGAGTTAAAAATAACTGCACCTGTTACATCCGCGGCGACTCCGGCAGTGAAGCGGTCGGACTAAGCCGTAGTCTCTCTCCTCCCGGGTTGAATCGGTCAACAACGTGTCAAGCAGGTAACGTGAATGATTCCAGGCAGAGTTTGCTATGTTTATAATAACTCACTTTGCTCTGTATAGCGCTTACTAGCACACGCTTCAGTTACATCTGTCTTCGTGCACGAACCTGCTGTGCTCAAGGGGGGCAGGGGGCTGTGTGTGGGGATATCAATAGAACTGAAAGCACAACAGAACAGAACCAATGTTACCCCCACCCATATTGGTGATCAGTAGGACAGACTGCCAGCGTTTTGCCGTCCTGCTTGGTCTGCTCGCCATGAAGGGGGAGTTTTGCAGCAGGACAAAAAATAAATGGTCTGGAGAGCAGGGAATGTTCTGCCTTTCCCAAGGGAGTGCCTTATGATTGTGCATCTTTGGCAAAGTGTCCATTGCGAATAAGCGTGGTGTCGTAATTCTCTGAAAGTGAATGATTATGAATGAACAGTTAACTAATGGACAAAGTTGTCCTGGACAATGTGAGATGTTAAAAGGATCAGTTTGTATGAATTTGCCTTTCAATTGTGAGCGCCCATCTGTAAGGCATATGTATTTTAATGTGCCAGGTTATTTTCCAGTCGTCTTCAGATCACCCTTCCTGCCCCAGTAATGATGAGAAGGGGCGTGTCTTCTCCGCAGTGTTTACAGCACACCCTACCTTCCTGGTTCCGTAGCCTCGACCCATGATGAAAGCCCAGCACCTCCCTTGTGGGTGGGTGAGCGGAAGGGGCTGGGAGGGGGGAGCCTGGGGGCTGGGGTTTGGTGATGTTTTCAGGGCCATTTTAATGTTTTTGGTGGCCCTGGGCCAAACATATTTTAGAGGTCCACTTGTTCGGAACAGCTTTGAATTTATGATCCAATTTCAGCTCTTTCATGCCCTCTTTGGCCAGGGTCAGATTGGCCGGGCGGGAAATCGCCGGTGCCCGAGGAGCTTGTGGCAGAGGCCAGCTAGTGGCATGTTTTTTTCCGTCTGTGGATCAAGCAACTCCATATACCTGGGCAGATTGTTCCACTAGAGTGATACAGCTTCAGGTGAGAGGTGGTCCGAGCAAGCCACTTATTAGGCCTATTAATTATTATTGATTTGCAGAATGACAATAGGGCAGCTGGAGAATGCACATGATGTGGTGCTCCTCCTTTCATCCAGGGTCTTAGAATGTGACAGGGAGCCTTTGAGAGAGGGACGTCTTTTGAGCAGTGCGATAAACAAGTCTTCGGTGTGGGCAGGAGGCTTTCGTCCCCCACACCAGGTCACAACGATCAGGCAGGCAAGCCTCAGGTGCCTGCTGACAGTTTTCTCGGATTGAGAATAAGCATTTCATTCAAAAACTGTGCAATGGAATGAGAGAAAAACACCAAAACCCACAAAAGTTCAAAATAACTTTGCAATAAAAAAAAGTCTGAATCAAAACGGATAAAAAGAAAACACATTTACTTCAGCAGTATCGCCGTTAAAAAAAATAAAAAATGTGCCCTCAATCCTGGGGTGAAAGGGAAGAAGAGAGAGGAGAAAGGAGACAGAGACATAGGGAAACGAGAGACAGGGAGAGGGACGGAGAGATAAATTGACCGAGAGAGAGGAAAGATTGTGTGGAAAGAAGGGTTGAATGATAGACTGGTATAGAGAGAGTGAAGGAGGAAAACAAAAGTGGAGAGAAAGGAGATGGCAAAGGTAGAAAAAGAGTGAACAGTGAACGATGAAACAAAGCGTTAATAGAGAAGAGGATGTACAAAGTTTCCTTGCCAGTGAGAATACAGAACAGGTGGATTAGTGCCTGATACACACTCCTCAGTTCTCTGGCGCTTCAGGAGTCTATGGCTGGATTTAAAACTTGTCCGACACCTAGAGGAAATGCTGAATGTACAGTGGAACCCACCAATAGCGTTTCCTAAAAGAAACAACTGTTAGTATGGTAAAGGAAACACCAGTCGAACCTCCTCTGGTTTTAACACTTCCTCCAGAAATAGGTGGTTTTTCCATTACCACCCAACTCAAAATCAGACTCTGGATCTATCCACTACAAGAGCTAACACAAGGTCCCTCCACTTCCCTGAATCACCTTTGGATGACAGCAGAACTGTAGGTACTCGCAAGGACCAAGATCAATTAACTTTCTCTGGAGACTTGTGGTGTTCTGCAAATGTTGATGTTTGCTAAAGCAGGTAGCTGCTGAAAAAGTAAGCCAATAAATAGAACACAACAGAATATAAAATGAGGTGTAGTACAGGACACGCTGGAGTTCAAGGGATGGATGAAATGACAGTGAGTGATATAGAAAAGCACAGCAGAAGAAAGGGAGAATTTGCAAGACAGAAAATAGAGCTGAAGTAAAACTCAAAATGGAGACAGAAAATGAGAGAGTGGGGAATAAATACACTGGAGTTAGAAAAATAATGAAATAAAGCGTATCTGGGAGAGAGTGAGAGAGAGGGTAGATTTAGAGACAGAGGAAGAAAGTTAAAGTGGGAAGGAGATCGGGTGAGGGAAATAAAAGAGAAGAAGGGGGAGAGAGACAAGGAAAAATATGGAAAATGTGAGAGAGGGGAAGAATGGGAGGGAGAATGATAAAAGGAGAGAGTAAAATGGATAGAGGGAAATGAGAGCGAAGGTGAGGGAGGGAGATAGAGAATGAAACCTTGGTATTATAGCAAGAGAGAGATAGAGAAACAGAAAATCCAATAGATGCACTGGGTGAGAACGAGAGAGTGGCGGTGAAATTAGGGAGTAAAGAAATGGTAGAGAGATATGAGTGTGAGAAAAAGAAGAGAAAGACTGTTTGCGTGTGTGGGTCAGAAAAGGGGAGCAAGGGTAGAGATAATATATAGAAAATTAAATGAAAGGCTCCAATTAGAGTTATTTCCTGTAACATGTCAAGCAGATTCAGATCAAGTTCCTTCTTACAACACATAAGTCATCAAGTACCAAGCTGTCTTACAACCCCAAGATATCACATGCCGAGAGGCCTCCGTGTGACAACCAAAAGAGAGATTGATGAAAGCCTTAGATATGTACAACCATTAATGCCTGAGGTTTAGCAAAGAGTTTTCCGAACAGCTAAGGATTGGCTTCGGGGGGCCTCTGAGTAATCATGAATGTCAGTGTTCAGAAGGTAAGCAAGAAGGCTTGGATGTGAAATTGAGAAGGAGTTTTAATAGTCTGAAGGAACCTCAGGGGCTTAAGGTTAGTCGGTGCTTCGATGAACAATGTCCCTGAGAAGGAGCTTCTGCGCCCCTGAGTAGGGCAAGGAGCCACAATTAAATGACAGTGAGGAATTATGGGCAACGGATGGTATGCAGAACATTGGCAACGGATGGTGTGCAGGAGTCATGGTACAATCAGGAGCCTTTAAATCCTGAGAGCAAGCAAGGCTTTGTGGACCTCAGAGAGAGCATGAACCTCAGGAAGCTGAAGGTGAGCTGCAGACTCAGGGGCCTAAATAAAACAATACCACTGCGGCAAATATTCACTCCCAATGCCCACTAAGAGCAAGCAGGCGTTTTAAAGATCTGGTGCTGATTATATGCAAAGCAGCAAGGGAATTATTCGGAAATCTGGAATCCAAAAGCACTAGAGAGAGAGCTGCAGCCTCTGAGATCTGAGCCTGAGCAGTACGCTCAGTGGACCAAAGAGTGGAAATGAGCTTAAGGGTCCTATTGGAAAGTGGGTAGTTTATGTACCAACTGATAGGGAGTAAGAGCCTCAAGTCCTTAGAATGCACAGAACCCGTGAGTCCTTGCGGTGAGCAGAAGACTTGAGGATGACAATGAACCTCTTCGGCCATGTAGGTTCGAAGTGACTGAAAAGCCCTGAGGATGACCAGGAGTTTTAGGTCCTGAGAGGGGATTCAGAAATCCCAGGGTGAGCAAAGGCTTGGAGATCTAAGAAAGAGGAATACGTTCAGGGACCTGATGGTGAGAGCTTTATGGACCTGAAGGTATGCGTCAGTAGGCAGATGGGTGATTTGTGATGGATTATTGGTGTTTCCAGTCTTGGATGATGCTACTGGCTTTTGAAACTTTAAAAAGCGTAATTTATCACAAATATCTCAAAACAATGAGCTCCTGATGATAACCACACAATGATTCATGAAAGGTTGCTATCTGCAAATGTAGGCCGCTCTTTTAAGGGGAGCTTGGGGCAATTTTTCATCTCAATCTGACCCTGCAAGTCACTGACAGTGCACAGGTGCACTCGTCCAGTTCTAAATGTGTTTACATTTAATATTCAGGGATAGTGCCAAATTTGTAACACAGCAGCAGCTCACTAATATTACTGCAAATAAATTTAGCAACACCCTCCCATTTCTCATATGAGAGGTCCTGTTTTGATCTAAAATAAACTTTTTTTAATGGATGTTGCATAAAACATAAACACAATATTTCTCTGCCAAATGTCTGTAATAGGCTCTCTCAAATCACCCACATTAAGAATACATTTAAGGAAATAGATTTTTTAAACTATCTGTTTAAGAATTAATCATGATCATCTGGGCAAGACTGCAGAACCGAGCTGGCTCTCTCACGAGCCCCCTGGAAAGGGCCCACTTTGCCCATGCCTTAAAATGTCTCTGGATGTTTTGGGCTGTGTGGGCTGTGAGAGCTGTGTGGGCTGTGTGGGCTATGTGGGCTGTGTGGGCTGTGAGGGCTGTGAGAGCTGTGTGGGCTGTGAGGGCTGTGAGGGCTGTGAGGGCTGTGAGGGCTGTGTGGGCTGTGTGGGCTGTGTGGGCTGTGAGGGCTGTGAGAGCGGTGAGGGCTGTGAGAGCTGTGTGGGCTGTAAGAGCTTTGTGGGCTGTGAGAGTTGTGTGGGCTGTGAGAGCTGTGTAGGCTGTGAGAGCTGTGTGGGCTATGAGGGCTGTGTGGGCTGTGTGGGCTGTGTGGGTAATAACTGCACTTTCACAATTGCTTTATTAACCTTCCTGCTTTCTCAGATTTGCTTGAAAATGCACGATTTTGGTTCTTTTTTTCAAACTTTTCTTGGGGGGGTAATCCCCCGAAACCCCCCCTCTGGGGTTCGGGCTCGCTCGCTGCGCTCTCTCGCTACGGTGCTGTATGCAAATCACTTTGCACCCCACCACTTTCAAATGTCACCCACCGCCCCTAGAGTACAGTTGCACAAAGTACAGTGGTACAAAGTACAGTGGTATCGAGTAGTGTGGTACAGAGTACAGTGGCCTACAAGGAAGTGGCTATAGTGGTGTAGAGTAGAGTGTAGTGTCATAGAGCAGAGTGCTGAAGAGCAGAGTGGTGCAGAGTATAGTAGCGCAGAGTACAGTGGTGTAAAGTGCAGTTGAGTAGAGTGATATTATAGAGTGGAGTGGCATGAAGTGGCAAAGAGTAGATTGGAGTGGCTTAGAGTAGAGAGGACGAGCAAGAAAAGTGCAGCTGCAATGAGTGCAGTGACAAAGTGGAGTGCTGTAGTGTAGAGTGCAGTGGTGTGCAGTGGTGTAGAGTAGAGTGGCAGAGTGTGGTGGTGTAGAGTGCAGTGGCATAGAGTGTTGCAGATTAGTGTAGAGGAGAGGGGTGTGTAATGCACTGGGGTAGAGTGCAGTGAAGCAGAGTGGCGAAGAGTAAAGTATAGTGGCGTAAAGTGCAGTGTCATTGAGTACAGTGGTGTACAGTGCAGTGGCGTAGAGTGCAATGGTGTAGAGTGCAATGTGCACACTACAGTGGCATAGAGTAGAGTGGGGTAGAATGTGATGGTGCAGAGTGGAATGGAGCAGAGTGGTGCAGAGTTGAGTGGTGAAAAGTAGAGTGGCACAGAATGGAGTGGTACAGAATAGAGTGGCATAAAGTGCAGTAACGTAGAGTGGTGCAGAGCAGGGTGCAGTGGCGCAGAGTGGTGCAGTGTACAGAGACGCAGAGTAGAGTGGGTCAAAGTGCAGTAGAGTAGAGTGGTGCAGAGTAGATTAACTTAGAGTTAAGTGGCTAGAGTTGTGCAGGATAGAGTAGAGTGGCATAGAGTAGAGTGGTGCAGAGCAGAGTAGTACAGAGTATAGTGGTGCAGAGTGCAGCTGTGCAGTGTAGAGTGGCATAAAGTGCAGTCGCATAGATTAGAGTGGTGCTGACTAGAGTGCAGTGACATGGAGTAGAGGGGTGTAGAGTAGAGTGGCATACAGTGCAATGTGTAGAGTAGAGTGCAATTTCGTGCAGTGTAGTGACGTACAGTGCAGCGTCAAAGAGTAAAGCCATGTTAAGAGCAGTGGCCTAGCTAAACCCAGGGTATCAGAGTGCTTTACAACACAAAATATAGATAGAAGATTAAAGGTTGACATATTATAACCAATCAATCAGTATTGATATAGCACGTCTAATCAATCCAAGGGGTATCCAGGCGCTTTGCTGCAGGTCTCAGTTGCCAGAGCCAGGGTCTTAAGTCCCTTCCTGAAGTAGTTCAGCGAGGGTGAAGTGTGAAGGTGGGGGGGAGGGGGAGGGAGTTTCAGGCTTTGGCGGCGAGGTGGGAGAAGGATCGTCCTCTGGCGTGGCTGTGGCAGAAACAATATGTCTGTGCGAGGGCAAAGTGTGTGGAACTGAGGTCTCTGGTGGGTTGGTGGAAGGTCAGGCGGTGGTTCATGTAGTCTGGTCCTTCATTGTGAAGTGCTTTGTAGGCATAGCTCGGATGTTTGGATTGGCATCTCATCTGCACGGGGAGCCAGTGGAGGTCTTTCAGGTGCTGGGTGATGTGTGTCCTCTTGGGAAAGTTGAGGATCAGGCTGGATGCTATGTTCTGAATTGTCTGGAGTTGTTACATGAGTTCAGTGATGGTGCTGGCATACAGTGAGTTGCCGTAGTTCGAGCGGCTGGTAACAAGGGCCTGCGTCACTGACTTCCTGATGCTAGTGGGGAGCCATTTGAAGATTTTTCAGAACATGTGGATCATGTGGACGCAGGCTGAGGTGACTTCGTTGACCTGATGTTTCATGGAGAGTTCGCTTTGCAGTATGATGCTGAGGTTGTGGGCATGGTCTTTCAGCTTGGGGGTGGGTCTGAGCTCCACTGGCCACCATATGTCATTGCAATGAGTTGTGTGTCTTCCGAAGATCAGGACTTCCATTTCGTCGGTGTTGAGTTTTAAGTAGTACATATTTGTAACTTGGAAAATGTAAAAACAGGTAATGCAGCTGTTCTTTTTATCCAAATGGCAATCAAGAGATTAAGGGATCTTTCTTATTTGTAAGCATTAACAAATGCAAATGAACATGTCCTTTCTTTTAATGACTAGGTTATCATATTTAATGCTAGAGAATAGTTACTGTTTTCATCTTTTCAACATACCACTTAGAGTTATGTCCACATAAATATAATAAGTAGTAAACTGAGACTTTATTTATAATGAACTATAACTATGTACTCTATTTTACATTGTTCTTGTGAGTTTACGTTCATATAATTACTGTCTTTTTAGGCAGAGAAAGTATTATGCACTGATCTAATTTTTAAATGTTTTAAAAATTATGTTGTAGTTCTCTGTATACGAAATCACAGGTTAGAACATTATCATATATTGAATTGTTTGTAAAGTGCTTTTAAAATAGAGAATTGTTTTTTTTCTATAATGCTATTACGTTTATATATTATATACTGAATAAAGCTTGACTGATATGATTTGAAGTAGTTGTTTTTCATCCATGTTGATGTGTTCTCATACAGTTGTGGAAGTTGGACTTCTTCAAGGTGAGGTTCATTGAGACTATAAGGACAAGCTGAGTGTTGTTGATGTAGGAGATGATGTTGATTTTGTGCGATCTGATGATGTCTGCGAGTGGCGTCATGTAGATGTTGAAGTGGGTGGGGGATGATCCCTGGGGTACTCCGCAGATGGTGTGTTTGGGTTACGAGGTGAAGGGCGGAGGGCGGAGGCAGACTCTCTGGGTGCATCCCATGAGGAAGGATGTCACCCATCTGAGCGTATCGTCTGTGATTCCGATCTCCTGTAGTCGAGCGATGAGTGTGTGGTTGGAGACGGTGTTGAATGCTGTGGAGGATCTCAGAGGATGAGGACGGCTGATTGTCCTCTGTTGAGTAGGGCTGGGGTGTCATCTGTTGCTGCGATTAGAGCTGTCTCTGTGCTGTGGTTGGCTCTGAATCCAGAATGGGATCGGTCCAGCAGTTTCTTTCTTTCCAGATAACCAGAAGTAGTAAAAACAGTGTAAAATAATATATGTACCTCAAAGAGTAACAAATAATTCAAAATTGTCCATCCGAGTCATTAGTGATAGATTAAACACAGAATTGGGATAGGCTACCTTATCGAATGATCCTGTTAGTGTAGCAAGCTCAGGGAGGCGAGTTGAAGTATTTGTTCAGTAGTAGAGTTTTGAGATTTTATTTGAAAAAAGTATAGGAAGGATTGCATTGGAAGTCTTTGGGAAGTGAGTTCCAAATCAATGGAGCGTTACCTGAGAAAGAGCATTTCTGGAATATTTGTTTTTTAAGTTTGGAAGGGATGAGAAGGCTGACAGTAGAGTGGCATAGAATGCAGTGGCGTAGTGTAGGGTGAGGCAGAGTGGTGTAGTGGCGTTGAGTGCAGTGGTGTAAAGTGCTGTAGTATGTTGTCACCTTGCTAGCCAGACAGAATGAACTATAACTAAGTCCTCTACTCACCTCGCTACTTTTTTTCAATAGTACCACAGCACTTTTTCCTGGAGTGTTGTACAGTGGAGTAGAGTAGAGTCGCGTAGTGTTGAGTGGCATAGAGTAAGTGGAGTACAGTAGACAGACAAAGAGTATAGTGGTTTAGAGTGAAGTGGGGTAGAGCAAAGTGGTGTAGAGTTGCATTGAGTGGAGTATGGTAGAGTAGTGTGGAGAGGCACTGTGTTTAGTGGTGTGGCGTGCAGTAGATTGGCATAGAATGGAGAAGCAAAGAGTGGCGTGGAGTTCCATAGAGTAGAGTGGATTGGCGCAGAGTGTAGTGGCATAGACTGCAGTGGCGAAGAGTAGAATGGAGCAGAGTAAAGCGCAGTGGCATGAAGTGCTGTAGAGTAGAGTGGTGTAGAGTAGAGCAGAGTACAGTGCAGTGCTGTAGAGTTCAGTGGCATAGAGTACTGCAGAGTGATGTATAATGCCCTTGGGTAGAGTGGTGCAGAATAAAGTGGTGTAAAGTGGTTCAGAGTAGAGTGCAGTGTTACAGAGTACAGTGGTGAGGAGTAGAGCGGCCTAAACTGCAGTGGAAAAGAGTAGAGTGCTGTGGCATAGAGTGCAATGGCATACAATGGTGCAGAGAAGAGCAAAGGGGCATAGAGTATAGTGGCCTATAATGCAGAGGCATACAGTAGAGTGGTGCAGAGTAGAGTGGCATATAGTGGTGAAGAGAAGAGCTGAGTGGCGTAGATTGCAGTAGTGTGTTGTCACCTCTCTAGCCAGACTATAACTCACGCCCTCTACCCCGTCTCTGTTTTAATTATTTTTCCATTTCAGTATTGCTGCAGTACTTTCACTCTAATTTCTCATGAAGTGGCGTAGAGTGGAGTGGCATGGCGCAGAGTGGTGTACGGTGGAGTAGAGTAGAGTGGAGTAGATTGGCACAGAGTGGAGTGGAGTACAGTGGTTTGAAGTGGCGCAGAATGGGGTAATGTAGAGTAGTGGTGAAGACTGGCATTGTGTGGAGTGTGGTAGAGTGGCACTGAGTGGAGTGGAGTAACACAGAGTGGACTGGAATGAAGTAGAATGGAGTGGACAGGCATAGAGGGGTGCAGAGTAGAGTGCAGAGGTGTGGAGTGCAGTGGCATAGAGTAGGGTGGTGCAGAGTAAAATAGAGTGGCGCACAGTGCAGTGGTGATGATCATAGTTGCATAGAGTGATGTAGAGTACAATTGAGTGCCTTATAGTATACTGTGGTAGAATGGAGTGAAGTGGTGTAGAATAGAATGGCAAAGGGTGCAGTGGCAGAAAGTAGAGTAGTGTACGGGACAGTGAAACAGAGTGCTGTGGCGTGGAGTGGTGAAAAGTAGAGCAAAGTGGCATGCAGTGGCGTAGTGCAATGGTGTAGAGTGCAGTGGTGTAGAGAGCTGTAGTGTAGAGTGGTGTAGAGTTGAGTGGCATAGAGTTCAGTAGCATAGAGTAGTGCAGAGTAGAGTACAGTAATACAGAATCCAGTGGTGCAGAGTAGAGTATACTGGTGTAGAGTGCAGCGATGCAGAGTAGCATGAAGTGGTATATAGTGCAATGGCACAGAGTAGAGTGGTGCAAAGTACAGTGCAGTAGCACAGAGTGCAGTGGCATAATATGCAGTGGCATACAATGGTGCAGAGTAGAATGGTGTAGAGTGCAGTGGCGTAGAGTGCAGTAGAGTACAGTGGTCCAAAATACAGAATAGAGTAACATAGTTTGTAGTGGTGTAGAGTGCACTGTGGCAAAGTAAAGTAGAGTGGCATAAAGTGCAGTGGCATAGAGTGGTGCAGAGAGAGACAAGTGGCACGTACTGCAGTGATGTAAAGTGCAATTATGTAATGTGTTGTCACCTCGCTTGCGAGACTAAATTAACTATAATTCGCCATTCTAAATGGTTTTTTTTAACATTTCAAAAGTACCATGGAACTTTCGGGATAATTTCTCATGGAGTGGCGTAGAGTGGAGTGGCATGGCGTAGAGTGTTGTGAAGTGGTATACAGTGAAGTGTAGTAGAGTGGCATAGAGTGGAGTGGAGTAGACTGGCCTGGAGTGGTGCAGAGTAGAGTGACATAGAGTAGAGTGGGGTCTAGTTGAGTGCGGTAGAGTAGAGTGGAATAGAATAGAGTGGCAAAACAGTGGAGTGGTTTAGAGTAGAGTGACATTGTGTAGAGTGAAGTAGGATAGAGTGGCACTGAGTGGTGTGGTGTAGCATACAGTAGAGTGGCGTAAAGTGGAGTGACAGAGTGGAGTGGCATAGAGTACAGTGGAGTGAATTAGAGTAGAATGCAGTGGTGTAGAGTGGTGCAGAGTACAATAGAGTGGTGTAGAGTGCAGTGGTGTAGAGTGGAGTGGTGCAAAGTACAGTAGAGTGCCATGCAGTGGCGTAGAATACAGTGCAATAGCATAGAGTGCAGTGGCGTAGAGTGGTGCAGACTAGAATGTAGAGCCGTAGAGTAGAGTGATGAAGAGTAGAGTGGCTTTGAGTCCAATCAAGTAGAGTGGTGCAGAGTAGAGTAGTGTGATGTAGAGTGTAGTGGCATAGAATGCAGTGGTGCAGAGTAGAGTAGTGCAGTGGCATACTGTAGCGTAATGTGCAGTGGTGTAGGCTACAATGGTGTAACGTGAAGAAGATTGGCATAGATCACCATATATCCTTGAGGAAATCGGGTCTAGAAAACCTAATGCCTTCAGAATGTGAATGAGTAGAGGTATTGACTCTTTATTTTTTTTAAGAGTTTTATATAGCGCTGGCTAGACCCGGAGGTATCAGAGAGCTCTACATGAGGTTCCACAAAATTACTCTCCTCATGGATGACGAAGAAAACAGAACAAACGTCAGTAAACCATTAGGCATTTGCGGGGCTACTAGAAAGGATAGGGGCAAGATTGAGGACAATAGGGAAACTTGGGATAACCCGATTATAACGGCCCTAAGGTCCACTAAGAACCTGTGTGCATTACATTTCTCTGCCTTGCATGTTGAGAGAACTGAAGTATACATTAACAATAGGCACTTACACCCCTTGCCTATTAAAATCTTCTATTACAGGGTGGATCCCTTCCTCCGCTTCGGGTTTTAACGGGTATAGGGATATTCTGGTTAGCTTCTTCTGAGGTTCGACCTTCACCATCACTTGTTCCATTGATTACATTAATCACTTTTTCTTGTCCCCTGTGGACCAAAATTTGATGGTACCCGTGAAAGTAATTCATTAAATTGGTAGAGATGTCTGTTTCATTAACATTACTAAAGCAATTTGTTCTCTCACACAATTGTGCGACTACTTTGTTTTCTTGTTGATGCATATTTACTTTTTCGAGTGCAAAAATACATATTAATATAGCTTGCACAGACTGTCTCTGCACTGCAGATTAGGTAGAGAAGTTGATCTGAGCAAAAAGAAATGTTTTTCGCTAATGGTTCCTAAAAAAATGGGCACAGGGTTATATATATAGGGCCAGATGTATCAAAGGATTTTGCACATTCTGTGTCTATGGGGAAATGTGTTGATACATATGGCCCATAGTGAGGAACTCATTGACTAGGAATTAGAACTGTGTTTATGGGCATGCAGAGAGAGGTAAAGTTTGGAATTCTGAGGTTTTTAGAGCAGAACGACTAGTGCTCATTTTAATGAAAAAGGTCATATGTTTAGGGACCCTTTGATATACAGGGCACAGTTGACACAGTATGAATCTTTGGGGCTGTCCTACAATTCGGTATATGTGTTTTGAGTAATCTGATGAAACCCAGACTGATCAGGCTGGTGAAAGATGCAATGTTGAGACAGTTTCCATTTCCCTAGCTGTCTATTTATTTATAAAGTTTTATATAGCACGAACAAGATCCCAAAGGATATCAGAGCGCTTTACATGAGAATCAATTGAATCAACAGTTACATGTTATATCCAAGCATAGTAAGACACAGGCACAGAGACAATGAACAAGAATAACAGATATTCATAGATACAATCATTACATATATAGCGCTGGCTAGACCCGTAGGTATCAGATCGCTTTACATTAGTTTGCACAATGTTACGGAAAATGATAACAATTACACATTACATCAAAAATAAGCAACACATTGAGGGAGGAAAAAAGTCGAGACATACTTGTATTCTTAGGACTGTACGCCTTGTGGTTACCTATGTCTATAGTGTAAGCTTAAATTGGTTATGGTGGCAAACCAGAGATAACATGTATAGGTCTGGCTTGTTACTTGTATAAGACACAGTACAACACAATTACCACCCTAACAGAAAAAAAACACTTTAATAAACAATAGTTCACCCGCACACACTTTTTAATAGAAGAAAGATTGAACCCAAAAAGAACAGTGGCAAGTGTCTAACCTGGGGCCTGGCTACAGCAACACACAGCCTCCTAGATTTATACCAAGATTTCTTAGGAAAAACAGGACACCCCTCCTTTTCAGGCGGAGGTTTGCCCAGAGATTGTGCAGATGGTTTGGAGCCCAAATTATTACATCCCAAAGATATATAAACATCAGAAATAATTGCAGACAAATCACGCACTGTGTCGGCTACGGCCACAGCAGTAAGTCGCTAGCATATAATCAATGTTGCTGCTTCACCTTTAACATTAGAAAGAATAATTTCTGGGACTACGGGAAAATTACACACTAGCTGTATCCCCAGATCTAGGGCAGGACCTCCCCAATGTTCATTCTGTACATGTTTGAGAAGGTTAGGAAGAACGCTCATCGAGGGTGTGCCATATACCCCAAACTACTTAGATAGTAAGCTCACGAAAGCTGGAAAAACCAGAACTTTGAGAAGTTCCAACCCACTCCTTCTCGTACCTAGCAAACTAAAAAGGAAATCAACTCAGACTCGCTCTTTCTCTGGAAATGCACCCAGCATATGGAACTCATTACCTAGAGAACTACGATGCAACCCCTCCTTCTCTCGCTTCAAAAGTGACCTGAAACGCCTCCTCCTCAACAAATACTTTAACACTTAAGCATTCTGAACGTTGTTAATTATTTCTCTTTATAGGTCTCGGCCCTCTGTTATAGTCAGTTGTTGTTTTGTTTCTGCTATTTAGTAGGTGTTTGTTTCCCTTAATCTTACTCTGTTCTTATTGCCATTACGATTAATCCATGCTCATTGCCTAACAATTTTCTTTGTTTATTTTTGTGTGTGTTTCAAAAAATCTAATATGTCTTGCATCTTCTAAGCAAAAGCATGATCCTCTGCTCCGGGGGCCTCTCCCCTGTCCCTTCCATTGCCTCTCCCTCCTCCCCTTACCTATCCCCCTTGTTCCTCCTTTTGTGAGGTTTCACGTCCCCACCCTTAACAGCTCTCTGCATATTCTGTGATTTTAGTAACTTCAGTCTTGATTCTCCAATCATTTTCCTTCTCTTTTGCGATGGTACAAACAGTTAGCAACCATCGCCTGCTCAGCCAACTTCTTAGTTTGCCATCTAATGCAGATGGTCATTTGCTGGCTTCTAACATTCTAGTAACAATCCCTGCACTAAAACAGCACTTACAGCTGCCTGAGCCATCTCAGTAGGAAGGTAATACTGAATTTCTTTCAAACACATCCTTAAGTCTGTCTAAATTATCAAGTCTTCACTCTCATTTTCCAGTTCAAGATCTTAGTCCAAGAGATTAAGGGATCTTTCTTATTTGTAAGCATTAACAAATGCAAATGAACATGTCCTTTCTTTTAATGACTAGGTTATCATATTTAATGCTAGAGAATAGTTACTGTTTTCATCTTTTCAACATACCACTTAGAGTTATGTCCACATAAATATAATAAGTAGTAAACTGAGACTTTATTTATAATGAACTATAACTATGTACTCTATTTTACATTGTTCTTGTGAGTTTACGTTCATATAATTACTGTCTTTTTAGGCAGAGAAAGTATTATGCACTGATCTAATTTTTAAATGTTTTAAAAATTATGTTGTAGTTCTCTGTATACGAAATCACAGGTTAGAACATTATCATATATTGAATTGTTTGTAAAGTGCTTTTAATATAGAGAATTGTTTTTTTTCTATAATGCTATTACGTTTATATATTATATACTGAATAAAGCTTGACTGATATGATTTGATTTGAAGTAGTTGTTTTTCATCCATGTTGATGTGTTCTCATACAGTTGTGGAAGTTGGACTTCTTCAAGGTGAGGTTCATTGAGACTATAAGGACAAGCTGAGTGTTGTTGATGTAGGAGATGATGTTGATTTTGTGCGATCTGATGATGTCTGCGAGTGGCGTCATGTAGATGTTGAAGTGGGTGGGGGATGATCCCTGGGGTACTCCGCAGATGGTGTGTTTGGGTTACGAGGTGAAGGGCGGAGGCAGACTCTCTGGGTGCATCCCATGAGGAAGGATGTCACCCATCTGAGCGTATCGTCTGTGATTCCGATCTCCTGTAGTCGAGCGATGAGTGTGTGGTTGGAGACGGTGTTGAATGCTGTGGAGGATCTCAGAGGATGAGGACGGCTGATTGTCCTCTGTTGAGTAGGGCTGGGGTGTCATCTGTTGCTGCGATTAGAGCTGTCTCTGTGCTGTGGTTGGCTCTGAATCCAGAATGGGATCGGTCCAGCAGTTTCTTTCTTTCCAGATAACCAGAAGTAGTAAAAACAGTGTAAAATAATATATGTACCTCAAAGAGTAACAAATAATTCAAAATTGTCCATCCGAGTCATTAGTGATAGATTAAACACAGAATTGGGATAGGCTACCTTATCGAATGATCCTGTTAGTGTAGCAAGCTCAGGGAGGCGAGTTGAAGTATTTGTTCAGTAGTAGAGTTTTGAGATTTTATTTGAAAAAAGTATAGGAAGGATTGCATTGGAAGTCTTTGGGAAGTGAGTTCCAAATCAATGGAGCGTTACCTGAGAAAGAGCATTTCTGGAATATTTGTTTTTTAAGTTTGGAAGGGATGAGAAGGCTGACAGTAGGGTGGCATAGAATGCAGTGGCGTAGTGTAGGGTGAGGCAGAGTGGTGTAGTGGCGTTGAGTGCAGTGGTGTAAAGTGCTGTAGTATGTTGTCACCTTGCTAGCCAGACAGAATGAACTATAACTAAGTCCTCTACTCACCTCGCTACTTTTTTTCAAAATAGTACCGCAGCACTTTTTCCTGGAGTGTTGTACAGTGGAGTAGAGTAGAGTCGCGTAGTGTTGAGTGGCATAGAGTAAGTGGAGTACAGTAGACAGACAAAGAGTATAGTGGTTTAGAGTGAAGTGGGGTAGAGCAAAGTGGTGTAGAGTTGCATTGAGTGGAGTATGGTAGAGTAGTGTGGAGAGGCACTGTGTTTAGTGGTGTGGCTTGCAGTAGATTGGCATAGAATGGAGAAGCAAAGAGTGGCGTGGAGTTCCATAGAGTAGAGTGGATTGGCGCAGAGTGTAGTGGCATAGACTGCAGTGGCGAAGAGTAGAATGGAGCAGAGTAAAGCGCAGTGGCATGAAGTGCTGTAGAGTAGAGTGGTGTAGAGTAGAGCAGAGTACAGTGCAGTGCTGTAGAGTGCAGTGGCATAGAGTACTGCAGAGTGATGTATAATGCCCTTGGGTAGAGTGGTGCAGAATAAAGTGGTGTAAAGTGGTTCAGAGTAGAGTGCAGTGTTACAGAGTACAGTAGTGCAGAGTAGAGCGGCCTAAACTGCAGTGGCAAAGAGTAGAGTGCTGTGGCATAGAGTGCAATGGCATACAATGGTGCAGAGAAGAGCAAAGGGGCATAGAGTGTAGTGGCCTATAATGCAGAGGCATACCGTAGAGTGGTGCAGAGTAGAGTGGCATATAGTGGTGAAGAGAAGAGCTGAGTGGCGTAGATTGCAGTAGTGTGTTGTCACCTCTCTAGCCAGACTATAACTCACGCCCTCTACCCCGTCTCTGTTTTAATTATTTTTCCATTTCAGTATTGCTGCAGTACTTTCACTCTAATTTCTCATGAAGTGGCGTACAGTGGAGTGGCATGGCGCAGAGTGGTGTACGGTGGAGTAGAGTAGAGTGGAGTAGATTGGCACAGAGTGGAGTGGAGTGGAGTGGAGTACAGTGGTTTGAAGTAGCGCAGAATGGGGTGATGTAGAGTAGTGGTGAAGACTGGCATTGTGTGGAGTGTGGTAGTGGGCACTGAGTGGAGTGGAGTAACACATAGTGGAGTGGCATGAAGTAGACTGGAATGAAGTAGAGTGGAGTGGACAGGCATAGAGGGGTGCAGAGTAGAGTGCAGAGGTGTGGAGTGCAGTGGCACAGAGTAGGGTGGTGCAGAGTAAAATAGAGTGGCTCAGAGTGCAGTGGTGATGATCATAGTTGCATAGAGTGGTGTAGAGTACAATTGAGTGCCTTATAGTATACTGTGGTAGAATGGAGTGAAGTGGTTCAGAATAGAATGGCAAAGGGTGCAGTGGCAGAAAGTAGAGTAGTGTACAGAGTGTTGTGGCGTGGAGTGGTGAAAAGTAGAGCAAAGTGGCATGCAGTGGCGTAGTGCAATGGTGTAGAGTGCAGTGGTGTAGAGAGCTGTAGTGTAGAGTGGTGTAGAGTTGAGTGGCATAGAGTTCAGTAGCATAGAGTAGTGCAGAGTAGAGTACAGTAATACAGAGTCCAGTGGTGCAGAGTAGAGTATACTGGTGTAGAGTGCAGCGATGCAGAGTAGCATGAAGTGGTATGTAGTGCAATGGAGTAGAGTGGTGCAAAGTACAGTGCAGTAGCATAGAGTGCAGTGGCATAATGTGCAGTGGCATACAATGGTGCAGAGTAGAATGGTGTAGAGTGCACTGGTGTAGAGTGCAGTAGAGTACAGTGGTCCAAAATACAGAATAGAGTAACATAGTTTGTAGTGGTGTAGAGTGCACTGTGGCAAAGTAAAGTAGCGTGGCATAAAGTGCAGTGGCATAGAGTGGTGCAGAGAGAGACAAGTGGCACGTACTGCAGTGATGTAAAGTGCAATTATGTAATGTGTTGTCACCTTGCTTGCGAGACTAAATTATCTATAATTCGCCATTCTAAATTCTTTTTAACATTTCAAAAGTACCATGGAACTTTCGGGATAATTTCTCATGGAGTGGCGTAGAGTGGAGTGGCATGGCGTAGAGTGTTGTGAAGTGGTATACAGTGAAGTATAGTAGAGTGGCATAGAGTGGAGTGGAGTAGACTGGCCTGGAGTGGTGCAGAGTAGAGTGACATAGAGTAGAGTGGGGTTTAGTTGAGTGCGGTAGAGTAGAGTGGAATAGAATAGAGTGGCAAAACAGTGGAGTGGTTTAGAGTAGAGTGACATTGTGTAGAGTGAAGTAGGATAGAGTGGCACTGAGTGGTGTGGTGTAGCATACAGTAGAGTAGCGTAAAGTGGAGTGACAGAGTGGAGTGGCATAGAGTACAGTGGAGTGAATTAGAGTAGAATGCAGTGGTGTAGAGTGGTGCAGAGTACAATAGAGTGGTATAGAGTGCAGTGGTGTCGAGTGGAGTGGTGCAAAGTACAGTAGAGTGCCATGCAGTGGCGTAGAATACAGTGCAATAGCATAGAGTGCAGTGGCGTAGAGTGGTGCAGACTAGAATGTAGAGCCGTAGAGTAGAGTGATGAAGAGTAGAGTGGCTTTGAGTCCAATCAAGTAGAGTGGTGCAGAGTAGAGTAGTGTGATGTAGAGTGTAGTGGCATAGAATGCAGTGGTGCAGAGTAGAGTAGTGCAGTGGCATACTGTAGCGTAATGTGCAGTGGTGTAGGCTACAATGGTGTAACGTGAAGAAGATTGGCATAGATCACCATATATCCTTGAGGAAATCGGGTCTAGAAAACCTAATGCCTTCAGAATGTGAATGAGTAGAGGTATTGACTCTTTATTTTTTTTAAGAGTTTTATATAGCGCTGGCTAGACCCGGAGGTATCAGAGAGCTCTACATGAGGTTCCACAAAATTACTCTCCTCATGGATGACGAAGAAAACAGAACAAACGTCAGTAAACCATTAGGCATTTGCGGGGCTACTAGAAAGGATAGGGGCAAGATTGAGGACAATAGGGAAACTTGGGATAACCCGATTATAACGGCCCTAAGGTCCACTAAGAACCTGTGTGCATTACATTTCTCTGCCTTGCATGTTGAGAGAACTGAAGTATACATTAACAATAGGCACTTAAACCCCTTGCCTATTAAAATCTTCTATTACAGGGTGGATCCCTTCCTCCGCTTCGGGTTTTAACGGGTATAGGGATATTCTGGTTAGCTTCTTCTGAGGTTCGACCTTCACCATCACTTGTTCCATTGATTACATTAATCACTTTTTCTTGTCCCCTCTGGACCAAAATTTGATGGTACCCGTGAAAGTAATTCATTAAATTGGTAGATATGTCTGTTTCATTAACATTACTAAAGCAATTTGTTCTCTCACACAATTGTGCGAGTACTTTGTTTTCTTGTTGATGCATATTTACTTTTTCGAGTGCAAAAATACATATTAATATAGCTTGCACAGACTGTCTCTGCACTGCAGATTAGGTAGAGAAGTTGATCTGAGCAAAAAGAAATGTTTTTCGCTAATGGTTCCTAAAAAAATGGGCACAGGGTTATATATATAGGGCCAGATGTATCAAAGGATTTTGCACATTCTGTGTCTATGGGGAAATGTGTTGATACATATGGCCCATAGTGAGGAACTCATTGACTAGGAATTAGAACTGTGTTTATGGGCATGCAGAGAGAGGTAAAGTTTGGAATTCTGAGGTTTTTAGAGCAGAACGACTAGTGCTCATTTTAATGAGAAAGGTCATATGTTTAGGGACCCTTTGATATCCAGGGCACAGTTGACACAGTATGAATCTTTGGGGCTGTCCTACAATTCGGTATATGTGTTTTGAGTAATCTGATGAAACCCAGACTGATCAGGCTGGTGAAAGATGCAATGTTGAGACAGTTTCCATTTCCCTAGCTGTCTATTTATTTATAAAGTTTTATATAGCACGAACAAGATCCCAAAGGATATCAGAGCGCTTTACATGAGAATCAATTGAATCAACAGTTACATGTTATATCCAAGCATAGTAAGACACAGGCACAGAGACAATGAACAAGAATAACAGATATTCATAGATACAATCATTACATATATAGCGCTGGCTAGACCCGTAGGTATCAGAGCGCTTTACATTAGTTTGCACAATGTTACGGAAAATGATAACAATTACACATTACATCAAAAATAAGCAACACATTGAGGGAGGAAAAAAGTCGAGACATACTTGTATTCTTAGGACTGTACGCCTTGTGGTTACCTATGTCTATAGTGTAAGCTTAAATTGGTTATGGTGGCAAACCAGAGATAACATGTATAGGTCTGGCTTGTTACTTGTATAAGATACAGTACAACACAATTACCACCCTAACAGAAAAAAAAGCACTTTAATAAACAATAGTTCACCCGCACACACTTTTTAATAGAAGAAAGATTGAACCCAAAAAGAACAGTGGCAAGTGTCTAACCTGGGGCCTGGCTACAGCAACACACAGCCTCCTAGATTTATACCAAGATTTCTTAGGAAAAACAGGACACCCCTCCTTTTCAGGCGGAGGTTTGCCCAGAGATTGTGCAGATGGTTTGGAGCCCAAATTATTTCATCCCAAAGATATATAAACATCAGAAATAATTGCAGACAAATCACGCACTCTGTCGGCTACGGCCACAGCAGTAAGTCGCTAGCATATAATCAATGTTGCTGCTTCACCTTTAACATTAGAAAGAATAATTTTGGGACTACGGGAAAATTACACACTAGCTGTATCCCCAGATCTAGGGCAGGACCTCCCCAATGTTCATTCTGTACATGTTTGAGAAGGTTAGGAAGAACGCTCATCGAGGGTGTGCCATATACCCCAAACTACTTAGATAGCAAGCTCACGAAAGCTGGAAAAACCAGAACTTTGAGAAGTTCCAACCCACTCCTTCTCGTACCTAGCAAACTAAAAAGGAAATCAACTCAGACTCGCTCTTTCTCTGGAAATGCACCCAGCATATGGAACTCATTACCTAGAGAACTACGATGCAACCCCTCCTTCTCTCGCTTCAAAAGTGACCTGAAACTCCTCCTCCTCAACACTTTAACACTTAAGCATTCTGAACATTGTTAATTATTTCTCTTTATAGGTCTCGGCCCTCTGTTATAGTCAGTTGTTGTTTTGTTTCTGCTATTTAGTAGGTGTTTGTTTCCCTTAATCTTACTCTGTTCTTATTGCCATTACGATTAATCCATGCTCATTGCCTAACGATTTTCTTTGTTTATTTTTGTGTGTGTTTCTAAAAATCTAATATGTCTTGCATCTTCTAAGCAAAAGCATGATCCTCTGCTCCGGGGGCCTCTCCCCTGTCCCTTCCATTGCCTCTCCCTCCTCCCCTTACCTATCCCCCTTGTTCCTCCTTTTGTGAGGTTTCACGTCCCACACCCTTAACAGCTCTCTGCATATTCTGTGATTTTAGTAACTTCAGTCTTGATTCTCCAATCATTTTCCTTCTCTTTTGCGATGGTACAAACAGTTAGCAACCATCGCCTGCTCAGCCAACTTCTTAGTTTGCCATCTAATGCAGATGGTCATTTGCTGGCTTCTAACATTCTAGTAACAATCCCTGCACTAAAACAGCACTTACAGCTGCCTGAGCCATCTCAGTAGGAAGGTAATACTGAATTTCTTTCAAACACATCCTTAAGTCTGTCTAAATTATCAAGTCTTCACTCTCATTTTCCAGTTCAAGATCTTAGTCCAAGAGATTAAGGGATCTTTCTTATTTGTAAGCATTAACAAATGCAAATGAACATGTCCTTTCTTTTAATGACTAGGTTATCATATTTAATGCTAGAGAATAGTTACTGTTTTCATCTTTTCAACATACCACTTAGAGTTATGTCCACATAAATATAATAAGTAGTAAACTGAGACTTTATTTATAATGAACTATAACTATGTACTCTATTTTACATTGTTCTTGTGAGTTTACGTTCATATAATTACTGTCTTTTTAGGCAGAGAAAGTATTATGCACTGATCTAATTTTTAAATGTTTTAAAAATTATGTTGTAGTTCTCTGTATACGAAATCACAGGTTAGAACATTATCATATATTGAATTGTTTGTAAAGTGCTTTTAATATAGAGAATTGTTTTTTTTCTATAATGCTATTACGTTTATATATTATATACTGAATAAAGCTTGACTGATATGATTTGATTTGAAGTAGTTGTTTTTCATCCATGTTGATGTGTTCTCATACAGTTGTGGAAGTTGGACTTCTTCAAGGTGAGGTTCATTGAGACTATAAGGACAAGCTGAGTGTTGTTGATGTAGGAGATGATGTTGATTTTGTGCGATCTGATGATGTCTGCGAGTGGCGTCATGTAGATGTTGAAGTGGGTGGGGGATGATCCCTGGGGTACTCCGCAGATGGTGTGTTTGGGTTACGAGGTGAAGGGCGGAGGCAGACTCTCTGGGTGCATCCCATGAGGAAGGATGTCACCCATCTGAGCGTATCGTCTGTGATTCCGATCTCCTGTAGTCGAGCGATGAGTGTGTGGTTGGAGACGGTGTTGAATGCTGCGGAGGATCTCAGAGGATGAGGACGGCTGATTGTTGAGTAGGGCTGGGGTGTCATCTGTTGCTGCGATTAGAGCTGTCTCTGTGCTGTGGTTGGCTCTGAATCCAGAATGGGATCGGTCCAGCAATTTCTTTCTTTCCAGATAACCAGAAGTAGTAAAAACAGTGTAAAATAATATATGTACCTCAAAGAGTAACAAATAATTCAAAATTGTCCATCCGAGTCATTAGTGATAGATTAAACACAGAATTGGGATAGGCTACCTTATCGAATGATCCTGTTAGTGTAGCAAGCTCAGGGAGGCGAGTTGAAGTATTTGTTCAGTAGTAGAGTTTTGAGATTTTATTTGAAAAAAGTATAGGAAGGATTGCATTGGAAGTCTTTGGGAAGTGAGTTCCAAATCAATGGAGCGTTACCTGAGAAAGAGCATTTCTGGAATATTTGTTTTTTAAGTTTGGAAGGGATGAGAAGGCTGACAGTAGAGTGGCATAGAATGCAGTGGCGTAGTGTAGGGTGAGGCAGAGTGGTGTAGTGGCGTTGAGTGCAGTGGTGTAAAGTGCTGTAGTATGTTGTTACCTTGCTAGCCAGACAGAATGAACTATAACTAAGTCCTCTACTCACCTCGCTACTTTTTTTCAAAATAGTACCGCAGCACTTTTTCCTGGAGTGTTGTACAGTGGAGTGGAGTAGAGTCGCGTAGTGTTGAGTGGCATAGAGTAAGTGGAGTACAGTAGACAGACAAAGAGTATAGTGGTTTAGAGTGAAGTGGGGTAGAGCAAAGTGGTGTAGAGTTGCATTGAGTGGAGTATGGTAGAGTAGTGTGGAGAGGCACTGTGTTTAGTGGTGTGGCGTGCAGTAGATTGGCATAGAATGGAGAAGCAAAGAGTGGCGTGGAGTTCCATAGAGTAGAGTGGATTGGCGCAGAGTGTAGTGGCATAGACTGCAGTGGCGAAGAGTAGAATGGAGCAGAGTAAAGCGCAGTGGCATGAAGTGCTGTAGAGTAGAGTGGTGTAGAGTAGAGCAGAGTACAGTGCAGTGCTGTAGAGTGCAGTGGCATAGAGTACTGCAGAGTGATGTATAATGCCCTTGGGTAGAGTGGTGCAGAATAAAGTGGTGTAAAGTGGTTCAGAGTAGAGTGCAGTGTTACAGAGTACAGTAGTGCAGAGTAGAGCGGCCTAAACTGCAGTGGCAAAGAGTAGAGTGCTGTGGCATAGAGTGCAATGGCATACAATGGTGCAGAGAAGAGCAAAGGGGCATAGAGTGTAGTGGCCTATAATGCAGAGGCATACAGTAGAGTGGGGCAGAGTAGAGTGGCATATAGTGGTGAAGAGAAGAGCTGAGTGGCGTAGATTGCAGTAGTGTGTTGTCACCTCTCTAGCCAGACTATAACTCACGCCCTCTACCCCGTCTCTGTTTTAATTATTTTTCCATTTCAGTATTGCTGCAGTACTTTCACTCTAATTTCTCATGAAGTGGCGTACAGTGGAGTGGCATGGCGCAGAGTGGTGTACGGTGGAGTAGAGTAGAGTGGAGTAGATTGGCACAGAGTGGAGTGGAGTGGAGTGGAGTACAGTGGTTTGAAGTGGCGCAGAATGGGGTGATGTAGAGTAGTGGTGAAGACTGGCATTGTGTGTAGTGTGGTAGTGGGCACTGAGTGGAGTGGAGTAACACATAGTGGAGTGGCATGAAGTAGACTGGAATGAAGTAGAGTGGAGTGGACAGGCATAGAGGGGTGCAGAGTAGAGTGCAGAGGTGTGGAGTGCAGTGGCACAGAGTAGGGTGGTGCAGAGTAAAATAGAGTGGCTCAGAGTGCAGTGGTGATGATCATAGTTGCATAGAGTGGTGTAGAGTACAATTGAGTGCCTTATAGTATACTGTGGTAGAATGGAGTGAAGTGGTTCAGAATAGAATGGCAAAGGGTGCAGTGGCAGAAAGTAGAGTAGTGTACGGGACAGTGAAACAGAGTGTTGTGGCGTGGAGTGGTGAAAAGTAGAGCAAAGTGGCATGCAGTGGCGTAGTGCAATGGTGTAGAGTGCAGTGGTGTAGAGAGCTGTAGTGTAGAGTGGTGTAGAGTTGAGTGGCATAGAGTTCAGTAGCATAGAGTAGTGCAGAGTAGAGTACAGTAATACAGAGTCCAGTGGTGCAGAGTAGAGTATACTGGTGTAGAGTGCAGCGATGCAGAGTAGCATGAAGTGGTATGTAGTGCAATGGAGTAGAGTGGTGCAAAGTATAGTGCAGTAGCATAGAGTGCAGTGGCATAATGTGCAGTGGCATACAATGGTGCAGAGTAGAATGGTGTAGAGTGCACTGGTGTAGAGTGCAGTAGAGTACAGTGGTCCAAAATACAGAATAGAGTAACATAGTTTGTAGTGGTGTAGAGTGCACTGTGGCAAAGTAAAGTAGCGTGGCATAAAGTGCAGTGGCATAGAGTGGTGCAGAGAGAGACAAGTGGCACGTACTGCAGTGATGTAAAGTGCAATTATGTAATGTGTTGTCACCTTGCTTGCGAGACTAAATTATCTATAATTCGCCATTCTAAATTCTTTTTAACATTTCAAAAGTACCATGGAACTTTCGGGATAATTTCTCATGGAGTGGCGTAGAGTGGAGTGGCATGGCGTAGAGTGTTGTGAAGTGGTATACAGTGAAGTATAGTAGAGTGGCATAGAGTGGAGTGGAGTAGACTGGCCTGGAGTGGTGCAGAGTAGAGTGACATAGAGTAGAGTGGGGTTTAGTTGAGTGCGGTAGAGTAGAGTGGAATAGAATAGAGTGGCAAAACAGTGGAGTGGTTTAGAGTAGAGTGACATTGTGTAGAGTGAAGTAGGATAGAGTGGCACTGAGTGGTGTGGTGTAGCATACAGTAGAGTAGCGTAAAGTGGAGTGACAGAGTGGAGTGGCATAGAGTACAGTGGAGTGAATTAGAGTAGAATGCAGTGGTGTAGAGTGGTGCAGAGTACAATAGAGTGGTATAGAGTGCAGTGGTGTCGAGTGGAGTGGTGCAAAGTACAGTAGAGTGCCATGCAGTGGCGTAGAATACAGTGCAATAGCATAGAGTGCAGTGGCGTAGAGTGGTGCAGACTAGAATGTAGAGCCGTAGAGTAGAGTGATGAAGAGTAGAGTGGCTTTGAGTCCAATCAAGTAGAGTGGTGCAGAGTAGAGTAGTGTGATGTAGAGTGTAGTGGCATAGAATGCAGTGGTGCAGAGTAGAGTAGTGCAGTGGCATACTGTAGCGTAATGTGCAGTGGTGTAGGCTACAATGGTGTAACGTGAAGAAGATTGGCATAGATCACCATATATCCTTGAGGAAATCGGGTCTAGAAAACCTAATGCCTTCAGAATGTGAATGAGTAGAGGTATTGACTCTTTATTTTTTTTAAGAGTTTTATATAGCGCTGGCTAGACCCGGAGGTATCAGAGAGCTCTACATGAGGTTCCACAAAATTACTCTCCTCATGGATGACGAAGAAAACAGAACAAACGTCAGTAAACCATTAGGCATTTGCGGGGCTACTAGAAAGGATAGGGGCAAGATTGAGGACAATAGGGAAACTTGGGATAACCCGATTATAACGGCCCTAAGGTCCACTAAGAACCTGTGTGCATTACATTTCTCTGCCTTGCATGTTGAGAGAACTGAAGTATACATTAACAATAGGCACTTAAACCCCTTGCCTATTAAAATCTTCTATTACAGGGTGGATCCCTTCCTCCGCTTCGGGTTTTAACGGGTATAGGGATATTCTGGTTAGCTTCTTCTGAGGTTCGACCTTCACCATCACTTGTTCCATTGATTACATTAATCACTTTTTCTTGTCCCCTCTGGACCAAAATTTGATGGTACCCGTGAAAGTAATTCATTAAATTGGTAGAGATGTCTGTTTCATTAACATTACTAAAGCAATTTGTTCTCTCACACAATTGTGCGAGTACTTTGTTTTCTTGTTGATGCATATTTACTTTTTCGAGTGCAAAAATACATATTAATATAGCTTGCACAGACTGTCTCTGCACTGCAGATTAGGTAGAGAAGTTGATCTGA
This sequence comes from Lissotriton helveticus, assembly GCF_964261635.1. Lineage (NCBI taxonomy): Eukaryota > Metazoa > Chordata > Amphibia > Caudata > Salamandridae > Lissotriton > Lissotriton helveticus. Next base: position 396,650,449 of record NC_136057.1, read on the forward strand.
GCAAAAAGAAATGTTTTTCGCTAATGGTTCCTAAAAAAATGGGCACAGGGTTATATATATAGGGCCAGATGTATCAAAGGATTTTGCACATTCTGTGTCTATGGGGAAATGTGTTGATACATATGGCCCATAGTGAGGAACTCATTGACTAGGAATTAGAACTGTGTTTATGGGCATGCAGAGAGAGGTAAAGTTTGGAATTCTGAGGTTTTTAGAGCAGAACGACTAGTGCTCATTTTAATGAGAAAGGTCATATGTTTAGGGACCCTTTGATATCCAGGGCACAGTTGACACAGTATGAATCTTTGGGGCTGTCCTACAATTCGGTATATGTGTTTTGAGTAATCTGATGAAACCCAGACTGATCAGGCTGGTGAAAGATGCAATGTTGAGACAGTTTCCATTTCCCTAGCTGTCTATTTATTTATAAAGTTTTATATAGCACGAACAAGATCCCAAAGGATATCAGAGCGCTTTACATGAGAATCAATTGAATCAACAGTTACATGTTATATCCAAGCATAGTAAGACACAGGCACAGAGACAATGAACAAGAATAACAGATATTCATAGATACAATCATTACATATATAGCGCTGGCTAGACCCGTAGGTATCAGAGCGCTTTACATTAGTTTGCACAATGTTACGGAAAATGATAACAATTACACATTACATCAAAAATAAGCAACACATTGAGGGAGGAAAAAAGTCGAGACATACTTGTATTCTTAGGACTGTACGCCTTGTGGTTACCTATGTCTATAGTGTAAGCTTAAATTGGTTATGGTGGCAAACCAGAGATAACATGTATAGGTCTGGCTTGTTACTTGTATAAGATACAGTACAACACAATTACCACCCTAACAGAAAAAAAAACACTTTAATAAACAATAGTTCACCCGCACACACTTTTTAATAGAAGAAAGATTGAACCCAAAAAGAACAGTGGCAAGTGTCTAACCTGGGGCCTGGCTACAGCAACACACAGCCTCCTAGATTTATACCAAGATTTCTTAGGAAAAACAGGACACCCCTCCTTTTCAGGCGGAGGTTTGCCCAGAGATTGTGCAGATGGTTTGGAGCCCAAATTATTACATCCCAAAGATATATAAACATCAGAAATAATTGCAGACAAATCACGCACTCTGTCGGCTACGGCCACAGCAGTAAGTCGCTAGCATATAATCAATGTTGCTGCTTCACCTTTAACATTAGAAAGAATAATTTCTGGGACTACGGGAAAATTACACACTAGCTGTATCCCCAGATCTAGGGCAGGACCTCCCCAATGTTCATTCTGTACATGTTTGAGAAGGTTAGGAAGAACGCTCATCGAGGGTGTGCCATATACCCCAAACTACTTAGATAGCAAGCTCACGAAAGCTGGAAAAACCAGAACTTTGAGAAGTTCCAACCCACTCCTTCTCGTACCTAGCAAACTAAAAAGGAAATCAACTCAGACTCGCTCTTTCTCTGGAAATGCACCCAGCATATGGAACTCATTACCTAGAGAACTACGATGCAACCCCTCCTTCTCTCGCTTCAAAAGTGACCTGAAACTCCTCCTCCTCAACACTTTAACACTTAAGCATTCTGAACATTGTTAATTATTTCTCTTTATAGGTCTCGGCCCTCTGTTATAGTCAGTTGTTGTTTTGTTTCTGCTATTTAGTAGGTGTTTGTTTCCCTTAATCTTACTCTGTTCTTATTGCCATTACGATTAATCCATGCTCATTGCCTAACGATTTTCTTTGTTTATTTTTGTGTGTGTTTCTAAAAATCTAATATGTCTTGCATCTTCTAAGCAAAAGCATGATCCTCTGCTCCGGGGGCCTCTCCCCTGTCCCTTCCATTGCCTCTCCCTCCTCCCCTTACCCATCCCCTTTGTTCCTCCTTTTGTGAGGTTTCACGTCCCACACCCTTGACAGCTCTCTGCATATTCTGTGATTTTAGTAACTTCAGTCTTGATTCTCCAATCATTTTCCTTCTCTTTTGCGATGGTACAAACAGTTAGCAACCATCGCCTGCTCAGCCAACTTCTTAGTTTGCCATCTAATGCAGATGGTCATTTGCTGGCTTCTAACATTCTAGTAACAATCCCTGCACTAAAACAGCACTTACAGCTGCCTGAGCAATCTCAGCAGGAAGGTAATACTGAGTTTCTTTCAAACACATCCTTAAATCTGTCTAAATTATCAAGTCTTCACTCTCATTTTCCAGTTCAAGATCTTAGTCCAATCAGTGTCATCAGACATACATTTACGATCATTCAATAATGCAACCTTTTGTGCACACAGCTCTCATCCATTAACAGGGGCAGCACTCAGACAGGCCGAGTTTTCTACCAATCTCCCACTTAAGTAAGCACCACCAATCGCAGTAACTGAGTTACATACCCCCGCTTAGGTCTGTATACTTCAAACACACCCTGCAGTTCATCTTGCAACTGAGTAGGGTTTTCTCATGTTAGGGAATTGTTTAAAACTCACTAAATCAAAGAGGGTCCAAGGGGTTTGAACCATAATTCCTCCCTCTGCCATGTTGCAGGCCCTCAAGGGAAGATGGGTGGAGGAGAGGCCCTCATCACAAGCATCCCTTGAGTGGGGGAAACCTCATAGGCAATCGTTCTGGGGTCCGATATAAACATTCAAGAAAAAGTAGGGCTGTATTCTCTGTAGTCTCAACACCCCTAATGGACCATACACAGGGTCTGGACTGATCCTAGGTGGTGGAATGAGCCTCTTGTGTGCTTCTCGTACATCTCTACTGGGTGCTTTACTGCCATTCAGTGGTACTGCAGTGCTCACTTGCTTACTAAGGAGGGACTAACAAGCCTATAACGAATCAGAAGCCAGCATTTACAAAAGACAATGACACAAGCCAATGAAAAGTATGGGCGGAGAGTGGGCGGAGCTTCAACTCGATACTCATATACAGCATGCCTCAATGCGCTGCTCAGGCTCAACCTAAGAACTGGTTGTGATTAAGGGTCGACTTCGAGTAGGCTATGAAAATAAGGAAGACTCAGTCCTTCTGCACTTGAGGTGGGTGTATGTGAAGGGAGAGAAGGTGGGAGCTCCATTAGCTAGACTACTCCTAGTAAAAAGGAAGAGCGATTACATTAGGTATGGGGCACCCTTAGACAGGGATGAGAAATTGGAAGAATTCCGTAGGTGTTATGCCTCTCTGTACACTAGGGAAGAATGCTCGACTGCACAACAGCAAAAGCACATTAAACAGAACAATTGCCCAGAATACCGGCCTCTCAGATGAAGGATTTAGAGGTATCGATCAAAAAGGAAGAAGTTAGGCAAGGGTAACAGACCTTAACTTAGTAAGGCCCACAGGGGTGGAAACCTTTCTATCCCTTTTTCTAAAATACTTATTAATAAATTACCCCCCCCCCCCCTTCCACTGTTTCGGAGACAGGTTAAGTCTTGGCTTCCATGCAGTCATGGCAGTTATTCCCAAGTTGACAGGAATTTAAAAATCTGTGGATCATACAGACCTATTGGCCTCCTTAATATAAACACAATGCTATAATTGTTCCGCGTAATTCTGCAAAATTCCGCATAACCACACAAAATTCTGTGAAATACAAGCCCATCGTTGAGTGCTATATTTTAGCATGAAACTCATTTTTATGTCAAGAATCATACATTTTGTGGAAAACAAAAATTCCTGTTACTTTTTACAGTGAATGGCGCATAATTACACGGTGGGCATAATGGGATAATTTGGGGAATTTTTCATAACAAGCGTAACACGAAATTCCCCAAATTACATGGCGCAATTTTAATTTTGCCAAATCCTAATTATATTCTTCCTGACTTAATAAACCCTGATAAGAAAGGTTTGTGTGTGGTAGACAATCACATGACAATATTCGTAAGGCAATCCGTCTGATTAAAAAGAACTTTTTGGCGTTTCTCTTATTTCTCATTATGGAGAATGCCTTTGACAAAGTGGATTCGACCTTTTTAATGCTCTAGAAAAGTGTTGGCCTTAACTATTTGAAGATGGTTATAGCAAATTATAAGCACCCCAAAGCAAGAATCTCTCTTAATAGGACACTGGTATGCCCAACACACTTAGAAAGAGTTACCAGATATGCATACACATTGTCCCCCTGTTAGAAATGGGGGTCTCTCGTTGGCAGAGGTATGCACCTTGTCCAAGTAGCAACCCTACCTTCTAGTCAGGGTAAGGGGATTATACTTCTTAAATAACACCTGCTCACCCCGTTGGTAGCTTGGCATGAGCAGCCAGGCATATCTTAGAGCCAATGTGTAAAGGATTTGCACATTACACACAGTAATACAGTGAAAACCAGTTTTAGCCAATATTTATCTGTGTAAAACAAGGCCAAAACGAAAGACATCCAACATACAGTAAACAAAATACGAATATTGCAGAAATCGACTTAAAATAGAGTTCCTTGAAGTTGATAGCTCTTCCCGGGGCTATCACAGCATTGTGCACAAACAAATCCAACACTACAGGCCGACTGTAGCGTCGCGGATCAGCTATGGTGTCGGGTAGACCTGCAAACAGTACCTTGGAAATGCAAGGCATCGTGGACCTTGCAATGAACTGCGAAGATGCAGCATCGGCAGGCGTCGGCTGCAGAGGTCGGTGCAGGAGTCGTCTGACTCTTGAAGTCACACATGTTTCAGATTGAACTCCATGAGGTTTAAGTCAGGAGCTCCGGCAGGTGTCTGGGTTGCAGTGTGAAGTGGAGTGATGCGGTGCCCTCAGGTCATAGTACAGGTAGTGGCTTGGTGATGGCGTCCAGTGGCGTCGGTGAGGGCAGGGCTTCAGTGAGAAGTGGCCGGTGCTCTCACGTGCTGGCAGGCCACAGTGCATTCAGTGGCGTTCTTGTTGCTGAAGCGCTGTCGTCGGAGTCGATGGTGCCGGCAACCATGGGCCAAGGCTGTGGTGTGGGACAGGGTGGTGTGGTGCGTTGATTAACTTATGAGCTTATGCCCAGGTCATGGTGCAGGCAGTGGCATCAGTGTTAGCGTGAAGCGGCGGCATCAGAGATGCCATGAAGAACTGTAGTCTTCATTCTTAGGGAATACTTACTAATAGAAAAAAGAACTTGGCACACAAGCTGAAAATATAAAAAGACATCTTTATTAAATTTAATAAGTGAGGCCACGTCACACAGAAGCCGTAGCAACTGAATGAGGTAGTCTGAGGAGTACAGAGAACAGAGGCCTTATATATGCTCAGGGTAACAAAACTCAGCATAAAAGTAAGGGGCAGTCCTTGCTTTTGCAAGCATGCAAAAATGCCTAACATGGACATGCAAGGTCTGCCAAACATTAGCCAATAGGACAAACACCCACTATTTACAATTGTCCAATCATAAGTATTATTACGCAAGGTATCGCATGACGACAAACCCATTTTACAGTTGTCCGGCCCATAATCAATCATTGAACAAACCCAACATTCTTCTTTAGACAAGGCGGACAAACCCATAATAAAAAGGACCACAACCCATATTGTAAATAGACCATAAAAGAAGAAACAGAAACAGATAGAAGTAGGATAAGGCATGTTTGTGTGCAGTAAAACTTTATGATGTCCTGTGCTCTGATCCTTAATCTTGATCAGCTTAAGGGCAGGAACTGGTTTAACAAGGTCAGCTTCAGGCAACAGGGTCAGTTCACTCCGGTCAAACAGGAGTCAGCATGAACTCGAGCTAAGGTGTACATGTCCTTAAAAGACTAGTTCAGCCAAAATCATCGGCCTATGTGAGGGCAACCACAAAATGGCTGCCATACACAAAATGGAACCCACGGGTTCAGAATTCACAGAACCTTAGCCAGGGCGGTGGTGCAAAGTGCGTTGTCCTCAAGTCATGGAGCAAGCAGCAGCTCAGTGGCGGCTTCTGGCGTCAGCGAGACCAGGATTGTGGTACAAAGTGGGGCGGAGCTCTCTGCGATGCCAACAGGTCATGGAGCAGGCAGCTGCATCGTTGACTGCGTCAGGTAGCTTTTCATCTGTTGCAGTTCCCAGTGCTGGTAGCAGACGAACTTGAAGTCTTTGCTATTTCTGAGACTTCTTGAACGTGGGTCAAGCTCTACCTCAAGCACTTGGAGAAACTCAGGAAAAGAAGTTGCAGAAAGTTCAGTCCAGTCCTTTCACTGCCCAAGACAGAAGCAGCCACTGCAAGCAAACACAGCAAAGAGCATACCTCAGTGGTAGTTTCTCCTCTCAGTTTTTCCAGCTCTTCTTCATTCTTCTTAGTTCAAATAAGTTCTAAAGTTCTGGGGTCACGGCCCCAATATTTATACTACTTTCCCCTTTGAAGTTTTAGGCAGAAACTATCTGAGTACAGTAGAAACCAGTTCTGTCCTCCCTGGTACGGCTTCACTACAGGAGGCGGCGACAGCATTGTACAGAGCAGACACAATCTAATTAGTTGCTAGGGAAAACTCCTCCCACCCCTCTCAGTGCAGAAAGGTCTTTTCAGCTAGGCTATGAGTCACCCAGGAAAGGCAGGACACACCTCAACCTCCCTTGTGACTGTCTAGTGTGAATGCACATCCCTGGATCCTGTCATTCCAAAACCAGATGGTGAATACACAAACAGGCAGAGACACACAGAATGGTTACGTAAGAAAATGCCCACTTTCTAAAATTGGAATTTTGAAACACACAATTTAAAAACCACCTTTACTAAAAGTTGTGTTAAAAGTTCAGTGAGCCTAAAGTCCATTTCTCTATCTTGTCCCAATGGAAAGTTACACTTGTAAGATGTTACAAGTCAGCTCCCATGATAACCTATGAGACAGACGGCTTTTCACTAGTGAAAAATGAATTGCACAGTATTTCACTATTAGGACATGAAAAACACGATACTACATGTCCTCCCTTTCACATACACTGCACCCTTCCCATGGGGTTACCTTGGACCTACCTAAGAGGGAAGGTTATGTTATGTTAAAAATGTTATATCGCGCTCGGTCACCAGACGGTTTCATGGCGCTCATAACAAATACAGAGAACAGGAGCGTGTGTTTACTCATAGGCTGACTGGAAAAGGAACGTTTTCAACATCCTACGAAAGCAGTCGTAGGTGGGGCAATGTCGGAGAGCGGACAGAAGGGAATTCCAGGTCTTAGGCGCCAAAAAAGAAAAACAAGAACCACCGTGTTTTTTTCGTCGGATTTTGGGGATGACTAGCAAGTTGTGGTGGGAAGAACGGAGATCTCTGGGGGGGACATATCTCTTCAGACAGGAAGAAATAAAGACCGGGGCCAGATCAGACAGGGCTTTGAAAACCGTGCAGCCTAGTTTGAAAGTACAACGCTTAGCCACCGGGAGCCAGTGCAGGCTCCGCAGTAGCGGCAAGACATGCTGGTGCTTAGGTTGATGGTAGACCAGGCGGGCCGCCTGATTTTGCACCAGCTGCAACCTGTGAAGAAGGTATGCAGGAATTCCCGCATACAAAGTGTTGGCGTAGTCAATTCTCGATGTGACGAGGGCCATGATGACGAGGATAAGTGCGTCTCTGGTAAGAAACCTACAGATTTTACGTATCCTGGAAAAAGCAGCATGACGTAACCGCACTGATCTGGGGCCTCATAGATAGGTCACTGGAGATGACGATGCCAAGACTCTTCACAGAGGCGACAGGGCAGGGAGGGAACCCTAGTGAGGGAGGCCAATAGCTGTCATCCCATGGGTTGGCTACTCCACCCACCAGCACCAGCTCGGTCTTGGTGGGATTCAGTTTGAGCTGGCTGTGGTACATCCATTCCGATATCTCAAGCATAGTGAGTTGAAAGCTGGCACGGGAGGAAGGGGAGGAGTCAATGGGAAAAATTAACTGTAAGTCGTCCGCGTAATTAAAGATAGTAGCTGCGAATTTACGAAGGGAAGCAATCAAGGGCTGCATGTACAAATTAAATAACAGAGGGGATAAGGCGGAGCCCTGTGGGACTCCGCAGGATAGGGAAGAATAAGAAGCGGAAAAGGTAGAAAGGTGCACTGCCTGGGAACGCCTGTCCAGGAAGGATCTGACCCATTCGAGAGCCATGCCCTGAATTCCGGCATTTTTGACACGGTTGATCAGAATTGCATGATCGACCGTGTCAAAAGCCGCCGATAAGTCCAACAAGACAAGCGCTTGGGAGATGTTATTATCGGCGCCCTTTCTTAGGGTGTCCATAACAGCCACGATGACCGCCTCGGTGGAATGTAGAGGGCGGAAACCGGCTTTCTGGGCCTCCAAGAAGGACGAGCTCTCAATGAAAGTTCTCAGGCAGCGTGTAACATAGGTCTCCAGTATTTTCCCCAAATAGGGGAGATGGGAGATGGGCCTATAATTGCTCGAGATCGTGGGGTCGGCATTGGTCTTTTTCAGGATCGGTATCACAACTGCCCGTTTGAAGGAATCCGGGACCACCCCTGTCGCCAGCGAGTTATTGAGTAATGCCAGGGGAGGGCCGGGACAGGCCAAGAAAATTTCCCTGAGGACCTGGGGAGGGCAGCAGTCATTGGGGGAGCCCGAGCTCACTTTATGCAACAGTGAGTAAAACTCCGATAGGGAGATCGGGGGAAAAACGTCCAGGCAGCGAGGATTTCTGCGAGGTAATGGAGGAGGAGAGGGGGATGAGGGCAGGGGGATATTGTTCTTGATGATGGTAATATTATCTATAAAAAAAGCATTAAGGGAATCGCACAAAGACTGTGAAGGTTGGGGTCAAAGGGTGACACGGCCTGGCAAAGAGAGCTCATTCACGATGGAGAAGATGTCCTTTGCCTTGGAGGCAGACTCCATGATTTTTTGAGAAAAGCAAGCTGTTTTAGCCAATAAGATGGATTTTTTATAGGCTCTCAGGTGGTCAACAAACTCAATTTTTAATTGATGGTCATAATTGCGCCTCCAGCGGCGCTCCGCCTGGCGTAGGGCCAGTTTGTCCATCTTTAGTTGGTCCGTGAACCACCGCTGGGCGTCGTGAGGGCGCCTAGTTTATACAGTTTTCAAAGGGGCGACGATGTTACAGGCAGATAGCAGCCATTGTTCTAAAAGGGGTGCCTGGTGAGTCACCAGGACAGAGGTCGGAGGGACTGTAGAGGCCAATATAGAGTGAAGTTCCACCAGTTTGTCTCTCTTCCAGTTCCGAGCGGTGAAATTGGTCGTGGGGAGAGGGCGACTGGGGATGGCCAGATTGAGGGAGAAAGAAATAAAGAAGTGGTCTGACCAAGAGCAAGGGGTCACAACAGGGGACGAAATTTCAAGATTGGCCGTCCACACCTGATCTAAAATGTGGCCCTTGCAGTGAGTGGGAGTTGTGATGTGTTGGTGACAATTCAGACCTAATAAAAGATCAGAAAATTCCTCCGAGAGACGACTCTCCCGGGGATCAGAGGGCCCGTAATTAAAATCTCCAATAACCATAATCTTAGCATGGTTAATGATAAACTGAGAGACAAGGTCACCAAACTGTCGAGGGAAGGAAGGCATAAGATCAGGGGGTCTGTACGCAAGAACAACAGTAAAAAAGGACCGGTGAGAAGTGAGTTTGATAGCGAGGCAATCCGTTCTGGGGATCGTTGCACAAGCTAAAGTGGTAAAAATGTGCTGAGAGCGAATAATGGCTGCCACCCCCCCGCCGGCTTGCCCCGCTGGTCGATTAGATTGCAGGATATAGTAGCCGGCAGGAATGGCGGCAAGAATATCAGGGACAGAGTCCTCAGTCAACCAAGTTTCTGATAGGAGGAGGATATCCACAGCCCTATCCTCTAGTAGCTGGAAAATTTCAAGCTGGTGTTTCACCAAAGACCGCGTATTAAAATATATCACGGTCAATGGAGTAGCACCAAGCGGTGATGGTTTGGGGCAAGAGGATATCGGCGCGGGACAGGGCAACGGAGTGTCAAAGCTGGAGGTACCTGGAGGAGCAAAAATGCCACAATCCAGGGCGGTCTTTAAAGCCTGTAAAGGAAAAGAGCGGCAAAGTGATAAAAGATCAGCGGATGAGTAAGTAGTAAGTTGGGCATTATGACTGGCCCCTGGCCCTGGTTGGCCGCGGACGGGCGCAGATGGGCTTAACTTTGGCGCAACTTCGGCGCGAAGTCCGCACTCCCGCTGCGCTCGTCTGCTGCGCTTCCGCCAGGTCGCCATTTGTACCAGTAGTTACGTGAGCTACTAGACCGCTAACCTGCAAGGTGGAGAGGCAGGGCGGAAGTGGAGTGAGAGCAGGAAGTGGCGCTCGATTGGATGACCCTCCGCACAAACGGCACAATGCCGGGGCGGAACGGGGTCGGGAGCGTGAGAAAAGCAGGTAAGCAAGTTGCCGTGCCCAATAACAAGTGACACACACACGTTGCACAAATAATGTCAATACAGTTTTAAAAAAGGCAGCTAGTAATCAGCTAAACGAATAAGGTTAGGTCCTAGGCAAGTGGGTGCACTTGCTAGGTCGACATGGCATTAAAAACTGCATGCAGACACTGCAGTGGCAGGTCTGAGACACCATTGAAAGGCTACTTGGGTAGGTGGCACCACCAGTGCTGGAGGCCCAATAGTAGCATTTGATTTTCAGGCCCTGGGCACATACAGTGCACTGTACTAGGAACTTACTAGCAAATCAAATATCCCAATCATGGAAAACCAATCATAACAATTTACAGTAGGAGCACTTGCACCTTCGCGCTGAATAGCAGTTAAAAAGTAAGTGTGCAGAGACAATAAACCAGAAAAAAAACAAAGTTCAGAATACCATCAAAAATAGGAGGTCAGAAGGTAAAATGACACGGGGAAAGACAACAAATAATGCCAGGTCTAACACCTCTTATTACTGTTTGTGTGTATGATTCGATATTCCACAGACATTGAAGGAATTTGATTTCACAGGATGAGCATAATATCAGATGATGTCCTTCTTACATTATATTCTCCAGAAAACTCACTATCTTCAGTGATGCATCAGCTTAGGAAGTTTGGCACAATGGCAGAATATAAGATAAACTTAGACAATGAAGCGAAGGTGGGCTTTAAGGCATTGTTCTATTTAAATGAGCGGAAATATCTATAAAATAATCAGGGATTAAAATGACTATTATTATACAGGAACTGTTTATGGCCAACTATCCTACACTGATAGATTCAATACTTAAATACTTGATGAGATGGTCACCACCCTGAATTTCCTGACCAGGAAAGATACTATAAAAATGAATGCCCTGCCCTGGTTTCTTTTTTTTTTTAGGCACTGCCCGATCCCATGACTAACGCCTTCTCACAGCAAGTACAAAAGCAGAAAAAAATAATCTGGAATAAAGCTAAACGTGACTTAATGCATGTATATTGCAACAACCCATAGAGCAGTGAGGTATGGCAGTTCCTGACCTACACAAGTACTAAGAAGCTGCTCAGCCTAGGGTGATTATGCAATAGTGTGGAGCAGAATTTGACACACCATGGGTGCTCACAGAATATACAATTACAGGTAGGCCACTTAGGGATAATATTTGGCTGGGGCAAGAGCACAGAGCGCTATATGCATATATGAACACGCAATGGCTCTAACACTGAAATGTGAGACATAGTGGTCAAACGAGAGCTAATAATGTTCTCTTCCCCATACTCTCCAATTCATTTTAGTCCTGCCTTCACTCCAGCAATGAATGAAGGTGAGTTTCGTAGGTGGAGAATAGAATGACGTAGGATGATATCCAATGTGTTTGAACATGGGGCGATTATATCTAGAATCTGTGTAAAGCGGATTTTGGTTTAGTCGAAACATAAAGATTAAGTTATGACCAAATAAGACATGGGGTCCTATAACTTGAATATAAAATATTGACAACTAAAGTCCGGGACCAATTTCAAATTATGTTGTCCAAAAAAATCAGGCATAGAAGGGGAGATTTCATGGCTATAACCAACTCTATTGGGAGCAACCCAGGCATTCAGGTGAGTATGTATGACAAGTTTGAACAGGCTCTTATTAGTGAAATCACATTAAAACAATGCGGGATCATTAGGTGTGACATACCTGTGTGTTCAATAAGTATTAAGAGTAAGGAAATCCCTTACAAAGTAATGTATGGCTGGTAATACACTCTTATGCACTTAACACGCATTTATCCAAATACTAGCCATGGATACTCGCCACGTATGATGCCACTGTCCAGCAGTAAAGCCATTTGGGAAGAGGTTAGGAGAACTTTGCGCCACATGATGAGCTACCTCTTGGGTGAAGGTCCAGCAGTATTGATTCTTGGCCTAAGGCATCAACAATACAAATGCATGTGTAAACAGGATTGGTATTCGGTTCTGCAATATTTGGGAGCTACACAGTTAGTCATCGCTTTTAACCAGAAAAAAGAAAGACATACACAGCAAAGCAATGGTCCCACAAACTGTGGTAATTTCTGGTCCCTGGAACATTTTAAGAACAACCTGTAAGACACAAAAGTTGACTTTGAGAACAAATGGAGACCATTGCTAGATGTCTGAACAGTGGAATACCATGCACTTTGTGTCCACCATAGTGTAGAGTGATAGGACTGTTTGATCCTGATCCATGAAAACTGCATTTTGAAGGGAGAGATGTTAAGGTCATATATTTGTGAGACTGCTATATGATCAGAATCTTGCCCAAAAAAGAAAATTGTTAGTAAGGGCCAATACTCATAAACAGCTTAGAATTATTGTGGATACATGTGTGGGTGCATAGAATGGAAATAGTGTAAACCCTGTAGGCAAGTGTAGTTGAGCAGTTTGAAAGTAATATGGTGCACCGTTTCCAAACCAGCAGGTTAGCACTACATGTTAAACAATGTAAAGGCTAAGAGCCTCTGATGTGGGTTGCAGAGGCATGCTTCAAAGTAGGTTGTACACTAAAGCCAAAGGCAGTTGGAAAAAATCAGTGAGAAAAGCCAAGACTTCTGTTGACAATAGACTGTCCATCAGCAGATGTCTGGGCATGTGCATGTGTTAAATATTTGTAATACAGTGATATATACAACATCTATGTAACGAGGACGTTTATAAGGTGTGGATGTATATTTACACAACTTCGTTGAAGATTTTTTTTTTTTCAAACAGATTTTATTGACAGATTGCACACATGACGCAGCACTTCGCAATCCGGAGAGAACTGCAAATCTAGTACACAACATCAGATGATTGGCAATCCATGTAGCATTTGAATCAAATAATAACTATAAAACCGACCAAGTCTACACCCCCCCCCATCCCTTATCCCACCCCTACCCCTAACTCCCCCCTCCCGGATCCCTCCCTATCCTGCCGCACGATATCGTCTCATACTTTAAAGAACATTCTCCTAATTGATAGTGTACACACATCTTGCATCTTGGTCCTGTCATGTCGTCCCAGGGTAATCGTCTTGTTCAGCTGGTGGTTCTATCCACAGGCCCCTATAATCCGCCCAAAGCTTTCATATTTTGTAGTGTTTCCTTGGGCAACCCCAGGCCTCAAAAATTGGACGCTCCAGCCCCATACAGAAGTCTAGCCCCTTCTTCCACACCTGTACTGAAGGAGCCCGGGGATTTTTCCATGCCTTAGCCACATCTCTCTTGACCTTGGTGAGGCCTAGCAACAATAGGTGCCTTTTATACACGTTACCCCCCACCCCCTCTAGTACATGCAGTAGGCCTAACTGTGGAAGCTCCCAGCCCAGAACCTCAGACATACAGTCCCACACCCCTCTCCAAACATGTCAATGGTTTTCGGTTTTTAAACGTTAGTTATTGTCTTATTTCAACACCTAGATATAATGTAAAATTAACCTTTGTTTTTTCAATGAAAAAAATATGTATGTATATATATATATATATCGTGTTTTTGTCTGAACTTTATAAAAGTCTAAACGTCGAAAGTGAAAGGGATCATGTTGTCTATCACGTAGACCGTGTCAATCTATGGCAAATACAGGAGACAAGTATAATATAAGAGATCATTTCGAAGCTGAAACCATCAGGGGCAGATGGCCTAGGTGGGCTCACAGCTATTCTTTATAAGGCAAACACTTTGTGGTGGGAGAATACTCTAAGTCCTTTTTAAAATAGGTTTTTAAAACGGGGTAAATTCCAAATTTGTGCCAAGGTGAAGCAATAAAACTCATCTACAAGAAAGATTCCGTTGATAATCCTGCAAATGATTGCTTGTTCCCTTTTCTAGATGTCTTTTAAGATCCATGCCCGGACTCTTCTTATGTCCCTCAAGGTTTGAACTTTTGTTTGTGGGAGGATTCCAAAAGAACAGGGTGAGTTTCGACCAAAGTATTCTAGAATTGACCACTGCTTTTCGCTCTGAGCTGCCACCAGAAGGGCAATAAGTCCAGTGTCCAAATTATGCTGCTGTTTTGTTAACTTAAAGGCAGAATTCGACCTTGTGGACCATGGGAAGTTATATGCAAAATTAGCCAGATGGGGTTTTTCCAATACCTGCTGGCTGTAATAAGAGAAAACGGCTGGTAGACCTACAATGGTTTGGAAATTTAATGGATCAGAACCCAGTGACCAACTGTTTAAAACAAGGATATATTTTACCCCATTGCTCTCCAGTCTTTCTTTTTATTTCTGATCTCCCATAAGCATTGTCTGTGGACTCTTTCTCCCCAAAGGCCTTATGTATTCAGATGACCTAGACTTGATGCACTTTACACATATAGGCTTACCCAGGAGTTGCAAGCCTCATTAGCCTTGAAATCTGAAATTGTGTTATCTCTTTTCTACTAAATCAAGTCTGTAAAATAATATGAATTATACTCATACTGGGAGGAGGGATTGATCTATCTATCTATCTATCTATTGATCTATCTATCGATCTCTCTGTCTATCTAAAAATGCAGCTATAGAGTCTACACTGTGCCAAAAGAGCCATTTCAAAAGATATTGTCTAATGTGGGTATAAGCTAGTTATAAAAGCAGTGTGATACCTCATACAGTGTACAGACAGACTGGAGGCAGATCAAACTGCACTCCAAATTTGAGGATGGGATCTTCTATTTGGGGTAAATTGCCTGTAGAAAGTAAGAGATTTTTCAGAGAACTACTATGTACAGGGCTATTCATTGTGTGTAATTAACTACTTAAACAGGCGAGCACTGAATTCTTACTTCAAGCACGCTGTAGAGGGGCAGGAAACTCTTAAAGACTGCATGTTGGACAATCATGTAGTGCGGCTCGGCTCGTAATACAGCTGTGCTGATATGAAAGAAAAATGATGGAGCAGCTCACTGACTGGGCATCTGCAAGCACATAATTGTGCATGCTGTGTCATCAAAACAACACTACGAAGACCCTGTTGTGTTTCAAATCATAAAGAGGCCTAATAACAAGGGAACTGCCTGGGCTTAATTTTGAGTTTTGCTGCTCTGGACCTTTTCTTCCAGTTTTCCCAGGAAATATGGTCCTTCAGCTGGTCTGGGATTTTGGCTTCAGGCCCTTTCCATTTTTCATTGCTCAAAGTTTCAGATTCTGCATGTTTTTTGAGGTTCTTTCCTCCTCCAAAGTGGTGACATTGCACACTCTGACCGAAAACCAGGCATTTTTTGTCTGACTGTCCAAGGTTGGAACCTCGTGGCGGTCAGCTTTGTTTTGCTGCTTTTGGTCTTGCTACCGACAGTAAATGACTCTCCACTGCAACCAGGACTTGCTGGATCTGGTGGGCAGTTTCTCTTGTGTGCTATGTATCTGAGCCAGCTCTTCTATATTTTATCCAGGGTCTGGTCCAGGGTGAAATGTCTCCAGCCCCTCAGCGGTGTTTGGGGGTAATCCTAGGAGGTAATTTGTGCTGCCGACTCCTGGGTGTCTTTGCTCATCTTCTTATTCCACTATATATTGTGACTTGGTTTTGACCTTTTAATTCTCAGGTGTTTGACTCTGTGGCCCATTAACTGGGTTAAGTTGTTTCTGTTTTGTACGTACTTGTGTAGAAATACGTTTTGTTCATACGTTCAGAATTGTTTTACAATTTACCTTGTTGCCAGCTACACGTCCCTGTGCTAAATCTGTCTTCAAGTGCAATTGCAAATCAGTTTGTTCATTCAACGCCTCAACAGGCTAGTAAGCACTATACCAATACCATCTGTACGGGCTGCTTCAAATTTAGCAGATGGACAGATGTACATATGGATCCCTGTCAACATGGCTGAGCAGGTGCTATTATGCGCACTTCACTGTGCAAATTGATGGGTTTTTTTTACCCACAAGAACTAATGAAGTTAGCAAAAATGTTAGCTCTGTGGGCAGGCCTAGGATATCTTGTTTGATACTCACCTCACAGAGAATTATTTGTATTCATCTACTGGAGTATCTTCACTACACAACCTTTGAGTTGGAGGAAATCCCTATGGTGGATTCTCCCCCAAATGTTAGACATGCGTCATAAAATGCGAGGATTCTGAGTTCAGAGAGGCTTATTTACAAGCCTCTTGCGCCACTTTTGCCTCATTTTTAGCCTTTTCGCCGCATTGCGAATTCGGCCACGGTGCGGGCAGGGCTAGGGGGTAGGTGTGGTGCTCCCTTACTTATGACGGCTCCACACCGTCATGTGTCACGGGCGGCATGTGCTCATGACGGCTCCACGTCATGTGGAGCCGTCATAACCCCGGCCACTCATTAATTCGCCCGCACAGGCGGAGCGGCAATTACATGACGGTTCCACTTTGTCATGAGCACACGTCGCGCATTACTCATGACGGTGTGGAGATGTCATGAGCATGGAAAGGGTTAACTTGGGAAAAGTGGCATACGGGTGGCGCAAGGGGCTTGTAAATAAGCCCCAGCGTATTTACCCTTCTCTAAAACAAGCTATGAGTATTGTAATCCAAGAGATTAGACACAGATGCACCTCAGAGAACTCTGCTCTCGAGTCTTGAACTATCGAGGTCTCCTCCGCCCCTCACTCATTCTCCTCCTCCTACACACGCACCTCCCTAGCCC
The DNA here is from genome assembly GCF_964261635.1 of Lissotriton helveticus. Lineage (NCBI taxonomy): Eukaryota > Metazoa > Chordata > Amphibia > Caudata > Salamandridae > Lissotriton > Lissotriton helveticus. The sequence goes on from NC_136057.1 coordinate 396,667,392, forward strand.
TTCTCCTACACACGCACACACCTGTTCAGCTACTCCGTTCCCCCCTCATGATCTCATTCAGTTTTGGGGCTCTGCGACGAGGCTGCCTCTCCGCCATGACAGGCCTAGCAGAAGGCCCACCAGCACCACATAAAATTGAAATCGATGGAAAGCGTAATGCGCCTTAACGTAATTAAATGGGTCTTTCGGAATCACTGGTCAGTTACATCCTCTGCTGACCCTTGACCCGCAGGCGGCCCAGCTGTTAGTCAGCTGCTGCGGCCTGCCTCTGGGAGCTGGGGTCAGCTGTCACCGGGCCCCCTCGCGCGCAGGGAGAAAACACAGGCCTCGTGTTAAAGGCAGCGAGGGGGAGGGGCGCTTTCACTCTCCCGTGCGGGGCGTGTTGTTGTTAAACTTGGAAACACCTGTTTTATTTCGCAGACGTCGAGGAGTTAAGCGAGTCTGCATAAAACAAGCGTCACATTCATTACGTGCAAGTAAAAAAAAAAAACGTCAGATGGTTGTAAACAGAAGCGTAGCCAGGGCAGTGTTTTGTCAGTGTGCTTTACAACAGGAAAGACCGCAGTGTGGCGGGTGAATTAAATACGAAACAGAGGGTTACATGACTTTTCGCGGTTTGAAGGTTTCCTAAAATGCTTTCAGCTTCAGTACAGAGTTTAGGCCAAGGATAGTTTGAACACAAATGAATCTTTGTTAAAAAACATAAATAACGACTTGTTAAAAACGATTCGCTTCGTAACAACAACTGATATTTTAAAGAGATGTAATCATATTGGTTTCTTCACCTATCAGCCTCAGAATGGACGAAAATTTGCGAGGTTTGGAGAAAAATCTTAAGACATATCTTTTCTCTTAAATCCGTCCTATTCTTTTTTTAATTCACTCACTCCTCCTATTTCGATAGCGCTGGGAAGCCTGATTGAGTAGCCATGCACTACAAGTTCTGGAGAATAGAACAGAATAGAATAAACAACGCAAATCGATGTTAAATAATCTTTACAATAGAAGCTATCCAATGATCCATCTGCTGGGGGAACCACGAGGTAGTTCTAACATCCGAAAATCGATGGACAGAAGAGACAATTGACAAAAGAGTTTTTGGCCTAATTCACAAACTGTTCCTGCACATCAAACAACATGTTAATTTGGCCAGTCTGAGCAGTGAAAAAGAGAAAAAAACCATGCCGTGTATTTTGTTAACATTAGCGCTGCGACACGCTCTAATACCACCAGTGCCATAGGCACAAATAGCATGCCATGACATAAAGTCATGTTTCCATCATCCTTTTTCCACATATTCTTCTTTCTTGTTAACCTGTTTTTTCTCGTGTCCCTCACATTCTTTTTCTGTTCTTCCTCTGTGCTTTGAAGAGGCATTTTATATATATTCAATGTTTCCCATAAAGCGTTATATTGTCATCTCACTATTACTTTGATGAGCTAAGAAAAAAGCGTTGAAAGAGCGAATGATAGAAGGTAGTTTGATTCCAAAATATTTGAGGCAGGAATCCGTCGCAGTCTCCGACTGGTTCGAAAGGGATACCTGTGTTCAGAAATATTCCTCTACAGAGGATGCCACGCCGAATTCACACTAAAGAAAAGTATAAGCTACTGACCTACATTTAAGGTATAACCTCTCAAATATTATGATGCTGGAAATCGATTGGGAGATGGTGCCAGCGAAACATGTGTTGGCATTGAGGATTTCATAAAGGCACAGACATATTGCAAATAGAGCACTTATATGTGCCACTGACTTATTGAGATATTTTGGTACCTTCTTCAATTGCAAACACTATGTGAGAATAGCTTAGTGCCATAATTTGAGAGTTAGTAGAAGACAATGAACCAGTAACTTGTACTGCTTAACAAGTATACCATGATTGTGTATACCACATCACATGCTAAAACAGGTTCAGAGAGATATACGCTGTAAAGAACATTGGCCTGAATGACACTTCATTCTGTTTTTTGTAGATCTCCGATGGATGAACAGGTGTGCGTAGCTGCGGTGAGTCAAAACTTTGTGGCAAGAAGGTTGTGAGGAGATATATGCAGGAGGATCATTAATACACTAAGATTCCTTCTGGGCTTTCCATTTTATACATTTGTCTCTATTTTGTAATGTGCTAATAGCAATGCACAAGTAACACAAACACTAGCATTACAATATACATGACTTTTGAACTGTGGGACCCAGCATGACAGGAAAAGCAGAACATTAATACCCACAAACGACCACAGGGGATGTTGTGGAACTTTTAAATGAGTTCACATCACTGTCTTTGCTACTCTAGGTCGAAAAGGAACCCATGTTTGCCCCCGTTGAAATGGGGATCATCGATGCAGGATCTAATAGTCTGTCGGAGAGTTTAGCACCTATAAGCAGGCCACTACGAGTCTGATCCTGAGCGTGGAGACAGAGGGGCAGAGCAGCTGCTAGATGGGCAGTGGATTAAGTGGGATCCCTTGGTGAGCAGATGTCCATCTCGCACGCTCCCTGGATTAGCACTCACTGGCCTTTGTTTTCACAGACTCAGCAATATTTTTATAATTTATTTCAATCAGGGTATCAAAGAAGCACATACCATGATCTGATGAGCAGCTGAGAACTGTGAAGAGAGAATAAAAAGGAATTTAAAAACAGCAGTGGTGGTGTAAGGAGTAACATTGGATGGTCATCTGCAGCTGTGGTCCTAGGGCAGAGTTATGCTTTAGTTGTAATTTATGTACAGCAGGGGCCGCAAGATATCAGAATTATAAATATTGCTATTGGAGGAAGGGTAAGTATTAATTTTACTTCTGAATTGCACTATGAAAGGTAATTTTAGCAGAAATAAAGCGTACCCTCAAGAAATATAATTTAAGGTTCGGGAAAGGTGGAGGAACAGCAACAATAAATAACACTTCCAGCTTAATTTATCTACATTTATTAGTGGAATTAATCCAATGTGGAGAGACAAAGAAAATTGTGTTTACATTTGTATTTCATCTTGCATGATTTATTTTCTAACATATATTGTATTTTTACATAAATGTTTTTATTTTTGTAATACAGTGCTTTAAAAAAACGTATACATTCGTTTCAGAGAAAACACTACAAAGATTATAAGAGTGAAACAACACAAAACGACCTTATAATCACTCCACTCGCCAATCACTACCCCTCACTCATACACCACTCCTAAACATTCCATATACAAATTTGCAGGGCTGCCGTGTTTCCTTCATGGTTCTGCCTTCTGAGGACACAGTATGTATGCAATCACAGTCCGGGTTTGAAAGCTGAGCACCGACCTGTGTAAAGAAGGCCCGCAAATCGAAGGAATCAGCGTTATGCAAAATGCAAACCAACCAGTTTCCAGTTGGCAAATGTGTCGACAACTAACCAGGCGGCAGAGGCCATTAACATGGGTCTTAAGTTGCATAACAGATGTGAACATTTCACTGATATGACACTTTAGATATATCTGGCTCGTTCAAGCTATTTTCTTAACCTTACCAAGTTTTAGTACTGTTTACATGAATTCTCACTGAGGGAGAAAGTCTGCTATAAACATTGTAAGGGGAATGGCCTGTTTCAACCAAGGTACTGAGATATGTATTGAGATAGTGCAGCCTTCCAACAGAGAAAGGCAGACCACACTGGTGAGGCCAGGAGGCCCTGCAATCAGTACAAGCTAGAGACAGGCCAGGCTGAGCAGGTGCAGGGCCCATGGGGCTGGAAATAATACCTGCTACGGTGACTACAAATAATAGGACATCGGTATGGACATAATAATAATAACCTTGAATCTGTAAAGTGCACAGCTACATCCGAAATGGTTTCCCGGCGCTGGGGGCCCTCGGGAAGATTAAACGAGCTATTGCCCAGAGTCACATAGTGCTGTGCTGACCTGCCGCTTGCGATCGAGCAATGAACCCTGTGTTCCGGAGTCAGGCACCCTGGCCGCTGCGCCACACCTCTTCCAAATGCTAGCACTCACACATTTACACAGCAGTCATTACATTTGCTTTTACAAGTGCTTACTCCCGCTGATGTCTGCTGTGCTGTACCACAATTTCCACCCGCTCTGCCTCGCTGTCAGCTATAGTTACCCCTTTACACCTTAACCTGGTTACAGAGACGTGCTGGCATACTCTGCTGTAACACCAGGTTGTCATCACTCAAACTTCCTGCGAATGTGGCAGGCTAAACAGAAGTGCTGGGGCACTTACATTGTGACCCTCTGCACAGAACTCTGAAAGTTCGGTGTTAAAAGAAATGAGTTGCTGCTGAAATATTTAGTAGCAGCACAGTGTGAGGGTAGGTCGGCAACCAGGTCGGCAACCAGGGGCGTACCACAGGCCCCCGCAGCCCACGCAGTGAGGGGGGCCCGAAGCTCCAGGGGGCCCCCTCTGCACTGCACTCTGTCCAGAGAGCTCCTAATTGATCCCAGAGGAGGCCCCTCTACATACCTTGTAGGGAGGCCCCCTCAATTTTCGTTACGCCAGTGTCGGCAACGGACTGTCGCGGCACAAAACACTCCTCTTGCTTGTTGGTAGGAGATGAACAGCATCTGCATACTCTTCTGAGCTTGCTGTGCGACCCATATGAGTACCGTTACTCTCCTTGGCACAGGAGATGCTCCTGTACTCAAGGGGTGAACAACCAGAAGTGCTGGTACTCAGTACCGGTAAGTACCAGCACATTTAAAGCTCTGGCCATAACCTCCACTTTGTACCGATTTTCATACCCTTTCCGAGGATGTTAAGAGGCCAGAGTACCTCATTACATTTCAGAGTTTTCTGATCATGTGAAATGCTTTGAAGACCTACTGAACTCAATCAGATTAAATTATTCTAAAAACAATCTGTGATACTGAAAGGCTGGATAATTTGCATTATTTAGTAGATTCAGGTGCCATCCACTTGTGCCTAATTTCACGGATACATCATACTTAAACCTGTCTTAACATAACTATTTGAAAAGCGCACATTCACCCCCCCAAAGGGGAATCTTGGTGCTGAACAACAGATGTTTATTGTTCCCCAATTCAATGGTACTCATTTTATCGACCTCAGAAAGGATGAGTGGACTCGCCGGGAATTGAACCTGTGACCATGAGGTCAAACACAGGCCCCTGCAGTGGATATGTTAGTCCACTAAGCCACCAGACCCGGTCTTAGCATAACACACATCTAGGGGCACCACACCGAACTGTAAACAGATCTATAGTCCTCTCAAGATTACAGAAAGAGCCACCCAGCTGGCCTCCTCAACATGTGTATTTATTCTTATTCCATAATAAGAACCCAATTTTGACTTTGGGGGACAGGGTTATACTCTGTCAGTGTGACAGAGTGAAGTACTTCTTCATTATAATGGATTCTCCACCTGCCACGTTTTAAGATGTCTGCCAGCCAAATTGGCATTTCTAGCATTAGTAGGAACTGCCATCATGGCATGGTGGTACTGTCAATGCCTTGTACAGGTGACGGACAACTCTGTCAACATGATGGAGTTGCACTGCAAACTTACAATTCTTTTTTTATTTTCTAAAACAAAAACCCAAAGTGGGATTTTGGTGTGGAAAATTAAACAAGCATTTACAATGCAACGGTTTCGCCTTTGGAAAAGTTAGAGCTATTGGCATTGTAAATGACAACATTTTTATTTATGTGTTGGCTTTGAAAACATAAATAAATGGCATTGTCATTTACAAAGCCAATAGCCTAATCTCTCGCAAATGCGACACCTATTGCATTTTCACCCACACACACACACACAAAACCGGGTCACAAGCAGGCAACAGAGGCACACACAAAACAGGGTCACAAGCAGGCAACAGAGGCACACACAAAACCGGGTCGCAAGCAGGCAACAGAGGCACACACAAAACCGGGTCACAAGCAGGCAACAGAGGCACACACAAAACCGGGTCACAAGCAGGCAACAGAGGCACACACAAAACCGTGAATCACATTTTTAACAAAATTAACTTTGTATACCTTTAAAACACTAATAAAAACAGTTGTTAAAAAAAGAGCGTAGCTAACAGAGTGTGTAGAGATCTGTGTACGGAGCTGTTGCAGAAAGAATCTCCTCCCAGTATGGTGTCTGGCTCATTGTGTGATGCACATTGCTTTAAAGCCGACATGCCTAGGTGAGGTCGGCCAGTCTATAGGTTGAAGGGTTGGTTATATGCGAGCGCAGGAATGCCCTTATTTGGCCAAATGGGGAGGCGCTTGTTGTTGAAAGAAACGCTGTACCCGGGCACTGACAGCCAGACACAAGCGGCTGTCGATGGGAGCGACCAACGGGGACAAAGAGACACGAGAAGTCAGTGGGGCTGGGGCAGTCAATGCAGTCACTGCACGTGCAGCGGAGCAGGCAACGCGACGCAGGGCTAGTGGGGCCCGCACTCACGAGGGTCAAGGGGGTGGGGGGGACTCGAGCACAACGACGGTCAGGGGGGTGGGGGGACACGAGCACAACGAGGGTAAGGGGGGTGGGGGGGCCTCGAGCACAACGACGGTCAGGTGGGTTGAGGGGGGGCACATGCACAACGAGCAACAGGCCACAACAGGGGTTTTCATCGGAAACAGAATTAGCCCCTAGTTGTGATCAGGGGTCAAAAGTAGTATTGGAGTCACCGACCTCTGATTACCCCACGGCGACGTGCAGGGTCCAAGAAATCGCTGACAGCGCGTCTGGCGTGGTCAGTGTATGTACCAGAGTACTGGTGTGTGCGTCTTTATTTGCTAGCTGCCCAAAAGTCCACGCCACCACACTCCTCTCACATAGTAAGATATTGTAAAGGTTGTCATGTCCGTTCGCAGTCTCACGCGTCACACTTTACTGATCAGTTTAACAAAAGACAAGTAATCCTGCTGAACGTCGGCGCGGTTTGAAAATAAAAATTGTAAATGTTGCAGCAGCATAAAAGAGGATTGAGTCGGGATGCTATTTCTTAGCTCAGACAAAGTCGCTGCTGGAAATAAAAGTTCTCCGCCCAGTCGCATTTCAAAGAGGCCGGTTTTGAATGTGCTGTCTGATTCGTGCCACTCCTGGCCAGGCTCTGCTTTATCAGGCCCCGGCCAGCTCTGCACTGCGCCAGGCTATTGTCGGCGCAGACGTTTCGGAGCAGGGCTGCACGTGGCCGGGCACCGGCTGACGCTGCCGGGGAGACTTTGAATTACTTTTTGAGGAGGCTGCTGCCTGCAGTGGAGACGAGGGAATAATAGCCCAGCCTGAGAAAAGAACAGGCAGATGTGCAGCAGTGTGAACACTGGCCGCGGCGAGGAATAATGAATGGAGAAAGCGCAGAGGGCGACAGGGAGGGAAGAGGACAGCAAGGGGGAGAGACGGCGAGAGATGGAAGTGGGGGCGGAAGAAAGAGTAAGAAAACAAGATCGAGAAGCAGCCATGGACACCCTTCAGTGACTGCAGCACACATGGGCAGCTGGCAGCGCATTCCTCTGAGAGCCAGCGGGACCCGCAGACAGACAAAGGGAGGGCGCGTTTATACGCGCCGGCAACAGCCGAGGGAAAGGGGGCCAGTGAGGGCACAGAAAGAAATAATACTTTTAGAAGGGCTGGTGACGGCGAAAAAAACAAGCATTACGGGCAGAGCTCACTCTCCTGCGGGATACAGAGCAGGGGCTGAAATCACTCTCCACCGGGCGCCATCTTCAAAGAAATACCAAAACAAACCTTGGCGAAAACAAAAAAAAATAACATCCGCCCACCGCCGCAATGACGATCGCAAGGGGGCGGGATGAGTAAAAATCGCCGGAACGCCCATGAATATGCTCCGGCAATGACGGACAGATCTCTCTTCCAATGGCTAGCCTCCATTTATGGAGCTAGCCAATGGAAGAGAGAGGCGGGACAAAGCCACATACTGTTGTAACATAAGATTTCGCCTGCGCGAACGCTGCTGCGCAGCTGATCGCCAGGCGAAACCTAAAAAGCAATGCCCACCTCTCCATGGGAGTGTTCTCCAAGAAGTGGGTGGCATTTTGCAGTTTTCACTCTCCTTTGCAGCTAGGTTTTTACCTGGCTGTGATGGACAGTGCAAACTGGCCATGAGTTTGCCCATCCTAAATCAGGTGGGTGGCCTCATGGCCTTAACTCCAATTGCCCTTTCTCTGTCAGGTCATGAAAGGCTTATGCAGGGGGATGTGGCATAGGCGCCTGGACAAGATGGCAGCGGTCCGCTAAGCTCCGTCTAATCACGGAGCTTTGAAAGTGAACTTCGGCTCACACTGAGACCATAGCCAGCACTTTCAAAGCTGGTCTCCTACAGCGCACTGTTGTGGCATTCCTATGAGTTGACCGGAGACTTTTTAAACCCATTTTCATCAAAATTCAGCAGTGACAACACTTTACCTTCTACTCGAGCGGCCGCCATTTTGACAGCGCATCGCATGCAGTATTTTTCTTCAGACTCCTTGCGCTGCCAACATCACCTGGGTGAGCTCCCTCTCATTTCTCACCATTAGTCATGCATATTTGGGATAACCATGTCATGGCTCATCTTTAACTATGGATTTTGCTTTACCAGATAGTCAACATACCCTTCTATCCTTAGGACTAGTGCAAATTATGCTTTATTTACTTGGTTTCTTAAAGCCTTTAAACCTAATTGTCCTATATATGTATATATTTCTAGAAATTTCTTCATATCCCTACTGTGCTTGGGTGGCAGAGATCGTAGTTGGATTAATTGTACTTGCCCCTTCACGTGCCTGAGCATGTGTTATCACACCTGCAGTGACCTTTTACTTCAAAAATCCTTTTTATACTTGCTTTCCTTGCATGAGTCAGTAGGATTTTCAATATCTCACCGCTGCATAGCTCCTTATGTGGTGCATGAATCATTGCACACCTACCACTAATTTTATGGGCAGGCTCTCTAATATTAAAATGCTTCCTCGGGGAGGAGCCTAGCTCGCGGCCGTGATGGTCGCCCTTTAGCTCGGCTCCCGCAGCCCTCCATCCTGACTGCCTATCCTGTCTTTTATCCTGTCCCGGGACGGCACACTTTTGGGGAATTGGAAACATTACGGCTTGTTTGTGCTTACCATCTGACCCCGGGGTCTCGACGTGCAGTGGCTCCGGAGTTCTGGCCTCCGAGAGATCGGGGCCTCTGCGAGACTTGGACCGGGACCTGGCCGGTGGGATCCGACGGCTCTCGGCCTCGGCCGAGAGCGAGAACCGGACCTGCCCTGGTGGTCGCGTGGCCGACGTGGGTGAGAAGCCCCGGGACCTGATTCTGAGAGGGGGTCTCCCCCCGCCGCTGCTTTGTCCGGCGGCCCTGGTCCTCGGGGCCCGGACTCCGCTTGTTTGGGGCACCGGTGCTGGTGCGGGCGGAGACCCGTTTTGGGCGGACATCCTTTTGGCATCGAAGCCGCCCTTGCTGGGACACCCGGCGCTTGTAAAGTCCTACATTTGAGAACTGTTATTTCCGGGGGTCCTCGTGGGCGGCGATTGGGCTGATTCACGAAATGGCGGCCGGCCCTCTGGAACGAGAGTCACCCTGTGGCGGCGGGCCCGAGTTGCCTGATTGTGTGGGGATCGGATCTGGTGGGCGTGAGCCGACGGTCAGAGATATCCTGGAAGCCCTCAGATCCCTGCACGCTTCCCTGGCCCTGGGCGTCTCGGTGGGTCCGCCACTATCCGCCGCCATTTTGGGCGGCCGTTTCTTCTTGTCGCCCTCTTGTTTCGATGTCTCCATTGCCTCACCCCCCTCGATTGACCTGAGTGTCTCCACCACTGATCGGAGATCGTGTAGTGTGCTGGTGACTTTGGGGCGCCCTGGTTTTCAAGGTTCGGACCCCGGGGACTCGGATGCTGTACTGCGACCCTGTTCGACATTGTTGCCTGGAATTATGGGTGGCCTTCCTCCTGCGCCTGCTTCGATGACTTTGCCTGTGTTTAAAATTGGGACCACCTCGCCCGCTCAAGTGGCGCAACTGAACTCCTGTTTCTCATGGCTCGTGCTTCGATTGTTGATGCATCGATACTTTCAGTTTGGACTACTGCTCACTTTTCGATCTATCTACCCCCCACGTAGCTATGCTAGTCACCATTCCACTCGATTATATGCTGATTTCGTATTTAGTATGTGGTTGTACATTGCCATGTGGTGGGTGGGGTTTGTCGCTCGGAAGGGTTGGGGGTGAAATGTACGACTTCTGCTTGATTCCCGGTATGCGATTTCGTTGCACAATTGTCTCTGATCGTAGAGGGGTGGGAGGTCCCCTTCTCCTAATATTTTGTGGCGCGTGATGGGGTGTCGTCCTGGTCTGTTTTTGATTGTACTTGTCGGGTTGGGCGGAGGGCTGTGGCCTACCGTTTGTATTATAGTTATTCTGCTCCTCCCTCCTGTTTTCTTTCTCCACTTTTGTGGCCTTTTTGTCTCGTTTTTCTTTCTTTCTTCTTGCTATATTTCGGGTTCTGGTTTAGGGCGACAGGCACGCTGTTTGAAGGGTAGGCCGTAGCCTTCTACAGGGGTGCAGGGTGGGTTGGGTTCTATTTTTTGTTTGTCTTCTGGTTCTATGGCCCTTTTGTATCTCTTTTTCGTGAGGCCGCGTCTGTCCCGACCTCCTATGGTGTGTTTCGGGTGGGGGTATGGCATCGTTACTCCTCCTGCTACATTTCGGCTGTCTTTCCATCCGATTGCCATGCCCCACTTGGGCCGCTAATCCTTTTGTCTCCTGTCCTCCCACCACGGGGAGCCGTGTCGGCGTGTCTTTTACCTTTCTTTTTTCATATTTCCTTATCCCCTTTTTATTGTTTGGTTTTTCTTCCCTCCATTTTCCTTTCCCTTCCTCTCCCCCCCCCTACCTAGTCCCCCTTCCCTTTTTCCTTCCTGCGTCCAAGAGGGTACTGTGACGGGCGGGTTTTCATGCATTGTCTTCCGATCCCTCTGTTCTGGCTTGGTACTGTCCCGGGTGGTGGGCGTGTTACGAGGATAATGCTTAGGGGCTGACTGTATCTCACATATCCTGATTTCTTGACTGCATTGTGTTGTCCCCCTGATATTTTGCCCCATGCCCCCTTCTTAATGTTGAGGTTGACTACGGGATGTCGGATGCCTCCGTATTGCAAGTGTGCCTGTCATACGTCCTCTCCCCTTATTGTAAAATTAAGCCTTCTTTACTCCTGTGTTTTAGCCCTTTAGTTTCTGTATTTCTTCTCCCCTATTGCGATTGTACGGCCTCTGCTTTGTATTGATTGACTATGTACTATTTGCCTGATGACTCCTGACTGTTTTGTACACTGCGGCCGGCCGGCTTGGTTGTGGGCCTCGATTTGTCTTCTTTTGATATCAATAAAGGTTTTCAAAAAAAAAAAAAAAAATGCTTCCTCAACGTTAGACTCACTGTATCAAAATGTCTAGCCACTCTCTTAGCCTTGCCAAAGCATCCTCCTCTAGCACTAAACCTAAAAAAGCTAAAAATGGCTATCCACCTCTGATCCAGTCTTCTTCTAACCAGGTCCTGGATACAATTTTGAATGAACTCCATACTCTTAAACCATTCATGAACGCCACCAACAAAAAACTGCAGCTGATTGAGGACTTATGGATCAATATGGAAGGCAAAATAACTGAAATGGAACATGTGGGCCATCTTCAGGACTTACTGACTAAAATACCTCTGCTGGAACAAGAAATTCAAAAGCTCAAGCTCCATACTGAGGACCTTGAAAATCGCAACAGAAGGAATAATCTGCGCTTATATGGTTTGCCTGAGCATATTGAAGGCCCTGATCTTCTCTGCTTCTTTAAGAAATTTTTGCCTTACCTTCTCGATCTTCAGTCTTCCGCTCCTCTAAACATTCAGCAAGCACATTGTCTTGGTCATCCTCAGCCTCAATCTGCAAGACCATGTGGTATTATCATGCTCTTTTTAGAATTTTCCTTACCTGATGCTAGTATTAAACAGTGCCTGAGAGAAACGTCATCTTGTTGGTCTGGTCATAACATATTTATTTCACAGGCTCTTTCTAATGCAACCAACTCCAGACGTAAGGAATTCCTGATGATTCGTCCTCAATTGAGATCGGTAAACATCCGATATGGCATATTACACCCATGTCTCTACAAAATTACTTACGAAGGTGTTTCCGCTCGTTTGCAGATCCGTCCAAACTAAAACTGTTCTTACAGACATTACCATAATACCTATCGACCCAAATGCACAATGCCCTTAAATTGTTAAATTGTTGTTAATTACACATGACTTCTTTCTTCTAGTTTTAATCCCTAGTTTTGCTCTTCAAGTACGGGTTACATGGCCTGAATCTCTTTATTTTAGCATTGCCTCTTTTCTCTCCGTTGTTGTTTTTGTTACTGGGTGCTGACATGCTTGGTCTTCATCTCATTCTCTTCTTACTTCAGATCTTGCTTTATGTCCTTAATCTGTCTCTTCTTTTCTTTTTTTTGCCCTATTCCTCTCTTATTCCTTCTTTCTCTACCTTCTTCTCTCAATTTCCTTTTCTTTTTTTTAAAACGTATTTTATTAATTTTCCAACATCAGCATCATATATATAATACCAAATAAACATTTGGTATTCATCAGGCTTTTTCTGACCCTCAAGTGCAAATACATCTTAGTGATTTCACAGACAATGTATCAGACAAATTACATTCCAATTACAGTCACGCTAGCTAGTGCAAGCTTCTGGGTTGTGCATTTAAAGTCTCTAGTAGGCTACTGAACTTTGTTACACTTGCACTGGGATGCTTTAGAAGGTAGGATATTACAGTAGAGCTTCACAAAAATAAATTACCCCCAGCCTCCCCTCTAACTTAGCTGACCATGACCCATCCCTGTGGTTATGTGTGTTACTGCTGTTGCTGAACCTACCCTCTCTTGGGTTGTGCGTGTGAGTGTTGTATGATTTTAGTGTGGATTTCGTACCATTAAATGCGTGCTTGTTTTTTGTTTGCTATGGGGGATGGGGGGAGAATAGAGGGCGGAGGAGGGGGGTGGATTGGGGCGAGTCCCAGGAGGGAGGGAGGGGAAGGAGCACACTTATTGATCCTGCGCTACCGGAACTGGCACCGGGGTAAACAGCTTGAATGCTTCCAGAATGGTTTCCCAGTCCGTGGAGATTAACTTTTTGTGCAGCCCGCGGGATACCTCTCGTCTAATTGATGCACTTTCTGCGCTGCCCCATCTCACTACCTCCCCATGCCAGCCATGGAGCGGCAGGGTTTAGCTGACATCCAACGCATGGTGATGGCGCGATGAACTAGAAGCAGGGCTAAATCCGTGAAGTGAAGCTGTACTTTCTGTGCTTTGGGGCGTCGGGTAATCCTTAATAGGCAGTTGGCTACCGTGCACAGCACAGGGACACCCATCACCACAGCGTTGACTGACACCACCTTCGCCCAGAACTCAGCAAGCGCCGGGAACTGCCATAGCATGTGGATCAGGTCTGCCTCTCCTGCCTTGCATCTGGGGCAACAGTGTTTTGTATTTGGGAATATAAGCTGCAGTCGGTGTGGTGTTAGGTATGCCCTGTGAAGGATCATGTGTTGGATACATTTAAATTTGGCGTTTCATGGGATTTTCTTGGTGTATTCTAACATTGAGTCCCATTCTTTGTCTGTCAGTTCTTTGTCCAGGTCCCTGGACATTCTAGCTACTCTCCATTCCCTTCTTCCTTTTCAACTCTCCCTTTCCTCTATTTATAACTGCCCGATGGTCTTCTTGTTTTACCTCACCATGTTCTTGGTAATTCTTTTTTGTTACCCTATTTTTTGACAAAATGTGTCTTTTTGTTTCCATTGCTGTCTTTGCAGTGTGTCCTCATTGTTCCTGTGTCCTTGTTTTTAAGCTGCAGCATGTTTAATGTTGTGTCTTGGAACGTCCGTGGTTTGGGTCATCCTGTATAGCAGGGGTACTCAAAGTACGGCCCGCGGGCCAGTAGCGGCCCGGCAAGCCTTCAGTGGCGGCCCGTGGAGCTTGAGACATCGCACCTGTGTGTGGTTTTTTTTAATCTTCAGCAAACACCTCGGGGAGCAGCAGTGCGAGTGAGAGACACTGCTCTGTGGGGGCACGGGTGATTCCAGCCACAGTCAAGAGTGGAGCTGCAGGGGCGCTAAGAGGTGAACAAAGCCTCATTAACAAACAAATGGTCGTTTAAAGACATGTTAAGTACTGGGGTGCCCTGGAGGCTGTGTCAGCCAGGCTGATGCACAGGGGAGAGGGGGTGGGAGGGGGGAGGACAGCAGGAACTGAGAGCCGGGTGAGGTGGGAGGGGAGAGCAGGGAGTGAGAGCCAGGTTAGGGAGGTGGAGGGCAGAGCAGGAACTGAGAGCCGGGTGAGGTGGGAGGGCAGAGCAGGGAGTGAGAGCCGGGTGAGGGAGGTGGAGGGCAGCAGGGAGTGAGAGCCCGGGTGAGGGAGGTGGAGGGCAGAGCAGGGAGTGAGAGCCGGGTGAGGGAGGTGAAGGGCAGCAGGGAGTGAGAGCCCGGGTGAGGTTAGTGGAGGGCAGAGCAGGGAGTGAGAGCCCGGGTGAGGAAGGTGGAGGGCAGAGCAGGGAGTGACAGCCCGGGTGAGTGAGGTGGAGGGCAGAGCAGGGAGTGAGAGTCCTGTGAGGTGGGAGGGCAGAGCAGGAAGTGAGAGCCCGGGTGAGGGAGGTGGGGGGCAGCAGGGAGTGAGAGCCTGGGTGAGGGAGGTGGAAGGCAGCAGGGAGTGAGAGCCCGGGTGAGGGAGGTGGAGGGCAGAGCAGGGAGTGAGAGCCTGGGTGAGGGAGGTGGAGGGCAGAGCAGGGAGTGAGAGCCGGGTGAGGGAGTTGGAGGGCAGAGCAGGGAGTGAGAGCCCGGGTGAGGGAGGTGGAGGACAGAGCAGGGAGTGAGAGCCCGGGTGAGGGAGGTGGAGGGCAGAGCAGGGAGTGAGAGCCGGGTGAGGGAGGTGGACGGCAGCAGGGAGTGAAAGCCAGGTGAGGGAGGTGGGAGGGTAGCAGGGATTGAGAGCCAGGTGAGGGAGGTGGGTGGGCAGAGCAGGGAGTAAGAGCCCGGGTGAGGGAGGTGGAGGGCAGAGCAGGGAGTGAGAGCTGGGTGAGGGAGGTGGAGGGCAGAGCAGGGAGTGAGAGCCCGGGTGAGGGAGGTGGAGATAGAGACAGATAAAGACATATAGAGACAGATAGAGGCAGAGACAGATAGAGACAGGGACAGACGGAGCTAGATAGGGTCAGAGACAGGGACAGCCAGAGACAGATAGAGGCAGAGACAGACAGCGATAGAGACAGACAGCGATAGAGACAGCGATAGAGACAGACAGAGAGAGAGACAGGCAGAGAGAGAGACAGACAGAGAGAGACAGAGGGACAGAGGGAGACAGACATAGGAAGGGATGGAGACAGACTGAGAGAGACAGACAGAGGGAGACAGACAGAGGGAGAGAGGGAGACAGACAGACGGACAGAGGGAGACAGACAAAGGGAGGGAGACAGACAAAGGGAGGGAGACAGACAGATGGAGGGAGGGAGACAGACAGAGGGAGGGAGACAGACAGAGGGGAATAGACAGAGGGAGGGAGACAGACAGAGGGAGACAGGCAGACAGAGGGAGGGATGGAGACAGACAGAGGGAGACAGACAGAGGGAGGGAGGCAGAGAGAGACAGGCAGAGGGAGACAGAGGGAGAGAGGGAGACAGACAGAGGGAGTGAGACATACAGAGGGAGGGAGACAGACAGACAGAGGGAGGGAGACATAAAGACAGAGGGAGATGGAGGGAGGGAGACAGACAGAGGGAAGGAGGGAGGAAGACAGAGGGCGGGAGGGAGACAGAGGGAGGGAGTGAGGGAGACAGAGGAAGGAAGACAGAGGGAGGGAGGGAGACAGGGAGGCAGAGGGATAGAGGGAGACAGACAGAGGGAGATAGACAGAGGGAGGGAGACAGAGGGAGAGAGGGAGGGAGACAGAGACAGACAGACAGACAGACAGACAGAGGGAGGGAGACAGACAGACAGAGGGAGGGAGACAGAAAGACAGAGGGAGACAGACAGAGGGAGACAGACAGAGGGAGGGAGGGAGACAGACAGAGGGAGGGAGGGAGACAGACAGAGTGAGACAAACAGAGGGAGGGAGACAGACAGAGGGAGGGAGGGAGACAGACAGAGGGAGGGAGGGAGGCCGAGGGAGGGAGGGAGGGAAACAGAGGGAGGGAGACAGAGGGAGGGATGGAGACAGACAGAGGGAGGGAGGGAGACAGACAGAGGGAGGGAGACAGAGGGAGGGAGACAGAGGGAGACAGACAGAGGGAGACTGAGACAGACAGACAGACATAGACAGACAGACAGAGGGAGGGAGACAGACAGACAGAGGGAGGGAGACAGAAAGACAGAGGGAGACAGACAGAGGGAGGGAGACAGACAGAGGGAGGGAGGGAGACAGACAGAGGGAGGTAGACAGAAAGACAGAGTGAGACAGACAAAGGGAGGGAGACAGACAGAGGGAGGGAGGGAGACAGACAGAGGGAGGAAGGGAGACAGAGGGAGGGAGGGAGAGAGGGAGACAGAGGGAGGGATGGAGACAAACAGAGGGAGGGAGGGAGACAGACAGAGGGCAGACGGAGGGAGGGAGACAGAGGGAGATGGACAGTGGGACACAGATAGAGGGAGACAGATGGAGGGAGATGGAGAGAGGGAAGGAAAGAGAGGGAGGGAGACAGAGAGAGAAAGAGAGGTAAGACACAGAGAGACAGAGGCAGAGAGACAGAGGGAAACAGAGAGAGAGGGAAGGAGGGAGCGAGAGAGAGAGATAGAAGGAGGGAGACAGAGGGAGGGAGAGTTAGGGAGAGAGAGAGAGAGAGAGAGAGAGAGAGAAAGAGAGATGTGTGTGTATGCTGGTCTGTAGGCTCAGTGGATGAACGCGTCAGCTGCAGGGGCCTGTGTTCAACTTCATGGTCACAGTTTTTTCTTTCTAGCCCCTTCCCCCTCCTCCACTGACCCCACCTCCACCGGTGCGGCCCTCGGCCACAAACCACACTGTAAATTTGGCCCCCGAGAGAAAGTTTGTGAGTACCCATGCTGTATAGCGTCAAAAAGTACTCTCTCATTTGTCGAAACTTAATTGTCAAATTGCCTTTCTACAAGAAACTGATTGTAACAACACTGAATCACTCAAGCTCAAATGCCAATGGGCGGACCAAGTTGTTTTCTCTCCTGCTGTCATTCGTAAGGGTGGTGTTGCCATCCTGTATCACAAATCACTAAAGATTAAAATGTTATCAACTGAATGTGACACAAGTGGACGATGGGTAAACTGAATGCCATGGTCAACAATAAAAAGTCACCTTTTATTAAATATTTATGGATTGGTTAAGTCTGATCCAGATTTTTGGCATAGTATCAAAATAAAATGATCCTCTATTACTAATCCAAATATCATTATTGATGGAGATTTTAATAATTGGCTAGACACTTTTTCTGACAAAAAATCAAATTGTAAATTCAAGCCAGATAAGTCACATAAAGCATTTCCGTCTGCTATTGCCTCCCATCCACTCGACGATGTATGAAAGACTAGTAATCCTGATAATATGACTTTAATTTTTTTTTCAAATGTTCACCACACCATGTTTCGCATGGATTATATTTTGGCCTCAAAACCTCGACTCCCCTTTATTCAATCTTCTGAGATTAGATCCATTTTGATTTCTGACCATGCCCCTGTTTCGGCATCTTTTGAGTTGTCCCTTGCTACCTCCAAACATGCCCGATGGAGATTCAACAACTCCCTACTATCTGATCAAACTTATGTTTCAGAGGCTACCTCCTTTATAACAGAATTCTTTCAGTTTAACAAGCCCAATGACACTTCTGTTCACAACAACTGGGATGCCTTTAAAGCCTCTTTCAGAGCATTCACCATTGCCTACACTGCCAGAAGGAAAACAATATTGAATTCCCATTACCTCTCTATCCTCAAACATATTAAGACTCTCGAACACTCTTATTTTACGTCCAAATCTCCTTCTCACCTCCAGGACCTTATCAAAGCGAAATCAGACTTAAATAAACTTGCTACGAATGATGCTTGTAATATCTTACTGAAAATAAAATCTATATACCATAAGCTATTGCCTCTCATCCACTCGACGATGTATGAAAGACTAGTAATCCTGATAAATATGACTTTAATTTCTTTTTCAAATGTTCACCACACCATGTTTCGCATGGATTATATTTTGGTCTCAAAACCTCTACTCCCCTCTATTCAATCTTCTCAGATTAGATCCATTTTGATTTCTGACCATGCCCCTGTTTCGGCATCTTAGAGTTGTCCCTTGCTACCTCCAAACATGCCCGATGGAGATTCAACAACTCCCTACTATCTGATCAAACTTATGTTTCAGAGGCTACCTCCTTTATAACAGAATTCTTTCAGTTTAACAAGCCCAATGACACTTCTGTTCACAACAACTGGGATGCCTTTAAAGCATCTTTCAGAGCATTCACCATTGCCTACACTGCCAGAAGGAAAACAATATTGAATTCCCATTACCTCCCTACCCTCAAACATATTAAGACTCTCGAACACTCTTATTTTACATCCAAATCTCCTTCTCACCTCCAGGACCTTATCAAAGCGAAATCAGACTTAAATAAACTTGCTACGAATGATGCTTGTAATATCTTACTTCAAATAAAATCCATATACCATATGCTATTGCCTCTCATCCACTCGACGATGTATGAAAGACTAGTAATCCTGATAAATATGACTTTAATTTTTTTTTCAAATGTTCACCACACCATGTTTCGTATGGATTATATTTTTGTCTCCAAACCTCTACTCCCCTCTATTCAATCTTCTGAGATTAGATCCATTTTTATTTCTGACCATGCCCCTGTTTCACATCTTTTGAGTTGTCCCTTGCTACCTCCAAACATGCCCGATGGAGATTCAACAACTCCCTATCTGATCAAACTTATGTTTCAGAGGCTACCTCCTTTATAAAAGAATTCTTTCAGTTTAACAAGCCCAATGACACTTCTGTTAACAACAACTGGGATGCCTTTAAAGCCTCTTTCAGAGCATTCACTATTACCTACACTGCCAGAAGGAAAGCAATATTGAATTCCCATTACCTCTCTACCCTCAAACATATTAAGACTCTTGAACACTCTTATTTTACATCCAAATCTCCTACTGACCTCCATGACCTTATCAAAGCGAAATCAGACTTGTAATATCTTACTTAAAATAAAATCCATATACCATGGGGGTCAAAACAAAGTGGGTAAAATGGTGGCCAATTATTTAAAAATCAAAACAAAACAGAAAGGAAAACCATTGGTCCTATCCATAATACCCTCACCATCAATTTACTACATTCTGATTCAGACATTGCTAGTGCTTTCCAGTCCTACTATAACTCAATATATATAGACGATGCCCATCCTTCCAAAAGCGATACCCAGTCATTCTTTGATGATCTTTCTTCTCCTTCCATACCGGGTGTTATGGCTCTCCTTGGAAAGGATATAGCTCTTCAGGAGATTTTGCCATTAAACCTCTGAAGAGAGCCAAAGCCCCTGGGCCTGATGGTTTTTCTATTGAACTTATCTCCTATCTTTCATCTATTTTTGCTCCTCTTTACTTGAACTTTTCAACTCTTTTCTATTGAAATCTGAACCTGAAGGCTCCTTCTTAGATGCTCTCATTGTAATCATTCCCAAACCTGATAAGGACCACACCTTGTGTCAAAATTATCTCCCAATCTCATTAATGAATTATGATTGTAAAATTTTCGGGAAAATTCTTGCTTCTAGATTGTTATACATCTGCTCATTAAACCTGATCAACCCGGCTTCAGTATAGGTAGGCTTACTTCTGATAACACTAGGATGCTCTCTAATATTCTTGTGTTAGGGAAAAGATACCCTGATCCTCTGGCTGCATTGTCTCTTGTTGCTGAAAAAGAATTTGAGCGTATAAGCTGGCAATTTATGTTCAAAACTCTTCATTGGTTTGGTTTCGGCCCCAAGTTAATTTCATTTATCAAGTAATTATTTTTAGAACCACGTGCCTGTGTTTCTGTTAATGGTCTTTTATCCCCTTATTTTAGCTTACACAGAAGTACCAGACAAGGTTGCCCGCTCTCCCACCTTTTATTTCTTCTGTGTCTTGAACCTTTTCTTGTGAGAAAAAACAAGGACCCCCTGAACAATGGATAGTTCAATTCCTAGGACAGGGACTTAAATGGTAGTGACAAAAACTCCTAGGCAAAGTCAATAAAGCAAAGAATATACACAGTATCTATGACATTAAGAAGACCAAGGAAGACGGAAAAAATATATTCAAAGTTGTTACCGTTTTAATAATTTCTTCTCATATTATCTAAACAAATGATATTTATACAAAATATTTAAAAAAGGAAACACAATATGTAACGCATCACATTTAATCAATATGTATAAATAAAGGTTTAAAAAGTGGCAATATCTTTATTAACTCGACACGCGTTTCGGCGTATACAACGCCTTCTTCAGGAAAGCCACACAATTATCTAAAAATAAAGAAAAAAAAAGAGAACATACTCAGATTTCACAAATTGTTATCCGTATCTTGACATGTTTTCTTAAGAAAAACATCTATTTAAACAATTCGTATCTCTTTTTACATATATCCTAAAAAACACAATGTGTATCAGTAGCAACAATCTATGTACATAATCTGGCAGTCTTCCTATGTATCACACATTACAATTTTATATTTATCTACGGTATTATATCTGAGTGCTCAAAAATGTACCTTAATGAAAGAGGCATGTTAGATAGTGAAGGCCTGTAACATTATATAGTCAAGAAACAATTAGAAAGAAAATAAGTAGCCAATCACTCACAGATCCTGTTTCAATGTGATTAGTTCCTAGTGATTAAAACCTGCAACTCCATAGTTGGTGGATGTTCTTGATTCTAATAAATGGCTGAAAAAATGTATGTATCACCATTATTATGGACCTGTATAATGGGGCCTGATCATCATTAATGTACATGGTAGCTGCTGTTTGTAGAAGCTATCTGTATAGTTCCATAAAAAAAAATACATTTATTGGGATTTTAACTCGTAAAATATGCAATTGAAACCGATGAATCTATGTTAATAATACAATAAGATCATAAAGAGATAAGGACTGTACTATGTTCGGTATCAGTGTGAGCAATCATCATGCTCTAAAATTTGGACTGATATTAGCGGACCGAAAAACTGAGACTGGTTATAAAAATCAAAGTATCTAACATTAATCTATCCCAATTGGTGTTGATTCAGTGGTATTATACATGTTCATTGTAAACGGATAAAAGACAATGACGAAAAGGAATTACCTGATAAAAATGCAGAGCACCGAATGTGCAACGATGTCTTATTAATTTTAAAATTAACGGTTTCACGAAAAGGTCGGATGTCTACAAAAAAGAACAACAAATTATTATTTTTGATAGTAAATTGATTAAAAAGAGATAAAGATATCCCTAACACAGATATAACTGTGAGTTCCATAATATTATGATCTAAAGAGAATTTTTAAGACCAATACTTGGTTATCAAACAAGCCTTGTGTAGGTATATTTGAAAACCAACCTGGTCCCGCTAAATGTTAAAATCAATAATTTGATATTCTGGGAAGCCTCTGAAAAAACAATACACAATCTATTGTCAAGACGGAGACCGTATAAGAGAAACAAGACGGAGACCGTATAAGAGAAAAAAGGACGTATACATTAATAATCGGAGTAACAGTGAACCCCATAGATACGTTGCGATAGAAGAGATTCAACAAAGAAACTGAAACAAGCGCTAGATATGCGATAGTGTTCCAAATATGTAGCTCAATAGGCATACACAGTAATGGACTTATCTAAAAAGGAATGTAACAAAATATATCTTTGAGTGTGTATAACTACAGCTTCAAAGTAAAACAAGGTCCCTATAACTACAAACTAGTATGTACCTGATAAAAGGAGGCTTTAGGTAGGACCAGGCTGAGGATGCCTGCCGGTAATGCCTTCAGAAAAGAGTATCAAATGTGTTGGTGCCATTCTACACATTATATACTCTATGGCTGGTCACATGATAATCATGTGATTCTAAAAAGTGTCATGTGACCGAAGTGATAATGGTCAGAGGAAACAGACTATATTGAAAAACTGAAACTTTATTATTCTGTCCGACAAGATTTCGAAAACATATCAAACTACTTGGTTTTATAGATATCAATTATGATAATAACCTTATATCATATTAACAAGCTACTAGCCAGATGTATATTATATAATGATGAGTGATAAATGATAAGTGGGGGATTAAGAAGATAATAACCAAAACAGTGTCTGAGTTGTAAAGTCAACAAAACTAAATGAGAGTTAGATTAAATGTAATGTCTAATATATTGGACGATGTTCTGAAGATGTCAACATATCAGATTTGACTAACCCTGGGTGTAGCACTTCGCTACGCCCATGGAGTGAGCGTAGTGTTGCCTACTTCGCCATTTGCGAAGTAGGCGTAGCAGGCAAAACTACGCCCACTCCGTGGGCGTAGCGAAGTTGCCCGCCACCCGCCTCCCTCCTGCCCTCCCTAAATACTTAAATAATTATTTTAAAAACAATAAACACCATTTACCTTGTCCGCTGCGTCTCCGGGGCTCCCTCTGGTAACCGTGCCGTCATCATGGATAGTAATGCGCATGCGCGGCCGCCCGCGCATGCTCATTTCCCACGAGAAATGCGCGGGCGGCCGCGCATGCGCATTACTATCCATGATGGCGGCGCGGTTACCAGAGGGAGCCCCGGAGACACAGCCGACAAGGTAAGTGGTGTTTATTGTTTTTAAAATAATTATTTAAGTATTTAGGGAGGGCGGGAGGGAGGCGGGTGGTATTTAGCGAGGGCGGGAGGGAGGCGGGTGGCGCGTAGTGGGGCTACGCGAAGTGCGTAGGTGGACGTAGTTTCTGGTCCACTTCGCGTAGCTCCGCGTAGCCCCACTACGCCTACTACGCCCACCCTTAGATTTGACTAGTATCTCCATAAATGTTAGTATTAATTAAAAACGCAAAGGCCTAAGTATCTTATATTAGGTTCAGTATGCCAAACATTCTGTTTTAAGATGTGATGCCCACTCAGGTTATGGCATTCTCCCAGGGTATTTAACTATTCAGGCCATTCCTGAAAGTGTTGAGAGTGAAAATCCAGAAAACGTCTTGTTTTTTACGTATTTTGAGACCCCCTTTATTATCGGGAGTCCTGATTCTTTCCAGGCTTCTCCAATGGATGTCTTCTGGCTTATGGTTCATATCAATGAAATGTTTGACTAAGGGCGTTGTAATTTTGGCAGTTCTGACTGCAGAGCGGTGTTCAGTAATGCGGGTCCGTGGTGACCATAGAACTTCTACTTTTTCAGCGCCAACGTTATCTCAGAAAATCAGGTCTGACTTATTTTGGCTACCCTTTACTTTTTTCTTGTCGTCACCCCTGTCTCTACACTAATCTCTCTTCTATTACCCCTTCCCCCTCCTTCCTTTTCTTCTATCCCTTTCCTTTCACCTCTTTCATTTTTTCTCAATCTCTATCCTAAAAATTATAAATATGCTATTATCTGATATGTGCTCTTATTTAATTTTACAAATTTTATTGCATGAGGTCATTCTTTTTAATGTATTATACCACCATGATAGTATCATCTCTATTATTGAATTATTAATAACATGTCTTTAGTTTGCTATTTCCCTACATTATGCTAATTGTAATTTTGGTACTCTCTTATTATACCAATAAAAATGATTTAACTAAAAAAAAAGGCTTATGCAGGTGGTGGCGACTTCAACCTAATGAAGATCCTTCCACCACTAAATGTCACTGTTGCGATGGAATACCCTTTCCACCAAACTCTAAATGAGGGCATAAATTATCTGAAATACCCTACTACCACCTTTTACTCCTTACCTTCCACCTAATTATTCTTAAGGCTCCCGGTTTTCAGTTTTTACAGGTTTTTACTACAGATAAATGCAGACAGAAGACCTTCTAATTTCCTGTCTGTATTTATTATTAAATATGGATAAATGTGTAAAATAGGTTTCATGCTAGACGATTCACACTACTGTCAATAATGAGTGCTAGGTCAATAGCTGTACAGATTGACAGATAGAGGAATTAAAAAATGTAAAGTATTTCCTAATAAAGCTTAAATAACTTAGCAATTCAAACGAATGGCTGGCCTGCGATGACGGAGTTCCACACCTCCGCGTAGCACCTGGGATCCTCGCTCATCCTTGCTCCTCCCTCCTGCGATGCCGATGGCGGCTGGTAGCTGGCGTTCTTGGTGCTCCCGGCTCCCTTGATGAGCAGGCGTTCGGAGTGTGTCCAGCCAAACGGGGGTGCCGTGGACTGTGCCGTGTACTGCGCCGTGTACTGCGGCGGGGTGCTGATTCCGATTCCTGGTATTTTCGGTGCTACTGGAGGAATGTGCCTCGTAACGGCTGAGAGCAGGTGAGCGCTGCCCCTACGTTAAAGCCCAGTGTTAAAGTCACGGCGCCTTGCGGCTGGACGGGCTGCTTCCGCAACATGCTTCACGGGTCCCGTGGAGCTTTCTTGTGCTAAACCCACGGCATCCTGCAGCAGGACGGGCAGCTTCTGCAACAAGCTTCACGGGCTCCACAGAGTCTCTCTTGTTCATTTCCAGGCGCTACTGGAGAAATGAGCCTCGTAACGGCTAAGAGCAGGTGAGCGTTAAGTCTTTGTCAAGCCACGGCACCTTGCAGCGGGATGGGCGGCTCCTGCAACACAGAGCCTTTCTTTCTCGTCTTGCTTCCCCGCACTGACTCTATTCTACTTAGTGGAAAGAAAATTTCAGAAGTTTCATTAGCTATTTTTCCTTTTGATAGTCACGAACGAACTTGTTTGTATTTAAATGGTTTCTCTCTCTCTTGGGGGAAAGGGGAGTGTAAAGACCGGTCAATATGGGCAAGCTTCTCAACGCATGGAACAAAGCGAAAGCCCGACGGCAGCGGGCTAAGGAAGCAGAGGATGCTGCTAAGCCGGCTGATAAAGATTCCGTGGAAAGTTCAGATGAGCTAGAGGGATCCTCCAATGAACTGCTTACTCAAAACGGCTCAAGGAGAAAATACGGTGTCGGGTGAGACAGGGAGGGCGAACACTGGCTCGGATGTAGCCCTACCTGTCCAACAATTCCCTTTGTTTGTAAAAAAAACAAGCATACATTGTATAGGCAGCCCTGCTCAACCAGTAACTTTTTTGGCACCAATCCATTTTTCTGCCATCACTGTTTTTTCAGGAAATTCCGATTCAGCGCCCAACATTGTGCCCAACTCTATCTCAGGGCCTGTTATGACTTCAATACAAGGCCAAAAGATATCGATCCTTAGTACAAAGGGAAGACAAATAGGCGAATACAGCAACATTACAAGGATGTAATCAATTGAGTTCTGGA
This sequence comes from Lissotriton helveticus, assembly GCF_964261635.1. Taxonomy (NCBI): domain Eukaryota; kingdom Metazoa; phylum Chordata; class Amphibia; order Caudata; family Salamandridae; genus Lissotriton; species Lissotriton helveticus. The sequence continues at coordinate 396,692,853 of NC_136057.1, forward strand.
ACTGTCACCGATTCCAATATTGGTCAAGTAATAGTTAGTAAACCATTCTCACCCTCTGTGGATACCCGATCTACATATCTAACTGACCCCTTCAGTTCCATCTTAGATATGAATACCGAGACAACAGGTGAAATCCAGATGTCAGTCAAGGACATGCTGAACTTAATTTTAGATGAGGTGTGGGAGCTGAAAAGATTTCAAAAAGCCGAACTGGCCTCAATCTATCAGTGACTGGAAAAGATTGAGGATTTAGTCTCCACCTTTCCACTTCGTCTCCAAGAAGCTGAGACTCGAATTTCAAATTTGGAGGACCAGATGACGGAGGCTAAAAAAGATGTTAAAGTGATTTACAAGAGCATTGGAAACAAAATTGGATGATCTGGAAAATTACAACAGAAGATCTAACCTCCGAATAGTGGGGGTCCCTGAAGGGATAGAGGGATCTAACACGGTGCAGTGGGTGACTTCCTTTTTTTAAAACAGAAAGTGATACCAGAACACGAAGGGGATTTAACAATTACCAGAGCACACCGGGTACCGGCTCAACCTTTCCCTAACTCCACACTTCCCCGTACAATTTTGCTAAATTTTTCAGATGTCCGGATAAAAGAAACTATTCTTTTCAAAGCCATTCAGCAAAGACAATTCGCAGTGAACGAGAAAATTAAGTGTTGAATTTTTTCTGACATGTCCGCAGCTGCTGCATGTAGGAGGAAGGAGTTCGTGAAAATCCTTCATCTGTTTAAAGCCAACGGTGCCCAAGCCATGATTGCTCAGCAGTCTAAACTGAAAGTGTTGGTGAAGGGCACATTTTATATGTTGTCAGAGTTAGATGAATGCAAAACAACAGTTGATGGACAGAATGCAGAACAATTTCATACATTCACCCCAGTACAGAGATCTGGGCCTAAATCCATCGTTTTTTTGCACTCCACACCACCCCAGTTCAGACATGGCCATATGCAAATCAGCCTTGACCCTGTGCCTCATGGGAACAGTCCAGCCCGAACTGCCAAGCCGAGGCTGATTTGCATATGTCCATGTCTGACCTGGGGTGGTGTGGAGTGTAAAAAAAGGATGGATTTATGCCCAGATCTCTGTACTGGGGTGAATGTTTGACATTGTTCTGCATTCTGTCCATCAATTGTTGTTTTTGCATTTGTCAGACTTAGATGAAGCACAGGAATTATTGAAGGAAATTTCACATGGACAGAAGGGGTAAAAAAGGGGGGCATACCAGTAGTAGGTCAGTAGGGGGGAAAAATATACTACTCTGTTTTGAACGATGTTGCAATGTCTAAGAAATGTTCTCTTCTTGACTATAGTTTAAGGCGTCTCCTAAACCAAAAACCACAAAATTTGAGCTATGCTTGGTATGGCGAATTTCGATTGATTTAAACTCTCTGGGGTCTTATGGCGGTCACAAGGGGAGTGGAGGTGGGGAGGAGGAGATTTAGGGGTCCCAGGGCCCAAGGGGTGTAACAACAGGACACCCTAGGTTTAGGGGGTAGGGTTCTGTGGCTGGCGTGGGGGAGGGAAACAGGGCCACAGTTTCGCAGGGTTAGGGGTTTGGGGGGCTGGAGTCACGGGTAGGTGGTGGAGCATGAGGGGGAGTGAAAGGGTTAGAGGGGGTGGTGGGGGTGAAAAAAGTAATGAAAAAATGAAGTCCTTGGTGTTTTTTTGTTTAATTATTTTGCTTTTGCCATAAGGCTACTTGAAAAATGTGAAAAGAGAGATTTTGGCGGAAAACATGGAATTTATTCTGAATGTCTAGTAGGGAGTATCTGAAAATAATTTCATTCAACGTTAATGGTTTAAATAATAAAAAAAAAATGCGGGCCATAGAAATGTGGATTAAGACTGAAAATCCCTTCGTAATATTATTACAGGAGACACACATTTCGTCGTCAAAACTCGATGAGTTTTCAATGTTTAAAACATGGGCCTCAAATCGAGGCTTTTCCTCGATTACGGAATCTCAGCGAGGGGTTGCGATATTTTTAAATAAGAATCTCCATGCTGAAATTATACATACTGAAGAGGGTGGCTCAGGGCGTTGGTGTTGGGCCACCTGTAAAATTAAAAATAGACAGAGACCCATTACTTTTGTAAGCTTCTATGCACCAGTAGAAGATAACTCTAGAGCCTATGAAGATTTGCCTCATGCTGTGGATACTGTGACGCTATGAGACAAAAGTCGATGTAACAATTTGCGGTATTCTATGAATGTCACTGTTGTAAGATATGGGGGTTTGTATTGGGGTGAAAATATAAAACCCGGCTGTTGCATTGGCAATATTTACTGTAATGATTTACCTGATGGAAAAAAACGGCTGTGAATAAAGTTCTTTAAAAAAAAAAAAAGTAGCATTCAACATCAACTGGATGAACCGAAACGGGAACTCAGTGCAAATTTCTATGCCCAGAGTGAGGAGATTTTCCGTAGACAATCCCAGAAAATATATGAAGAAAGTAATTTTACCGGGAAGTTTTTAGCTTGGCAGAGACCAAGCTGCTGCTAATCTGATCAGAGGTCTAAAGTGCCCAGTTACCCATATTGACACAGTAGATCTGTCTGAAATAGGGAAGATAATGCTTACCCATTACAATAATGTTTATAGTCAGCAGCATAACATAGACCAGCAAAAGTTAGCAGAATTCTTAGAAAAGTATGCATTACCCTCTCTTTCTCAAAATGAACAATTGACAATGGCTAGCCCATTTTCTATGGACGAAATAGAATTGGTGGTTAAGGAGCTCCCAAATGGAAAGGCCTGTGGTCCAGACGGTCTGCCTGCGGAGTTTTTTTAAGTCTTTTTTTGCGCCTTTTCCGATATGTTTTTACAATTATTGAACTCTATGTTATCGACCCATCACCTTATTAAATTCCGATTATAAAATCACCACAAAACTACTACCAACACGCTTAATCAAATTTCGACAGATTTGAGCCACCCAGATCAGAATGGTTTCATTGCAGGCAGGCAACTGATCACAAATACACATTATTTGATTGAAGCTTTAGATTATTTTGAGACACGAGGGATTCCAGCGTTAATTTTGTTATTTGACGCAGAAAAGGCTTTTGATTTGGTGGTTTGGGAGACACTTTTTATTATTTTGGAGCATTTTGGTATTCCGGATAAAATAATAACCCTAATTCGAAATCTCTACACCGGTGCCAAAGCTAATGTTATTATAAACATGGTAATGTTTGGGTCAGTCTTAGTCAAGCGTGGCACGAGGCAAGGCTGCCCACTGTCGCCAGTTCTTTTTGCTTTTTTTATTGAACTCTTAGCAGCTGTAATAAGGAATTGTGCAGATATTCTTCCCCCCTTCCCACCGTCCCTTCAAAGGCTAAGATAAAACTATATGCCGATGACATTATGCTTCTAATCCAACTCGAATTACGTTCGCAAGCGAAAGTACTCCAGATCTTTGAGGAATTTGAAGCCCTGGATGGGTACCGTATTAATAAAAAGAAAACGAAAATTTTGGTATGTGGGGGCAGAGACCCAGAACTGCATCCTGATATATGCTGCTGCATTAATACTAAACCTAAAAGATACCTTGTTTTTTTTTTCCCCCATCAGTTAAAGACTTATATAGGCTTAATTTCGATCCCCTTCTTCAAAAGATTCGAGTAATGTTTGCTCGGTGGAATTCACTGCCATTAACGATTCTGAGCCGGGTCGCCCTGATAAAAATGTCCGTTCTTCCTTTATTCAATTTTTTGTAAAAAAAAAAAGCTTAAATAACTTCAGTAGTACTGCTGTGTAAGCTGTTCTACAATACAAATGGTTTCAAATGATCTTATGGTAAAGTAAATGGGTAAAACAAACCCATTGGCCACTCAAACATGAGTAAACACTTGTCAGTTAAATAGATGTGGAAATATACCCAAGGCAGCTTCATTTTGTACACGAAGCACAACAAATACAGATAAATACTAAGAAAATAACCAAAAATTAAATAAGGATAAATTCAGATGGAAATGTCAGAAAAATAAATACCATTAAACCGGGAGCCCTAATTACACTCCTTACTACAGTTAGTTGTGGTTGAAATGCTGGCCTACTTAATGAAGTCAGTGTATGCATTTTAACTCTCTTGTTTTTTGATGATTAATAATGCTTGTTTTTATCTTTCCAATACTTCATAACACGGTGTGTGGTTTTGGTCCCTTCCACATACCCTAACTTATTGGCCCATCCTCAGCTGCAACTACTTACCCCTTCTTCATTCTCAACTCGCATTACCTCTATTAACTTATTATGCCATTAGCCCTGTAGAAAAACAGCGTTTCCCTTGTAAATACCAAAGCTGCCCGGCGCAAGACGCCTCTAATTCACTTCAATAATAGTTACCAAAATAAAGAGGCAGGCACTGCGCACAGGAAGGCAAGAACAGGTTTATTACTCCAGAGGAGAACACATCAACTCGGACACGCAGAATGTCTTTGGGAGGTGCTCTAACAACTTCTCTGCTGCTTTCTCTTTTATACAGTATTACAGACATGTTATTGGTGGTCAAACATCCTTGGAATTCCTGCCTCAAGCCGGTTCCCACACAGAGCCACCAGCTGTCGTCCCCCCTCCCAAATCTAACAGATGATTGCTATCTTGCAGCCGGACATTCCGACAGGATCTAAAAGTGTGTGGGATCGGTTAGATCTGAGGGTTCGTGTTATTGATTAAATCAGACTTTTTTGTTAGTGCTACAAGTCCTGCCGTGTGGGAGCAATAAACTATGTCTGCAGGGGGTCAGTTAGTGCCTGAGACCGGATCGGGTGGCCAGATGCAGTCACAGGGTTATCAGGAGGCCTTGCTCATATGCAGGGGATGAAAGGACAAATGTGTTTTAGGGCGGGAAGTGGCTCCGGGGCATTGTCAGGCTGACAAGGTTTTATGACCCTAGTACGTGTGTTCAGGCTTGGTCAGGGTGCTGGGGATGATTGCGAGGTCAGGGTGAATCAAAGGTGACTAGCAGTGAATGAAATGGCTGCGATATCTAAAATGGTTGCTGATTACGTGCACGCAGTGGCTCCGGCGCCGGCGATGTTCACGTCTGTCGATTATATTTTAACAGTCGCCCCTTTGAACATTCCCAAGACATCTTGCTAGTCTATTTCAATCCCCATAATGTTTTGTATCTCTGTATCATACATTGCATTAATTCGTTCTGTGCGGGTATCTACAGTCTCAGGACACAAAAGAGTTCAGACATAGAGATGCAGTCAGTGTAACAGGCAAAGAGACAGTGCATACAAAATGACATTTGTCGTACCATACGTTTAGACCTGGAGATGAGCATAATTCTTAGACGATGCAGTAAGTTCATTCAAATACAAACATGTCATCATACAAATTGTTCTGGTAGGATAAGGACCACTAAGTGCATTATCTGAGGTCTAGACTCCATGGGGATCCAAACTAGAAAGGTTATTCATGAGGATAACTGGTGTTCTACAATTATCATTATACACACTAAAAGCGACCGATGGAAGGTTTCAAAGGAAAATCTTTTTCTTGTCCTATTGGGGCATAATCAATACAAAGTGATTCAGAGCGAAATTTAACCTAATATAAGTGATGGTCAGGGAGTGATAATGTTCAAAGGCTCTTCTTTCTAGTGTCTTTTTACAGCGAGCCATCACTGGTAGGCTCCCATTGTTCTCTTCTTTTGTTGGCGCTGTTGAGCACCGGCGGAGGAGCCATGCGTCCGGCTCTGTTCCAGATTCCATGTTGCAGGGCGAGGTCATTCTTTGCTCTCGGACCACAGTCCTTTTTGCCCTGTTCCCTAACTAATCTATCATTGGTACCTTAGACAGGGTACCCACACCCTATTCTTGATTCGTGAAGTCCATCCCTACTAACCCTATTCTATCTTCGTGCCGTGTTTCTTCATTAAGTCAGTTACGAAAAACTCCATATGAAAAAGGGGGGTGTGTTTGGGAGGTCGAGGGAAGAGAGGGCGGAGTGGGGTCAGATCTGAAATGGACCAAGGGGGGCAGAAATTTCACCCAAGTGGGCCCATCAATTAGGCTCAATGGGCTAGGACTTCCGGCACAGGTGGATCAACAGTTTGGGGGCTTCTGGACAGCCCTTCTTTATTTCATTTTCCATGTTGGGAATGGTGCCTCGTGCAGCATCTCTTTGCTCTGAGGCTCTACCTTGGTCGTGGTCATAGGTGTTCCATGATCTGCAGCCAGGCTGTGCGTCACGTCAGGCCCCTCTCCTCCGACGACTGCATGATATCTTTAAATAAGTATAAAACTATTTTTAGAGAACTGGCAGGGGAAGACATTTACACAATTCAATTTCTCTCCCAATCCCAAGTAGCCGGGGAAACATTTATCGATTACTCAAAAAATGACGATAGCATGGATACTCTTAATCCTTACACCTGTGCATATTATTTACTCATGAACCATTACTGTTGTGCATGTCTGCAAGCATTTCTACGAATTTCTACCATAATTGTTCATGTTCAGTGTTTATTCCTTTTACGTTCTTGATTGTGGCAAGAAATCTAGTATCTATCAGTCATATAGTCTGTCAAATTCGAACCGGCTCCTCCGGCAGAAACTTGTCGTTATAAACTAAATCCTGTTGAGCTATATTTTTTTTCAAGGTCTGCTAACTACAAAAAGTGTGATGTGCTATTATCATGGGCATACAGGTACCCTTCCGAGCTATTGTTTACCATAAAGTACACAGGCTAAGCATTGTTCCATCCTGTCAATGTTCCTTACTTTTAGCTAAATATTTTGATTTCAGTTCTCATTCAGCAGGGCTTACTACAACATTCTTTTCACTGTGGTTCGAATAATTTTTTTAATAAACATTATTCTTATTTCTGCATTATCCTTCACAACCTAGCTACTTCATTAGTTAATGAGGGACTTGTGATGTCCATACAACTCATATGTAGGGTGACCAGAATCTTAAAGTGAGAACAACTAGGGACATTTCATAAAATTGGTAGAAGGATTACGATCTTACTTCAAGCGACGAGTGCGTTCCTTAGCAGAGAGTTACAGAACGGTCAGTAAGAACCTTCATAGATTGCGAAATTCAAACCTGGTAGCTTTGTTTGCTAATTAAATCTTTTCTTGAAACAACTGCTAACTCCTACCAATTTTAGTCTATTTATCTTTAAAAACCCGAGACATGAGCTATATTTCTTGAAATTTTCTGGGACAGCTGGTACGAAACTGGGACCATCCTGGTAAAACGGGGACGTTTTGGTAACTCTATTTATGTGCAATGTGCGTGGTAACATAAACGATGAAAGTTGTGTCACTAAGGCACTGATACAAAAGCCACTGACATATAGTTCCCCTTTAAGGGCCAGATTAGGGGACATCAGTCGTCTTACCCGTCCTCTCATTTTCAGCCAATTAAATTCCATCATTTTACAGAAAGGAGGGGTAGTAATATGGCAAAACATGGTATTTTTGTCTCTTTCAATTTGTTCAAACGCTGTTGTTTTTAAAGCCAATTAGACGTGTACCAGTGAGGCAATGTTGAATTGAAGATAGACACTCCAATGTAGGTTAAAATAGGTTTAATCCATAAGCAAGCAGGTACACAACCTGACACTAAGTTTCATAGAATGTGGAATGTGCAAAGTTAAAGGTGTATTACATATTCACAACATAACACATCCCCTTCGGAACACAATAAAAAAACAATAAAATAATTTATAACAAGCATCATTCCCTTTCTTAAAACAAAAACAAAACAAAAAAGAAAAAAACAAAAAAAAACGAATTAAAATATATATAAACCCTTCTTTACAATGGAAAACTTTCAGAAATATAATCAGCCAACCAAACTGGAGGTCTTTTTTCACGTCTAGAATTCCTGTTGGTATTGGATACTTCTTGACTGGCACAACTTGAACCTGGAACACTGGAAACATCTTGATTAGCTAAACCTGAAACACTTGGAACAGCTAAATTAGAGCTAACAACATCTTCATTGGTGACATTCACATTAGATGACTCAGATGAAGTTGAGCACGTCAAGTCTTCCAAGTCTAACGAATTAGAGGATTTGCTAAAAGAATGCAAAGAAGCAGAATCGGGAATCCAAAGGATCAGAACACTTAGCTATCCTTTTAAGATTCCACACCCGTCCATCAGTAAGGCGAACATAATTATTCATAATTTCCACAACTTGCATAGACTCATAAAAATGACTTTCCTCCTTTGGAGATTTGTTAGGTTTCTTAACTCTTACCCACTGTCCAACAACAATATCAACATCTTTGCTTTGAATCATACCAAACTTTACTCTTGAAATGTGAGGCCTGACTTCTTTCTTTTACAAAATTTTCAGACCAGTTAACCACATTAGATTTGAACAACCACCCAGGAGTAAATTTTGTTCGTGGATTTCTACCACGCATGAGAACAAAAGGAGGATAACCCGTGGCTTCACAAATAGAAGTTCTGTAAGACCAAACCATTTTTAACACCTGAGTTTCCCAATCCATGTTACTAGCAGACATCTGAATGGTGTTTTTGATGACTCGGTTGAAGCGCTCAACCATGCCGTTACTGTTTGGGTTATACAAAGTAGTGGTTTTGTGTTTGATACCTAATCTATCAAAGTACTCTTTTGCCTTACTGGACATAAACTGAACGCCATTGTCACTTAATAAAACAGAAGGAATGCCCTCTAAAGTGAAAGAATTATCTAAAAATTGTAAAACAGTATCAGTATCTGCTCTATTTACAATCTTTACAAAAGGCCACTTTGAGAACAAATCCATCAACACCAAAATATACTTCTGGTCATTTCCAATGGGACCCATAATGTCAATAGCTGTGTGCTACCACTGTGAATTAGGTTCTACCATAGTGCCCATAGGAGGCTTACACATCACCAAAGAATGATCAGCAGCTTGACATGATTTACAATTCCTCACAAATTTATCTATATCAACATCCATTCCAGGCCACCAAAATGAAGTTTTGTCTGTACGTTTAGAGCGGACAATGCCAAAATGTCCCTCATCGCATAAAGGCATGATGGACAAACGCAAAGTTTTGGGAGGAATGACCCTTTCGCCAAACCCGATATTACCATCCCTAACACTTAAATCAAATCTGATCTCCCAAAAAGACTTCAAAGGATGTTTACTATCCACTTTCCTCGGCCAGGACTCAGCTAGATGCGATTTCACTAAAGTTAACTCATCTTCTTTAAGATATTCATCATCCCACTTCTCCTTCAAAATAACTGCACCTTCCAAATCCTGAGCATAAACCACCTGAAAAGAGTTCCACAATTCATCTTCACATTCTTCAAGTTGTTTAGGCATTCTAGATAGAAAATCAGCTATACAATTCTCTTTCCCTGGTAAATATTCCATTTTATAACAGAAATCTTGCAACTTGATAGCAAGTCTAGCAACTCTTGCAGAAGTATTAATAGTTCCTTCAGTAGTTAAAACCCTGAGTAATGGCTTGTGATCACAACGTAAAATAAATTTTGTACCCCACACAAACGCTCTGAAATGGTTTACCGCCCACACACATGCTAAAGTTTCTTTTTCAATGGTAGAATATTTTTCCTCCGTGGGCGATAGTGACCTTGAAGCATATGCCACAATCTGTTCTTTACCATTCAATCCAATTTGAGATAAGACAGAACCTAAACCTTTAATGCTAGCATCAGTCATTATGATGGTTTGCGCTTCTGGATTAAAACTTTTTAAAGAAGCAATATTTGTGATGCAGCTTTTTATATCCTCAAAATCATGTTCACATTCCACAGACTAAATAAACGTAGTTTTGTTTTTTAAAATTTGTCTAATATTATACGTTCTGGTTGCGAAATTGGGAATATACTTTGAAAAAAATTCAGCAAGACCAATGAAAGAGCTGACATCATCCTTCCCTTTTGGAGAAGGGGCGCACTTAATCGCATCAATGAGGTTAGGCTTAGGTCTGATCCCATCACAATCAATTACATGACCCAAATAGGTAACATGATCACTGGCGAATGTGCACTTTGAAAATTCTATGGTCAAACCCTTTGCCTCTAGAATACTCAATACCTTCTCGAGAGTTTTATCATGCTCCGACTTATCTTTTCCAAAAATAAGAATATCATCTTGGAAAAATTTGGTGTTTTTAACGGTGAAGAACAACCTATGCATTAAGGGCTGAAAAACAGCCGCGGCGGATGCCAGGCCGAAAGGCATTCTTTTAAATTGAAAACAACCTTGCGGAGTTATAAAAGCAGTATACTGTTTGCTGTCTTTAAACAAAGGAATCTGATGTTAAGCAGCAGATAAATCAATTGTGGTGAAGCACTTAGCACCATCAAGCAAAGCTAGCATCTCGTTTATTTTTGGCAAACGGAATTGATCCACCACTATGTTTTCATTCAAATGGCGCAAATCCACACACAGTCTCAATTTCCCGTTCGCACGTTTTACCACAACCAAGGGAGAAACCCAAGCAGATGCTTCAATTGGCTCAATTATGTTAGAGGAGACCAACCTATCAAGGTCAGACGCAAAATCTTGTCTTAAAGCAATAGGGACGCTTCTGACCTTATGGATATTGGGAACCGCACCATCCTTTAAGATTATCTTATGCTCAAAATCCTTTAATTTGCCAATTTTCTTCTGAAATACAGAAGGAAATTTCCTTAGCAATTCTCCACCAGTCTTGGTCCCTTCATCCATAACCAGAACCTTTTCAACTGAATTGGGATCGAGGATTATATGTAAATCACCTTGATCTTTCCATCCCAATACCGATGGTCCCTTTTTAGAAATGTACTACTTGCCAAAAGATTTGCGATTCTTAAACTCGAATTTCAGCCAACGAAAACCAATTATATCAATCTTCCCACCATTATAACCTTCAGGGTCAATATCAGGAGAAGACAATTTTGAGCCAATTCTGTCAATAAAAGTGGTACGCCAAACATCCTCATTGACAATAGTGTAAGGCGAGCCGGAGTCCGCGTAAACTTTCACACGCACACCACCTATATGCATCCAACATTCAGGCTTATTGTCAACCAATAAACATCCCTCCCGAATGTTGAGAAGGAGTTTCTTTTTCAGGACCACTGCACATTCAGTGGCTTGATCATCACCACTGGAGGAATTATTATCAGAATCTATATCCTCTTGAATACATTTGACCATCCTAGTCCTCTTTCTACATGCTTTGGTATAATGGCCATACAGACCAGAAGCACCGCATTTACTTTTCTTGGCCGGACACTTCTTAGCAAAAGCCAAATGCTCCGAACTCCCACACCTGTAACATTTAGGAGTCTCACCACTCATTTTAGGTTTTGCCCATGTCTCATTCTTTTGTTTGAAATTGCTGTTCTTTTTAAAATTGGAATTAACTTTAGCAACAACATCTTTGCCAGTGCTATCAGATTTCAAAGCACTTGCACACCTGCTAGAATTTTCAGCTTTACGAACTAAAGCTAAAATGTCATCTAGACAAGCGTCGCCATTCATCCATAAATGTTCCTGAATTGCCGGATTGTTTGCATGCATGACAACCTGATCGCGAATCAAATCATCCAGTAACACACCAAACGCACAATCATTCCCCATCTTTTTCAATTCACCAACATAGTCATCAACACTTTCATTTTTAGATTGCTTCCTCTGAAAGAATTTGTACCGCGTAATACCAATACAAACCTTGGGGGCAAAATACTTGTCTAAATTGGACAAAGCTATAGTAAAAACATTACTGTCCCCAGCCCCAACAATAGGTTTGTTCATTTGATTATAGCATTTAAGACCTTGTGGACCCAAAGAGTGCAAAAGAATGCGTTTCTTTTGTTCAGCAGACATTTTACCATCAGAGTCTACAGTCTCGATGTAATTCAAAAAATAGTCCTTCCACTCCAACCATTTCAAGTCTGGTGAAGAACCCTTGGACCAAAAGTCTTGCGGATTACTTAAAGAAAAGGTTTGTTGACTCATTTTGAAAAGAAATTAAATGAAGAAGTAATGATTTTGGTGGAATTGTTCAGTGAGAAATATTTCATGAGAAACAAGAGAACTGATTATAGTCCTTCCTTCACTGTCCTTTCTTCACCACCAGTTAAATTAAAATCCAGGAAATGTCAAAGTTCATAAAAACAAGAGAAAAATGCCAAAGTGTGGTAATATCATAGGTAAATACCTTAAAACGCTTTTATTAGTCACCTTCATGTGTGACTGAATCAGATGAATTCACTTGTGTCGATTGAGCAGCTTTCCGACAACAAGTAGGCTAGCCCAATCCAAAATGGCCACCGCGTATGACGCACACGTTCACGTTGAACGTTTGACGTAGGAGATAGCCAGAGACGCTACATAACAAGTACAGAACGTGCGGAGCTTCGAAAGATCAGCGTTAGAAGCAGTCACGCGCAAGGGCTCCAATCTGCATCATTCAAAAGGTAACGATAAGAGCTCCAAGTTACAATGCGCGTTTGCTGAAAGGGTATAAGTTCCAAAAAAAAAGAATAATGGCCAATATGATACTCGCAACAAGCTCACCGTCCAATGACTCGTAGTCCTTGTTAATTTCTTTTAAAGTGCCTCCGGACACTCCTTAACGTCGTCTCTGCTTGCAGATCCACACAGTACACATTAAAAAAAATCGAAATGTAAAAAAAAAACTGGAAGTGTAGAGAATCCCGATCGTCGCCACTTGTTGAATTGAAGATAGACACCCCGATGTAGCTTAAAATAGGTTTAATCCATACGCAAGCAGGTACACAACCTGACATGTAGTCAGTCAGCGTCAACTGAATAAAAGCAGAACACATAGACATAAATGGAACACAGTACACTAAGTTCCATAGAATGTGCAAAGTTAAAGGTGTATTACATATTCACAACATAACAGGTACAGTGTTGTTATTTATTCAAAAGTGAGTTCACAGAGAGAGAGAGAGTGTGTGCACAACAATAGGCTATTCAGTACACGTACAACATAGAGAGAGAGTGTGCACGTGTACAAGAATAGGTCATTCAGTACACATACAACATAGAACAGCACAGGACGATTTTCATATTAAACACACAAGCCAAGGAAAAACATAAACGCATAGTTTACATACACACAAATATCGAATAGGACGCGACAGTACATGCATCAAGTACAAAAAACCGAAGACAAAATACAGAGTTATTTTGGACAAAAAGGACTTTTCCATGCACGTTGCGCATCTCAAAATTTTACTTAATTTTACTCTGGGTCAGGCTCCTTCTTTCCCTCCTTCCTAATAGTCGCTAATTTTAGCAGGTCACCTATTTTGAAAATACTTACTCCCTTTAATTGGTCGGACACTAGCCCAGTCGTACTTATACTCACGGTGGGGTCCCCCAACATCTAGCAACGATGGTCCAAGCTGAGGTAAACGAGGGATGCCAGTCAGACGTGCAACGGTACTGTTCTTATCTTTCTATGTGGATGGAAGAAGAAGGGGTAAATCTAAAACATGACAATATCTCTAACTTCTGGGTGGAGGAGGATTTGAATGAATTTCAACCCAGGGGACTCTTCATTTCTCTATTTGGGCAGTACAAAAATCAGCTCACTGGTGTGCATTATATTGGTCTAACCAGGATGGGGAGGTGTTCCTGGAAAACGGTCGCACACTTGGGATATCGGTTGGAGTTGGCCTGTTGTAATGCAATAGTCCTTTAAGCTCCTGATGTAGGCTACCCTGCCATTCACTGGCTTCAGAGAGAGACTCGTTTCTAAGTAAGGAATGTGCTATATTTCAAAAATGTCATTTGTTACTTTGCATGTTGGCACCATGTTCAGGCCTATTTTTCTCATCCCATTGACTGCTCGATCAACACCTCAGTCATACAAAAAGCATTCTCTTATCGACCCAGGCGCACATGATACATACGCATTCATACCATACACATCATGACACACACGCATTCATACCATGCAAATCATGACACACACGCATTCATACCTTACAAATTTTTCACGCCCCCAGAGATAGCCTCTGCATACAACGTACCATCTTACAGTACTAGCCTATTTTTTGCGTGGAATCCGGTGCATTTAGACCTTCTTAATTTTTCGACTGAAACTCCGATGTGACCTAAAGAAAAAGAAAAGAGGGGGAGGGGCCGCATTCAAAGCACATCAACGCGCGTTATAACGAAAATATTTTTACTTACAATGTAACTGACTTTTCTCTTGGGATGCAGTCCTTGGCATCTCGGCATTGAATCCCAGAAGAACTGTTAGTGCGGCAAAGATAACCAATGGTAGGACGCTCACTACATATATCGTTCGAGTGCGGTATTACGGACCGCGTGTAGGAAAGGGTCAGAGGCCAGAGGTACTCAGTATAAGGTGGGGGGGTGATGGATCAATGTTTTCATTGAAGAAAAATGATCTACAGTGGCCTGGGGCCATTCCTATTCGTGGAGCATGGAAACTATAGGAGGTAGCGAGTTTCACTGGGTGCATTCGTGCTTTCAATGGTATGCATTTTTGCTACACGGTAAGACCACTAACAGACTTGTCTAATGTCTGCATAGAGATCAGTTTGGCGGGCGGGTGGAGGACACAGCGCAGTTCTAGTTCAATAACGCGGGAGCACAGTTGTGCCAGAAAATCACAGATTTGTAATTGCTAAGGCTGGCAGACCTGTTCATGGGGTCCACAAACACGGACTAGGCTATGCCTGAAATGTTTGTGTAAGGCATACCAATCTATAACACACAAAAGAAACTGTGCCTTTCTAAAAACCGGTAATATGCATTTGTGCCCGACTGCTAGAATACAGTGCCCAGAAATGTGTTTCATATATAATCTAAACAGATGACCGCTGCGTTAGGAGGTTACGAGAGGTTAAAACAGAGCAGGACTTTCCTAAAAATGTTCATTCTAATCATATAACTTGTGCAAGGACATCAAACGCTAACATCTAAAACGAGCTTTCTTGCGATGTTTTTCGAGCCCTGGCTTTGGCCATGCAGGCAAATATGTTTAGAGAAGATTTTTCTCTCCTTTTTACCTAATACGTTTATAACTCACTTCTGCCTAATGTTAGACTGGATGGCATTCCTTTGGTGAGGCTCAGGAGCATTTTAAAAACTCCTCTGAAACACGTGGTGTGCAAAACAAAGATTACGATGTTTTAGGACTCCAAGAACCAGAATGCACTTGGGTTACATAGCTAACCAATTTCGGGCTAATGTACTTCTTTGGGAACCTTACAACTGTAATATAAACAACTATTTCTAGTTTGAAAAAGGCGCGCTTTTGCTCCTCCGAGAGAGCTGCTAAGTAAAAGAGGTTTGATTTACTGTCCTCTTCATTGATATATCTAAATGTCAGGATCTTTACCAATTGCTTACGTTGTAGGAGTGCAAAATAGACAGATCTTGACTATTCTTTTGACGTTGTTTCTGCGTACTGTATCTTTTTAACTTTTTAGAGTCGAGTTACTTCATTTAATTGGCCATTTAAATTCGAGTTTCTTCTTTGCGTATTTGTTCCACGATGAGTCATACATTATGGGACAAATACCATACTTTTTATTCGACAAACGATTCAGGCTTAAACAACCATTTTCCAATAACTTCAGAAAAGACAGGCATGATGGATATCGGTCAAAACAAAGCTCTCAATCCTAAATTCAGACAAGAAGTCTGCATTACCTGTCCTTTACTATTTGCAAATAGTAACCATTGCTCAAAACGACCAATCGATCCATATTTACAATGCTAATTCTATGTTTCTTGTGAAGGGCTATTCCTAGCGTTTCCATTTTAGCGGGGTCAAAAGATCCCATCAGTGGCCTACTGATTTTCTCGATTTTTCCTAGTGAGTTTTATGCCATAATAGTTTGCTAAAAGCTACAGCGATTAATCTGTATTTCACATACATGTCCTTTTTATTAGGAGTGCCCTCCGGTGGAGCCGGATGACTGACCTCTAATAAATGGTCCGGTACAAAATAATCAAACAATGTTGAGAAGACAGGCATGACGTACAAGCGGTCAATATGAATATCTCAATAGGTCGTGGACAAAGGTCCACACTACCTGCCCTTCGCTGTCTGCAAAGAGGGAAAATATTCCTATTCTTCGTTGTTTGCAAGCAGGGAATGTCTCAAAGAACCAAATAACCAAATAACCAAATGACCAAATAACCAAAGAACCAAACAGCGCAATACTAGTATTCAATCCAAACAATTCCAAGACAATCAACCAAACAATCAAATATCAGTCGTTTTTCACCACCTTACCCGGACCGTATGGACAGTTCTTCGCCTTCCCCTTCCAGCGCCCGATCGTCCTCTTACTCCAATTTTACCACGGCACTCCTGTGGGATCCCAGTCAGGACCTCAGGTCACTCGAGAGAGGTCCGTTCTGAACCGGTGAAGTTCGGATGATCGGCTGCCCAGACGAGGGTCTCTTTCAGGCAGGTACACTTTCCTGATCTTTGCAGATGTTCACTCCGTAGTTAGGACCTCTCTCACCGGACCCACGTGTCGCTGATGGGCGCCACTTTGGGACGCCAATTGTAGAAAAACAGCGTTTCTCTTGTAAATACCAAAGCTGCCCGGCGCAAGACGCCTCTAATTCACTTCAATAATAGTTACCAAAATAAAGAGGCAGGCGCTGCACACAGGAAGGCAAGAACAGGTTTATTACTCCAGAGGAGAACACATCAACTCGGACACACAGAATGTCTTTGGAAGGTGCTCTAACAACTTCTCCGCTGCTTTCTCTTTTATACAGTATTACAGACATTTTATTGGTGGTCAAACATCCTTGGAATTCCTGCCTCCGGCCGGTTCCCACACAGACCCACCAGCTGTCATCCCCCCTCCCAAATCTAACAGAGGATTGCTATCTTGCAGCCGGACATTCCGACAGGATCTAAAAGTGTGTGAGATCGGTTAGATCTGAGGGTTCATGTTATTGATGAAATCAGACCTCTTTGTTAGTGCTACAAGTGCTGCCGTGTGGGGGCAATAAACTATGTCTGCAGGGGGTCAGTTAGTGCCTGAGACCGGATCGGGTGGCCAGGTGCGGTCACAGGGTTATGAGGAGGCCTTGCTCATATGCAGGGGATGAAAGGACAAATGTGTTTTAGGGCGGGAAGTGGCTCCGGGGCGTTGTCAGGCTGACAAGGTTTTATGACCCTAGTACGTGTGTTCAGGCTTGGTCAGGGTGCTGGGGATGATTGCGAGGTCAGGGTGAATCAAAGGTGACTAGCAGTGAATGAAATGGCTGCGATATCTAAAATGGTTGTTGCTTACACGCACGCAGTGGCTCTTGTTAAGCAAGATGGCGCCAGCGATGTTCACGTCTGTCGATTATATTTAACAGCCCTATTAAACTTTCTTGCATAACAATATTTAATAACGGATTGGAGTCTCCCAAAATTTTACAGACTTCCCAAACAAAACCTATTTGATACATAAATCTGGAGGGGGAGTGGATATCAATCAGCCATTCCTATTGAAATAGTGCAATGGTTTAGCACTTCTCATTCGTGTCATTGGCCAAGGCTCTTTGACAAACTGATAGACAGCAAGTGTTCAGAGTACACTCTCCGGCTGCGTCTCTTATCTTATCGTACTGCCTAACAAAACAGAATTAATCTTCAGTTTCTTCTTAAATATAGTCAACATTGGAGAGGGCCTTATGTCCAACAGCAGAGAGTTTGAGAAAGAAGAGGTCTGAAATGAGAATGACCGTTCTCCCAGAGTGGTATGGTTAAAAGGACTTCATACGCGCTCCTTTCCGTGCGAACAGGAAGGTAAGGGGTTAGTTTTAGGCATGGGTGGAAAAATCTGGTCAAATTCTGATGATCGCCGTGTGGCAGAAATTTTTCTCTACAAGCCTTTCACAGTTACTGCAAGCAAAATTTGGCATCCCCTAGCGTAATTTCTGGCCACCGGGAGGTGCTCCCTGGTGAAAATTTCTAATGCCGGTGGTCGTGAGCAGTCTCGGTCAGAGGGCAGTTCTCTAGGAGATTTTCTACTCGAAATGTCCCCAAACCTACTCAAATGGCTGCGCTCACTTGCGCAACCCATAATGCCAGAAGCACTGCTACGGGTACCTAACGACCACAATGGATCAGGGAGATAGCTGTAAAAGAAAGGCAGATACCAAAATACATATGCTATATATTCTATTTTGAATATATAATAACCACAAACTCGGGAAGTTTTGAAAACCTTTATCTAAAATTCGTCAGTTTCATTAAGCATTAGGTTTACAACCAATAAACTGTCAATAACTAAGATTACAAAGAGCACGTATCCATATAGGAAATAAATCAGGCCAACCATCTAGAATTCTAAAGGAAGGTAAAAACAGGGAACATGCTAGTAAGACTTTTCAAGAATTTAGACTAGTCATAGAGTGACTAAAGGACGGGGAAAGATAAGGAGCATGCTAGAAAGTATACTATGGTAAAAGGGAGCACGATACGAGAATTTAGTTAGTCTATGGAGATTCAAAAAGTAACATGTGACTATAGGGAAGGTAAAAAGTGGAACACGCTAATATTTCAGAGCAATTATTTCATTTAGCTAAAGGAAGGTAAAGAAAAGGAACATCTATATCTCATGAACTGTATGCAGGAACGTACTTAAAGGATAAGGAAAAATTGGAACATGCTAGTATAACAACTATAATGTATGACCTTTTCATTTGTCGGTGCAAAGTAAGCATGGAAAATCAATATGCAAGAGTACGTCTTTATTAAAGCAAGGAAAAGAATGAAAGATGCAGAATAGATTTCCCAGTACTATATTTACCTAGAACGGTGTGAAGACCAACCCTGGCCACGGGTCAGTTAAGGACAGGAGAAACCCCAAGGAAGGACAGTCGCCAGTAGGCCAGCAGGTGCAGAATGGACACCCCAGGATAGGACAGGTAAACCAGATTAGGATCAGGACAGGACCACCAAGGAAAGACCAGTACCAGCAGTTCGGTCGCAACGCCTGCGCTACACCCTCTCTGCAGCTATCAGTCAGAACCCCGATTGGGTTATCGATTTCTCCAGCAAAGTGCTCCGCCAGCACTTAAGGTTTAAAACCCCGCTTGGGTCTGTGGAAATTACGGACAGAGTGCTCCGCAGCTCTCTGTATCAGTCACCTATTGAGTGCGTTGGGTCAGTGACAGGTCAGCTATTCAGACAAGTCGGACAAATTCTCTAGATAAACCTAGGCTAGTTATACTGTTTTCGGGTCAGTGTACCACCCCCCAAATGTTGCGAGTGTAAGAATCCCCAATTTCGATTGGTCCTCAAGTAGGACAGGTCAAGACACCAACCAGAATTCATTTTCACAAGTCCTAATTTACATCTTTTGGGACCGCCTATTGACTTTGGGGTTCCCATGACTTGGGTCTCAATATTACAATAGCGCATCTATGAATTATGATACATTTAGTACATGTCAGCTTCTTCTGCTAGGCGAAGGTGCATCTTCCCAGGCACATCTTGGCTGGGACCTCGGGTTGGCAAGTGTTCAATGCCATAGAGTTCATCCACTGGCAGAAGACTGTCATGCGCAGAAAGGCTGTTCAATATGGAGTATTCCCATCCCTCATGCCCACGGATTTCGATACATGAAAAGTAAGCGAAAACAAATTACAACACAGAAAATAAATGAATACACTGTATACCAGGAATCCCTATATGACTCCCCTTACTTTATACTAACTTATAGCATTAATACTAGTGTAAACGAACGGAAATGCAGAAAGCGATAGTGCAAGCTTCGGCATGTGAGAACACATAGCGGCCATCTTAAGTCGAGTGCGCAAGCGCAAAGATTCCCACCAGAACTGCGAGTACGTCACGTCATGTGATTGTGACCAACGCATGCGCAGAAGAAAACCCCGCCAAGCAGCGGCCATTTTAGTGGCAAATGTATTACGGTTAATAAACACATAGGCAAGCATCACTAGGATACCCAAATGTCAGAATAAAGGGGAAATTAGTAAGACAAACATGTTCGTTATATTCTATTAGGGTTATGCGAGGTTCTTGAATACAAGCAAGACGCTTTATGTGCGAATTCTTGCTCCATCACGTTATAGTCAAAAAATGGAATTTGAAAAACCCTTCGAAATTCACTCTAAGGATGTTATAGTTAGATTAAAAGTTTTTACACACAAAACCATTTAAATTCAACAATTATAGTTCTACTTATCTCAAGAAACTATAACTTGTGCCCTACAGTAACAATAACTTGCTATGCACTGATAGTTAGCCCACACATTCCATCAGTAATGACATCTTCTATGACATAATTCATAATATAACTGCAATATCTGCAATATAAGTAGTTTTTTTAAACTTTATTGCACCATATAGTATTACACAGCTTCTGACCTACAACCCGGGGGGCCGGCCGCTATACATTTGCGTTAGTAGTATATATATTGAGTGATTCCACACATCGGGCTCCCTTTCGGGGTTCGGCTACTTTACAGCACTTTGATGGTACATCAATCTCAATCAGGTTACTAATCGGAGTAGTTTTTTTTTTTTTGTTATGAACAATAAACAACGTAAGAATCAACAAAGAAATCACATTTTAGGTCATCAAGTGTGGAAGTGAATCTGTACTAAGCGTGTCGTGGCGGGTTCCTGGAAAGCTTGTTTGTACATGTGTCCGCAGGGCTATTCGCGACTTTCAGCACTTAGGGTACGTGTAAGTGGAAATCTCTACCGTGTTCTCACCCCAGTCGCCCCTCCAGCCCACCCCTCCCGACTTCCAAGGTCCACCCAGAGTCCCACCCCTGAGTCAATGCTCACATCCCCGAGTTCGCTAGTCTTCCTCCCCCTCCTCGTCAGATGTTAGTGGATCGTCTTCCGGCAAGTCGTCACAAATATCACCTCTGTATACGTTCCATGGGGTCCAGATCTTGTTCCATTTCCTCGGGCACGCCCTGCTAGCGTACAAAGCCCTTTCCGTAATCATTACCCTATCCATATTCTCACACCATTGTGTTTTCGTCGGGACCTCCACCGCCCCCCATTTCTGCGCGATATCTCTCTTCGCGATTGCCATGCCCAAAGTGACCCACTGTTGGCCATGCCTGGATAAATCATTGGGCTCCCATACATTGAGTAAGCATTTTCGTGGCTCAGGGACTAGGGAAGTCCCCACAGTCTGAGAAAGTGTGCGCATTATCCGCCTCCAATACTCTTTAATGCGTGGGCAGTCCCATATTGTGTGGAAGAACGTCCCCTCCTCACCACATCCTCGAAGGCAGTATGGGTGCTGAGTGCGGCCTATGAGGTGCAAGGTCGTTCTCGTATAGTATACTCTATGTAGAATTTTAAGTTGTATAAGCCGGAATTTAGCTGAGATGCCTATTTCTTTGGGCGATGCCAGTGCCTCATTCCATTCGTTCTCATCCATCGCTGCCACATCTCCCTCCCACTTGTCTTTAAGCTTGACCATGGGATCTGGCAAATTGTTTATTAATTTACGGTATGTGAGCGAGGTTGCCCGCTCAGGCATAAATTCCGTAAGTAAGCGATCCTCAAGCGGGGAGGCTTCTGGTACTTCCGTCTCCGGGGGGATGGCTTTAAGCAGTGCGTGCCTAATCTGATTATATCGGAACAATTCTCGTGGTCCCAGCTCATACTGTTCCCTAATCGTTCATAGGGGATTACCGTACCTCGCTCCCATAAGTCTCCCACCGTAGATAGGCCTATCTCATCCCAGCGTGAGAAGTCCCTGCTGTTTCGCAGGAGTCCCAGGGCCCGGGAGTCCCACAGAGAAGTGAGTTTGGTCATTCTCCCTTTCCAACCGAGCGCCGCCAGTGCTATGTGCCATATCAATGCTGTGAGTTTCGTGGGTCCTGTCAGCTTGCGTACCTATCGTTGGTCATACAGAGGGGCCAGTAGAGTACAAGTTCCTTGTTGTGTCCTGTCTAGTCGAAATGCGGGGTCGTTTTGAGGGGCGTGTATCCATTGATTTATATTTTTCAACTGTGCTGCCCAGTAATACAGTTTCAGATCTGGCAACGCAAACCCACCGTCATACCACCCCCTGTGCATTTTAGCCTGCGCAATGCGTGCTGGACGGTTACTCCATAAAAGACCAGCCACCAACGCCGATACCTTCCCGAAGTATCTCGGTGCCACCGTGTACGGCGTATTCTCCAGAATGTATAAGAAGCGGGGCAGCGACATCATCTTGTAGAGTGCTGCCTTACCCAGCATCGTCAGGGGCAGCCCGGCCCAGAATACAACGTCTTGCTTAAGCCGTTCTATGGGTGGCGACAGGTTTTTCTGTGCGAATTCTATTGGATCCATGGTGACATAAATGCCCAGATATTTAAAGGACGACCCGGCCTCTTTCAAGGGGCAGTCTGTGCTAAGTGTCGGGAGTGGGCCTTTCAGAACATACAGTTCCGACTTATTCCAATTCAGCGTGTAACCCGAGACTTTCCCGTGCTCATCGCATAGGGTCAGAAGCGCCGGAATACTACGTTCCGGGTCCGTTAAGTACACCAGCATGTCATCGCGATCTTCCCAACCCTCAGCCCAAGAAATCCCTCTAAGCAGTGGGGTAGACCATATCAAGTGCGCTAATGGCTCTAAAGCGATTGCGAAAAGCAGTGGCGACAGGGGGCAGCCTTGTCGGGTACCTCTCCCCAGGGGGAACGTCCGCGAAATATGGCCATTCGCCACCACCTGCGCCACCGGCTTCGTGTATAGCAGTCGGGCCCATGCTATGAATTTGGGTCCGAACCCCAAGTGTGTCAGGACTGCAAACAGGTAAGTCCACTCTACCAGATCGAATGCCATCTTTGCATCGAGCGCTAATATTACGGCCGGTTCGGGATTGAATCCGCTCTTGCCAGCACTCCATATACTTTCCGTAAATTCAGTGCCGTGTTTCTGTGCGGCATAAACCCGGACTGGTCGGGGTGTATGAGGTCCGGTAGGTGTGCCATTAAGCGGGTAGCTAGGAGCCTGGCCAGAATTTTAACTTCTGCGTTGAGCAGAGATATGGGACGGTAGGAAGTACATTCTTCCGGTGGTTTCCCTGGTTTGGGTATCGCGACAATGGTCGCTAATCTTTGGTCTGGTGGGAGTTCGCCCGTTGATAGGCAGTCTTTATACATGGCGAGTAGGTGGCTACTGAGCCTCTCCGATGCGGTCTGGTACCACTCTATTGGAATGCCATTTGGTCCGAGCGCCTTACCGGGTTTTATTGCCCGTATCGCTGTTTGGATTTCCAGTTCCGCTATCGGCTCTGGTTGCAGCTTCGGTGTTTGAAAAGGTTCTAGCGCTGCCCTAGCCATGTCTACGGTTACCACTCTATCAGATGTGTACACACCCTCAAAGTGATTAGCGAGGGCTTCTACTATTTGCTCGGGGTCCGTGTGTACTATTCCCCTACCGTCTCTGACCCGCTGGATACCTCTGGCACTTCCCCCCTTTTTATCCAACCAAGCCAACATCCTGCCCGCTTTGTCTCCTATATCATAGATCCTATTCTGTGTGTCAGTTAGTTGTCCCCTCACTTGGTGTCGTAAATGTTCCGTGTATAAGTGTTGTTGAATGTGTAGAGTGTGTGTTGTGTCCGGTGTGGGGTGAGTTTCATGGGACATTGTTGCCTGTCGCAGTGCTAGCTCTATCTCAGCCAATTCGTGTGCCTTTTCTCTTCTGTACCCTGTAATTGTGGTCATCGCTTGCCCCCTCAACACCGTCTTGTATGCTTCCCACAGGGTTGCAGAGGACTGGACTGACTTAACATTCTCTTCAAAGTAGTGCGCCGTCGCCTTCCTAAGCGCTTTCCTAATCTTGGGCACCTTAAGGCAATCAGTCCGTATGGGGTAAATGCGTTTTCGCGTATTCTCCGGGGTGGAGAGTGTCAAGGTGATCGGGGAGTGGTCTGATATGCCTCTAGCTTGGATGTCGACTGTGTCCACATGTTGTATGCAATCCCCTAGTGCCAGGAAGTAATCTATCCTCGATAAGCTATTGTGTACAGTAGAGTGGAAGGTGTATTGTTTCAGTTGAGGGTGGGTATGTCGCCATACGTCGATTAGGCCCATAGCTGTCAGGAAGCGCTGGAGGCGTGAGGGACCCCCAGGTTGGATTGTGGCTGGGAACCTGTCAATTAGAGTGTCCACTGTTGCATTAAAATCCCCCCCCAGTATAACATCCCCCTCAGGGAGGGTAAGGAGAAAGTCTCCTAGTGCTGGAAGCATAACTGAATGGAGTGCCGGGGGGATATATACCGAGACCACATTAACGAGTCTCCCTTCCCATTGGCCCTGTAAGGCCGCAAAGCATCCCTGTCCATCCGTCTTCGTACTCAGTGGTATAAAGTGTGAGGATTTCTTAAGTAAAATGCCAGTCCCTCGTGAGCCTGACGTGAACTCCGAATGTGTCATCATTTTATAGCTCCTCCTGTCTAGCGCCTTGGTAGTCCCTCCCTGTAGATGTGTTTCTTGCAGGAGCACTAGGGCCGGTCCCTGTCTTTTCAATGCGGTGAGTACCAACCCACGTTTGACTTTATCTCCCAGCCCCCTTACATTCCATATCAGTATGCGGAGAGGAGCTCCCTGTGTTCTGGGCACCCCCTCCTCCCGACTACGTGGTGAAGAATCTGCCATAGTTTGTCGTGTAGCTGAGCAGGCACCGAACATGCCATGCGGCCCATGCAGTCCATCTCTGTCCGCCACGTGCGCAGCGCAAATGCCAGATATCACAGCGTGACCCTTCGTGTAGATTTCTTAAAAACACAACCGGTGTCCCTCTCCCCAACCCAACTTGAACTTGGTATAACGTGTGTTGTGTCGCGGATTGCAGTTTGCATCGAACATTTAAACATCCCCCCGTGCCACCCCCCTCCCTGCCTCCCTGCCAATCGGACCTAGAACTGCCCGCCTCCCCAACTCAGCAGAGTGCTTCACCCAACCCATAAACAGTTACTTGCTTGCTGGGGTGAAGTGTCCCCCGGAGTAGCCAGGTCCCCTGCCCTCTCCGGTCTCACCCGGATCAGTGTCCAAGTCGGGCAACACCCAGGAAGTCTCTTCAGTGTTCATGTAGCATGGTACCGGGAATTCATTCTTCTACCCCCTCCAGTGTATCGGCGTTGTCCGGCGTGCGGGAGTGCGGCGACCCATCTCTACCCGATGCATGTGACCTCGGTTGGCTGTCTCCGCGTTAGCTCTGTTGTGCTCTATGTGAGCGGCGGGGTAGTCCTACTTGTCGCCATCCTTCCAGCCATTCACGTGCCGACTCCGGTGTATCAAAAAAACAAACCTTACTGTCTGCAACCACTCGTAGCCGTGCTGGGAATAGCATGGAGTATGATAGATCTTTGGCTCTCAGTTCCTTCTTGATTTCAAAGAAAGTCCTCCTTCGGCACGACACCTCAGCAGTATAGTCCGGGAAAAAGGCCAACGTGGAGTTTTGAACCCGTATCGGTGCGGCCACTCTTGCTGCCTGTAGGATCGCGTCACGATCGCGGAAATTAAAGAGTCTCGCCAGTATCGGCCGAGGTGGGGCTCCAGGCTTAGGCTGTCCTCCTGGGACCCTATGTGCTCTCTCCACAGAGAAGAATTGCGACAGCCCCTTAGGTTTGAGTTGTGTCTGGATCAGGTCTTCCACATAGAGGTCCATGGCCCCGGTGCCCTCCGATTCCGGAACCCCAATAATTCTCACGTTGTTGCGCCTGGAGCGCCCCTCCTGATCATCCAGCTTTTCTTTCAGTATCTTATTCTCCGCCACCACACGTTCCATTGCTATTTGGAGGTCTGATACGTCCTCCACTAAAGATTTGGCGACCACCTCGACCTGCTTCACTCTTTCGCCCATCTTTTGAAAGTCTGCCCTTAGAAGAGAGACCTCGGTGGCCGTGGACCCCACCGTCGCCTGTACCTGCGCCAGTGCCTTCATCACGTCCTCAAGTGTTGCTTTTTTCGTCCCATCTGTCTCTGGAGTCTTACCCGTGGATGTGCGCGGTTCGGCTTGTCTATCAAACGCGTATTTCTCCAGCTTCGACTACGACGAGTTGTTTCTTGGGCCTCTTCCCACCATGATTGTTTCAGGTGTGTCTGTCGTTCACTGTGGGGGGGGGGACCTCCGCCCGAACCGGTACAGCGCGTGGCACAGTGGCGTGTGCACCCGTTTCCTCAAGTCAGTGGCTGGTCGGTCAGTCCCAATGGTCAGATCAGCCGAGTTGGATCCCCCTTCTCTTCAGTGCCCACGGTTGCTGCCCTCCGCTGCAGGCGTGGCAGTGACGCCTACTCAGGCAGTGATTTCAATGTCCCTCTTGCCGGCGTGACGGGGCAGGTGAGCCTCCCCCGGCCCCCAGACGCGCCCAGGAATCCTGCAGCCGCTTCAGGGCGGTCTCGCCTGTTATGTACAGTTACCCCGCCCTGTCTTGGCCCTTGCCTGCAGTGTCCACTCGCACTCCTCCGCCTTTACAACCGCATGGCAGGGCAAACTCCTCCGCCCAGAGCTAGTGCGAGCAGCAGCGCAGAGAGGTCGCTCGTACCAGCGGGACCCTTGGAGCTCGTTGATGGCCGTGTGTGTGATCTTTTCCTCGGTCTCAGGGAACCGATCAGTTAATTGCTGCGCAGGGGTCTGCACTAGCCAAGCACTTCGCTCTCCGCACCTCGCTGCTATGGGGCACCGCCGGGGGGACTCAACTCTGTGCGCCGATGCCCACCCCAGCCGCCGCTAGGACCAGGCGGCAGTCGGGGGGGCCAGGGGAGGGATCCGGTCGCCGACTCCGCAGAAGTTGAACGGGGGCTTGTGGGTAGCGCGCACTTCCGGGCGCCCCCTGCCGACTGTCCTTCACTTCCGTCCGGCCTCTATCAGCACTGGAGTCCGGTGTCGCTTGTCCAATGTAGGCCCAATGCGGACGAGAGTCGTAGGTCCGCTCCCCAGCACTCGATTTTGACCGGCTTTCCTTCGGGTGACTCCCGCTCGGTCCTGGATCCGGGTTCCTCCGTGCAGAGGTCAATTATGAACGGATTAATGTGCGGATTGACGTGGGGACACTGCCTTACTCACGGAGCTCTACCGCTATGCAACCGCCATGTTCGGCCGCTTAGCCACGCCCCGTGTGTAAAATTTTAACCTATCTATCTTGTCCCTGCAACCTTTGTTTTTTTCAGTGAATTTCTGAGGTTTTTTTAAATTCTTTTTCCTAACTATAACATCCCTGTAACCTTGTTTTTTTCAGTGAATATATATTGCAAATAGGGGAATTCCGCCAGTCTTCTTCTATTAGTCTGCTGTTGTGTCATTCATATTTTTCTTCAGCCCTTACTGTATGCACCATGAGGCAAAGGGCTAGCCCACTTCAGCCATTGTTTAACTTCAGAGTGAGTGAGGGCATTCTGACCTTTCATAAGGAGCACATCTTCACACAAAGTAGTTCCCTTGAGTGCCAAGGGGTACTATGGAAATGTGTGGTTTTTGAGACCAAAAATGTTTGGTTTTGATTTATTTTTATAATATTGATGAGGGATCTTGAGCTCCCAAAACAATGTTTTACAAAAACAATGGCAAAACAAGCTTTGACAAAGACAAAACGCTGGTGGCCAACATCAGACCAATCGGCTTTGCCACTGTTTGCTGTTAATTGGTATGTTCACTTGCTTGCTGCACGATGGTATTGAGCGCACCAATGATGCTGCATAGGGTAGAAATTAATTTGAATGTATTTGTACTATAGCACATGTTCGAGCAGTTCAGGCTTGACTACTACTTTTGGGAAAGTATCACAGGGATGTGCATTTTGCTGGCTTTGCCCAGTGAGAACCAGAGTTGTATGGAAAGAGATTCTCAAGAGTAGCCCTGCATTTTTCTAACTCGTACCTTCACCCTTTTCTATTTTGAGTCTGACCACAATGAATGTCTTGACACAAGCTCTCTAGTTAGTAACAGGATGTGTGGTCCAGTGGCAAAGTTGTTGACTGTGGCTCAATGAGACCCTAGTTCTAATTTTGGCTTCCGGGAGTGACCACATTGTGTTCCTAGGAAAATTGCATGACTTCCCCTTGTCTCTGTTCACGGTTTTAACAAACCATTGAGTTTTTAGAAACGTGTGAAGTGATGGTATGAAGTGTTGTATAAATAAAATCGGCATGGGCGTAGCTTGCTCAGTAAGACTGAGCTTCAGATTTTCCGACAATCATGCTGGCATATCATATTAAACATTATTTGAGAAGCAGCTCATGAGAAGGGCTTAAGGGCCAGTGGAAAGGGAGAAGAGTGCATATTGTGAGGGGTTCTTAAAGCACCGTATTTTGTAAAATTACTATGTTTTAAGACCTTCAAAACAGAGACGAGAAAGAGTGCGTTTTTTTTTGTCTAAGTCCGTATTTAGAAATTCTGGGTGACATTGGACAAACACCTTACCATACCCAACAAAAAGCTCATGAATTGGCCTATTTATTAGAAAATACATTTACTAGGAGGGTGTAACACCCCCTGAAGCTACACCCCTGAAAACTGGACCTGACTGAATTTTCAAACACAAGAGCATGCTTTCAGAGGTATAGTCAGAATGAAAAGTGTGCTTTGATACGAACCCCTCGCATAATGCCTAACATTAGTTAAGAACACACCAAGCAGTAACCAGTCAGTTAACTTTAGCCACTGAGGGCCTTCCATCTCAGCACTCAGCTTCCCAGCCTGCAAACACCAAGGGGCATATTTATGAGCTCTTTGCACCGCATTAGCATCACTTTTTGTGACACTCCAGTGGCACAAGCTACAAAATCATATTAATGAGTAGCCTTGAATGGCCTCATAGATATGGAGTAAGGCAAGGCAGCGCAAATCACTGTGTTGCCTTACTCTGCGCTAGGGAGGTGTCCCATGGGCTTTGCAGTGGGTGTTCACACACAACACCCATGGATTTTGATGCTTCCCCAGATTTACAAAACCATGTAAACCCGGGAATGTGCCAAAACCTTACACCTACCCTTGGGAGGCACAGCCATTTTGTTCCTCTTACTATGAGCGCTGCATTCTGCAGCACAGATGGGAAGAGGTAAAAAGGCTTCCAGGATTGTTTTGTACAGTAAGGTGCCCTTTCCTGTATAAAAACAACCCTGCCCGAGAACACAGGCACCCTTGCACATGGTACAAGAGTGCCTGCATTGCTACCAGGCTGCGGAAACGTCTCCAGCGCAGGGGGAAAGGACAGGAATGCAGCATAATGGATGAATATGGTGCATTCCTGACCTTTTACTTTGATGTAGGGCAGCACAGCAAGGTGACTTGCTGAGCTGCCCTACGCCGAAACCCCATAAACGAGGGCCCAACTTTGTAACATGACAAAACACTCTAAAAGGTGTTATATGACAAAACTAGCAGGTTCTAACTCTAACGGGAACTTCTCAATCACACCCAGAAATCGTGGAGATGCAAAGGACAGCATGTCAGACATTCTGTGTTCCAAAGGAATCTGAATTCGGGTTCAAAGTGGAAGTTTGTAGATTACATATTTTGTGTAATTACCACATTCCCAAAATTTCATCAAGAACATTTTACAAGCAAAATCATGGTAAGACGTGTATGTGGAAAAGAGTTCAACAAGAGGCAAAATGCCATTATCAGGTAAACAAATGGTGATGATTTATCCAATGCCTCACTTTACCCTCTCCAGCTTGTAATGATGTGGTAATAGCTCACTGGGGAAATACCAGACCCTGTGGCGTCCCTGTTGTGTTAGTAATTCCCTGTGTGGTATTACAGCAGGTTTTTGACAATGGTACTCTTACTGAGCCCCAGAGAATTCATTTAACATTTCAAAAGGCTCTCTGTCTGACCCCCAATGGAACACATTTTCTCCTATATATCTAGCAATATCCATAATTCTCCAAATGAGTATACAATTCTCTGAGCCAACAAAACAGGGCATGTTTTCTCCTCATGTGATATACAAAGGATGACTGGCCTGTCTGTCGTTTGATAATATGTCATATAAATTCAGTATGCAGCAAATGCAGCAACCATTTTACATTATACCAAGGACGTTAAGTCTGAGGGTGCACAAAGTTGCAAAAGATTTCCTCCGTGGTATTTAAATATCTCTTTCATGCCACGTGTAGAAAATTAATGAGGTGGAAGAAGCTTGCAAACTTTTAAGTTAAAAAACTTCAGTGTTACAGGAAACCATCTACCCGCCTTTCAAACCACACAAAGGAACAAACTCCAATGCCAAGCATTTATTTATTTTATTTTATGTGCTTCTATAGCGCCTGAATCGATCCCCGGAGGGATATCTCTGCGCTTAAGATGGAACGAGCGTGCCTAACCCCGGGCTAATCATAAACAGAGAGGTAAGACACAAGCTGATTAAATGGTGGTGAAAAGATGGGTTTTGAGGTTTTTACGAAATGATAAATGGTTAGTGATGAGTTTGAGTTGGAGGGGAAGGGAATTCCAAAGGGTGGGACCTGCGTATGCCAGAGCACGGCCTCCCTGGCGGGATTTTTTTATTTTAGGGACCTGTAAAAGGTACAAATCACTCGATCGAAGTGATCGGGCTGGGACGTAAGGTAAAAAAGCTTTTGTCAAGTATTTAGGACCCTTTCCTATCAGAGACCTATGAATGGTGCACAGAATTTTGAACTTTGTGCATTGCCGCACTGGTAGCCAGTGAAGTTTAGCTAGTAAAGGGCGGGAGGGAGTTCTAGATGGAAGGTTGAGAACAAGCCTCGCCGCCGTATTTTGGACTACTTGTAGTTTTTTTAATTGGCCTTCATTGGTTGACAAAAGAAGGCCATTACAGTAGTCCAATCTACTGATCACCAGTGCCTGCACAAGGGTTTTCCTGTGACCATCCGGTATAAGAGGAAACACCCTTTTCAGAAGTCCAATGGCTCCAAAGCAGGTGCCAGCAACTTGGTCGACATGATGTTTAAAAGTCAAGGCTTGATCGAATAACACCCCCAAGTTTTTGACAGTCTGCTTTGGGACCGGAACAGGACCCAATTCTGTGGGCCACCAATCCCCAGACCAGAGTTTTGCTGCCTCCCCAAACAGTAACACCTCTGTTTTGCCCACATTGCATTGCAGGCAATTCTCAGCCATCCAGCATGACACAGCCCTCATGCCCTCCGCGAAGGATTTTTGCAGGGCAGGTGAGAAGATTTTGAAGGGGAACATCAGCTGGGTGTCATCAGCGTAGGATATCGGGGTAAACCCGTATGGCCTCACTAAGTCGGCCAGGGGGGCCACATACACATTAAATAATGTGGGGCTAAGACATGAGCCCTGTGGCACACCCCTGGTGAGCTCCCTGGAGATGGATTTGTGGGAGCCCAGCCTGACTTCTTGAGATCGGCAGGAAAGAAAGCTTTCCACCCAAGACAGGGCTGTCCCTCCCAACCCTACACCCCTCAGACGACCGAGAAGCACTTCATGGGACACCGTATCGAAAGCAGCAGACAAATCCAACAGCACCAGAATCATAGAGCCCCCACTGTCTAGCGTCAACCTGATGTTATTGGTGACCTCCAGTAGGGCTGATTCGGTGCTGTGATTTGGCCTGAACCCAGATTGGGAGGGGTCCAGGCCTTCTACTGCTTCAAGATGGCTCGATAGGTGGGTGTTTACGTGCTTCTCCGTCATCTTTCCGATGTAGGGTAGGAGGGAAATAGGCCGAAGGTTGGACAGATCTGTCCAGGGGGAGGCCGCCTTCTTCCTGATAGGGTTTACCACCGCTATCTTCCATTCTCTCGGAACTTGTCCTTTCGTCAGCGAGGTGTTCATAACTGACTGAATGGAAGGCCCCAAGATGGAAATAAGAGGGGCCACCATTTTAGCAGGAAGGTGATCGCTTGGGGAGCCAGTTTTCATATGGTTAATGAGGAGGGGAAGATCTAAATCACTAACTGGTGGAATAGCAAGAAAGGTGTTTTTGGACAGTGCCGGAGGTGTACATGGGGGGTGGGACACTATTACTGCGCCTTGTGAGGCCAAGATTTTATCATAAATCAGGTTTATTTTGTCCTCAAAGAACTTGGAGATCTCCTCACACAATGTCTGTGAGGCTTCATCAGGGCTCTCACTAGCTGATGGCTTTACAAAGCTTAGCAAGATTTTAAATAATTCCCTAGGGCAATTACCTGCCTCTTCCAACTGTAAGGATAGATTATTTTTTCTAGCAAGCTTTATATTTTTATAATAATTTGCCTGGGCCTCTAAAAACATTTTCCTTTCCTGCTCATTTTTTGATTTCCTCCAAGTTTTTTCTAACCTCCTACATTTCTGTTTTTCCTTCCTGAGGTCAAGAGTATACCACTTTTCTTGTTTAGTGGGAGGAAACTGTCTATGAAGTTTTAGCGGGGCAAGAGAGTCAATAGCAGACTTAAGGGATTCATTATATTTTCCTAGTGCTTCTTCAGCAGAATCACCTTCGGAAAATTGGGGTTGTTGCCAATGTTGGCGCAGATTTTCAGCTGATATTTTATACCATTGGCGTCGTAAAATAGGGGGAGGTGGTATTCTAGATTGTTGTTTACTGGATCTTGCCAAGTAAAACTCAATCAAGGAGTGATCGGTCCAGAAAATCTCTGTAGCAGGGAGGCACCTTATTTTGGTGCAATTGGAAAAAATACAGTCAAGGGTATGACCAGCTGTATGCGTTGCTCCCCTATTTTTTATCTCTAATCCGAGATTAGACAGGTCTGCTGTTAACTGTATGGATTCATGATCTTCAGGATTATCCATGTGTATATTAAAATCTCCAAGCAGAAGAAAGTCCTCCTTAGCTCTTACATGGGGGGCCAGTAATTCTAGAAGAGACAGTGCAAGGTCTTGATTCTGTCCCGGTGGATGATATATTAGTGCACCCTTCCATGAGACATTACTGGTCAGATTAATTTTGAATATCATGATTTCCAAAAGAGGGGTAAAGCTTTGTTCTATCATTACTATCTTAACCGTATCTTTAAAAATAATAGCTAATCCTCCGCCAGTTTTAATAGGCCTATCCACGTGTATAATTTTATAGCCCACTGGAACCCCTAATGTTATTGCGGTGGTAGTATGGGGTTTCATCCATGTTTCCGTGAGGAAACATATGTCAGGTTGCTTAGAATGAATCAAGTCCCAAATCTGGACTTGGTGTTTGGGAAGGGACCGGACATTAAGGAGGAAACACTTCAGTTCTATGGGGGAAGTGGATCTGGTAGCTTTAACATGAGAGCTGCCAGTTAGCACCATTGATTGATAGCGATATTGGCGGCAAGAAAAGCAGCCTTCAAGTTGCTCACCCGGTACACGTATAACACAGGAACTGATGGGTTGATACTGGCGTAGAGACCTAGCAGAATACGAAATGAAATGTGTACCCACCGATGCGTTGGCCATGCCCCAGGGACCTAGCCCCTACGCCCCGTCCTGTCGCGGACGGGCGCAGACGGGCTTTTCTTCGGCGCTTTTTAGGCGCGCTCGAAAGGCGCCACCCTGCGCGCTACCGCTGCGCGCTTAAAGGGGAGGCGTGGCTAAATAGCCCTGAGGACGTTGGCAACTAGAGCGCTGACCTCCGCTCTGGCGGAAGTGGAATCTTCGTGTGCCTTGCTCTTGCCTGTCCGCCCTCCGCTCAACGGCAATAATTGCCGAGTCGGACCGGGGCGGGCAGGCTGCAATATTGAGCCCAGGCAGTGCGGGGGAGAGTGTTAGGGAATGTGGTGCAATGAATCAATATAGATTATTAAATCAATCTCAAAGTACAAAACGATTTTTAAAATCAATCGCAAGTTTAAAATACCAAATTTTAAAATTATTCCCTAGCTCCTCGCAGCCCTCGCATTCAGGCCAGATAGACAGACTGAGGTCTTACACTACCGTCGAGTACACAGCGGGTCTGGGAGACACTGCCACCGCCTCCTTACCGCATTCCCTCTTCCACCACACCTAACACAGATACAGCAGTACAGCAACTCTCTTCTAACCGCCTCTCATCCATTGGACAATTTAGAACATTACTACATGACCCACATGCTGCACCACCTCCCCTGACTCATACACCTTCCGCCTTAAACACATGCAAAAAATATAAGCAACATACCACATCTCACAACTCACTCACAAAAGCAACACAGCACTCCAACTCACTCTCAAACACCATCTCCAACACATACACATGCAGACCCATCAAAATGCCTTCTTAGCATGCTGGATAAGGAACACGATACAGAACATCTACACGATTGGTATCCTAATACAGCTAATACCAGCACTAAAAACTCACTTGCTACAAACCCACACAATACTGATCACTCTTCTACTAAACAAAGTCCCACTATCACCAAAGGTCATTCACTAAACTGTCTACTAATAAATGCTCGATCCCTCTCTAAAAACAAGCATCACATCTATGACCTTCTCACCGATGATAAACCAGACATACTATTCATACCCAAATCATGGTTGGGAGAGGATATGGCTCCAGTCCTGCATGAAGCCATTCCGCTAGGCCAGTGTTTTCCAAACTGGGGTCCGTGGACCCCCAGGGGTCCGGGACACATTCCCAGGGGGTCCGCGGGCAGCAGTTTTAAAAGCACTGCAAAGTTCCTTGTAGAATTGGCAGTTTTCGAGCAACAATAAAAGTGTCACGATAACACCAGTGATTAATGTGCCTGCTGGAGAAAGATGAGAGTTTTGTCCAGTGGTATGTTTGACTTATCTAATGTAGCACAGAGGGTTAATATGCCTGCTGCAAAAGAACATGTACCATGCATTTTAAAAAACAGTATTTTATGTGCATAGGTCAATGGGTTACTGCTTTTGTCACAGAGATTATTTTGTTACTCTGCAGCTCATAAGAGACAATCATAATCTAGCACAGTGACCTATAAACGGTCATCAAAGAGCTGCTTACACACTGCATGGTACAAGTTTGTAACTTATGGTTTTTCCCAGTCTTTCATTATCCTGACGCTGTTAAAGGAGTTTATTTGGATGGAAATACATTTGAATTGTTAGTCAATGCTAACCACTGTGTTGTGTTCTGAATCCTGAGTTTGTGCTTTTCCAGACCAAGCACTCTTTAAAACTGCTTACCAGTATGAATGACATGTGAATCCTACACCTTATAGTCCCCTTTACCTTATGTAACATTTTCTCTACACTGATTAACAAGAATGATTCATTGTCTCTATATGTGTATGATGTAAAGTGCTCTGACATCCTAGATGCTATAAAACA
Source organism: Lissotriton helveticus (assembly GCF_964261635.1). NCBI lineage: Eukaryota > Metazoa > Chordata > Amphibia > Caudata > Salamandridae > Lissotriton > Lissotriton helveticus. Next base: position 396,728,062 of record NC_136057.1, read on the forward strand.
AATGAATACATGTGACAGGTGTGCTATGGAGAAATGAGAGGCACTGTACTGTTGAAGGGTGATAATAAGGGAATCATTGAAGAACCCCACCAAATATTGTTGTATCCTGGTGCATAGTAAGATCATCAATTATTGTTCTTTAAAAGCTAATACAATTCAGTATATGATAAATGTGTTGTAGAATGCACCATTGTATCCTAAATTTTCTTGGGGGGGAGAGCCTCCCAAAGCCCCCTTTGTAGTGGTCAGGCGCACTAACTGCACTAGGTGTGCAGTGTATGGGGACTGGTCTGAAAACATTTGCCAGGGCTGCTTTGGGTTTCCACTCTCTCCCTGGCAGGAGCAGGAGCCTTGTACTGCGAAATAAAACTAACCATTTAAAATGTAATCATGGAGATGCAGCACCAACCTTCCCATTAAAATGTTCTGTTTTTTGCAAACTCTTTCAATATAAAATACTAAAATCCTTAGTAATTAGAGTATTTGCTTTGTCTGCATGTGTGTTTATTTTTTTCGAATTACTCTTTTAATGTTTGAAAATTAAATCATATAAATTGCGGGGGGTCCCCGGCTTCCTGTGGTGAGTCAATGGGGGTCCGCAGGAGTCAAAAGTTTGGGAACCACTGCTCTAGGCTATCAAACATTCATCCAAAATCGTATAGCCAAAAAAGGACGTGGTTTAGCTGTTGTATTCAGGCAAACAATACATATCACTAAAATTGACAACATCTCTATAAAGAATTGTGAGGCTCTTCATCCTACACCTCTTCCTCCTGTAACTTCCTGCTCCTTTACAGACCTCCACCTAGCAAGGCAACATTCTCAGACACACTTCTAGACACAGTTTTAAACCTGATAACAATACACTCCAACCTATGCGTTCTGGTGACTTTAACATTTAGTTTGATAAACTCAATATGACGCATCTAAAAACAATAATCACTGGCCTAGACGACTTGAACCTACATCAGATTGTCCACAATCCGACACACACCGCTGGAGATATCCTAGATGTAATTTTTGCTACTACCGAACTAGTTACCTTTCAAACTATAACTCCAGTCGCATGGTCAGACCACCACTTGCTTGCTTTCCAACATAAAACATGACTAAGCGACTCACCTAAAACTACCTTACATACATCCACCTATCGCCCGTGGAACAAACTCAATTTGGAACACTTAGAAACACAACTAACATCCAGTACAAAACTGGAAACCACCAATTCTTTTTTTTAAAAATATTTTTATTATTCATCATCAGAAAAAACAAAGTATAAACAATTAATTACTTTGACATATATATCTAATACAACAGAAATAATTCAATTAAAGCTTATTCACTTGAAGTAACAACCAAGATGCAAAACATAATTTGAGTACAGTTTCCAAGAAAGAAGAGTTGAAAGATCTGAGCAATTTTAACACCGCCAATTTTAATCCTATCAAAATGAGCATGAGTCTATCCCCTTTTAATACCCGTCTAATTTAAGTTTCCATTTTTCAACTGGGGCCCATATCCGTTTCCCAAGCTGTTTTGCATTCAAGCCTTTTTTTCATATAAAGCTTTCTCTAGAATATAGATAGCTAATAATTTTGATAGCCATTGTTGAAACGAAGGAGGATTAGAGTCTTTCCATAACGTTGCAATACAAAGCCGGCTCAGCGTCATTGCAATAAACAAAAATTCTTGATGGGGTACATCCTGCCCCTCCTTTGCCACCCCCAGGACCATATTCTCATTAGTTAATTTAATAGAAATCTCCAATTCCTCTTTAAAGAATTCTTCCATAGCGTGTTTAAAGGGATCTAGTTTAGGGCAAGCCGCAAACCTGTGTATCGTGTCTGCCTCCATACTCTTACATCTTGGGCAGAGGATCCCACTCGTTCCCCCCAGCGGGCTATTCTATGCGGTGTATAATATAGTTCATATAAAGTCTTGTAGTATTGTGCCTGCAGATTTGCAACCTTTAAGATAGTGTTTCCTAACCTAAGCGATTTTTCACGCTCATTCCCGACTAGATTTAATTTAGTTCTCCATTTATCAAATACCTTTCCTTTATCATCCTCGTTATACAGGCATAATGCACCATAAAGTTGAGAGATTGAACATCCCTCCTCATCTTGAACAAGTTCCATCAAGTCTACCCTAGTAAACTTACAGTTACCTGCTTGTTTTCTCTGCAGGACTGCTCTTATATGTAAGTATTTAAAGAAATCTCTTCGATCCAAATTGTATAGCTGTTGCGCCCTTTCAAATGTTATTAACCCTGATAGATCTATAATGTCTCCAATTGTTCCGACCCCGAGATTATCCCACCGCCTCATCACTTGATCATGAAATACATCTGGGAGAAGTTTATTCATATATAAAGGGGTATAGAAGTTCATTCTCCCTAATTTAATTTTCTTCCGGATAATTGACCAAACTGAAATGACCGCACCCAACACCTTGAACTTCGTTCTTTTATAGTAGTTTAGCTCCTTGAATGTAAGAAGTCCCTTATTAGAGTCCAAAACCAGCAGTTCATATATATCCGGAATGCCAGCATTACCCCTCCATATGTCTTTCATATTCCCACCGAGGAGTCCTTTGCAATACTGAAGAACTGAGGCAAAATAATATGTCTTAAAGTCAGGTACTGCAAGGCCCCCCCGTTCTTTAGATAGTGCCAGCATCTTTATGGATCTTCGGGTTCTGCCCTTGGCCCATATGAAGCGATTACAAATCCCCTCTATTTCCTTAAACAACTTATTAGTAAATAATAAAGGAATCGTACGGAATAAATATAAAATCTTGGGCAGAAACTGCATCTTTATAACATTACAGCGGCCTATAACTTAAGTGTAAATTGTCCATCCTATCTAAGTCTTGTTTTGCCTTTTTGATTATTGGGGTCAAATTTTCCTCCACAATCTTAGATAAATCGGATGTTATACTAACGCCCAAATAGACCGCAGACTCTATAACTCTCTCATCATGAATAGTGACAAATTGATTTACGACTATTTGTGTTTTCCCTTGGTTCAATTTGTACCCTGACAGAAGGCCATAATTTTTCGCCTCATTCTCAATTTCCCTAATTGCTATTATTGGTGTTGGTGACGTGATTGCTAAATCATCTGCGTATCCCAATATTTTGGTCTCATATCCATTCAATACAATTGGGCTGATATTTTTTTTTTTTCTATATATCTAATAAATGAATCAATATAGCAAGCAAAGAGTAGAGGGGAGCAGGGGCATCCTTGCCTAGTCCCACGTTCGATTTTTATTGCCTCACTCAGTTCTCCCCCCACTTTTAATCTGATGTTCGGATTTTTATAAAGGGCCTTTAATGCTCCTATGCGTATTTTCCCAAAATTACATTTGTTCATTGTTGCCCACAGAAAACCCCACGAGACCCTATCGAAAGCCTTTTCAGCGTCCAACAATATTAGAGACATAGGGTCTCGTGAGGCATTCGTACCGTCCAGCAGCGCAAACACCCTTCTAATATGATCGGCAGTACCCCTCCCCGGTATGAACCCATGCTGCCAGGGTGAGACTATCTTCCCAATTACCAAACTCAGTCTGTTTGCCAAAATTTTAGAATAGGCTTTAGTATCACTATTCATTAAGCTGATTGGTCTATATGACCCAGGATCCGTAGAGCTTTTATTCTTTTTTAGAAACACCACCATTGAGGCTGCTCCCCAAGACTCCGGAGGGGCGGCACCATTTTGTATGAGAACCATAAGTTTATAAATATCTGCTTCTAAAGTCAGAAAGAACTTCTTATAAAACTCTAGCGGTATTGAATCAGGTCCAACTGCTTTCCCTGGCAGGAGATCATTAAAAGCTCTTTGTACTTCTTCTAAGGTAAAGTTAATCTCCAGGGAGTTGTTATCCTCCTTTGTTAGCTTATCTAGTGAGGCAGACTCTAAATATTCCTCTATTTCCGCTGTATTTGCTTCCCCGTCATCCTGACTATATAATTTTTTATAAAAATTCTGGAATACAGAGCAAATTTCCTTTGGTGTTTTTACTATTGCCTCTGTCTCCGTAGTCATTTCTGTTATCTGCCCCTGAGTAGCCGCCTGTCGAGTTCTAATCGCTAGGATTCGTCCTACCTGTTCGCTATATTCATGTTGCTCTTCCCTCCTCGCTAGGTATTTACCAGCTGATTTTGCGGCATATACTTCACCCACTGCTACTTTAGCCATAGCTAGTTTTTGTGTTACTTTTGTCACATCCTCTTTCTCTCTTATATTTCTTATCAGTTCTTCCTCTAGTTTTGCTACTAGACTTATCTTCTTCCCAAGATCTTCTTTTTCCTGCTTACTCCGTCTAAGAGAGTAGCTTAGCGTTTCTCCCCTAATACCTGCCTTCATAGCGTCCCATACTATTTGGGGCGACGCTGTGCCCCTATTGTTTTCCAGGAATTCTTTTAACCAAATTTCCATATGAGTTACATAATTTGTATCCTGTAACAATGCTCTCTCGAAAGTACAGCTAATTATACTATTCTGTGAGCATGGTATAAGGATCTCCATGGAAAGGGGATTATGATCTGACATCAATCTGGGCATTTTTTTAACTTTCACCATCGGTATCAACGAGGGAGAGATCAAGAAGTAATCTAACCGAACTAGAGTTTTATGGGGGGCAGAATAGTATGTACTACCTCCCCCTCCGTTTATATGTTCCCAAATATCAATTAGCCCATTGCCCTGCATGAGCTGTATCAGCGCTCTGTGTTTTTTTTTCTTTTTACCAATAAACCTTGCAGGATCGTCTTTCCACAGCCCATTAAGGCCATTTATATTTAAGTCGCCACAGAGTATAATGGGGAGAGGCCAGTTGGGTAATTGAGAATTTATATGAATTAGGGTTTCCGGGTCATCATATGTTGGTGCGTAAATAGAACAAACTAAAATTAAAACTTTGAGTTTGGCACTCCGTTAGGACCCACCGCCCGTGTCTATCTACCTGTTGTTTTTTTAATGTAATCCTATTTCGCCGTGCTAATATTGCAACCCCGCGTGTTCTAGTGCCCTGAGTCGTGCAGGTCAATACTTTATACCCCAATTGTTCCAATAGAGTTTTCTGCGAGATCTCTATATGCGTCTCCTGAACACAAATTAAGTCAGCTTGCAGTGTTCTAAAATATTCTTTCAAATCCCTTCTTTTTCTTGCATCGTTTAGTCCACACACATTAATTGTGACTAGGCGTATCATTTTTCTTTTTCTTCTTTTTTCCTTTCTCCCCCTCTATTCTGATTCCTTTCCTTTTCTGATGATGATGATTTTTTTCCCCCACTTTTACTCTCCCGAAGACCCCACCCTCATCTTACCTCCCCTTGAGGCATCCTGGGTCCAGCCGGATCCAGGTGTGGGCGCCCGTTGATCAGTACGCCTCAGTGCACTCCCCCCCCAGCCCTGCGTGACTGTAATATTTCCATACAGAAAAAAGTCTTTGAGATCAAGGTTGGTTTTTTTTGTTTGTTTTTTCCGCTTTTTCCCTTTCCTTAACTCCTCTTGCTAAAGTGTTCATGTATTACTTCATGTGTGAGTGGCGATTAATATTTTTCTCCCGTTATTTTTCCACGGGCGAAACATTCTTAATATGACACTTATTGTTTGATCCAAAAAAAAAAGAAATTAGTTCTTGCTCATATTCCAGTTCTATTTCTTTAAAGTCTCAGAGATTTCTTTAAGGTAATTTTCTGCTTGTATTTCACTAGTAAAGCTCTGGGTCGATCCTCTAAATATTATTTTCAGTCTTGCCGAGTTTTGTAAATATACTTTAGCACCAATCTGTTCAAAAGGATTGAATAGTTGCCTCAGCCTCCATCTCCTTTCCACGGTTGCGTGGGCAAAATCTGGTCTAACAAAATATGTGCACCATTATATTCTTTCTTGCTTGTAGGACGAGCTAGATCATATATAGAGTCCCGAAGTAAGAAATTTCCAAAAAATACCAACATTGCCCTTGGATATTTAGATTGGTTCTGTGTTTTCTTAGAATGAGTAAGGGGAAAGTGATGGGCTCTTTGAACTTCTCTCTCTAGTTCGCAGGTTTGCAATTCGGGGATAGATGATTTAAGAACTTTAATTATATACCCCCTTGGGTCGTTGTCTTTAACGCCTTCTGGGAGCCCCAGGAATCGCAGGTTATTCCGCCTTGCTCTGTTCTCCTGTTCCTCAGCCTTTATCATTGGGTCCTGTATAATTCCTTCTTGCTTTTTTTCTTGTTTTTGCAAATTAGTGACATATTTTTCTAGATGGTCAGTTCGTGTCTCAACTGATACCATCCTTTCAGAAATTGCCAGACAAGTGCTGCCCACCTAATTTACTGCCCCTTGTAGCTTTTGGATACCTAGGTGATGCTTTTGAGTGTCTGTTTTGACATCTTTGTGCAGTTTCCTTATTGAGGTCAATATTTCTTTCAGAGACGGCTCTTTTATTTCTCCTGCCTCGTCGTATTCAGAGATGTCCGCTGCAGATTCTTCCCCACTTTCCTGAAACATCATTGTTTCCCTTGATTTTTTAGGTTTTACATTTTTCCGAGGGTTGGTTGGTTCTGAGTTGCTTCCTTGATCAGTGGTTTCATCATAAGTAGATTTATATAGTCTTTTATTCCTTATTCTTCATTTCTCTAATTTTTTCTTCAGTGTGCTTCCTTGCCCATGATCACTCTCTTTCCTTATACCAGAGCGATCTGATATTTCCTGGGTTGATGCATCTTGGTCTTGACCTTTGTTAACGCGGCTTGGCTCACTAGAAGTTGAGATCCCAGTTTCATATATGTCTACATTAGATTCATCTGAATGTGTATCAGTTCCTAGCAAAGGTAGTTAATTAGGTGGGGGATTCAGGGTTACTTGTCCGTTAACCGTCGGGTTGAGTCTTTCATTTGCCCCGTCCAGTTTTGTTGGCTCCTGGGTTATTACCGTCTGACTTAGCCCCTTATTTGCCCCCATTTTGGACACTGGACTAAAGATACTTAGTATACTAGGCTGCGATGCAGTTGGCTCTCCCGTCGCCTTGGCATTTGCTTTTAATTCTTTGATGGTTTGCAGATGTTTTGCTTTTTTTAACATTAATTCCATCTCTTCAGTATCTTGTACAGGAATGTACAGGAATTTATATAGCGCAAATCACCAAGCGGTTTCTAAGCGCTTGCTTAGGGAACCCGTCCTGGTATTCCCCTGTGAGATAACCCCGGCAGGGTATCCACAAGGTGAAAGCCAGGCATCCCGCTGCGAGGGGCCGTTGTGGAGATTAAGCAAGCTATTGCCCAGAGTCGCAGAGTGTGAACCCGTGAATCGAGTAGGCACCGGAGCGAGAATTGTCGAGTCCATGGACATTTTAGGACTCAAGACCCCGCCGAGCCGGGAACTGAACCCTGGTCCCGGGCTGACCTCTGCTCCCAGGTCTGCCTCCTCTAACCAGTGAGCCACACTTCTTCATAGTCTTTCTCTTTTTCCTTATGTTTCTCTTTAGTTTTTTCTTTCCTTTTATCTGGTTCGGTGCCATTGCCTTTAGCTGCTTGTCTGTCGCTTTTCTTTTCCTTTTTGACTTTTTCATTATCCCCCTGTTGCTCTCTGTAATTCATGATTTTAACTTTGTCCTTGTCTTTATCTCTTTCTAGGCCCCTTCTGTTGCCTCAGTCATCCTCCTTCCCCTTCTCTTTCTCTTTCTCTTTCTCCTTAGCTTTTGCTCTTTCTTTCCCTCCATCTTTCCCTCCATCTTGTTCTTGTTCCTTATTTTTTGCGTCTTTGGCTTTGGTGCCTCTAGTTTCTCTTCTTTGCGGCATTGGTTTCAGGACATGGTCATTATCCACTTCTTGTACTGTCTTGTTAAGTTCGTTAGGTTCAGGATCCTCATTCCATTGTGCTCCCAGGGTGTTTGGTCGAAGCATAGATAGATCAGCGACCGAGCTTTGGTCATGTAATTCACATAGCTCCTTTTGACCGCTCTATTGAAGATTCTCCATCCTTTCTGTATCCGTTTCGTTCATCTTCTCTATCTCTTCTTGTCTTGTAATCTGCTCGTTGTTCCTGCTTTCGTCACTTTGCTTGGTTGGTTTTATCTGGGTTGCATATGAAAAGTTTGATTCCTGCCCTGAGTTTGTCAGTTTTACCAGTTTTGGTACACTTGAAATATTCCAAATATTCAAAATTATATGTCGATCAAGACCTTTTACTTTTACTTGGCAATTAAGCTGACACAGAGGACACAGAGGACACAGAAGATCAAATCTGCTTGTACCATCTTCGGGATCTTGTTTATTTCGTTTTATTTGTGGTTGCCGCCTGCCTCCTTGTGGACCCTTGACAGCTCCCTGGGTCGCTATGACTGTTACTGTTACCTCTATGGTCCTCTTAGCGCGTGGTAGATCAAATTTAATCTTCCTCCCATCCAGCCGCTTTCGTGCAACAATGTTTAAATACCTATAATGGTGTTCTTGGAATTTCCATCGAGGCTCTTCTCGCACTATAGAGTAAATAAAAAAAAATTAAAAAAAGAATGTGGATGTTGGACTTTAAGAGCAAAGTCCGTTTTTTTTAAAGTTTCCTGAGCACAAATAGCAACTGTCAGCCTCTGACCAAATGATTGGCAGACGAGACCGGGACAGAGATCAGACCCCTTCCGGGCTCCCGGCTGGCCTGAAAAGAGCAGAACAGAGCAGCAGAGCAGAGGTAAATGTTTTTACATGTCTTTTGCTATGAGTTTGTTACTTGCAGCTCTGTGTTTACTCAAATAGTTTAATTCTGCCTGACACGCCGCTGAGCTCAAAGTCCCCAGTCTCCCCCTCTCGTGCTCCCGGCTGCCAGTACTAGAGCTTTGACGGGAGGCCGGGATATGCCGCGCCGCAGCCGTCAGCCGTCAGAGATCCTTCAAAGAAAATCCACAAGAGTGTTGCCGCCACCCTGCGCCCGCTCCTCACCTTTCATCTTCAGTCGCGCCGACTCATAAAACAGCGTTGCTGTTGCTGATCAGTAATTAACAAGAGGAAACAGTAAAATAGCGTGGAAAGAGCAGGGGCAAAAAGGCAATCGTTGATATCTACAAGTCTGTAGCTTTTCTCTCTTCGATAGAGTGCCGATAGTTGACTGGCAACTGCGTCGGTCCAATTACCTCCACACAGCCACAGAGCTTCACGTAGCTGCACACAGTAGCTGCGGCTGACTCATAATGGGTGAGCTTCTTTTTTTTTTTTTTTGGCAATGTTCCCCTCCGTTAGTTTTCCAACCAAGTCACCCACTCATCGAGGAAAAAGCTGGTCCAGTCTGCTCCGACTTAATTCACTTCATTTCCCCTTGATTCTCACTATGCTCACACGCAGAGCTTCCAGGGGCAGGAGAGAGCTCAGTCAGCGACCGCTCCTACTGATGCCATCAATTCTGTTCAAAATCTATATGAGTGGCTACAGGAAGCTTTTGACATCCTGATAACACTCAAAACCACACAACATAACAAAAGAAAAAAAGCGCCTTGGAGAAACATAGCAATAAAAGACATAAAACAACAAATTAGAAAGCTGCAACGTACCTGGCTCAAAACAAACGCCAAACAAGAAAAACTTGACCTAGAAAATTAACAGATTATACAAGTCGGCTATCAAAAAAGCTACTATTCAGACAGAATTCAAAACACAATGTGCAAGTAAAGAATTCTATAAAACACTCAATGAATTTCGCAAACCAAGTTGTCTAGAAGGAACTCATCCTGTTACTCAAGATTTCACAGACAAATTAGCAAATCATTATACAGACAAAGCAGACAAGTTAGACTCATACTTGAAACAGAAACAAAGCACCAGCACTAACCCTTATACAAAACAACAATCCAAGAATGCTCTAATCAAGCCTCTCCATTCCTTCCAACACATCTTACACGATGAATTTATGGGCCTGGTCAAAGCAAGCAGGCCTGCCGGCAGCCCTTATGGCCCCTGTCCGCCACAAACTTTCAAGACAAATCTTTTAACAACCTTTGCTGCCACTCAAGTAAGAAGAATCATCAACGATTCCTTAACTACTGGAATATTTTCAGAAGAACTCAAAAAAATCAAACATACGCCCTTTACTGAAGAAAACAAGCTTGGACCCACTGAACCCTGACAACTACAGACCCATTACAAATGGACCTTTCCTGGGCAAACTGATAGAAAGAGCAGCGTTCGCCCAGATGTCACAATTCATTGGAGAGAGTGACATACTTTCAGACTTCCAAACAGCATTCCGTCCAGGAAGAGGCACTGAATCTGCCCTCCTTGCCATCTGGGATGACCTGAAGAATACAGTTGACCGCTACGGGGTTGCTGCGCTACTCCTCTTAGACCTCTCAGCTACCTTTGACACGGTTGACCATGACACTCTGAAACAAAGACTCCATGTAGCCGGTATAGAGGGAACTGCTCTAGACTGGATCGCATTCTACCTTCGGAACAGAACTAATGTCATCCGTACCCCACCTTTCTCGTCCAAACCGTACTCCACAAAAGCAGGGTTTCCTCAAGGTTCTATTATCTCGCCCATGCTTTTCAACATCTACATGAAGTCACTACCAGTACTGATCAATAAATTTCACCTCACGTGCTATAACTATGCAGATGACATGCAAATACTCCTTCAACTGGAATGCCCCAAAGACATTGGAAAATCACCAATTTTCAGCTGTCTCAGACCTGTGGTTCAGTGGATGACTTGGAGCAATCTCAAATTGAATGCTTCAAAAACTGAAAAACTCACGTGTGACCGTTGGAAACATTACAACCCCCTTGTCGCCTGGCCTAATGAACTGGGATCACTGCCTAAAGTATTGAAGGAAGTAAGAAACCTCGGAATGACCATGGACTCCAAACTGTCGATGAATGCCCAAGTGGATAGATCAAGCTTTGTCACTATAAAACCGCTGCAACACATTTTCCCTCATTTGGGATTTCCACACTAGGTCCAAGCTACCATCTCCCTTGTTCTGTCCATACTCGATTACGCCAACAGCCTCTACCATGCATCACCTTTAACGACCATGAAAAGACTACAACAGATTCAGAACTTGGGTGCTAGACTACTCTTGCATATCAAAACGCGAGACCCCATCTCCCCTGCCTTGAAAGCCCTCATTGGTTACAGGTTGCCAGAAGATCCACGTTCAAGCTGCTTTGTATCAGCCACAAAGCAATACATGGAATGGGACCACTCTTCATCAGGAATAAAATCCTTCAAAAAGTCACGGACATCATTTTGGAAATTACCAGAACTCCCATTGATTTTAGTTCCCTCGATCAGACTAGCCTTCCTCCCTGTCCTAGTAGTCAGCTGTCCAAATTCCCTAGTCTTGATTCAGCTACTTTGGTATCACTAGCAAATCGTACCAAATCTGGCCCTGCCCTCCGAGGATTTTTCAAATGGCTCTGCCAGGCCTGGAGAAGCAGGTCTTTGGACTACTCAATAATTCTCTAGATTTGGGTTATTTACCAACAAATCTGAAAGAAGCTAGGGTCACCCCCCTGCTGAAAAAATCTGGTGCGGACACCCTGACCTTAAAGAACCATAGGCCCATCTCTCAGCTCCCCTTTCTAGCGAAGATCTTGGAGCCGAGTGCCCTGATTTTATTAGATCTGTCAGCGGCATTCAATTTATTTTTGGTTTTTTTCTTTAGAAAGTTTTATAGAGCGCAAACAAGATCCTCACGGATATCAGAGCGCTTTACACACATATGGGATATAAAGACAAAATAATCATTAACAAAGCATTTTGTGCAAAGGTGGTCTGGCTGGTCATTGTCATAAAAAGAAAAAGTGAGTCTCGAGATTTCCTTAGCCTATATTCATGTAAATTTAGCCAAGAGGATCGATTTTACTTCTTTTTTGAAGGATGCCGTGTATGAGATAAGTCTGGTTTCTGGAGGGAGAGCATTCCAGATCTTTGGCGCCATCCCTGAGAAGGACCGTTTATATGTTTTTTTCTTGTGGAATCTTTGTGGTTTCAATAGAAGATTTTCTGCGCTTCTTGTGGCTCTAGAGCCACCTGAGATTGTCAATTTCTAAGCGAGGTAACGGCGAGTTGTGATGTATAGCCTTATGCGTCATGCACGCGATTTTCAGGTGTATTCTAGTTTCATATGGCAGCCAGTTCAAGGATTTTAAGTCAGGAGAGATGTGTGAGCATTTTTTTGAGCCAGTGATGAGTCTCGCTGCAGCATTAATAGAGGCTCTTAGGGGTGCGTTTGTCGATATGGGGAGGCCACAGAGGGCGACCATAATGTACTCGAGGGATAACTAGGGCTTGGACTGCAGTCCTGAAGTCATTGGCTGACAGGAAGGGTTTCAGCTTCCTTAATGTATTGTTTTGGAAATTAGCTAGCTTTGAAGCATTACTGATATGATGCTGCATATTAAGATTGCAGTCGAGGGTTATGCCTAATGATTTCGCTGAGTACACGATGATTGGTTGAACGTTGAATGCAGTAAGATGTTAAAAGCCAATCCTGAATGATGGGGACTTTGGCGGGAGGTGCTATTAGGAGGAATTCCATTTTTAGAGCGTTCAGTTTGAGATGATTTTCTGCCAGCCATGTCTGTGTGTTCCTAAGCGTTGTGTTGAATAGTTTGATGTCTTCGGGGTGTGTATTTTAAGGTAGAGTTGAGTATCGTCTGCGTACATGTGAAATTGCACGTTAGATGCTTGAAGCAGTGCGGTGAGTGGTTCCATGACTAGATTGAACAATGTCGGGGCTAGCGAAGATCCTAGTGTTACTGGAACAGGTGTGGACATGGTATTGTTAATCTTGAATTTCTGAGTCCGGTTTTGAAGAAAGGAGCTAAACCACTTGAGCACTGTCCCTGATAGACCCATTCTGAGATTCAACAGATCGAGTAAGTTCTCGTATTTGACCGTATCAAAGGCTGATGAGAGGTCGAGTAGACGAGGAGGCAAGTACCGTTCTGATCAAGAATTTGAAGCGTGTCATCAATTATGTGTGTCATTCCCTGCTCGGAAGCCTGATTGGTGTGAGTTGGGGAGGTCAAAGTGCTCGATGTGTTTTGTCAATTGGAGGTGTACACATTTTTCTAACAGTTTGGCCAAGGTAGGGATATTGGAAATAGGGTGAAATAAATAGTTGTTTAGGTTGGTGGGGTATGCTGTGGGTTTCTTTAGTATGGGCGATACTTGTCCGACTTTAAGGGAGTCCAGGATGCATCCTTGTTGAAGTGAGCTGTTATTGATTTTGGTCCAGAGCGGGAGAAGCAATGGGATAAAGTCCTTTACAGCTTTTGCCGGTAGAGGGTCAGTGAGGTGATTGGAGGGCTTCAGAGTACTGAGAATCTTGCCTATAGTGTCTTCCGTGTAAATATCGAAGGACGACCATGAAGCCTTGTTTTTTAGATCAAGGAATGTTTTGCTGTGAGGGCTAGAGTGTAGGCTTAGGTCAGTGAGGAGATCTTTCCTGATGTTATCTGCCTTTAGATTAAAGAAGGTAGAGAATTCTTCACAGGTCGGTTGTGTGCTAGTTGTGTTTTGTAATCGTTGAGGTTCATCCTTGGATTGAGTTTTGACCTGCGGAGTACCCCAGGGCTCTGCATTATCTCCTCTCCTTTTTAACATCTATTTGCAACCCTTGGTAGAGACCTTGACCCATATGGATTGTCAGGTCTTTAATTATGCCGATGACACTCAACGTCTTGTCCGGCTTAATAATTCCTGCCAGGCTCAGGAGTTAGTAAAAAACCTGCTCAGGTTCACTTTAAATTGGATGACGGCCAATTCTTTGAAAATAAATCCGGATAAAACCGAAGTGCTTGTCATTCCAACATGTAATAGCCCATGGTGTGATCTATTTTGCCCCCCAGAATTAGGAGTAGTCCCAGCACCAGACCCAGTGGTAAAAAGCCTGGGGATGAAAATCGATTACGAACTGCCTATGTCTTGTCAGGTTTCCACTGTTGTGGGAACCTGTATGGGTGTACTTAGGCAGCTACGGAAACTTTCTCCTCTCCTATCAATATCCTCATTGCAGTCAATCGTCTCCGCCACTGTCATCTCCAGGCTGGATTACGGGAATGCCCTTTACCTTGGCCTTCCCCAGAAGCTTCTCAGGAGACTGCAGGATGTACAGAACAATGCTGCTAGGCTCATTTTTAGACTCCCGAGGCTGCCTATTAAACAGACAGTGCAGTTTAAGGGTCTCTGTATCGCCCACAAGGCAATTTATGGTGAAGCACCCAAATATATAATTGATCGCCTGATGAAGTACGTTCCTGGTCGGGTTCTACGATCATCTGAGGCTTGTAGGTTAGCCCCACCCAGGTACACTTCTAAATCCAAAGGGGGTAGAGCGTTTTCTGTCTTACTCCCGCAGGTCTGGAATGATCTGCCGGAGTACTTGCGAAAAGAATTGGCCTTGCTCATCTTTAGGAAGCTCTTAAAGACGTTTCTATTTCGGGAGGCATTAACAACTGCATAACCTCTGCATCTGCTGCTGCCAGACATTTCTGCTTTAGTGACTTTCTCACTTTTCTCTAGAAGCACTTAGAAACCGGTTGGTGATTTGCGCTATATAAAAATCATATACCATAACATAACAAACACATTCAACAAAGGAACCTCCGCTCTAAATGAGCATCTAGCCTCAAAATCCCACCATACAAGAAAAAAACCATGGGTGGCACATCCTTCTCTGTTCAAGCAGCCAAAACTATGGAACTCTTTACCCCCAACATAAGGTCCACCAACAACCACCTTGTCTTCAGAAAACTACTCAAGATTTGGCTCTTCCCCACATAAGCACCATACGCAAACAGAAATTTACAGCATATCCCTCTGTATATAAGCATTTGTTTTCACTACAGATATGTATCTATCTTTGTGTATTACTTTGTATATAATTATGTTGTTGAGAGAAAAAAATAATAATAATAATAATAATAATAAATAAATCAAAATCATCTTTGATCTACATGTACATACTTCCATTGTGCATCTATGTACCTTCCATGTACTTGGATCTGTGTGTCTGTTACTTTTCTCCTGAGGAAGCATATCTAATGCACTACCCTTTTTCTCATCCTGTGCCTGTATCAATATCTTTAATCTACATATACTTACCTCCTTTATGTATCTAAATACTTTCAATGTACTTATGGATCTATATATTTATCACTTTCTTCTAATTGAGCATTTACAATGCACTACCCTATTTATCAGCCTATACTTCGCTCACTATATCTTCTAGCCCAACCTTCTGACTCTTCTCAAACTTCTTTCTACTACTCTTTCCAATGCACTACCCTATCTCTCATCCTATACATCTATCAATATATCCTCTACATCAACTCTCATTTATCCCAAACCCATACCACAACTATGATCGCCAAAATAACCCTTTCTAGACGCTCTCCTACTCTACCCCTCCTTGCATCATCTGACACCTCTTTTTACTATACCGATCCCCTAAAACAAACCTTTCTAAACTCTTCTCTCCGACTCCTCCCCTCCAAAACTCCTTTTTACTCCTCCAAAAGCCTCCTCCTACTGCTAAGACCAAAAAATAAAACTTCACTCTTTTATCCCTCCACTATCCTTTTCAATCAAAATTAACAGACTAACATGTTCACTTCTCAAATTCCATATTCAACTATACTAATTCACCACTAATCTTTATTGGGTTCCAGAGTAGCGTGCTACTCGCCAATAGAGAGTCTAAACACCCCATCAGGGTTACAAGCGCTATATAAATGCAAATCTTTTTCCTTTTCTACCCCTCCCCAACCCTTCTCAATCCAAATAACTGACTAACGTATTGATGGAGCGAGATAGAAAACAAAATTTTGTTTAAACTCGCAAAGTCATATTTCCATAACATGAATAATAATATTAATGATTTGTGATATGTTGTACTAATACAACTTAGATTAAACTTTACATGTGGGGGGACTAACATATGTGCTCATAAACGTGCATAAATGTTGCATCTTTTTGTTCGTGCAAAATAATAAAATAAATTATTGTTTTCGTTTTTGTCATTACTAACTGCTGCAAACTTAAAAGAAGCATGTGCTTGTTTTGCTTTTCTTTGTCTGTGTGATGTCATTTCTACTATTCTAGGTGCATATGGGTCTCATGAAAAAACGGAGACTGGTAGATATAAACGCTGCTTTATTTGTTTGCAATGGCTAGGTAACATTTGATTAATCGGGTGGGTTAATTAATTAGTAAAACTTGGGGTGGATACAGAATCTACATTATTTCTTACATTAATACTTTTCTTGTGTTTGTTTTATATTAGAAATCATAAGTTGCCTGCTTTTGGGTCTAGTCATTTGAACCGCAGAAAAAGAGCTGACATATAATTCTGCAGAAAGTCACGAGACGCCCATTCTGAATTAAAGCGTTTATTGAAGCTGCATTCACAAAGCAAAAACTGATGAGCTGACATCATTCTGTCGGACATGGCCAAGGTCGAAAGTGAACATTTTGTCAGTCCTTAACTTGGCATCCGCGGAAGTTGTATTGAAAGTCTATGGATGCTGCGAGGATGACTTAATACATTTGTTGCAATCTCAGGAAGCTTCTGGCTTCACGTGGAAGAGACAATGGTCCTTATGAGACTTGATTTTATGGAACTTTTTGAGAATTGGGTGACATGTCACTTGTCACTCTCAGCCAATGGGACGTCGAGGATTTCTGAAAACTTTCCTTTGCTAGTTTAGTTAGCGTAGAAAGGTATAAAAAGTCATGCCCTTAGGGTTGGGCTGGCTGCTGCTTTCTGACTTTCCGATGAGGGCGAAGTGCTGCTGGACTTTGCGTGGAGCACGTAAGAATCCTCAAAGAACTTTACTTTAATTTCTATCTATTTAGCTTATTTAGGGACTTAGGTTTTAGAAATGCTAAACTTTAAATATTCACTTTGATTTTTGATTCATTTGCTTAAATTGTATTTTCTCTTAATTCTTTACAATCATGCTTGCTTTATTGCTAATAAAATTCATTTATAAAACCTCCAAATTATATACCATAATTTAGTAAATAAAATCTTACTTTTGACAAACAAGCTGGTCTTGGTTATTCAGAAGTGTAGGTTACTATTAGCTAGATCACGTCGCCTATGGTGGTCGTTTAAATGGTTGGGTTTTATTCTAATGACAATATTCTTTCAGCAAATGTATAAATATGTATATAGTTTGTAGATAATGTGTATAAAGATTTATTCTGACCACCTGATTCAGTAGGCCCAAAATATATCAGGTTCATAAATGGGTCCATATTTAGTATAGAATTTTGTTTATAGGTTATGAAGTTGGGTAGCGTTGTTTATGATATATTTTCTATAGTCCGCTGGATCAATTCTCTGGTAGCAGAAATTGATGGTTGCTAAGAGGTAACCAAGGTAATATGTTGGTTGCTAAGGGTTGCGTTATGGTATGGAAATAGGATCGATGTTCTAACACATGTTAAGTTCGTTTTTCGTGCCTATCTGTAAGCTATACCGGTATAGATTGTGTGGCGAGAAATTAGTCACGCAAGCCATCTGTTCTGTTTGTAGTGATATCGCCGAGTATCACAAGAGGTATCGCCGAGTACCATAGTGTTGTCGCCGAGCAGCACAATTATAGGGCTAGGTCTGAATCTTGTATAGTGAGGGTTTTCTAAGAAATCAAAGCAGCATGAGAATAGGGACAAAGCGCCTTCCATAAAACTCACTGTGATGAGAGTATTAGTTATATTCGAGCTTGAGTGAAGGGTAAATTAACGTCGGTGCATGATTATCTATAAACAGGTTAGAGTCCTGTACGGGTACATGCTTCATATCTATAAACAGGTGAGAGCCCTGTACGGATAAAGTCGTTATTTTGCTAACGGTGCATGATTTCTATAAACAGGTGAGAGTCCTGTACGGATTTCATGTGTGTTTGAAATTAGGGAATTTTCCGTATGAAAGTGCGAGTTTGAATTGTATTTTATGTTCAAGTGGAACTCTTAGAACTTTCACTTCGCGGTGGGTTCAGAGTAAAGCGAGTTCATAATTATACGTGTTAGAAGGGTGGGGTAAGGTTACTCTACTGACAATTGAATATTATCCTTAGTGTGAATAGCGCCGTCTATTCCGAAGTGTGGATACTTGAATGTATGTAAACTATCCTAAATAGTGAAACGAACAGATGTTGTCTTTATAGTCATCGTTAAGAATTAATTTACACTGAAAAGTGTTCTTAAAATGGCGCTGTGAAAAGATTTTGTGAAGGAGGGGTAAGCGCCAGGAGTGAGAAACGAGAAACCGCAGCTGCTGTGTACGTCACAGAGCCGCGCTGGGATTGGGTGACCTACGTCACAAGCTGTATTCTGATTGGCTCTTGAGTCTCTGACAGCCTGTGAGCTGATTGGTAGTTCGGAAAAACTCCAAATTTATTGGTTGAGCAGAAAAGTGACGTAGCTCAACTGTCATTGGCTTGTTGGTGTGTTTCGCGCACGGATTGGTTGTTTTACGGAACATCCCGGAAATATTTTACGAACGATTTTGTGAATTAGATTTAACTTTAAAAATGAGTTATCATTTTAAACATGTTGAGAAAAAGTCAACATTATTTCAGAAATTCAAGAATTTATTTTCACCTGACAAGAAAATCGAAACGCGAGGTGGTAAACTACTTCATAAGTATAAAACACCTGCAGCGTATATGGAAGGTGAATACGGATATCATACTGTCTTATGGTTCGATAATTGGAAACGTTATACTAAAAATGACGGTGTTTTAACTTGGCCTGATGAAGGTTCATTTAATGTAAGAGTCTTAAGAAATTTACGAGAGAAAATGAATGCTCTTGTTCCTAAACCGAGACCAACTCAATTTGAAGCTTTAGTTGAGTGGGAAGATGAGATGTGTCAGTTACAAAGAGAAGCTAGTGGAATTAAAAGACCTTCTAAAAATCCATCTTGGAAAAGAGAAACTCATGAAGATAGATTGCGAATGTGGAGACAGGGAAATATGAGTGAAGGATTGTATTTAATTCATGAAATGGTAATGGGTACTCCTACAGGGAAATCTATGGAAAGTGAATCTGAGGATGCAGTTATGGAAGAAATATATACAACTGCTAGAAAGAATCAGCCTAATCAGCCTTTGAGACCTCCTAGATCATGGTCTACTCCGGTGGTTTCTACTGAAACTTCACCGAGTGCACCTCCAATTAGTGAAGCTCCTAAACTTTATCCAAATAATTGTGAAATCACTGAAACTCCTAGAAGATCAGAATTTGAGAATGTTCGAAATGAAGGTAGACATTTTACAATGACTCCAAGAGCAAGGGAACCTCCAAAAGATTATACAAGAGAGACAAGAAATGTTGAAGATGTTGATTATAATGAATATATAAGATCAAAGGAAGAATTAATAAAAAGAATGACAAAAGGCATGGAAGCTGTCACAGTTCCAGTAACGATTGGTCCTGTTCAACCCGTATTTGAGCAAAGAGAAACAAACAAAACTGGATTAACTATTCCTTTAAATACAGAAATTCAAAAGGCTGCTGAAAGATTTTATTCAGATTTATCTGAAATAAACACTTCTAAATCGAGAATGCCTGATTTAACCTTTAATGAGGATTTATCTCCAAAAACACCAATGGGTGCTGTATCAGATATAGGGAGTCCTGAAGTCAGGGTAACCACACCAAAACTTGACGTGGCCAAATTAAAAGCGAATATCGAAGAATTAATAATTGGAACAATTGGTCCAGATAGTTTAAATTACTATCGAGATGATGAACTACTGTTCATTTGCAAAAGCATTCAGTGGAAAACGAAAAACAAATATGATCAACTAGAGGATCTAGCAGCAGAACTTGAAATCAATGTGAGTAAACAAAAGAATTTTGCAAAACATTACAGATTAGACTTTTCAGAAAGTGACATTGAGAGTTTAAACTCAATGGGAAGAATAGTTCATATTAAAGATTTGATTGTCTATATCAAAAAGCTAGGAGAACTGAATAAATGGAGAGTAAAATGGACGAAAAAGAAGGAAGATGAAAGATTGGATAAATTGTCAAAACAATTTCCAATGAGAGAAGTTGCAGGTGGAGGATATGTTCATATCCCGTGGTCGAGACAAGACATTCTGTTATTTACAAATGATTTTCCAAAATTGAGGGAAAAACCAGTTGAGTGGTACAGGCAAGTTGATAGATTTATCAAAGTGTCAAAAGTTCTGTGGATTGATTTAGATGGATTTTTTGACATTGTTGTTCCATCTGATCTTTGGACAGAATGCAAAATATCGATTAGTTGGCCAAAAGCAGAACCTGAGCGAATTAAAGAAACAGGTGCCCCAAATCCAATTGTAATGGACTTCTATGAAAAAGTAATTGTTTGGATGAAAAACAAAATTCCACCCAAAGAAGTTGATTGGGTTAAAATAGAAAGAACAGAGCAGGAAACAAAAGAATCAGTTCATTCCTTTTATGAAAGACTATTGTTAATCTTTAAACAATACAGTGGTTATGAAAAATTAGATGAAAAAGACATGAGTCATTTTGTCTATAGATTTGTTTATGGATTAAAACCTGAAATTGGAGAAATGATCAGAACTAGTATTGTCGGATGGCAATCACTATCTGTAGATGATATTCTAAGAAAAGCAAAGTATTGCAGTGATGAAATAGAAGTAAAACAGAAGAAGCTGAAGGAGAAAGCCATGTGGGCTCAGGTAAAGGTGGCTGAGCAACAGATTGCCAGCATGGGTAATAAGAACACTAATTTTGTTCAAACTGGAAATACAAACCAGATACAAGGAAAGTTTAAAAGTAATAATTTCCCAAAGAAATTTAGCCCAAAGATTGAGGAGTTAAAGCAAAGATTACCTTGTTTTAATTGTGGCGAAATTGGACATTGGAGGGACGAGTGTCCTCATCCTCCTAAAAACTTAAAGAATCCCTTATTGAATCCACAGATGCAGAATGGTGTTGACCTGCAGCGACAGCTACAGATGCAACAGGGGTTAAACGAATTTAATATTCAGCGACAGTTACAGCAACAGCAACAACAACAGGTGAATAATCGTCAAGACCAATTACCACAACCACCTTTTCCGAATTGTGGGGGAGTTCAAAAATATAATCCAAACGTGGGATTTCAGGGAAGTGAACAGGTAATAAAACCACAGAAACAGCAAAAGCAGCAAAGGGTTCAAATGCAAAATGCGTCACAACAATTCTTATTAACAGAAAGTCAAGACAGCGATTCTGATGATTATTGCTGACGGTGCCCGAGAGAGGAGGAAGAGTGTGTTGTTGGAGCCACTCTTGAGGTTGACCAGTCTGGTCCTTATGTAAACGGGAAAGTTAATGATGTAGACATCACTTTTCTAGTGGACACTGGTGCTACCCGTTCTACTGTTAGATCAGTGGAAATTGAAAACCTACCTCTCTCAGGGGATACCATCCAAGTTGTCGGAGTAAGTAATCAACAAATTAAAACTGACTTAACTGATCCAGTACCAGTTGAAATTGGAAACTACAAAGATAAACACAGATTTGTGGTTTGTAATAGTAGTCCAGTAAATCTATTAGGCAGAGACATCCTATGTAAAATGAATTGTAGAATATATTGTTCTCCTGATGGAGTTGAGTTACAAACAATGGAGGAAGATGGTTTATACAGAATGACAATGATGATGATAGAAGCAGAAGAAACAAAATTGTTTCCTACATTTGAAGAAAAAGATCTACCTGAAGAACTCAAAGGAACAGTGAAATCTGAAATATGGGATTTTACTGGAAATGAAATGGGTCTGATGAAAAATGTAGATCCAGTAAAGATTACATTGAAACAAGGAATAGAATTTCCAAACACTCCACAGTATAAAATGAAAACAGAAACAATTGAAGGTATTACACCTATAATTGAAAAATTAATCAAGCAAGGTGTATTAAAGGAAATGAAGAGTAGCTCTTGTAATTCACCAATTATGGGAGTTAAAAAGTCTAATGGAACATTTAGAATCGTACAGGATTTGAGAAAGGTTAATCAAATTGTCGTTCCATGTTGTCCTGTGGTTCCAAATCCAGCAGTAATTCTATTTCAGATTCCACATGATGCTGAATGGTATACAGTCATTGACCTTTGCAATGCATTCTTTACTGTTCCCTTACATCCAGACAGTTATGAAATATTTGCTTTCAGATTCCAAGGTAAGACCCTTGGATGGACAAGAATCCCTCAGGGCTATACAGAAAGTCCTTCAATCTTTAACGAACTGTTAAAAAGATCATTAGAAGACCTAGATTTACCAGGTGGTCTACGCTAGTGCAGTATATTGATGATTTGCTGATAGCTGCAAAGACAAGAGAAAATTGTGTAACAGACACAATAATTCTGTTAAATCGCCTTGCAGAAGAAGGACATAAAGTGTCCCCAGCAAAACTACAGTTTTGCAAACAAGAAGTAAAATATCTTGGTCACAGAATTGCAAAGGGAAAAAGACAAGTAACAATAGAGAGAATAAAAATGATTCAAGCAATGTTACCACCAAGAACACAAAGACAGGTCAGAATGTTCTTGGGAATGGTAGGTTACTGTCGACAATGGATAAGTGGATTTTCAGTAATTGCAAAACCACTACAAAGACTGACCAAATCAGATGTAAAAGATCCAATTATTCTAAATGATGCTGAGATGGAATCTTTTGAAAACCTGAAAAAGAGCTTATGCCAAGCTCCTGCTTTAGGCATGCCAAATTATGAGAAAGATTTTGAACTGTATTGCAGTGAAAGAGAAGGATGTGCATTATCTGTGTTAATTCAGAGACATGGAAATTTAAAGAAACCTATTGCATACTTCTCTGCAGTTCTTGATCCAATTGCAAAAGCATTACCGGGTTGTTTAAAAGCAGTTGCAGCTACAAGTATCAGCCTTGAACAAAGTGAAGGAATCATTATGGGATTTCCTGTGAAAGTTTTTGTGCCTCATTCAGTTGAAATATTATTGACAAGAGGTAAGACTCAACATCTAACAAGTAGCAGATTGACAAAATATGAGAAAATCATACTGGGAGCAGATAATGTTTCGATTTCAAGATGTTTGAATCTGAATCCTTCTACATTACTGCCTGATTCTGAAATTGTTGATGACATTGAGACAGAACATGAATGTTTAGATGTCATGGAATTCTGCACTAAACCAAGAAAAGACATCAAAGACAGACCTTTGTCTGAATCGGATTATGTCTACTTTGTAGATGGGTCATGTTTAAGATCCGAAGGAGGTGTCTTGAAAGCTTCATATTCAGTTTGTACAGTCGTAGATGTTGAAGAAGCATCATGTCTTGAAGGAGTTCGTTCAGCACAAGTGGCTGAATTGATTGCTTTAATTCGTGCATGTGAAATATCAAAAGATATAAGAGTTACCATCATTACTGATAGTCAGTATGGGTACGGAGTTGTGCATGATTATGGACAACTCTGGTCACAGAGAGGATACATGACATCAACAGGATCACCAATTAAAAATGCAGTTTTCATTAGGAGATTAATTGAAGCAATACAATTACCAAAAGAAATTGCCATCGTCAAATGTGCAGCGCACACTAGAGGAACTGATTATATTTCCAAGGGAAATGCCTTCGCAGATGAAACAGCAAAGTACTGCGCAAGGAAAAATTATTCTTACAATCGGGAGAGGAGTAAAGAAACTGATTCAAATTCATTAATGCTAACAACTGTTGTAGAGACATGGCATGAGATTAGAGATTTACAAAACGAAGCAGAAGATGATGAAAAAGACTTGTGGTTAAGATCAGATTGTAGACAACGTGAAGAAGATGGAGTGTGGGTTTACAAAGATGGCAGAGTAGTTTTACCAAATTGTTTGATTGCTGATATGGCCAGATTATATCATGGTCCAGCACATCTAGGAAGAGATTCTATGGTCAGACTTTTCAGAGAAACATGGTTCAATACCAAGTTTAGAACTATTGCTGAATCTTTTTGTCAAAGGTGTTTGTCATGCCAACAAATGAATCCAAACAGAAAATCAGTGGTGGGGACAGGAATAATTGGTCGAGAAGGTGGTCCCTTTACCAGGTTACAAATGGATTTCATTGAAATGCCCTTACACAATTGTTTGAAATATGTACTTGTAATTGTTTGCTTATTCTCAAGATGGGTAGAGGCTTTCCCTACACGACATTGTGATTCAATTACAGTAGCAAAACTAATGCTAAGAGAAATCATCCCAAGGTACGGTTTTCCAGTCACTATTGAGAGTGATGGAGGAAGCCATTTTGATAACAAACTGATGAAATTAATTTGCGAAGCTTTGAGCATTGAGCAGAAAATACACTGTGCATACAGACCAGAGGCATCAGGTGTAGTTGAACAAATAAATGGAACAATCAAAAACAGAATTGGAAAAATGTGTCTTGAAACAGGAATTAAGTGGACAGATGCTCTTCCACTTGTTTTGATGTCAATAAGAAGTACACCAGATAAAAAGACAGGTTTGAGTCCTCATGAAATTTTAATGGGAAGAGTTATGAGGCAAGCTTTTGTACCTGTAGGTAAACTGTTGAGCATAAATGACAGTGCAATTTTGGATTACTGTAAAAGGTTATCTGATATGGTAACTTCTGTGTCTAATCAGGTGGGAACTGAAGCACAATCAAATGAAAAGGTTTTGACTCATGATCTGAGACCTGGCGATTGGGTCAGAACGAAAGTACATCGGAGGAGGAATTGTCTAGCTCCTAGATGGCAAAAACCTAGGCAGATAATCTTGATCACTACTAATGCTGTAAAGTGCAGAGGATTAAAACGTTGGATACATCCTAGTCATACTATTCCAGTACCAACTCCTGAGAGTTCTGATGTTGAAAGTGACACCACAGATGATTCTGATTCTGAGGCAGAAGACAGAACAGAAGGTGAAATAATTCCAGATTCTGAAGATCGACAAGAAAGTCGACATCTGGAAACTGTGCCTGTGAATGGAAATGTAACAAGAAAAGACTTAGAAATCATTGAAATAGATTCTGAAGGTGAAGAGAATCTGTTAAAAGGAAAGATAACTGAGGATTCGGTTGTCTCCATTGAAGACAGAGAAGCTGAACAAAAGGAAGTTTCAGACCAGGAGAGTATCGAAAGGCAGAGAACAAGCTCTGAAGTAAGGAACAAATATCCAAAATCTGGGAAGTTAGAGGTAATTGAAGAAGAGGAAGAGAACGAATTACCGAGTACCAGTGATGGAAGACAAAGTGAAGTTCCTGAAGGAGTGAAATTGCCGAATAGAGAAGTTCCTGAGTCAATTGAAATTTCAGACTACGAAACTGAAGAAAGTGACGTGGAAAGTGAAAGTGAAAAGAGAAAGAAAAGGACTTGGAAGTCAGAATCAAATAATTCTGAACCAAAGAAGAAGTACGTGAGAAAAGCAGACTACTGGCCTGGTGGAAGATTGAGAGTCAGATTGATCAAAAAGCCAATAGAACAAGTTGAAGAAATCAGTAGTCAAAAGAGTCCTGGAAAAGAAGTTGGAGTTGGAAGAAAAATTGAAGTGATATCAAGAAAAGGGAAGAGGATAATAAGACCAAATCAAAAATACAAGTCTCCTGAGTGGACTTACTTAGTAATTCCACCTGTTATTGACATATATGATAGTAGTGAAGAAGAAAACGAAATCCAAGAAATTAGTGACAATGATTGAAGTACAGAAATATTAAATTGGCAAAAGGCTGAAGAAATCTTGTTAGTTGACACAAGGTCGAAGAAAAACTGTTTTTAGTTAAAAGAAACTTATGTATGACATAAGGTCGAAGAAATCTTGTTTAGGGTTTTAAGAGAAAGAAAAATATATTTTAAAAGGGGGGTGTAAATATAAATTTAGAAATTTTAAAATTTATTTTTATTTCTGAGGCTAAATTTAACCAAAAATGCCTTATGTTAAGGAGAACACTTCAAAATGTTCTGTTTTTAAAAGATGCTGTAAGATGACTCTGGTATGTCTGCTCATTTTAGTTCTGCTCTGGTTGGTTCTAGCTGTGATTATCCCTTTAGAAATGAATAGAGAATTACACAAAGTTAATTTAACAAGCAAAGCTCTGGTTAGCCAAACTAAACATAGTGCATCTGCAAAAGTTATTGATCATCAGCCTAACATTCATCAAGATAAATCAATAGGTGATTTTTCAAGTAATACATTCACAAAGCTTTTGAGTGAATATGTCAAGGTAATGGATGCAAAAGACTGTTATGTCTGTGTTAAGTTACCTGCTTCTGTTTCTGAGGGAGTAACATATAATATGCTTCCTCTCACTTATGCTGTAACATGTAGTGTATTAACTAGTTTATTTTATCAAAATGGACGTTTAGAATATTACTATTCAAATTATGATGAGATTTTTGCTAATGTTAAGATTGATAATGCTTTAAATAAGCATAAGAAAGCAAAACAAATGAGAGAATATTTCCTTGTTACTAACGAACTCACATATGAGTATGCTTACAAGAATAATCTAACATGTAAATTAAGTGCTGAAGGAAAGAAATTTTTGAATATGGTTGAAGAGAGAAGAGCAATTTATAAAAGGAATGAATTAGTCAAGCAGACTAAAACTGCTTTCTGGCAGAAAGAGGATGAGAAGTTAAATGGTAAAATGCTTGAAAATATTGCAATTCACATAGACAAACCTGTTAGTGGAAAACTTTGCATTAGAAGAGATAACACACTTTTTGATAATTATTTTGTAGGTGCAAGTAACTGTGAAGATACTTATCAGATTATGGGAGGTTGGGGATTTAAAGGTGGAAAAGATCCTATCTTTCCTGGGATTTATTTTGTTTGTGGTGACAAGGCCTACTACAACCTTCCAGACCATTGGTATGGAACTTGTTATGTGGGAATTGTTTTTCCTAAAGTGTTTCATGTTGACAGAGATTCAGAAGGATTGTTTAAAATTCATAATTATGTAAATAGAGCTAAAAGAGAAACTTTTACTGAAGTTCTGGGAGATATTTTTCAAGCTGTAATTCCTTTTGTTGGTATAACCCTAAATGCAGGGAGAATCAGAAAATTGTCCACAATAGTTGATAGATTATCAACTGACACTGCTGATGGATTTCAATTAGTGAATGTTGAAGTTATTGCAATTAGATCTATGGTAATTCAAGACCGTCTTGCTTTAGACATACTCCTAGCAAAAGAGGGAGGAGTCTGTGGCATTTTACATGTTCAACATTGCTGTACATATATACCTGACGAAAGTAAAAATATTGAAATGTATATTAAGAATATTACACAAATGCATTCAGAGATAATTCCTTTAGAAGAAGAAGATTTTACAGGGAAACTTTCAAAAAGGTTTCAAGCAATTAAAAACTGGTTTCATAATATCGGAAGTTCAATTCTTGGCAAGATTCTGGCACCTTTGATTGTAATAGTATTCATTTTTATTTTGACCAAATTAGGTTGTTTGTTACATAAAAGAAAGAAACAGTTGAAAGAAAAGAAAAGAATCTATAAACTCAGAAAAGAAGAAGAAAGGGAGATCGAATTACAGGAATTACATAGAGAGCGTCATGTTAATTGCAAAGATTATGCAGAAACAGACTTTTAGGTTTACTGATACAAATGAATTTGAATCGATTTCTTATAAATTTAATTTACCAAAATTTTGAGTGCTGGTGTGGTGATTTGTTAATCACCAGATGAGGGAGTTGATGGAGCGAGATAGAAAACAAAATTTTGTTTAAACTCGCAAAGTCATATTTCCATAACATGAATAATAATATTAATGATTTGTGATATGTTGTACTAATACAACTTAGATTAAACTTTACATGTGGGGGGACTAACATATGTGCTCATAAACGTGCATAAATGTTGCATCTTTTTGTTCGTGCAAAATAATAAAATAAATTATTGTTTTCGTTTTTGTCATTACTAACTGCTGCAAACTTAAAAGAAGCATGTGCTTGTTTTGCTTTTCTTTGTCTGTGTGATGTCATTTCTACTATTCTAGGTGCATATGGGTCTCATGAAAAAACGGAGACTGGTAGATATAAACGCTGCTTTATTTGTTTGCAATGGCTAGGTAACATTTGATTAATCGGGTGGGTTAATTAATTAGTAAAACTTGGGGTGGATACAGAATCTACATTATTTCTTACATTAATACTTTTCTTGTGTTTGTTTTATATTAGAAATCATAAGTTGCCTGCTTTTGGGCCTAGTCATTTGAACCGCAGAAAAAGAGCTGACATATAATTCTGCAGAAAGTCACGAGACGCCCATTCTGAATTAAAGCGTTTATTGAAGCTGCATTCACAAAGCAAAAACTGATGAGCTGACATCATTCTGTCGGACATGGCCAAGGTCGAAAGTGAACATTTTGTCAGTCCTTAACTTGGCATCCGCGGAAGTTGTATTGAAAGTCTATGGATGCTGCGAGGATGACTTAATACATTTGTTGCAATCTCAGGAAGCTTCTGGCTTCACGTGGAAGAGACAATGGTCCTTATGAGACTTGATTTTATGGAACTTTTTGAGAATTGGGTGACATGTCACTTGTCACTCTCAGCCAATGGGACGTCGAGGATTTCTGAAAACTTTCCTTTGCTAGTTTAGTTAGCGTAGAAAGGTATAAAAAGTCATGCCCTTAGGGTTGGGCTGGCTGCTGCTTTCTGACTTTCCGATGAGGGCGAAGTGCTGCTGGACTTTGCGTGGAGCACGTAAGAATCCTCAAAGAACTTTACTTTAATTTCTATCTATTTAGCTTATTTAGGGACTTAGGTTTTAGAAATGCTAAACTTTAAATATTCACTTTGATTTTTGATTCATTTGCTTAAATTGTATTTTCTCTTAATTCTTTACAATCATGCTTGCTTTATTGCTAATAAAATTCATTTATAAAACCTCCAAATTATATACCATAATTTAGTAAATAAAATCTTACTTTTGACAAACAAGCTGGTCTTGGTTATTCAGAAGTGTAGGTTACTATTAGCTAGATCACGTCGCCTATGGTGGTCGTTTAAATGGTTGGGTTTTATTCTAATGACAATATTCTTTCAGCAAATGTATAAATATGTATATAGTTTGTAGATAATGTGTATAAAGATTTATTCTGACCACCTGATTCAGTAGGCCCAAAATATATCAGGTTCATAAATGGGTCCATATTTAGTATAGAATTTTGTTTATAGGTTATGAAGTTGGGTAGCGTTGTTTATGATATATTTTCTATAGTCCGCTGGATCAGTATCCACCACTAAAATTACTCTCATGTTTCACCATACTAATTCAACACTAATCCTGATGGGTTCCAGAGTAGCGTGCTACTTGCGCTTCAAAACCGCATCAGGGGTAGCAAGCGCTATATAAATACAAACCTCTTTCCCTCTTCTATCCCGCTACCTACCCATCTCTACCCAAATAACTGAATAACATATCCACTACTCAAATTACTTTATATTTTACTTTACTAATTTTCAACACTAATCCTTTATTGGTTCCAGAGTGGCGTGCTACTCACCAGAAAAGCACTTCAACATCCATCAGGGGTAACAAGTGCTATA
The DNA here is from genome assembly GCF_964261635.1 of Lissotriton helveticus. Classification (NCBI taxonomy): domain Eukaryota; kingdom Metazoa; phylum Chordata; class Amphibia; order Caudata; family Salamandridae; genus Lissotriton; species Lissotriton helveticus. The sequence continues at coordinate 396,757,617 of NC_136057.1, forward strand.
TGAATGCAAACCTTTCTTCCCCTTTTATCCCTCCGCTATCCTTCTCACTCCAACTAACTGACTAATATCCACCACTGAAATTACTTCATATTTCACCATATTAATTCACCACTAATCCTTTATGGGGTTCCTGAATAGCGTGCGTCAACAAGCGCTATATAAATACAAACCTTTTTCCTCCTCTATCCTTCTGCTATCATTCCAAATCCAAATAACTGACTAACCTATCTACCACTTAAAATGTACTTGCATGTTTCACTATACTAATTCAACACTAATCCTCTATGGGTCCCTGAGAAGCGTGCTACTCGCTGAAAAAGCAATTTGACGCTTCGTCAGGCATAGTAAGCGCTATATAAATGCAATTACAATACAATACAATCTAATCTGTAATAAATCGTTTTTGTCTAGTGAGAAATCTTCCATTCCTTCTCTGATATGCTCCCTTTGTATGTCTCGTGGGTCATGTGGATGGATGCTCACGTAACTGGTAATGATGTAAAGCGCTCCAATCCCTTCGGATCGAGTTAGCACTATATAAATCTGCATAAAAAATAAGCCAGTAGGAAAATTGTCGTTCACACTCTCCTTCTGGATTAGATGTCTGCACTCGAAATACACTACCTCAATAGGCTGGCATCATTACCTTCTTGGAAAGAGGAATGCAGGGTAGCCAGCTAGCTATCTATAATAAAATGGAGAGGGTGGAAAACCATGAATACTAGTGATCAAGATGGGCAGAAAGATGGAAATATGTGAGCCTATGTTATTAAAAGTAAGGTGTTGACGTGGTATGGGTTAAGGCACTGAAGGTAAAGCCATTGAGACTACAGCTTCGATAAAGCTTTAATGGCTAGTTATAGACAGTGCGCTGGGAGTGGAAAACACCTCATATACCTTCTTTATATACCCATTGGAGCATGATTCGTAATTTGATGAAGGCACCATAAAGCAAAAGAAGTGATTTTGCTATACATAAGCATTGTGGGTGAAGACACACTAGAAGACCTGTTAGGGATTGCCCAGGGGACATGCTTTTGCTCTTTGGCAGCAGATGATGGACCCTTTGTGAGACCATGATATTGGCACTTAAATCTATCTTTCTATCATTTAGGAAGCAGGAGTAGGATAAATATAATCTTGTGTATCAGCAGAAGCTATACACTCCACAGGTTTAAGTTTCTTGCCCAGGACATATTGTTTAGGGTCATGGGCAACATGTTTTAATGTGTATTTTGTCCTTGGGACAAGCAGACCAAACCCTGTGCAGCACAAATCCTTTGGCTTCCAGTTTGCAGTACATTATGGATGAGGGTCGGGCACTGAAAATAAGGTCATATTTTAGTCCATATGTTAATGCTGTTCAAACATGTATTTATGGTTCATTAATTGAAAGCCTTTATTATTAGGGTGAGTGCTCTAAGTAAATGTTGTTAGCTCCGACTGCACTACTGACAGTTTTTCCAGTTTAAAAATGCATACACACGTTTTCAAAGTTTAGCAATATGGGGCTATGTGTAATGCTCCCAGAAAGCTCTCTGATTTTATGCAAATATTTCCAGAAGCTTGAAGGAAAGATTGATGATTCTATGCTTTCAAAATAAAATGTTAATAAAAAAATGAAAGCAGGAAAAAAACATTTGATAAACTACTGTAAACTTTCAGGTACCATTTCTTTGCAGCATCATTTAGTAACATGTGTTGATGCATGCTAGTATCTCCCAAAAATATTCTTAATAAACATCAGTGTAACCAATGTCAATAAGATTATGGGAAACAAAAAAAAACAAGCAATGGCAAAGCCAGTAGGTCTGAAATTGGTGGTCAGCTTTTTAGTTTTGTCAATGTGTGACTTCTTTTGGCATGGTTTTTATAAAACCTTATTGGTGTGGGAGCTGCTGGGCCCTCACCATTATAACAAACATGACAAAAGCTTTGGTCTCACAAACAGTAGTTACTGGCACTGAACAACACTACTTTGTGTGCCAAATGCTGTCACTCACTGTGAAGCCAGCCTATACAGAAAGAGACAGAATTTTATTAAACACAAAAGGTCACGGTCAACGCCAGACCAACTATGGGGACCCAATTATTAAAGAAAGCCTCAAAAGTGAATCCATAGTATATGTCTTTGCATTAAGTGCAGCTATATGGCTTTCCAAGAATATACAGAAGTAGGATGAGAAATAGTACTCCAAGAAAATATTTCTGAAATGCATTTTAGCATGAGTAAATATGCATGAGCATTTGCAAGTTCATGTTCACTCCAACCACTTTTTTCACAACTCTGGAAGAAGGTTTACGTCTGCCATTGTCAGGAGTAAATTTCCAACATTTTTTAGTATGGGAAAATATTAGAGAAGAGTTGTTGTGAACCCTTAAAAGATGCAAATTAGTAGGTTTGCACAGACTCAGAAGGGCCTTCTAGCCCTTGAACTATTGCTTACCACTACCTTCAGCCCCAGTATGTAGCTCTACAGACACATGGCAACATAAGGGGATTGCAAGTATTCAAACACTACTATGGTATGAGGCCTGACATAATCATAGAGGCTATATCAGAACTCTTGTATAATGAGATTGCTGCCATAATTTGTCACTGCACTACATGGCACCAGAGGTGCAAGTGGATTTTGTTGCAGGGCAAGTACATTTATGAACAACCTGGCCCATGGACAAGTAGATATTCTTATTAAATTCCACACCCCTGATTGAGGGAGACCAGTCATGATAGACATGCACAAATTGGAAAGTGTTTTCTGTGGAGGACCTTCAGAAATTACTATAAACTTTCGGAATGTCCATAGAGAAAGTTTACTAGCATGTAGCAAATGGGCCTGGGGTTTTGGCTGATGTAGAGTTTATAACGAATGCTTCATCACTGAACTCTATCAATAAATCAGCGGCGGCTATGAGCGTCACCCCTATGCCCGCAGAGGCAAAACAAAAATAAAATGCAGATCATTTTATTTTTCATCCTGTAGCTGAGTCTGTTGGGCGGGCCACAGCACTGCAGCAAGGGAAGGAGGAGAACTGGGCAAGGCTGCCATTTCGCATGAGGGATTGGCCTGCAATCTTAGGACGGCCAAACCGTCATGTGCACTGAAATCTCTCCACACCAGCTGGGTTGCTGGGTGGGGAGACCAGCAGGCATAGGCTTCCAGCTCCCGATGGAGTGCAAAACAAACCTGCTCCGCCCAATCCTGACACTGCTCTCATGGGTATGTCTGGATTGGCCGTAGGGGAGACTGGGAGCTTCAGCTTGTACTCAGAGGAGACCAAGCATTGCTGTTAGTAGGGCTGGGGAGAGGTGAATGTTGAAGATGCTCTGGATGGTTTGTTGATTTTTGGACCATAGAGTTTGGCACAATTTGCAAGTTAAAAACATATAATCAGTTGATCTGGTAGATTCCTCTTATTGCCAGCATTTGTAAGAATGACGTACCTCAGTTTATGGAGCCTAGAGGGAGCCCAGTGGGATTTGTGAATAGATGAGAATCTGAATTGAGCTATCGCTGGTGTCATTTTTGCCTGGAAGTGGGATTGCCAGATTCTATGCCAAGTAGGATCTGAGAAATGTAAGGACAGGGTAACAAGAATTTGGGCTGAGCATTTCTTTTTTAGTTTTTTGGTGAGATACGAATGGATATACTCTAAGAGTCACATAGGAATGGTAGAGAGTACAACGGTCTACTGCATATACTAGTGATTAGAGTTATCTCTATATACATAGGGAAGGGATACGAATGGATATACTCTAAGAGTCACATAGGAATGGTAGAGAGTACAAAGGTCTACTGCATATACTAGTGATTAGAATTATCTCTATATACATAGGGAAGGGATACGAATGGATATACTCTAAGAGTCACATAGGAATGGCAGATAGTACAAAGGTCTACTTCATATACTAGTGATTAGAGTTATCTTTATATACAGAAAAGCAGAGTTCCATTAAGTGAGGTCGGAGGGCGGATGCAGTCACAGCATCAAGGGAGGGGTGGGAGGGATACACGGGTGTGGAGAGAAGGCAAATCAGAAAAGGGAAGAAACATTTGAGGATCGTCAAGGGGGAAACGAGGAAAAGGGTTAAAGGACGAGGGAATGGGCAAGATGGCGGGTCAGGGTTCAGAGAAAACCGGCCGAGAGCAGCAGCAAAATTGCGGCCAGGAAAAAAGAAAAAGTAAAGAAGTCCAGGTGTCCGTGGCATAGTTTCTTTCATTCGAATGTGGCTGTAGGGTTCCTGCCTGCATCTGGTGTTTTCACGGCCCCGCTGCTTTGTTTTGTGGAAGGGTGTGTGTGCCCCAAGGGCCACTCCGCACGGGCCCTCTCTACTGGCCCAGAATTGCGGGGGCTGCCGCAGACGTGGGGCGGCCGGGGAGTGCGGCCAGGGCTCACCTTTCTCGGCGGGGGCTGCATGGTGATCCTGTAGGTCCGGGAGAACCATAAATCCCTGGTGTGGAGAGCCTCCAGCACTGCTCTGGCCCCCGGGGGCTGTGGCGCCAGGTGTCCGATGCCTTATAGAAGTACCCTGTCCGCTGGATGACATCTGCGGAGGCAGAGAATAGCGCGGGCGGCCACAGGCGCCATTTTGTGCAATGCTGTGCCAGACGCCCCGCGCTGGTAACCGAGCGCTGGTGGGCTGCGCGAGGCCCCGGACGGCTGCTGAGTAAGGTTGTCAGATAGTTCACTTGACACAATGCTTTAACTTTACAGTCACAAAAAGAAAAGTAAACAGTCTCCATGTTAAAAGAATATGCAGTAATTTGCCAGAAGACATACCCTGACATTTGACCTCTGCCTTTCAATGAACATCAAATGTAAGAAGATGAAAATAATATTTAAAGGCATCTTTATTGTTATTAACCTTCTTTCTGAACTCCAGCAAAGCTATTTTGGGGATACTGCAGCACACCCCACAACACTACTTCCAACAACTATGTCAAGACCTCTTGCACTGAGCCTGGAGCACCAGCCTTCTGCCTGCTCGCCTACGGCAGAATACCTTGTGAGTAGGAGAGCGCCTAGAGTGTCTGCCTACCGAGACCGTGGGTTCTGTGAAGGGGAGAGCACCGGTAGGGAGCAAGGCTCAGAGGGGATGCTGTTGAGTGGATCCCAATGTGCAATTCTTAAGGGAAAGAGTGGATTGCCTCGCAAATATGGTAAAGCATTTAAATATTATTTTAGCTTGTTCTGCAAATGCACTCTAGTAGGTGACTGTAATCTAATCTGCAGAAAACACACCAATTAACAAAAAGCAAGGGCAGAGCAGTGGCATTCAGGGAGCAAAAGAAGAAAGAGCAACAGAATGTTATTTAGGAATGGTATTGGTGCAGTCTTCAGTTTCTAAACCCATGAAGTAAAGTTTGTTATGGTGCCCGGGCTTGGCAGGTATTGCTGTCATTTTGCTAAAGCAAGATAGGAAAATGTGTGACAAGCCACTGTTTAGCGATTCTCCATTTGGTGCTGGAGTATTATGAACCACTTTAATGTAAAACTAGGAAAGCATTTATGGCAGAAGGAATGAGATCACTATAAAAGGCTGAAGATCCTTTGGAAAAGACAGATGGGCCCCAGCGATAAGATGATGTTTGTAAGAAAACAGGCTTATTGCTGGTGTCCTCCCACTTTTTGCCCCCATTTGGAATACTTGAAGCTGGTTTTCGACTCTGACAGTGGCCTGAAGCCTGTTAACCAGGCCCCAGTGCTCTACTCCTAAAACTGATACATGGGAATTGGTAACCCCAATTGGCAAGAACTTTAACCCCCTTATAAGTCCATGGTAAATGGTACCAGGGGTACCTAGGGCATGGGAGTTAAAGGGGTCACTAGGGCTTTAGTACTGGTTGTGCCACCCTGAGTGACCCACGTAAACAGATAACAGGAGTCTTGCCATTGCAGACTGCATGAGCAGTGCAAACTGCTAAAAATCGACTTTGCCCTCACCATGTGTGGCATGGTCAATGCACTAATTTTAATATATGCCAGTCACCCCTAAGGAAGACCTCCTGAGCCGAGGACGCAGGGTGCATTATATTAAAGGTGTGGACATATAAGTGCAAGCTTATATGTCCCTATAGTAGCCTCTTTCCATTAAGGGCTACTATAAGTGATTAGCGGTCCATAGGATACCATGGGCTAGCAACCGGGCATACCTGAGATTGCCATCTCCATTATAGTGCCACTGAACTGAAATATGTCATGTTTGGTATCAAACAACTTGCCTCATCACCCGTGATATGATTTCCATGTCAGAGTCTATGTGGTATGCACTCAGGTAGCTACCTTAGAGGTTGTCCACCTGGTTGCCCTAGACTTTCCTATACACTGGCTGAGAAGCCAGCAGCAGGTGCCGCCAAGAAAGGAATGTGGCCCCCTGCCAGGAGGTGTGAACTCTTCTAGGAGTCAGTAAGAAAGACCTGGATGGGAAGTAGGTGACACTCCCTCCTTGACAGGATGGCTAGTGAAGTGGCACAAGGCGATGAGTTTCAAAGCTTTCACCACCGCTGATATGCATCCGGCCTGCCTCCCAATGGACAGAACAGCCATTACCTTCAACCAGGCACATTTGCAACTGGGCAGTTGCCAACATTATGTAGTCAGGAGGTGTATGCCCCCCAGAAGCCTAGCCACACCCCTAGGGTGGGCTACCTGGTCTGTACAGCTAAATAAGTTTTCTGCCATTTTTAAAAGTGGCCGAATAGAGGGTTCTGAGCAGGAAACGTGACACACACCCCTGGATGTGGTCACTTCAGGAGCAGATTAGTCCATCGGCTACTTACACCCACCCACCTAATGCCCCTAAATCTAAGATTTAAGGAGCACCCTTGGCACCAGAACCTAATTTCTGATTCGAATTACAACAGAGTACAAAGAAGAGACCTGAGTCTGCCACTACAGGTCCTGCACAAAACAAAGGCATGATACTCCGCACCGGTGGCAACCATCCTGAAACTGCACAACTGTGACTCTTCTGAACCAAAGACCTGTTCCTCCCTTTTTTAGAGCCAAAGGCAAGACCAGACTACTTTGGACTAGTGGCACTAGTCTCTGCAGTTCGCAGGTAACAACAATGTCCTGGAACGAAAGAATAGCCGACCTTCAGGCCCTCCGAGGAACTGCCAAAAAGTAGATGGTCCAGTGCATTGTGGGACATGTATTCCTGCCCTCCAGCAAGTTTCAGGAGGCTACCGCTTTCCCCTGGACCTCGGTCGCCAAAACAACTTCTTGCTGACCTTGCCGCTGCCAAGGCTTGTTGGAGCCCAGTCCTGCAACCACTACCTTTACTCGATGCTGAAACCCAAGGGAACTCTGCAGCTCCTTCAATCCAACCATCTGAGTGACCATGTTGTCCATTTTTTGTATGTTTCATCACCAGCACTGTCTAAGCTGTAAAACCATCTCCCATGAGAATCCCGCTTAAGCACCAGGGACAGCGAGAGCAACTTTGACCCCGGCCCCTACACGCCAGAAAAAATTCACCTGACTGTTGTGACATGGTCCTGGAACCTGCATCACCTTTACCCCGAGTGGGTTCCACACAACTCGACCTGCAAGTGACCGAATGTCACTAGTGCTTTTTCCCATTGATTGTAATGTTTGCTGCAGTACTCAATTGCATTAATTTATTTGTCATTCTAAAATCCATAACTCCAGTTATACTAATCAAATTGTCTTCATTTTCGTGTCTGCAATTATATTAAAATCTGCTTTATTTTTATTAATTGGTGTCGGATTTTTTCAAGTCATGTCAATAACTTAGCACCATGTTGGTAATCTGAAATACTTAACACATGTGAAGGAGCTCTGCAAACCTACCTGTATGTCCCATACTATGACCCCTCAAGTGAAAACTGCGAGATACTTAACAAATTCTTTACTGATAAAATCTTTCGAATCTACTCTTCTTTTAAAAGCCAAGCCATTCCCGATGAACAAGATTGGCAAACTCTAGCCATCACTCTGAAGCATGCGCCTATATAGGCAACTTGGCCCCTCTCACTGAAGAGCAGGTCCTAAAACTCATAACTGAGGTCAAATCAAGATCTCCGCTTGATACCTGCCCTCACTTTGGGCCTGATTTATGAGGCCTTGCGACAGTTTTGCGCTTCCGTTGCGTCACTTTTTGTGACGCATTGGTGGCGTAAAACATGCCTCCTGTTGCGCCCTATTTACAAAGTGACACATCTAAGCAGATGAGTCACTTTGTAAACCACTGTGCTACATTATACCTGCATCAGGTATAGTGTATTCAGGGTGGGCATTCCCACGTAAGTAAGCCTCGTAGAAGTGACGCAGTGAAATCTATGAGATTTCACTGCGCCACTTCTAGGGTGCAAATGCGTCAATATCTTACGCCTGCCTCACAGCAGGCGTAAGACTGACGGAGGCCCTTTCACATGGGGCTTGCCCCATGTGAACAGACACATTGCTGGAATTGCGTCACCTTTGTGACACACTCCAGAAATGCGTCACTTTTGCGCCATACAGATACGTCAGAAATACTGACATATCTGTAACTCCTTGCGACATGATGGGTCATACAGTAAATATGATGCATCAATCATGTCGCAAGGAGGGCGCACTGAAAAGTGATCCATCGCTGCTTTCAAGCAGCGATGCATCACTTCTCATAAATGAGGCCCTTTATATATTTTTTTTTCAAAAAGCTTTATTCGATTTTTTGTATAAAATCATAAAAGCATACAATTTTAAAATACATTCATAATTAAAAATAAGGTACATACATATGAAACACAGATATATCCAAGATAAAAGAATAAACAAACATTTGCTCATCCTATGAATATAACTTCCTACCAATAGCATACTTTACAATGTTCATGATATCAGTTCTTTCTTTTCATCAAAAGGGAATGTGCAAGGGGTAACAATGAGTTAAAAAATACTAAACGGTATTTCAGATCTATTTGGGGTGGAAATACTACAAACAAGCGGTAAACAAGATCCTCTACCCAGGCTGGTACAATGCCCAGTCGTTTTCCTAGCGGCGCGAGTATACAATGTGCTGGGATAGAAGTCATGTAGGTCCCAGATGGATATGGGACCATCCCCTTCTTTAGGTTGCCAAGTTCGAAGAAGTGGGGCAATGTTTCTGCTTCTGAATCTTATTAGTATCAGGTCACCAATAATGTTTTTCGGAAGGGGGCCCAGCCAACCTACTCTCCTTACGCTCACAATCCCACCGTCACAGTCACGGGGCAGGGGTCTATTTTTTGATAACCAAAACTGGACCTTATTTAACAGGTCATCCTGTCTCTCTATTTTACCCTTTTTTAGTTGCGGAATTCCCGAGAGGATGCATACAAACGGAGCTGCCTCTGGGGGTAGATGCATTCTGAGAACCCTGTTTTGCTCTACCCTGGGGACAGAATTTTTTGGTGTCGTGGAATTAAGAGAGGCTTTAGAAATGTTTAGGGGAAGATTAGTGGGAACTGATACTTGAATTTGGGCAACTTTATTTTGGGTAGCTTTATTTTGAATGGCAGGTATGGGCTTATTTAAGGTAACAGTTGTCAAAGGATGGGGGGGTATAGAAGCATGGCTAGAGGTTAACAGATTAGAGTTTATTTTTTCCTCAATCCCTGCCAATCTATCGCCCAGGATGTTTATTTTATCGATTAGGGGGTCTATGGTGGATTTGATCAGTTGTTCGATCATTGACAATAGGGCACTCTGGGAGGAGGGAGCAAGGTCGTCTAATTTATCTGCCACCTCTCCGATTTGGGGAAGAATGATGGGGGTTGGACTCGAGGTTGGGGATTCAAATTGTATTAATTGTACTTTCGATTGGATCTCGTTGTATTTATCCCCGTCCTCCTTACTTTTGTTAGGTGTGGCCCGGGCGAATACTCGACATTGCATATTTGTTTTGGAAAATATAGGGAAAGGTTCCAGCATTCTCTCATTTGTAGTTAATAAATTAATATTATTTGGAGGGGCAGGTGATCCTGCAGGGACATAGCTGGTCTTACACAAACAGTTTAATTCCTCCAACAGTGAGAGACTACACATTGTATTGTTTGGTTGAGGAGGAGAGTGATTACAAGATAGACTGGCTACAGGCTGGTGGCAGTTGTTTTTATCCGCCTCTATAGGTAAGGGTAGCATTATGTTATTTCTGTACTTATCTTGCGACCTCAGACAGTTAGTCGGCCGGGCGCTAGTTTTGTGGCAACCCCTTTCTGGTTCATGATATAGCTTGGATGTGGACAAGGTAATATAGAGTTTGTTGGGGTAATACTATTGACCGGAACAGTATGTAAAATGGGCTTTACCTCCTCCGGGAAAACCAAGTGGCGGAGCCCGTCCCGTCCTCCTCGTGCCTCTGAGGGCCACAGAGGGGCCGCCCTTTGCCACTGTTGTGGGAACCTGTATGGGTGTACTTAGGCAGCTACGGAAACTTTCTCCTCTCCTATCAATATCCTCATTGCAGTCAATCGTCTCCGCCACTGTCATCTCCAGGCTGGATTACGGGAATGCCCTTTACCTTGGCCTTCCCCAGAAGCTTCTCAGGAGACTGCAGGATGTACAGAACAATGCTGCTAGGCTCATTTTTAGACTCCCGAGGCTGCCTATTAAACAGACAGTGCAGTTTAAGGGTCTCTGTATCGCCCACAAGGCAATTTATGGTGAAGCACCCAAATATATAATTGATCGCCTGATGAAGTACGTTCCTGGTCGGGTTCTACGATCATCTGAGGCTTGTAGGTTAGCCCCACCCAGGTACACTTCTAAATCCAAAGGGGGTAGAGCGTTTTCTGTCTTACTCCCGCAGGTCTGGAATGATCTGCCGGAGTACTTGCGAAAAGAATTGGCCTTGCTCATCTTTAGGAAGCTCTTAAAGACGTTTCTATTTCGGGAGGCATTAACAACTGCATAACCTCTGCATCTGCTGCTGCCAGACATTTCTGCTTTAGTGACTTTCTCACTTTTCTCTAGAAGCACTTAGAAACCGGTTGGTGATTTGCGCTATATAAAAATCATATACCATAACATAACAAACACATTCAACAAAGGAACCTCCGCTCTAAATGAGCATCTAGCCTCAAAATCCCACCATACAAGAAAAAAACCATGGGTGGCACATCCTTCTCTGTTCAAGCAGCCAAAACTATGGAACTCTTTACCCCCAACATAAGGTCCACCAACAACCACCTTGTCTTCAGAAAACTACTCAAGATTTGGCTCTTCCCCACATAAGCACCATACGCAAACAGAAAATTACAGCATATCCCTCTGTATATAAGCATTTGTTTTCACTACAGATATGTATCTATCTTTGTGTATTACTTTGTATATAATTATGTTGTTGAGAGAAAAAAAAAATAATAATAATAATAATAATAAATAAATCAAAATCATCTTTGATCTACATGTACATACTTCCATTGTGCATCTATGTACCTTCCATGTACTTGGATCTGTGTGTCTGTTACTTTTCTCCTGAGGAAGCATATCTAATGCACTACCCTTTTTCTCATCCTGTGCCTGTATCAATATCTTTAATCTACATATACTTACCTCCTTTATGTATCTAAATACTTTCAATGTACTTATGGATCTATATATTTATCACTTTCTTCTAATTGAGCATTTACAATGCACTACCCTATTTATCAGCCTATACTTCGCTCACTATATCTTCTAGCCCAACCTTCTGACTCTTCTCAAACTTCTTTCTACTACTCTTTCCAATGCACTACCCTATCTCTCATCCTATACATCTATCAATATATCCTCTACATCAACTCTCATTTATCCCAAACCCATACCACAACTATGATCGCCAAAATAACCCTTTCTAGACGCTCTCCTACTCTACCCCTCCTTGCATCATCTGACACCTCTTTTTACTATACCGATCCCCTAAAACAAACCTTTCTAAACTCTTCTCTCCGACTCCTCCCCTCCAAAACTCCTTTTTACTCCTCCAAAAGCCTCCTCCTACTGCTAAGACCAAAAAATAAAACTTCACTCTTTTATCCCTCCACTATCCTTTTCAATCAAAATTAACAGACTAACATGTTCACTTCTCAAATTCCATATTCAACTATACTAATTCACCACTAATCCTTTATTGGGTTCCAGAGTAGCGTGCTACTCGCCAATAGAGAGTCTAAACACCCCATCAGGGTTACAAGCGCTATATAAATGCAAATCTTTTTCCTTTTCTACCCCTCCCCAACCCTTCTCAATCCAAATAACTGACTAACGTATCCACCACTAAAATTACTCTCATGTTTCACCATACTAATTCAACACTAATCCTGATGGGTTCCAGAGTAGCGTGCTACTTGCGCTTCAAAACCGCATCAGGGGTAGCAAGCGCTATATAAATACAAACCTCTTTCCCTCTTCTATCCCGCTACCTACCCATCTCTACCCAAATAACTGAATAACATATCCACTACTCAAATTACTTTATATTTTACTTTACTAATTTTCAACACTAATCCTTTATTGGTTCCAGAGTGGCGTGCTACTCACCAGAAAAGCACTTCAACATCCATCAGGGGTAACAAGTGCTATATGAATGCAAACCTTTCTTCCCCTTTTATCCCTCCGCTATCCTTCTCACTCCAACTAACTGACTAATATCCACCACTGAAATTACTTCATATTTCACCATATTAATTCACCACTAATCCTTTATGGGGTTCCTGAATAGCGTGCGTCAACAAGCGCTATATAAATACAAACCTTTTTCCTCCTCTATCCTTCTGCTATCATTCCAAATCCAAATAACTGACTAACCTATCTACCACTTAAAATGTACTTGCATGTTTCACTATACTAATTCAACACTAATCCTCTATGGGTCCCTGAGAAGCGTGCTACTCGCTGAAAAAGCAATTTGACGCTTCGTCAGGCATAGTAAGCGCTATATAAATGCAATTACAATACAATACAATCTAATCTGTAATAAATCGTTTTTGTCTAGTGAGAAATCTTCCATTCCTTCTCTGATATGCTCCCTTTGTATGTCTCGTGGGTCATGTGGATGGATGCTCACGTAACTGGTAATGATGTAAAGCGCTCCAATCCCTTCGGATCGAGTTAGCACTATATAAATCTGCATAAAAAATAAGCCAGTAGGAAAATTGTCGTTCACACTCTCCTTCTGGATTAGATGTCTGCACTCGAAATACACTACCTCAATAGGCTGGCATCATTACCTTCTTGGAAAGAGGAATGCAGGGTAGCCAGCTAGCTATCTATAATAAAATGGAGAGGGTGGAAAACCATGAATACTAGTGATCAAGATGGGCAGAAAGATGGAAATATGTGAGCCTATGTTATTAAAAGTAAGGTGTTGACGTGGTATGGGTTAAGGCACTGAAGGTAAAGCCATTGAGACTACAGCTTCGATAAAGCTTTAATGGCTAGTTATAGACAGTGCGCTGGGAGTGGAAAACACCTCATATACCTTCTTTATATACCCATTGGAGCATGATTCGTAATTTGATGAAGGCACCATAAAGCAAAAGAAGTGATTTTGCTATACATAAGCATTGTGGGTGAAGACACACTAGAAGACCTGTTAGGGATTGCCCAGGGGACATGCTTTTGCTCTTTGGCAGCAGATGATGGACCCTTTGTGAGACCATGATATTGGCACTTAAATCTATCTTTCTATCATTTAGGAAGCAGGAGTAGGATAAATATAATCTTGTGTATCAGCAGAAGCTATACACTCCACAGGTTTAAGTTTCTTGCCCAGGACATATTGTTTAGGGTCATGGGCAACATGTTTTAATGTGTATTTTGTCCTTGGGACAAGCAGACCAAACCCTGTGCAGCACAAATCCTTTGGCTTCCAGTTTGCAGTACATTATGGATGAGGGTCGGGCACTGAAAATAAGGTCATATTTTAGTCCATATGTTAATGCTGTTCAAACATGTATTTATGGTTCATTAATTGAAAGCCTTTATTATTAGGGTGAGTGCTCTAAGTAAATGTTGTTAGCTCCGACTGCACTACTGACAGTTTTTCCAGTTTAAAAATGCATACACACGTTTTCAAAGTTTAGCAATATGGGGCTATGTGTAATGCTCCCAGAAAGCTCTCTGATTTTATGCAAATATTTCCAGAAGCTTGAAGGAAAGATTGATGATTCTATGCTTTCAAAATAAAATGTTAATAAAAAAATGAAAGCAGGAAAAAAACATTTGATAAACTACTGTAAACTTTCAGGTACCATTTCTTTGCAGCATCATTTAGTAACATGTGTTGATGCATGCTAGTATCTCCCAAAAATATTCTTAATAAACATCAGTGTAACCAATGTCAATAAGATTATGGGAAACAAAAAAAAACAAGCAATGGCAAAGCCAGTAGGTCTGAAATTGGTGGTCAGCTTTTTAGTTTTGTCAATGTGTGACTTCTTTTGGCATGGTTTTTATAAAACCTTATTGGTGTGGGAGCTGCTGGGCCCTCACCATTATAACAAACATGACAAAAGCTTTGGTCTCACAAACAGTAGTTACTGGCACTGAACAACACTACTTTGTGTGCCAAATGCTGTCACTCACTGTGAAGCCAGCCTATACAGAAAGAGACAGAATTTTATTAAACACAAAAGGTCACGGTCAACGCCAGACCAACTATGGGGACCCAATTATTAAAGAAAGCCTCAAAAGTGAATCCATAGTATATGTCTTTGCATTAAGTGCAGCTATATGGCTTTCCAAGAATATACAGAAGTAGGATGAGAAATAGTACTCCAAGAAAATATTTCTGAAATGCATTTTAGCATGAGTAAATATGCATGAGCATTTGCAAGTTCATGTTCACTCCAACCACTTTTTTCACAACTCTGGAAGAAGGTTTACGTCTGCCATTGTCAGGAGTAAATTTCCAACATTTTTTAGTATGGGAAAATATTAGAGAAGAGTTGTTGTGAACCCTTAAAAGATGCAAATTAGTAGGTTTGCACAGACTCAGAAGGGCCTTCTAGCCCTTGAACTATTGCTTACCACTACCTTCAGCCCCAGTATGTAGCTCTACAGACACATGGCAACATAAGGGGATTGCAAGTATTCAAACACTACTATGGTATGAGGCCTGACATAATCATAGAGGCTATATCAGAACTCTTGTATAATGAGATTGCTGCCATAATTTGTCACTGCACTACATGGCACCAGAGGTGCAAGTGGATTTTGTTGCAGGGCAAGTACATTTATGAACAACCTGGCCCATGGACAAGTAGATATTCTTATTAAATTCCACACCCCTGATTGAGGGAGACCAGTCATGATAGACATGCACAAATTGGAAAGTGTTTTCTGTGGAGGACCTTCAGAAATTACTATAAACTTTCGGAATGTCCATAGAGAAAGTTTACTAGCATGTAGCAAATGGGCCTGGGGTTTTGGCTGATGTAGAGTTTATAACGAATGCTTCATCACTGAACTCTATCAATAAATCAGCGGCGGCTATGAGCGTCACCCCTATGCCCGCAGAGGCAAAACAAAAATAAAATGCAGATCATTTTATTTTTCATCCTGTAGCTGAGTCTGTTGGGCGGGCCACAGCACTGCAGCAAGGGAAGGAGGAGAACTGGGCAAGGCTGCCATTTCGCATGAGGGATTGGCCTGCAATCTTAGGACGGCCAAACCGTCATGTGCACTGAAATCTCTCCACACCAGCTGGGTTGCTGGGTGGGGAGACCAGCAGGCATAGGCTTCCAGCTCCCGATGGAGTGCAAAACAAACCTGCTCCGCCCAATCCTGACACTGCTCTCATGGGTATGTCTGGATTGGCCGTAGGGGAGACTGGGAGCTTCAGCTTGTACTCAGAGGAGACCAAGCATTGCTGTTAGTAGGGCTGGGGAGAGGTGAATGTTGAAGATGCTCTGGATGGTTTGTTGATTTTTGGACCATAGAGTTTGGCACAATTTGCAAGTTAAAAACATATAATCAGTTGATCTGGTAGATTCCTCTTATTGCCAGCATTTGTAAGAATGACGTACCTCAGTTTATGGAGCCTAGAGGGAGCCCAGTGGGATTTGTGAATAGATGAGAATCTGAATTGAGCTATCGCTGGTGTCATTTTTGCCTGGAAGTGGGATTGCCAGATTCTATGCCAAGTAGGATCTGAGAAATGTAAGGACAGGGTAACAAGAATTTGGGCTGAGCATTTCTTTTTTAGTTTTTTGGTGAGATACGAATGGATATACTCTAAGAGTCACATAGGAATGGTAGAGAGTACAACGGTCTACTGCATATACTAGTGATTAGAGTTATCTCTATATACATAGGGAAGGGATACGAATGGATATACTCTAAGAGTCACATAGGAATGGTAGAGAGTACAAAGGTCTACTGCATATACTAGTGATTAGAATTATCTCTATATACATAGGGAAGGGATACGAATGGATATACTCTAAGAGTCACATAGGAATGGCAGATAGTACAAAGGTCTACTTCATATACTAGTGATTAGAGTTATCTTTATATACAGAAAAGCAGAGTTCCATTAAGTGAGGTCGGAGGGCGGATGCAGTCACAGCATCAAGGGAGGGGTGGGAGGGATACACGGGTGTGGAGAGAAGGCAAATCAGAAAAGGGAAGAAACATTTGAGGATCGTCAAGGGGGAAACGAGGAAAAGGGTTAAAGGACGAGGGAATGGGCAAGATGGCGGGTCAGGGTTCAGAGAAAACCGGCCGAGAGCAGCAGCAAAATTGCGGCCAGGAAAAAAGAAAAAGTAAAGAAGTCCAGGTGTCCGTGGCATAGTTTCTTTCATTCGAATGTGGCTGTAGGGTTCCTGCCTGCATCTGGTGTTTTCACGGCCCCGCTGCTTTGTTTTGTGGAAGGGTGTGTGTGCCCCAAGGGCCACTCCGCACGGGCCCTCTCTACTGGCCCAGAATTGCGGGGGCTGCCGCAGACGTGGGGCGGCCGGGGAGTGCGGCCAGGGCTCACCTTTCTCGGCGGGGGCTGCATGGTGATCCTGTAGGTCCGGGAGAACCATAAATCCCTGGTGTGGAGAGCCTCCAGCACTGCTCTGGCCCCCGGGGGCTGTGGCGCCAGGTGTCCGATGCCTTATAGAAGTACCCTGTCCGCTGGATGACATCTGCGGAGGCAGAGAATAGCGCGGGCGGCCACAGGCGCCATTTTGTGCAATGCTGTGCCAGACGCCCCGCGCTGGTAACCGAGCGCTGGTGGGCTGCGCGAGGCCCCGGACGGCTGCTGAGTAAGGTTGTCAGATAGTTCACTTGACACAATGCTTTAACTTTACAGTCACAAAAAGAAAAGTAAACAGTCTCCATGTTAAAAGAATATGCAGTAATTTGCCAGAAGACATACCCTGACATTTGACCTCTGCCTTTCAATGAACATCAAATGTAAGAAGATGAAAATAATATTTAAAGGCATCTTTATTGTTATTAACCTTCTTTCTGAACTCCAGCAAAGCTATTTTGGGGATACTGCAGCACACCCCACAACACTACTTCCAACAACTATGTCAAGACCTCTTGCACTGAGCCTGGAGCACCAGCCTTCTGCCTGCTCGCCTACGGCAGAATACCTTGTGAGTAGGAGAGCGCCTAGAGTGTCTGCCTACCGAGACCGTGGGTTCTGTGAAGGGGAGAGCACCGGTAGGGAGCAAGGCTCAGAGGGGATGCTGTTGAGTGGATCCCAATGTGCAATTCTTAAGGGAAAGAGTGGATTGCCTCGCAAATATGGTAAAGCATTTAAATATTATTTTAGCTTGTTCTGCAAATGCACTCTAGTAGGTGACTGTAATCTAATCTGCAGAAAACACACCAATTAACAAAAAGTAAGGGCAGAGCAGTGGCATTCAGGGAGCAAAAGAAGAAAGAGCAACAGAATGTTATTTAGGAATGGTATTGGTGCAGTCTTCAGTTTCTAAACCCATGAAGTAAAGTTTGTTATGGTGCCCGGGCTTGGCAGGTATTGCTGTCATTTTGCTAAAGCAAGATAGGAAAATGTGTGACAAGCCACTGTTTAGCGATTCTCCATTTGGTGCTGGAGTATTATGAACCACTTTAATGTAAAACTAGGAAAGCATTTATGGCAGAAGGAATGAGATCACTATAAAAGGCTGAAGATCCTTTGGAAAAGACAGATGGGCCCCAGCGATAAGATGATGTTTGTAAGAAAACAGGCTTATTGCTGGTGTCCTCCCACTTTTTGCCCCCATTTGGAATACTTGAAGCTGGTTTTCGACTCTGACAGTGGCCTGAAGCCTGTTAACCAGGCCCCAGTGCTCTACTCCTAAAACTGATACATGGGAATTGGTAACCCCAATTGGCAAGAACTTAAACCCCCTTTATAAGTCCATGGTAAATGGTACCAGGGGTACCTAGGGCATGGGAGTTAAAGGGGTCACTAGGGCTTTAGTACTGGTTGTGCCACCCTGAGTGACCCACGTAAACAGATAACAGGAGTCTTGCCATTGCAGACTGCATGAGCAGTGCAAACTGCAAAAAATCGACTTTGCCCTCACCATGTGTGGCATGGTCAATGCACTAATTTTAATATATGCCAGTCACCCCTAAGGAAGACCTCCTGAGCCGAGGACGCAGGGTGCATTATATTAAAGGTGTGGACATATAAGTGCAAGCTTATATGTCCCTATAGTAGCCTCTTTCCATTAAGGGCTACTATAAGTGATTAGCGGTCCATAGGATACCATGGGCTAGCAACCAGGCATACCTGAGATTGCCATCTCCATTATAGTGCCACTGAACTGAAATATGTCATGTTTGGTATCAAACAACTTGCCTCATCACCCGTGATATGATTTCCATGTCAGAGTCTATGTGGTATGCACTCAGGTAGCTACCTTAGAGGTTGTCCACCTGGTTGCCCTAGACTTTCCTATACACTGGCTGAGAAGCCAGCAGCAGGTGCCGCCAAGAAAGGAATGTGGCCCCCTGCCAGGAGGTGTGAACTCTTCTAGGAGTCAGTAAGAAAGACCTGGATGGGAAGTAGGTGACACTCCCTCCTTGACAGGATGGCTAGTGAAGTGGCACAAGGCGATGAGTTTCAAAGCTTTCACCACCGCTGATATGCATCCGGCCTGCCTCCCAATGGACAGAACAGCCATTACCTTCAACCAGGCACATTTGCAACTGGGCAGTTGCCAACATTATGTAGTCAGGAGGTGTATGCCCCCCAGAAGCCTAGCCACACCCCTAGGGTGGGCTACCTGGTCTGTACAGCTAAATAAGTTTTCTGCCATTTTTAAAAGTGGCCGAATAGAGGGTTCTGAGCAGGAAACGTGACACACACCCCTGGATGTGGTCACTTCAGGAGCAGATTAGTCCATCGGCTACTTACACCCACCCACCTAATGCCCCTAAATCTAAGATTTAAGGAGCACCCTTGGCACCAGAACCTAATTTCTGATTCGAATTACAACAGAGTACAAAGAAGAGACCTGAGTCTGCCACTACAGGTCCTGCACAAAACAAAGGCATGATACTCCGCACCGGTGGCAACCATCCTGAAACTGCACAACTGTGACTCTTCTGAACCAAAGACCTGTTCCTCCCTTTTTTAGAGCCAAAGGCAAGACCAGACTACTTTGGACTAGTGGCACTAGTCTCTGCAGTTCGCAGGTAACAACAATGTCCTGGAACGAAAGAATAGCCGACCTTCAGGCCCTCCGAGGAACTGCCAAAAAGTAGATGGTCCAGTGCATTGTGGGACATGTATTCCTGCCCTCCAGCAAGTTTCAGGAGGCTACCGCTTTCCCCTGGACCTCGGTCGCCAAAACAACTTCTTGCTGACCTTGCCGCTGCCAAGGCTTGTTGGAGCCCAGTCCTGCAACCACTACCTTTACTCGATGCTGAAACCCAAGGGAACTCTGCAGCTCCTTCAATCCAACCATCTGAGTGACCATGTTGTCCATTTTTTGTATGTTTCATCACCAGCACTGTCTAAGCTGTAAAACCATCTCCCATGAGAATCCCGCTTAAGCACCAGGGACAGCGAGAGCAACTTTGACCCCGGCCCCTACACGCCAGAAAAAATTCACCTGACTGTTGTGACATGGTCCTGGAACCTGCATCACCTTTACCCCGAGTGGGTTCCACACAACTCGACCTGCAAGTGACCGAATGTCACTAGTGCTTTTTCCCATTGATTGTAATGTTAAAGTGCTGCAGTACTCAATTGCATTAATTTATTTGTCATTCTAAAATCCATAACTCCAGTTATACTAATCAAATTGTCTTCATTTTCGTGTCTGCAATTATATTAAAATCTGCTTTATTTTTATTAATTGGTGTCGGATTTTTTCAAGTCATGTCAATAACTTAGCACCATGTTGGTAATCTGAAATACTTAACACATGTGAAGGAGCTCTGCAAACCTACCTGTATGTCCCATACTATGACCCCTCAAGTGAAAACTGCGAGATACTTAACAAATTCTTTACTGATAAAATCTTTCGAATCTACTCTTCTTTTAAAAGCCAAGCCATTCCCGATGAACAAGATTGGCAAACTCTAGCCATCACTCTGAAGCATGCGCCTATATAGGCAACTTGGCCCCTCTCACTGAAGAGCAGGTCCTAAAACTCATAACTGAGGTCAAATCAAGATCTCCGCTTGATACCTGCCCTCACTTTGGGCCTGATTTATGAGGCCTTGCGACAGTTTTGCGCTTCCGTTGCGTCACTTTTTGTGACGCATTGGTGGCGTAAAACATGCCTCCTGTTGCGCCCTATTTACAAAGTGACACATCTAAGCAGATGAGTCACTTTGTAAACCACTGTGCTACATTATACCTGCATCAGGTATAGTGTATTCAGGGTGGGCATTCCCACGTAAGTAAGCCTCGTAGAAGTGACGCAGTGAAATCTATGAGATTTCACTGCGCCACTTCTAGGGTGCAAATGCGTCAATATCTTACGCCTGCCTCACAGCAGGCGTAAGACTGACGGAGGCCCTTTCACATGGGGCTTGCCCCATGTGAACAGACACATTGCTGGAATTGCGTCACCTTTGTGACACACTCCAGAAATGCGTCACTTTTGCGCCATACAGATAGGTCAGAAATACTGACATATCTGTAACTCCTTGCGACATGATGGGTCATACAGTAAATATGATGCATCAATCATGTCGCAAGGAGGGCGCACTGAAAAGTGATCCATCGCTGCTTTCAAGCAGCGATGCATCACTTCTCATAAATGAGGCCCTTTATATATTTTTTTTTCAAAAAGCTTTATTCGATTTTTTGTATAAAATCATAAAAGCATACAATTTTAAAATACATTCATAATTAAAAATAAGGTACATACATATGAAACACAGATATATCCAAGATAAAAGAATAAACAAACATTTGCTCATCCTATGAATATAACTTCCTACCAATAGCATACTTTACAATGTTCATGATATCAGTTCTTTCTTTTCATCAAAAGGGAATGTGCAAGGGGTAACAATGAGTTAAAAAATACTAAACGGTATTTCAGATCTATTTGGGGTGGAAATACTACAAACAAGCGGTAAACAAGATCCTCTACCCAGGCTGGTACAATGCCCAGTCGTTTTCCTAGCGGCGCGAGTATACAATGTGCTGGGATAGAAGTCATGTAGGTCCCAGATGGATATGGGACCATCCCCTTCTTTAGGTTGCCAAGTTCGAAGAAGTGGGGCAATGTTTCTGCTTCTGAATCTTATTAGTATCAGGTCACCAATAATGTTTTTCGGAAGGGGGCCCAGCCAACCTACTCTCCTTACGCTCACAATCCCACCGTCACAGTCACGGGGCAGGGGTCTATTTTTTGATAACCAAAACTGGACCTTATTTAACAGGTCATCCTGTCTCTCTATTTTACCCTTTTTTAGTTGCGGAATTCCCGAGAGGATGCATACAAACGGAGCTGCCTCTGGGGGTAGATGCATTCTGAGAACCCTGTTTTGCTCTACCCTGGGGACAGAATTTTTTGGTGTCGTGGAATTAAGAGAGGCTTTAGAAATGTTTAGGGGAAGATTAGTGGGAACTGATACTTGAATTTGGGCAACTTTATTTTGGGTAGCTTTATTTTGAATGGCAGGTATGGGCTTATTTAAGGTAACAGTTGTCAAAGGATGGGGGGGTATAGAAGCATGGCTAGAGGTTAACAGATTAGAGTTTATTTTTTCCTCAATCCCTGCCAATCTATCGCCCAGGATGTTTATTTTATCGATTAGGGGGTCTATGGTGGATTTGATCAGTTGTTCGATCATTGACAATAGGGCACTCTGGGAGGAGGGAGCAAGGTCGTCTAATTTATCTGCCACCTCTCCGATTTGGGGAAGAATGATGGGGGTTGGACTCGAGGTTGGGGATTCAAATTGTATTAATTGTACTTTCGATTGGATCTCGTTGTATTTATCCCCGTCCTCCTTACTTTTGTTAGGTGTGGCCCGGGCGAATACTCGACATTGCATATTTGTTTTGGAAAATATAGGGAAAGGTTCCAGCATTCTCTCATTTGTAGTTAATAAATTAATATTATTTGGAGGGGCAGGTGATCCTGCAGGGACATAGCTGGTCTTACACAAACAGTTTAATTCCTCCAACAGTGAGAGACTACACATTGTATTGTTTGGTTGAGGAGGAGAGTGATTACAAGATAGACTGGCTACAGGCTGGTGGCAGTTGTTTTTATCCGCCTCTATAGGTAAGGGTAGCATTATGTTATTTCTGTACTTATCTTGCGACCTCAGACAGTTAGTCGGCCGGGCGCTAGTTTTGTGGCAACCCCTTTCTGGTTCATGATATAGCTTGGATGTGGACAAGGTAATATAGAGTTTGTTGGGGTAATACTATTGACCGGAACAGTATGTAAAATGGGCTTTACCTCCTCCGGGAAAACCAAGTGGCAGAGCCCGTCCCGTCCTCCTCGTGCCTCTGAGGGCCACAGAGGGGCCGCCCTTTGCCCGGGCTTAGCCCGTGCGCGAGCCCGCTACGCGAGGGCTGTCCTTCTTTTTCTATCCCCTCCGGGGGCGGAAGTAGCAGCAGAGGAGTCTGGGGGATGTAGTTTCCCCACCCCACGGCAGCCACAATCCTGTAGTTCTGCGGCGGCGGGGGAGAAGCATCATGGATTCCCAAATGTCCTGTGGGCAGCAGTGAGCAGGTAGGGGTGATTCTCCCCCCAAAACGAGTCTTCTACCCCCCACAACGAGTGTTCAAAGGAGCGCCCTTTATATTTTCTCATCTTGCACCAATTTTAAGTCCACTCATTACATAGATTTTTAATAAATCTCTTGATACTGCAGTATTCCCGGATTTATGGAAGGAAACTATTGTATTTCCTCTACTAAAAAAAGCTGGCACAGGTATCGATAACCCTGTAAATTATCGACCAATTTCCCAATTACCATACCTGTCTAAAGTATTGGAGAAACTGATCAATAAACAATTGGTTAACTTTTTAGAAACCAATGATCTTTTGGATACATCCCAGACTGGCTTTAGAGCTTCTAACAGCACTGAAGCCACCTTACTTGCAGTATCCGATAACATCCGATCTTTGGTGGATCAGGGCAAAGCTGCCACCCTGATCCTACTGGACTTGTCGGCAGCTTTCAATACTGTATCCCATGAACTTCTGTTGAAGATTCTGCACGAAAAGGGATTACACCCGAAAGCCCTTCAACAGTTTAATTCCTTTTTATGCAATAGAACATAAAAAATTCAGATGGACCTTTTTTCTTCCAGCACAAAAAGCATAAATTGCGGTGTTCCACAGGGAGCTTCCTTAAGTCCAACCATTTTTAACGTCTATGTCTCTTTGTTTGCTTAGATCGGCAGGGAATGGGGCTTTTGTATCTTCAGGAGAAACATCCAGGGAGATTAGGCTACGCTTAAATGAACACCGATCAGCATTGAGAACAAATAAAGTAGGTGCACCCCTGACTGAACATTGGAGGTCAGCTGGCCATACGATCAATGACCTCAGATGGTGTGGGTTAGAAAAAATAAGTGGCAGTACAAGAGGGGGCAACCAAGATAATAAAAGGAAAAGGAGGGAACATTTCTATATGTCTACCCTGAACAGTGTGAGATGTGGATTGAACTCAAGAGAAGATTGGGAAAAAATCATTAAATGAAGCTCATTTGACTTCAATCCATAATCACCTGGCAGGATGACATAAGTTGCTGAATACACCCAAAAGCTGAATGAGAATTGGGTGGAGTGGATATTTGTCTATATTAATATAATGTACAAATATAATTGGGAACATATCACTTATCCTTAAGACAAAGAGAAAAAGGTATTGGTAAATAAGCAAACGGGGGATAAATATCACGGCCGCATAATTCAATGTAGCCACGGAGTAATGGTTGTTGCCCGGACTAAGTTTGTGTGAGGTAGCGAAAAAATAATAACATTGGCATATATATAAAATCAGGTGATTAAAATCACAGCCGAGTAATAGTTGCAGCTACGTGATATCTCTTGGAGCCCAGACCTAGTCCTTCGAGGCAACCAAGAAAACCAAACATGGAGAGTAACATGACAATAAAATGTGGCTCCGCTCTGTGGACCCGCCTTGGAGTCGTCGATATCTGGCGCTGATGTAATGGCATTCCGTATGCCATGACGTCGCGTCAGTGTTGAGGCACCAATGAGGGGTGACAGACGAAAGCTTATCAGCGAATAGGAAACGATTTTGAGACACCTCGAGTTGCGTTCATTCACCATAGCAACATGATGATAATTGGTTGAACGACAACCAATGAAAACATGGGTTACGTACGTCCAATTGAAAAACGGCACGCTTAAAAACCCGGAAAACAGACAGTGTTTTCTTTTCGTTTCGGAACACACCGAACGCAGGGAGCACGGATCGGCTGCCAGGAAGCTAGGAGCGGGGAGGCCGACTTAAAGATCGCTGGTAAGAGAAAAGCAGAATCAGGGCATGCTCGAGTTGAGCTAGCAAGGACGAAGCCCCACTACAATGTGGGCTTAATTCCGACCCCCGCCCATAATTACTAAAGGATTGATGGGGATGGGAGCATTTAAACCCCCCAAAAAAACACTTTTTAAGTAAAAAATAGAAAGAGTAAGGGAGGTATAAAATATATGGGTATACAGATCATTTGGAATAAGATCAAGACAATTCTTATTCTTGTTTGTCTCTCTTGGTTTTGCCAAAATATAGAACGGACCGAATTGAGAACGGACCGTTTTGGACTCAAAGGGGTTAAGAAGGGGTATCCGTCACCTAAATTGAATAGCCAAAAACACGGCACCTACGACCAATAAAACGGTGGCTCCTCCTGGTGGTCAAATACTCTGCAAATCCATGACACAAAGACAGGTACATGAAGTACTAACAAGCACTAAATGAATAAAGCAATAAGAGAAATGTTAGTTACAAGAATAAGTTTTTGTTCATTTTGATCCATAGAGCAGAGAGATACTTGTCGAGCAGGAGAAATAATAATATATACAACAACCCAAAGAAACGTTGAGAATATTTCTTCATCTAACAAGGTATGCAAAACAGTCAGTTCCCGATAAAATCTCATTAAGAGAAAGAAAAATATCATTGTAGGGCCTTGGAATAAATAAAAAATTAAAAAAATTAAAAAATGTTTATTCCATCTAGTGACACCACAAATTGAAAAGTGCGTAGAGAATCCTGGGACAGGTCTATTACTCCGAAGCCTTCAGGATTTTTTTGAAAGCAAAAACATTGCCCAGTAGTGATATGAAATCCTTCTGGAATAAGGTATGCGTCATGACAAGAACACTGTAAATATGTGCATAATATACCTAAGCAAGGAATCGACAGCATTGGACAATAAGTCCAAGGGAAAGGTAAACAACGTTAGTTTTGTTATAAGTGTAGGTATGTGGAGGTACAGTGATCAATATGTGTATTAGAGTGATGTTATGTATATAATATGCTATAGAAACGAGATCCACATAATGTGCAGTATTTTTATATAGTAAGAGGAACTAGTGCATAGAAGAAAGCAGCAAATGATAAACAAGGGGTGTAATTGGAAGTAGGATATAAAGAGATAATTTCGACAAAAGTGAGATGTATGTTGAATCTGCAACAAAAAAAGAATGGTAACTCTGTGTTTTTAAATTCATTTAGAATCAGTCCTGAAGAAGGTCTACTACCAGCATACCGAAACGCCGCGTCGACTTTGTTGATTCTTTTGTGTTTTAACTGTAATTTTTAATAAATGTATGACATGTTTTTAATATTGTGATAATTAATAATTGTTTTTGTATCAGAATAAATCGTAACAGAGTTTTTACCAAACGCATAGTGTGGGGACTATCTCTCTTTTGCATTTTTTATTTTTTATTTTTCAATGTTTGAATCTTGGTTTCCATCAAACACAGTAGTATTTGAAATATAACTTTGTAGTTCCAGTTCGAACATATTTTGATAAGTTTAACACTAAACCTTGTACCTTTGCCTTTCCCGCCCAATTGGTGGCGTGCTGTCCTTTAGATAACAGGTCTTCTCGAGTGAATACACATTGAAATTGGACACTCGGAATTGTCCATTTTCCGTGGGGACGTTTTTTCTTGAAAATCTTTTGTATCTTCTCCTTTGCAGACGATAAACAGCTTCTGGTTGCCTTCAAAGAAAAGTGGGAGGACACCGGAAATAATCTAGTCGATTGCCTCTCAGAAACAGCAATTTGTATGACACTGTCCAAAGTTAAATGGTGAGAAGTCTGAATTCCTGCTCTTCGGAGGGGCTCACCTACTCTGGAAAGACACCTGGTGGCCCCAATCACTAGGTGTACTTACTGGGTATACTTATCGACAATGCATTAACCATGCAAGACCAAGTGCGAGCGATATGCGGAAACAGCCACGCTACACTAAAACTATTAAGAAGACTCTTCTTATGGATCCCCTTAAGCTGCAGAAAGACTATTACTCAGGCACTACTCTCCAGCAAATTAGATTACGGGAATGCGCTCTTTGTGGACATGTCTGAGTATCTCTTCTCCCGATTACAGGTGATCCAAATTCCCGCTGCCAAGCTACTCTGTAACAAAAGCTAATACAGCTCAGCATCAGGATGCCTGAGGTAGCTGCACTGGCTACCCATGCATCAAAGGGTCAAGTTTAAGCTACTGTGCTTTGCACACAGAGCACTACATAAGTGCGGTCCCCGAATTTTGCAGGACAAAATCTAATTTTATATTCCAACATGAAAATTGAGGTCCTGCCATCATACCCTGGCTAAAATCAAACGTATTAAGACAGCTAGGGCAGGGGTAGCTCCTTTTCCAGTCTGGCCAGTCCAGTCCATTGGAACGAACTTCCCTTAGACCTTTGCTGTAATGTAATGTATGTAATGTATGTGTCTTGTAAAGCGCACTGTTGCCCTGAGGCGTCGTGGCGCTGTAGACCGCTGGGGAACCCGTCCTGGCTATCCCTGTGAGATGGTCCCTACTGGGTATCTCCAAGGTGAAACCAGGCATCCCCGGCGAATGTGGGGGGCCGTTTTAGAGATGAGGCAAGCTAATGCCCAGAGTTGCCGAGTGTGATCCCTGGTTAGAGTAGGCACCGAGGCAAGAATTATCGAGTCCGCTGACCCTGGTCCACGACCCTGCCGCATCGGGAATTGAACCCTGGTCCCGGGCCGTTCTCTGCTTCCAGGTCTGCCGTCTCTAACCAGTGAGCCACACCACTCCACCTCTAACCAGTGAGCCACACCACTCCACGAACGAATATACATCGTTTAAGAAGAAGCTGAAAACATGGCTTTTCCCCAGAATACAGGTTTTGGCACCTGCTTCCCCTTAACATAGCCCATTTATTCTTTTCTGTTCCTCGATGCTCGGGCATTTCACTACTTTCTTCAGAATACACTTCCTAGCGCCGTGATATCCCTTGGGATGAATGTTGCGCTCAATAAATACAAATATAAATGTCCCTCTAGTAAAGCCTGACTGCTCTTTGCCACACTACCAGGACTCAGCTAAAGGTATATTACTGCGAATCCAAGCACCATCTTTAGGGTGTTGTGAGAGTATTACATAGTGAAGCCATACAAACAGCACTACACAATACTCCACCTTCTAATAATGTTCACAGAAAAGACAGGAGGTAGTTTGTTTATATTGCTTTGTGCATAATATATAGGAGCTTGCTAGGTGAGGGAGTTTAAAATGATCCAGTAGAGATTTAATGCTGTAAGACTGTGCACCTATGATTTTCATTGGTTGTGCCTTGAATATGGAAGGGAGAATCATTGCCCCCTAGTTACTCCATCTTCCTGTACCCTGAAGCATTGGGACCTTGCCCTCACCCCAATGCACTAAGATCAACATGCAACTTGACCCCTGGACATGGGCAGAACAGAGGGCAGGTCAAATACCCAACCAGATATCCACTACTCTTCTGAAAAGACATGGTGGAGCCCAGAGGTCAGTAAATGCATCTGGAGAGGGACATATTGTTAGCTGGTGTTGCGCTGGTGTTAGACCTGGCATCATTTGCGTGAGTCTCCCTCCATTTTTGACGGATTGCCTCCTCTGTTTTGATATGTTTTTGCTGGTTATATGCTTTGGGCACTCTGCCACTGCTATTCAGTGCCACAGTGCAAGTGCTCCCTATGTTAAATTGATGTACTAATTAGTGATTCCACGATTGGGTTACTTGATTTACCTGTCAGCCCCTAGTATAGTGCACCATGTGTGCCCATGGCTTGTAAATCAAATGCTGCTGGTAGGCTTGCAGCACTGGTTGTGCCACCCATCAGAAGCAGCTTGTAAAGTGTGTCTCAGGCTTGCCATTGCAAGGCCTGTGTGCAGTCTAGTACTACCATGTCGAATTGGTAAGTGCATCCACTTTCCAGACCCTAAACCTTCCCTTTGCTCCATATTAGACACCCCTATGGTAGGTCTTAGGGCAGGGTGCATTGTAAGTATAAGGTAGGACATGCTCTGGTGTGTGTAGCATGCCCTAATAGTGAACTACAGCCATTTTCATTTTTCACTATTGCAAGACTACCTGTTCTCCATAGGCTAGAATGGGCAGTTAGATTATTACATTCTTATAATCCTAACTGACTCAGGGAAGATGGTAGAAATTGGTATTTTCTTGCTTAACTGTCCAGGCCTGCCTCTGCTAGGTTGTGTATTCCTTGTCTGGGTTTGTGAGTGACAGGGCTGGGGAATTCCAGGAGACAGGCTGGGGCAGCCCAGTGGTGAATAGAGGGATCTGCATCTAGATGGGAGGGAGGAGTTGCACCTGGGACCTGAATAGGGCTGGGCTCCACCTCATGTGGCTTGTCTGATGTCTCTGCCCTGCACTGTGAAAGGAGAGAAGGAATCTTGTCAACAAAGTGCTCCAGAGCTGTGCCTTCCCTCCCCTGTGTTGGCTCCACCTCCTGTGGGGCGGCTGATGTCTCTGCCCTGCACAGTGACAGGAAGGAGAGAGTCATGTAAACAAAGTGCTCAGGAACTGGTTTGGACTAGGCAGAGGCCTCTCTGCCTTCAGAGAACATAGGATTTTGGGGTATAAATATTGGGACCCTGATCCCAAGAGATTAAATCACTTCTGGAACAAGAAACCTTTTGCCAAGGAGAAGAACCAATGAAGCTGCAGGAGTTTTATTGCCCCTCTGCCAGTGTGCTGTTTGCTGGGTTGGCCTGCAGTGGTTGCTTCATTGCCAAGGAAAGGAGAAGGAACTTTTTAAGGACTTTCATCATCTACAGAATATGCTCCAAGGGCTTGAACTGTGCTTGCCTCCTGCTGAAGTCTCAGGGAGAAAAGACTTAATCTCCCCTGTGAATTTCCTTGCTGGGAATTCCATCTACAGACATTTGCGTGACGCTGGGAGCTGGAAGCGCGACGCATTGAGAAGAAGCGTGTCGCCGCCGCAGCTGAAATCGTCGCATCGCCGGAGAAGCGAGCCTTCGCCGCATCTCCCTGGAAGCGTGTGTTCATCGAAGCTGCCTGCTGTCACATCACTGAAGGAAAAGCGTGACTCTATCGAGAGAATCGCCATCGCATCACCGGAGAAGCGTGTCACAGGTCCTGCCGCGGCTCCAAAGTACAGAGTCATCGCAAGGCTGCCAGGGCGTCTACGCATCATCATCGCAACGTCATCACATCGTCGCATCAAAGGCGCCATCTTCTCACATCGCAACCGGATCATCGCATCAAGGCGCCATCTTGCCCACCACAACGGGCCCGCAGGTCGAGAATCTACGCATCACCTCTGCACCGGTATGGATCAAGACGCATCCCCTACTCTGCGCAAGCATTGAGACCCGACGCATCCTTTCCCCCGGATCACGGAACCGACGCATCTCCCCTTTTGTGAGCCTTTTGTTCACTTTGCGTTACACATCCAGGTACTTTGTTGAGAACTTTGTCGCATTTATCATCAACTTGAGCTAAGTAACTTTGATCATCTTTAAAGCAATCTTAAGTGTAGTATTGTGGATTTTTGTCGTTTGTGGTCTTTTGTTGAGTCTATATAAAGAATATTTATTTTTATAAAACCTGCGTTGTGTCCATCTGTAGTGTTTTCACTGTATTACTGTGTATATTCATAAATGCTTAACACACTGCCTCTGCTCTGAGATAAGCCTGTCTGCTTGTGCCAAGCTACCGAGGGGGTGAGAAGGGGTTATTAAGGAGTGTAATCCCCTTATCCTGACTTAGAAGTAAGGGTCCCTATTTGGACAACGGTTAATACCATTGCCGACTAGAGGCCCCCAGATCTAACAGCTGGGCAAAGAATGACCCAGTCACTTGCCAAGGGAACTGTCTGGGTATGCTGGTTCCCTACCTGAGGCTGTCACCTGGGAGGGGTACCGATCCAGGGTAGGCCTCACACAGCTGAGCCTTGGACAAGAAAATTTGACAGAGCAACCAGCTTTTACCAGGTCTTGATGGAAGAAGGTGCCCTGGCATCTCCGGAATTCTCAGAAAACCCCACCCAGTGTGGGGCTCCTTTTTTTTTTTCTTTTATTGTGGATTTTCATAAAGTCTCATACAGTTCTCATCTGAGGCATATAAAATGATGGCAATAGCAATAAAAAAAAATCACAATCAATAAACCTGCAATAGCTACCTGTGATAAATAGGTATCTAATTCCTCAGTAGCCGTCTCACCCTGCGAGGTATATAGCTTTGCGTATTTTCATCTGAACTGCTCCTATATGTCTGTGACGCTGGTCAAATCCTGTCTCATCCGCGATCTTAGTGATTACGTCGTAGTGCATGTGGTGTGTAATCCTTCTGGCCAAGTGATGTTCTGGTCTCCCACACTCCCCATACGAGTGAGCCACAGCACGTTTTGATATATATCGGAGCCTTTCATCCACTAGCCTAGTGTGTTCAAGTATGGCTTCCTTAATGGATGCTAGGGTCACCTCACATGGCATATGCTCATAGTCGCGTTCAAGGTTGGTCAGCGTAGCTTCCACTTTAGTTATTTGGCCCCGTAAGTCCTTTAAAATGCCAGTCGATGTACTGATACAGGCACCCCGAATGGTAGCCTTAAACCCCTCCCATATTACCCTCGTGCTATCGAAAGACCCCTTATTGTGAGCAAAGAATTGGGTAATGGCCTCGCGAATAGTTTCCAAATAGAGGGGGTCCAGCAGTGCCTCAGGTCGGAATACAGAGAGTGAGCCGAACAGGACGATGATCTGAGAGTGTGCGCGGTAGGTTCTCCACCCCCACCACCCAGTGTGCCACCTCTTCGCCTAACAACCAATAATCAAGGCGAGACCAGCTGCCATGTGCTGTGGAGATATGTGTGCCCTCAAATGTCTCTTCATGTCTATGTCACCATATATCTAGCAATCCAAATTCTGCCATCCCACCATTGATCACACGAGCTCCACCTGGGGAGTGTCCCTCCCTACCACTAGATTTAACTCTGCTGGGGTCCAAGTGAGTATTAAGGTTGCCCCCCCAGAGGATCGCTGCGTCTGGCCAATCACGCAGCACCACAAGAAGGCTCTTGAATAGGCCAGGGTCGTCTATATTAGGACCATATGAATTCACAATGGTGACTAGTTTGCCTGCAAATGTCATGACCCGCAGAGTCAACATGAGTGTGATGTACTGTAAAAGGAAGGCCCTTCTTCACTAAAGTGAGCACCTCCCGGCTATAGGAGGAGGCCAGGCAGTAGCTGGCCCAGCGAGCCCCAACCAATTTGTCAGTATGTTTTGTAAGATGCGTTTCTTGCAGGAGAGCTATGCTAATTCTATGGCTTTCTAAATGAGCTACCACCTGTCGAATTTGTTTGGGCAAGTTGAGCCCTCGCACATTCCATGTGAGACAAGAAATTGTCATTCCATTACTGTGCACCCCAATAGCAAAGTATGTAGAAATTGGAATCTACCCTGTGTCCAGTATGTGAACAAAATGTGTGAGCAATATACAGCTGTATAGCAAAAATATGTAGCCACATGAACAAACCCCATAGCAACACCCTCCACCCCATCCCCCCATCCACTTCAGCAACCCCCAACATGCCAAAGCCATCCCAAACTCCCAGAAACAAATCCCAAGGGCACCACCAAGGGAATAACCAACTGCGCAGAACACCCAAAAGGGAGGACGCCAGAGCACAAACTCCCTCCCGATGAAGGTAGGAGGTAGCCGAGCCATCATACAATGCCTTCCCCAAGCCCCACAATCACCTATATAGAAGGGGAATCTCCCCAACACTGATCTAAATAATACACTGAGGGAGAATATGAAGCCAAGTAATCAGAGGACCGTTAAGTGATAGTAGTACTCATGTCCCATCCCAGGGCGCCCTTCCAACCCATCCGATTTCTGAAACAGAGTCAGCCTTTTCCACTTTCCAAGTCACCATGTCCAAACTTTTATATCCAGACAGTGACTATATGGAGCCCACTGCGCCCCTGTGGCTTTCTATTTTCAGATAAGCCTTGTCATGAGCTTTAGAAACCATAGGAACAGAAATATCCATTTATTTGTGCATCACTTACCCCAACAGCTACCAAAGTGAACCGCTGACCAGGCATTTTATGTCAAGTTACCTAATGACAAGGGCCTTGTTGTTACCAGCTGCTGTCGGGTGAAACCGCTTCCTCTATTTCTCCTTTGCGTTGTGCTTGTATATCTAGATATATCTGCTGATCAGTTTCATCTATGACATTTTAAAGGTATTAGCTTTACACTTGAAACCTATCAATTTTTGTGATGAGGTGAGAGGTGATAACTTAACTTTTTACAATGTCAGCGAGGTACAGATCACGTGACGTCACTTTTGCAATAGTTTTGGTACTACGAGTGACTGCACAAAACAACTGGCTACATTCCCAGAGCCCCTGGTGGCAATTAAAAGAGCTTTTATGCATTTTACGCACTGGGGAGTTAAAGGGCGCGCTCGTAGAGTTTTTCTGGCGTACTGTACTAAAGAGACACCGTGTTTGAAATCATGTAAACCTCATTACCAAATAAAAACTAATTGCATACATTAGACCACCTCATTTGTAAATTGCCGGAGGCCTGCGCTTAAAGGGTGCAAAGAAATGCAGCCGGAGACGCCCCAATGTGCCCCCAGCACAGGAACGTCAATGCTTTCATTGCAGCCCGCCAGAAACAGTGGCGTTTGCCGTGAGTTTTTAAAATAATTTTGAGATCCGACTGCTCTGAGGCATGATTCCCCCCTCCCGCCGCCCCCTCAGGTACCTCACTCGAGCGGAAACGGATCCTGTGAGAAGGGGACGAGGCAAACAGCGTCGGTCCCACTTTTGGAGGCGTTCCACAGCCCGCACAGTGCATCATGGGTCTGCTCAGAGCGCGCTCCGCTCAACCTAAGAAGCAAGTCCTGCTCAGTTCAAAGACCTTTCTTTTACAGGGCATCGCTTTTGGCTGCACCACCATTTCCCAATTAGGCCTTCAAGCTGAACCAGATTTCTCTTTGATTTCAGATTCAACACAAGCTATGTTTAGGAGGATGCGAAGTTCACGAGTCGCCCTTGCCTTGCCGACCTCCCCGCCCTTCCTTAGTCCCCAAAAGATCAAATAGCATTTGAAGTTGGCTTAAGCCTTCCTTCAGAGTCTTCCCACATTAAAGGCAAACCTCAGAGCCTACTGGGTGTAAAGCTGGTAATCTAAACAGAGACATACTTACCCTGCAGACTCTGCCAGGAGCCGGGTGAAGCCATAATAAGAGCTAACGAACCATAATTAGTATTTTGGCAATATTGTGAGCTGGGTTCACAAAACCAGTTCTGTGCAATTTGGCTCTTTCATGTTTCAGGGCTCCCGTTTCGCTGAGCAAGGGAAACGAGCGATGCACTCATGGGGTCATCTAAGGAGAGCGAGGAAACCTGGGCGGCTCAGTACTGCTTACTGTAAGCCGAAGAATTCCCCTGGATAACCAGGAAACTTCCATTAACACAGATCTTTCTGTATGCAAGCATTAAACTTGCTATCCCAAGGAAGGTCATGGTTGCTTCTGCTGATGGAGGAACGTAGGGTCCACCTCATATCCCAAGGGCATAATGGGATAAGAGTTGGACAGCTGGACTCTTGAGGCAAATTGAAGCGTGCACGCACATGTGCAATTAATTTTTTTTAAAGAATGTTAAACCACCAGGGCTCGAGTCGGGGTACCACGAGGGTGGACGGCGTCCCCCCACTTACTTTACCAGAAGCTCGATAACTGGAGCAAATGGAGCCACACATCACTCTTTGGCCTCTCTGAGGCGAGATCGGAGCTCATTCAGAACGCTGCTCACGCCCTGGCTACTCTGATGCAATCGCATCTAAGGGGTGAGCGAGCGGAGGCAATGAGTCTGATGGTGCAAGTCACCTTTCGTGACGTCATTTCCTGAGGTGACGTCAGCATCCCTCCACTTATTTTTTTAGGACTTGTGCCCTATTAACCACTTTTGATTTCACAAAAGTTGGTTTTGCATGCATAAAAATAATTACTCAAATAAAACTGAGTGAGTAAATCTACTTCCAGGGGCAAATAGTGAGTGAACCGAAGGGGTTCCAGCTGGGATATCCAGAAATGTAATGCATTGTCACAGCTTTCCACACTTACGGGTATTCACAAGTTGCTCTTTAACCCATGAACATAACCAGTAGAATGTGTGTTGCCAAATTATGCTTTGTGGCTACATTCCACAAACAAATTTACTGTGCACCTCCGCAACAGCGTTCACCCTTAGTGCATTACAATTCTTGCTGGATTTACAGAAGGACACATCACTAAAGGAGTACATGTATTCATGTATATTAGATTCAGAAAGTTTTGCTTAATTTGCTATGAATCTACTTACCAAGAGGAATGATAAACCACACTTGTTATTCTCCTCAAAGTGAGTAAATGTGTCTACAATACAGGAGAGCCTTTGCTATTTATACACACATACAACAAGCTTCAGCTGCTCTGAGCAGGTGGTAAATGTGTGTGGGGGCTTCTGTGTGATATAGGTGGTGGGAAGAAGTGGGGAAGATAAAGGAGGAAGGAGAATATTAGTTCTGGCGAGGGGCACGGGGGGGCATTCAATGCAAAATTCCCAAGGAAAGAAGTCAGGGTGGAGCAAAAGAGGGCTTTAAATCAAAGCCAGATACGATTTTACCGCTGGAATTGCCGGCTGCCAAATTTGTATGTGGTGTTGCCACACCCAGGAACACAGGATGCAAGACCAGTCATGATCAGACGAGCCATATCCTAACCAGGGATACAGCTCCACCTGTCTTGTAATGAGGCCCATTATGTCCTTGGGATATGAGGTGGACCCTAGGTAGCCTGGGCAGATATGAACCACCAGCAGAGTTTATGGGGTGTTTCCAAAGTAGGTTAGAAACTTTTGAGGCCACCAACAGTGGAAGATTCCATAGAAGACTGTGGGAGAGGAGAGGAACTGCTTGTCCCCCAGAAAACACAAGGCGGCATAAGAGAACTCAGGGGCAGGAGTGTTGCTGGTAGCAGACAAGGCAAGCTCCAACAAAGGACAAGGAACTGGCCTAAGCAACCTACAATGGGCTGGGTGACAAGGGATGAGGTAGAATTGATTAATGGTCTGGGTCTGTGATATTAATATAAGGGTCACTGAGGAAGCCTCTTACAGAGTGGAGAACAAGTCTGAAAGTCTCTGAGGCAGAATATCTGATGAATCTCTCCCAGGTGGATGTCAGACCCCCAACGGCTTAGCCTAGCTGTAGTGTCCCCCTCTCCAGCCTCCTCAGAGGCAGAAGTAAAAGCAGAACAATCATATTTGTCCATAGTACAGGGTTGGTAAGAGCTGATGGCACATGATGCAGGGTAAAATCAGTGATCGTGAAGTTCTCACATTCGGGGATGTGTGTCCTGCAGAAAACACCCTTCAAGTGATCCAGGCCCCTGAACCCTTCTGGGGGGTATCCCGCAGCTGTCGATACAGGCACAGCACTCTCTGTGGTTTGTAACTCTGGAAACACCATCAGGAGAAGAGCTAGACACTCTTGTCAGCAGGACCTTCATATATCTTTCTCTCATTGGGGATGACTGTCAGCAGGAACCGCCTGTCCCAGTGCGGGCTCAGGAAGTACGTGAGAGCTTTACCTATCACCCCGCTAGTCTGCCATAGCAGAGGTATGATGCAGTTTGATCATTGGGGAGAACTGCAGCCCAAAGATGCCACAGACAATGAAGCCCCCTCATGAATCCCCTCTCAAACACCACCCATACACATTGATAACTGTGCACTTCAATCAAAATGGTGAAAAAGAAATACCAAAGTAAAACCAATTCAGAGTATATTTAGTTTGTGACAAGCAGTACAATAAAAACAAGGGCAGTCACAATGTACACACTGGATAGAATTGTATAGTGTCTTTACTTGGGTGCTGTATCCTGTGCCTTTCACTTGGTCTCTTCCTTGTTCTGATGTCATTGGTTGCAATGGCTCTCTGTATGACGTCATATGGTTCCTCAGGATTCTTTGTGTAACGGTTGGAACAAAGCTGAAGCTTCCCAGAGACGAGCCTGATAATAGCAGATTCGTCGGGGCACTGACTTGCACACCAGCTACCTCGTTTCTGTACTGATCTACATGGTAATATATATCTCAAGATATGTGACTGACTGCCTGCCTAGAGTGATGTGTGTCTATATCTACTCTTCAAATGTAAGAAGGGTTTATCTGAGTAGCCACAAATAAATTTGGGGTACATTAGTGACCAATGGCATGTTTGAGCACCTCCTTAATGTTGTGTGTGTGTGTGTGCATGCACACACGTGTACTAACTTCCTTGGCGCTACAATGCGAACTGCTCTCGGCAGAATTTACTACATCTTTTTTACGTAGTGATGCATTAATCATTAAGAAACCAGCCCTCATTGGACATAAAAAAAAAGCTCATATTGACACAGAAAACGCACTCTGGGCACCCATTT
Source organism: Lissotriton helveticus (assembly GCF_964261635.1). Lineage (NCBI taxonomy): Eukaryota > Metazoa > Chordata > Amphibia > Caudata > Salamandridae > Lissotriton > Lissotriton helveticus. The sequence goes on from NC_136057.1 coordinate 396,795,001, forward strand.
GTGCATTGTGTTATTCAATAACACAATTGCCACTCTGGCTATTCCCATCACCCTCGCTGGTCACCCAGCTGAAAGGGCAAGCCTGAAAGAGCGAGGAGCCTGCCCATCTCACACTTTATAGATGAATCTCCACAGCTGGTGACCCGGAAGTGATGCGAGTGCGGCATCCCACTGTCTCACTTTAAAATGCAGCTGTTTCGTGTGCTTTCAACTTAGCACGTTTGCACCTGCACAAAAGAAATACAATAAAAACATTTGGAAATGGTGTCTTCTAGAAAGTTTCACTCAACCGTATCTCCAAGCGCTTCAGTTATAAAGCTAACTGCAAAGTGCTTAGAAGTTGGTTTTCAACAAAAACCCTATAAACAATATCCTAGTGGTCAGGCACGTGGGTTCAGAGGAGGCCTCTTTGTACACATAGCGCTTTCATCTGCACACATCGCGCTTTCATCTGTGCCTCAGACGTGGTCTTTGAAGGTGGCACACAGGAGGCGGCAGCAGTGAGGGGGTAACGGGGGAGGGGTGGGTGGACTGTGCCCGCTCTGTGCCTCTGTGTAATTGTATCCAGCCACCGCACGAGAAGCGCCTTGGCACCGGGAACAGACGTCGGAGTTATCACGGCCGCCTCGCCCTAACACCACCGGTATCATGGCTTTGAACTCCCTGCAGCCGGTGATTGCTGCCAGCCTGCGCACATGGAAGGGAAAAGAGCCAGGGACGGGCCTTTGATATGTCCTTCCGGTAGTAAAAGGACCCTTTCCAAAGCTGCGAAAACGTAATGGCGCCGGATGCGCATCTGCTCGCGCAGTCAAAGGACCACTGCCTCCGTTTACCAAGGGCCGACGCCCCTCAACGCAGCCAGCGCACATTCGCTTTGTGAAAATGAATCACCCAGCTCTCAGGGCTCAAATCCCAGAGTTTGCATAAAATAATACACTGTATCTCATTCTGGCTGCTCCATTTTTAGCCAACTTTTGTTTATTTGTCCTACAACTGGGATGCTGTTGGCAACATTTTTGTTGTTGTTGCATTTAATAAAGTGCGAAATCTACTTGAAGGTATGGGAGCGCTTTATACGAGCACCAGTTACATTACACAAGGTCACGTTCATGTGTTTTTTTAGGCAGAGGGAGATTAAGTGATTTGCCGAGAAACACACGATGCTGAGCCAACGCCCAGACTCGAACCTGGTTCCCAAGTTCAAAAGTTGGCAGCTCTGACCATATCTCACATTATCTTCCCATCCTATAACCGATTATATTGATTTATTCATGCATTTCTATATAATGTGAACATTACTCAAAGATGCCAGAGCACTTTACAATGGAGAATTGTCTTTACATGGTGAGTTACAGAGGGTTCAAGAATATCAAATAAATGAAATGAATGAAAGAAACATTTATAAAGCGCCTAGCCACCCTAAATCATACCAGCGCTACCTGCAGCCGCGGACCGAGAGAACACCTTTTACTGGGCCGTTACTTGAAAAATCCAGGTTTTAAGTGATTTTCGGAAAGGCAAATGGTTGGATTCCTGCCGAATGTACAGAGGAAGGGCATTTCAAAGCCTCGCAGCATTATAGGAAAAGGTGCAGCCGCCGCTTCTTGTTCTCTTTATTTTTGGGAAAATGGCGAGAAAAAGGTTCGCTGAGCATAAACTTCTGTTTTGGTGATAAGGGGTGATAATAGATTTATTGATCGCCAGTCCTTTCCTCCCAGAAAGACCTGTGGGCGATACAAAGAGCCTTAAATGTAATTCTCTTTAATATTGGCAGCCAGTGCAGAGTCTTCAATGCAGGTTTGGCAGATTGCTGATAAGATTTTGAATGATCTGTAATCTGGTGGTGGTGCACTGATAAACACATTCCCATAGTGCGGGCGTGAGAGAATCCACGACTGGACCATTATCCTTCTTGCGAGTAGTGGGAGGAGAGGATGAATCTTTCGAAGCATCCTCAAGATGCCATAGCAAGTGGAGGATAGTTTCGCTGCTTGATGGTCATAATGTCAGGGAGCGATCCAGCCACATGCCCAGGCTTGACCTGATTCTTTGGTGGTGGAGCGGGGCCAAGGCAGTTTGGCCACAGTAGCCCTGAATTAAAAATTGGGGAGTTGCCTAGGAGCATAAGCTCCGTCTTGTCTCCGTTCAGTTTTAAGCAGGAGTTTTAAGGCGGAGTAATAAAGTTACATAAGCTCTAGAATTTCAAAATGATTTAGCATTAGAGAATAAGGACACAAGTTATGCAATAGGTATATACAGCAGTGAAACATTTGTTAGCACCTGCTGAAGTACAGGTGGTGTAGTTATGTGCAGGGAGTAAGGTTAGGAGCTGAGGGAACGTGTTTTCAATGGGGCGGATTAGCTGCAATAACTTAGCTAAAATATCGCTGTAGGAGGAGGGCTTTTAGTTCCATTTAGAAGGCAGGCGAATATGTTCTCAATAGAGAGGATTGGCTCCAATGAGTTAACTAATGTATTGTTTATGAAGGAGGAGGGCTTTCAGATCCGTTTTGAAGATCAATAGTGAGTTGGTAGTGCAAAGGTTTGGAGGTAGAGAGTTTAAAACTCTGGTTTGGCTACCTGAGAAGGATTGTGTCAGGACTCGTTCCCTTTTAAAGGTCAGGGGTTCAAGAATTAATGCTTCCATGTTTCTGCATGGTCTAGAACCTCCTGAAAGCTTGAGTTTATTCACCAGGTAGTGGGGAGTGAATGTGTGCAGGGTCTTATGGGTGATGCAAGCAGTCTTGTATACAGTCCTGGCTGCAAAGGGGAACCAGCGGAAAGAGGCCAGCTTTGGCAAGATGTGGTCACTCTTTTGGCCCATTGACAAAGCAGGCTACTGAGTGTAGGACCGATTTTAGGTGGGTGAGACGGGTTTTGAGGAGACCATTCAAGAGAGAGTTGCAATAGTCCATTCGGGAGAGCATCAATGCCTGACCAAGAGATTTCAGGTCTGGTTCTGGAATGTTTCAGTAGATTACCCAGAGAAGACTCAGTTGATAGAGCGCATTTCTGGCGATGGTGCTTATTTGAGACAGAAAGTTGAGCTTCTTGTCTAGGATGACTCCTAGGGATTTGGAACGGTTAATGATGGTGGGTTTACTGTTGAGGATATTGAGTGTGCCCATCCATGTTTGGAATGTAAGTGTTAATTTTGAAAGGGAAATTAAGAGGAATTCAGGGCCATATTTATCTTGGTTTTGCATCACTCTTGCTCCAGTCAAAGGGGGTGCAAGGGCGACACAATACCTAGAATGACTTTTACAAAGTCACCTTGTGTGGGCCTGCGTGGTTTGTTAAATGCAAAGCAACGCAAGTCAGCACAAGTCTCTGCCTTGTGTTACTATGCCCCAGAGAGGCGTTCCATGGGTGGAGCATGGATGTTCCCACACATCAACGCATGGATTTTGGTGCATTCTCAGATTTATCATTTGTAGTAGACCTGGGAATGCGTCAAAATGCTACGCCTCCTCAGGGGAAGTGTAACAAGGATAAATATGTTTATTTCTACTAGTTTTTCCGCTTTCTATGTCTGCTTCATTCTGCAGCAGACATAGAAAGAGGAAAAATGCCTCAGAGGATTTTTGATGTGCAGGAACCTGCCCCTTCCTAAACGCAAAAACAATCCTGCCTAAAACCCAGGCACACTTGCCCCAGGGTGCAAAGTTTTGGTTTCTTAAGAAGGACTTCAAGTGACTCGATGTGTCAGTTGAATAGGCTTAGGGAAAGAACCCCCATTGGGGACCACTTGCTCAACCACCTTGCTGTTGAGAGACAGTCATCAATTTCTATCCTCTGCGGTTTTCCCATGAGGAATGATTAGAACCATTTAAGGACCCCACCATCGATGCCAATTTCATTATTGAGTGTGTCTGAGAGTGTGTGGTGGTTGCCTTTTTTGAGGACTAATGATAGGCCAAGAAGAATCAGGAACAGATTTTCCAGAGTCTAGGATACGAAGTGCATCATTGGCTACCTGTATTAAAGCTGTTTTTGTTCTGTAGCCCTGATTGAAACTGCAGTGATATTCATCTAGGAGTTGTTATCTTTGAAGTGTTGGGTGAGCTGCTATGCTACTCATCTTTCAATGATTTCTGAGAGAAAAGGTAGTTTGGAGATCAGGCGATAGTTGTTGAGGTCATTGTTATCTGCAGGGTGTTTTTTTTGGAGAGAATGGCAACTAGTCCAGTTTTCAGCCAGTCATGACATGTTCCTTGGCTGAGGGAGAATTTCACCAATTTTGTTGAGTAGTCATGTGAGTATAACGGTCTTTGGCAATGTTACCTGAGATATGGTCCACAAAGTGGTTTGAGGGTTTGCTTTTCAAGATGATTTTAAGTAAGTCTTCCTCCATAATGATGTCACATATTTGCCAATTGTCTTTGGATTTGCACATAAGAGGAGGGTGACATATTGTTGTAGAAGCAGTTTTACGCTGGAGTCGAAGAACTGTAGAAACTCCTATGCTTCCCTTGGTGGTTCATCAAATTTTATAGATTTGGAAGTGGAGGGGCCATTGACAGTTTTGACCACATAATAGAGTTGCTTCTTTTAGTTTTTGTCTGAGTGCAGGAGGCATCTAAAGTTATTCGTTTTCACAGAAAAAAATTTAGTTTTGTACCTAGGAATCTAGCATTGCTGAGACATTGAAGGTTAGTGGTGGGGGGCGACTGTCTTCATTTCTTCTTTAGCATTCTTAAGGCTTTCCTTTCGTAGTACACAGCCTTGTTGAACCTGTTTAGGTTGTTTCTTTTTGTTTCGAAGTGGAGCTACATTATCAAGCAGTTCAGAAGAGCATCCAAGACTGTGGGAGGTCAAGCCATTGACATCTGTGATGGGGACGATGGGAGGTAGTACCTTCTGAGCAGTGTTGCTAAGTATGCTGGTAGCCAGATTCCTGGTATCTTGAAACCAGGTAATTGCTCTTTTCAGCTGGACTATTATCACGGTATGAGAGAGTTGTAAGGTGAAGGAAAAAAAATGATCGGACCAGTCTACCAGCATCCACTAAGAGCAGGTTTTCTTTGGAGATAACCAAGTCTAATATGGAACTTTTTGTATATGTTGGTTATAGGTTATATTGAACCAGATAGTTGTTGGAGACAGTGGAGGTGAAGTGGTTCACTGCAGACACATCTATGGATCCACAGTGAAGATTAAAGTCTCCCAGAAAGGTCCCTTTGTCGCTTTGTATTGTTTGGTCATTAACCAGGTCAATGCATTCCACAACAAAGGCTGTGTTATAATAATCTGGTGAGTGGTAGATTGCATTTATTCTGAATTGTGCTGAGTGCTTAGATCCAGAGTGAGGCACTGGAATGTGGAGAAAGAGCCACTGGGTATCAGCCAGTTAGTCTCTGAATATGGCTGCACTACCTCACCCGACTCTGCCTACCCGGCCCTTTCTGATGATGGAGTAATTAGCAGGAAGTAGAAGATCAAAAGTGTTAGTGAATGTGTCATTTAATCAGGTCTCATTATTAAATTAAGAGATCGAGGTTATAGTGTATAGTGGTGTCAGGAAATTCCAGCTGCTGCTTCATTGTAGATCTGCAATTTTTAATCATGCAACAGAAAGCTGGAGTAACTCATGTGGTGTGAGGGGTGTCAGGGTTTTTGGGTGTGATAGGAATAATGTTCCTATTAGCTAGCGACTGCTTTGTTCAGATCTGGTGCTTAGGACGAGTTGAAATAGTTAGAATTCTGTGTTGGTTGGAGTTGTCTAAGGAGGTGGCGGTAGTGATGAGAGTAGACGCGGTAGAGGAGGCTGGGGTGTCAGGGAGCTGAAACTTGCAAGTAGGCCAACAATGTCAGCTTGGGAGAAAATGGGTGGGAATCTTTTGGGCGAGGTGCACAATTACTCTGCTGTCATTTTAACTGGAGTTGAGCAAGACAATGAAAGCTATAGCCAGACACCTGTCTGTCGCTCTACTTTTGACCTTCATAGAACATTGAGCCTAGTTTTTTTGCAAGGTGAAGTGATCTGGTGATAGAGCTGCCGACCATGGAAGATGGGAACCCAGGTTCGAAATCCGGTATTAGCTCTGCTCCCCGAGAAACCTGGCAATCACTGATCTCCCTCTGCCTAAAAAATGAAAGAAAAAAAAAACATGCAATTTAGTCTCAGTCTGTTGGGAATGCCTTTAGACCAGGTTTTTCAATTAAAAACCGAAAAAAATAAAAATGAAATGTGACTTCTGCCTGCCACCCAAGCTCTAACTAAATCCAGCTGCTAATTATTAAAGACAATATTCTAAGAAAGAACAATGGTTCCTGTTGGAATCATAAACGTATACTCAATGAAATAATAAGCACAATCGCACAATGAGACTGCTGAAGGATGTAGACAGGAAAAGTGATACAGAATAGTCAAACACTGGTTGTCAAAAAGCAATATAAATACATAATGTGCATAGTGTCCCATGTGAAAGGGAACCAAAGACACATAGAGAAGGACAATACAATTATACAGACAATACATAAATAAAGAGGGTTTCCATACTGTAACAAACAACAAAAATACAATTTAAATTTAAAAGCGAGCCCTTTTAGCAATCAAGGAGGGTGGGATAATTGGTTCGTTTTGAAAATGTTGAAAATCTTTCAACTCCCTTGTAATGTGGACTCTCATCAGGACCACATGATAAGAGGGACACCCTATGAAGTAAAGGAAAAAATAAGAAGAGTGCACACCACCAAAGTGCTACGTAAGTCGTAGGGCTGACATTTTGCAGCAGTGAGGCTGGATTGAGCAGCCCTCCCCATGACTCACTCGTTTTTTTAAAACATACCAATTATCCAACCACTTTGACTGCTAAAAGGACTCGCTTGTAAAAGATAAATTTGTTATAGTTTGTAACCTTCCTTTCTTTTATATATTGTCTGTATAATTGTATTGTCTTTCTTGGTGCGTGTGTTAGTTCCGTTTCACATGGGACAATATGCACTTTATGTATTTACATTGAAAAATACAGTCATTATATTGCTTTATGACAATTGGTGTTTGACTATTCTGCTTCACTTTTCCTGTCTACATCCTTCAGCAGTCTCATTGTGTATTTGCACGTATTATTTAATTGAGTATATATATTTATGATTCCAATAGGAACCACTGTTCTTTCTTATAATACTTATAATATTTAAACATTGTATCCTATGCTGACGACACCCAGCTCATCCTCTCCCAAGACCCAATCACCGCCAAACTCAACTTCCAGAAAGGAATGCAAGACGTCGCAGTCTGAATGACCAACAGCTGCCTGAAGCTCAATGCGGAGAAGACAAGTCCTCGTCCTTGGAACCACCCCCTCAGCATGGGACAGAACCTGGTGGCCGACTGCCCTCGTGAGCCAACCACCCCCTCAGACCTCGCCAAAAACCTTGGCATCATACTCGACTCATCATTCACCATGAACCGACAGGTCAACGCCGTCACCTTCAGCTGCTTCAACACCGTCCACATCCTCCGCAAGACCTTCAAAGGGATCCCCCCTGAGTCAAAGAAGATGGTCCCCCTGCACCCATCACCAGCAGGCGTGACTATGGAAACGCACTCTACGCCGGCATCAACAAGTCCCTACTCCGCGAACTCCAGACAATACAGAACACCATTGCCAGACTCGTCCTCGGCATCCCCCGGCAGGAACACATCAGCCAACACCTACGAAGCCTCCACTGGCTCGCAGTGGAGAAAAGATTCACCTTCAAAATCCTCACTCACACCTACAAATGCCTACACAATAAGGGACCCAAATACCTCAATGACAGAATGAACTTCCACGTACCCAAAAGAAACCTCCGACCCTGCAACCTCACACTGGCCGAAACCGCGCACATCCACAGAGCCAGAGCAGGCGGAAGATCCTTCTCTCATATTGCAGCCAAGACCTGGAATGAGCTACCGGCAGACATCAGAAGCGTCCCCTCCCTGAACAACTTCAGGAAGATCCTCAAGACCTGGCTCTATGGCTAAACAGATCTGTGAACCCCTCCCCCACCTGGCGCCTTGAGACCCTCACAGGTGAGTAGCGTGCTTACAATTCCCCTGATTGATTGATTGATTGATTGATTGAAATGCCCTGGTTCTTATTGAGTAGGGTTGTCTTTGCTTTTTTGTTAGAAAAAAATATTAAAGAGGAGGCATTGACCACTGGTGTAAGAGAAATAGATACCCATGCTGTAGCTGCCACTCAAGGGAGTCTCTTTGTCTGGATATGTGCTGCTTGTGAAAGAACAGAACGCCATCACTCACAGTGAATTTAAACAATGGCTGAAATGGGCGGACCCATTGCTCCATGGTATATGCTGTAGTAGGCTGCAGAAAATGTGACCGACACAACAATAGGCCAATGGATGACATGGGCTGAGAGAAAACCCCTATAAATAATTATATTATATAAATATGTTTGTAAAATCGAAAGGTGTTGTCTAACTCCAGACTTAAAAACACGTGATTTCTGTGAAAGTCCTTCTTCACTTAGCTCCCTCTGTATGTATGGTTCGATGTGAATCTTTATGTTGACAAGCAGGTTCTTTCCAGAAAGCTAGGAAAGTACCTCACCTCCCTTTCGGGAAATCAGATTTTTATATGGCTACTGTGTTTGTGTGATGCACATATTTCCACCAGAAAGTTTACAGAATAAAACATGGAAAAGGATGTTGCCCTGCAAGGGGTTTTTCAAGGCGAGTTCTTGTTTGTGTTGGAAGCTTTGAGGCTCAAAACTTTGTGGAGGAAATGTACTCTTTAAACAGGTGTAATTAGCCGACACGGATTTAGGAGAGTGGGAAATACCGTAGAGTAGGATGAAAGGTTGCTGCTGCTGTTTTAACTACTGTTTGAATTCACTCTGCACACTACTGTCTCCTCGTCAATCACATTTTGCCACAATGGCTGAACGCCTGCTCAGCTAATTCTGTCTTGCATGAAAGGCACCTGGTGCTGTGAGGGACTTAAGACGAAATCAAACAGCTCGGATTTTTAAAAATATTAAATATATCTTTCACACTTTTAGATCGGGTTCCAGCAGAAGCAGAGCTTATTCCCGGAAGGAAGAGAGCGTTTACAAGCGTCACAGGGCTTTCACCCCAGAGTTTTCTTAACTTCTGCACATCTATGTTTTATAAGGGTATCTCTGTAAATTATCGTGGCAGCCTCCTTCTAGGGAGTCTAAAGTGTTATCTGTATAGTACCTGGAGATAGGTCATTTATTATTTTAGGTTAAATCTTTAATCCCCTCCCCCATATGTTGCTCACACACAAACCCTTCCTTTCCTTCGCTGAGTGATTCGCTCATTCTTTCTCACTCTTCCTGTGTGTGTCTCACTTTCTCTCAATTTTCTTTCTGTCTCTTTTTCTCTTCCTCTGAGGCACACGCATTCTTTCTGTCTCACTGATTCTTTCTCTACCTTTCTCCATGGCTCTCTCACACACACATTCTCTGTGCATCCTTATTTCTCTCTTTTGCTACCTCCTTTACATTTGCTCTCATTTTCGGTCTCCCTCTCTCATTCCCTCTCTCTCACCCACCATTTCTCTCCCCCACATACAAACACTCTCCCTCTCTTTCATTTTTTTCCTTCTCTGCCTCTCTTTCCTCTCTTGTCTTTCTCTCTTTTTCTCCAGCTCTCTTTCTGTGTTTCTCTTCTAGGGAGAAACCATATATATGCACATCCACTGATGTTTGGGGCGTATGTGACCCCCCCCCCCACCCTGGTGATTTGAAACAGCCGCCTTGGCCCCACCAACATTTTGATCTCTGGCTGTACCAGGGTAGTTCTCAAACCAGTTGGATTTGAAACATTGATTTATAACAGATTTCTCTGGTTGGAACTCACAATTTTTCAAAAAATAACTTCACTCCTTTCTCTCTTGGGTGAAGAAAAAAAGCGGTTGTGGTTTGTTTACTTTATATTCAATGCAAGTAGCAGAGGAATTAAAAAGGCAGCCGCAGCATTTTAATTTGATTGCTACCTGATATGCTCGGAAAGCTAACACTTTTGACATGTCATTGCCCACCTCCCTTCTTTCCTCATATTCTGATTGCAAGTGGTGTTTGGAGCTTTCCTTCTTGTTTTTCATTTCTGTTTTCTGTATGTTGATTTTGTTGTATATACGTGTGTGTGTATATATATATATATATATATATATATATATATATATATATATATATATATATATATATCTCGAAGAGAAATCCTGAACCGCTGGATCACAGACGGCACCAAGCAGGTAACGAACTCTTCCCCAAAAGTGAAAATGCTCAATAACAGGCCATCCAACACCGTAAAGTGCAAGCAGTCATTATTTTATTAAGTGCAATTACGGGAAGCTGCCCTCCCTGACGCGTTTCGCTCTGACAAGCAGAGCTTGATCACAATATATATTACCTACAGGTGATTGGCAGTAGGTAGTTATGGTTAGGACCTAGTTTCTATAGGAATTTTGTTTTTGTTTTGCCAATAACTTTGGCACCGCTCGCCAATTCTTCACAAAAGTTTCAGAACAAATACGATGCTCACTTCAGCTGCTATCTTGAAAATTTTGGGGTGATCTGCCAAGTGGGGGTTGAGAACCAGGGGGTGCTTAAAAGTGCATTTTCCCTGTGTTAATTCACAGGGGACCTTTAGACATGGCTACTGCCCGACCTGCTGAACGAAATTACACCAAATTTGTCAGAAGTAGATGTTGGTCCCGGGATGTGCCTTTTTGAGATTTGGTATAAATTCGTCCAGAAGTTGCTGAGAAATGTAAAGAAATTCCCAGTTGTATACATAGGGACGTGGTCGATCCATGCCCCTCCCGAACCAGGAAGTGTTGGCAGCCATCTTGTGACTCGGTTGAACCGAGTCACAAGAAAAAAAATAAGAAGGGGCAGAGTAGAAACGCTCTGACCCCCTAGGCCTCTTGGAGGGGGAGGACTACCCAGGGCCCCAAAAGCATTTAAAAAATAATTTTGGCAGGAGTTGCGTTGGATCCACAACTCCTGGCAAAAATGAAAAGGAAAAAAAGCACAGGCTCCCGCGCTTCGTTTAATTTAAGCCCCCGGGTGTGTCAGGTCCCGGGACATAGTTTCAATAAGTAGGAGCACTGGGCTCCCCTCCTAGAATGCCTAAAGCCCCGGGGCATCTTTCTATATTTGTGCAGGTGTTGCCCTCACAGTAACCCCCGTGCCCCAGAGATCACCACCTCCCTAAGGCCAGATATTATATTAATTTGAGGGGGATCCGGGCTCCACCGCCACCCTGGGGACCACCGGCTTCCCGGGGCTAACCATAATAAATGTGTGGGGGGACCGCGTGGTACCCCGCAGCCCTGGGGACCCCCAACTACAGGAGGCTAGATATTATTTTAATGCAGGGAGGCTTCAGCCCCCCCTCCACACAGCCCCTGGGGCCACCGACCACCACCTTCCGGGGCACAAAAAAAATAATATAGGGGGTCCGTTGCCAACCACCAGCCTCAGGAACCACTACCTCCCTGGGGCTACAACAAAGAAAGGAGGGGGGCCGTGCGGCCGCCCACGATGATCCCTAGCCAGCCCCGGGGATGTCTGTTTCCCTGCCCGCTGTCAACCAAGCAAGGAAACAGACATTGCTTTAAGACCCAGACAGCTGCATGTTAGCAGCTGTCTGGGTCTTAAAGCAAAGCTGGCTCCAGCAGGAGACAGAGAGCCAGCAGGGCCCATGGGGACCTTGAGGCTCCCCCGCTGTCCCCAACATTTCAAAAGTGGGTGACCTGGATGGGAGCCTAGCACAAACTCTACAGGCCGGGCCCTGGAGGATGTGGTCCCCGGAGCCGTAATCAGTCATCAGTGATGTAACAAACAATGTCAAAGAACATGTCATGAGTGATGACATATGTAAAGTCATAAGCAGTGCATTGCGGGGGTGCAAATTATAGTTAATGCTTCTAACTATAGCTGGTGAATTTCTGTATTTTTTGTTGTTGTTCAAAGTGATAACGTTGCCACTGAGAAATTCACCTAATTAACCTTTGTTTTTTTCAGTGAATTTCTAAGGTTTTTTAAAATGAAACGCATATTTGTAGTACACGTAACTATAATGTTACTTTAACCTTCGTTTTTTCAGTGAATTTCAGACCCCCTCCCTGGGCCTATTTTGGCCTCTGGACCCCATCCCCCAGGGCCACTCATTAAAATTAAGAGGAGGGCCAAGTGAGAGCAAACACTGGTTTCCCCGCCTGAAACCGCTATGCCCCAGGGGGAAGGGGGTGGCAATGGACATAGCCTGTAAGTCAGCCTCGGTGGAGGGGTCTCCTGGGGTCCTTAGTGGCTCAAGGAGGTGGCCATGGGGCTCCCCTCCTTAAAAAGAGGCCTTTTTATCAATTGTTTTTCTATTGTTGGCCCTGGGGAGTTACTCTGGGTGTCAGGGCATCCCTACCCTATATATAAATATATATACTATACCTGACTAAAAATTCTATGGTAAATATATGGAGGTCTTGCGTTTTGGGACCCCCCCTTTTTCTCCTTCCCCACTTGACAGATCACCTTTAAATATAACTCCCTACTGGCGACCTCCAGCAGGACCAATGGCAGAGGACCTAATCCCATTCCCATTACCTGTAAAGAATGTCAGTGGTTGGAGCTGTAAAAAGGCAGCCGCAATCAATAGTTGTGCCACTGGCACACCAGTGGAAATGTGCCAGTGCATGATGCAGATTAGAATGCATTTTGAAAGTCCTGCAGATGTCTCTGTTCTGGTGTAATAATGCACGATGAAAATCAGGAAAAAGGCACATGGTGAGAGTTCAGTGGACGTCCAGTACTCATTCAGATTAACACAGGCCAGGTCTGGTAGAAGTGCATTGTAAGAACGAACTCTTGAAATGTGTTGGCATTATTGCAGCTAGCTGAAGCCTCACAACAAGAGGTGGATGTCAATGCCTACCAGGCGCACCCATCTACACATTCGGCCCTATTGAAAGCATTCCCAGAATCAGCAGCATAACAAAACTTGAGGGGGCCCCCTGCAAAGTACATGGTGGGGTCCCTCAGGACTCACTCAGGAGCTCTCAGGCCAGTGTACTGTGTTGAGGGTCCCCCTGGAGCTTGGTGGCCTCCACGGACTGCGGTGGCTGTGGGGGCCTTTGTTACGCCTCTGCCCAGAATCCCTTTTACAATCTTTCAAACCTAAAACCGCACTGCACCTTTACCCAGTTGTCTAACCCCACTTCACCTTTACCCAATTTCTTTGAACCCCGAACCCCACGTCATCTTTTTTTTTTTTTTACGGAGTTTTATAGCGCGATTTGACCCAAAGGTTTCGGGTATCAGAGCGCTTTACACAAGCACCAGTTGCATTACATGAGAACACATTTGTTTTTGTTAAGCACGGGGAATTAAGTGATTTGCCCAGAATCACAGGATGTTGAGCGTCATTGCAGAGACTCGAACCGGTACCCCAGATTTGCCGTCGTTCCAGCACATTGCCATGTCTAGGCTAGACTATTCAGACAGGCGAGCATCAGGATTGGCAAACTTACTCACTCCACCGCAAATACTTCCTGGCCCCTTCCCAGGGTCAGGTGCATGTGTGGTCAGCATCAACTTTTTCAATACATGACAGTAAGATGGAACCAGGAAGGTTATTCATGCCTCCCCGGCAGGGCATGTACCTTGTCCAGGCTTTGTGCCAGGCCTCTCCTCCCCTGGCTCCGATCTCACATGGCTTGTCAAGGACTGCATGGCGACTCTGCAGATTCCCAATCTTTGGAATTGCCCCACTATGGGACCATGTTTACCCTCTCATGATCTCCCAAATCTGCCTGGTGCCTCTGCCCAGTCTAAGCCTCTGCAATGAACCAGCAGCTGAGCGCTCATCCTGTACCAATGTTTAACTTTTATTTCAATCCCCTTGAGGCCAGGTGGCTGCGGCAGTGGGACTTCCCTCTGAAGCACAAGGTGTGAGGTCCCCGCGCAATAGAGGGGCTTTGAAACACCCCTGAAGCTGAGACGGTGCTTTGGTTCACCGACCCTTCCTGGAGAAACGAGCAATGATCCTACCGCCTGCCATACTAAGGCATCATTTCGGGTCATCCGGATTTTCACAACGTTCTATGGGGAATATTACCAAGGGTGGCGATAGGCAATTATCGCCGGTTTAGCGGCCGTTTTCGACCGCTAAGCGGCGATAATTCTATCGCTCTATTAGCAAGCTGTCGCTAACTAATGTTAGCGACAGCTTTTAGGCGTTAGCGAGTGGTTTGGGGCCCGCTCTGCATGTCAGCGATATTTATCGCTAATGACATGCAAAGTGGGCGTACCCAACCTGTTAGCGACTGAAAGCAGTCGCTAACGTCGCTATCGCCTATTAGCAAGGAAATATTCCCGCTATCGCCAAAAACTAACGCCTGCTCAGACCAGTTCTTAGCCATGTTATCCAATGGGAGGTGGATAACATGGCTAAGAGCATTTCATTGCTAATGCGTGAATATCGCTGTATTATCAGCGATATTCACGCATTTCACCGCTATCGCTGGATATTTTAGCACAATGGAGAAAAACTTTGCTAATAGCATGTTTTCTCCGCTAACATATCCAGCGATAGGCAGCAATAAAAAAATCGTCGCTAAGCCTATTTAGCGATAATTATCGCTACTTGTTGGTAATGTGCCCCTATATTCCCTTTTCTTGTTACATCGCTCCTTGTATTTGATCTGGTTCTTCTTTGAAACTTTAAAGTGCTTTATTAGACGCACAATTACTGCATATGTTAATTTCCCGTAATTTCATCACAGCCCTACACACGATGTCTTCTTGTCACAGGTCATTTGATGTCACTGCCATTAGTGTTATTAGAAAATCAAAGGCTGTGTAATATTGATGATGCCGCCGATATGACTTCAGTGAAAGGATGCCAGCGCACGCACCGCCTTTGATGAGTTTGACTGTGTTCAGACAAGTACAGGAAGCGATTATGAACAGTGAGGTTTGTTTGTAAGAGTGATGTTTGTGCATTCGAGTAGAGAGCATGTTATAGTTGGAACTGCTTATTAAGGGTTTTAACTGCTCATATTAGATACGATCTTATGAGGGCAAGAAAAACATTTTATTGGTATCGACTGAACTACTTGAGTGTTTTTTTTAAACTTCTGCAAACTCACTGAGCATAATACTTTTTATTACAGGTTTGATTCATTCCGCATTAATCAGCATTTGGTTCAACTGAAAAGGGGTGGACCTAGAGGGGCAGTGGAGGAAGTGATCGCATCAAAATAGATTTTTGTCCAACAGTGTCATTTCAAGCATTTTGGGGGACCTAGGTTAGACATATTTTGGGGCCCCTGGAATGAAAAACTTTACATTTTATTACCCATTTCTGCTAACTGGAGCCGTCATGATGTCAAATAATCTTTAATTAGATGTCAAACATTCAGGAACAGGGTTACTCAAGAACAGTGGAATTCTGTCTTGCTTGGGGATCATAAAGTGTTAAGATAATAGGTGGAGAGAGACATGGGTAGAAATAGACAGAAAAGAAGAGAAGTTGAGATAGTGAAAGAGGTGAAATAGAGAAAAACGTAACTTTCCCTTCGGGCCCCTTGGACGTTCTGGGCACTGGACAACTGCCCACTTTGCCAGCGCTTTAAAAACGTTTCTGTTGTCATATAGCCTTCACTGAGGCCGTGGAACTAAGGGAGGAGGAAACACTGCGGGTTTCTTATCTATGCTTCACGATTTCACCAACAATTGTCAGCAGAAACCTTAAAATTGCCAGTTCATAAAATGTCAGGGAGTCACCGTGATCCCAGAGCAGGGGAATGTTCACTAAAACAACCTAAGTAGACCCTAGTTCTAGAAGACGAGCCAATAGGGTGGTTTGAAATGTATGTACTGAGACAGGTTCACAGTCATATCCGGCAGCATTAGGAAGTTAGGTTCACCAGCCCATTGGGAAAGGCTAAAAATTGTATAATAAATCAGGAAGGAGAGAGTATTGTTGTAAGCTTACATCCCGGATAGTACACGGAGGCCTCAGGGGATAAGTGAGAGCAGGAAGTGGAGATGGTGATGGTTGTATGGCAGAGGGATGCATGGCTAAACCACGCGTGCCTCTACAAAGCAGACCAAAGAACGAATGTGTCTGAACAATGTACTCCTTTACCCTGAATGCCTTTACCACTTAATTTCGTGGTAAAGGCACGATTGGTGGGATGTGTGGTAAAGAGCACACCCCAGCCCCTCGGCCCTGAGCCCTAAAACTCTGGCCCATGCCCTATAAACAATCCAACCCTTGTGCCCTAAAACCTCCCCCCAAAACCTAAACTACCCTGACTCACCCTTGCCCTTAGCCCTAAAACCCTGGCCCCTGCCCTGTAAACAACCTGACCTCTCTCTGAGCCCTAAAAATGACCACATCCCTAAAACCTAAAACTACCCAGACCCCCCTCGCCCTGAGCCCTAAATGCCCAGATCCTACCCTATAACCAACCCGACCCCCCTCGAGCCCTAAAAACGACCACATCCCTAAAATATATAACTACCTGACCACCGTACCGAACCCTAAAACCCAGCTCCCTGCTCTAAAAACAACCCAACCCTCAAGCCCTAACAACTACCCCCATCCCCCAAAAACTTGGCCCGGCCCCACTTAGCAGTCCGCATCCTCTCCCGATCCTTCCTCTTCCTGAGCCCACCCATCCATGCATCTAGACTACATACCGCTTTAACCACGCATATGCCTGGTGAAGGCATATGCACGTTTGAGGTAAATGTGGTTGAGCTTGCAGGGAAACGGCACGGGTGGCTCTGCCACCCCGATGGCAACTGGTAGTAAGATTCTCTCTCTAGCCGCAAACAAATATGACGCCACGCCCTACCTCTTAACTTCACTTGCCTTAGGCCAGTCATATTAACAGATACTGTTTGAGAGACACCAGCTGCCCCACCACCACTTCCAAGGCTTTACCATTAAATTAGCCTGTTGTATGCGTGGCAATGTACAAAACTAGCTCTCTCTAATGGCAATGAATTACGAGGTGACTCCACCCACTTTCCAAGACATACTGTACTGTCACTCTAACACCTTCCCCTTTTCATAGCACTGTGAGGTGGCTGAAGTTGTGTACTGCACTAAATCACAATTAAAATGGCTGAAGCGGACTCTGGACAATGTCATATATAAGGTTATTTAAGGTAACATGACAGCATGCACCTTACACTGGCCAACACATTTAGGGGGTACATTCTCCAGCCCTAATCTTGAAACATAAAACAAAATGTTCCACTGATGGTCCATGTGACACAATACAATTGACTGTTTACTGAGCTCCTCTTTGATGGAATAAATGGCATTGACCCTCCATAAGAAAGAATATAGAGGGAGGCACTTTTATCTCCACTCATTCAAGAGTGAAGGAATAATCTGGAGCAATGTAGAAGAGTAGACATGGCCTCATTTAATGTAAAGTAATCCAGAAAGCCTGATTTCTACGAGGCGGAAGGGGTGATTTAAATTATAAGGGATCGTTGTTTTATGGCATATATATTTAGGTGCTTGTAATCAAAGATGGAGAGTGAGGAACTAGAGTAGCTAGTTCGTTTCCCCAAGGGATATGTCTTAATCAACAAGAGCTAGCTACTTGTAAAATGTTATGTGTCTGTCAGGTCAAGACAATTGTTTTGGGGAAGGAAAAACTATTTGTTTTTATGAAGGCCCTCACCCACCAACCTAGTTGGTGGCATGCTTCATCATCGGGCCCCACTCAAGGCACATAGTGTGCCTCGGGACTGCTAGGATGCCTGATTACAGCGGAGCTGGTTTTGTAAAGTGAGAGTGCAGTGAGGTGACTTGAGTGAGGTTAAAAAGGCAGCCCTAGAGGTCCCAGTTGAATAATTTATTGATGGGCCCTAGGCAGGGTTAAAAACAAGGCGTTTAGATGTAGTTGGAGAGACTTATGGTCTCCCACGTCCCGTGTGGTCAACTAGTTTCAGCCAGGCCTTGGTTAGAAACTGGCTTTCTTCAGGACCTATGTGTGAAGGGGTGAATAAGGAGCTACGTGTGATGAGCACCTTATGTGTGGCACTCACTAAGGTGCTATATGTGTAAGAGGAGGTTTTCCTCTCAATTTGTACTTTATATTTTCAAAAGACAAACATCACGAGTTTCGGGAGGAGATCCGCAGAACTAGACCTGTTGATAACGCACCTTAACAGGAAGCTCAATATTCAGCTTTAAAATAAATACCAGCATTTAACGCATTGTTTAATGTCTCTATTTATCTCTCAGAATCAGTAAAAACAAAACTGGGAGCCTTAAAAATAATATTAGTAAAATATCTTCCAGGGCCTGTGGCAACATGGTTTTGTTGTGGGTCATTATCCCTCAAAATAATCTGAATGATAAATTTGACTATTATAATTGTGTTCTTCTAAGATTTCTGTAAAGCCATTAAAACCTTTCCACATTAGCACAAGAAACTGCTTTAGCTCTGACGTGTGGAGGTGGACTGAGTTAGGATCCAGCATGTGACAAGTTGCAATGTGTGCTTGACAAAAGGGATGATCCTGGGAAGAAGAGGTGATCAAATGGGCGCTTCTTGCATGATTGCAGGGAAAGTACATCTCTTTATAGATGCAACAAAGATACTAAAGTGAGATAATGTGCTAAGGGATTGCAGGCAGGATTTATGAATGGTCAGAGAAGTGCAACAGAATTCCATTCCATTGAACACATATATATCTTCGTCTGGAACATCAATGCCAATATGCGTAGTTATGTGTGTGCACCATTAAGAATTGGTTATGTGTAAAACCTTTACTTTACAGGAGTTCTTGCCACATTCTCACCATTCTGTTGGTGCCCTCAGTTAGTTAGAAGTGATAAGGGCTCTCTGCAATAAATATACTTTTACTTTATAGGATGCATATGAATGTCTTTGCACCACACTGATCTCAGAAATCAGAGTGCAATTCACTATGGATTGTATCACAAACCACTCTGAGAGGAAAACAAGAACACTATGCTAGATGAACCAATAAGGTAGCTAATCACAGATAGGAGATTTCCATCATCTAATGCGAATTGACAGATGATTGTTGATCAGAAAAGCCACCTGATCAACATTAACAGCAAACAAACGATCTCCTTTCCTTCTTTAATCCTGACGAATGAAGATACTGAATGACTTAATCAACGTTCGCAAACATTCTCTCTGTCATCCAACAAACCCACCAGCAGTATATTCTTCAATGACCTTATTTAATTATCTAAATTCAGAACAAGGAAAAGTAGTAGCAAACACAATTGAAGCACCAACGTATGCCATCAGAACCTTGTCAAGCAACTGTGATCAAGGACCCGCTCCCAACCCTGACCCCCTGATATCAGCAGCATCCAGCTTGTCTGCATTGCTATGAGCATTGCTCCAGCTAGTTTGCTTGAAAAAAGCCACATTCACCTCACTCTTTAATCTTTCCTGGCCTAAACAATATTTTATAGAGGGTAATAAATGGACAACTGCAGGATTATGTCGAGAAAAACAACCTTCTTTCCAATTGTCAATCATAGATTTGACTGGCAAGAGGCGATGACTCCACAATATCAAACATTTATGAAGATCTTTATGCAACCCTGGAGGAAGGAATAAAGCAATCCTTGCCCTTGACCTTTCAGCAACGTATCAGACTTCTTTCCTTTCTGATTAAAAGACCTGAGAGGTGGACTGGAATTACAGGCATTGCTTTGGACCTTATCCAATAATTTCTAAGTAACCACACCTAGAGAATCAGTATGGTATTAAACAATAATCAAACTTTTCTCCGCTATTTTTCAACATCTGCATACATCTCGAAACCAAATCGCAATCATTCACAGAAAATCAAGAACTTGAATGATCTATGTAATTCTGGTTTATCCTTCTCCCCTTAAATCAACGAAGTGAGCAGTAAAACCAACTTCCAGCTCTCACTGCTTTGAAAAATTCCACCTGTCTCAAAATGAGTAAGCGAGTTAAGCTGGCCAAGTCTTAGGTTATGACCAGAGTGGACTATTTCAACATTATGTATGCTGGATTTCCAAATAATCTCTGAGGCAGACTATGAAATTGTTTAAACCAGGGTGTAAGACTGGCCTTTGCATAAAAAGGTGAGACCAAATAAAAGCTGCTCTAAAGTCTCTTCATTGGATTAAGGTTAGATCAAGATCAGGTTTCACATTCTTTGTATTTAGCACAAGTCAGACTGTGAAAAAGGTGTTCTTAAGTGACTGGAAGGTAGGATTAAGGCACTATAGAAACGCCTAAGTAAATAAATGTCACAAATGGTTTGTAGAGTAAAAATCCATATCTCCAGAGATATTCAGAATACAAGCTGGCAAGATTTATCTTATGTTTACCATGGAAGTGTGACTGTTGTAAAGAAAGAAAATAAATTATCTCCTTTTGTCACTCTGTGAAAACATCGGATAGTTACCACTTTCTGAGAACAACATTAGAGCTTTGGACCATGGCACATTGAAGAAAGGGGGAACCAAGAAGACTGACTGCAAGGCCTTGACAGTCTACTGGACAGTACAGTCTTGATTGCAGCCTGCTTGCCTCCTAAGAGCCAGTAAATGTCCCTTCCATTTCTAGAGATAAAATATTTCTCTGAGCAAGACTGAGTGACACTGTTCTCTGTGGTGGAGCATCTTCGTTGATCAGTATAAGACTATAAGAGTACTAGCAGCCCGTCCCGACCATGTCCGGGTGCAACAGGCTTCCCCGACCCCGGCCCGCCCCGACATTGTGCAGCAGCCCGGGCCCCCGCCCGGCCCGTCCCCCGCCTGCCCCGACCCCCGCCTGCCCCGACCCCCACCTGCCTTGACATGGGTCCCCTTACCTGAGCCGCCGCTCCTCCCGCCTGTCCGCTGCTCGCACCGCCGCTGTCCTGTCCGCTGCTCCTCACGTCACCGCTCCTCCCCCGCGCCATGTCAGCCGCTCCTCGTCGTGCTCCTGGATGCCGCTCCTCCCCGTGCTCTTGACGTGAGCACGCACGTCGCGGCCGGCGCTACTTCGGAGGGACTACTTTTTTTTTACTGTCAATTTTTTAAATCACGTTTTTTAAAAATGTATATAGCCTATAACCATCTACACACCCTAACGATTCCAACGGTGTATCGGATGTGTGGATTGGCTCTGTGGTTCCCGAGTTTACCCGCCTCAAAGGCTGAAAGTTCTTCCTTTATTATAGTAGTATAGATTTAGGTATAACCGAGCGGAAAAGGGGGCATGAAATTCCATTACTCGATGGCTCTATAACAACAGTTTGATAAAGTAGTCAGGAGAGGCAGAAGAATGCTGCAGCACCCTGGGAAAGTTTGAGTCAGCAAAAAACGAATGATTGGCACAGTACAGATGATTAGTCAGAGCAGGTCCTGGATATTGGATCAAGCGCTGGAGTACACATTTCCAGAATAAATGAAGAGCCAATGCCCAAGGAAGGACCATTAAGACTTGACATGCATTGTCTGGTCGAGCGGTAGAGAGAAGGAAGAGGGAAGATTTGACTTTGGGATTAAAATATCTCGAGGTATTAACATAGTTGATTGAGACAGAAGCAGTGGTTATTTCAGAGAGGTGATTTTGATGGGGCTAAGCCAATAAAAGAGTACCCATGTATCTTCAATGATAGGAAACAAAGATTGAATTTGAGACTAGTGATTTAGACCTTGGTCGGCTTGCTGCTAAGACACCTTGGCAATGGATGCCCAGGCTCTGCAGGCATAGTGGTGGCCAGTCCACCATACTGATTTTCTTGCTGCTCCGTGTCGGCGATAGCAGTTCCAGAGAAAATTAAATACAGGCCTAGAGGGCATTTTTGATCTTCAGAAACGAATTCTGAAATTGAGAATTGAGATCAACAAAAATGTGTGTTAGATATGGCTTCCATAGGAAGCCTTTAGCATGATCAAATAAATCAGAATCTGGTTAACCATGTTATGACATCACCAAGGGAGGCAATCTCTTCCCCCCTCCAGAGACACGAGTGTGGAGGGAGAAAGGCGGTTGTCAGTCTCACCCGCCTTTTCCTGTCTGTCCCAGGTATCTGAAGACCTGAGAGAGATGAGAGAAGTTGGAAGTTAGGCAGAGTTGTGCATACGCCAATTGCACTTTTTCCCTGTCAGCATGTTTTTTTTCAGACCCACAGTGAGAAGCGATATGCAGCCTCACTGACAAGCAGCTCCCACAGAGCCACTGTCAGTGCTGTACCGGTGCTCCCCTCTCAATGTGAGAGTGGAGAGTGCAGCACAGCGTAGCTTTCGGCTGGATAGGATGGGAATGTGCAGAGGGTAGTGGGGATGAGTCGTAGGAAACTAGGTAATTTCTTCACTTTTGTGCATAAAGTGGTGGAGGTGGGAGGCAGGAGGACAGGTATTGATTTTTGAATTTCTAAGAGGTTATCTTGAGGGGGACATTGAGTGGATGCTGTACATGGCTCCCCCATTAGTCTTCTGCTCTTGAATATATGCTGGAATTAGTGCGAGAATGATGGGAGTGGGGCATATACAACAATAAATTACAGATGGGTAAAATCTGAATAACAGTGATTAGGTTTCTGAGTGACATCATAGACAGCTCAAGCTTCGCTCTCGTTTATTTGCTGTGATGCATAAACCCCTGCTGAAAAACATCCACTTGATTCACAATTACCCATCTATAATTCTATATGTGATGTGTGGTTCTCACTGAGCTCCACTAGCGTGAACACCAGATTCTAAATCTTGGTATTCACTGCTATGACCTAGTACCAGTGGGAAACAACATTTGTTTTCCATTGTTACTACTTCATATATGAATTACAGGCAGCTGAGAAATAATTCTATGCGAGCCTGTCACAGTACTGACCCTCTACTCTGATGGAGAGCCGAGAGCACAGCTTCAGGAAGGGAAAGAGATAGAAAGTACAGAGTGTGGTGGCATTGGGTCACAATAGATAAGGTATTTTCTTTTTTACATTTGTGACAGGGAGGAGAGGGCATGCTTGCTCTCGTCCATTTTACTCCTCATAAATAACGGGTCCTTTATTCACTGTTCCCTATCTATAATTGTATATGTTCCTGATTCTTTGCGTAGTTTTCTTCCAGAGAGGACATTTCCCTGTGAATGAGAGACATTTCCCTTTATTCATCCACTCTCGTGGCTGTCACAAACATGAAAAATCTTCATCGGGAAGTCACATAAATAGGATAAACCATCAGTGCATTCCAGCGGCAGTCAAGTGGCAGCAGGGCCGGACTGGCCGTTGCGGGCACCGGGCAATCCCCCGGTGCGCCGCAAGGGTGGGGGCCAGTTTTGGGCCACTGGGGGCCGTTTTTGTTACAGGGCCGTTTTTGGCCCTGTAATAAAATCGGCCGAAAACCGGCCCTGGCAAGGAGCTCCGTGGCACCCTCAACCTCCCCCCGGGGGGCCGGCCGAGCACTTTGCCAGGGCCGGTTTTGGTTCCCAGTCCGGCCCAGAGTGGCAGATAATAACCCGTAAATGTTTTCCAAAAGCAGAGCCTTGTCAGGTAGCCAAAGTTCTGCTATCAAAAACAAGAAAGGAGAAAAGTGAGGTGTGTGGATGGGTCAGCCCTGACATTTCAGGGTGATCTGCATTAAATGAGCTCCTAAGTAATGCACTGAACCACCATTTCCAAGGGAATGGACAGGTTAGATGAGTAGTTGCTACCAAATTCAAAGTACCTTTAAGAATGGAATGTATGACGGAAACACACATGCCATTACCACGCATGCCTTTACCATGCAATACCTTTACCACATATTGCCTTTACCACGCAAGTCACTGCCATGCATGCCTTTACCACAAATACCTTTACAATGAAAATGTAAGTATATATCAAGTAAGTAAAAACCCTTGAATATATGGATGCAATATTGGTTTTGTAAGTGAATTTCTAACATTTTTTAAATTTAATTTCCTACCTGTAAATTTTGAGAGTGAGTGTGTGAGTGAGTGCATGTGTCAGTGTCTGAGTGGGTGGGTGAATGAGTGTGTGAGTGTCTCAATGGGTGTGTGAGTGTCTGAGTGGGTCTAGGAGTGGCTGCATACGTGTCTCACTGGGATGTGAGTGGGAGTATCAGTGTCTGAGTGGGTCTGTGAGGGTGTATGAGAGAGTATGAGTGGTCTGTAACTGGGTGCATGAGTGTTTGAGTGTGTCTGTGAGAGGGTGTACAATATGCCTGAGTGGGTTTGTGAGTGGGTACAAGAGTGTCTGAATGGGTCTTTCAGTGGCTGTGAGACTGAGTGGTTCTGTAAGTGCGTGCATAAGTGCCTTAGTGAGTTTGTGAGTGGGTGTGATAGTGTCTGAGTGCATCTGTGACTGGGTGCATGAGTGTCTGAGTGGGTCATGAGTGCAAGTGAGAGTGTCTGAGTAGGTCAGTGAGTGGGTGTATGAGTGTCTGAGTGGGTCTGCCGGTGGGTGTGTGAGTGCCTAAGTGTGTGAGTGTGTGTGTAAGCGTCTGTGAGGGTGTGTCAGTAGCTGTGCCTGTATCTGGGCCACAATGGAACTACACCTGCCACTTTATCCAAAAAGAGTCCACAGTTTTGCCCAACATTTTTACTCAAGCGGAGTACTTTCTACTGGATATACTAAGTGCTACCTCCTTTAGTAAATGTCCACTATGTATTCTACAGTACATCGGCATAATGGTGCACAAGGAAATGTCAACAGTGACTTTGTATGCGTTTTGGCAATGTGATTGTTCCCCATGCATCTTTATCCAGAAGTTTGTGATTATATGAATCTTCCTGTAGAGAAGATGACGAGAGTACAAAGAAGTAAATCCCCACTAAACAAGGGTCCTTCCTCTTAACTATATAAAGTAAGTGCTTTTTTTGTTGTTGGTGGAGATGTCCTCATATTCCTCAGCATCAAGAACGCATCACCAAAATTGTCGAGAAAATCGCTGGGGGGAGAGGGGGCTTTTTGTAAGCTGCTCAGGTGATTTTGTACATTTGTAGACTCATAACCATTTAAAGCGAGAACCATAGACTCTGCTCTCATCAGGTAAGGACAAATAAGAACCCACTCATCACAGTCACTACACATTGCACTCCAATAGATCAACAATGCATTCACCTCCACAAAGCATTTCAGATCGTCTTTCAATGGCAAATTGTCAAGACAACCCAGTTGCTTTGCCTTAGTGAAGCCTAGGAGGCAAGGATCATTTGTCCTTTACAGAAGTGGAGCTTCAATTGGGGCACCTGCTATGTTTATATATGTGTTTCCCATTGAGGTTTAATTTCTTTAAAAATTAAGCCGGTCCTCATGCCAGCTCCTGCTGTGACAGTTCTTCTCTCCAGCTTGCCCACAGTCTGCTACTCTCTGTTGCCTGTGTACCTGCTGAACTCTATTTGTGCCTCCTCTGCTCATTTCCTGCTCTGTTTTGCCTTTTTTGCTTGTTTTTCTGTCTTCTGTTTAGCCTTTTTCTGCTCATTTTTCAGCCCTGTTGGATTAAAATGTTTTAGTTGAGTTTTCCATGCATTGTATGTCTTAAGTTAGCATTCCCTGCACCATTTTATATTCAGCTGCCATTTTCTGAGCCATGATCAAAAATTAACTTCTGTCTCACTCTTTCTGCCCCTGCTAAAAGCAGCTGCAATAGTTTTTGTTTCTGTAAGGTTGAGCTTTGCTGTGTTCATGAATATACTGTTCTTGTCAGTACATACCTTTCCCATTAGACAGGCCTGCTCCCACCCTTAGAGCGGCGGGCACAGGCAGAGTGACGTTGGTGCTGAGATAGCATGAACCCGGTCACAGGATCGCAACTTATACTTCTGTATCTCCTTTGTTCACCAGCTATCAACTGTAAATTTCCAGTAAGGGCATTTCTTTATTGGTTCTGAATTTTACATTATGTATCACCATGGTTGCTGATGTCAGTCCCTCTGCAGCAATCCAAGGAGGCTGGTCACACCGGACTCCACTCAATTGTATCGGAATAAAATATATTTGGTTTGTATTCTCTACTGTCTGACCAACTCTTCATTTGTGTGGAAGGCTGAGAGGTGGTCGCGAGTGATCCGGACGACCCTAATCGGGTCACTTCCTTCAGTTGGTGCCCGAACAGGAACTCCATCGGGTGACCCATCCTCGCCCGCAGACGGGTGGGAAGGTCGGGGCTACATGGGGTCGGATGGGTGGACCAGGGATCCCCGCATGAGAGAGTCCTGAACTCATTTGACCTGTGTGCACCAGGTGAGTTTGCTTTGGTTTTTTTGTGGATATGGTACCATTTTAAATTGTATTTGGTACGGCCTGAGGACCGATTTTGAACTGTCTTTGGTACGGTCTGAGAACTACTTTGGATACATAGTGTTTCTGAACACTTCGTTAGGCTACATAACAAATTTGGCCTACTTTTGAAAATGCTTGTTTAAGTCTCTTCTTGGTTTCTTGTTGTCTTTGTTGTTCTGCTGATGCTCGGCTGGAAGAAAGTCAGTCAGCACCTCCGGAAGGCACTCCGAATTTTGATACGTATGTAAAACATGACATTGGCCTTAGTATGTTTAGTGCGTTATGGCACAAATATACGAGGGACCATGTCGAGTTGCAGTGGCCGTTGACGGTTACTTTTGATGAAAAATTTCATTTTTTACAGGAGAAGTGTTTTGCAAAAAGGAGTAGGCAGTCGATGTTTGATTCTCTCAGAACATGACAAAAAGAGGCTAAACAGAGGCGAATGAAAGCAGAGAAAGAGGCCCGGAAGGGGAGAATGCAGACATTGACTCAGAAAGCTGTAGTGCATGATAGAGAGGAGCAGGTGATAGGAATTGTACGTGAAGATAGGAGATTTCGGCTGCATATTGATAAATCTTATGTAGCCCGAGAGGAAAATGATGCTTTTGTCGAAGAATTGTTAGATGCTCAACCCCCACCTCTGTATGCCCAGCACAAGGTATATCCCATTCTCCCCACACTGGCCCAGCTGCCTCATTTTTCTGCCTCTGCTGTCTCTGGTTCAGCTACTGTTGTTCAGTCTGCCTTGGCCGTGGCACCTCCTGTCCTTTCTTTGTCTTCGCCGTCTGTGGCAACTACGACTGTCAGCACTTCTGCAACACCTATTGCTTCGGCATCCCTTATCACTCCCACTGTTTTCCTCCATTCCCCGACATCGCAGACTATCAGGACAACAGTACGCTGCCCTGAAGATAGAGACGGGACGAAATTCAAGGACCGATTAGAGCGAACATTAATACGATTTGACATGGGGAAGCAGAAAAACAGGTAGTGGCTAATCTGGCTGAACAGCGGAAGTGGAATCCCATTTATGGTGTGGAGAATGTGTGGAATGTGATGAAAGATTATGAGCCTTTTGTACAGTAGCATACCCTTAAACACATGTTGGCTTCTTTGATTGGGCTTTGGGCGCAGTGTTTCATTGAGGCAGCACCACAGATTATCTATGATATTAAGGATCGTGTCTACGTAGTTGATATGGCGCCTGGTCAGGTTTTGTTAATGTTGCGACACTGGTTGCTTATCGGAGTAGGCTGCTCAAGAAGAGCCCGAAAATGGTATCTCAGTTTCCGATGAGGGAAGTCCACCCCATATATCACGCTGAAATACAAGAGCATTGGGATCAACATGATGTTGTTACTAGACCCGTTTCCAAGAACAGTGGGCTTATACTCCATATAAAAGGAATGATGTTTTGTCTCTTAAGACTCCGTTACTGGACCCTAGGAAAAATCCTACTGCATATTACAAAGAATTGACTGAGGCGGCTTCTTCGACAGTGATGACACTTGCGAATATTGAAATGTTCTTTGGTTGATTGGTTCCTGTTGATATTTGGATGCAGGTACACACACAGGACCACATCGTGGAATTGGGTGGTACGTGGATCACATTAAAGCATGGGACCAGGAGAGGAAGTCCAGTGAGAAGCCTAAGGTAGAGATACTCACTTTGGCTGGCTGAATTATCACCTATATGCATTCCCTTATCCCACCCCAAAAGATTGATTGGGACAAGCTATTGGCTTGTCGCCAGAAGAAAGATGAGAGTGTGTCTGTTTTTTCACCAGGTTTGAAGTGCGTTTCTGTGTCATAGTGGACAGGCCTTGTCGATTGAAAGTGGTGTGCGTTTGTTTGTTAGTAGATTTGTTTCCAACGTGCTCCCCGAGATTGCGATTCGATTACAGGCTTCCGAGAGTACCTGGTCCACCTCTTCTCCTTCTGTTATCTTGAATATGGCGCAGTATTATGAGCACAGGGAAAATGAGTTAAAGGAGAAGGTGGAGAAAAAGCATAAAGAATTGAAGACGAAGGTGTTGTTGCAACATGCTTCTTGAGGGAATAGTAGAGGATGTGGTGGTATGGCCCAACAGCTTCCTTGTACTGGCAGGAATACTACGCCTGTAGAACTGAACCAGTGTGCATACTGTAAGGAGGAGGGAAACTTGCACAGCGAATGTTCGGTGCTTTTGCAAAAGCTGGCAGTACCAAGAGGATGGGATTCTCGTGGACGGGGTCGTGGAGATGGTGGCCAGGACAGACGGCTGAGACATCACAGGGTGGTATTGATCAGACCTATGACCCTCGGAGCAAACAGTACTACCATGATGACTATGATAAGGATGAGGTGACCGGGATGTCTTACAACTAGGACAGCCGGGGACAGGGTGAGGGACCAGTTTTGATACCTCTTGACCAAAGAGGTCCGTACGTTAGTGCGGACATGCATTGCTCGACTAAGGAGTTTTTGGTGGACAAACAGTTTTATTTCTCATTCCTTGGTCCCTGGGGCCGTACTGTCTGGCCATAATAATGTTTTGCTAGGTTTTTGTGGTGTATCGGTTGTGAGCCCCATTTCCAAACCTCTTCCGTTGACTATTGGTCCTTTCACTGAGGATTCACCGTTCGTATTGATGTCTAATTGTGGAGAAAATTTAATGGGTCTGGATCTATTGAAGAAATTGCATGCTAAGATTTATTGTTCACCGGAGGGAGTATACATGACGATAGGTCAGAATGTGGTGTGCCCTATGCAGTGTCTGTCTAAAGATGCATCTCCCCCTGTGGAATTTAAAGATGTGCCACCCACACTGTGGGCAACAGGCAACACAGATTTGGGTTTGTTGCAGATATCACCTGTTTCGATTCGTGTCAAGGAAGGTGCTATTTTGCCCCGCATTCTTCAGTATAAGATACCGCAGGCAGGTGAACGAGCTTTGATTCAAATTGTGCAAGATTTGATTGAGAAAGGAGTGGTTGAGGAAACGCCTGCTAATGTTTGTAACATCCCTATTCTTCCGAACCTCAAACGGACACTTTCGGGTTCCTTTGAGTGTCACGAAGATGTTTCCCGTTTTGTGATTGATTTGCGTGAAGTTAACAAAATAGTGATTCCTCAGTTTCCAGTGGTCCCTGACATTACGACTCTCTTGACGATGATTCCTTCCGCTGCTAAATTCTTTTCTGTCATTGACTTGAAAAATGCCTTTTTCAGTATCCCCATTCATCCTGACAACAGGTGTCTGTTCAGGTTCACCCTAGCTGGTAGAAGGTTTAGATTCTGTCGCGCTCCTCAAGGCTATACAGAGAGTCAGAGTATCTATAGTCAGGCGTTGAAAAGTCAGTTGGATTCTTTGTCGCTCACCACAGGTAATGTGTTACTCCAATATGTTGACGACCTGCTCATCGCCTCGGACCCAGAACAGGGTTGCAGAGACAGTACGGTTGAACTGTTGCTCCACTGAGCTGACCTTGGCCATAAGGTATTCGTTTCCAAATTCCAGTATTGTCGACAGGAGGTCCCCTATTTAGGTCACCTCTGTCAAAAGAGGGTAGGAGACTGACCCCTGAGCGCATCAGTACCATTGTGGAAAAGCCTGTTCTGCAAACTCAAAAAGATGTGCATGCTTTCATAGGTATCACTTCCTATTGCAGGCAGTGGATACCTGGATACTCACTGCTTGTTAAGCCCTTGCTTGCACTAACACTAAAAGATGTGCATGAGACACTGCCTTGGATGCCAGAGTGTCAGCAGCCTTTTGAGCAATTGAAAATGGTGATTTGCTCGGCTCCAGTGCTTGGTACCCCGAACTATGTCAAATGCTTTGTGTTGTATGTCCACGAGCTGGATGGTTGCGCGCTTTCTGTTTTAACACAAATATTCGGGGATAAGCAACGACTGCGCACTTGTTTCTCTGATGTGCTTGACTCTGTCGCCTGAGCCCTCGTGAGCTGTCTAAGAGTGGTCGCAGCCATGGCTGTCTCAATACGACACTCGGCAGGACTCATACTCAATACTGATCTCACAGTTACGGTACCCCATGTTGTGGATACACTTTTGAATAAGACGAAGACGCCGCACCTCACCAGTGCACGTCTGACCGGTTACGAGCTGATGCTCTTTGAAAAGCACATTACGACCAAACACTGTGCCACTCTGAATCCAGCCACGTTACTACCCCTCTCTTCTGAGGATGAGGAGATAGACGTACATCACTGTATCTTCCGAACGGAAGATCAGACGAAAGGACTTGTAGAGCTGACTGATGTCCCCTTATCAGACCCACAAGGGGAACTATATGTCGATGGCTCCTGTTTCAAATTGCCAGTTGGCATCACCACTCCGGCATATGCAATCACTACACTGCACACAGTTGTTGAGACTTCACGAGTTCCCTATCAGTCTGCCCAAGCAGCAGAGTTAGTTGCCTAATTCGAGCCTGTGAGCTGAGCTAGGGACTGATTGTTACTATTTATACTGACAGCCAGTACGCCTTCAGGGTCGCCCATAATTTCGGGCGGCTCTGGACAGAGAGAGGGTTCTTTACTTCCTGCGGGACATGCATTCAGATTGGTCCTCTCATATATAGGCTTCTGTCTGCCCTGGCGCTCCCTAACAAATTGGCGATTGTGAAGTGCAGCGCTCATAAGAAGGTTACTGACAAGATGGGTGAGGGGAACGCTTTTGCAGATCAGATAGGTAAGGAGACAGCCCACATTAAAATGAAAAGAATGTTTGTAGCAGGTCCAGCCAGGTGGGTGCCTGAGTTCTCCATGTTTGAGGATACACTAGAAAATGTGAAGGAGATCCAGAGTGAGGTGGAGGAATTAGCAGTGTGGCAAGAAAATACAGTGAATTTAACTGATGAAGGATGTTGGATTAACAAGTCAGGGAAGCAGAGGTGGGTGCTGCCAGATGCATATGTTCTTCCTGTAGTGACGATGGCCCATGGCCCAGTTCATATCAGTGCTAAGGGTATTTGCAAGTTGTTAGACCCCGTATGGCAGAATGACAATATCTCCAAGACAGATGCTCATTTGGTAAAACACGGCATGGTGTGCATGGTGCACAATCCTGGGAAGGGTACCCCTACACCACCCGGTAACTTTGCACCTCCCACTTTCCCGTTTGAGGTCTTCCAGAGGGATTTTATCGAAATGGACAGGGTCAATAATTTGAAGTATGTGTTGGTGGTTGTCTGTGCATTTAGTAAATGGGTTGAGGCCTACCCCACTAAGGAAAATACAGCCATTGCGACCTCAAAGATTCTCCTGAAGGAGTTATTTCCTCGCTTCGGCTTGCCCCGTTTGATCTGGAGTGATAACGGAAGTCATTTCAATGCCAAGGTTATCCACTTAGTTTGTGAGGAACTACACATCAGACAGTTTCATGCTTCGAATGTTCCCCAGTCATCAGGTTTGGTTGAGAACTACAACGGTACTCTCAAATTGAAATTGGCAAAGATTCAGGAGACCACAGGGTTGCAGAGGCCAGATGCTTTACCATTAGCCCTTTTGTCCACAAGACCAACAGCACATTCTAGGACAGGATTGTCACCTTATGAGCTCGTGTTTGGGCGCCCAGCGAATGTCTGGGGCGTCCCATGACCTCGTACATTTCTGAGATTGAGTATCCTTTACTGATTAATTGCCTGTACCAGTTAACTGAAAATGTGTGTTCTATTCACCAACAGATCAGGGACACACTTCCCACAGTACCTGAGGGGCCTGAACATGATATTTGGCCTGGGGTTTGGGTCCTCATCAAGAATTTTCAGCGGAAAAGGAGCCTGGAGCCTCGGTGGAGGGGGCCAGAACAGGTCCGCCTTTCAACACTTACCAATGTGAAAGTCTCTGGCCAAAAGAACTGGATACATTCTTCCCACTGCCGTAGGCTGCCCCTGACTTTACCCTACGATCAGTGGGCGAGGGATGGTATCGGGGAGTCGGAATGTGAGAAAGTTCTAAAATGAAAGTGTGTCCTCATGTAACGTAACTGGTGCTATGTAAAGCGCTCTGATAACTGATTCGGTTTGGTTCTAGTTCGCGCTACCCCGGAGATCAAGGCAATTAATGGGCCCCTTTCCACTGACCCCCTTGTGCCTGAGCCCCTTTTTTCTGACCCCTCGGTGCCTGGAGTCACCAGGTACAATTTGCACCCTGGAGTGAAGAACAGTGCACCAAACGAGAAGTCAGATTAGTAGGTATTGGACTGCGCAAGTCAGGATGTACTTTGCCTAGAGTACCAACAGTGTTAATTTAGGGAGAGGCGAGATTGGTGTTCTGTTCGGACATTGGACAGGATAGATCGAATGTGCTCCCTTGGAGTGGGGTGCATTATCCTGGACGACGTGGGATTCATCGCTAGCTAGGACTGAGCAGCTCCACTGTCAGTGCTCAAGAGTGCCGACGTTGATGAACAGTAGGAGTCTACCAGTGAGGCTCAGATGACACTGGGAACACTTGCCCCTTTTTGTCATCAGCTCTATTGCATTCCCTTTTCTTTGCTTCACAATGTATCCATTTGGTCGGCCCATTACGGAGGTAGAACAGCCATTTGCACCCCCGCGTCCAGAGCGGAGTTGGTCCACAAAAAGTAAAATAGTTTTTGCATCAATAGATGCCATTGCACTAATCATTGTACTAGGGATATCCTATTTCCTGGAAGAGAAGTATCCTGTGCATTCTTTGATTGGTACAACACTAATTCCTCATGAACACATGTTTGTTACTTTGGCCCCTCATAAGGGAGAGCTTCGAAAGTCTTATAAGGGTAATGTATTTATACAAATGTTGCATCAGACCCATAATTGTTGGGTTTGTGGTCTACTCCCATCGGTGACTCATAAAAGTGATAACCTGTTGTCCATGTCACTGTCATACATCAGTAGTTGCGAGGGTTGGTTTGCATTGCTTAGTATGGTGTGGCCCAATTCACAGTTCGATACTCTGGATAGGCCACTTGTTGATTCTTGCACTACAGTACAGAATGTTCATTTCCATCACAGGGCGCAACCCGGTGGGTTGACAGGCCAAGAGGCGAATCTGCTCGGAGCTGGCTGGCTTCTTTTGTCACTAACCGCACTTTCCAAATCTTCTCTAACTCAGCAACTTCCAAAACCCACAAGTCTCCCTATGGAGTACCTCAGGGCTCGGTACTTAGCCCCCTTCTCCTTAATTTGTACATCAAACCATTAGCCCAAATAGCGGAACAAGAAGGTCTCATTCTTTTTACCTACGCCGACGACTCCCAGATCGCTTGTTCTCTCTCGCAATCTGACCAAGGCTCTACATCCCTCCTACTGTCAGGTCTGAGGAAAATTGCAGACTGGATGAACCATAATCTTCTGAAATTGAACGGAAGTAAAACCTAAGTTTTAATTCTGGGCCAAAAACAGGATGTGTGGAGCTCCAAACACTGGCCTTCTAAGATGGGATCCCTTCCTCGCCCATCCGAATCTGTCCGCAACCTAGGCTTTACCATTGATAACGCCTTGACTATGCAACATCAGGTCAACAAGGGTTTGGCCATCTGCTTCACAATTCTGCGCTGGCTTAAAAAAATTATCTGGATGTTGCCCACCGACACCCAAAAAAACGTGATCCATGCCCTGATTACTTCTCGGCTAGACTACGACAGTGTCCTTTACCTAGGGGCAAACAAAACTGTGACTAGACGTCTTCAGCTAGTCCAAAATGCCGCCGCCAGACTGCTGTGCAAAATGCCCAGATCCAGTCATATCTCTGGTCTCCTACGAGATCTACATTGGCTCAGGGTTGAAAGTCGTATTAAATTCAAAACCCTGAGCTATATGTTCAAGATCAAAGCAGGCACAGCTCCCCGTTACCTTCAATCCCTTGTCAATTCATACAATCCCCCACGAACCCTCCGTTCTTCTTCTCTGGCGTATTTTTCTGTGCTCAGATCAGACTTGCTAGAATGGGTGGCCGGTCTTTTGCCTACTTAGGCCCTACACTTTGGAACTCTCTGCCTCCGAATATATGGACTGAAACCAACTATGCCCGTTTTCGTAAAGCCATTAAGACTTGGCTTTTCGACCAATATATTTCGACCTATAATGTTCCAGTAAATTTCTGAGTCTGGTGTCTTTCAAGCACCCTGCCTGTCCAGCGCCGGGAAACCCTTTTTGGGTAGCTGTCGCGCTCAATAAACTCAATTAATAAATAATAGAGACATTTGGTAGATTGTTTTTAACGTCCTGTATGAACGCATACAAGAGTGTACAGAACGGGACAGGGTCTCGGATGGAAATGGTTGATTTCCTAGGGTTCAACAAGTCCAAGTACTTCCAGTCTTTCCAGGCTTGTGATGTTACTGTGGACAAGCATGGCATTGCAGTTATTTTTAAGGGTGGGCGTAGTGGGCGTAGCGGGGTTACGCGGAGTGCCAAGGAGACGAAAACAATCTCCGGACTCTCCGTATAGCTCCGCTACGCGCCACCCGCGATATTAACAACGTAGTTTATGTTTAAAAAAGCGATTTTAAGATTATAAAGACTCCTTACCTTATCTGCGGTGTCCCTCTTCCTCTATCGTGATTTCTGCATAAAAACTGCGCAGGCGGGGGCGACCACGCCTGCGCATTCCCGGCGACGCCCGCACTTGCGCAGTTTTCATGAGGAAGTCGCGATGGAAGAAGAGGGACGCAGCAGATATGGTATGGAGTTGTTATAGTCTTAAAATTCCTTTTTATAAACATAAACTACATTGTTAATAGCGCTGGTGGGAGGCCTACTCGGCTCCACTGCGAGTGTGCGGGGATTTGCCTGCTCCACCTACTTCGCGGAACGTGGAAGAGGCAAAATTCCGCACATTCTGTGGGCGGAACGGAGTTGTCCGCCCACCCCTAGTTATTTTTAAATCTTCTTATCTGTGCACCTTTGTGAGGGGGTCTCTCGCTTGGTGCGAAGCTGCTCACTTTGGGATTTCTTTTAATGCTAACTATACTCTGTCAGGCTTATTGTTCTAGCGAGTTCAGAATGGCTTTTATTGATGCTGTAGGGTCTTTAGCCATGAGAGCAGCACATGTCTGCATCCTTGTAGATCTGAATTTGCATAGGATAATCCTCATGAAGCTGAGATGGGCAATTTCTTAGCCGATCTAGCGGCGTGCCAACTTTTCCAACTGGTGCAAGGGCCCACGCACTCTGCTGGCATCTGTTGGATCCAGTTTTTACCAATCTTGCTCTACTGACTGTTCACTCTCCCTCCCAATCTGTTGGTCGGATCATCACCTCATAACAATGACACTTCCTGGAGTTATACATATGAGTAGAGAGCCTCAGAAACGCCTACTTAGGCCCCCCCAGGCATAAACTTAATATCACACAATTCTATGATCTTCTTTCCTCTTCCCCGCCCAGTCTTCCAGAGGATCCAGACTCAGCTGATAAATCATTGCCCGACTGGATCTCTGGTGCTCTCGACTCTCTCATTCCAGTAAAATGGTCTAAAAGCCGCAGTACCAAATCCAGTCCCTGGTACAACGCTAAGCTCACTTGCTTGTGCAAAGAGTACAAGAGGTTAGAGAGAGCATGGAGAAAGAGATATGACCCTAACTTAAAGAAGCCCTATAATACAGCTATCAAGCAATATCATAGATCTATTCGGTCTGTACGGGCCACTTATTATGCAGAGGAGATCAAGAGCAGTGCTAATCCATCAAAAAAGTATCTTTTCTATACTGAAAGAGCTGAAATCATCCACTGCCCTGATTGCCACTCCAATTTCATCTGATGAGCAATGTGATGCTCTGGCCTCCTTATTTGTGGAGAAGGTGGAGAAGATTTATAATTCCTTCCCTCAGGTTGTGCCTGATTCAGACCTTGTGGCTCGTTCCCCTCGTTATACTCTGACTACTTTTCCTGACATCTCCCACAAGATATTATCTGTGTTATGCAGCAGAGTCAAGTCTGGCTCCCTGTCTGATCCTCTTAAGCCTGCCTATGCGATGAAAATGTTTCCTGTGCTCATTCCTCCACTGAGCACAGGAAACTTATCTCTCTCTATAGCTATCAAACCGAGTACATGGAAATACGCTAGGGTGGTTCCCCTGCTAAAAAAAACCCTAATATGGATGCGGCTAAACCGGAGAGCTTCCACTCCAGCTCCCTCCTGCCCTGGGTCTCTAAACTCTCTAAGGTCTATATCAATATCATCTTGACGGGGTATCTAGAGGAAATTAACATACTCGAACCCTCCCAGAATGGTTTCTGTGCGGGCCACAGCACGGAATCTGCCCTTCTTGCTGTTACCGAACATATGAGATGGGCCTTAGATGAGGGTCGTACGTCGGCACTGATTCTGCTTGATCTCAGTGCCGCTTTCGACGCGGTCTCCCATTAGATCCTGTTAAGGCGTTTGGAGGAGGTGGGTATAACGGGTTCCACCCTGGATTGGTTTGCCTCATTTCTTTCCAGAAGGACCTTCCAGGTTGCCGCTCCTCCCTTTACCTCCAGAGTTTTTGCCACCAAGCAGGGTGTACCGCATTCAGACAGGCCTTGATCCTTTCAAGACTGGACTATGCCAGTTCTCTTTATCTGGGGGTTAACCAGTCTGAGATTGTCAGGCTACAAAGGGTTCAGAATGCAGCGGCTCGAGCTCTCCTTGGCCTTCCGAGGAGGTGTTCTACTGCTAATGCCATCCGCCGCCTCCATTGGCTGCCGTGGCCAAGCGTTTAGAGTTCAAGGCCCTCTGCATTACTTTTAAAATGCTTAATTTTTCATCTCCATGTATCCTGACTAATTTTCATACCTACTATACTCCCTCCCGCCAACTTTGTTCCATGGGACAGAATCTTGTGGCTGTTCCCAGGGTGAGGAGGGCTCATGATGGAGGGTGCTCCTTCTGTGTGTTGGCCTCGAAGCTCTGGAATGCGCTCCCCATTTCTATCCGCAGTATAAAGTCCTACCTGCCTTTCCATAAAGCTGTGAAAACATTCCTCTTGTCTCCGTTATAAGCTGTCTTGCTCTGCTACCAGCTTTGCAGTTTTCTGTTTTCAGCGCCGGGACACCCCTTTGCTGGGGCAGCAGTGCGCTCTACAAGTCACCATAACATAACATAACATAACATACCAAGCCAATACCAGTGTCAGTGGTCAACACAACAGCTAGTTTCTGTGTCCAGGGGGCCGAGCAGATAAAGGTGGGTATAACTGGTTCCACCCTGGATTGGTTTGCCTGCTTTCTTTCCAGAAGGACCTTCCAGGTTGCCGCTCCTCCCTTTACCTCCAGAGTTTTTGCCACCAATCAGGGTGTACCGCAGGGCTCTGTTCTGAGCCCTACCCTTTTCAATTTGTAAGTTCAACCGCTGGTGAGAGTGGCCAAGAACAGAGGGCTTACGGTAGTGTTGTATACAGACGACACTCAGTTGGTAGTCACATCCTCCGATGGCATTACCCAGGATGCTTGTACGTTTCGTAGAGATCTCGAGGCTGTTTCGGAGTGGATGACTGTCAACTGTCTCCAGCTCAACGCCAGCAAGTCTGAGGTACTGCTGGTGGGGAGAGATGTGGAGCTGTGGAGTCAGCACCGGTGGCCTGCTACGATGGAGACAGCACCTGTTCCCAAACAGGTGGTAAAAAACCTAGGGGTCTGGATAGACACTGCCCTTTGCTTTCGAACCCACACCAAGAAGGTGGCAGGGACTTGTTTTGGGTTACTGCAGGGGCTCAAAACTCTGTTGCTAGGGGAGAGTAGGTGCAATTCCATATATGAGTTCAGAACGAATGACAGTCCACCCTTAACACCACCCTCTAATATATATTTTGTCTGTGGCTCCCAAGCTTATGTCTGGCTCCCAGAGGGATGGTCTGGTAGGTGTTATCCCTTTTCTTCTTCTGTATATAGCTCCATCTAATTATCACAAAGACAATAGGCTGCAGCGTAGGAGTGTGCACTTGCCCTGAGTCAGAAGGGTTATTGACACAGAAGATATAGATCCGACAGATACCACTTTTCAACAGTTTGAAGATGCCATGAAGGGTACCGTACCCTTTTGGGGCCCTATGTCCAATAACCTTAACATTCGTTGGCTCACAAGAGTTGTGGAAGGGGTTACTAATACAATAGCAGGGATACTGACCAATATCACTAGTGAACTCCAGGCTACGAGGCTCGTCACCTTAAAAAACAGGATGGTGTTAGACATCATCCTTGCTGTTCGGGGAGGGGCCTGTTGCGTTATTGGCAGTAGCTGCTGCATGTACATTCCTGACCACGCTCCCAATGTATATGCTGCCATACAGAAGTTGCATAGGCTTTCATCTGACATGCACCAAGAAAATGGTACTTGGACTCTCTCTGGATGGTTCTGGGGTATGTTCTCGTTCTGGGGTTGGAAGATTCTTATCTTTCTGGTTGCAGTTGCTGGTATTATCTTTACATGTTGTTGCATACACTGTCTCCCTGCTTGTTGCTCTTACTGTGTAAATACTCTGACTCCTAAGCCACGGATATCAGTCTGTGACACTAATGCCACAATAATGATGATAAAAGATATTAACGACATTATATTGATTGATGGGGGTATCTTTGAATATTGACCGTCCACATAACAGCGTGCAGTGGTAGCTCTTATTTTCTGCAACACGTTATCTGTTTTTAGGTAGTGATAAAATGATTTAGTGACTGCTAAGAGGAGGGTCTGTTGGTATAAAAATGTTTTTAGCTGAGTTTTCCATGCATTGTATGTCTTAAGTTAGCATTCGTGGCACCATTGTATACTCAGCCACCAGTTTCTGAGCCATGATCGAAACTAACTTCTGTCTCACTCTCTCTGCCCCAGCTGAAAGCAGCTGCGATCACATTTGCTTCTCAGAGGTTGAGCTTCGCTGTTCTAATGAATACACTGTTCTTGTCAGTACATACCTTTCCCATTAGATAGGCCTGCTCCCACTCTTAGAAGGCAGGGAAAGGCAGAGTGACCTTGGTGCTGAGATAGCATGTATCCAGTCCTAGGATCGCAACCCATCCTTCTGTATCTCCTTTGTTCACCAGCTGCTAACTGGAAATTTCCAGTCAGGGCGTGCCTTTATTGGTTCTGAATTTTACATTATGTATCACATTGCTTGCTGAAGTCAGTCCCCCTGCAGCAATACAAGGAGGCTGGTCAAACCGGACTCCACTCAAGTATATCTGAATAAAATATATTTGGTTTGTATTCTCTACTGTCTGAACGACTCTTCATTGGTGTGGAAGGCTGAGCGGTGGTCGCGAGTGACCCGGGTGACCCTAATCAGGTCACTTCCTTCAGCCCTCTGTTTTGCCTTTCTTGTTCCTTTTTCTGCCCTGTTTTGCCTTTTCTGCTCATTTTTTGTCCTCTGTTTTGCCCGCTTCTACTCTGTTTTGCCTTTTCTGATCATTTTTCTGCCCTCTGTTTTCCCTTTTCTGCTTGTTTTTCTGCCCTCTCTTTTGACTTTTCTGCTCGTTTTTCTGATATCACCCCAGAGACCCCATCCACTGGGGCCCAGCCACATCCACCTAGGTGCCCTGGCCCTCAATGGGGACCGCAGGGGAGCCTTAATACCTCCGTGGTCCCAGACAGCTCCCCGTCTCCTGCGGGAGCCCCCAATGGTCCCACACACAGGGAACTGCAAAATATGCAGCTCCCTGCGTACAGAAGCAATCTTTCATCTGTTTCCCTGCCCCATGACGCGGGCAGGGACACCTGCTTGCTGGGAGTGAAGTTAGTGTTTGCTCTTGTTTGGCAGAAGCTGTCAAAGCTCCCAGCAAGCAACTGTAAACTGCTATCTCCCAAAGTTGGGCACCTTGGGAGATAGCGGGAGCTGGCCCGGGGAGGGAGGGTTATGTCTCACAGTTCCTTTACTTGCGTTTTTGTCTCTTTTTGATGTCAACAATCATGTATATGTAATGATCTTGCCAGGTCCTCAGTTTACCATAATCACACAACCGAAAAACATTGGTGATGAATAAACTGCCTTCTAAACTCCAACAGTGTTCGAGATATCCTTGACTTTGGGATAGTGTGCTGTGATAGTTGGGCAACCACAGCCCGACTGGGACTGTCGGCGAAATGAAGAGGCGGGATTTAAGAACTATAAAATGAAAGCTCTCACTGCCTCTCCCCATTGGCCATTTCCCCGGATGAAGGGCGCGGTGACACCCGAAACGCGTTGGAACTCGAATGGCTACTTCTGCTCGAGCTAGTAAAGATTTGAATGTGCTGCTGGGGAAACTGCATAAAATGCACGTTTTGTGAGGGCCTCCAAGCGTTTGGTGCTTCTTTCCTTGGATATATATATA
The DNA here is from genome assembly GCF_964261635.1 of Lissotriton helveticus. Classification (NCBI taxonomy): domain Eukaryota; kingdom Metazoa; phylum Chordata; class Amphibia; order Caudata; family Salamandridae; genus Lissotriton; species Lissotriton helveticus. Next base: position 396,835,525 of record NC_136057.1, read on the forward strand.
TATATATATATATATATATATATATATATATATATATATATATATGTATATATATATATACACACACACACACATATATATATATATATATATATATATATATATGTATCAGGTTTCACACACATGATTTTTACCTAAATTTTCACTGTAATGGCATACGTGTGGAAAAGGCAATGTGTTGTAAAGGCATTGTATGGTAATGACTGCGTAGTAATGGTAATGCATGGTAATTGTGTGGTAAAGGTTGTTTGCCTTTTGAATCAAACTTGTCCTCATTGATTTAAGACCAGTGTTTAACAAACTGTGGGTCAGGAGCCAAAAGTCCAAGCAATAAACAAAGATCCTGTAAACTTTGTATTTATCTTCTCACATGTTCTGCTCTTTAATGACAGAGGTCAAATGTCAGGCAACACCTTCTGAAAAATTCTGCTTATTTTTGTTTTTACCATGGAGACTGGTGTCTACAAACTCCTCTCACATTGCAGTCAGTGAAAGAAAAGTAAAGTGAATTATGTGACAATCTTGCTGGGTTACAGAGAGTGTAAAAGGAAAGACTGAAGGGCAGAAGCGGCCCGTGGAGGGAGTTTCGGTGGGGCAGAAAGGCGGGGCCGGGAGAGGGGCAGAGTGGGGGGTGCTAAAAACCGGAATATGGATAATTGGAGGTAAGTAAACAATTTAATAACTAAAACGAATTTCGTAGTGCGCCCTGCCTCGCAACATGCGATGCAGCATAAACTACGAAATTCATTTTATTAATTAAATTGTTTACTTACCTCCAATTATCCATATTCCGGTTTTTAGCACCCCCCACCCTGCCCCTCCCCTGCCCCGCCTTTCTGCCTAACCGAAACTCCCTCCACGGGCCATGGCTGCTGAAGGGTGTCATTTTTGTAACATACAAACGATTTTAATGAGCTAAACGCATGCATCAGTTCAGAAACCAAAAACTAAGCTAATTTGTAATTCAGTAGTGTGATGAAAGCAAACAGTTTATTAGGATCAAAACAAATCAATACACTTTTTCTTGGTGATGCGCAAATGATCAATATTCACTGAAACCCGATTTCCACACATTATCTTTTGTGAGCTCTAGTTTTATATAGTTTCATCAGCAACACTGTGTTGTTTGTGTGTGTGTGCAAATGTAGCAGCCATTTCAATGGGAAATGTGCTGTCTATAAATGATGGTGGCTACCACACTATGCTTCAGTTGCATTAAACAATCGCCTGCTTCATGTTCATTAAAACTAGGTGGGTCGTGAAAGTTTGTTGTGCTAAATAGTGGCTCATGGTTCACAAAGTGTGGGAAGCCCTGGTTGAGACTAACTTAGTAGATCTTTTAGTTTTACATCACTTTGCATAGCACTGCTTGGGAGCTGTTCAGTGCGGTTTTCAATGCATTTTTAGCTGTGACACTTTTATACTACTTGTCCCTGAGGTCTGCTCCTGTGGTTTCTTTCGTCCTCGGCTGCCACATCAGACCTCGTGCTATTGAGCTACCGCTTGCTTACTCAATAGGGTGTTTAAACAAATTGTTTAAAACACGTTTACAACGCGATCTGTTTCGTGTCCCTATTTTTATAATCTTACCTGTCAGCTGAAACACAAACAAGTTTGTTGTTGTCTACTGGTTCCTTCATGCTCTTGAAACATTAACCGTGTTAGCTACAGGGGATTAATTGTGCGTCGCTTTCCACCCTAAATCGTGCACAGCCACAAATGAGGTATTGCTGTTTTCTCGTTGCATTATGCCCAAAGCCTCTGTAGGTCATGAATGGCGCATTGTTCTTCTTTCCCTGCTCACTTCTATGTAGGAAACTGTGTGAAGGAAAAGCATTGCCAAAACCAATAATTTTGGCCCTAACACTTGAGCGATTTTTGTTTATTGCAAGCATGTCACAAAAATAAAACAGCAAACATGCCACCAGCAAAGCATGGTCACCACCTACATTTAAAAACATTAATAGGTCTGGCCGTTTTACTAGTGAATGTTTTAAAATAGCAAGGGGCAGATCTACAAGAAAGTTCAGCAGCGTGGCAACGCAAGCTGTTTGGCTGTGCCACGCTGTGGCACTTCTGAAGCACAGGAATGCGACATATTAACGATAATATGTTGCATTCCTGTGCTCTACCCAGCGCTGGCGCACAAACTGCAGCTATGCGCCGGCACAGGCATCCTTGCACCATGGTGCAAGGATGCCTGCGTCATGGGGAAATTGTTTTTGTGCAGGAAGGGGCACCTTCCTGCACAAAAACAATCACTGCAGGCATTTTTCTCTTACAATGCTTGCTGTAGAATGCAGCATGCTTTGAAAGAGGAAAAAACAAGGAGAAATGAAAAATTGTCTCCTCGTTGCGCCTTGCTACGCCTCCCCTGTAAATTGTAAATCTGGAAATGAGTGTCAATGCTACCTCTCCCCTGGGGAGGCGTAGCATTGACACGCATTTCCAGATTTACAATTCCTCGTAGATCTAGAAATGTGTCTCGTGCCATGGGTGTTGCGTGGGAACACCCCACAGCAACACCCATGGAACGCCCCTTCCATGCAAAGTGCTACGTGTGAAGGGGCCATATTTACAAGGAGAGGAAAAGTCACAAATGGTGGCTTTTCCTCTCCTTGTAATTATAGATAAGTGAAATGCGCTTCTAGTACGTCACAAAAAGTGACGTACTGGCGGCGCAGGGGGCTTGTATATCTGCCCCCAAGTTTTTAGTTGTGATGTGTAACTATTAATATTATTATTAGTAATAGTAGTTAAGCACCACCTAACCAAGCACTTTATGTGACATTGTAGCATTGTAGCTGCCTCTGAATAAAGACTTTCTAAGAGCAAATTTAAAAAGTTGACAAAAATAAACAATTATCTATCCAAAAAAACACATAGTTAAAAACGGACTTATGGTTCATACTCAAACTTGCAAAACCAATGAAATTCGCCATTTATGGTTACCAATGTACACGTCATGTCAACGCACACTGCCTTCCATGCTCAAAACAGCTGTTCGCTAATGGTGCAAAATCAAAGAACAAGAGTTATGACATTTTTGTATGCGTTGGCATTAGCATGAGTGATATAAAAGGAACAAAAATAAAATAGTGAAAAATGGAATAATGAAAATGCATGTATGCAGTGAAAGGATCTCCAGCTGGATTACTCAAACCTGTCTACAGCCCAGGACACCAAAAACAGATTCTCTTAGGGTTCAGAAGCATAGCAATGTGGTGCAAGGTCCATATTGTTTCAGCACAAAAGTTGAGTGGCATTGATTAACAAGCATTGCAAAAGCCAAAGGGTTGCATCTTTGAAAGGCCTTTTTCGATCCTTTGGGTTTCACAATGCTTGTTGCTGATGCTGAACAGCATTGACAACAATAACAAAAAACATGGTTATTGCTGATGCTGAACAGTACTGGCAAAAAAGGAGTAATGACCACCTCAGTATGCTGTCATATAAGCAAACATATCACCAAGCATGCCCACATAAGCATTGTAATGATGAGGCCGCCATTGTTTTAGACTTTTATATTTCAATTACAAGATGGCAGGTGCATGTCTTACAGATTCACATTTTAAAAAGGTAAATTAAAGACCAGAAAGTGCCTAAAAGTGCATGGCAGAGAAAAGAGTGGCTCAGTAGCAAATTTCAGCTGCGAGACCCTTCAAAAAAACTTTTTTTAAAGGTTGGCGAGCAGCAAAGGAGGAATGAAGGTAGAAACTCAATACAAGAGGCAGCATGAGCAGGGAAGGTAATGGGAGCAATGGCGGAAGTGAGGTGGCTGTAGAATAAAAATATTGAGCAGGACAGGAGGGCAGAGGTGGGGAGACAACGGATGAGCTGGGCGGATGGCAATGAAGAGCACGAGGGCAGGGATGGAAAGGTGAAGAAGCACATGTGGGAGAGAGCAAGTGCATGCATGCACTCCCATGAAAAGCTGAATGAAAAAGAAAAATTAAGCAGGGGAGGAATACACATAAGAAAAGGAAGGAATGTCTTCAAATAAGAAGATGTAAGCAAATGGAATTTGCAAGAAAGCCAGCCAGTGATAAGCAAGGGACTGACCAGAAGCCCACTCTAAGTCTTGGTACACAATATCTCCATCAACAACAGACAGCTAAGCTATCAATCTGAAAGGTGGTCCATTTGGTGTTGTGTGAAAACTGATTTGAGGCCACCACCAAACCATTTCAAACTACTGATCCAACACATTGCCAGAGGGCAATGACTTTGAAAACCACTTACCTTGAGCCAGATATAAACTTGTAACCATTACAGGAAAGGCATTTTGCAATGTGAAGTTCAATCATTTCTGTAAGGCATCTGTGAGCTCTAAAAATGTAACCAATCAAGCAAATCCCAAAAGATGGTTATGCAATTACCATGAAGACTCTTTCAAAATGCAGCAATGTTCAATAATGTTTGGTTTATTTGAGTCTATGTACACATTTATCATATTACAGAGCTATCAGCCCCATGTTCAATGTAAGATGCAAGGTGTAGGTTCCTCCTGATGGAATCTTGCACCCCATCACCACAATTTTAAATAAAACCACAGTCTGTAAAATCGGAAAATCCGAGATTTGATTTATTTGTACATTTTTTGAGTGACATTCCTTTTTGTGCGCATGTTACAGTTCTACTTGCTTTGTAAAAAATAACAGATTTGATGTTGCTCAGAACTGAAACCTCTAATTATATGCATTGCACTTCCATATGCCAGTTATCTTCTAGTACATGCAGATATATGGTATATATTAAAATAAGGCTTTTGGATTCAACAATCATAACTGAAAAAAGAGAAACAATTTGCCCATAATTAGACTCTCTGTTCAACAGTCATTTAGTTGTGTTTGACATTGTTGTGCGAAACCTGAAGTGATAGAGTCAACACATTCTTATAGCGGAAGTTCTACCAAATACGTTTATTGGAGCTTTGAATGACCCACAATATAAAATCCCAGAATTACCCAGTCAATTTATTCGATCAAAGTAAGGTGTCTTACTTTTTTTCCAATTTTAACATCTGAAAATTTAAACTTGACCGCTGCCATCTTTTTCCCGCCTTGCGCTTCTCTGACACTTTCCATGTGGAAGTGAGGCACAACATGCTAATTTGTTATTTTATGAGAAGCACCAAAGTCAGAGTAGCAAAGGATAGTAAGAATATAGCACAAGCCTCTTTTCCGCTTGAACCGTGTCAGGGAACAGAAAGGGGGAGAAAGTTGGCGACTGCAAATTGTTGTTAGAGTTGTTAGAATTGGAAAGGAGCGACAGCCGTTACACTGGAAAACAAATGACTCAATTATTCTGGGATTTTGTATTGTGGATCATTCAATGCCAAAAAATGTCCTGGGTTGAACTTCTTCTTTTAATATGCAAATAGCCCCCCAATGTGTGTGTCTCTTCTTCTTGTAGTAGAACAAGTGTTATCACAACGCAGTGTCATTGGATTCCGTTGAATATGTTCTGCAATTAGCAAACGTAGATTTTTACTGCCACAGACTACCCCTATTTTGTTTATTAGTGCCTCCTTTGAATGATTTTCATAGCACACCACAGGTTTATTCTGCAGCACTTCAGATGGAAGACCCAGTGCAGGAAACATAGCACAGGAGAGCTGGTTGGTACTTTGGTCCACTCCTTGCTGGTGTTTCTGTAATGTTGGCATTGTCTCAGTGCAGACCTGTGTTTTTGCACAATTAGCTTAGATCATTCTCTACTGTTGATTGCTGATTTCCTTGTCAATGCGGGTCAGACACACACTTGGAGAAGCAACACTGTTCCTCTGCAAACAGTTTTGATTTAAAGGCATCACATATTGATTTCCAGCAAATATTGCTTGATTGATCAATTGTACTTTTGAAGGAGAAATGTCTGAATTTGTGCTGTGATGATGGATTTATATTTTGCGGCTAATAATGGGAGAATCTAACGAAGATCGTGGACGTCTGAGGTTCGGGGTGCCTGGGGATGTCGCCTGGGGTAGCTGTGGCTCCTCCTGGACACCAAGCTGAGCTCGGATGGCCTTTAGGATGTCATCAAGTTTATGGTCCATATGTGATACCTGTTAAAAGAGAGAAGAACACAGAAGAAACACTTTACTATGGAGGATAATCCCTTGAGAATTAAAGGCAAACAGTGCTATCCATGAGTCTCAGTACAGTTTTATTTTTATGCTATTAAACATAATCAACAACATGTTTTTGTAATTTGAATTGTTGCCTATTTTGTCTAGAGCAGTGGATCTACAGCCGTCAAGAAAGTCATCTATCAAGGGTATAACAGATATATATGTTTTACTTTTATTCTATCCCCTTCAACACTCCTCCTGCACAACTACCAATCAGGTTTTTGATCGCACTGCAGCACAAAGACAGCCATTGTACGCATCTTAGACCATCTCCTGACTACAAATGAAGAGGACACCTGCCTTCTTATATTGCTTAACCTCTCATCCCACCATTATTTACACGCTGCGGTCTCAAAAGGGATTCACTGACAGCTTCCTTCAATGGTTCACCTACTACCTTTTGAACTCACACCAGTTTGAGTTTGAGTTTGTTCACACTGGGACCTCCAGGCCCAAGAAGATCACAGTCACCTACAGAGCCTCACAGGGTTTCTAACTGTCCTCCATAATCTTCACCCTATATATATCTTTAACATTGGTGCTCTATTCGCGGATAAGAGCATCAAAATTCAAAAAATGCTGATGATACACAACTCTACTTGAAAGTCTCCTCCACTCCACACATCCAACACCTCAAACATACTTGCACCTGAGCCAGTCCCAGTTGTCCAGTACCTACATACAGCTCTCCTCGACTAAGATAAAAATACCTGTTAGTTGCCAAAACATGAAGCTAATAAATAGTTAAAACCAAGCTCAATGACATGAACATTGACAGCTTTCATCCCCAACTTCCACCCAATGCCAAATTACTTGGATTCACCCTGGACACAAAGCTCAGAAAACAAAAAATGAAGGATTAGCACCAGCATTCTTACTGAAGAAAGTGGAATAATTCCTCCCAAAAAGCAACTTCAGAACTGCTGTTCAAGTCCTCGTTCTCTTCCATCTGGATGGAGGTAACACCTAACTCCATGACCTTTAAATCACATACTCGCACTCTTCAGGGAATCTCCATGCTGATGTCTCCTCCAGAGCCTTAAGAAATATGATTCCATCACTGACATCCTAGTGGAGGTTCACTAGCTCCCTTTGCCAGCACGCACCATCTCATTGCCCAGATGCATTATTTACCATGCTGTCTAGACCTGCCCTATTGCCTATCTGGTTGACACACTCACCATATCTGGTGGATCTTGGCATATGCAAAAACAACAATTGATGGACGGAATGCAGAAAATGTCATATATTCACCCTAGTACAGAGATCTGGGCCTAAATCCATCATTATTTTGCGCTCCACACCACCCCAGTTCAGACATGGTCATATGCAAATCAGCCTTGACCCTGTGCCTTATGGGAACAGTCCAGCCCGAACTGCCAAGCAATGTCTTCCCTGGACCGGATTCAAGCATCCTAGGACCGGTTTCTGGCTATCAGCCGTCATCTGCCAGGATAGCTTGACTCCAGTGGTGTGGAGAGCACGGGACTCGCGTCAGCATACCTATCCCACTCGGGGTGACAAATGCAAAAACAATTGATGGACAGAATGCAGAACAATGTCATACATTTACCCCATTACAAGATCTGAGCCTAAATCCATCGTTTTTTTGCACTCCACACCACCCCAGTTTAGACATGGCCATATGCAGATTAGCCTTGACCCTGTGCCTCAAGGGAACAGTCCAGTCCGAAATGCCAAGCCATGTCTTCCCTAGACCGCAATCAAGCATCAGGTCCTAGGATGCTTGATTCCTGTCCAGGGAAGACATGGCTTGGCAGTTCGGGCTGGACTGTTCCCATGAGGCACAGGGTCAAGACTGATTTGCATATGGCCATGTCTGAACTGGGGTGGCTTGGTGAGCAACAAAACAATGGATTTAACCCAGATCTGTGACTGGTGGTGAATGTTTTGCCATTGTGCAACATTCCATCCATCATCTTGTGTGTTTTGCTGTTCACCCTGTATGGAAAGGGTATGCCCAGACGTGGGTCCCATGCCCACTACGCCACTGGAGTCACGCTATCCTGGCTGATGACGGCTGATAGCCAGAAACCGGTCCTAGGATGCTTGACTCCGGTCCAGGGAAGACATGGCTTGGCAGTTCGGGCTGGACTGTTCCCATGAGGCACAGGGTCAAGACTTATTTGCATATAGCCATGTCTGAACTGGGGTGGCTTGGTGAGCAAAATACCAATGGATTTAACCCAGATCTGTGACTGGGGGTGAATGTTTTACCATTATCCAACATTCCGTCCATCATCTTGTGTATTTTGCGGATCTTGGCATAGCCACAGGCAGCACACTATCATATTATAGACAAAGAAACGTAATAAGCCAACAGGACCTTTTCATAAATGCTCTCAAGATCTGAAACAGCATCCCTATATCATTCATGACTGTACTATCCCTGGTCTAATTCAGGAAATATTTGAAGACACACCTATTTAAAGAATATGACATAATTATGCAATAACAGGCCACAACCTCTATCTATGTGTAACCAGATGTGCAGGCTCTTGGTCAATCAGTGAATATGTGAGTATACACCATCCTCCTAGACATGGCCCAAGTCCAACGAATGATAGGCACTCGCAGTCATGAAAAAAGGATCAGAAAGAATGGTGTCCTAAGGGTAGTCAGTGCCATATCCTCCACCCTGCTGTTGGATACATGATAAAAGCATACTTAACTACCAAAGATAATGTTTCTACGGAAAGATGGAATAGTCGTGGCCAAAGGAATCAGTTAATACCTGAAAGTGCGTGATACACATGTGGACAAATTAACAGTTCATTTCTTATAGGAGAAACCAGACTGAGAAAGCATGAATGGAACACAATTTACGGTCGACCTGAAGGGAGGCAAAGGTTAGTGAAACAGTACAATAAGCATTATATAAACCCATCATGGAAATCCAAGGACTGTATTCTCTTTCCCACTGTTTGAGTGCAATGTTGAGGACAATTTGGGGCCTTGTAGAAAAGCAGTTGCCATATATGGGCATTTCATCCTTTTCAAATTAAAAAGGTCCCTGCTTGCATAAGAGACCCTTTGGAGAGAGCATGGACGCAACAGCTGCAGATAAAGGCTGGATTGGAGTAATCCTGTTATGCTTTGCTCCGCACACCTAGTGCTCACAAATTGCTATTAATTCATGAACGACTTGCAGTATTTGCTATATGGATGGCAGGTTTATGCCATTGTAATGTAGACCAGGTATGGTATGGGGGTCACATGTCTTGATCTGAAATGGAAAATCTATCTTCAGGCAGACATGTGGGAAGGTAAAGTGGGATATGAAGTGAACCGGAGGCATACTGTAGAGTTAAAGACCATAAGCAAGAGTCCATGGCAGCTTGCACGATGTAGAAGGAGCAGTCTAGTCCCCAGCACTCTTTTCATGCCAGAATGGCTGTAACCAAGGGGGCCATGGCAGGAAAGAGATACAGTCCACAGCTGACTAAGAAAAGGCTGTTCTTTTGTAAGAATATCTTCATATGAGGGACCACAATTTCAACACCCCTTCTCAGAACTTAGCTCTGTCTCTGACGCAATCAACAGAGCACATCATTATGAAGCATGACTGAAGTAGAACTCCATACATCAGACTATTTATTGTTGCATGCTGAATCTCTGCACTGGGATGTACCCTGGACACCAAAGACATCCTCAAGGAACACACTGCCAAAAAACAAAGGCGGCTTGGTACCAGCTCTCTCTGCTGAAGAAAGTGAACCCATTCTTCTCAGAAGGGAACTTCAGAACTGCTGTTCAAGCCCTTCTACTCTTGCATCTGGATGGCGGAAACACCTTTCTCAATGGATCCATACCCCACACTGGCCCCACTTATCGGTATCCTACCTCCTCTCCCACAAGATAGGTGATTTGTGTGTAAAATCTTGACTATTCTGTGCCCACTGCCCTGTAAAACCTGTACACATTCTGTAATCTTGTTCTCACGCGTACGTCCCAAACTTCAAATCAACCCTGAAGATTGTAGGAAGCCAAGCCTTCAAGCTTGTTCCTGAAACAGATATAGGCATGAATGAAAGAAATGAAATCCTGGCACAACTTAAGAGTTTGCGTTATCTTCTGATTGCTTAGTATGTCTCGTAGTTTCCTGCTAAAACATTTAATCCGATTGCCACCTTGTAGCTGATCAGGGGTTCTGCCTTCCTTCCCTCCAGCAGATCAAGCATTAGTCTGACGTGATAGATCCAGCCCTAGTAAGAGTGTAGTCTGGTTGGACACCCGTACTGTGTGAAGAAGGTAGAACTTAGATGCCATTGGTGCACTCTAGGGAAAGCGTGGACATAAATGGTCAACTTATTGCTAATCACAAGTAGGTTCTCCATTCCATTCCTACCTGGTGCTAAGGGTTTAAAATCCATATGGACTGGATCTATAAATTCACTGCTTTTTGGGCACTCCACCTCCACCGCCCTATGAGTCTATGGAGTGGGTCTCCATATCAATGGGTTGAGGAGGTGAGTGAATATATTTCCAGATCAGAGTGCAGAACTTGTTAAATCTGAGCTGTCTGTTATCACTTTGTGGGGAACTTCAGAACCATCTCTGGAAACCCCAGGGATGCAACTTTCCAATAGAAAGCGTGGCACCATGTACCTCATACAGGATACCTCCTTGAATGATGTTTCTGTCCTAAGGGTAATGTCGGTCTTTGGATGCACGTAGGTGACAGCACTACATGCCCTGGTGTAATAAACTGCCTCCTCATTTACTTGTACACGATCATGAATTACATTCCTCCCCTCTCTTCGCATCTTTCCTATATACAGAATAATGATTTTCCCCTTTGCCCTCAATCCTGTGTTCACAACTATGAATCCTCCGCACTCTTTTGGACACAATTATGAATCACCCCCCTCTTTTTTATATGATTATGAATTGTTTCTTGTCAGATTTATTCCCTAGCCATGGACAAATAAAGGACACTTACAAGAAAAAATAGGAAGTCGGAAGCTTTGGAACAGGTGGGATCAAACAAATTCCCTGCGGGAGAGGAAGTACCAATATATAAAATAATTTCCCTCTCTTTGCAAAAGAGAAAGGGAATACCTTGAGCCAATATAACTTTCCTATTTTTACAGAAGATAGGAAGATATATTTGCTCTCTGGGCATTAGTTGGTGTTTCCCTCCCTGCCTCTTGGCACAAAGGCCCTATATGGTCTCTGATGTCACTCCTGCATTCCAACAACTCTTCCCTGCCTGAAACCTTCTTAAATACATCTCTCATGAAGCTGTCCTGCTCCTTCACTCTTGTTAGGTCTCGCCTGTCAATGCGCATGTGCATTGAGCGGAGCGAGACTATAGGGGCTTAAACAGAGTTTACCTAGACTGGCGATTTGATGCAGTGCATGTGCGCTTTTAGCTCAATGCGCAAGCGCAATGAGTTAAAATGCGTGTGCACAGCATCAAATCGTCAGCTTGGTGCTGCCAGCAGCTCTTCCCGCTCCGCCCCCTGCTGCATCAAAGGCTTTGCGCTCTGCCTCAGCCCAGCCATTCTCCTCCCCTAATTGCCCCCTGCTGCATCAAAGGCTTTTTCACAGCCGGCCGGCCGGCCGTGCCCCCATCCTCACTCATCCCTCGCACCCCCTCCTCGCTCATCAGGTCTGCAAATCTGCTTGCCTTCTGTCCCTTAATCTCCCCGTGACTCCCCCCTCACCTCTCCCACTCCACTGCTTCAGGCCCCCACCATTTGCTCAGGACATTGCTTGTTTTAACTTGATTCACGGCTTCCAGCACGTTTCTTTTGCTCTTCTCTTCCGTTTCAGTGCCTGCCATTTATTGCTGCATTATGCTTGCCTCTACTTTTCCCTTTTATGAGGATCACAAATACGTGTTTTCAAGGAAAAAAAACACTTCTTAAGCCAGCGGAAACACAGCAGAAAACCTTTATCGGAAAGCCCTCAACTTGGCTGGGTTATTTTTGGTGTAAATGCAATTCTGAGTGGGCCTCTTTTTATGGTCGCCTGCTCGTCCTAAATACCAACGGCGCTGACATACTGGGAATACATGGAATTTCTCTGCAACACTCAGACGCTCTTTAAAGTTACTGTCGTACCCTATACTATATTTATGCTAAAATGTTTGACAGCAGATGTTGCCATTGGCGTTTGGGATTGAATTTATTGTATTGCCTGTAATACCTGCCTTACAGCAGCATTAAGTGATGATTCTTTGTTGATTGATTGAATACATATGAGAAAAGGGATTATTTTTTTGGAGTTTAGAAAACAAACCACGAGAGCATCGATCATTTAGGATCCCTTGCACAATAGTCTACAAATGGGTTAACTGTAGGTTAAAAGTACTTTAAGGTACCTGTTGGTGCACATCTTGTGCTTACTTAGTGCTTCACTATCTTATTGATTTAGCATTAAAAGCATCATACTTGGGTGAATCTTTTCAAAGTTTTATTTTCAAGTATTTGTGTTTTTCAACCTGAATTATATTTCATCGTACATCATCATCCTTGACTGTTAATGTTGCCTCCATTGATTTTTGCCTCCATTTATTCTCTATTGCTCTCCTCTCTCTCTCTCCCTCTCTCACTCCACTCCCTCTCCTCTCCCTCCTTCCTTCTCGTCCTCCCTCACTCTCCCTCCAGGCCGTGTCTCCTTTTTTTTTTTTAACAAATTGAGCACCGTCTGTATTTTATTCTCATTCAATCTCCCATCATTGTATCTCGCTCCCTGCTTCCCTCACTGCCTGCCTTCTTCCGTCTTCCCTCTCCTCTCGTTTCCTTCACTTTCTCCCCTCTCTGTTTCTATCGTCCTTCTCTCTCGCTCGCCGTCACTCTTCCTTTTCTGTCACTCTTGCATGTTGAATTACAAATGCTATAGGTGTCACATTTGCAAAAGTTATAACTATTGGCATTGTAAATGACAAAGCTATTAATTTAAAAAACAACACATAAATAAAATAAATGTCATTTATAAGACCAATAGCTCAAACGTTCCTAATGCGAGACCTATTGCATTTCCAATGCTTGTTTTTATTTGTTGTTCCCTATTGCTCTTTAGGTCTATCAAGCTTTTATGTCTCTTTTACTATTTTTCAGTAAGATGGTGCCCTTGTGCGCTGCTAATTTCAGACATAGACCCCTATCGCCTTTTACTCAAAGTGCACATATTTCTATTTTAAAGCCTCTCTTTTCAAGTTCTGGTGTTGGCCAAGACCTTTAGATTTTTACTAAAACTATATATTATGTACTTGCTTATAGGGACTTTCAGTCCACCCTCATCAGTCAATCAGTTTGCTGTTGTATCATTCACATTTTTCTTCTGTCTGCCCCATTGGGCATTCCACTGCAACCATTGGCATACTTCACTGTGAGTAATGGCATTCTGCTTTTTCACAAGATCACAACTGCACAGCAAGTAGATCTTTTAATTTCCAAAGGAATAGCATGGCAATGTGTGCTTTTTAAAACAAAAATATATACTTTTAGTTTTAGCCAATGTTTTGGGACTGATGGGCCCAACACAGCCCTGGCATAAATGCTCAAACGAGCTCCACTCCCTTCGTCTCCTCGTGCAATCTTTTCTTTTAATCTCTATCCCTCCTTTTCTCCTTGCTCTCTTCTCACTCTCCTTCTCTGATCACTTTTTCTCTACTTTGCTTCCTGTTTCCCTCTCTTTCTCTCTCACTTGAAGTCTTCCAGGGCAGGTTGTAATTACCCCCTGTGGAGCTGGGGAAAGTGGCCTCCAAAGGCTCCACCCATGGGGGAAATGCCCAGTGGAAAAACAGGCCTGTCCAGCCCTGAACATGACAAAACAAAATAGGCAACGACATAGCCAAAAGGCTACCAGTCTTCTCCAGACCTGCCAATGCTTCTTCTATATGTTATAATCATTACCTTTATGTTTTTCAACACTCCTTTGAATCTGGTACTGCTGTACCAGGAAGAGGAATAGGCTGTACGGAAAGGTATTGTGAGAGAACCCTCGTACACTCTAACACAAGACACCACACTACCTTCACCTGTCACAGCTGTCATACATCTTCATACGATCTGTAAAGTGCAGTGACTAAGTAGGTGATGGATGATGGCAGAGACGAAGAGTGTCTAAGAGTGCTGGCTAGCAGTGTTGTCTTAAGAACTTTTAAGGACCCGGTCAAGACATATTTTATGTCACCCTGTTCATAACAACTTCAAAATGTATTACTCATTTTCTGCTGATCAAAGCCCAACATTCAGAAACAGCCACACTACAAAAACAATTGAAATATGTCTTCCCAGGCCCCCACAAATATTTAGGATGCCACTGGAGAACACAAAAAGACTCAGAGGAAGAGGTAGGAATAGAGAAGAGAAGTAGAGATATGGAAATAGACAGAGGTGAGCTAGATAAAGAGACAAGTTACTTTCAATTGGAATGTGGGGGGCCCTGAGCTATTGCCCACTTTGCCCATGCCTGAAAAAGTCCCTTCTGGCTAGTGGTCACCTGGGCTTTGAAGCCCCTGCATGCCCCAGGTAACAACATTTCCTTGGGGGGTGTGCCATGTCATCTGAACCCATCCTCCTTCCTTCATGGCCACAAACAATGAGAAACCATTTACCACAAGGAATCTACCATCGAAGGATAGCTGGGGGAGGGGGTTAGTGGAGGGGGCATTGAAGGGGGCAGAGGATGCTGGGAGGCCTGGCTTGACGTGAGGGGAGATCTTGCAGTGCGTTCTCTTTGGGAACCGGAGAAAGAATGGTCAAAGAGGGTTCAGACCTTAAGTGCTGACTAAGGCCTTCTCCTTATTGCTTACAATTTGCAGACTTCAGGAATATTGGCATTTTGATAGGGATGTAAAAAGACAGAGTTCAGGCACAGGGGAATAACTGCAGGGGAAAGGCTAAGCTGGAGACCAAATGAGTCTAACGCGTTGCAATGTAAAGGAAAGTCCAGAAGGGTCGCGTATGGAGCTCTGTTTGCTTTCAGTGTATTTGGGGTGGTTCGTAATAGTAATAGAAGAAGGACTTATGCTGGTTCTTTGCCCCTAGGCATGGTCGTACCATATGAGGGTTTAGGTATTCCCACAGATTCCTGTCCCAAGTACAGTACACTTGTCATCCTGTACCCAGACACATGTGTGTTAAGTCCCCTGCAGTGCTGATTTATACCTATTTTTCTAACCTCCCATGTGGAATCTGTCAAACTCGTAACTCTACTTTTTTTCTTTCCTGTAAATATTTTTACAACGAATATTTCCCTGCTTTACATCTGACCTTGAATGCTGTGCAAGTTAATGAACTTTCCCACGCCATATGCACCACTTATTCTTTTTCATTCAGCTGTTATATGCGAACTTAAGTGTGGGAAATACCCTGCAAAGCACATGCGAATGGTCAACACTTGAAGGGATGTTCGCCCCATTTGATTTACTGCTGTAATTTACGTTTGAAACTATTTCCATATTAAACTGATCTACAAATCCAATTTACGTTCTTACAATATAATTATTGGAAACATATTATAATATTTTGTTTTACACTACTGACTTTAATACTTATTTGCAAAAATTGCAATTGTATCTAATGGTATTCCGTTGCTAGATTAATTGAGTAGTATGTGTTCCATGAATTTGTTTTTAAACTAAAGTAAAACATTTCTAACTCAATAAAGCATGTGGATATAACATTAGGATCTACAAACATGTAGATCAACGTTACATACTTACATTTAGCCTCACATTTGATAAATATTTGCATATATTATTACTACGTTTTCTAGATGTAATCATACTTACGGCTAGAGATGCCTCTGTAACTGTGTGTGTGTGTGTTTGTGTGTGTGTGTAAAATGTATTGAAATACAGCAATTTCGAACCCACTGAGGTTTCCGGGATTGTTTTTTATCTTGTTGTTGGTTGTAGCTCCTCTTACTTAACTCTTAACGTGACCCATTTTCATAGTTACACTAGAGCACATACATAAGTACAACACTGGTCCGCTCCCGTTTACCTTTCCTCAGATTATGTCCTTTCCACATATTTCCGTTTCTGACATAATGGAATTTAGAGCATATTTGTGGTTTGCTTGTGGATTCCCCACACCTTCCACTGTACTTAGGTATTTACTTATGTGATTACAACTGGCTACATGTGTATTCACTGAAGGAAACATAGGTTAAAGGAAAGTTATACATAGGTGAAAAGGTCAGTTAAAACATACTGGGGCATATTAGCAAGAACCTCGTTAAAATTATCGCCGTTTTAGCGGCAGGAAACTGCCGCTAAAACAGCGATAATGGGCTTGCTAATATGCATTATAGAATTCCATTAGAAGCCCAGGTTAGATGTGCAGGACATCTAACCTGGGCTTCTATTGGAATTCTATAAAGCATATTAGCAAGCCCATTATCGTCGTTTTAGCAGCAGTTTCCTGCTGCTAAAACTGTGATCATTTTAACGAGGTTCTTGCTATTATGCCCCACTGTTTTAAATGAATGAAACAACTGAAATTCACCAGTTATAGGTATCTCAAGTTAACTATAACTCATAGCCTAAGCTAACTAAAAAGTCACTCCCATGCCATGCAGTTTTCTCATCAATAATTTCATTGTAAATGTTGCAATTATATTATCAATGATGCCATGGAAAATGTCATGAGTGATGTAGTATATGGGGCAATTAGCTATGCATGGCTAAGGCAAGCTAACACCTGATTGGCTTCCACCACATCAACAAAGGTGTGGCAGCAGCCATCTCAGGACTTGGGACTCAGTTTCGAGTCTAGGAAAAAGGCGAAAAAAGATACAAGGTGGCAGGATAGCGATACCATGACCCCTAGGCCTGGTGGGAGACCGGGGGGGCTGGGGCAGCTGGGAAGAGGGAGCAGGAACCGGCAGGGGGGAGGGGCCGCAGGGGCGGCAGGAAAGGGAGTGGAAGACAGAAAATGGAAAAAGGCACTAACGAGACAAATAGAAAGAAAGGCAAAGAGAACAAATTGACAAAAAGGCAGAACGGGACACAAAAATAGGGGACAGACAGACAAAGGCAGAAAAACTGCAGAAGGCTGGAAGAGTGGACAAGCAAAAGAGCAAGGCTCACCCACTGGACCACCAGGGATGAGGCGCAGGCAGGAGCCTGTGGGTAGAGGAAGGCCTCTAACACCTACCTGCAACCAGAGATGTGCTGGAAGCAGCGGCGCAACAATGGACCTGCGCGAGGAGAGAGCAGAGTTCCTTGACCAGGAGGTCAGATGTCTTATCACGCAGCAGCCGCCATTAAGTAGGGGACAGAAGCGGGAACACAGCTGGGAGGCGGGAACCGGCAGGGAGGGAGGGGCCGCGGGGCAGCAGCAGCGGGAAAGGAAGTGAAAGACGGCAAACAGGAAAGTGAAAAAAAGGCACAAACATGACAAACGGAAAGAAAGGCAAATAAAACAAATAGACAAAAGGGCAAAACGGGGCACAAAAATAGGGGACAGACCAACAAAGGCAGACAGACAAGGCAGGAAATCCTAACCTAACCATCTTGCACCTACAAGTGTGACAATTCAGACTATTTTAGGTCAAACAAAGCTATAATAATTGTGTGAGAGGCTGGTATTATTCATTTTCAATGTATATCTCTTAATAAACACCATTGTTGTGTTCACCTCAAAATTAAAGACAGTGCCACCATGTGGTGGACTAAGCAAACACAAGGAGATGATGGATGGAGCGCTGAAACTTTTCAGACACTCACCCCAGTCACAGATCTGGGTTGAATCCAACCTCGTTCTTTAGCTCACTTCGCCCCCCTAGTTCAGACACAGCTATATGCAAATCAGTCTTGCCCTGTGCCTCATGGGAACAGTCCAACCCGAATTGCCAAGCCATGTCTTCCCTGGACTGTAAACAAGCATCCTGGGGCCGGTTTTGGGCTAAAAGCCCTCATCCGCCAGGCTAGCTTGAATCCAATGGCAAAGGGAGCAATAAACCCACGTCTGGGCATACCCTGCCATCTTAGGGTGAACAAAGCAAACACAAGCAGATGATAGACGGAGTGCTGAAACTTTTCAGACACCCACTCCCAGTCACAGATCTGTGTTGAATCCATCATGGTTCTTTAGCTCTCGTCACCACCCTAGTTCAGACACAGCTGTATGCAAATCAGTCTTGACCCTGTGCCTCATGGGAACAGTCCAGCCTGAACTGCCAAGCCATGTCATCCCTGGACTGGAAACAAGCATCCTGGCAACGGTTTCGGGCTAAAAGCCCTCATCAGCCAGGCTAGCTTGAATCCAATGGCAAAGGGAGCAAGGGACCTACGTCTGGGCATTCCCTGCCAACTTAGGGCAAACAAAGCAAACACGAGGAGATGATGGACGGAGCGCTGAAACTTTTCAGACACTCCCACCTATTCACAGATCTGGGTTGAATCCATCATCGATCTTTAGCTCACTTTGCCACCTCAGTTCAGACACAGCTATAAGCAAATCAGTTTTGACCGTGTGCCTCATGGGAACAGTCCAGCCTGAACTGCCAAGCCATGTTCTGAATTTACAAATATTATGCATGGCATTCCCCAGAGCTCCGCGATCAGCCCATTATTATTTTACATCTACATGAGACATCTGATTGCGGTTATAAGGGCGCATAATATTAATATCGTGAATAATGCGTATAACACTCAACTTATTCTATTTCTAGAGGGAGAATAGTCTACCCCCCTGTAAGTGTTTCATACCTGTCTGTGAGATACAGCACAGTGGATGAGAGAGAACTTGCTACAATTCAATGCTGATGTTAAAACCGAGATTCTCTACTGTACGGCAGGGAAGTCTCCCCCCTTACTTCCTACAAAGTTTTGGCCATTATCCACAGCAAGTCCATTGACCCCCGCAGAGAAGGTACGCAATCTGGGAATCATGTTTAATAATAAATTGACCCTTGAATCGCAGGCTAATAAAACTGTGGGGAGTTGCTTTGCCATTATCAGAGCTCTCCGGAAGATCTTACCTGTTCTGCCAGTTCAAGCTTGAGCATCGGTACTGCGAAGCACCATCTTAAGTAGACGGGACTACTGTAATGCCTTGCTGCTGGAGTCCCCGAGGTATCTGATAGAGAGGCTCCAGAGGATTCAAACAATAGTGGCTAAGCTAGCCTTGAGGAGGCCAAGACGTTCATCGGCCTCTATGACCCTGTTGGAGCTGCATTGGCTCCCTATACAGCAAGAAGCCCACTTTAAATCTCTCTGCATAGTTTTCAAGGCCCTGCGTAGGTTTGGACCTAAACCAATGCAGAATAAATTCACCTGGTATGTCCCTGGTAGGAGCCTTCGCTCCTCTTCAGCCAGAATGGTAAAGGTGCCTAGATTTAAAATAAAAAAAATCAGGAGGTAGTGCCTTTAGTACCTCTGCTGCCTGACTATGGAACAATCTTCCATCTGAGTTGAAACAACTGGAGGATCTCCTTCCAATCAGGAAATGATTAAAAACATGGCTCTTCCTTAGTGCATAACTTTGCTACACCAATGAGACCCCTCACTATGAGCTCAGCTAGGCACACATATGTTAGCGCCAGGATGCCTGTTAGGTGACAGTACGCTTTACAAATGCTGAAAATAAATAAATAAATGTCTCCCCTGGACCGGAAACGAACATCCTTGGACTGGTTTCGGGCTAACAGCCCTCATCAGCCAGGCTAGCTTGAATCCAGGGGCAAAGGGAGTCAGGGACCCACATGTGGGCATACCCTGTCAACTTAGGGCGAACAAAGTAAATACAAGGAGATGAAGGACGGAGCACTGAAACTTTTCTGACACTCACCACCAGTCACATATCTGGGTTGAATCATCATCGTTCTTTAGCTCACTTTGCCACCCCAGTTCAGATACAGCTACATGCAAATTAGTCTTGACCTTGTGCCTCATGGGAACAGACCATCCCGAACTGCCAAGCCATGTCTTCCCTGGACCGGAAACAAGCCTCCTAGGACCCGTTTAGGGCTAACCATCAACCAGGCTAGCTTGAATCCAGTGGCAAAGGGAGCAAAGGGTGCAAGGGACCCATGTCTGGGCATACCCGTGCTCTCCATGCCACTGGAGTCAAGCTATCCTAGTTGATGAGGGTGAAAGACCGAAACCGGTCCTAAAAGGCTTGTTTCCAGTCCAGGGAGCACCTGGCCTGGCAGTTCGGGCTGGACTATTCCTTTGGGTGCAGGGTCAAGACTGATTTGCATATGGCTGGGTGCAAACTGGAATGGCATGGTGAGCAAAAAAACGATGGATTTAGACCCAGATCTCTGTACTGGGGTGAATATATGACATTGTTCTGCATTCTGTCCATCAATTGTTCTTTTTTAATTTGTCCCCCCGAGTGGGACGGGTATGCCCAGATGTGGATCCAGTGCTCTCTATGCCACTGGTGTCAAGCTATCCTGGCTGATGAGAGCTGAAAGCTCGAAACCGGTCCTAGGATGCTTGTTTCCAGTCCAGGGAGACCTGGCCTGGCAGTTAATGCTGGACTGTACCCATTGGGCGCAGGGTCAAGACTCATTTGCATATGGCTAGATCCGAATTGGAATGGCAACGGTGAGCAAAAACACGATGGATTTAGTCTCAGATCTCTCTACTGGGGTGAATGTATGATATTGTTCTGCATTCTATCCATCTAATGTTCTTTTTGCATTTTTCACCCCGAGTGGGACGGTTATGCCCAGACGTAGGTCCCGTGCTCTCTCTGATCAATTCCATAGTCCCCTGGATTCACTCCTCGGCATATGCCACAGTGCATATAACACCTCAATAAACAAATGCAGGGGCTTTCTGCAAAATCACAAGCCCCCGCAAGGGCAGCCCTTCGACTCCCAGCACCGAAAATGCGCTGTTGCTTCTGTCCCATCCATTCATTGTTGCTCAGATGCGGTGCTCGGGGGCTCAACAACATTTTCAACTATACCCTGGTTTTGTGCATTTGGTGGCGTGCATCTTAATCGCCGGTGGTGCAGGAAAGAGGGGATACCACAAAACGCCTTTAAAAACAGCAAACACTCTTCTCCACGTCAAGAAAAAGCCTGCACTCGAATCTTTGGGCAATTTCCATTTTATTAACAGACAGCACTTGCAAACAGGAGCGCGGTTCGGCTGATCTCACAGCCTTTGTCAACCTCAAAATGCGCCACTATTGCTTCGTATTTAAACACTCACAACTGGTAATGCCAATTGCATGAACATAAACGAGTTGCTCCTACTTCATTACTTGCTTTAAATTAAGTCACCAATGCTTATGTTTTGCTATCACTTGTGATACAAAAACTGCAGTGGCCTCCTCACTAGGGTCCTGGCACTTTTTTTTTTTTTTTTTTTTACAAATTATGCACTGAAACAGGGGTGTCTAACATAACTTTAGATATGTAGGATACAAACATGTATTCAGGATAACCATCGACTATGCAAATTAATACTAATGATATTAACTACATGTAAAACTAGTTCATAGAAATCTGGCACAGATCTGCTAGACCTGTACTGCACATCCCAATGACTGTATGCACTATTAAATATCTGACTAAACAGACATTAAAAGTAGCAAATAAATGGGACAACAAGATTAGCCCACTGGAGGTCGGAGGAGGGGTGGGAATGAGGTTTGCACAGCCAGAGGGTGCAGTGTAATGCTTGTTAATAGCTTATTCAGATAAGGAAAAGAAGGTTGACTTTTGCCAGCCCCTCTTGGCATGTTGATTTACACTTAGGCTTTCACTACCTAGAATATTCCCTTGAGAAGTGTACATCTGGAATGATTTACTGTGAACTGGTTCAACCCATCTAATTTTGACTTGCAGGCTTCCAGATTTGAAATAAGAACGAAAATAGCTCGTGGGTAAAAATAAAAAGAATTATAAACAACTGATTGAAAAAATGTTCACAAGGTGTTTGTGTTTCTGTAATGTGTTATGTTCACAAGGTGTTTGTGTTTCTGTAATGTGTTATGGAAGTCAGAGTCTGCAAACTTCCCATAACAAAACAACTATTAAATAACAATAGTTTGAGGTACCTTGCCACTAAAATACATTAGTACCATTCAATAACTTTAATATAATCTGCAGCAATTTGCTTGTGGGTAATGCTTCCAGTAGAGCATCAAAAGGAGACTTTTGCACAATATATGCATGTGCAGTAAATTTAATCTTTATTATATTGTTATTGCAATTCTACTGACCCTGGACAGATGGGTTAATGAAGGTGCAAATGAACGGCGGCGAGATGAGGTGTGTTATTGTATTGTATTGTAATTGCATTTATATAGCACTTACTATCCCTGACGAGGCATCGAAGTGCTTTTTCAGCGAGTAGCAGGCTACTTCAGAACCCAAATGGATTAGTGGTGAATTAGTTTAGTGAAATATTAATTAATTTGAGAGGTGCATATGGTAGTCTGTTATTTGTATAGTAACAAAGATAGTGGAGGGAAAGAAGAGGGAAGGGTTTACATTTATATAGTGCTTGCTTCTCCTGATGAGGTGTTGAACAGCTTTTTGGCGGGCAGCACGCTACTCAGAACCCAAATTGAATTAGTGGGGAATTAGTATAGGGAAATATGAAATGAATTTGAGTGGTGGACATATTAGTTTGTTATTTGTAATGCAAAGGAATAGTGGAGGGATAGAAGAGGTAAGGGTCTAGAATTTTTTTTAAGTTCTTAGCAGTAGGAGTGGGTTTGGGATGAGTAAAGGTAAGGTGAAGGGGAAGAGTCAGAAGGAAGGGTTTAGAAGGGCTTGTTTGAGAGACATTGAAAATAAAAGAGGTATGAGATGATGCAAGGACGGGCAAAGGATGGAATAGTCTAGAAGGGGGTATATTGGGGATCATTGTAGTTTTATGGGTTTTGGGATAAATGAGAGAGAGGAGGTAGAAAATAAAGAAGATGCAAATGAACAACGGAGAGATTAGGCAGGTTACAGAAAGTGCAAATAAATAGCGGAGAGATTAGGCGGGTTGTAGTGGGTGCAAATGAACAGCGGAGAGATTAGGCGGGTTATAGAAGGTGCAAATGAACAGCGGAGAGATTAGGCAGGTTACAGAAAGTGCAACTAAATAGCGGAGAGATTAGGCGGGTTGTAGTGGGTGCAAATGAACAGCAGAGAGATTAGGCGGGTTATAGTGGGTGCAAATGAACAGCGGAGAGATTAGGCGGGTTATAGAAGGTGCAAATGAACAGTGGAGAGATTAAGCGGGTTATAGGGAGGTTCAAATGAAGAGCGGAGAGATTAGCGGGTTATAGAGGTGCAAATGAACAGCGGAGAGATTAGGCGAGTTATAGTGGGTGCAAATAAACAGTGGAGAATTAGGCGGGTTACAGTGGGTGCAAATGAACAGCGAAGAGATTAGGCGGGTTATAGTGGGTGCAAATGAACAGTGGCGAGATAGGGGGGCTATAAGAGCTGCAAATGAACAGTGGAGAGATTAGGCAACCAGTAAATCTGCTAAATAGAGCCATGAGTTAAGTGCTTGCAGCTGACATCTGCTGTGACCCAAAGGTCGCGAGTTCGAACTCAGCAAGGGCAACTCAGCTTTTCATTCATCCTACCTCAGTAAACTGAGTACCATTAAACTGAGTAAAATTAAAATCTTTTACATGCTTAAAAGACTGCAGAGAACTATTATGTCCCCCAATATAAAAAGTAAGCTATAGGCAGGGCCACTGGAATTATGTGATTCTGTGGCTGCTGCATTTTTCGAATAATTATAGATTTGCCGCATTTGCCACATAATCTATCGCCTGCAGCATTATCTGCAGATTTTAACAAAAAAATCATTTTTTCTAGCTTGAATAGTTCAAATGTTTATTAAAACACAGCAATACCTGTAGGCAAGCCGTTGAAGGCCCTTTGCATACATTGACTGGTCACTTTTCTGTTGCTTTATTTGGGTATTAAACTGGTACTAATAATGTGCTATCAATGCCCAGTATTAACAAGTGTAAAAATGACAAAACAATGAAGTAATATGATCACAAAATGTGCCGCATTATGCCACATAATGTGCCTTTTCTTGCGGCATAATTTACTCAAATTTGTCGCATAATTAGGCCTTCCCGTGCAGCATAATTCCAGTGTTCCCTGGTCATAGTTACTTGGAGGGAAAGCAAGGAACATGGTGTATAACAATATTTGACTTAAAATAGAACTATTGCCTTCACTAGGGCTGGGCTCAATGCAGTACCTTTGAAGCTGGTAGTGCCTTTTGCATAAAAGCAGATTTAAAGACAATGGCTGAGCAGAGATTCTCAAACTAGTCTTTATTATGCTTTTTTTCATTCTGTGCTATTCAAACAATGCCATATGACATTACCTTCGCCCTACACAAAAGTAAAATTCTTATTTGCGATATTTTGTAATAAATGATTGCACATCATTGTACTCCGCCTCCCATTCACATGTAGTCCAACATAACGTTCAGAAAGAAACTCTTTAAAACCAACATCTGTGAACCTCCAAAAAAACAAAAGATAAAGGGACACAGTCACAGCTGCACGTTATGGCAGACTAGCTTTTGCACGGATACAATTCTTCCCAAAGCTGAGAGCGATTTAAAAACCTGCCTTTAAAATTTATTTATCCTCCACACATGTGTTTAGAGTGCGCGAGCCTGTGTCAGCTGCCGGGACACTGTTGGGCGTCCTGACAGCCTTCGTGGGGCTGTCGGACACTGTACATGGGAATAATGTTTGGACGTTCAATTACAGAGATGTATCTGTGAAACGTCACTCGTGTCAATAACTCTGACACATTCGATTTCCCAAGATATATATCTGTGATGTACACTTTTAGTGGTGCAAATAAATGCTTTGCTACACCCTACCTCCCCCCCACCCCCCGCCCCCCTTACATCTGCAATATGGTAAACGTACTGTAGCCCACAGGGTCAGTTCACCTATGCTAATTTAAGCTTCCTTTTTCTTTTCTTTCGCAAAAATCAGGCTAAACTTTTTTTTCTTAATCTCCTTTTGCTACAAACAGCCATGAATTCGCTGAGATATCATTTATGAGGCAACCACGATGCATCAGACAATACCCATGTGACTCTCGGCCAGAAAAAGCAACTGAGTAAAGACGACAATCATACCCCAAAAAAAAATACGCCTTTCAGCCCCCAAAGCATATTTTAAAGAAATGTGCGCGCCAGCAGCAGGAGGCACCAGCAATCTGGCTATTGTATAATGCTTACACGACAAAACGGGGGATTTTATTGAAATTGTTCTTCCTTCTGAAAGGCTCAGGCAACAAGATAGCATAAAAGTGTCTGTCTCCACCTCAGGATGCAATGTTCAAGGTTAAAAGGCCTGTTGTGCGCTGACCTCATCCCGTTCCCACTCCGGCTCCCCAGGGGTGATTCATGTGGCCTTCTATTATGAAACATTATAGCGCTGTGTCTCGGTGGCTTTCAGGTTCCGTCTCCCGCGCGGACAGCGCCGCCCCTCCCCCTCACCAAGGGCACAATGAACCGGAAGGGCAAGCTCGCAAACGCATTGGAAATATGTAACAAAGAGAAGACGACTGCCTCGCAAACGGGCTAGCAATGCAGCCGTTGTTAGTTTTATATTTATATATTTATTTTTTAAATATATTTTTATGGTGTTTTACAGCAAATACAGCAGTTGTTAGTTATATCTACTTATTATTATGCTTTTTAAAGTTACAGTGTACAATGATGAAGTCACTATTAGGATAT
Organism: Lissotriton helveticus; assembly: GCF_964261635.1. Taxonomy (NCBI): domain Eukaryota; kingdom Metazoa; phylum Chordata; class Amphibia; order Caudata; family Salamandridae; genus Lissotriton; species Lissotriton helveticus. Next base: position 396,861,336 of record NC_136057.1, read on the forward strand.
GCATCAAATATTTTGAAAAAGTTACACTCATTCTTAAATACTCCGATAGGAGCATGATACCCTTTACCTAAACCTAAAGCGCTTTGAGGCTTTGTAAGGGCTACAAAGCACTAAATAGATGCACTTGCATATCAATGCAAATTGATCTTTTGAATACAAATGGTAATTAATATATGCGGCAGCCATACAAATGAAACCCACGTTGTGTGGCATGTATATGGGATTCATAAAGTATAAAGATAGTTGCAAAGCAGCCGTGTAAAAAAAGAGGGGAGAAGATAGGTGGCCTCAACAAGGAATGGGGAGGTACATGGGTCAGGCCTAGTGAAATTGTCCACTACCCAGCAAAAGATTTGGCTGTGTGGTGTAGGCAAGTACAAAGCCTTTAACTTCAAAGAGGTGTCTACACTTTAGGATTAGTAATGCGCTTTCTGACTCACACTGTAGAATAGGCGAGCCATCTAAATTGTTGAAGTCTGAGCAGTGCCACTAGACACCAGTTTTCTACCACCCACCCAAAGCACTCACAAGTGGGAGAAAGGAAGCATGCATCACTTTAGAAAACCGTGGCAAGATAAACACATTATTAATTATACTTAGGGATATAGTTTGACTGTACCATAACTCAATAGTATTCATTTTATCGACCTTGATCAGATGAAAGGCTGTACCAGCCACACATAGATATGAAACTATGACATGCTAATGTCACAGAGAATTTTGAGCCATTTTAGAGCTTGCGATTACAATCCAAGTAGCCTTTGGTCGGTAGCTGCTCTGAATTGCCAGTCACCCCAGCATTCTGATAGATCAATTCTTAAAACCCGCTGCCATGTCTTAGATTTGCACCAAGCTAATCAACTTTATTTCCATTCAGAATTACCTGAGCAGGGTCTTAGCAGCTTTCGAGGATGATTACCATTTCTGGTAAACATAATGTAATCAAAACCTTAGAACCAAAAGAGTGTTATGTCTGATTTAGAGTTTGGCAGATAAAATCCTCTGTCACAACCCTGACCAATTTAGATAAAGAAAAAGTATAGCAAACCAGTGATAGTTATACCGCCCTTATAGTGCACATATTGGTGGGTGACTTTAAATGTTTATTGACTGAGACATATTGATATATCAGAATTAAGAAACCATTTTATTTGATTTATTCATCTTTTCTTTTGTATTGATAATGCTTTTTTTCTGTTTTTTTAAATAGTAAAAAAGGATATACTGTTCATATAAATACATATATTACATATATTCACAACTTAGTGCAGAAAAAGAAACCAACAATTATACATAATAGCAATACATAAAAAGGAGTGCTATACGATATATTCGGTCGATGGAAGTGTGGAGGAAGGCAATGCGGTGGAATGGAACTACGCGCGTTTCGGCCAAAAGGCCTTCGTCAGGAGACCGTCATTCGTAAGTTAAAACCATAGTGACGTGCAACAAACACATCCGTGATATTGGATGGTATTTCACTTTAGTATTCCTCAAGAGGTTCTTAATTTTGGCTGCAGTGATTCATTTATACTTATGGGATTTCTTGTTCAAGGTCCCATATGGTTTGACGCTTTTGGTATAAATGATTGTTCTTCAGGATCAGTATAGCTGTTGATTCTGCCTACTTTTAAATGCTGTGTATCAGCCTTGGTTTAGATGTAGGCGACCTGCTCTCTAGGATCAGTATTTTTTATTCGTATTCGAAGCCCGAGACACCTGTGTTGTTTATTTTTCACTCTGTTATGTATCTTTTAAATGAATGTTCTGGTTAGCGATCTGGTCAGTCAAATTATCTTCGTATTTTTTTGGCGTTCATCGCTCAGGGGTTCCTTTTTATCGTCTGCTTGTCTTCACCTCTGCAGATAAAATCCTCTGTCACAAACCTGACCGATATCACTTTACTACGAGCACCACAGGATATATGCACTAAGGCAGACAGGATATTTGTCATGTTCCCGATGCAGTAACCCGTCCACTAAAATTCTAAATCAGTCCCTTAGACACAAAACAATTTAGATGCATAACAGTGACTTAAGTGCGTAAAACGTGTCAGTTACCAAGACTTTAAAAAGTCTTGAGTTCTTCGTGCACAGGTACCGTCTAGCATTGTGGATGTTACACAAACATGTGTAATTTCAGTAGTAATAACTGATACCTATTATAGTAAAAGTGAGTGTGCATGTCGAGGGGAGGTCATGGTGTGGTCAAATACACTACAATGTAAATGAGGGAAGCCATCACAGAGAAGTTAATTGGTAAACAAATGTTTCTGCTGAATTTTACTTGTTGATTTGTACCTGTAAATGTACCAAACCAGTGTTCCCTAAGTTTACAGCGGGATATTGTCTTGAAAGATATGACTTTTCATAGAAAATGTTTTCTATTTGAGGAAGAAAAGAACAAAAAGAGGTTTGTGTATTTCCCTAATAATATGCAAAACACATAGGAGAAAGGATTAAGTGACAGGCAGGCGGCAGCTAATCAAAACACTTAGAAAGCAACGCATGGGTGGGCAAAAGCGTGCCTCCTGATTTGTTAACACGGTTTTCCTCTCTTCCATTTCTACGAAGATTACCATCGTAGAAAAGAAAGAGGGACAACCGTTTAACAGTGGAGGCTTTTGGAGTGACTGCCGATTTAAGGCACAGGTATGGTGGCACCCGGCGCCCCCCTGACCTTGACACCCAGTGAGGTCGCCGCGCCCAAAAGCCGGCGGTGACCACAGGCAAGTAATAATTACGGGGCCCAGTGCAAAGGGGTGAGAAAATGTATAGACCCGGCCCTGGGAAATAAGTGCCGGTGCGGCCCTGGGAAATAAGTGCCGGTGCTAAGCACCAGAAAGCACCGGCACAAATTAAGCCCTGCATACATCTAACCTCATTCTAAATAGACGACTACTTCTGTTTTATAATTCAATGTAACCCAGTCCTTTTTGTCCTTCAACAAATTTACTGTAGCTGAACTCCAAGTTAGATGTCTGTTATCTTGGGCCACATTGCAAAGAAACGGGTCGATTATTTGATAACTGACCTTTGACTTCTCCCCACGTGAGGTGTGAGCAAGAATGATTCATGCAACAGGCTGATATTTGACTGCCAAAATGAGGCCTTTTCTTCTTTCTCCTAGTTTCTGAAGACACTTATTAAATCAGACAAGTTCAACAAAGAACACTAAGTCAAGCAAATTCAACTGCTGGCTCAAGCCAAAGTAACAATGGGAAGTACCTTTTTCCATACTCAAATCTTGTTTGCCAGCTTTGCTGCATCAGTCAGGTGATGATTTCAGAATGGAATCCAACAACAGGGCTTAAATTACAATTAGAGCCTTTTATTTCAATGATCAAAAAGAGTATCTATTTGTATTTTAGTATGTAAATGTAACTAGGTAAACATTACAGAATAACTACATTAACTCATAGCTTGTGGCTTTGTATAACAAATGTCCATGTCTCCATAATGTATTATCCTGCAAGAAAACCGCACAGAGAATGCACAAGTGACATACTACTGGATGAGACCGTCCAGGCTTTAGAATTCCCTTTCCTCCTCCGGCACAGAAAACATCTTTCACCCACAAGTGTGTCATCCTGCTACAAGAAATTCGCACCAAGTGACAAATGTAACTCTTTGAGTTTGTATCCTTACATGGCATGCTTGGTGCAGAGCATAGCCAGTGAATAAAGCCAAACGATAGTAGTGGCCACTGGCAGGCACCAGGGGTGGCGGGCCTGGGGGATGTTTGAAAAAAAAAACAACAACAAAAAAACACTTACCTCTTTAAGCCGCCGTCTCTCCTCTGTAGTTCTTTCTCTTCCTGACCAGTCCAGGAAGCACACAGGCTCCACTAAACCAATCACGGAACTGCTGTCACCATGACAGCAGCGTTATAATTGGTCTGAGCACCGTGGTTCTGCACTTAGACGGGGACCGGGAGCCTGTAAATGTTTTCCACCCAGGCTGTGTATTACAGCCCGGTGGAGAACATGCAAAGCGCACATGACTGTTTGGCCGGCCCAAGATGGCTGACCAAACTGTCATGCGCACTGAAGTACATGAACCACCCCTCCTCCAGTGACACCAGCCCGCCCAGCCCCAGAGCTATGAAAAATAAAGTGATAATAACAATGTTATTATCATTTAAATTTTCCTTGTCCACTGCTCTCAGCGCAGTGGGGTGATATTCCTCCGCTTTAGCGGAGAAGCCACCACTGATCGATAGCCCTCTTTTACTAGGTTTGACTTTACATCTTTGCCTAAAACTCTGCAATGACTACCATAGCAGGTCAGGGTGTGTTTTAAAGTTCTTTGCTGAGTTCAAAGACCTGTGAGATGCTCAGCACCTCAAACTGGATGGATTAGTCCAAGCACAACACCACTGTGCCACGGCACAGAGCCCGAGCTATTCCAAAGTGTGCATCGCACGTCTCCACGGGGCTCACACATGACTGAAGCCATGGCAAAGCCTGTCAGTGAGGGCCCTGCCTAGTCCTGTTACTGCTCAAGGCTAATAAATATGCAACAACAATGTTCGCATGTATGTATTCATTTATTAGACAGCACCGTGCACATAAAAAAACAATGGGGAGCTTGGAGTAATGCACGGAGTATCAGGAATAGTATATACTACAAATAGTGACGATTAAGCCTCTGGTGCCTGCAAGCGCCTGGATACCCTAACGGGTGATTAGGTAAGTTTTATAAATCCTAATTGATTGATTGATTAATTGAGTGATTGAATGGTCGGTTAGTGCAGCAAAATAAATCCTGCCCCTGCTCTTGATGCAGCAGTGCTCCTCTAGCCTTTATCTTGTGTCTTTGTCCAGAGCCCTGTGCACCGCCAAACACACAACATAAACAAGGGATCTGAATGTGAACTTGGAAAGGAGGTGAAATATGACCTATTGTGCTGGAGTTTACATAACAGTTCACATTCCACTGCAACCAAAAAAGCAGTTGGTGCTCATAACAATTTAGCTTTTCCACTCAATTGCACAGACTGAGAATCATTATGTCATTGTATTCAAACAAGCATTTCTGTGTAAAACTCTTAACTTTGCGTAGAAAGTGGGTAAAATGCTTAATGGAAGACAGAATCTCTAGTCTTTGAGGATATTTAGTCCCCTCTACTACGTTTTGTGGGAGTTCTAACACGCTGTATACACACAGGAAGACTTTTTCAAAATGTTCTGCACTGCGGCAGATATTTTTTATTGCTTTTTATCAGCACTGAAATGTGGACGTCACACCTATTGGCTTTGCCAACGTTTATTTCGCTTTGAACGTCCTATAATCATAGTTGTGTCTCGCGCTCCAGCCAAACAAGCATCTTTCACACTCATTGTATGGTCTCAGTGGAAGGTGGGCAACAAAGATACACACACAGCTAGAAGCAGAGTGTAGCTTAGCAGATGAGTTTAACTTTTTTTAGCATTATCTTAATTCGGGCTTTAATTTATAACGTATGGCAGGTTTTTATCCATGTACTAATGAGTCTTTGAAGCTTTCAGAAACAAAAGGAAGGGGTCGCATTTGATCTCAAAGGTGAGGATGGCTGCTTCCGTCATTTTAAAGCAGATTTAAAACCGTATGATATTTGGAAAGGCGTCAGTTCCTTTTTACCCGGCCCTGTTGCTCTATCGACGAAGAACAATGATTTTTTTTTTTTAAGTTGGCTTAATTCTGAAAACACTGTTCTCGGTCAGTAAACGAACGGCAGCAGCGCCGGCATTGGCAGGGCGACTGGCGCATCCTTTGCTCGTTTCTCGTGCCAGCTCATGCCACCCTCTGTTTCAACCCGAGCTGGCTGTCTCCAGACCAGGCCTAATGGCCTGGAAACCGCGGAGAAGCTTTGTTACTTGCAGCAGACAACTGGCAAGGGAGTCTATTATAAGTAAGACATGAGAAAATAAATGTCTGCCTTCAGAAGGGGCTCGCTCCATCTTGGTGCACCCCCACTAGTGCTCTGGAATGGTTGAATCCGATCGGCGCCTCCTCTGCCAAGGGTTGTTCCTTTGGCCTGTTGCCCAATGTAGATATGGCTAGCTGCACTGATGAAAAAGAAGAACAATGACTTAGACCCATAAATTAACCCTCAAATGAGAGGTAAAAGTGTGGCAACAGACTGGTGGAGTCAGGCGAGGGGGACTCATGAAAAGCAGTGTCTGACAGCCACCTTTCACATCTATTTTTTATTTTTAACTCTGCCACAACAAAAATGGCAAAAAAGGACAATGAAACAATGAATCTGTTCTATATTAATTGGTAACCAAGACTACATTTTAAAATATCTAATGGGGTTAAGGCACCTGCTGCAGAGATCTTTGTGCACTCAGCAATTCTCAGGGGTTAATAATGGTAAGATAACTCTGGTGGTTAATGCAGTTGCCGGAGTGATCTGTGTTTTGTCCAGTTTTAACTCATTAAGTAGCATAGAGGGTTGTGCCTCCTTCACATCACATTATTTAATCTAAAGATCACAGTTTTCAATTTTATTTTCTGTAGATAGGTTAGGGGGTTACTGCTTTTGACACAGAGATCCTTTTGTTACTACAGAAAAACCCAAGCACTGCATTTTGTTTAAATCCTGGCTTCGTGCTTCTCCCAACATGCATTGTTAACATATATTGCCTACCAGTAAAGACGATATGTGACTCCCCACTAGTATATGTAGTAGACCATTGTACTTACTACCATTCCTATGTGATTTTAGAGTTTATCCGTTTGTATCTCTTCCTTGAGTGACTTTACAACTTGTACATTTGCAATTTTTTCTCTGTTTATATATTTTCCTTGAGTGACTTTACAACTTGTACATTTGCAATTTCTTCTGTTTGTATCTCTTATGTAACTCATGTAATCCAAAGTCCTTATGTAACGCAACTGGTTCTTTTGTAAAGCGCTCTGACACCTTCGGGTAATGTTTGCGCTATATAAAATCTCATTAAATAAATAAATAAATAAATAAATACACCTTGTAACCCTCACTGTCTTATGTAATGTCTCCTGTACATTGATTTTCACACAATTGATTTATCATCAGTGTGTCAAATGTGTGTGTGATGTAAAGCGCTCTGACACCCTAGATTGGCGTAGTAGTATTCCAGAATTAAATGAAACAATAATTAGTGATATATAAATTGTACTTTGTGTAATTCCTCAGATAGACTGGTACATCTGACAGTGCATGCATGTTACTTGTATGCAAGAATCGATTTTGAAGTCAAAATGTGTCCCCAATGTTTCTCTTAAGTACTTATGAAGTGATAACAAACTGTGTGCATTTCTTTCCCACCATTCCATTGGCATCTAAGTCATAGGCTTCAGATAGCTCCCAGCATCATACTCAAACATAAAAAGGGGTGATGGTCCCTTCAATTTAACAAAAGATCCGACTGAAGCTTGCGACAGAAGCTCGACAACACCAAGAATGCTTATTCTCTTACGCCCACCCATTCCCAAAGAATTCTATCCTATTCCTTTGACTTTTTTCCCCCTATGTCCTTGTTCCCACCTGTTACTTCTGTAAAGCGCTCTGATACCCTCACGGGTCTGGTTCGCGCTCTATAAAACACTAAATAAATATAATTAATAAATAAATAAATAATTCTGCAATGGTCAGCCTTTAAAGCCCTAATTCTTACAGATCTCACCATCCCACTCAACTCCCTCTAAGCCACTTCATATGAAGATATCTTACACTTGTGGTTCATCAAAGCCCTCTCTGGGGATGCTTTCTCACTATTGTCAGAGCCTCCCTCGCTCAGGCATATTCCAAGAAGCTCTCAAAACAGGTGATAACCTCCAACTCCTAAATCTACCAATGCTAGACCCTTATGACATCACCAACTACCAGCCCATCAGTCTCCTAGCATTCACCAGCAAGTTCACTGAGAAAGTAGGCTTTGTCAACTCCAAGATCACAACACAACAATGAATAACATCTGTTGCACAACTGCAAGCCTGGCTTCAGATGATGGTGCGGCACAGAGGCCACTACCTTTCATACTCTAGATGATGCCCTCCTGACCACAGATGCAAGATGACCCATGCCTCTTGATATTGTTGAACCCACTCCGCTGCCTTCAACACAGTCGACCGTCCCGCCATTATACACAGCCTGGAGCCCTGAATGAGATTCGTGGGTAATGTCCCTCACTCGTTCTCCTCTAATCACTCCAAACAACACCAGTTTGTTCACAAGGGAACACGCCCCCGAACAACAAAAATAAAGGCAGCAGGCCTTTTCATCCTATGCACCCAGGGTTTGGAACAACATCCTAGTGTCTATAGGGATTCTACCCCCCTCTTCCGCATTGCTGCTCAAATTTACAAAATTGTCAAACGCACCTCTTAAAAGAACATTACATCAAAATTAATTGACCAAGCACAACCCAGCTACTTCCCCTTCCCCTTCCCCTATCACTTGTTGACTTTATGCTTGTTCTTAACCCTACAGCCCTTTGGCTAGGTCTGAGCTAAAGAAATACAATTTACACTTCTATGTAACGTATTACATATAGCACACGTTAATGTATGAAAAATGAACACAACACGAGCCAGTAGAGGATTTCCTTCTATTTTACACAGGAGTAGATGCATATCTGTTTTTGAGAAAGGGGGAGTTGGATTGGCTAATCAGAAAGCAGGGAAAACCCCAGTAAGATGTAGGACAATTGGATGGATAATTTAGGGCTCAAGGGGCGAGCAGCCTAACAACAACGTACAGTTGTCTTTTAAGTACATTTAGAATTGGAGAAAAATAGCGCCGTGGATATTATCGCACTTGGAATATTTCAGAACTACCTGTAAAACCTATGAATTACTAGAAAATATATTTTCAATGCTGTGCAGTAAAATCAATAGTTTTGCCCTGTTAGCCTCCATATTTTGCTCAATTACTGTTAGGGCAGGTAAGTTAAGTGCTATATGCAGGTCACAAGTTCAAAACCTAATGGGGTCAGCTCAGGCTTCCAACCTTCTGAGGCTGAATTGGATGTTGCCAGCATTTGTTACTTACAGAGCATATAAACAACAGAAGAGCTGTATAAAATAATATTAAAAAATTAAGCTAATACATTTTTTTTGTGCTTTAAGAAAATTCTGTAAAGCCAAAGCCAACCTTGGAAGGTGAGGAGGCATGCCTACTCTGGGCAAATATCTCTGTCTCCCAGTGCAGCCGTAGACAAAGGTCACACAGTTCAATAGATTTCATTCTAACTATCATAGCAATGCTACAGCCAAAAATGGTGCTCTGTGCGCAGTGCTAAGATGAGCAATCTCCCGCGCTTTTGGAAGCCCGCAGACTCAGAGCTGGCTCACAGCCGTTTGACTCAGCGCGTGCGCTCCCTTCCCTGTCTCTGTGAGTGAGTCAGCGCGCGCGCATGTTACTGAAAGAGCAGCCCGGTGCCCCTGATGTCTCCCAGAAGAGGGAAGCGCCGGGAAGACGGGGGAGACGGAAACGAGAAGTTCCGCCGAAAGGGAGAAGGAAACGAGAAGTTAAGCCCAAGTGCGTCACATTTTATGACGACCGAAATTTATCAGTCACCACTGTTGTGCAATTATTGAAATTTTCGTTTTTTTTTGCAAGCACTGCAAGTCGATTTTTTTGGTTTGGTCGCACTAGGGAGGGCGCTGGACCTGTCAGCACCAGAGAGGTGCGTCACTGGTATTTAAATGACTCAAAGTAACGAATTTCCTCCATTTTTTCCAAGTTTAATAATAGTTTAGAGTTTTAAAGAAAACACATAAACTGTTCATAAATCCTCATGTATAAAGTTACATTGGGTCATAAAATGTATGATTGATTATTTGTTATATATTTCGCGGTTTTGTGGCGTCCTGAATATCACCTTACAGCCACTCCAGAGCGCTGTAGTTTAATAGAGTCTGGTCTTTGGGGAAAGTGCAGCCGCCGAGAGCTGTCCATGTGAATTTGTGTAAACAACACCGGTTTTTCAATGTAACTGGCGCCTGGCGGTGGGTGTGTGTGTGTGTAGTTATTTATGTGAAATATACCTGTTCTAAACGTAAATGATATGACACTTTAAAAGAAATCTGAAGCAGAATAAATAAAGTAGCAAGTCAAAACTACTGTTGGTAGGACTGGAATATTGTCTGCATGGCAAAAGGGGGTGTACCCCTGCCCCAATTGCCTAGCTGCATGTGAAACTGGCGTTCTGACTTTTATTTTGACCCTGTTATCATGGTAACCGTTTATAAAAAGAAAAAAATGTGTTAAAAAAAACAATCATGGTAACCGTGCCTTGGCAAGGCGGTTTAGCCACTTTGTTGCGTCTGTCGGCCAACGGCCGTCGCGAGCACTATCTCTGTGTGCTGTGCACGTCCGTTGGCCGACACGGCCCGCCCACTTGATCAAACCGCAACACCCCAGCAGAATTTGCGGCGCGGTTAAGCGGTAAGGCCTGTCCGTGACAAAGCAACGTCCAGAACTGTCTTGTGACCTGGAGGGGCGCGTCAAGTATACCCAAATATTAGCTAATGGACTATTGGGCTTGCCATGGGTTCACCACGTAAAGCAGTGGTGATAGCATGCCGTGTTTTGTTAATTTGTAGTGTGACCATATCTTTTTCTATGTGACAGTGAACATCCCCTCCTAATCCTTCTCATGTAAAGTTCAGTTGTTATATGTAACTAGAACCTTGCGCTTATAATCTGTGGGAATGTTGAGTGTTCGTATGTGCAGTCCCTGTGCAGTACATGGATGGTAGTAGGACTCTGTATGTTGGCATGTGCCGGCCCGTAACCTACGCTCCTCCTCAGCCAGGGTGATGACCGTACTGAGGTTCAGGAGATCCAGAGCAGGAGGTAGATCGTTCAGTGTGGCTGCGGCCAAGCTCTGGAACTCTTTGCCCATTGAACTTAGGCAGGTCAACGGCCTTCTTGCTTTTAGAAGGCAGTTAAAGACCTGGCTCTTTCCCCTCTTTCCCTAATCCTCAGCCTGTTAATAGCTGTCCTTCTTTCTTCCTCGAGTCTGCTAGCGCCAGGATGCCTCTCGAGATAGTGCGCTTTATAAGTGAAATAAATAAATAATAAAATAAATGTTGGTGCATCTAGTGGGGCTGGTGGCATACAGTTTGGATGCCCCTGGTTTCGCTGGGTACAGGATGGACAGCTTCCCTTAGACAGTGTGAGTGTATTGCTTGCATCCCTGGGGCTGGAGGGCGGAGGCAGTGACTCTGAAGCTAGTAGGATGAAGACAGGGCTTTCTTTAGAAGATCCATGGGAGTTTACTCAGCTAAAGGTTGTCGGGTAAACCTTCCTGAGCACTTCCATTTGGTAGACAGTAGGGTTGAGTGGTGGGATTGCAGTTTTGGTTGTTCAAAGTAAGGACGGCCTTAGGCAGGGCCTGCCATTTTGTTTGTCCCCAATTTCTGCTTTAGTAAGGTGATACTAGCTCTAGTAAAGTGGCCCTGGTCAGAATTGCTGACTATACATAGTTATGCAATATTTTACATTTGCTTTTGTAGCACAGACATAATGCAATCGCACAAAATACGACTAATGTGTGCCCCTCACGTGTATCCATTATTCTGGTCTGCTGATGAAGTAACAACAAACAGCCTGTGTCTCATGGCTGCAATATGCAAGCACTTTTGTATCTTTGTGTAATCTGCAACTTGTTCAGCCCTTTGGAAGAGTGAAATGCTGGCCCGTCGCTAACAGCCATTCTATGACAAAGGTGTGGGTAACTTGGAATGGCCTGGAATTGTCCTGCCAGGAAAATGTGCGAGCAAGAAGAAGATTCAGTGCCAGGTCCCGTTATCGTGTACAATGACCATGGCAGGCATGAACTCCAAGAGGAGACATTGGACAGATTTCTGAGGCACACTTATCCAAATGCGTTCACTACTCACCTACAGTGGCTGGGGAGATGTCTGTTGATAAACATTAAAAGGCAGGGATGTGGTGTCGAGCTAACAATGAAGAAAGTGGTAGAGCAAGCCAAAGGCCGAGTGTTCAATGTTTTGTAAATACGAATTTCTGGAGAAACTCCTTTTCACTATGTTGGAGCTGCTGTGGCCAGTGCTTGAAATGCTAAAATAGGAGGGCAGGTACTCTGTAGCAGAGAACCTGCTTGTTTCTGAGAAGTGCTGGTACTCTCCAATTAAAAGTATTACGTCGCTCTTGAGAAGTGCCGGTACTCTCCCTCTTAAAATGAAAAAGTGCCGGTACTCCGTACCGGACAGTACTGGCCCATTTAAAGCACTGGCTGCGGCGAAAAAATACCCCAGTACCACTGATCTCAAACATTAAGACTACACGCTAACATGCAAGGTTGAGGAGAGGGGCAGAGGGGTAAGGATGGTGAACCAAATATATTGCCAGAGGGAAACCGTGGGGCGAAGCTGAAAGACACCTTGCTGTGTCAGGGAGATGTAAATGAAAAAAAAAAAAGGGAAAAACAGTATCGGCCCATTAGTGTGGGTGTCGGGACTCTGCCCTCCCCATTTTTTAAGTGCATAATGAGTGTCTGTGAAACTGAGGAAAGGTCAGCCAGATAGACACTTATCATCTCAAAGTCAGGCAGCCAGGTGCTTTACAGCACTAATGTGCAGCAGGCCCCATGAAGCCAAGGTCTGACCCCGAGGGTAGTACCATTATCAGCCCATCAAAGTCATGTGGTGATCCAACCCCTGATACAAGGGGGATTGTCACTGATAGACACAGTTCTGGGCACCTTAGGTTTAAACCTGGAAGTGCCCAGCGATGACTGTCACACCGACCTCTCACAACCCATCACAGATTGGATGGAATCAGCAGACTCACTCATTCTATCCCTGCCTGTGATGAGTTAGGAAAGGTCCCCATCTCATTGGCTGGCGCATGACAAGGTGAACCAATGATACGAAGCAGCGGGATCTTCCAGTTCTTGCTGCCCGAAACCTCAAGTCCGCCTCCCCCGGGCTAGTGTGCCTCTGCCTTTTCGTCATCTTTTCAAAAAAGTAGTGAAATCCCTTTTCTTGTCTAAATTCACCTGTACTTTCTATTCACTCTTGTAGATATGTGCTAGTCTCTAATAGTTACCAGTAATATGTTTGCATAATTCATTTTATTTATATGTATATGTCAATGTATATGTCAGTCACCTGTATTTACCCTGTGAAGCGATCTGATTCCTGCAAGGGTCTTGTTCGCGCTATACAAAGCCGTAAAAATAAAATAAATAAATAAAATTTGCTGGTGCTGCCATCTATACGGAGCCCTGATCAAAAGTCTTGACAGGTATGTGGTGTCTTGAATGTATGGGTGCATGTATCTTTGAATGAATACATGTGTGAACCTCTCCCTGAATGTGCATGTGAATGGATGTGTGTGTGTGTGTGTGTGCATGTGTGTGCTTCGGAGTAGGCAGTACTGAGTATGCATGTGTGTGATTGTGTTGAAAGAACCCCATGTCATTAGTTTGGCAGGAGCCACAATATCGTAAATAGCGCACAAGAGGCAGGTGCACGCAACGTGGATCAAATTAAAACATCGAAAGGCACATTATACAAACCCAATAAGGGATAAGAGGGGTTGTCTTATCTCAGAGGAATTGTGGTCGTTGATTTCCAGAAATGCTCGGTTATAGTTTCCAGAGGAAATGAAATGGACAAAAGATGCACATTGTGCTGAATCAACAATATTGGCTTTTTGTCGGCTCTCAGAGGTATAATGCGCAGGTCCACACTGATGATTGTCTACAGTCCATGGCGGTGTGAACTCTGTCCTCCGTTGTGCACATGGCTAGTGGGTTGTTGCTGACTCCAAGATGCTTATGGCTTCTATTGGCCAGCGTGTTTTAAGGGTTGGTGAATATAGTACTGATGACAAAACTGAGAGGTGTGTGTGCGCAGAGCCCAATAGGGCCAAATATAGACCAATTTTTTAAATTAAAAGTGTGTGCATTCATAACTTTCCCTGTGCAATTGCAAAAATTAATGTTTCCTTACTTTGTGAGATTAAACAATCTTAGGGGCATATTATCAAGAACGGCGTTTAAATTATCGCCGCTTTAGCGGCAGCAAACTGCTGCTAAAGCGGCGATAATGGGCTTGATAATATGCCCTTGTGAATTCCCATAGTAGCCCAGGTTCACAGCAGACCATGGGCTACTATGGGAATCCTCAAGGGCATATTATCAAGCCCATTATAGCCGCTTTAGCGGCAGTTTCCTGCCGCCAAAGCGGCGATAATTTTAGCGCCGTTCTTGATAATATGCCCCCATGTACTTTGCTCAGTACTGCCTTGGGGAGTATAAGGTTTCCTGCAGCACTACAAGTAGGTTTCGCTGGGTTTTCTCCTATATAATCATTTAAGCATTTATTTTTGCCAGTTTATTAAACAGAATAATCATCAGTTTAAAAACCACTTAAATAATACTGTATGAAATAAATGGGAGTGGTTATAGCTGTACTGTGCCACCCATGCTCAGCTTTGAAAAGTGTAAATGAAGTAGGAAAGTGGTCACTGGTACTACCTAGTCATGCATTGCCACAGAAAAGGGGCGTTCAGCGCGAGTTCAGCTGGCCTGACTCTATGACAGATGTCGGAATAAACTGAGGAACTTACTAGGAGCATCACTTTTTTTTGACACTGAAATGGCGCAAGTCTCTCAATCATATCTATGAGGCGACGCAATGCCACTCTGCGGGGCTTTGCCTAGCCTCATAAATATAGAGTAAGACAAAGCAGCGCAAGTCGCTGTCTTGCCTTACTCTGCATCAAGGAGGCGTTCCATGGGCGTTGCTGTGGGTTTTCCCATGTAGCACCCCAGGATTTTGACGCTGCCCCAGATTTACTTAATCACGTAAACTTGGGGAAGCGACAAAACCTTATATCTCCCCAGAGCAGGCATAACGAGGAGAAATAATTTTATTTCCCCTCATTTTTCCTCTTTCCATGTGTGCGCCTTCCTGCACAAAACAATCCTGCCTGCAACTGAGACACCCTTGCACCAAGGAGCAACCGCACCTACATTAGCACCAGGCAGCAAATGATGTTCCAGTGTAGGGAGAAAGGACAGGATTGCACCGCATTTCACAAATACAGTGCATTCATGCCCTTTCACATTGGCGTAGGGCAGCACAGCAAGAAAACTTGCAGCGCTGCCCTATGCCAATTCCTCATAAACGAGGCCCTGAGATTGAAAATCAGTTCCACTGAGCTTCATTGCCTGCAAATCACTCTTATATGGACGTCCTAAAATATATCTGACTTGGGTCTGACTTTAACCTAGAAATAAATCTAATCTGAGTTGTTCATCGGGCACTAGTTTTGAGGTAGCGATGAAAGATTAGGGCATGGTGCCCTTATCACGCTTCTTAGACTGGACCAGAGGGTCAGCAAAGATGTCTGTGAATTGATATCCCAGGCGGTTTCTACAAATTATTTATTCATTAGAAGATTGTATACAGTAGAAAAGACCAAAGATTGGGCAAGTGGAGTGGTGTGGCTCACTGGTTAGAGGCGGCAGACCCGGAAGCAGAGGACGGCCTGGGATCAGGGTTCTACCCCTGACGCGGCAGGGTCGTGGACCAGGGTCAGCGGACTCGATAATTCTTGCCTCGGTGCCTACTCTAACCAGGGATCATACTCAGCAACTCTGGGCATTAGCTTGCCTCATCTCCACAACGGCCCCCCACATACGGCGGGGATGCCTGGTTTCACCTTGGAGATACCCAGTAGGGACCATCTCACAGGGAAAGCCAGGACGGGTTCTCCAGCGGTCTACAGCGCAGAGATACTTCTATGGGAGTGGATTCTAGCGCTTTAGAAACCCACAATTAATTAAAGTGCTTTACATCAGGGCTCTTTCTTAAGATCAATTAACACAGTAATTAACGCAGTTACACAGAGAGAACCTCATAGGATAGAGTCACAGAATTACAAGGAATCAATATAAATAAAGGGTATGGTAGAAATGAAGGTTCTTTTCTACAAAAATACACAATATTTACTTAAGTAAAGATGAGCAGGGTGAGAGGCTGAGTTCCTGACATTGACTGACCATGCGAGTCTATTATTTCTTTAATGGAGTTTTATATAACGCAAACTTGATCGGGTATCAGAGCGCTTTACATAGCACCAGTTGCGTTACATAAGGACACATTCATTTTTGTTAGGGACGGGGAGATTAAATGATTTGCCCAGAATCACAGGATGTTCAGCATTGTTGCTGAGACTCGAACTCGGATCCCCAGATTCGAGGTCGACCGCCCTAGCCGTTAGGCCAACTCATCTCTCACTTTCTTTCTTTAATGGACTGATTTAGACGTGTATACTTTGCTTTGGTTGTTTTAAAGTTCGGTCATCAATGAATCCATGTCAAAATTGTGAAACTGTGTTTAGAGGAAAGATTTGTTTACAGCAGCGTGCAATCAAATATGGCGTAAAGCATGCACTGTTGTTTAAAAATTCAAGCTGTATTTAAACAGGAGGGAGAATATGACATATGAAAACAAAAAATGTATCCTTGAGTATACATATACATTATCATCATGCTAATAAAAGGACTCAAACACAGACCTCCGCTCTGGGTCTGTTGTCGATCACTGTAATGCACAGAATGTGTTAAATGAATGCAGATGGTAATGACATTTAAGTGACACAATTTTTAAACTTGTCCAGTACTGAATCTGCAAAGATGAGTTTAGGGCTCATTGCATAGGGGTAGGATTAGGTTGAAAATATGTACTTATGTGCTCTTTGACACAGGAAGGAACAGATACATCAATTTCAAAATATTTAGGGCTATACAATACACAAACACATAAATTACATGTGCAGTATTGTACTGGTTATTTTTATCGGGCTTTTTATATCTCTTGCGAGACCTAAAGTACTCTTCTGGGTGGCCCTTTGCATTATTTACATAGCGCTTCACGGGCCTGGCGAGGTCGCCATGAATTCTGATTTACTGAGGGCCCATCCTACACAAATACATTACATTTAGCAGGGGTGGATGCCCCAGTTTAGACAAACTCTGAAACAACACTGTTTCAGAACATTTGTGAATTAATGAGAGGTTCTGAAAAGCTCAGAGAAGTCAGGGGCAGAAAATGGAACAGAACTAAAACCTCATTTAAAAAAGCAGTGTATAAGGAGGAAGGGAAAGATGAGAGCAGAAAGAGGAAGAACAGTAGTAAAATACAGGGGAAGTGGAAAAGAGATAGGGTAGATAGCTGAGGTGAGGAAGAGAAGAAGAGAGGGAGCTTGTTCTAACACATGACTAATAAGCAACTGGTCTGCCTAAGAATTGAGTCATTCATGACACATTATTCACCCAAGTCAAATATAAGTTGAATATTTATAGCCTTAGCATCCGCAGTCCCTGGCACCAGAAAGAAGGTGATGGTCTCTACCATGAGAGTAATTTACATATAATGTAGTTGTGGGCACACTAGAGGAATGCTTGGATAGTTTGTTGAATTCATAGTCTACAGGTCTGAGCTTTCATTACACACAGCATTAATACAATGCCTTTTAAATGAGCCTACCATTGCATTCTGGTCGTTGTAGTTATGTTGCTGTGAAGGCAAACTATAATTATTTTCTCAAACCACAATCCTTAAAGTTTAGACCATCCAGCCCTCCTGACGCATATGTTTCTCTCACTACAGCTCATGCAAAGAGTACAGCGATGGCCACATCTAGACCTTTACATGGAAAAGGTGTGGCGCAGCGGCCAGGGTGCCTGACTCCAGGCCACGGGGTTCATGGATCGATTCCCAGCACTGGCAGCAGGTTAGCCCAGCACCATGTCACTCTGGGCAATAGCTCGCTTATTCTTCTCGACGGCCCCCAGCACCGGGACACCTCTCCGGAGGTAGCTGTGCGCTTTACAATTGCTGGTATTTCATTCAGCTATCCACAGTCAGGGAGAAGTGGCCGGCCACCTGTGTGTTTGCCATCTACTAGGTTAAGAAAAACCAAAACGGCAAAAAACGTAAAGCACATACCGCTACAAGCACTGCCTACCTCAGGTGCTACCATTTCAATTGCAGACTGCCCAGAATTCTAATGTTAACAAGCATTGGTAAAGCAGACATTCAAAGACTCTCTAGTTGTGGACCTATTAAATGCCCCAAGTATACTGTACGGTTGATGTGGGCGCCCTTCAATGTGGAACTTCAAAATACATACCAAATCAATAAAAAAAAGCCACCAATGTCTTTTATATTAGCTGATGGGGAGGGCTCCATTATATAGTGCCAAGGACTTCAAAAACCCTGGTATTATTCATGTTCACAATGCATTTCCACACCACGATAATGGGAAATATATATTTTCAACTCTACATTTAGTGCATGGGTTTTTGTCAGAAACATGCAGTGGTATATGTGCAGTCCGGACGGTGCAGGTAAGCATGGGGGATTGGGGTGGGGGGATGTCGACAGACAAAGGAATAGGTTTTATTTATTTGTTTAATTTTACCTATTCCATCGTCTGTCGACTTCCACCCTGCCCTCAACCCACCACGCTTCCCTGAGGCGGCCGCCGAGGTACATGTGGCAGATTATGGTGGTTTATCCAGAAATTCGACATTGAAGTAGTCCTTTTCCCTGGGTTTGTCTTTCACTTCCTTATCTTGTTGATGTCTGCTGTAAAACGGAGTTATAGCCAAAGTGGCCATATACTCCTCTGCAGAACAAACACACGATTTTACAGGCTTGGAAAAAGTAATGTCACACTAACGTCATGTCTTTGTTGAGAAAGCTTTGTGGAGCAAATTATGAAAATAGCAATCGCTTTAAAAATGTGTAATCACATACGTTCGGGGGCAGTGAGGGGTGTACGGGGCACCCATTTTCAAATCATGCAAGACCCATATGGGATGCGCTTTCTGATCAGAAGTGTCCCATGAACCAGCTCCTACCTTTTTAGGTCTCGCCTGGAATTAGCATCCGAAGGATGCGTCCAGGCTGGAGACTTAATGTTGCCGGTCTCGGGGGAATGAGGGACAAAAGGGTGTTACGAGCTTTTCTCCAGGATTTGGGTGCGCGAACGCGCACGTTCTGTCCCGCGCCGCGCCGTGCACATCCCTCCGATTTCTTCAACTTGACACACATGCGCGCGCATAGCACGTTCCGTCCCGCGCCGTGCACATCCCTCTGATTTTTTGTTGTTGTTGTTGAGTGGTCGGAATACCGCGCAAATCGGTGCAGTGACAGAAGAACCTGACAGGACATAATAGATCTCCGCGGCTCGTGCGCAGACACTGCGCGCAACGGCACTCCTGGCCCCACTAACATTGCCCAAAAAGTTTTCATCGCCCTTCCGTTTAGCGCATACTGAAGCGGGCTGCTTTCCGTACCTTATAAGTGACGGGTTTACTACGCTCCCCGCTGAACCCCTCCTCGCGCAAATATCCGCGCATTTAAAGAAATGGCTCGCATCTCGCTACAAACTTAATATGGCTCCTGGTCCACTGTAGTTTTACATGTGGGAGAAAGACCCCTGCCAGCAGCGAATGTCCCGGGAACATGCCTGCTTCCCTCCCTCACGCCCCCCTTGCACCATTGCGGGGCAGTTCACACGGGATCACGCAGGGTCGCAGAGCACGGGCTTCCCACTTCACAGGGTCGCAGAGCACGGGCTTCCCACTTCTACAAAACACCTTACCAGCCCCGTGACGATCGATTACCTCGGGTGGCGTCCTGTTCCTCAGTTCCAGGTGGATCCTCTTCTTCATGTCCATTCTCCACCAGCCGATCCGATAATCGATAATCACGAAAGCCGACTCTCTGGGATCAGCTGGATCCACCCGTGCCTGCACAACACTAACGTGATCTCTAGTGGGCGGAGCCTATTTGGGACTGATGGCCTAGCCCACCAATCACGGCTTGAGTTTAGATCCCTGAGTCTGTGAATGACCAATGATGGGCCGCAGAGGATGGCCGATTGGGGGTGCAGCGCAAGCGTTCCTTATAATGCGGCGGGCCGAGAAAGCGGCTCCGTTAGATATTCTGAATGATCCGGAGGCTGGTGGTAGGTAAGCGGCGCGACACACTCCTACCCAGCCGCGGGATCCACTGGCCGTGATCTGCCAGTCCTCTTATTATGAGGGATCCTCTTGTCGGGGAGTTACCACCCCTGCAGGATCTGAGTCTCCTCCCACGTGATGCTGGATCTGCTTTCATAGATCTTTGGCCGGAGGGTAATCTGGAGCCAGGTTACCAATTCTTTGATATGCGGTGGGGATATATGCGTTGGCAAGCAATTTCCTTTCCCCGTGCCCATTTCTCACCCCATCATGCTTCCTATAGATAATCCGCGCGCTATTTTAAGTGCTTCGGAATTTGCTGATAGAGATTTGGGACTGGGGCGTAGAGATTCCACCATTCGCAGACAATGCTTGCTCATTATTTCTGATTCTAAAAGGCCCTAAAGCGAATACTTGAAAATTATTTTGTCATATCCTCCATATTTCATTTGTTTCTGCCCCTTATGCTGTAATAATCATTTATGATCTTAGATTGCGCTACAGTACTCTCGAACTACTTTGTACGTGTTTTATTTGTTAAGCTTATAATACAAATGGGGTAAATATCTTATTGTACTAATTATGCCCACTTTTTACCGGTCTTGATAAAAAAATATCGTTTATGTTGGTTAAAAAAAAGTCCAGGTAGCACCCATAGGTAAGAGATCTGCTATTAAATGACTCCCCACTGTCTAGACTGTGCATGACATCGGCCACAACAAGCTCTCGGACAGATCATTTTCAAAGTGTTGGCATGCTTCTGCAAATCAAGTGGGCGGGAGTTTGCGGGGTCTCGAACCACGCACTCCGTGCTCCATCTCTATAAGCGATCACTTTCCCTGCCAATCATTTTAATGAATCATTAAATAAAATAAAGTCTTTAATCTATACATTCTAAAAATGTCTTTTTCTCCCAGTAAATTAACTGACTGCACCCACCCAACCACTTTGATTACATTGTCTCATAAAATGAAACTGCATAGGAGGGTCTGAGTTAGCATGCTTCAAGATTAATATAGTAACAGTTGATCAGCTAGCTGTTGCGGTCTACCATGTGGAGTTCCGGCCTTGAGAGAGTGCAAGGCATTCTGGAAGCCCCAGAACGGAAGAGGGGGGGTTCCCTCAGAAGACAAGGACTGTATTCTTAGAGCTCAAGGACTAGACAGGACAGAAGTACGCTGAATCAAGTCAACAGAGGGCAGATTCTCCAGCGCTATTCTGGTCCATGCCTGTCTCTGCAAGATAGTGGTGGGGGTTGCTGAGAGTCCACACTCTACTGACCCCAGCAGGGAAGACTGTCTGTAATGTAGAGTGAATCATTCTGTGAGGGCTCTCAACCACAGTGGGGGAAACCAACTTACATGGGGGTCCCTCTCCTCGATCCTGGGGGTTCCGGATGGGGCAGATTGAATAATCAGCTTAAAAGCAAAAACATAAATAAAAGGCATTGCCATTAGCTTGCCGTTAGCGTGGAGGGGAGGCGCCATCTTGGGAGTGGATAGACCGGAATTAGCGGTCTAGTCTCACCACAGAGGCAGTGCCTATTGGGCCATGTGCTTCCGGGAGCGCAGCGGGCGCGACGATGGCGCGCCGAAGGTGCGCATAAGGTAAGCTCGTCTGCGCTCGTCCGCGAGCGTCCGGAGCCAGGGGCCAGTCACCATGCCCAAAAATACTTTTACTCAGGCCTACAACTTATGGCCCTAAGACCTCTTGACCATCAATGCCCCACCATAGCTGCACATGTGTTTAAACATACTATTTCTTATGGCATTGCTAAGTGTACTCCTGTGGACCTTGAGCCACTCCCGGATACTGCCCCACAAGTTCATAAAATTGTGACTACCACTATCGAAAAAACCTTTCACTGCTTGTTTTTAAACACACGTTCAATGGTACAACACCAAATAGATCTATTTTTATTACTGACAGAACAAAAACCCGATCTATTATTACTGGCAGAAACCTGGCTAACCCAGGACTCTCTTCCCGACATCCTGGCCACACTCCCCGGCGACTATCACATTCACTCAGTCAACCGTCCGCCAGGAAAAAAAAGAGGCGGAGTCGCAGTTATTTTAAAAAAATCTTTTACACCTCTGTTGCTGCCTTCACTTATCCTACCTGGCGTTGAAAACATTGTCTTTAAAATTGATACGGACTGCGGAGCCATCCTTACTGTTCTGATTTACCGTCCCCCCTCTTCCATGCCCATGTTTCCCTCTGCCTTAGCGGAACAACTTGCCCCATTAGTAACTACCTATTCCAAAACCCTTCTAGTAGGGGATTTTAATCTTTGGTTTGACGCTATGGACGATATGCTCAGGCAGGGGAATTAAAAGATCTTCTTGTTGACCTTAATCTACAGCAGCATATCCACTCCTCCACTCACCGTAAAGGCCATAGCCTCGACCAGATCTGGTCCTACAACCTTACTCTATCTAATCTGGTTGTGGAGTCTTGTATCTGGTCAGATCACCACCTAATACAGTTTGCCTTGACGGTCAGTAGTAATAAGGCCCAGAAGCCTCAGAAAATGGGGAAAATAAGAAAATGGAAAAGCATTAGCTCCCCGGAGTTTCTAGACTCGCTACTTGCAACTTTACCTCCGGTTTCAGAACATCCGGATGCCATGGAGGAATCTATCTCACATTGGATCACAGGGGCTGCAGACATCCATGCCCCCTGGGTCAAGCCCCCTCGGTCTCGCACTAGTAATACTTACAGATGGTTTTCCCCACAACTTCAGGCGCAAAAATTAGAAGTCCGTAAGAAAGAAAGGACCTGGAGGACCAACTATTCCCAACAGGATAGGGTGACCTACTGCGCTGCTCGCAAGGTCTACCAGAAATCCATCCTGGCACAGAAAACAACTTACTTTTCTGAGCTCATCACACACTCACAAAATAAATCCAAAGACATCTTTAAGATGGTGAATGAGCTCTGCGACAGCGACAGAACGGTCCCCCCGGTGGTCCCTACCCAAGCATGGTGCGACTCTTTAAATTCTTTCTTTATCAATAAAATTTTGGACATAAAACAATGCATAATCAACTCTCCAGTTCCACTTCCTTTGGATGATTCCTTTTTTAACCCTTCTACGCTCGAGGCTTTTCCACCGATTGACGCTAAAATGCTGTCCGAACTCTTTAACCGAGTTAAATCAGGTTCTCCTGATGATGTTTGCCCCCCACACATATATAAGGACATAGGCCTAGCCATACCTCAGAGTATTCTTCCCGCACTAAATGCTTCTCTTATCAGCGGCAGGGTACCATCTCGATTTAAACAGGCTCTACTCATCCCTCTGCTGAAGAAGCCGGGTGCAGACCCACAAGTCCTGGTCAACTATAGGCCTATTTCCTTGCTCCCATACTTGTCAAAATTACTGGAGGCATATACCTCTACCTATCTCTCTAAATTTATAGAGGACAGCGGCTATCTTGAACCCAACCAAGCAGGTTTCCGTCCCTGTCATTCGACGGAAACGGTCATCCTAGCCGTCCAAAATGCATTAAGATCTAATGCAGACAAGGGCATCCACCAGGCCCTGGTCTTACTTGACTTGTCGGCCGCGTTCGACACGGTTGATTTTTCCATCTTAATCAACCGTGTCGAGCAGGCCGGCCTTAGGGGCACAGCTCTTGAGTGGATAACCTCTTTCATCTCGGACCGCACTCAGTCGGTTAGACTGGGCTCTTTTACTGCCTCTAGAACTGGTTCCACATGCGGGGTCCCACAGGGGTCCTCACTTTCCCCTTTGCTTTTTAATCTTTACATGCTCCCCCTTCTGCATCTCCTAAAGCAATTTAAAGTTACAGTTTACAACTACGCTAATGATTTGCAGCTTATCTTTCCCCTGAATGCACCCGATTCTGTCATCGAATTCCAAGCAACAATGCAACTGATACAACGCTGGATGAGCCTTAACCATCTTAAGCTCAACCCGGGGAAAACCGAGCTAATTGTCCCCGGGACCAGTAGTATCAGTTGGGGCCCACATTTTTGGCCTATTAGTCTTGGACCTCCGCCACCCATCGCCTCTTCGATGAAAAGTCTCGGATTCATTTTGACCTCGGACCTATCACTGAGGGGCCAAGTTGGCGCGGTCGTCTCTTCCAGCTTCTATCAGATAAGAAAGATTAAAAAATAGCTCAGTTCTTAACTTTCTCAGCTCTTATTCAAGTCACCATCGCCTTGGTTCTCTCTAAGCTGGACTTTTCCAACAGCATCTATCTGGGCCTTCCTCTCGGTCTCCTTAAACGACTGCAGTTAGTGCAGAACCAGGCAGCTAGGCTGCTTCTTAAACAGCCTAAGTGGCAATCCATCAGGCCAGGCCTTGAACAACTACACTGGCTGCCTGTCCCCCAAAGAATAATGTTTAAGACCAGCTGCATTATATTCAGGAGCTTACAGGAGACAGGGCGACAGTTCATCACTCAGCTGGTCACCAGATACAAGCCCATTTTGAATCTTCGCTCCTCCAATAAAGACCTCTTGATTGTTCCTTCTTACAACAGGAAACGCCAGGGTGGTAGCTGTTTTCACCACCTAGCTGCTGTCTTGTGGAACTCTCTTCCGCTGACGCTCAGGCAAAGCCCAGATCTTTTGACTTTCAGGCTCTCTCTTAAGACCTGGCTATATAAGCAAGCATATCTGTAGTAGATTTGTTATGTTATGTTCCTTCCTTCAGCAGCGCCATGAAACCCACGGGCGTACGTGCGCTTTACAAAAAAACCCTAACATAACATAACATAACATTTACAATGCCAATAGCTCTAACTTTAATAATGCGAGACCTATTGCATTGCAAATGCTTGTTAGCAAGTGTCTTCAACTGGCACCACTTTTCTATGTAAAAGTGGCTTACGGTGGGTGGGTGTTTGTCGGTGGAGAATTCCTACTGGCTCACGCCAAACCTCATTTTAATACTATGATCTCCCAAACAACCATTTCTAAATTCTTCTCTCTTGTATCCCTCCTTTGACTCACCCCAAACCTTATTTTACTACTATTATCTCCATAAACCCTTTCTAGAGACTCTTCCCTCCTCCATCTCTCCTTTTCACTCATCGCAAACCTCATCTTCCTACTATGATCTCCCAAATAAAGCTTTCTAGACTCTCCCCTCTACTATCCCTCCATCATCTTACTCAATCAAACTATCAAACTCACGTGTCCACTGCTCAAATGAACTCATATTTCCCTATACTAATCCACCACGGTTATGTGTGCAGTGCTTTAAAACAGGAGAGTGTGGAAACAGACACATTTTCAGGATTGCAAAGAACGCACAGCATTAGCAGAGCAGACTACAATCAAGCTAATGCCCACAAATAAACGGAAGAGCAGAAAACTGGGAATGTTAAAAACCGCAGTAAAGATTGGCACAGTGAGGCCTCAACCTGCTCTGATGCTGGCATGCTAATCGTGTATTAGTCTCCCGATACCTATTTTCAATGTGGCGTGCTTTGCGTGCACTCCTAAAGAAAGTTCAAGTCTAAATCACCCACTATTTGCACTCACTATGACTAGGGACTGCGTGGTTTAATCTGTTCCTTTTCTTAGCACTTATGAGTTTGCACTTTATGATCAGATACGAAGCGCCCACCAGGCCATCTAATA
Source organism: Lissotriton helveticus (assembly GCF_964261635.1). Classification (NCBI taxonomy): domain Eukaryota; kingdom Metazoa; phylum Chordata; class Amphibia; order Caudata; family Salamandridae; genus Lissotriton; species Lissotriton helveticus. The sequence goes on from NC_136057.1 coordinate 396,886,945, forward strand.
CTTTTTAACTTTTGAATGTCTTCATATTTTTATGTGTATATAAAACATTTTTATACAGATAAATTGCATTGAATTTTTAAATGTTTTATTTGTTCTTTTAAGGTCTTGTGAGGCCGAAATAAAGTATCTTTTGACTTGACTTGAAATAATGCATCTACAGGTGCTCGGGAAAATGCTGTATGTAGTACCTCCTTGGACACCTATAATTAAGATCATGTATTTTCCGTGGGTTGTTGGAGTTCACTATTGCTTATAGTAAGACAGCTCAGTCAACTAATGTAGCCAGTATAGAGATGTGTGTGCAATCTGAAGGTCATTGCTTTGAATCCTAGAGTCCACACTCAGCATTTCATCTACCTGAGATCATTAAAAACACTACCATTGAGTTGGATAATAGTTAACAGCTGGTATCATCAACTAGAGGCAATTATGAAGCTCTCTACACAATTGTACTAATTATGATTTAACGTGTGGTGTAGGTTTCTCTTCGGCTCCTTGAAAAGTCTCCAGTACACCCATTCTTCACTTAAGAGAACTTAGCCACTGTAGCACCACCTTGTCGTGTTCTGACATAAAGCCACAAATTGTTATTCCATACCCTTGCCAAAGCACAGTTCCATTTACTTAGAATCCAATGTCAAGCACTTCCACTTGGACTTAATGAAAAAGTCAGCCAAGAATAGATGCCAAGCTATATCTATCACTTTAAGCTATACACATTTGTATAATACACAATCCACTTCTGTTATGACATTCCACATGCTTTGGGGCTTACCACCGAAGACCAATGTCAGAACATGAGGATGTTTTATGGCTTTTGTGTTTTTCCGTTTTCTCAGAGGGTGGTACATCTTATTCACTGAGCTGTGGGTGTAGGACTTCTACCCTCTTTGACATTGTACATCTAGTTCCAGCTCAACTACAACGCCTTCAAATGCCTCTTTGCTCTCTGCAGAAAGTTTGTGCCTCTTGCCCCAACCACAGTCCCATTAACAATGCCTTATTGGCTGCATTAAAATGCCTTCAACTCCCTGCCTTGCTTGATATGTAACTTGGGGGCTGCAGCTGATGTGCTTAACAGCAGATAAGTGCTCTAGCTTTTGCCCATGATGAACATTTACCTTCCCAACCTTGAAGCAGCAAAAAGAAATGTCCTTGTATGCCAATCACTATACGGTTTAAACTATGCATCATCCCATTATTACTGTCTCATTAGCAGTCTATCAGTGAGAGCAACATATATTATTACTCTTACTTTGACATCACAAAAGCTCCTGCTCTGCTTGGTTACATATCTCTTCTTATATGGCTGAATTGGAGGGGGGCGCGTGGCACCAAACAAGGCTCGAACCATCTTGTCCTATCGGGTTTGGTGTGACAAAACAGAGGTACGGGAAGCATTCAAGGCACTACTCTTTCCCCCCTGCGCACTGCAGCTTTAAAAGACCAAAACCACATGCCGCATGATAGACAGTGAGTGCACAAAATCTAAAAAGGTGATTTTCTGCACCTAATTGAGCTACAGTTCACGTGTCTCACTGAAGACCTGCAGAAGTCAGAGCTCATTGTTATGCCAGTCAATGCAATGGCCGTCATTGAGCTGCTGACCCTCTTTCTCATTACTGGATATTAATGTCAAGCTCAGGCAATGATATTAGCATAAAATAATCCCCGCTGTCACTTAACTTGCTTTTTGTTGTTGCAAGGAATACATTCTATAAATATATTGTGTCAGACTGAATAAAGGTGGCACGTAGTTATTTAACATAGGGTACTAATTCTAAGCAAGTAATATCTTCATTTGCTGGATTAATTAAAACCATTGCAATAATAAGAACAGTGACATTCAATAGCACAGAGTACTTGCAAGTGTACTAATTGGGTTTATTAAAAAAGAAATGAACACAAAGCATTGTCCTTTGGTGGTAAAAGACAAAAAGAAGGAGCTATTGATCCAGTGGCCGAACTGCACAATGCTCTGCAGGTCACTTTACTTTAGTGTGAGTCATTGCATTTGAGAGTCAAGTTGAGACTACCTTGAAATTCAATGTATGGGTTTATGCTATATAAGAACCTCACAGAGTTCAAGAGACTATAATGTAGCTCAGCGTATGATAACCATATTTCCCATAAATACAGTGCACATCATAAACTGACACCACTTGCTTCACTCATGGCAGGGTACTGGGGGTCGGGAAAAGTTCATGCTCAAATACAATTTACTTAAAATATGTCACTGCAATAAACTGTTGTGAAACACAAGAATGCAAGAATTATTTTTTATTTAATCTATGCATCATATTTTACATGACTTTTTCTGCCGATTTACTTTCCGAATCTTTTCAATGGCTGGCTCATGCTTTGAGAGGCATGCTAGGCCCTGCCCCTGCTCCCTAAGAAGTTCCCGGCTCACCCACCTCTAGGACGAATCGTAAGTCAAGGAAAAAGATACCAAGGAACCGAATTCTTCACTGGGTCGGTCTGTGCCCGAATCACCAAACTAGTTAAACACCTACGCTATGCCAAGATATGCTAATGGTCTAATTTAAAATTGTAAATGTAACTTTATGATTTGCAAACATACTTTTGCACTCATAAATTGATTTACTCTCGCGCCAAATTGCAGCAGAATGGCGCCATTTTACCTGTGAGTAAATATAATTTGGCAGATTGGGAATGAGCCATGGCGGAGACATCTGAAACAGGTGGCCAACAAGCACAAGTTACCTCAACCCACCTGCTCGTTTGGTGTTTCATGTAAGGTATCTCCTTTTATTTTTATTCTCTATCTGGAGTCTTTTTTTTATTGATTCTCTACCCCTAAAATATTTTTTCTTGAATTTACAGCAGAAAGCATTCATAATCTATAGAGTTTCGGACGTGTATATTGATTACTTTTCCATTCTTCTTTAGGGCAGAATTTTGAATAAAATAACAATGAGATGTTAATTTGTACAGGGTACCTGTTTTTTAGATATTCTTTAAAAACAGAACCAATCTGTTTGATTTTGATGCATTTTAATGTTGATCTGTCTTTACAATGGTTTTTATTTTGTTGGCTCCCTCTCTAGCATGGCTACATCCTCAACAGATAGGAGACCTCTACCATCAGATACACTTTGCTGCACCCATAAAATGAGACTTTTTAGGGATATATTTATGAAAGCAAATAACTTATGCGATTCCCTTGGTTGGAAAGTGTGAAATATTGTTTATGCTTGATTTAATGCAGAGATTACACTGGTAACTATCCTTAATAAACTGTCTTTGGTACTTAGTGTGCCTAATATTTCGATAATTATCTTTAACAGAAGCCATCTTAACTTGCACATCAATTGATAAACATGCCATTGGTTGCAAAGTGGACAGGGCAATGCCAAGAAGAGGAGCTTATTGTTGTTGTTGTTTCAACTTTATTTCGGCTAATATAGCCATAAAAGCAGGAAGTACAAAAAAAACAAATTTACAGACAGTTATGTACAGTACCCTATACCAGCAGTTAATCACAAATTCAGGTTACAATAAATGAAACGGGGCAATCGAACAATTAATCCATATCAATAAAAATACCACATTAGAATCAAGATCTCACTTTATAATTTAGATAAAAAAATATATTTTTCATATTTTAAAAGCCAGATTAAAACCTTTTAAAAACCATGTTTGAATGATAAAATCAGTGCTATCTATGGTTACCTATGCAGGGTGAGAAGACTACGGACCCCATTATTACATTACAGCTTGTAGCCAAGCTGTTTTCTAATTAGGTACACATTGAATAGAAACCTGCTTGTACAAACCACTACCAGTTGAGAGGTATTAGACTTAATTATACGCTCTGCTTCTTTGTAGAATCTAACACTCATGTTATTACAAAGGGGTCTGACCCAACGGTCTCTAGGTGACTTGTAGACCGGACAAAAAAAATTAGATGCACGTCATCTTCTTTTGCCTTTTGAGAGCAGAGAATACAAAAACCGCTATCATTTTTACCCCCCCCATCTACAGGTATTTGCATTCGTCTGGAGCACCCCATATCTAAATTGCAAATATAACGTTTTTGCTAGTGGTGGTCCTATCTCGTCCATAAAAGGTTCAAATACAGTATTATTTATTTTATTTATTTATTTATTTAATTTGTATAGCGCGTTATAACCACCGGGGTCTCTAAGCGCTGTTTGTCCAAGATTACGTAGTGGGGTTCAGTATTTACATGATCTTAACAACACACCTAGAGGCTGCTCCATGCTTGCTTGAACAGTGCAGTTTTTAACTTTTTCCTAAAAGATAGCAGATTGCATTCCTTCCTTAGCTCTGGGGCCAGTTTGTTCCATAAAGCTGGAAGTGTATTGGAGAAGGCGCGTCCCCCCACCGTAGCCTGTTTGAAGCAGGATTGGGACAGGAGGGTAGCGTCTGACGAGCGCAAAGTCCTGCTCGGTGTATATGGAGACAGGCGAGCTTTCAAATAACTTGGTGCCTTACCGTACAGCGCCTTATGTACGATACACAACCCTTTGAATACAGCCCTCTGCCGAATCGGGAGCCAATGTAGCTCCTGCATCAGAGGTGAAGAGTGGGCAGTCCTAGGTTTCTTATAGATCAACCGGGCTGCATCATTCATAACCCCCTGTAGCATATCCAGCAACCGCTGGGGTAGACCAATATACAAGGAATTTCCGTAGTCCAGCCTAGCCAAAATTGTGGCTGAGACCACGTGTCTCAAGGTGGAAAATGAGAGTAGTGCAGAGATCTTCCTCAGTTGTCGCATCAGGCCTATACAGGTACCCACTACCGTGGTAACTTGTTTTTTCATAGAGAGTTTGTCATCCACGTACAGGCCCAAACTTTTGACTGCAGACGCCGGTTCCGGTGGCACACCCAGTTCCACAGGCCAGAATTTCTCGCTCCAGGGGTTGCCCGTGATGGAAATGGGCAACACTTCCGTCTTGTCCGGGTTGATTTTTAAAGAATTCGCGGACATCCAATTGACCGTGGCTTTAAGTATGTCCTGCAACCTGGTAGACGCTCCCGGGCTGTCGTCCAGCCGAATGATTATCTGGGTGTCGTCGGCGTAGTTGTATACTAAGCAGTCCATCCTATTCAGGAGTGCGATTAAAGGCTGCAGGTAGATATTAAAGAGTAGGGGTGACAGGGCCGAACCCTGTGGAACCCCGCAAGTGATGGGAGCAGAAGTGGAAAGAAGATCCCCCAACTGTACTCTTTGTGTCCTACCCTGCAGGAATGATGTAAGCCATGCATGTGCTGTCCCCCTGATACCAAAGGACCTCAACCGCGACAATAGTTGTTCATGACACACGGTATCAAAAGCCGCGGAGAGATCCAATAGTACCAGGGCGCTCGGTGTTTTTATATCAGCCCGTCTCCTCAGTTCATCCAGGATTGATAGCATGACTAATTCCGTGCTATGGTTAGCACGGAACCCTGCCTGATTAGGCTCCAGCAGGTTGTTGCTCTCCAGATGTCCTGAGAGCAATGCCAGCACATGCTGCTCAATCACTTTTGCCAAAAAAGGCAGCTGGGAAATAGGTCGGAAGTTCTTCAAACACTTCGTGTCTGATCCAGGTTTTTTTAGTAAAGGAATCAGGCGGGCCTCTTTGAGAGCTAGAGGGACCTGTCCTGTGTGAAGGGAAGAGTTCAACAGATGTAAAACTTCTTTCTCAACTCCTGGCAGTGCCAAATTGAACACAGCAGGAGGACATGGATCAACCTGAGAACCAGATTTAACTCGGTCCGTAATCGTGAGTAGTTCCTGTTTTGTAATTGGGGAAAACTCAACTAACGGTATAATATCCGACGGGGCCGTGTGGTCAGGTGGGCGAGGACAATCGAGGGGTATAGTTGCAGCGATTTCTCCCAGAATATCGGAGATCTTGTTCACAAAGAAGTCCTGGAACCTCTGGCAATCCTCCTGGGTGAACTCAGTGCTTTGCACTTTGTTTGTCCTGAGCTCAGCCAGGACCCGAAAGATTTCCTTCTGAGGATTTCTAGCTGCAACTATTCTTTCCTCAAAGAAAGCAGCCTTCCTAGTTTGGATGGCTAGTTTATATCTCGCTAAGGATGAGATATATTCTTTCTTGGCAGTGGCGTCATACTCTTTCCGCCATGCTCGTTCTTTCCTCCTCACCCCACGTTTCAGATCACGTAAGGAGTCGTTGTACCAGGGAGCCCCAGCTCCTCTTTCCACCTTCTTCACCCTACGAAGGGGTGCCACCAAATCAATGGCTCTCCCCAGTCTATACTGAAGGTGTCCACAGAGGGCATCAACATTAGCATTCTGCTCCTTTGCTGGAGAAGACTCTTCCAGGAGATGCACCATTTTCTCCCCATCAATGTTTCTCCACTTCCGGGCCATTTTCCAGCCTTCCCCAGGCTTGGGCAGGTGGCCGTTCAATAGAATTCTACCCTTTATTAAAGAGTGGTCAGACCAGGCGCATGGCAAGATCTCTGTAGAGCCCTGGACTGGCATAGTGGTCCAAACTAAATCAAGCGCATGTCCCTTCTCGTGTGTCGGTCCCTTCACTTGTTGGGTAAAGTCTAAGGAGGAAACTGCTTCCTCAATCTGCAGCGCTTGCCCCTCTTTAGGGGATTTTTCCCAATGATAGTTGAAGTCCCCGACAATAATCATTTTGTCATATCTCGACCGCAGATCCTGAACCAATCTAATGAAGAGAGCCGGGAAATCTGGCGAAGCCCAAGGCGGTCGGTATACTACTAGAAACATGACACATACCGCCCCCCGCCTGAGTTTTACCCCCATAACCTCTGCGCCCCCCAGGGTTTCGGATAGAAACCTTTCAGCGCGGAGAGAGGCCTGATAAAAAAGAGCTACTCCACCTCCTTTCTTGGCTCCCTCCCTATTAAAATGGAGTGCCAGATAGCTATCAGGAAGGGCTGCCACTAAATCCGGCGCCGAACAATCCTCCAGCCATGTTTCGGTAAGCGCAAGAGCATCTAGCTCCCCATCTTCCAATAGTGAGAAGACCTCCAACTTATCCTTTACATTCAGGAATGTTTGGGTCAATATGCCAATTGATAAACTATGAAGTAGCTCACCATTGACATAAGACCAGAAAATGGATTTTAGGAGTTTTTTACATGGGGGTGTCATATTCTGAGGCTCTTCCCAGAAATGGGATAACCCTAACCTAATACACCAAAAAGAAATATGTTTTAGCCATGCAATTTTCTTGTACTCATCAATCTGAATAACTTCTAACAATCCACTTTTATAATTACACAGCTCCGGGGTTGTCCAGAGCCTTACCCAATACAACAATGGCCTTAAAATTGTTTGGTAATTTGTCCGTTTAAGATCAATATCCAAGAACACTGGAACTAGGGGAGTTCTAGTTGGTATTTTTAACAACCTACGTATGAAGTGATTTTCTTCCCGTTCAAAGTTGCTTTTACAGAAATGCCCCCAAACCTCAGCACCATAAAGTGCCGCTGATTGGGCCTTTGCCTTAAATACTTCAAGTGCCGGCGTAATAGCTTTAGAGTAACTTGCGCTGTGCACTTTTAGTATGGGCATCAAATTTTGTTTGAAAGACAATCTACTTTTTACCAGGTGCCCCTTCCATGAAAGGGTACTATCCAACATAATACCTAGATAATTAAAGCTCTCCACATACTCCAACTTCTGATTATTTAAGGCCAAATTCTTCCTAAATGACTTTTGAGGGTTTATGGACATATATTTAGTTTTAGACAAGTTTATTTCTAACCCCTTCTCTACACAGTAACCATAGAATTTGTTCACCAGATTTTGGAGACCCTTCGGACTCTGAGAGATGAGGATTGTATCATCGGCGAAAAGAAGTGCCGTGATTGCCTCATCTCCTAGCTTCGGGGAGTCATGATTGCAGTCCCTCAGATATGTAGGTATGTCATTAACATATAGTGAGAAGAGCGTAGGCGCCAGCACACAGCCTTGGCGCACGCCACGACTCACAGGGATGGGCTTTGATACTTCACCTCCCTTCCCCCATCTAACTTTAGCATAGTTCCCTGTGTGTAGTCTGATGAGTTTTTGGAGTAGCTCGCCAGGGACCCCCAAACCTCTTAGTGTGGACCACAGGAGATTACGTGGGACGAGGTCGAAGGCGGCCCTCAGATCTATAAACGCCACATACAGGCTGCCCTTTCTTATATTAATATACTTCCAGCAGATGCAGGTGAATCTAAATACTTGATGCACCATGCTGGTTTTTGACCTAAACCCTGCTTGATATTTGGTCAATGTCTGAGTCTCCTCTATCCATTCTAAAAGTCTATTTAAAATATGTCTGGCAAAAACCTTCTGTAAAAGATCAATTAAACTGATTGGGCGATAATTGCCCGGGTCATAGCGATCCACCTTTTTTAAAAATTGTTACAATTTCTGCCCCTTTCCAACTATCGGGAATCGGTGTTCCAGCCACTATGGAGTTACATAAAAAGTTAATATAAGGCCCCCATACTTCCACATCATGCTTTAATAAATCGCCGGGGATCTTATAAGGTTCTGGGGCTTTGCCTGCTTTGATGGGCTGTAATGCCTGCATGGTCTCCTCTATACTAAATCGTAAAGGAACAATACTCAGTGCTAAGTTGCTCTCTTGGACTTGTATGAGCAACCCCTCTTCGTCATGTGAATAGAGTTTAGTAAATTGGTCACACCATGTTTTTTCGTCTAGATAAATATCCTTGGACGATCTACCCTTTCTATTCCCCTTCGATATTAAATTCCAAAAGGTACTCTGATCTCCCAAATTAGCTGCAGTTAGTAGTTCATCCCATAACGCATCATCCCACGCTTTTTTCGCTTGAGTCAGGGTTTTATTATATGCGTGCCTACTTTCTCTTATGCACTGGGATTTCTTAGTTTTAACAGCCTGAATCAGGTGGGACTTTGCTAGACGACATTCTTTATTGTACCAAGGATTTGCTAACTCTAAATGACTTTCATTTGGGTTCTTATCCCTTTTACAAATTTTGCTCAAAAAGGGAGTTAGAGCATCTACCAGTTGATAGTGTAGGTCTAACACACCCTGGGTGCCTAATAGGGGCTCCTGGCAAGATGCAATAGTATCAGAGAAAGTATTGTAAATATTCAGCATCGTCGAATCTTTAGCCAGGATGTAAGGCCATCTCAAAGTGTGCCTAATATTTCGATAATTATCTTTAACAGAAGCCATCTTAACTTGCACATCAATTGACAAACATGCCATTGGTTGCAAAGTGGACAGGGCAATGCCAAGAAGAGAAGCTTATTGCTTCCCTTACTCCCTGTTTTTGCAAATGTTGTCTTCTTGATCCATTAGATCAAGGATCGCTATGGCTGTGCTAAGAATACCAAAGAGTAAACCATGGATAGCCCTGGCCACCCCTAAATGAGATTGATGCACCTTGGGCCTCATTACGTTGTTGGTCGGAAAGCAATCCAACCATCTCCTTGTCAGAATCGGTACCGACCAACTCGAGTTTGGTGAGTTCTACCGACCGATTACGATGGTTCTGAAAACTGTTTGGAAAGTCTCCCATTGACTTCAATGGGAGCCTGTGATCCAACTGACAACACAGGCTCTCATTGAAAAAAACGTGTGGTTGCGGAAAACTCTGCACCATGTGACGGGCACCCCAAGGTGCCTGCCACACTGCGCATGGTTTGAAAGAGGGGTCCCCTGGGTACCCCCATAGCCCCCAACTGTAGGCTTCATGGCGATTAACAGTGCGGCGGTTGTTGCTGCCAGCAGCACTGCCACAATGTTAAAAGGAGCATGTCCTGCATCTCCCTGCACTGCGTGACAGGCACTGCTCAGTGCCTTCCACCTGGTACAGGGACATGTAGGGGGTACCATGGGTAACCCCAGTGCACCCACACCCCCCCAACACATTTGGGGCCCGCAGTGGACCCCGGAGAAATTCTCCACATGCCTTTCCATGGCGGTGCTTGGCCCTGATCCGCCACAAATGTAGCAGACCTGCTCTGCCAGCCAGGTAAGCGGGTGGACTACAACCAGCGGATAAGGGGCGGGCGGAAAATCGCACCGCCGCAATCACGACCGCGATACTAATCGGACTGGCGGTTTTCCGGGCTTCGATCGCGGGCGGATGGCCGCCGCCGGTCCGGAGGTTGCCACCTCCGGATCGGCGGCTGACATCCCCCCGCCATTCTAATAAACCCCTTAGTGTCTAAATGTAGAAGTTAAAAATAAGCTCAGAAGAGAACAAATAGAGCCTTTATTTTTACTAATTAGATTCAATTTTTGTGGTGTTTGTGCTGTGATTTAATTAGCTGATATGTTCATTGGTTTGCAAAACACACATTTGAAGATGGCTAAAGAAGGGACTAAAGAGAGAATGGTGTCATTGCAGCAGAGATGGACAACGCTGGTAAGTAATTATAAAATGCAATAAAGATACAATACGAGAAAAGGTGATTTGTTGTTGAATATGGAAAGAGAGCATGGGGTCCTTAAGTTAAGTAAATTGTTTAAAGAAAAGTGAACAAGAAAATAGATCAAAATTAAATATGCAAACATGACCTGCCTTTTAAAAATATGTTTAAAGAACAGGAATAAATGAAAAAACTAATAAAACAAGTACTTTTTGAAAAATCCCTAAAAGATGGAAAAGGAAACAGGGTAGATAAAAGGATACTCTAAGAAATCAATTAAAGAGGAAGAGGAGACCGTAAGGATTTTAATAGAAAAGAAGAAGAGAAAGATTGAAAGCAGGATGAATAAGTGTGAGAAAGAAATCAATTAGGAAAGTGAAAAAAAAGAAAGAAAGAAAAGAAACTGAATAAATAAAGGGAGGAATAGTCAAAAGAAAAAAGAAAAAGTACAAGCGCAGAAGGAGTGGCACAGAAATTAAGAACACTAAGACATACTAACATAAAAGAAGAAAACAATGTATACTGTGACCAGGATGAATTTTTAAATGCCCTGACTCATCAACTTGCTATCGAACAACTGGGCCACTCCCATCTCCTCCCTTTCTAATATTTGCTCTGATGCAAAACCGAGATAGGTGGGGGCAGAATTAGACATTGCTCGCCTGGTGGCCCACATTCTAAAGGAAGAATGATTGTCTCTTCTACCTGTTCAGCAAGTGTCTTGATTAAAACCTATCTTATAGTCATTACGCCTACATTTTGACTGCACCTGTTCTGGGCCCCGCCTGTGTTTAATGACCTGGCCCCGCCTGGTTAAATCTTAGCGGAGGAGGATTTGGTGAGTGAATAATACTTTGTTCTAGTTTTTCTAGGCGTATTAATTGGACATTGTTTACCAAGGGCTACAAAAGTTGGGCTGTTCACGCCTTGTGGTCTTGAATGAAGATAAAAAAGGACGGCACATGGCAGATTATTGCTTTTATGTGATTTACTTCACAACAAGATAAGCCAGTTGATCTCCGCTGACGCTGTTGCACCAGTTTCGGTTTGTTTGCCCATGATGGCTTGATTTAACCAAGAGAAAGCTCTTGTTATTTATTCTTGATGCCGTAAGGGAAGCAGTGGTTAGTGTTGATTCTTAGAAGACAGACCCACACCAGTTTTTTTCTGTATACCCACTAAATATCAATTTACACAAAAAGAAACTAATTGAAAATGCTTTATCCAATCATTTCCTAGTTTAAATTGCTGGTATCCCCATCTTTTCACAATTATAACGCAATGGAATGATGAAGAATTCAATGGCATTTTTATGGGAAGCTAACCCTAAAAAATTAAATTAAGAAAGGAGGATCCAAAGGAAAGGTAAATGATAGGATTGTGTTAGTGCAGTGCCGAGATACACCTTTGGGTGTGATTCATTGCGCTATTGCAAGTTCCAATAACAATAATAATAGGATGAAGCACACAAAAAAGAGAACTGAAAATGTCAGACGAATGGGAAACAGCCAATAGCATTGAGTGAGTAGGAGACCTAACTGGGTGGAGTCAAAACCCACTCTCTATATATTTTAAAGAATTGGTAACAGAAAGTATGCAGACAGCTGCTTTGTCAAGCCAGACCTTAAATTGACTCCATTGGGTGGGTGTGGTTGTGTTGTGCTTACTCTTGCCCCTAAAGACGTCTGTTCTAATTGTGTGCAGATGTGTGTCTTTTCCATCACCAGCTCCCTAAAGCAAATCTGGCTCTTTTTAAAGGTGTAATTATGTGAAATTTTTGCTGTCATTTTTTTCACGTAATGAACTGCTCATCAGGCAATAGCTGGAGCCATCACACAAAAAACATGGGTGGCATATCCTTCTCTGGTCAAGCAGCCAAAACTATGGAACTCTGTACCCCCCAACATAAGATCCACCAACAACCACCTTATCTTCAGAAAACTACTCAAGAATTGGCTCTTCCCCACATAAGCACCATACGCAAACAGGAATATACAGCATATCCCTTTATATATAAACATGTATTTGTACTATAGATATGTACCTAAATGTGTGCATTGCTTTGTATAAACATGTAGAATAATTATGTTTTAAAAAAAATGTAAGCACATTTAAAAACCAGAGTTTATCGAATGCATCTTTAATCTACATATACTTACTTCCTTTATGCATTTATATACCTTCATGTAATTAGATCTATATATTTATTACATCCCCCCAAAAGAAGCATATTCAATGCACTACTCTATTTCTCACCCTATACCTCTATCAATATCTTTAATCTACATATACTTACTTTATGCATCTATATACTTTCCCTTCACTTATGGATCTATATCTTTAATACTTTCTTCTAATTTAGCATATCCAATGCACTACCCTAGCTCTCACAATATACCTCTCTCAATATATCTTCTACCTCAACTCTCTGACTGATCTCAAACCTCTTTCTACTACTCTTTCCAATGCACTACCCTATTTCTAATCCTATACCTCTATCAATATGTCCTCTACACCCACTCTCTAGACTCTCCCCTACTCACTAGACTCTCCCCTACTTTACCCCTCCTTGCACCATCTGACACCTCTTTTACTATACCGATCCCCCAAAACAAGCCTTTCTAAACTCTTCACACTGACTCTTCCCCTCCACATCCCTTTTTACTCATCCCAAACCTCCTACTACTGCTATGACCTCCAAAAATCAACAAATAAAAAAAGGCTAAATCCTTCACACTTATATCCCTCCACTATCCTTTTCAATCAAAATAACAGACTAACATGTACACTTCTCAAATTTCATATTTCACTATACTAATTCACCACTAATCCTTTATGGGTTCAAGAGCAGGTGCTACTCGCCGGAAACAGTGCTTCAACACCTCATTAGGGGTAGCAAGCATTATATAAATGCAAGCCTTGTTTCCCTCTTCTATCCCTCCGCTACCCTTCTCTATCCAAGTACCTTAATAACATATCCATCACTCAAATTAATTTCATATTTTACTATACTAATTCACCACTAATCCTTTAATGGGTTCCGGAGTAGCATGCAACTCGCCAAAAAATCACCTCAACACCCTATAGGGGGTAACAAGTGGTATATAAATGCAAACCTTTTCCCCTCTTCGATCCCTCCGCTATCCTTCTCAATCCAAATAACTGACTAACATCCACCACTCAAATTACTTTCATATCTCACTGTACTAATTCACAACTAATCCTTTATGGGTTCAGGAGTAGCATGCTACTCGCCGAAAATGTAATTCAACACATCATCAGGGGTAGCAAGTACTACATAAATGCAAACCTTTTTCATTCTTCTATCCCTCCGCTATCGTTCTGAATCCATATAACTGACTAACCTACAGTGTGCCACTCGCCGAAAAAGCGCTTTGACGCCTCGGTAGGGGTAGTAAGCGCTATGTAAATGCAATACAATACAATACAATACATAGCTGAGTATTGCTGAAAGAATGCACCGCATGCACCTTTTCTGTAAGCAGGCAGACCCATCACTCAGTATGCAAATTCACCATTCACTTGAAGAAGCCTGGCTGCCATATTGGTGAAGGAGTTGAAGTCAGGAGTATTCCACAGCCATGGCATTAGCGTCTCATTGACCTGCTGCAGCAAGAAAACAGACCCTAAGTGCAGGGTGAACGACACAACACCCAGCACAGCCCTGCCAGCAAACTCTGCAGTCCAGGTCCCCATGATTGATTTTGGCCAGGTACTCAAAAAATAGCTAGTATTCCCTTTAAGGGTGCATCTTGCAGCTGCATCTATCGTCTTCCAAACGTTGCTTAATTAGTGAATCAGTAATAAGGTTTATGTTGTTTGTGTGCATTGAGCAGATCCTCCAGGATTTCACGATTTCGCAGTTTGCCGCGAAATCAGCACTTTTTGTAAAAATGCAGATTTTTCCAAAAGTGCCCGCGAAATCGGCAATGCGCACAATTAGACAGTAAAATGCAGTACTTGTATAGTGCACTAATCACCCCCGAAGGGGTATCCCCGCGCTGGGGGCCGTTGGGAAGATTAAACAAGCTATTGCCCAGAATTGCATGGTGCTGGGCAGACCCCTGCCGCCGAAGCCAGGGATCGAACCGTGATCCCCAGCGTCCAGCATCCAGCGTCAGTCGCCCTAGCCGCGGCTCCACACCTCTTCCCTGTAACTGCTGGTGTCTAAGTTTCATGGGGAGACACTTCTTCCACATTTTAAGAGGTTGCCTTTATCATTGCAAACTCGGGCAGAAAGAGGACATCTTGGGAGCTAAACTCAGTGAAGGAACCGGTATGGTAATGGCAACATGACAAATGTAGGTAGCAAGCTTCCTGGTAACAGAGTTGGCACAAGTAAGGGCCAGGTGGACGAAAGGTGTCGGGGCATCATGGCGCAAAAGGCAGCACAAAAAGATGAGATGAGGACAAAGGCAGGAAGGAGTGGGAAGGCAGCGAGCACCTTAGAGAAGAACCTAGCGTGGGTAGAAATCAAGAGAGACAAGGACATTTTCCAGGCATCAAGTGTAGTGACGAGGTAAGACCAGGATATGAGTTGATGAGGTGGCAACTGGATAAAAGCAGGGAGTAGAGGAAAGGTAAACAGGAAAGGACCATCTTGGGGGCAGAATGGGATACAGGCAGGTAATTAATGGGCAGCAAGGTGATGGGTACCATGGAGACAAGGGACCAGAACAGGACACTTAGAAGGCCTGCAGTAAACCCAATGAGGCAGATCAGGTGAAAAGAAGTCACACTCAGGAAACTGTCTGGCGGCAAGGAACTGGTGGAGAGAGAACAGAGCAGGAGCAAAATCCATCCCACCAAGGCAGAATAGTAAAAAAACAAGCATTTGCAATGCAATAGGTCTCGCAATTACGCAAGTTTGAGCTTTAGGCATTGTAAATTGCAATGCCTTTCATTTATGTTCTGGTTTTTAAAACATAAATAAATGGCATTGTCATTTACAATGACAATAGCTTGAACGCGCGTAAATGCGAATCCTATTACATTGCAAATGTTATAACGTTGTGCCCCCCCTTGTCCTCTTCACCCGTGAAAACATAAACAGTCCGAGCCCTAGCCAGACCCTCCAGGATTTTGCGATTTGCCTTGAAGTATTACACAGTTGTATACTGCCTTTGTTAAGCGTTTCTCTTCTGCCGCTCCTAAGTGGATTCCACAGGTCATATACGAGTAGTTGCATAATTTCAATGTCTTTGGGTATCTCCCTGTCCCTCCAAACTGGACCCCCATAGCATACACCAAGGTAGGTTCTAGAATGTCATTTCCAATGGGATGCTACCAGGCCATCTGAATTCTCAGAACCTATACTAAAGCAAATGGAGGATTGCTTTTCCAAGGGATAACAGCCTTCACCTGTGAGCTGCTTCCTCTGTTCTATATCCCAGGTTGCCTATTCTAAGTGGAATACCCTGCTAAAACAGTTTCCATTGATTTAAGGCTGAAAATGAATGATTAAAAGTAAAATAAAGTGCCGCAAAAATGCAGCTACATTTCCATATTTGTACCGCAAAATTTCCATATTTGTACCGCTAAATTTGCTAATCCATGCCGCAATATCCTGGGGGTCTGATTGAGTAGAGGCATCCTGCCAAAGCCTTAAGTAAACTATGAAATACAATTCCCCAAATGTTTTTCGCACAATATTAATTAGGGGCTGTGATTGACTCAAAGTTCCTCAGAAACCAAGTAATGGTGGGTAAAATGTGAAGTTTTTAGATAATGCACTTTGATTGCCAGGACCGGTCAGGGCCATCCCTTTTAGCTGTACAGGACCCAAGCTCATTGGCAGACCATAGGTTGACCAGAGTTGAGGACCTGCTGCATTGGAACGTAGCCCCAGTCCTAGAGAGGAGGACCACTTACATATATCTGAAATGGCCCCCTCTTTATCTTCAGCTGGCCTTGCCTAGTGCTCTCTTCCTCAGCATTGACAAGAACCTGCTGCATAATTTGGTGAGGTTCGTTGTCTAAGTTGCCCATCATGCAAATGCTCAAATGTTCTTTTAAATCAATGAAAAACATGAAATGCACAATTGGTCTCATACCTTATTTTCAAATAATTAAACCAGTAAAGAGTCCAAACTGACTGGCATTCCTTGGATCAGGATCAGCAAAAAATAAACTATAGGGGGAAAATGATTATACAATGGCACAAAATTACGGTCCAAATGATTTAAACACTTCAATGTGAGGTGGCCAGTCTTTGACAAGGGACAACTACATTTACCAATGCACAAACAATGCCGTTAGCAATGATTCTTTGTGCCCTTCTAGGGAGGAAAATGAACGAGCTATACTCATTGGTGTAGCGGGTTAGGGGGACACAGGCCCTAATGTAAGCTAGGAAGAAGGACCCTGATGTCTCTTTTTTGGGTCCTAAAAGACAGCCATAATTGAGACACATCAAATTTACCAACATCCTTTGACTAAAATTAGTCACCAATTTAAAAAAAAAATGTAAAGCACTAATAGGGATGCAATCACCCGAAGTGACCCAAATCACCCATTTGTCCAATCCTGACATCACAGGAAGTCACTATATATGCTACACGGCCTGCATCAGAGAAAAGAAACATGTTGTTTTTGACCAACATAGAATCATGAGACAAACATATCATGACATAATGAGTGGCCTTTGTACACTGTGGCACATTTTAACCTGACAAACATAGCTCTGTTGGACAGGATTGTCACTTAGTAACTCTGGCAACAACACTAAAGCAACACAAAAAGATGATGGAGAGAATACTGAACATTGTCAAACATTCACTTCCAGTCATGGTGGATTTAGGCCCAGATCGCTGTACTGGGGGTGAATGTTGAACAATGTTCAGCATTCCGTCCATCATCTTTTTGTGTTGCAATAGTTGCCCTAAGTGGGAAGGGTATGCCCATACATGGGCCCCATGTTCACTATGCCATTGGATCAATTTAGCCGGGCTGATGAGGGGTGTATACCCCGAAATTGGTCCCATGAGGCTTGTTTCTGGTCCAAGGAGCATCTGGCCGGGCTGGCAGTTTGGGCTGAACTGTTCCCATGGGGAGCAGGGTCTAGAATGATTTGCATATGGCTGGGTCCAAACTGGAAAGGCATGGTGAGCAAACAAACAATGGATTTAGGCCCATATCTCTATACTGGGGTGAATGTTTGACAATGTTCAGCATGCCGTCCATCATCTTTTTGTGTTGCTATGCTTCACAACACTACAGAGCCTTCTTGTTGGTAATTGTTTTGCTGCTCGTGTGCCTGAGATACACCTCCTAGGTTCAATTCACAGCTTTCCCTACAGCAGTAGGGGGGTTTAGAGAACTGTGTAGTCTGCTGTTGTGCTGAAAAAGCTACTCCTACCTCCTAACCAGGAGGGGTAGCAAATGTGCCACAACTCAGGGGCCCAGGGAATCGGGCCATGTTGCAGTGATGATAGCTATACCCCAGTTTACTACAGCCAGACCAATTATAAAACCTAGCTTAAAAAGCTGTTGAATTGACTCCAGAATATACAAAAGCATTCTTCAAGAATAGCCGCAGATAGCCATGGTCTTACTTTGGATTCAGCTGCCCTAATTGATGGGGCTCTGAACACAGTACTGTTTGCTTTGGTTTAGTGCAGCTTTGGAAAGAGAAGTGCATGTACATGGTTATCCGTTTGGCACTACAAATCACTCCATGGTTATAAAGTTGGATTTGAATAACCCTGATAAATAAAAAGATGTCTGCACATACAAACCTTTAATTGTAATACATGAAGACACAGGCCTTTCTGGCAAAGTAGGGAAATTGACTATTTTTCTGTGCCAGGCGGTCTGTGCACAATAATTGTGTGGTGTGGTTAAGGAAAGAGTATTGTGCTGGAGCCATGTTCCTAGAGGAGTTGAAACTGACACTGACCTAAACTTTATTCCAGACCAAAAGTGGCATGTGTTAAAAATGGCAGGTGTTAAAAATATGAATGAAATATGAATAAAGTAAATGATCATAACTTGAGAAAACTCATGGCCCACAAGCCAGGAGCGAAACACATGTCAGCTAAACTATCTCAGCTATACTTAAGATAATGGCATCAAGAAGGAAAGGTGCCTTATTTGCTTTCCATTAATACAAACACTGGAACGCTGATCAGTTTGGACCCATCAGCTGACAAGGCAATTCACGGTGATACTACACAAACTTGGATACAGTTTTCCATTTGTATACATCTACTCAAGCTCCTGTATTGGCGATCCAACCTACACTTGTTTTACAGGCAGTAATAAACTCTAAGAATTCTTTTCCATCCTACCAAAATTGGCTCTTGCTTAATGGAATTTTCTGTCCTGATGATGACCCTTAAAGTTACCCGGGGTCAAAACGCCATCGATGATTATGGCAATTGGAACCAACTGTTAATGAACTGATAGGGTTTCATAACCAAAGCATTACAGATTTATGAAAACTATCACCGTTCCACTAGTACGTGTAGTATACACATTGCATTGTTTACAACGTTCACCCACGGTATGATCACCTGGTCACTGAGAAAAGTTTTTGAAGCAGAACATATGTTCATACTTTCCGGTTTAAAAAGGCTTCTATTGTGATTATTTACAATCTCATAATTAATTTGCCAAGTGATGTACCTGAACTAATCCTCCCACACAGAACCTCTGTTCTTTATGTGAGTATTTATTTCCATTCAAAACATTAAAGTCAAGATTATCATTTGGTGATCTAGCTTATTTAATACAACACAACATTAAATCAGCTTCTCCCTTAACTCTATGAGGATTTTACTCTTTACTGATAACAATTCTTCTGTCCCAAGAGCTTCATAAATTGCAAATGCTCTGGAGATACATTCTGCTTGGGCTCCTTGTGGTGTACTAGTTTAACTATGAAATCACATCCGCTGCTCCTTCCATGCTGCCCTCCATTATCTCTAACTTTTCTATACTTTGATGTCTTCCAAGCAAGGTTATGGTAAAGCCCTGCAGTATGTACTCTCCTGAGAAAAGATTGGGAGAAGGGAAATCCTTCAAACTGATACAAAACTGACCTAAGTTGCTTCCATAAGAGATCACTGTTTCCTGTGCTATCACAACTCTGGAAACAGGGCCACTTCCACTGCAAGACATTGCAAGGCAATTTCCTGGAGCTCCCCTTTAAAGGATTCTGGCTGAAAGTAGTAAAAGTGTAGCTATGCTGTGGAAAGCGATAAAAAGGCAATCCACTTTTGTGGAAAAAATCCTAAAATTGGACTAAATGAAAATAACACACAAGATGGCAGCCATTACCGTTTGAGCCTTTCACGGACCACGCCAGTAAATCTCCATCCATCAATGGATCAGCCAGCTCTTAAACTCAAATAACTAGGGTGCCCTAATTCATGTCAGTACAGACACACTTTCCTTTATTCAGCTTCTGTGTCAAGACTAATGCATTCTGGGTGTAGTAGTCCTGATTTTCTTTATCTGAGCAAACTAGTCTCTTATACCTGAAAGTAACTATTTATATGAGAAAATGTCAGAACTGCAAATGGGGTAAGGAGGTCACCCTGAAACACAAGCACAGAAGGTGCTTTGTTCAGAGATAGGGAGAGTAAATAGAATCCCCACCCACTTCCTCCTTTCTCCATGGATTTCTAGTCCTATTTCTAAAACAAAAATGACTGCACTTATGCTGAAAAGATTGTGCATGAGAGACATGGATGCCCCACAAATTGTAACAAAATATGGGTACCTTTGCTAGAAAATTTCAACTGCAAGCAAAGATTAAGGGTGGGAATGCTGGCTGGAGAGTCCCGACCATTCTGCACAATCATGAGTCCTACTAGCACACATCTCACGCATTCACAGAAGCAGACCCGGGAGCCTTCTCTTACATCACACCCAAAGCATGGCACGGACGCCCACATCACATTACAGCCTCCTTCTTTCTTCTTGAATTCTGCAAGAAGCTGAAGGTGTGGTTCTGAGAATAATTCCTCTCCCCGCCCCGGGGCTAACCTCACACACCTGCACAGCGCCATGATACCCTCACAGATGAGTATGCACTTTTCACATATGCATAACTTAACATAACAATGGGGCACTGGGCGGAAAGTAAAAGGTCCCATAAGGTGGAGACATGAACCTCGTCCGACCAGATCTCTCTGAGACAATACAAGGTAAGTTATGATTTGTTTTTCGCTCAGGCACGGCATCGTATTCTACTATTATTATGCCTTCGTGTTATCACTACACACACCTGCTTCCATGGCACATGGGTTTAATTACGTCTTTACTAGTCATTTTATTAAGAGAGTTCTAAAACTGCTTTCGATGCAAGCTCATTCATATGTTTTCCATCAGGTTGGTTCATATTAATATATTTTTTATATAGCGCTATTCTGTCTATTCTAAGCGCTGTAAACAAATTTTTTTAATGTTGACCAGTTTATGGAACTCAATTTACATTTAATTTCGGAAAGATTGATGGATCGGTTTCGAAACAGGATTTGAACCTGTGACCACCAGTGCCCTGCAGTGGTCAGTAGGAAACGGTCAGCTGAGTGAGCTATGCTACAAGATGACAGGCACTATACCTCTGACTTGGACTTGCACATGGGGTGTAATCGAGCCTGTATGGCAAAGAATCCCCTCCTCTGTCATTAGACCGAGGAATATCCTTCGATAAACTTCTAGAAATACACCACCGCTTGCCCAAAGCATGAGGCCAACATTTATCAAGCAGGCCTGAGGAGTTTCTTAATTCACTTTGATAAAGTTTAATGTTGAAAAGCAAACAAAATGTAAAAACATAGGGTTCTCAAGCGATGTTTTTCATCGATTTAATATTTTAAGTAAACACCCCAGGCTTGGAGTTCATTGTATTTTGTATTTTTTTCACACGGAGGGAAGCAAACCTCGCGCGCCCTGCACAGCGTCAACGTCAAACCCGTAAACTGCGTGTAACCCATTGAGAAGAAGGCCTGCCCGAAAACCCGAGGCTGACCGACCGCAGCAAATTATGTTTCTCCAGCTGTCAGGCGGCAGGCCTGGGACAGAAACCAGAAGAGAGCGAGTTGGCAGCACCACCGCCATGTTGTGTTGTGCTTAAGGTAGCAGCGATGAGGAGGGATGGCAGCAGGCCTGTGAGCAGCAGCTGAGGCCTGACCGCCTGCTGTATTAGTGTGCAAGTGTGGCTCTTCGTTCTCAGATAGGATGCTAAACTTAGTATTGGATTTATTGCTGTCCTTTGCACAGCTGCTGGCAGTCCAGGCGCATATTCTTTCTCGCCTGGACTACGGTAATTCTCTCTATCAGGGAGCACCCAAGGCCACAGTAAAGAGACTTCAGGTTGTGCAGAAGGCTGCTGCTCGGATACTGCACAACATTCTTAGACACCAATCGGCCGGGCTGGCGCTGCCCTTTGCACTGCTCCCTGTTGTAAAGAGCATCGAATTCATATCACTACGTATGTATTGTTCATAAGGCCATCCTTGAGTAAATCACTCGATCACTGTTCCTCCTATACTCCCGGGAGAGCCCTGCACTCCTCCAATGCCCATCTGGCTAAGGTACCTGTCACTACGAGGGCTAAATATGGAAGACGCTGTCTTGCATGTAATGCAGCCAAACTGTGGAATAGTCTCCCGCTCTCTCTTCGCTCAATTAACAAGCATTTACAATGCAATGGTTTCGCCTTTGGAAAAGTTAGAGCTATTGGCATTGTAAATGACAAAATTTGTATTTATGTGTTGGTTTTGAAAACAGATAAATAAATGGCATTGTCATTTACATTGCCATTAGCTTAATCTCTGCAGTCACTCTGCAGTCCCTAGCACTCCATAGCACTCCCTAGTCACTCTGCACTCCCTAGCACTCCGTAGTCACTCTGACCTCCCTAGCACTCCCTAGCCCTCCCTAGTCACTCTGAAAAGTTTTCTTCCCTTTCTTCTTCTAGTCAGAACCTCATGTCTAACAAAACAGACAGAAGAAACAGAGGGTATGTAGAATTGCTTGAACCCCGCCCAGATCACAGAATCGGGCTTGATTAATTCTGAGTGACAAAGGGAGTCTGTGTGGATCAAACATACTCGGAACCTGCCCTTTGGGACCATTTATCAGTCGCCAAGTGACACTCAGCATTGTAAAGTTGTTTTTTAGCCACATGATGCCTATGGTACAAATAAATACATATGCATAATTATATAAATACGGTGTGGAAAACAATTAAGAACAAGGCCCACTGAAACTAAAAAGTCTAACCAGTGTAATAGGAAATTGCATGATTTTCCCAGCTCTATAACCTTTCTATAAAACATGTCAACATATTTATTAACTGTTAATTGTAAAAAAAAAAAAAAAAAGTTAGTCTTCACAAGTCAGTACAATCTAGCAGATAAGAGTAGAAGGATATAGACAAAAAATCATACTTGTCAATAAACTTATAAAGCCTGCACTCTTTCATCATGATTGGACTACATGCTAACCTTAACATGCATGGTTACCTTTCAACCCACCCTGTATGTGCTATATAATGCGTCTCAAAGAATGAGGCACTTACTTTTAGATATGTTCCTCAGCACTCTGCAACACTTTCAGTAGCATGAATTCCTTTCCTTTTTATTACACCACGAAATAATATGGGCATGCCAAATCAGAATGTAGAACCCATTATTAATCAAGGTTACACAATTATGAACTTGTGCATATATTCTTCAAGCAACTGAATATCTTGACTACCTATATAAAAAAAATCCCCCCAATTGACTGAAATTACTAGGTCCTCATCTTTAGTAAAACACGATTTTTGATCACCGGGTTTAGCTCTCATTCGGCAAACTTGCAACCTACTTACACTTTGCAGATGTAAAGCAGAAAAGCCACCGTGCCCCCCCCCCCACCCACCCGTTTTGAAACATTAATAATAAAAAAAAAAATTAAAACAGGGGAAGGGACAGCAGTATAGTTCTATTTAAGTACAGTGCTGAAAAGCAAGCGGAGCCCACATTTTAGGCAAAAACAGCAAGATGTATGTGGTTGTAGGCACTGCACTCTTACGGGGCCAAATCTGTGCCAGCCAAAATAATTTATCAAGGTCAGCACAGTTCGTCCCTCTTAATATGTGCTTGAAACCACTTACACATGCTATGCGCACATCAAATGTTTCCTTTACATGATCCATTACATCATGGCGCACTGTTTGCTCACGATGACGAGCATTAATTAATATTGTCAGCACCATGCGCTGCTATTGGCAGAGCTTCTGAAGCTATTATGAGGCTGGTCTGAACTGGAAAGTCATGTCAGCTGTGGCTAAATGAACTTGCGCCGGTGTTGTGCCCAAGCGACCACACTTCCCCTGCAGAGGCTGCATCCGGAAATGACGTCACCTCGCCTTAGTCGACCAGCCACAGATGGAGCCTCACCCTTACAGTTTACAAACACCGCATTTCTACTAAGACATCAGATACATTTTATAACAAAATGGATCATCAAGACGGTTAGAAGGCGGGAGCAGTCAAGGGGTAACTGTGCCATGCGTAGCAACAATGGTACTACTACTTCAAATGTATATACATAAACGGAAGGCAGTGGAACAGAGGAACAAGCACCTACGGGCACACGGACAGCGGGAGGGAGGGTTCACGGACAGCGGGAGGGGGGGCGGGAACGGGCACACGAACAGCGGGAGGGGGGCAGGAACGGGCACACGGACAGCGGGAGGGGGGGCGAGAACGGAGAGCGGGACATCGCGCAACCCACCCCTGAAAACGACACTTTAAAAATGGCGAAAACAAAGCTTGAAAAAAATAAAAATAAACAACCGCCCACCGCCGCATAGCGAGCGCAAGGGGGTGGGATGAGTAAAAATCGCGGGAACGCCCATGAATCTGCTCGCAGAATGACGAGCAGATCTCTCTTCCAATGGCTAGCCTCCATTTATGGAGCTAGCCAATGGAAAGAGAGGGTGGGACAACACACACATACTGTAAACATTAGATTTCGCCTGCGCCGAAAAGCTGCGCGGTGCGCAGCTTTCGACGAGGCGAAACCTAAAAAGGAACGTATTTTTCGAAAGTCATTAGTTCCCCCATCGGATCTTTGCTTCACTTCCAGCGCTGGTATGCCTACAGGTAGCTATGCGTTCTACAAGTGCTTCATAGAATAGCTGCCAGGGGGCCCTCTGTGATATGTGACAACTTCAGCCTTTCTTGCATTTGTTTGCCACCAACTTTTTGCATGACGGGAGTTGCAGTTGCACTGTTACCACCGTGTGAGCTAAAGTTTCCTTCAAACGTGCCATTAGTTAAATCGCAAAAATAGACCGAATGTGTCTCATTTGACATGTGTCCACATGGAAGCTTTGGCACAACATTTTCAATTTTACCTTTTTATACATTTTTCTCTTGATGTTACAGCAAAAGCCATCATGCTGTATCTAGACCAGTATATGTATCAGATGTCCAAAGTAGATCCAGGAGCTCAGTATCCATGCCAGAATTTCAAGCTAACCACTGACTGTGGTAATGCAGTTCCATGTGGGTTAATCATATGGATATCCTAGAAACCTGACATATATCTTGCTTCATTGGACCAACTTGAGCACTCTTCATACAACAAAGCCAGAAGAGCTTTAAAAACCCCTGTCCACTCAGCTCTACTGTGCATCTCAACCATGCTTAAAAATGCAGATCTCACCCGGGCTGCCCTGCGTCACATGGTTTCAGCACATTTGTCACAGCTACCCCGTGAAGCAGCGTGCTCACACACCATAATGCGTAATATAGAATACTTTAGCAACTTATACAGGAAATCCAAACCCATCCTTCAGTACAGTAGGTACATCGAAATACTGGACGGTTCTATGCTTGGCCAATGACCAGAACACACTTACTGGAACACACCGCCGCTGGGCTGGAACATGTCCTAATGCCAGACCCATATTATACTATGCTAAAATGGAAAGCAACTCTCTCCTTCTCCAGCATGCACAATTACCATCTCCCTTTATCCTAAAATTGATTCTGGGATCCAGGTGGAAGCTACATGAAACTGATTTGAGTAGTCGAACCACGGCGTTGACAAGACTACATTTTATGCTGCACTGAAGGACATTGCAATTACTTACACTGATGAAAGCATATTTTCCATGCATATTCTGTGGCAGAAGGTCACTTTAAAGGACTAAACCAAGAATATATATGTACCAGAGATTGAAATGAATCCTAGCAAGTAAATATGGCATTTTACGTTTTTGAAGGGTTTAACGATAATGTAAAATATTTAAAACAATGACATAAAATAAATACTAGTTTTGGTACTATATAGCCCTTCTGTGCACCACTATTAGGATAAAGGAAGATGGATATTTTGTATATTCATATGATGGTTGTCCACGGTCCTGAGTACCTTAAAGGTGTTCCTTCCTTTTATGGTATTGGAGGATATGGGATCCTCCCTCAAGATATTTTTCTTTCTTTCATAAAACTGTGCTAATTTATCCTTTAAAGTACACAAACTCTGGCACAGAACAATATTTCAGAGCATTGGGTAGTGCTCATCCAAATCTGATTCTAAAGCATCAGAGACTGAGAATACCTCTACCCATCCAGCATTGAAAGCAATCGTTTGTCCTCCAGAATGCTAGTGGCATTTCCTGTTCACTCTAAACCATGTGTAGTCCTGATCACACTCACTTTGAAACAGCACCACATGCAATTTGTCACATATAGGGTCACATGCAGTCTAATGGCTCAGTTGCTGACTTCGGATCATGGAGACTTGGCTTCTACTGTGCACGTTCACACTTGACCAAACATTGAGTAGTTCTGGACAAATCACTTCATTACCTTGTGCTTGAAAGTTTCATAGTCTGTAATGTAAAATAATGAAATGTGTGAATGTGTGTCTTGAAGATTACACATCATGTACTAACATTGTATTGTTGTCAGATGAAAATCAGACACATCCACTGCTGATCTGTGTAATCATTCTACAGCCTATGACACACTCTTAATTTACTGAGTTTCTGTTAGAAATGCTTCATGTACAAAAAATACACTTTTCATTAATCTTCAGTTTCAACTCTTGCCAAACCAGGTCTTCTAGCTGTATCCCCCTTCTTTTCTGTTTATGGTACTCCTAATCAGATATGAAGCCCTCTTTGCCCATCTGACAGCCAGAATTGGGACCACAGTTGAGCAATGTCTCCCTCTTTGTTGTTACCTAAGTACCTACACACATTATAACTCTTCGTAACAGATAATAACCAAACATCATGAAGAATATGCCAAATGTATGCTGTCTTCAATATAAAAGGATACCACCAGTTTCTAACATTGGGTTGTTATTAGATTTTTGAAACAGTGTGAAACCTTAACAAATGCATTCAGCAACCAGGGCAAGTGTGAGAGTGATGAGAAGGAGTGGTGAAGTCTGTTGCTTCTACATAAAACCTGCTCTGTAGAGGTGTTGTAAGGCATGGGTGGGAAATGGGCGATACTGATTTGTTCTTGAGAGGGACACAATATTGTCAGACAGCCTGTTTCCAAGTTCTAGTAAGTGTACACAAGAAACCAACTATCCAAATGAGTCAGATGGGAAACAACACGAAACTGAATCAACAGGTTCAATAGACCACTGTGACTCCAGTCAATGAGAATGCCAGGATACCCTTGAGGATGATAGTGCGCTTTACAAATACACATAACATAATACAAACGGTGCACAGTTTCTAGAAACGCTTCGGGATAATGCATAACGTGGGAATGTCCTATACAAAAGTGGAAGTAACGTAACATAAGGCAGCATAACATAATCAAGGCACAATAAATCCACTTGTAAAATGAAGCAGGTCAACTTCTCCTTCTGATGAGGGACATGGTGCCACCAATTGCTGAACACTCGTTTTGCGATATTAGCCTCAGGCAATCAAATAACCACCCAAGACTTTCAAATGTACCGTATCTATGCATGAGTAGCGCATTCAATTTACATTCTTTGCTTTCCATCCTGGTACTTCTATTCTAGCATTTATAATGCATGAAAAGGGCTACATGTGCCAGAATGCAAAGAGACAATTCTACACTCGTATGAAATTTACAAACTTCATAGTGTAGAACATGTCAGGATTTGACAGATTAAATTCACCCATAAGAAAATTCGGAGGCATTTAGTCACAATGTGATTCTCAGTGAAATGGAAATTACCTTTTTCCATCTGTGGCAATAAAAAATCACTTTGAGTAAAATGGTAAGCACATTCCGTATGTAATAAAAAAAACAAAAAAAAATGACAACTGTTATAAAGATAACTCAATTTGTGCTTGAAATGAATACATTCTTGGGAAATACACGAATTTTTTTTTGGTGTGAAATATAATCCATTGGTGGCAAAATTAATTGTTTCAGCATAATTACAAAACTTAGAGAAAAAAAGAAACATTGCGCTCCTCAGAAGACCTAACTAAATTAATAATGTCTGAGGTCGTATTCTGGAGAATTTGTAGAGCGCACATCTGAGAGAATGGCTAAAAAAAAAGGTTTTCAAGTTTTTTCTAAAACTACTTTCTTACTGAAAGTCTGTAGATAATGCGCAAAGTGACTAGCAGCAATTATCTCGTAATTTGTGCAAAGAAAATTTAGCAGACCTGAGTTGTGAGTGCATCCCTGCCCTGGTGTTCATTGAATAACTGGGCCGAACTTGACAACTAGAGCACTAACTAAAAATGGCGGCTCTAGTTGTCCCAGCAGGAGTCTGGCACCGAACACGGCCAGAATCCCCGTCCACAGGTAAACACAGCCCCTTCCCTCACCCGTACCAACACCCCAAACAGTTATAACGCATTAAAAAGCAGTAGATAAGGCGCAGTGATTAGCAGCAATTATCTAATAGTTTGTGCAAAGAAAACTGAGCAGACCTGAGTTGTTCCAACCTAAACTGTGCAGATGGTCCCAAGCCAGGAACCAGAGGCAAAATGTCCGAAGCATCCACAGCAGCAGAACGGGCACCTTAGCACTGGCTATTGTAAGATGACAGACAGGATTTGATGCTCGGATACTGAAAGCATCAATTAATCAATCAATCAATCAATCACAGCATTTGTAAAGCGTCTCAAGGCGCTGGGGGGGGGGGAGGTGCTGCTACTGCTGGAACAGCCAGGTCTTGAGGTGTCTCCTGAAGGTGCGGTGGTCCTGGGTCAGTCGAAGTTGGCCGGGGAGGAAGTTGCAGGACTTCGCGGCCAGGAGGGAGAACGATCTTCTTCCGGTGGTGGTTCCGCGAATCCGTGGGATGGTGGCAAGGGCGAGGCTGGCGGAGCGGAGCTGGCGGGACGGAGTGTAGAACGTGAGGCGTCTGTTGAGGTAGTTGGGGCCTAAGTCATGGAGAGCCTTGTGTGCGTGGGTGAGGAGCCTGAACGTGATTCTCTTGCTGACTGGAAGCCAGTGCAGGTGTCTCAGGTGGGCGGATATGTGGCTGTGGCGAGGGATGTCGAAGGACGAGGCGAGCGTAGGCGTTCTATATGCCCTGGAGTCTTCTCTGGAGTTTTGCTGCGGTTCCTGCATAGAGGGTGTTCCCGTAGTCCAGCCGGCTGGTGACGAGGGTTTGGTGACGGTTCTTCTTGTTTCGGTGGGGATCCATCTAAATATCTTTTGGAGCATACGCAGGGTGTTGAAGCATGAGGATGAGATGGCGTTGACTTGTTTGGACAGTGTGAGCGTGGAGTCCAAGATGACTCCCAGGTTGCGCGCATTGTCCGTGGGTGTCGGTGCGGTGCCCAGCGTGGTGGGCCACCAGGTGTCCTTCCATGCAGATGGGGAAGGTCGCAGGATGAGGACTTCCGTCTTGTCCGAGTTCAATTTCAGGCGG
The DNA here is from genome assembly GCF_964261635.1 of Lissotriton helveticus. Taxonomy (NCBI): domain Eukaryota; kingdom Metazoa; phylum Chordata; class Amphibia; order Caudata; family Salamandridae; genus Lissotriton; species Lissotriton helveticus. The sequence goes on from NC_136057.1 coordinate 396,916,202, forward strand.
CTGAGCTTCATCCAGTTTGCGACGTCCCTCATTTCTTCCTGGAGGTTGGTCTTGGTGGTGGCTGGGTCTTTGGTGAGGGAGAGGATCAGCTGGGAGTCGTCGGCCTAGGAGATGATGTTGAGGTTGTATGCGCGGACGATGGCGGCGAGGGGCTCATGTAGACATTGAAGAGAGTCGGGCTGAGCGAGGAGCCTTGGGGTACGCCGCAGATGATCTTGGTGGACGCAGAGTGGAAGGGAGGGAGGCGGACTCTCTGGGTTCTGCCGGAGAGGAATGATGTGATCCAGTCCAGGGCTCTTCCTTGGATCCCTGTGTTGTGGAGGCGAGATCTTAGGGTGCGGTGGCAGACGGTGTCGAAGGCGGCTGAGAGGTCAAGGAGGATGAGGGCGGCTGTTTCCCCGTTGTCGAGCAGGGTCCTGATGTCGTCGGTGGCTGCGATGAGGGCGGTCTCGGTGCTGTGGTTGGCGCGGAATCCGGACTGGGATAGGTCAAGGGAGCCATTTGCCTCGAGGAAGGCGGTCAGCTGTTTGTTGACGGTCTTCTCGATGACTCTCGCCGGGAAGGGCCGGACGTTCTTGATGTCCTTAGGGTCCGCTATGGGTTTCTTCAGTAGAGCGTTGATCTCTGCGTGTTTCCTGCTCTCTGGGAAGGTGGTGGTCGAGAAGGAGTTGTTGATGATGTTCTGGAGGTGGGGTGCGATGACGGCGTCTGCTTTGTTGAAGATGTGGTGGGGGTATGGAACGAACGGTGAGCCGGAGTGGATGGTGTTCATGACATGGGTGGTGTCTTCAATGCTGATGGGGTTCCAGGTGTTGAGGGAGGCAGTGGGGGTGATGGTTTTGTGGCTGACGGCAGAGTCTGGGCACCAAAGCTGTCGTGTATGTCAGCGATCTTGCGGTGAAAGAAGGTGGCGAGGGCGTCGCAGAGGTCATGCGATGGTGGGATGTCATTTGAGTTGGCACTGGGGTTGGAGAGTTCTTTCACGATGCTGAAGAACTCCTTGCTGTTGTGTACGTTGTTGTCTAGGCACTCCTTGAAAGAAGTCCTCTTGGTGGTGCAGATCAGTTGGTGGTGTATACAGATGGTGTTCTTGAGAGCTGCATGGTTTTCTGCTGTCTGTTCGCGGCGCCAGGTCTTCTCGAGGGTTCGGCAGGATTTCTTACAGTCCTTGAGTTCGTCGGTGAACCAGGTGGCTATTCTGTTGCCGGGCTTGCCAGGAGGGTGCTTTAGTGGTGCGAGGGTGTTGACACAGTTGCTGATCCACTGTGCGAGGTTGCGTGCGGCGGCGTTGGGGTCAGTGGTGTCGGATGGCGGGTTCTGGCTTAGTGACGTTGTCAGCTGGCCAGTGGTGATTTTTCTCCAGCTTCTGCAGGGGATCTGCTGTGGGTGGTGGTGGGATGTAGTCTTCTTGAAGGTGAAGTGGATGCAGCTGTGGTCGGTCCAGTGGAGGCCGGTGGTGTGGCTGTAGGTGACGTGGTTGCTGGCGGAGAAGATGGGGTCGAGCGTGTGTCCGGCGTAGTGGGTGGGGGTGGTCACCAGTTGTTTGAGTCCGAGGTTGGCTAGGTTGTCGAGCAGGGTGGTGGTGTTGTTATCGTTGAAGTTCTCCAGGTAGAAGTTCAGGTCCCCTCGGAGGATGTAGTCTGCGGAGGCGAGGGCGTGCGGGCTGATGAAGTCGGCGATGGCTTGGCTGAATTGTGTGGCCATGGTCTTTATCACTGTCTTTCAATATCCAGTCTACTATCAGTGACCTTAGATTTGGTCTGAATTTATGACATTGTTCTACATTCTGTCCATCAACTGTGTTTTTTGCAATTTTCACCCCAAGTGGCCTCGCATTTGGCAGCTCCTACCTGGATTGACTCTGGTGAGAAACGGCGGGCAGTTATAGAGGGGGCCCAGGGGCACGCTCGTGATTTTGAGGAGGTGCAAAGGGGTTGTTCCCACTCGCCTGGAGTCTGCACAGACCTACGGTCTTGAACTTGCTCGCCCACACCACCGACCCGGTATTGCCGAGACTGTGCATGCTGGGAATGGTAGTTCTCGGGACTTCAATTGAACTGCCCAGGTGTGTCGACTACATAAGGGGGAGGAATATGCAGTGCAGATGAACATTTTTAACAGGATTGAGAATCATTTGGTAAGAACTGCAGTGCAGGGTACTGAGGAAGGCACTTATCGCCGAAATGCATCTACCGCCACTGCCAGTAATGCATTAAAACCTGCTGTTCCCTTGATACCCCCTCTGGTCTCTTTTTTTTCTTCATTGAAAAGTTTCCTGTATATATATATATATATATATATATATATATATATATATATATATATTCACTGAAAAAACCATAGGTTTTACACACGTTATAGTTAGGAAGTAGCATTTCCAAAACCTATGAAATTCACTGAAAAAACCATAGGTTTGACAACAGTTATATTTAGCTGGAAATTTTACTGATATAAAACCAATGAAATTCCACGTTATAGTTAGTTAGACTCACTATAACTTGCGCGTGTAATGCACTGCTGATGACGTCACATATTACATCACTCATGACATCACTGATGACACCATCCAGTGAATGTGTGTCTTTCTGAAAAATATATATATGTTATATATGTATATATTATTGAATATCTTAGTGAATACATATATTAGTAAGTAATGCTTAAATATTTAAATATATGTATTAGTGTTTCACTTTGTGTATAAGTGGCTGCATGGGTTGATGAGTAGGTACATGTGTATGTATATAGGTTATTAGATGTTTTTCTTAGTATCAGTATAAGTGTTTGCATGGTTTGGTGGGGGTATTACTTAGTACATAGATGCAAGAATGACTGAGTCTCTGTTTGTATGTGTTTTGAAGACAGCATATGTGCAAGACTGTATGGGTGGATTAGTGTGCATATGTCTGTGTTAGTGAGTGAATGACTGTCTTATTAGTGTCTTTATCAGTAACTACATATGATTTAATGTAGTATATGTGAATATTGATGTATATAAGTGACTATATGTGAGAGTGAGGGATTATAAGAGTTCCTCTTTAAATTAGTATGTGTTTCTATAAGTGATTTTTTAAGAGAGTAAGTATGTGTAAGTTTCCTTGAAGTAAAGTGGTAGTGTGTGTATAGCTGTTTATGTAAATAAATGGATGTTCAATAGTTTATTTGCATGTGTGAGTATGTGTGTGAATAACTTTTGGATGACTGTCGGTGTGTAACAGGATGTGTAGGTGTATCACTACATATGATTAGTGAATATATGTATGAGTGACTATATAGAACTTTTGGTGAATTAGTGCATGTGTATATAGATGGTGGAATTATTGAATTGGTTGTTGTAACTGGTATGGGTATCTCCATTTTTTTCAAAATTTTAGTTTCTATTTTTGAATGTGTTTCAAGGGTTAGATTACAGTGAAAGGAGGTCTGTCACTGTGTCACAAGGATGGTGTCATCAGTGATGTCATGAGTGATGTAATATGTAACGTCATCAGCAGTGCATTACACGCGCAAGTTATAGTGAGTCCAACTAACTATAACGTGGAATTTCATTGGTTTTATATCAGTAAAATTTCCAGCTAACTATAACTGTTGTCAAACCTATGGTTTTTTCAGTGAATTTCATAGGTTTTGTAAATGCTACTTCCTAACTATAACGTGTGTAAAACCTATGGTTTTTTCAGTGAATTTCATTGGTTTTTAAAATGCTAATTCAGAAATATCTCGTGTATACAACCTATACTTTTGTCAATAAAGTTCTGGCAATATTTTTTTCGAAAACAAGCCGTTTTCTTCACTGTTCAAGTTGCATAGAGACTCCTTGTAAAGCGATACAGAATTAGAAAGTCTCTACCTTGCCTTTTTTTCAACGCATTAAAATTTGTCTGTAAATAAAAATAGTCTTTCTAAACTTTTGTGCACGACCCGGTGTGCGCACTCTCGGCAACAGCTCTCAATAAAATGGATAGCGCATTTCCAGGCTTTCGTGCGCGACCGACTGCGCGCATCCGCCTATATATTTCGTGAAAACTTTGCAATCTGAACTTATTGAATTTCTTCATAGACCCATCAAAGAACTTATAATACATCAAAGAGACTAAACCTAGGCTTCTTTTTTAAAATTATGAAAATTTTCATTAAATGGAGCCGAATGTCTTTTTAAACTTTCGTGTGTGACCGAATGTACACAACTTGGTATTTTAAAAAAAAATATAAAAGGTTTTATACTTTAACAATTGTATGCTTGATTCGAGCTCAGAAGATATATTAAATCCGGATATGTTTCGATTTACTCCTTTTCACGTTTTGAAACTTCGCTGAATTAGACCACTACTTCCAAATGGCGTACGTGACCAGATACTATCACCGCGTAGACGTCCTGAGACGCGCATGTGAAGTCATGTGACTTGAAAACAACACTTCCAATTGGTTCTTAGTAGTTTCTATTCTGCAATTTACACGGAGCACTCCACCCACTTCTCTCACTATCTTTTCTACTCTCAAAAGAGAACAACGTTCAACACCCTTCGGAAGACTTTGCTGAAATGGCTGCCGCCCCGCATTCATCTTCCGAATCTGAAGGAAATGAGCGACTACCTTTAAAAAGAAAAAAGGAATCTTTTATTTGGCAATTTTTCACTTATCCTGAAGAACAAAAGAAAGTGAATGCGCCAAAAGTTACCTGCACGATATGCAATTCGGTTCTCTCAAGAGGAAATCCAAGAAAAAAATATTCCTTTTCCATACATACCATGGTGCGGCATGTCAAACAAGTGCACCCTGTGGAATTCGCAAAGGCATCGACAAGAGCCCTGGCCACGCTATTACCATCAGAGGTGGCCAGCACATCTTCTGGTGGACGACCTGTATCTCCATTGAGTGCTGTGATGGACTTGAGACCATATCTTGCAAAGGTGCACATGAAATGCAACGAGTGTGGAGAAATTCTTCTGTACGGAGAGCAGAGCCTCATTCTTACTAAACTAAAAATTGAGAGTCATAAATGCCCCGAGAAAAGATAAATTTCTTCATTTCATTTTGATCCTGTGTCACACTTGAAAATGTTGTTGCAAGTTTAAAAAATCAAAAACAACATAACAGTTGTTTAAAAAAAAAAAAAAAAAAAAAGTTCTTTTCAGAACTAACTCATTGTACCAAAAACAGCTCCAGGAGCATATTATAAAGGAGGTTTATCTCCCCTTTTTTTGGCTTTCGTTCGTGCGCGACCGTGTGCGCGCACCCGCCTATATATTTCGGGAAAACTTCGCGATTGCAACGTATTAAATTTCTTCATAGACCCATCAAAGAACTTATACTACGTCACAGACAGTAAACCTAGGCTTCTTTTTTATTATTATGAAAATTTTCATTAAATGGAGCCGAATGTCTTTTTAAACTTTCGTGTGTGACCGAATGTACACACCTTGGTATTTTAAAAAAAAATATAAAAGGTTTTATACTTTAACAATTGTATGCTTGATTCGAGCTCAGAAGATATATTAAATCCGGATATATTTGGATTTACTCCTTTTCACGTTTTGAAACTTCGCTGAATTAGACCGCTACTTCCAAATGGCGTACGTGACCAGATACTATCACCGCGTACACGTCCTGAGACGCGCATGTGAAGTCATGTGACTTCAAAACAACACTTCCAATTGGTTCTTAGTAGTTTCTATTCTGCAATTTACACGAAGCACTCCACCCACTTCTCTCACATCTCTACCCTGTTATCTGCAATTGTGAACATCAAAAGGAGCTGCGCTACGCCCCTGTAAGAGGCCTCACTCCCACTGCTGCAACGGCTTGGCAGTCCTCCAGATGCACAGGAACAGCCCCTCCGATCCATCGAAGTTCTGTGTCGGTCTCAATACCACTTACGAAATGAAAATAAGCACTGAAGAATATTTATGCTGTAGCAGGAGGAGTACTACATGCTTGCAGAATGCATTCTATTACCTATAAAAAAGTGAAACACCCACACTACAATCATATAGAATACTTCCTCTAAAGAAGCCTGTGAATAACTTTAGAACATCAGGTTAACCTTTTTTTACTCTCTCATCATTGTTAAAGATAAGTATTTACAATACTATATTAAACAATGCCATGGTTTTTCCTTTTTAATTTTAAAAATCTTGCAATCTTTCACAAACCCAATACTCATGGCTTCTTTTTCGTGACAAAAATCTTGCAATATTACATACCTACATAGAATAACAGAAAAAACATAAAACTACAAAGGCCAAACAGTCTACTAAACGCGGATTTGTAACCTATGGGGCAGATTTATGTTAACTACTTCATACCCAGATATGCACCAGTTAATGTGCACCACAGTATGCTAGTGCTCCGTTACCCATGGTGTGCCACATTTGAAATGTGGCGCACCATGGTACAAAAACACCATACATGCGTAACACATCTGTGCTCAAAAACTAATACATTGCTAGAGTGGCATCGCAACTGTGATGCAGCTCCAGCAAGGCTCACCAATGCACTATATTCACAATGCTGCGTCAATACCTACGCCTGCTTCAAGCACATGCACAGTTTTGAAACAGCATGGGCCTGAAAGTCACTGAGTGAAATATCATACATTACAGTCAGCCACTTTCAAGACGCATTCCTTCAGAGGAACACTTACCGGTTATTAGAGGTAGATCGTCCGACTCCACCGGAGGAGACCCCTAATAAAAAAGACATATATATAAAATGCGGACTAGCCGCTGTATCGTGCTAGCAAACTTTAACTTAAAAATCGTTAGAAAAAACAAAAGGAATCGAGCAAAATCAGTAGGCCACTGATAGGATCTCTTTTTCACCTCGCTAAAATAGAAACATTAGGAACAACCCCTCATGAGAAATATGAAACTAGTGGGAGAAACCGAGCTCGACGCCATGATGGCTGCAAGATAGCTCGGCTCCGCCGCCCACCCCGCCCAAAATAATGACAAACCCTATACAAATATTATAAATAAATACAACACACCAGCAAAGTAACAGGGTAAAACGTTTTATTAAATAACTATTTACATGGCAGCCTGCTGCAACATGAAAACAACACTTCCAATTGGTTCTTACTAGTTTCTATTCTGGAATTTACACGCAGCACTCCACCCACTTCTCTCACTATCTTTTCTACTCTCAAGAGAGAACAACGTCCTACATTTTTCGGAAGACTTTGGTGAACTGGCTACCGTATCTCATTCATCTTCCGATTCTGAACAAAATGATCGACTACCTTTAAGAAGAAAAAAAGAATCTTTCATCTGGCAATTTTTCACTTATCCTGAAGATCAAAAGAAAGTAAATGCACCAAAAGTAACCTGCACGATATGTGACTCGTTTCTCTCAAGAGGAAATCCAACAAAAAAATATTCCTTTTCCATACATACCATGGTGCGGCATGTCAAACAAGTGCACCCTGTGCAATTTGCAGAGGCATCGACAAAAGCCCTGGCCACGCTATTACCATTAGAGGTGGCCAGCACATTTTTTGATCGACGACCTGTATCTCCATCGAGTGCAGAGATGGACTTGAGATATTTAACTATATATGGTCTATAACCTATGGTTTTTTCAGTGAATTTGCTCCGCCACCCACCCCGCCCAAAATAACGAGAAACCCTATGCAAATATTATAAATATATACAACACACCAACAAAGTAACAGGGTAAAATGTTTCATTAAATAACTATTTACATGGCAGCCTGCTGCAACATCGATCCAAATGCATGGTTTTTTCAGTGAAATTCCTCCGCCGCCCACCCCGCCCAAAATAACGAGAAACCCTATGCAAATATTATAAATATATACAACACACCAACAAAGTAACAGGGTAAAACGTTTAATTAAATAACTATTTACATGGCAGCCTGCTGCAACATCTCCGCCAGGAGACGGCGTGGGGTGCACTGGAAGGGAGAGGTGGCGCGAACGAGCCTCCCCCACCTCCCCAGGTGGAGGTTTCTCAGCTACACCCCAGCGCTTCACTGATCTCCTTGTCCTCAGTCAAGCATCAATAGTAAGATTTTCATAGGTGAGTGTAGGTTCATAGTTTGCCATCCACAGACTAAAAGCCTGGAGTGGCAGTGAAAAAACCATAACTAGGTAAGAAGGAACGCAGAGGCTGTAGGAAGGACTCTGGATATGCTTGGTCCCTGAGATGCTTCGATGTCACAGCCTTCCACAAATGTCATAAGTCCTGGATGTTGGGTGCCATAGTTGAGGGTTTGACCTAAAGACACGTCCTGCGGTGCCCTGGTCCAACCATCACATATACCTGCGCCAGGAGACGGCGTGGGGTACACTGGAAGGGAGAGGCGGCGCGAACGAGCCTCCCCCACCTCCCCAGGTGGAGGTTTCTCAGCTACACCCCTAAAGACACGTCCTGCGGTGCCCTGGTTCAACCATCACATATACCTGCGCCAGGAGACGGCGTGGGGTGCACTGGAAGGGAGAGGCGGCGCGAACGAGCCTCCCCCACCTCCCCAGGTGGAGGTTTCTCAGCTGCACCCCAGCACTTCACTCAACATAGGCGGCCGGCTCCCGGGGTCCGGCGGAACTTTTAGCCTTTTGGTGACTCTTCCATTCTGGACCTTGTCCCACAATCCGTTTGACCTGAAGACACGTCCTGCGGTGCCCTGGTCCAACCATCACATATACCTGCGCCAGGAGACGGCGTGGGGTGCACTGGAAGGGAGAGGCGGCTCGAACGAGCCTCCCCCACCTCCCCAGGTGGAGGTTTCTCAGCTGCACCCCAGCGCTTCACTCGACAAGCTGAGTGGCGCCCGCTCCTGCGGCACAGTGCCTCGCTCGGCCAGCTGAATTACGCCTGCTCTTGCTATACAGCGTCTCACCCGCCATCCGGCTGAATTGCACCCACTCTTGCGGTACAGCGACAGGCGGCTGCCACGGAGCTCAGGAAATGGCGGTCGGCTCCAGAGACTTGGGCCTGGCCTGCAAGGATGGCTCTGGACAACCCTGGAACTCGGACGCTTGACTGCTACGGCATGGTCCCCATTCCCAAAAGCGTCCCATCAGCCTTGAAGATTCTACAAGAGTCACCGGGGCCCCCGACTCCCGCAGAGTTCCGGTGGGGAGCTTCTGCCATAATTGCTAGCAGAATGGCCACGACGTAGCCACGGGGTGCTCTCATGCTGACGCCAGCTTCAGTCTGAAACTTCCAGAAACACTGTAAACTACCAATTCAATCAGTTCCGGTGGAGCCCCAACGACGTATCGCGTTGTTGCATAATGCGTCATATGACACGCCGCGTTAGCGCACCCGGAAGTGCTCCGGTGCGCGAGGCGCAAAGCACAGCTTCCCGGAAGCAATCCTGGGCGCGGCGCGGAGCGCGTAACGTAAGCATAACAGGTCATGTGACTTGTTAATAAAACTTTTCATTGGTTTACAAATATTTTTTGTCCCAAATGATGAAAACCCCTCCTTGTTTCCTCTTGGCTCCTGCCCCCTCCCCAAGTCTTGCTCGGCCAGCTGAGTTTCGCCCACTCGTGCAGCCTACGACATGGATACGCCGGAGCGTTATGGATCAGTATGAGCAAATATACACTTGGGGATTCACAAGCAACAACAAGCCTTTGTATTTGGGGCTCTAAATCAACAACAGTGAGAGAACAGAACCGAACTAAGCACTCAGGGGCTACGTTTAAACGTAACATCATCTCCCCAGAGGTACATCACCTTACACACACATGCACTCTGATCTCCTTGGCCTCAGTCAAGCATCAATAAAATGATTTTCATAGGTGAGTCTAGGTTCATGGATTTCCATCCACAGACTAAAAGCCTGGAGTGAGAGTGAAAAAACCATAACTAAGTAAGAAGGAAGGCAGAAACAGAATCTTCCTCTGCAACATCTGGCTCTGCATCGCTATTTACTTATAAATGCAGAAAAAACTCAATTAACACAAGGGCTCTTTTCAGAGCCACCTTATATCAAAGCACTCAAACTTCTGATTTATCTCCATTTTCACACTCTTCTAAATAAGTGTGCGCGCCCGAGTGCGCGCACCCCGCAACTTTAAAAAAATATATATATATATATATATTCGCCTTTAAGGACCTTACTGCACACCCTGAGAAAACCTACGCAGCAAAACAATCTCTACCTTCTCCCCTTTCCATGTTCCAACGCTTTCAAATGAACAATATATTTACTCGCAGTGACAAAATGGGGGTCAACACTTCCTGATTTCCTTCGAATCGAACGTTAACACACGTCACGCAGCAAAAAAAAAAATCCGCTCGCGCGCAGCCGCTTGAGTGCGCGCACCCGTGCGCACTTACAGATATATAATTGACTTTAACTTTAATTTTCTCAGCAACTCCTGAACGGATTTACACCATTCGAAAAAAAGCGTAATCTGCGAGCCGGACTCTACAGTTTTGCCAAATTTCTTATAAACCCATTCAGCCGTTCGACCTGTAGCCGTGTCTAAACGTCCTATGGAAAATAACATGGAGAAAACACGTTTTGGGACCCCCCTTTTATCTCAGCCCCCGCTTCACCAATCCCCCCCAAACTTTCCGGGAAGGAGCGCAGCGGACCGAGCCATCTTCTTTGAGAAATTCGCAAAGATTCATCCACCAGGGCCAAAGTTAATCCAAATAGAATGTTGAGGATTTCCTATGGAAACTAGGTCCTAACTATAACTACCTACTGGCCACCGCCAGTAGGTAATATATATATGTATATATATATATATATATATATATACATATGCTGCTCACTTCTATTGTGTCTGGTTTCTACTGTTTTCATATATTTGATCATTTTATGAGATCCTTTACTCTCCATATCACTTAGTTGTTCCCTCTGGGGTTGTTCTTCTGAAGCCCACCAAAAGGATAGGTTGATGCTTTATACGCAACACTGCATCCATCACATCTTTGTCTTAGCCAAATTACATCTCTTTACATGTGGACAAGCTCAAGCCACAATTGGCTATGCCATCATTGGTTCCCCTATTTTTAGTATAGTGTTTCTTTATTGACCTTGGTGGATAGATGATAGAAAATTCAGCATGAGCAGTGACACGTGAAGCTGAGTTCTGTCATGTCACTACTATGATATGTTCTTTACACTGGTGTCATATGCATGTCCGGATCCTGTTTCGGACAGGTCTTACGGGCAAGTTTTTGAGTGGTGTTGGAGCCACCTGCTACATAACGCCCATGGATTGCTGTACCCCAACCAAAGGATTGAGATCACTAGGCAGAAGAAGACTCCCCCGTAATGTCTGGGAGAGATGGCATTGCACTTGTTGTACCCTAAACTGTGAAATGTCCTTCCACCACATTTAGAAGCAACTCTTAACACCGAGCGGCTCAAGAAATGCCTAAAGACCCCGCATATACCCAACTGTACCCAATGGATTAAATCTTGAACTGAAGAGATTCACGCATTTGGAGTTAGTGTTATATGAATGCTGATGAATATGGCTGTCCTTATGGTTAGGGTTATGGCTATGGTAGTTTATATCATTATGGTGTCTCACATTGTTATGGCTCTGATGGTTTATCTAGTTATGGGTTCAGGTTCTGGAGGTTAATGTGGTTCTCATGGCTATAGGTATGGGGCTTAATATGATTATGGGTTATGATGGCTCATATGGTTATATGGGTATGGCTTTGCTGGTTCATATGGGAATAGATGTTCTGGTTGGCGTTGTTCACATAGTTTTGATGGTTCATATAGTTTTGGGTTTTGGTATGACGGTTCAATGTTTTTGGAGGTTTATATGGAATGGATGTTCTAGTTAAGGTGGTTCATATGGTTTTGATGTTTGATATAGTTTTAGGTTATGACATGATGGTCCCCATGGTTATGGTGGTTCTTCTGGTTATATATTATAGTAGGACATGTCCTCTCGCTGTTGTCCCGTCATGTACAATTACTGCCCCTATTTCTGCCCCGATATGTGCCTATTTTCTCAAGCTTGTGGAAAGTCCTGCAGCCAGTCTCTCTATGAACCCCATGGGCCTCATTTATGAGGCATGCGTCACGTTTACGCCGCTGGTGCATCACTTTTTGTGACGCACCAGTGGCGTAAAAAATGCGCCTTGTTGCGCCATATTTACAAAGTGACGCATCTAGGTAGATGCGTCACTTTGTAAACCCCTGCGCCACATTATACCTGTGACAGGTATAATGTATGCAAGGGGGCGTATTGACGCAAGAAAGGGTCATAGAAGTGACGCAGTGAAATCTTTGTGATTTCACTGCGCAACTTCTAGGACACAAGGATACATTGCTGGAGTTGCGTCACTTTTGTGACACACTCCAGCAATGCGCCACTTTTGCGTCATACAAATACGTCAGAAATACTGACGTATCTGTAACTCCTTGCGCAATGATGTGTCATACTGTAAATATGATGCATCATTGGTGGTGCAAGGAGGGCGCAGTGAAAAGTGACGCATCGCTGTTTTCACGCAGCGATGCGTCACTTTTCATAAATGAGGCCCCATTTCTCTTTCTACACACATCCCGGTGGCTGAACACTATTGCATGCCCGGCTTCCAGATATTAGCAATCCACCAAGTGACTCTTGCTACCTCCATGTAATATGCATGCTGCGGACCCTTGCGACTCAGTGACTCGAGAGCTCTGAAATGCCTGTGAATTGTATCGTAAAGTATTACACCAGCTGTTTTCGTGCATACATTTTAAGAACAATGACATAAACACAAAAAAAAAGCTTGCAGAATTCAGCGCTGGCAGCCACGTGCAGCCAGACAGCGAGGCACGCATTACGACGCAGCGTAGGCAGTCCCTGCTGGCTGCACTGGCACGCTCCAGCTCGCGCCATTGTTTCCAGCTTGCAGGCGCAGGTCTAACCAGCAGAGCGACTTTATGACTTAATATTTGAGATTTAGCCAAATAATTAACAGACTATTCATCAGTCTGCCAGGTGCCGCGCACAGGTGTTTAGCACAGTTAGTTCTCGATGGAAAGACGTTGGCGTGCGCAGCTCTGAGTAACACGTTCTAGAAGAAATGTTTTGCAATCTTTTTTTTGGTGACCAGCGATCTAGAGCAGACAATGTGTACTTTTTAAATTCTCTTTTTTGGGTCAGACAGTCCTTATTGTCTGTGTTTAAACAGGATAAGCATAATTGTCCAGAGCAGCAGCATTCATCTAGAAACTAAATAAGTCAACGTGATCTTGAGTCTGCTAGAAGCATGTTTTGGAGATTAATTTTATGAATACATTTTTATACATCTCACACTAGGCCCGAGGGCATCACAACGCTTTGCGCAACACAGCATAACCTTGTACAGATAACAGGCAGTAGAAGGGAGGAAGAAAGTTTGCAAATATGGTAATATAAATGTATGCCCAATGCAAACTTTGCATGGCATAAATGTTCATGCAGATGTTTGTGAAATGTTTGTGTAATGTGCAAATGAGATACAGTTTACTGGCTGTTATGTAGGCCTGGGTGGTAACCTCACTTCGCAGAGTTTGCCCTATTCTGTGTAGACCGCGGAGTTCTGAAAACTCAGCACAGCGGCGTAGAGCGGAGTTATTCCTCTCTCCTAGCTGGCCAACGTTATGTTGGTGAGCGCGAGCGAGGAAAATCCAACACTAGATCACCTCGCGTGAGATTTCTCAAAGTGAGCGGTCGCGGCAGGTCGCAACCGCTTGCATTGAGAAACCTGCCGCTTGCGATGGGGAAGCTGTTGCTCGATTAGAACATGTACTCGAGCGGAAGCTGCACCCTCTTGAGCAGCGTGTGGTGCCGTTAACTCTGATTTTACAGCATAGGACAAACACACGGCGCTAAAAATCAGCACAATTTACCTCACTCCGCTGGTTGTGGAACTCTGCGGAGCGCAGCAGAGTTTTCGAGGAACTCTGGGAATTACCGTAAAGCCTACTTTTATTGCTGTTATTGTCAAGGGTCGTGAGCATAAAACTTTGCCACTGACAAGTTCTGTGACAAAAAAGTTTAAACATCGCCACAGCAGACATGCATGAGAAGAGAAATAAATGGTACTATACAAGGAAATGTAATGAAAAAATAGGAATTTAACTTATGAATCTTACATTGCACATGTTTCAGCTAAATCACCTATAGGAATAGGCCAATTTGGGTTCAATGAGAACGTGTGTGAGAACTGGGTGAGGTGGGCCACAGATGCCAGGGGTTACTGGGCTGTAATTCTGTCTGAAAAAACCGAAAGGAAGAAACCTGGTCAAAATCACTGTGAGTGTGCCATGTTGAGTCTGAGACCATGAGTCCATTAATGACACTGTAGTGATACCACTGGGCTAGAAAAAATTCCCATCAGCCCACCCATCTGGTGGATTTTCGTCACGTGGGAGATGAATCATAAATCCATATCTTAAAGCACCTCAAATTGGTGCAAAGAAGGATTCTGAAAAGTTTCTAGACCACAGTGATTCACTAGTGATGCTAATGGGGTGCAGTGCGCGTGAAGAAGTGAAAGTGCAAGATAAAATTGACTCAAAGGACCAAAAATGTGTTTATTGGATATGGTACTATGGTCAAAAGTAAAAACAATACCTCAATAGTTTTAAATAATAACTAACATGAGGCATGGTGTGTTTTTGGTCGACATGTTTCAGCTAGATGGACTCCTGGTCCTAGCTTTCTTCAGGACCCGGTGAAATACTGCGACTGCAAACTTACACAAATAATAGTGAAAATTCAAGCGTTGAATTTGTACAACAAAAATGGATAAATCCTACCAGTTATTCTGAGCCCAGATGTATACTGGTGGTAATCCAATCTTAACGTCTATCCTAAAACAAGATAGAGAGATGTACAACTCAATAGTGTAAAAAATGATCCCAAGGATACAACAAACAAACAACACACACACTCACAATACGGTAGAGAAATTCTCACCGTGACTCAGTAGTTACTTAAATACTACTGGATAAGTGTATAAGAATCACAGTAAGTTAACTAAACTCACCCAGCATTATGTGGGATAATGCCTCACCTCACCCGGTCACGCACTCGGGAATAGGGAGGCCCCGCTCTGTCAGAGAAGAAAAAGGACCTCAGAAAAATATCAGGGGTACTCAAGTGCAAGAATCACTATTTATCTATGTTCTATTGACAAAACCTGGTCATAAAAAAGGAGATTCAACCTCAGGAGAACCATAGTGAAACCCTTGCAAGGTGGCCATGATGAACTGATAAGTAAATTGATCTTATAGTGTAATGTAAGTCAGGAGCACCCCAAGCACATCAGCATAAATGTCTCAACAAAGTTATCCTGACAAGATAAAAAAGTAAAAATAGAGACAGAGTGGCTGCCCAAAGCAAAACATCCAGCGTCCTACCTGTCCGTCGGTACCTCTATGATGGCATCCGAGAGGGAGTGGAGGTGAAGGACAGGTAGGCGCGCTTGTCTTTATATACCGTGATTAATTGGTAAAATAGTTACAGCCGTGTAGTGTGCTGAGCCTCGCGAGAAAATGATACGATATACTCCACGCGAATGCGCGCTTGATGTATTCTAGAAAGGGCTCGCGCCGACCAGTGTCATTGGTACTGCACACCTGCGCAAAGCGGGAACACTGTATCACCCGTGCATGCGTGGTACAGAGCACTACGCGAGAGCGCATCAGCCTCTGTGTTCAGGCTGTGCACATGCGCAGTTGACAACAAACATTATGCGCATGTGCGCTGTAAACAATAAGCGCGAGCAACAGGAAAGTACAAATCAGTAATGCCTGCGCGTTATATTATTGATACAACATTCATTCAGTATAAGGGCAGGTGATGTGGATGGTTAGTGTCTCCTATTACTAGTCGAAGACAAACCTACCTGCCAAAATATGACCAAATGCATACAGGCCAATGTAATTGATAGCCAGAAAGTGCCTATCTGCTATAATACAGTTAATGATTGACCCAGATGTATTGGCCAGCACATTTGTACAATATTGCTTAAAAAAGGTTGTCAAGCAGAGTATATCGTTTAGAGAATCAGACAAAGAGATCTTCAGTCCTATAAAATCCTATGAACTGATTCTCACTCGCATTGGGTGATATTGATCTCAAGGCTATGTGTACGGATACCCGGACAGAACTCATTACAGTGATGTCCACGGTATGTCATCGTTGAGTCCCCGGATATGGCTTTTCAGAAGGAAAATCCATTTTTGTTCTTTTCTAAATAGGAACTTAGATGTGTCATTGATATGAGAAGGGATGAATGGCTGCTCAAGGATTAGCCACTTCATTTCTTCAGCTGAGTGTCTCGCATCTAGGAAATGGGTCGTCAATTTAGTAGCCTGTTTTCGACACCTGATGGTGCTCTTATGTTCACCAATTCTCAATTTAATCTTGCGGGTGGTATAGCCAATGTATTTCAAGGAGCAAGGACAGGTGATCATGTAGATGACATTGTCAGTGTTACAATTCGTGTGTTTTTTGAGAACCCATGTTTTACCTGTACCAATGTCAACTGTTTTGGTTTTGCTCGTCTGGGGACAGGCACTGCATGATCCACACGGATAGTGACCGGTAACTGGTGGGAGATCCCACAAGTTAACCGAGTTGTCACAAATAGAAATCCAGGGCCTGGTGTGGACAAGCGTGTCCCTCAGGATGGGTGCTCTTTTGAATGAAAAAAGGGGTTTCGGGATGTTGGCACTAGTGGTGTTGAGAATACCCCAATGTCTACGAACTGTGCGTTGCATAGTATTGGACAATGCATTAAACGTGCTAACAAACGTGAGTCGTTCCATAGAAGGTTTGGGTGGCCGTTTCTCAATTAGTGCCTCACGATTGTTGTTGGATGCACGTTTCCATGCTCTCTTAACAAGATTACGAGGATATTTTCGATCCTGTAATTGGTTGGCTAGCACGTTGGCATGTTTGTTGAACGAATCTCTAGAGGAACAATTCCTCCTGAGTCGGAGAAACTGTCCCACCGGGAGATTGTCCACTAAGGAACGTGGATGGTGACTATCAAAGAGCAATAGTGAGTTCCTTGCCATTGGTTTCGTGAAGAGCTCACTCTGAAGTCCACCAGATTCTGGAAAGATGGAAAGATCTAGAAAAGGCAGTCTCTCGTGACTGTATTCTAGTGTAAAGTTTAGATATTCATTTTGTTCATTGAGCCATAGATGAAAAGCCTGGACCTCTATGACAGAGCCCCGCCAAACCACCAACACATCATCAATATACCTCTTCCATAGCACCAGGTGGTCAAAAAATGGGTTGCTATGGTTGAGGATGTGATGTTGAAATTTGAAACAATTGGTCCTCAAATTTAATTCTATAGTTGGTAGAAGTCTAAGGACATCAGCTGTGTCCTCAAGGTATGTCGGCATTTTCTTAACCAAAGGTCTTAAGAAAATGCCGACATACCTTGAGGACACAGCTGATGTCCTTAGACTTCTACCAACTATAGAATACAATGTGGAGACTGATCTGCTTGTGAGTTTTGATGTAGAATCACTCTACACTTGTATACCGCAGCAGGACACACTCGATACTATCAGACGCTTGCTATCGACAGAAGTCCTTGATAGCATTACCCCGGTTAGTTTCATTTTAGCTTGTGCGGAATTGGCTATGAGAAAAAAATTTTTTTAATTTGAGGACCAATTGTTCCTTCAAATTTCTGGGACCTCAATGGGCAGCGTCTTCGCCCCGAGCCTCGCCAACCTCTACATGCACCAATTTGAACAGCATCACATCCTCAACCATAGCAACCCATTTTTTGACCACCTGGTGATATGGAAGAGGTATATTGATGATGTGTTGGTGGTTTGGCGGGGCTCTGTCATAGAGGTCCAGGCTTTTCATCTATGGCTCAATGAACAAAATGAATATCTAAACTTTACACTAGAATACAGTCACGAGAGAATGCCTTTTCTAGATCTTTCCATCTTTCCAGAATCTGGTGGACTTCAGAGTGAGCTCTTCACGAAACCAATGGCAAGGAACTCACTATTGCTCTTTGATAGTCACCATCCACGTTCCCTAGTGGACAATCTCCCGGTGGGACAGTTTCTCCGACTCAGGAGGAATTGTTCCTCTAGAGATTCGTTCAACAAACATGCCAACGTGCTAGCCAACCAATTACAGGATCGAAAATATCCTCGTAATCTTGTTAAGAGAGCATGGAAACGTGCATCCAACAACAATCGTGAGGCACTAATTGAGAAACGGCCACCCAAACCTCCTATGGAACGACTCACGTTTGTTAGCACGTTTAATGCATTGTCCAATACTATGCAACGCACAGTTCGTAGACATTGGGGTATTCTCAACACCACTAGTGCCAACATCCCGAAACCCCTTTTTTCATTCAAAAGAGCACCCAGCCTGAGGGACACGCTTGTCCACACCAGGCCCCGGATTTCTATTTGTGACAACTCGGTTAACTTGTGGGATCTCCCACCAGTTACCGGTCACTATCCGTATGGATCATGCAGTGCCTGTCCCCAGACGAGCAAAACCAAAACAGTTGACATTGGTACAGGTAAAACATGGGTTCTCAAAAAACACACGAATTGTAACACTGACAATGTCATCTACATGATCACCTGTCCTTGCTCCTTGAAATACATTGGCTATACCACCCGCAAGATTAAATTGAGAATTGGTGAACATAAGAGCACCATCAGGTGTCGAAAACAGGCTACTAAATTGACGACCCATTTCCTAGATGCGAGACACTCAGCTGAAGAAATGAAGTGGCTAATCCTTGAGCAGCCATTCATCCCTTCTCATATCAATGACACATCTAAGTTCCTATTTAGAAAAGAACAAAAATGGATTTTCCTTCTGAAAAGCCATATCCGGGGACTCAACGATGACATACCGTGGACATCACTGTAATGAGTTCTGTCCGGGTATCCGTACACATAGCCTTGAGATCAATATCACCCAATGCGAGTGAGAATCAGTTCATAGGATTTTATAGGACTGAAGATCTCTTTGTCTGATTCTCTAAACGATATACTCTGCTTGACAACCTTTTTTAAGCAATATTGTACAAATGTGCTGGCCAATACATCTGGGTCAATCATTAACTGTATTATAGCAGATAGGCACTTTCTGGCTATCAATTACATTGGCCTGTATTCATTTGGTCATATTTTGGCAGGTAGGTTTGTCTTCGACTAGTAATAGGAGACACTAACCATCCACATCACCTGCCCTTATACTGAATGAATAATGTATCAATAATATAACGCGCAGGCATTACTGATTTGTACTTTCCTGTTGCTCGCGCTTATTGTTTACAGCGCACATGCGCATAATGTTTGTTGTCAACTGCGCATGTGCACAGCCTGAACACAGAGGCTGATGCGCTCTCGCGTAGTGCTCTGTACCACGCATGCGCGGGTGATACAGTGTTCCCGCTTTGCGCAGGTGTGCAGTACCAATGACACTGGTCGGCGCGAGCCCTTTCTAGAATACATCAAGCGCGCATGCGCGTGGAGTATATCGTATCATTTTCTCGCGAGGCTCAGCACACTACACGGCTGTAACTATTTTACCAATTAATCACGGTATATAAAGACAAGCGCGCCTACCTGTCCTTCACCTCCACTCCTTCTCGGATGCCATCATAGAGGTACCGACGGACAGGTAGGACGCTGGATGTTTTGCTTTGGGCAGCCACTCTGTCTCTATTTTTACTTTTTGATCTTGTCAGGATAACTTTGTTGAGACATTTATGCTGATGTGCTTGGGGTGCTCCTGACTTACATTACACTATAAGATCAATTTACTTATCAGTTCATCATGGCCACCTTGCAAGGGTTTCACTATGGTTCTCCTGAGGTTGAATCTCCTTTTTTATGACTAGGTTTTGTCAATAGAACATAGATAAATAGTGATTCTTGCACTTGAGTACCCCTGATATTTTTCTGAGGTCCTTTTTCTTCTCTGACAGAGCGGGGCCTCCCTATTCCCGAGTGGGTGACCGGGTGAGGTGAGGCATTATCCCACATAATGCTGGGTGAGTTTAGTTAACTTACTGTGATTCTTATACACTTATCCAGTAGTATTTAAGTAACTACTGAGTCACGGTGAGAATTTCTCTACCGTATTGTGAGTGTGTGTGTTGTTTGTTTGTTGTATCCTTGGGATCATTTTTTACACTATTGAGTTGTACATCTCTCTATCTTGTTTTAGGATAGACGTTAAGATTGGATTACCACCAGTATACATCTGGGCTCAGAATAACTGGTAGGATTTATCCATTTTTGTTGTACAAATTCAACACTTGAATTTTCACTATTATTTGTGTAAGTTTGCAGTCGCAGTATTTCACCGGGTCCTGAAGAAAGCTAGGACCAGGAGTCCATCTAGCTGAAACATGTCGACCAAAAACACACCATGCCTCATGTTAGTTATTATTTAAAACTATTGAGGTATTGTTTTTACTTTTGACCATAGTACCATATCCAATAAACACATTTTTGGTCCTTTGAGTCAATTTTATCTTGCACTTTCACTTTTTCACGCGCACTGCACCCCATTAGCATCACTAGTGAATCACTGTGGTCTAGAAACTTTTCAGAATCCTTCTTTGCACCAATTTGAGGTGCTTTAAGATATGGATTTATGATTCATCTCCCACGTGTCGAAAATCCACCAGATGGGTGGGCTGATGGGAATTTTTTCTAGCCCAGTGGTATCACTACAGTGTCATTAATGGACTCATGGTCTCAGACTCAACATGGCACACTCACAGTGATTTTGACCAGGTTTCTTCCTTTCGGTTTTTTCTGCTATTATAGGGGCCTAAGCAGCCTTGGTCGTTAAATAATTGCCCTTCTTTGACCCTCCCCCACTCCATGTTTTTCTGTAATTCTGTCTCTCACATCCTTGTACCTGTGAGGTCCTAGGTGCCACCTTAATATTGGATACAAACTGACCACCAAATAAACTCATTTAGCACTTGACCCCTTAGATAGCAAGTCAGCAGTCAGGAAGTGGTGTGGCGAACAATCTCTGAACTCAGAAGATACAATAATAACTCAATAAAGCCACCACTCCAGCAGGTGATTTCACTTTCAAAAGAACATGTACTTTGTTTCACACACAGCTAAATACTAGATATGAAAATAGAAACAAACACAGAAAAACCATAGCATTGGAATGCAGGCTTTACACGATAAATAAACAACCTACTATTGGCTTGGACAAATGTTTTTCATAATCGATAAACCACTACCTACAAACTTTGACAACAGTTTGCCACAGTCCATAAACTGCTGCTTATGGTCTTTGACAAAATGTTTTAGTAATAAATAAGCCAGTGTTCAGTGGCTTTGAACAGGTTTTCACAATAACCCACCCTTGCCTACAAACTTGGAGGGGCGAGGTTTGACAGCCTTATTAGTGGGTGAGAGAGATGGATAAAGGTGGGTAGATCTGTGGGAATGCAATGAGTGTAGAGGATGCCTGGGCCGCTGGGAGGATGTGTTCTGTGGTGGATGAGGAACAGTGCTTCCTGTGCTTTTGCGAAAACGAAAGGCCCTGCGATGGAATGAAGACAGCAGCACTGAGGGAGAAATAGAAGAGCTGAGGGAAAGATTGTGGAATGTGGGCATGCAATTAGTTGAAGATGTTTGATACCAAGTCAAGTAAGATTCATGTTTGCTAAACATGGTTGAAGCTGAGTATTTGGACAGTCCCAGTTGGAAGTGTAGAGTGCAGTGATGGCGATAGGAGTATTTCGCGGTGTTAAGTTAAGTAACGGCTGAATGAAGGAGGAAATAGTGGTATAAATGGACTTGTAGTTAGGTGGAAAGAAAAAGATGGTTGTGATTCTGCTCATAGACTAGAGAGGAGTGTGAAGAGTGAATGTAAGAACAGTGGGTGAGTGCTATATTTGTACAGTTAGTGGTTGTGGAGGAGGGGATACATATGACCTAATGTCAATCATGCATCTTATAGGGAGGTGCCTAGTTGTGTTCTACAACAAAGAAAGTGAGAAAAGGCAGACCATCATTTCAAATCAGCATTTCAGTGTGCAGGAGCAATACAGATCCATGCACAGTAAAATAAAACTATAATGGGCTGCCAGAGGCATGCACTGCGAGTTTCAGGAAGAGAGACCGCTCATGCATTTCCTTACAGATGGGATCCTCCCTCTGGGCCTTGGATTGATGATGTAGAGATGGTGCCTTAGTTCCTCTGCACAGCTTATTCAGGCTAGAGACGTACAATGCCAGTGTCCCTTTACCCAGTAGTTAGCTTCCTCCTATACAACAGAGTCAGAAGTCCTAGGAGAGTTCACAAGTCTCATGCCCAGCTCTAGCCACCATGCCGGGTTGATGTCACCATAAGGTAAAGGCTCCTCTGAGGGATACGATCCAGCAAATTCTTTCTCCACCTACCAACAACCAAAGCCCAGCTACAGCTAACAACTCTGGGTAAGGTCCAGGAAGCAGGCATGCCTGTAGGTACAAACAAAGGGACATGGGCAGCCTTACTTCAGCTTTCCTTTTTGTATTCCCATCCACACTTACAGGAATCCTCCAAGGGATTCCTGCACCCGTACAAGAATGCACATAATGTAACTGAAGAATGGCTGGGGATCTGCAGCACCATCTCCAGAGTCGCTAAGGTAAAGAACAACGTGACAGCCCAAGTAACGGTTGCTTCGGCATCCGTCCCGATGCCCTCTGCTGTCTAGCAGACATTGTTGATAGAGGCCCAGTGCTTGTTATTGCATTCACTATAAACCCAGTAATGTGCAGGGTTTTACTATATAGCGCTGTAATTGCTATAAATTATGGTTTCATGCTCAATTGCACCAGCCATCTTTCTCCTGCGTCTAATTTATTGACTGAAAGACTAGGCTGCCATTCACAGAACTCATATAACCTATGAATCATGCATGAGTTGGTACCTCGTTGGATGTTGTCTTCTATTTTGCATCTGCAATTCTGGCTCCATAATCCTAACATTGCTGATTAACTTCCTGCTGGTTGAGCTCTCTCATGGCAGACCCATACACCTTGAAATCTCAGCTCTCCACATTAGACCCATCAAGCTACAACATAATCTATCCATCAACGTTCCTGTTGAAAAACATTAAAAGAAAATTCGAATCTAACTTGCTTATTGCTCTTGCAAAGAATCTTGTTACAGATTCTTACCCCAGTTCATTTACAGAGGACACTAATAACTACCTCCTGTTTATCACTCTAGGCATACTTGCTTGTTAGCAGAAACTCACCCACGACTGCTGGGCATTGCATGGAAGGTTTGGTGCTGTGGAACAATCAATGCGGGTGTTACAGTACAATATACAGACCTGACTCCAAGGAAAGGGCAGTTGACTCTCTCAACCGAATACTGTTCCACTTTATCTAGTTCACCACAATGGGCGATGGGAAGAGAACTGTTAGGTAAAATAAACACCATAGGAACAAGGGAGTTGAGGACTTTAAGGCCACCATACAATTCATGTTTGCTTCTCAGATAACTGGGCCTACTCCTTGTTTCATGTTTTCACCCCCTTTCAATATGTAGCTGAGTCATTTACATCACTGGGTAAACTGAATTTTCTTCAAGTCAACTTCTCTCCGATACAATTAGAAGTAAAAAAAGAAAGAACTGCTTAGAGTGACAAACTGTTGGCTTTAGTTGATTATAATGTCTTGAGAAAACACTAGTGAACCGTCCTTGCTATATATGAGTAAATAATCTAATCTTACAGAAATGGTACTCTGGCCCACACATTGGATTGGCCATACAAACCTATACCACTCCAAATATCATTGAGATTCAACGAACTTTGACCATTCCAAGGTCTGATCATATTTGCCTTGTTTTTACATTATGATACTTGGGAATAACAAGACCATAGGCTAATCAATGCCTCCTAGAGATACCTCTATCAAATGGAGCTCATTTTCTATGATAAACTTGGATAAGAGACTATCAAATCATGTTATTAAAAAGTCAATTTTTTCTCTATGTGTTCTAATACTATTAAACCCAAATTTCAGCCATGTGAATAGTTCAGGGAGAAACGTAGAAGAAGTGTCTCAAACATGTGGAGACCATATGGTGCAAGAATTATAGACTATAGATAATTTATGGCAAACAAAAGCAAAAATATAATGTTATGACTGGAGCAACCAAAAATAAAGTTTATTCCAGTAAATATTAAATCCAAGAAAAATTTCTCAATAATATTTCAAAAACGTTGTTGGAAATTTCTACTTGTCTGCTCCAATGCAATTACAACTTTTAAGGCCCCAGAGGATTCACTCTCTAACTTCATCCAGAATAAAGTGAAGTTGATTTGGTATGAGTTTTTCTCTAGGAACATAGTGATTGCAATTCAACTCTAGGAGTTTTGTGAGGCCCATTACCTACGTGTTTATTATTATTACATTTCTCATTGATGATGTAACAATGATAATCGATAGCGGTTGTGTCCTAAATTGTTTGCATCTCTTCATGGCATTGTCACCATTGACCACCAAATTTTGATCAGTCTTCTGGGTTAGTGCACCATCTTTGGTACGGTCTTCAGATGGCTTAAATCATTTCTTCAGGACAGGTTCCAAAGAGTCCAGGTAAGCCACTTTATTTCACAGGCCAAACTGTTCTGATATGGTGTCTTCCAGGGGACAATCATCTCCCTGTTATTATTTAACATATACCTCCAGCCGATTACTGAGCTGCTAAGAGAAGGTAATATTTTAACATATATGTATGCTGATGACACCTAGTTGGCAGTCAATGTTTCAAGAATCTCTTAGAGTCTCCCATTTGATCTCTCCCCAGCTCTGGAGTCTACTTGTATTTGGATATAGGCCAATTACTTAAAATTAAATCCTTCAAACTCAGTGAGTCTTCTCGTTCACAACTCCTCTCATATTTGGGATAGTAGATCAGAATTGATGGTCACTATCCCATCTGTTAGAACTCAAGGTTCAATGCTGGACACAGACCTATCTTTGAATTGTCAATTTGACATCATGAATAAGACATGTTTCTTTTATCTATGCCCTATACCACATAGTTTGTCTCTTTTGCCCTTTTATAAGGAACAATGATTGCTAATGCGCTGGTGACTGCTTGCATATATTTTGGCAATACAGCCGGCTTTAACCTTTAACCCGGAAAGCATTAAATGGTTGAAAGTCATCTAAAAAGTCACATTTGCGACCATTTGTGGAAGACCCAGTGGCTGCTGGTGCACTAGACTCTACTTTAAAATAACAATCCTGTCTGCAATTCTAAGCCCTCGATATTGGCCCTGATACTCTCTACACATGCACCTGTTTGGTCACTGAAATTTTCTAAAAACCTAAACTTCACTATTGCGAAATTTCAATCTGAAAAGGTGGGGTTTTTACAGCTTTTGGGTACTGGGCACCCATTTCTGGAACACATTTTCTGTCGATTTGAAATCTGAAAACTCTATTTTTAACTCTGGAAGTATTTAAAGAAGCCTAGCTGTTTGAAGTCCTCGCCCTTCATTTGCTCTGAAGCTGTTAACGCTTCAAGAGACTCTAGGTAAGTGTCTGTGCTTTATAATGCTCTAAAATAAATAATTTAAAGTCAGTGGCCGGCAATCTGTCGGTTGGATGATTTATGATTCCTTTATATTGTCAGCTTCAGTGTGTAGCCTTCCACTCTGTGCCAAATGTATTGTACAGGGTGCGGTAGACTTTGAATGGAATGCAGCGCTGGACCGAGAGTCAGCAGGGTGTTTGTAGAGCAGGTTTATTGTGAACACATTTCCTCAAGTTCAGAGCTTGCATCACTGCGACATTCTGCACATTATGCCATTAGTTTAATGAATATACTCAAAAATATATTTGTTAGGAAATGCCTCTTTTTGCATGCCCACCCCCAGATTTTTAGACTGAAGTTGCTGGTTTATCGACTGAGAGTGCACTGAGGCCTGCTGACCAGACCCAAGTGGCAGTGTTCTAGCCCACTTAAAGGTTTATGCGAATTGGATACCCCCAATTGGCAAGGACTAACTTACTTAGAAGTACCAAGTGTATGATACCCAGAGCATGTAAGGCAGAGGGTCCTCCCAGGGCTGCAGCAGAAATTGTGCCATCCTGTGTTACAAGTTACAAAATGGCTCTCAGTCTGCCAATTCAGACTGGAAGAGTGGGGATCACACTGCTAGTTCAACTTTGCCATTCAAACTAATGGCAAAGGCCCTGCTTTCCTTAACAATATGTGCAACTCTTCTGAGGCCTGGAGCTGTATATTATTAAGAAAAACATATTTCTTATATATGTCTTAACAGCAACACTTCTAAATTGTCGTTTTGCTGCGGGAGAGTTAGTAGCCCCATTGGCTAATAGAGTGTTACCGGTTAACTTCTGAATGGGACTACCTAACTGAGTACTGTAAGGTATCAAATTAATTGTCGCATTAAACCCAAATGGATACCAAAGTCTAATTTAATGTCTATTAAAGAAATGCAACTTTTAGAAAGTTGACAAGCTCCGACCTAGTTTGTTAAGTTGCCTCAAATGGTCACTAGTCACCAGACAGATTTCTGCCCTCCTGGGGAGTAGTGTGAACAACTCCCAGTCTTAGGAACAATAGCAGCTTGCTACAGGGTGAGGTGTTACCTCCCCTTTGCAGGACACCACTCAGGGTGTTAGGCCAAAAGGCGAGCTTCAAAAGCGAATCCGCCTTTGGTGGGCAAATGGTAATCAGACTTTCAAGGGGAAGCCCTTTGTTCAGGTAGATGAGTTGGCAGCAGGAACAGAGAGGGGAGACCATTCTCAAACTGGTTTTCCCATGGGCACGTAGACCTCAGGTGGGCTACCAAGCTCATAACATCCGAAAAAGTGTTCAGAGATCTTGTGAGTGGACAGAATGGTGCATTCTGGGATTGTCAGATGCCATACAAAGCTCTAAAGTCATCACCAAGAGGGAGGGGGCCTGGTAGTCCACTGGCTAGTGACTACATCATCCCCCCAGGGCACTTTCTGGGAATAAGTATGGCCCCCCAGCACCCTGAACGTCCAGATCACATTGGAACGGGTACAAGGACTGAAGAAGGACTGCCCTGCTGACCAGACTGCACAAAGAGAGGCTGCACTGCCTGCTGGACTGCACCTGCTGCACCTTGGGCTAGCGAAGAGAGGAATGTGCCTCTGGCTCCTGGCTCGGGACAGTCGTGCCCTACCCCCGGCAAAATAAGTCACTTCAAGGGTCAGTTGGCTGACCCCCTTGAACCAGCACCAGAGACATCAAAGTTGAAGTAGCCCTGTAGCCACTTTGGAAGGATCCCCACTGACTGCCGGTGGGCGCCCCCAAGAGACCAATCCGGGACGGCCAAAAGTTGCACCCAGTCAGCCAGACCCAGGCCAGGAGTGTCGCCTGAGTCCAAATTGGGTGCCAGATTGGGTGTCGGGAGTCCGGACTGGGTGAAGGGAAACCAACCTCCACCAAGGGATATCACGGGGACCGCTGTGTACGGAGTCCAGTATTCCATCCCCCACTGGCCTTCTACTGACTCAAAGAGGACTTTGAAGGGTCTGGCCTCTGTGGCCAAGGCACCCTACCTGACACGTGGACTGAGGAATAACCATAAAGGCCCTCCCACCCCCTCATCGACCGTACAGCACCTGGAGCATCTTTCAGCATCCGCAACTCCTGCATCGTAGCATAAGTGTGGAGAAGTGTGGCTCAATGGTTAGAAGAGGCAGACCATGAAGCAGAGGTCAGACCCGGGACCAGGGTTTGATTCCCAACGCGGCAGGGTCTTGAGCCCAAAATGTCCACGGACTCGATAATTCTCGCTTCGGTGCCTGCTCGAATCATGGGTTCACACTCTGCAACTCCGGGCAATAGCTTGCTTAATCTCCACGATGGCCCCCCGCGGCGGGATGCCTGGCTTTCACCTTGGGGGTGCCCAGTACGGGTTATCTCACAGGGAAAAACCAGGACGGGTTCCCAAAGCAAGCGCTTAGAGACCGTTGGTGATAATGCGCTATATAAATATAAATTACAATTACAATTACAATAAGGACTACTCCAATGAAGCCTATCGTGGTTGTGCTGTAAAGTTTGTAACAGAACTGGAAAACACTCTGGTGGTCAGGTAACTGTCCAAATCTACCCCATTGGCCACAAAGACCTTCTCCCTGTCAGATTTGGTCACAAAAAGGTGGGCTGGAGTAGCTGAACTTAACTCTTACAACTTTTCAAAAGTTTACAAATTTACGGTTGTCAATGCTTGTTTGCGGTTAAATTAAAGAGGACATTTTCTTTAAAAATCTGTATCACCGGAACATTTTGGTGTATTTTGCTCATCTTGTACTCTAAAAATTCATAAAAATATAATGTAGTTGTATACATTTTTTTGTGTTTCATCCATTTTCTGTGGCTTTCTAATTTCGTTGTATGGTACTGTTAAATGCTTTACGCTAGCTCCTTTGTTCAGTCCTTGCTGCTCCAAGCCATAGCTACCCAGGGTTGTGCAAATGAGCCTGACTGAACCCAAGACAGTTTTTGGGAGTATATTACATGGCAAGACTGCTCAGCCGTACCATATATTTCACCCAAATCCTCATAATATTAATCTGGGATGATGTTGGAGGATTGTGAACCAGTGGAGATCTTTCAATCAGTTAACATGCTGAATTCCTCTTCAGTTCTATGCACCGGAACCTATAACATTTCAGGACATCTTTTCATCTTCCGATGTGGGTGAAGACTAGCAGCATTGTCTGTCCAAAATGCCAAAAACCAGAGGATGGCTGAACCTTTATAATGTATTAATGTGGATGTTTTAAATCTTACTATGTAACTACCCCAACATATTGAGTGAGGTATGCAATTTAAATATCTATGCAAATTATTTGGCAACTCTTCTGAGTTTTTCAAATGAACATGTCACCTTTGCTCATTAATTCACCTTTATTTCTATCTACTTGGAAGAGTAGGTCCTTGCCAGATGTTGCCTTGAGCACCTGATACCAGAATTGATTATTCATGGAGGAAAAAGTGTATAAAATAGAAAGATCACGTTCTTCAAAAAATATAGGACTCGTCTGAGACATCATTGAATGATCTTACGCGCTTCCAAATTCCTTACGCCCCCGTGATCTAAATGTTTAATAGAAATTGCTGTTGTGGTAACATTACTATACAATAAGTATTTTTATAATATGCTATATTAGACATATGTGTGTGTCAAGTATGTTATACCTTGAGATTCAAAATTAGTGATAATTAAAAAAAAAATCTAAAATACAAGTTTCGGCCAACGAAGGCTCAAATGGTGCCAAAAGTACAGTGAGACACGTAGGCAATTACGATATTCACCATCCTACCCTACCCAGCCATATTCCCACAGTACCGTTTTATGAAGTAGTTACATTTTTTGTATCTTTTCTTTCTTCCTTCTTTGTTATTGCTGATTGTTTTGTTTGAATTGTATTTCAATGCTTCTTCATAATAAACAAGCATTCCGAAAAATATACTTTTATTTTTCCCATAATCTAGTTTACATTTTCTGTGTGTAAAACGTGCACTCTAATTTCATGAATCTGTGTTTTTAATAAAAGTTTGAAAAACGTGAATGAAGGATCGAACCGAGGTCCATAAAATTTTGTTACTACGTTTATGGCTCAAAGGATCATTATTTCACCTACTGGATTTCTTTCTGGAGTTAAATTGAGGCCAAAAATCTCCTCAGCATGTCCTGGAAGCATCAGAGGCCCTGGCTGCCCTAAAAGCGTCCCTCTGTGCCAGCTGCATTCCTTAATCTGGTGTAATGCTGGATTTGCTGTTCCTCCGCCTATAGGGTTTGTGAAATGTGTCTAATGGCTATGAAATAAGGTTTCCCCCGCCGAGCTCTAACAAACGCTTTCATCAAAGCTTTAAATAGGTACAATTAATGGGGATGCTGACACATGGTAAAACGAGAGCCCCCCGACACCGGCGAGGGCGCGAGGAGGGTAGACGTAAAGTGCAACAAGTCACAAATCAGGCCTGCCAGACAGGTTGTCTGCTCTTGCAGGGTACGTGTCTCCTGTCTGTCTGATGAGCAGCCCGCGCGCGCCCGCCTTATCTCACGCGCAGCCCTATAATTTACACAGCTGCCTGCCTCCTAAAAGGGGCGGCTTGAAGCCCGTATTACTTTAAATTCGACATTAATCCAGGCAGCGCCCAGAGAGAGATGGCCTTTGAAATACCAGGCACAGAGCATTTAAGTGTGAGCCTTTTTCTGACACCTCATTTTGCATGAGGTGCTTAGTGGAAAAGTCATTACAGGGCCATTCAGAGTTCAGAGAGGAGGAAAAGGCCCATCAGATGCCTTGCCCGAAGGGGGGCTCTTTGGATGTAGAAAGTGCTCACTTGTCTGATGTGCAAGGGGGAGTTCAAGTTTGAATGGTGCTCAGTTTCCCTCAAGCAGCAGACAAAGCAAAACGACCAGTTATGCCCCCTTCAGAAGGTGAGTGGAAGGGGGTTTCAAGGATTTCTGCAGCCCAAGGTGAAACTGTAGTTTGCTCCCCAGGATCCACTCTCAAAGGGATCCTATATAATGAATCTACTGACAATCCCTTGCCCTATATCTGATGACCCCCTACATGCCTGCCGAGCACGCCTCTACTTTCTATCTGCAGCTCACTAACTTCCATACATTTTTTGTAGTGTTATGTAGTGTGCACTTGGCCCGGGTGCATTAGAGTTTTCGTTCCAGGTTTCTTTGTTTCAGTCAAGAGATAACACGTGAATTGGCCAGAATTGTGAAATACAGCTCTATTAAAAATAAAATAAAAAATTAAGAAGCCAATAACACGGATAAATAATTGTCAAATGCTGCTCCATTAAAAACAATCAATAAGAAAGCACAGGTTCATCATTTACAGCCTTTTTGCTCGAGGTTAGTGAATTGAATGCTAGTGGTCGAGAGCAGTAAGGTCAGTGGTTCCAACCTACGTTTCAATGGGCGGCCATTCACTTTACTGAGATAAACTTCGCAGTCGGCAATAATAATAATAGGCGCAGTGGGTGGGAATGTCATCAGAGGACATTAGAACCAGGTACACTAATAGCTTATAGAAGGTGTTTCTTCATTATTAAAACAATCCTTTATAAAAGCCAGCACAGCAGGGACCTCAGGAAACTAGAAGTGACTACTGACAGCTGAAGCCAATCATTTAAAGATACACAATGACAGTGCTGTCTATGCACTGGTAGCACTCAGCACTTTAAAAAGGTGCACCACCAAGCCTGGTATTGTACAGTGCGTGACGAAAGCACAAATTCTAAACCATTTTGAAGCAATTGCTACCCATGTGCCCGTCTAGAGCATAGTTACTTAGAGCCTGATTATGATCTTGGCGGACGGGTTTCTCCGTCACTTCGGGGGCGTATATCCCGTCCACTGAAATATAAATCCAATGGGATTTATATTAAGCCCGGGCGGATAACTCCGCTTTGCCAGTGGAGTTTCCGCAGTTTTGCCTACTTCGCGTTCCGATGCAAATGCGGAGCTTGGGCAAACTCCGACTCCATGGCACAGCTGAGTTAGCCGGCCCTCCCACCCTCCTGAAGTAATTATAATAGTTTAAAAAGGCATTTACCTGCCATGGCTGCCTCCTCCTCGCCATGGCCGCTCCCCTTCCTCGTCCTCGCCATCCTTCTTCTTAGATAACCTCTACATTGTACGCCTCGCACGTGCGCGCACGCCTCAGACGTACACCATAGGGGTCATCTAAGAAGGACGGCGAGGACTTGGAAGGTGAGCGGCCATGGCAAGGAGAAGGCAGCCACGGGAGGTAAGTGCCTTTTTAAAAACATCATAATTAATTTGGGAGGGGTGAGGGTGTGGAGCGGAGCCAAGTTCCACTGAGTTGTTTTCCAACTCCATGGAACTTCGCATAGAGGCACTACGCCAGCTCCGCCCACTCTTAGTTTACATTTCAGCGGACGCCAATGGGATTTATACTTCGGCGGACAGGATATCCACCAGCGTTGTGACATGATGGAGTAACCCGTCCACCAAGATCGTAATCAGGCCCTTAGGTTGTGGCTGGGCTGCTCCAAATATCAATGACCTATGATTTAACAGCTACCACTCAATACAAGGTACACCCAAGAATCCACACAAACAGCAGGTCGCCACCTGATAATTGCAGGACTTTCAGGATGCTGTCTTGGAGTAATACCTAAACAACAATGGTGCCAGCAATCACATATTCACTAATTCATCCACCTATACATGCATATCAGTGATTTAAGCATCCACGTCACAAATCTGTCTGTAACCTATATGTCAGTCATGCTGTATCTGTATATGCTTTGTGAAAGAAGGAATCTGTCCCTGTTCTGTGAGGAAGTAAAGCTTGCGCTTCTACTGCCAGATTTGTACCTGTTCTGTGATGGGAAAGGGTTATGCCGATGCTACTCTAGCTGTGCCTTTCCACTGAAATTGAGAAGCTTGCACTGTTTCTGCCCAGGGTGCACCTGTTCTATGACAAATGGGCTTTCCAATGCTGCTGCTCTATATTATGAAAATACAAGGGAAATTTCAAATGCATTTGCATAACATGCCCAGGCTAGTCAGAAGCTTTCGTTGGACCCAGTGCAAATTATTATTTTATTATTAATTAAGCTTATAAAGCTCGTAGCTACCTCCAACGGAGGTGTACCGGCGCAGGTGGTATCAGGATAGGATGAGGGTGAGTGAGAATTGCTGAAGCCAGAGGGAGCTAAGGGAGGCTGAAGAGCCAAGTCTTCAAAGCCTTTCGAAAGCTGGGTTCTGATTTGATCTTTCTGATGTGTTCCGGCATGGAATTCCACAAAGTTGCCGGTTTTAATGGAGAAGGACCGACCTCCTACTCTGGATTTGGAAAAGCGTGGGGTGACCAGAAGTTCACGGAGGTTGGATCTTAGGGTTCTGGACTGATGGTATTTTTGGACTCTTTTTCTAAGGTATTGAGGGCCGATGTCATTGAGTGCTCTGAAGGCTAGTGTAAGTGCCTTGAACTCAGTTCTTCACCTAACAGGCAACCAATGGAGGCTACGTAAATGAGGGGAGATGTGATGCCTCAGTGGGACGTTTCTGATAAGCATGGCTGCTGCGTTCTGCACAATCTACAGTTTCCTAAACAGGTAAGCTGGCAGACCCAAGTGCAGACTGTTAGCGTAGTGAAAAAGTGACGTGATCACCGCATGAACTATTGTTTTCCTGCAGTCCATGGGTATGAAGTGAAGGTATCTCTGTAAGGCCTTCATTTTCCAAAAGCAGGATGAGGAGATATGGCTGATCTGGACACACTAGTTGCAACTGGACGCACTAGTTGCATAGACTCTGGTTTCAGTAACAGCTTCCCAGTGTCCAAACTGTGGGACTCTGGCCAATTACTTCTCTTTCTTCTCTTTCTTCTGATATTTTTCCTTATCATCACATTTGAGACCACCTTGAAATAATTAAGTTCAGGATGTGCGCTGTACCGAAACCTCTCTTATAGATGGTATAACAGACCATAGTGTTACTTCATTAATAACAACAATAAAGGTCTTGCATCTGTGGCACTAGGCAACGAACTTGCGTCTAGAGTCAATCTACCCTCTATTCCAGCACTGGGACATTTCTTTCTGAAGTACATGTGTGTCAAACAAAATTTCATTCATTCGATAGAAAAATTGCCATGAGTGCAGAAGGGGGGGATGTGGTACCCACCCAGGATCGAACTGCACAATATCTTATCAGGAAACTTGGTTTCAATCCGGGCGTCCAAGCATGAACAAACAGTGGCACCCTTGACTCTTGAGTCATAAATAAAACTGTCACTTTGGAAAAGGTGTGCTTCCTAAATCTCAGTGCAGTGGTATAATCTAAGGTGCTAAAGGGAAACAATCCAAAATATACTTTTTTATGAAACGGTTCACACCTCAGCTACAAATAAAGTCGCAGTCAGTGACACTTGCAACAGGTTAGGGGGTAAAGGATGAGCTAAGATCTGCTCTCCTCTGCCTCAACTGTGCTGATTTTCTAGACCGGATGCAACACAGATGGGCCAGTTTATAATCATGGGACTCGGATGTCACTGCCTCACTACCACCCCCCTAGTGCTACAGGTAGCGAGGCATGAGATGCGTTGGTGTTGGACACATGGTTCACAGTCTCAAGGCTTATGCACCTTCACACCCCACACCTGTCAGCTGTGAGTGTAGCTTGGAAGCATGGGCATGGTCTATTTCATAGCGCAGTATACGATTGCAGTGGCTCACCCTGTGAAACATGCTGTGTGTTCTGACAGCCTCACCAATAGCACATTGGGAGGCCTCGTCAAGGTGGGAGACCAAAGGAAATTTGCCCCATCACCTTTCCCCACCCTCTTTCTGAGGCTGGTGAACAGCCCATATGAAGCAGGGACTATTTCACCATACTTGATATGAGATTACCTATAATCCTGGGCAAGAAGCTTGATCCCACAGGCGCAATATTCAAGCACTAAAACATGTTCATGGAAAAGAAAAGTATGGTCCGTTGCTCTGCCCTATTGTTTCTAATCTTGTAGTTGAGAGACACCAGTAAACGACGCTGTAGCTCATCAATATACAATTGTAATTAAGTCTAACAGTGTAACAAAGAGAGAACATAAATGTTGACATAAGTGAAATAACCACCTCCAAACTAGGAAACCTATACCTAGGATCCTGTACAAATAGTGAACAGTAGTACTTCTGAATGCTTGCCAGCAAGACGTGCAAGTACCGCACTAGGCAGGTGAGTTTTTTTTCCTATAAGAAAACATGAATGTACATTAATTCCATAAAAGGGTTGGCTTTTTCTTCCAGATGAGTTGTACTTCTTGTATGTTTGTGAAAATGGAACGACAGTCCTTTAACGCCCCTCACTCACTCATTAGTGTATTAGTTACCTGTGCTATACCTGTCCTGTATGTGTGAGAGAATCGTTACGTTCCTTCTACTACTGCCACGTGTCCGTAACTAAATTCGTGTTAAAGTAGGTTGTGTACTGCTATCCATGTTCTACCATTTTTGTGCTGTTAAGCTACACAAAAGAAAAAAAATTATTCATATTGCCAATGCTTGTTTTAATATATGATATAAGTGAAAGAGTGAACCCTCACAGAATAGATGAGCAACGTTTACTATTACTTAGCATTTGTTTTTTTAATGGAGTGATCAACTTTGTAAAATTTTAAAGCCTAGCTGGTAACAGGATCATTTTTAAAACCTAGCTGACAAGTGGCCAATTGTGATTTTGTTTTGCCAATAGCACTTTGTTTACTGGGGTTTGGAGTCCATGGTGAAACTGTTTAAAGCAAAACTACAAGCCCCACAATGCAACGTGCCTTTGGTTGAAGAAAACAAAAATAGACCTTAATGAATCAGATATTGGGCACTTGTAAACCATCACAATTTTGTGTGGGCACTCACTTATGTGTGAGAACACTAATGTTCATTATTTTAAACTAGTTACAACAAAATCACTACGTGTGAATTCACACACTGACAAATCTCACTTCAATGCTTAATGGCATTGGGCACACCAATAGTTTGCTGAACTAGAAGAGAAATTCCCCAGTAGTGCTGATGCTTTTAGGCAGTGTAGGGGTCCCCTGGAGTTTAATGTCCTTATCCAAATTGTTGCAAGGCAAGTGTCAGGGAACATCAGTGTAGGGTCAGCTGTACTTGTGTGTGACCCCTCTTCCTCAAGTGTAGTCTACAAGTTTTAACCCCTATAAGCAGTTTTAAAAAATATTAGTCTTCATTACAACTGGGGGTCCGTCCGTGCTTGCCATTAACCTGCTTATAGGGACTAAGTCCTTTGGCTGTGTCATTGATTCCCGGTATTAGCATCTTTCTGTGTGAATTTTATTCAGGCAAATAAATGCATGGCTTACATTCCTTTTCTACTTGGTTCTCTCTGTTGTCATTTAGATATTTATTGAATCAGGATCTGCCTGTCACGGCTCCTATTATTTTAGAAATCGGTGCACTGTCATTTTCAGTAAAGAGGGCAGTGATGCATGATTGTGTAGTAGGAGGGGTCATCTGACCCAGTAGCACGGTGTCTATTCATGGTGATAACAGAGTGGAGAAGCTCAAAGCAGTGTGAGCTTTTGTCATGCTTTTCAACTTTCTTCACCGACTTGACTTCTCTTTCCTCACTCTCACCTTCTAAGCTCATTTCCAGCTGCTCATGATAGAGCCTCTCCTAGAATCTCTAAGTAAGTCCTATGAAGCTGAAGTGGACCTGCCTACTTGTGTAAATCCTGCAACCCAGCATGTGGACTTCATGCTCATGCTGATTTTGTTCCACTTTTTGTTGTATCTGGGCTTCTCAGTAAAGTGGGGAAGGGCATATCTTCCAAATCTATGCTTGCACCGGGGCGCTGTTAAAAGGTCAAAAACTTAAATACAAGCTCCTGCTCTGATGCCGATGCACCAACAGGACTAAAATCACAATTATATCTAGTTTACCCCCTCTCCTTGTCCCGGGAAGTAATACCCTAAGAACGTTGACCCCCACCCCTCCATAACAGATCAGGAAATTTCTATTAACAATATTGAACAATTGAGTATTGAGTAATTGTTAAATGAAATAACCAGCCTGCTACTACAATTAGGCAAGGGGCACACCTACTATTATAATAGCAGTAATCAAATTTGTGGCTCACGGGGATTGCAAAACAGCCCACTGAGGCAGCAAACAGTGAAAAGGGGTACCAATTGCAAAGCCCACCTACCTTTAAAAGATTGTCGTCTTTCTATTAACCCATTCTTCCTTTGTCTCCACCCTGGTCCCTATGTTTGGATGAAAAAATGAAGTAACCTCATCCACCCCAAACAGATTCTAAAATGCTGCACTCAACCTATGCTGTGCCCGATAAGAAACTCTAGGACACCGCCTCCACTGGCTTCCAAGCAGTGACTTAGAAATTCAATGAGACACAAATGGTTCAAAGAGAAAGCTCCTGAAATACCTCATCAACAAGATAAAGTACTATTTCCAAGCACATTTTCTATCCTCTGTGACACTACATCAGTTCTATATCCGCTCTATCTCATGTAAACTACAACTGTCCATTACTGTTCAGGACAGTGACTGTGGTACGAGCAAGCATCCCCACCAACCTCTGCACTGAAACAAAGCAGCTACCTCAGTGAGAGCAGAGGAGCATCGCACCACTAACCAAAATGCCCCTAAGCCCCAGAGATGAAAAATAAAATGGTAATGAAGTTACTATTTTGCAATTTTATTTAACATCTTCCCGTTCCGAACCAAGAGACAGGACGGGGCAGGGCTTACTGGGAGCAGCAGCAGGGAGAAGGGTGGGCTGCCGGGAACTTCGTTTCAAAGTGCGCATGTCCCTTCACGCACTTTGAAATCTCTAACCTGCTGTCTTAAAATAACTGGATTAGAGCAAGTGCAGACCGTCAGTGCCCTCGGGAGCGCCGAGAGCGGCCGCAATCTCCAGTCCTGGCACTGCACTCATACAGCATGAGGGTAGCACCAGGATTAGGGAAGGCACTTCGCCGGAGCCCACACTGAACACCAGACTGCAGGAGGAAGAAGTGCATTGAGGAGGAGGACGTGTCACCGGTAAGTGGATTTTATTTTATTTTTTACCCTCCACCCATTTGCCCTACTCACCACTCCCCATAAATGCCAGCCAACAGAAAAAAATAGAGAGGTGATGGCCTAACTGCTAGGGCGATCGACCTCGAATCTGGGGAACTGGGTTCAAGTCTCGGCAATGACGCTGAACATCCTGTGATTCTGGGCAAATCACTTAATCTCCCCATGCCTAACAAAAATGAATGTGTGTCCTCATGTAACGTAACTGGTGCTATGTAAAGTGCTCTGATACCCGATTCGGGTCAAGTTCACGCTATATAAAACTCTGCAAAAAAAAAAATATATATATATCTATATATATATATATATATATATATATATATATATATATATATAGATATATATATATAAAACAACCACTTGCCACCTGTCCTAACCATCAGCAGACGTCATCTAGGAGTTGCATTTGTGGCGTCTAGGGGTTCACTGGCACCATTTTCTCTGTCAGTTACAAGAGTGGCATAGCAGCCAAGTGACTCCACCTCACGTGATACCTTCCACACTGTCTTGGCTTTTCAACCATCCAGTCTATTCATTCGGGGACTAGTGGTTTCGTTTTACCTATTAAGGACATGGGCCAACACATCACAAAATGCAAAGTGCTTTTGATTAGCTGACAGGCCCGCATAATATTAGGGTGCTTGACTTCTGTGGAGCCGAGATAATGGTGCTTTCATGTCTTCTAACAAGCACCATCAAGGAACAGAATGGACAGCCATTTTGTGGCACAGTGACTGTTTTATTGAGGCATAAACTAGAGATAAACAAGGATGCATCTGTGTGCCATATGTTCACTCTTGTAACCCACGGGCCTTCCCTTTATCTGCTGTGTTGAGACTTTGAAGTTACTCTAGACAGTGCAAAAATGATGCGCTTCCGGTGATTTCATCATGGATAAAGCCTGTGAGTTGTCACTTCTTGCCATCTCAACTGGAAGTCACAGGGTGTATGGTGCAATCTCTGATAACCCTAGACTTCTGGTGAAATGTCACCAATGCACCGTCAGTTCCTTACTCAGCCTGGAGTGCCTGAAAATAATTATTAGCTAACACATTGTTTTTATATAGCACTTCATGAATCCCAGTCACAGGCGAATGCAAGGATAATGACAGGGTCACTGATGTACTTTAGACCTACTATGGTTTGCCTCCTTACGTTAGCACATATTGTGCCAGTCTTCACTCTATCCCTAGACGTGCTTCGAGAGGCCGGCCGAAAGGGCATGAAATGCTGGAATGGAGTGTTGATTCCCTGCCGAGATCCGTTTATGTTGCTGTAATGCCATAACCACTTTTTTCAGTAGTCTGCTCCATTCTCCAGTGCTTGTCGCTGTGGGTCACCCACTGCATGTTATTTTTCCTTCAAAACAGATATTTTATTCAAATACTACTTGTTGTTCAGATAAAAACTGTTCACATGTCCCACTCAGTTATTCCCATTACATTATGGTGAGAGAGCAATCTACTGAAAACTCAACTTTATTTTGAAAGAATTAAAATATTGGAAAGAAATACATTCTTAAATGCACCTCGTCCAGTCATAATAGTCTTGGCTCATGGGTGGAGTATGTCAACTCAGGACAGAGAGAAGGGCAAGCAATCGTTCCATATTTTCCTCTGGTAACCAAATCACTTTGACACAAAACTAAACATGGCTGAAGTAAATCGAGCCATTAAAGATGTTTTGCCTGAGGATTGCTGAACAGTGAATTCCATGTTTTGCTAAAATGTGTTTTTGTTTAAAATTTCGATTATCCTACCATCCTTCTGTATGTATTTTTAAGAATCTATTCTTTTGTCCTGAATGATGGTTCAAAGACTTGATTTTCTATTGCAACCAATTTATTAATATTTAGGTCAAGCCTACCAGACAGATCATTTGCTGTCTTTTGCGGTACATATTGTGGGCCTACAAAGAACATACAGGGGGTTGGAGCCCGCCTGTTGCTTACTACTGGGTGGCTTTCGTGTCACTCTAATTTACCTGCTTCTGATTCGAGTCCCAGAGTGTCAATCTTGAGTTTGTCCCACCCATAAATTATAGACTCTTTACCTCATCTATTGATTGGCGGGATTTAATGCTTCCACTGCTTGCTATTAAATTACTACCTTTTTTCACTTTATTTGCGAATCCAACTCAGATCAGCAAATTAAAAGAAATAAAGGTGGCAGTGTCATAGGCGTTTTTTCTTATTCAGCTAAGCTGCACAGCATCCAGGATCATGTACAGCATGGCTAAAAATCATTGACAAGCCAATAGGTCTCAAAAGCGGGACCTATTGACTTTAGCAATGCTTGTTAAAGAATCCTGTAGTTTCTGTAAGAAATCCGTTTTTTTAACAACTTCTGTGGGTGAATTTTTCTGGGTGAAAGGGAGCAACTCACAATTCACTGGCAGGTGAAATATGAAGCAAAATCCAACATAAATGTTTATTTTGGTAATATGGATTCCTCCAGATGTTTTAATATGTAACTTATGTGTGTCTTTTATCTTATCGTGCCCAGTGATCTTATGTGTCCTTGAGGTAATCATAATATTGGGGTAGGAGAAACTTGTTGAATTTCTCTTTGTGGACATCCACTTAGTTATATAAAAACTCAGCGACATTGTGTGGAGTTCCCCCATCAGACGGTAAAAGTGCTCGTTGCGCTAGTCACGCTGTAACTTAGTGCGAGTAGTTTGTCCCATGCTAAAAATCAGAGCAAACGGCAACACTCAGTGTTCCAGAGTGGGCAGCCATTCCAGTCGGTTTTGCTGCCGCTCGAGTAGAAAATGTACTAAAAAAGCAGCCCTCTGACCGCGACTGCTCCATCGACTGCTCGCATTAGAAAATCACGCCTAAGGCTTCCTAGCAACAGGAAATCACCCAAGGGGACACCAAATTTTGGTAATGCTCACAATCTTGCTTGTTGGAGCCTCACGTTGTTCACATTGTCATCACATTGCTAGAATGGCAGAATTTAGCTGGAACTCTGCGTTAAAAGAGTAAGGCGGAGTAGACAAATTCCTCCAAATCCATGTGTGGAACAAAAAAATTCCGCACGGGCCTACGATAAGATTCAAAACAGGAGGCTGGGGCACAAGTTACACTGTTGGTAAAGAGAGACAATTTAGCTGTGTCTAATAACATTTCCTTTTGCTTTTGGATAGTAGCTCCATTTTATGGGATAGGTGGATAGGAGAATGGCACTCACTCTAGGTTCTTGCATGCAAGGTCCCCCAGAACACAGTGGAAGAAGCAGCTCTCCATGGGCGGGAGACAGAGGCACTTGACAGAAACTTGTGAACAAAAACAGAGCAGTCTAGTTCTACTATATAAAACGAGTTTGGTAGAGGGCTGCGAAATAAGGTTGCAGAGTTGGGTCTGCCAGATATTTGCCCATAAAGGTTTGAATGGCTTACCGCTTACTATTGATTTTTAGGATTTTTCCTTACTGCAGTCAAAATGAAAAAAAGATCAGCATGGCCCAAACTGTGTGCCACACGCTTACGAGCACAAAGATAGCTAAGGGCAAAATTAGATCTGCTTTCAAATGAAACAGGTGCATGTGTTTTGGGTAATGAAATGAAGTAGGCAGTGATTGATTGTTTTCCTTACGTGATTAATGGCAGTTTGGGATAATAGTAGGTGTAGCCTATACAATATGGAAGAACGATGAAAATATTTTTAAAATGAAAGTGTGAGTGATGTCCAGAAGTATAGGATGGAAACTTAAACACATAAATGCATACATGGTGCAAAGGAAACCACTGCAGAGGGAGAGTCATTTGAAGGGATGAAAGTCTTAATTTTTTCATTGACTTGAGTGGTCTGACAGGAATAACTTGGTTTCCGCGGAACACATCATGTTTGTGTTTAGGTAGGAATTTGTTTGCCAGGTTTTACAGATGGGTTGAAAGATAAGTTAAAGGTGTGGTGTGCAATGATATAGGATGGAAATTTGTGTATCAAGGGCCATGTGGTGATGTGCAGGTGGCTTAAGATTGTGGGTCCAAATGGTTGTGGTAGAGCAGATAGGAGCAAAAATAAAAATAGTGAATGAAGTGAAGATTTGGAAGCTTGGGTCTTTATGAGCCATGAAAAGGGAGTGAATTGACAAGGTGTATGTAGCCTCCTACAGAATAAGGATTACACTTGAAGTTACAATATCAGGATGGGAGTGAAGCCCTAAATAAGCTAGAAACCGTGATGTTATGTGTTTCAATAATACTGCTGTTTCAGTTTTGGAAACAGTGTTTTGTATTCTCAATTTAGTTTTACTGATCAATTTTAAAGTGGGAAGATGTGATATCTTGTAGATTTCATGTGTCTGTATGTTTTGTGGATAACGCGATTTTGCAAGTCTAGATAGCGCCTGTGCCTGGCGTCTGCATTACAGCCTGCATGGAGAACATACACAGGCCCCCCGGCCCTGGCTGAGCGCCGCATCACAGCACTCAGACCAATCGCAATGCTGCATTGCAGCGTGTGATTGGTCAGGAGAGCCTGGGTGCTTACCAATCACAACACCGCATTGCAGCATTGTGATTAATCAGGGGAGCCTGGCTGTGCTTCCTGGAGTCCGAGACAGAGGAGAGGAGGAGCGGAGATGAGGGACCCAGCAGCAAGTAGGTGTATTTTCTCTATTTAAATTTTACATTACATCCCATGCCCCCTTCCCCACTGCCCCCCGCTCACCCACCTCACCACCCATGAGCTGTACCGGCAGCTACTGCACATAAGTCTACCTAAAAATCACATAAGGAAATATCTTCACGAGATTGCCTCTTCTCCATCCATGTCTGGATGTTTTAGCTGCATTTCAACACCTTGAAAGTAGAGAGTTTGCTGATTTCCAGTAACAACCAACAAGAACAAACGCAGGAGTCCAATAAGGGTAGGCCAACCAGGACTACCATTTTCCAATCCTGTACTGGACTACTGATGGGTGTTCAAGCGAATAATATCAGTAGATCATCCAATTATTACCTAAAGATATTGAGTAAGACCATGTACTTATGAACACTTGTAGAAACATCTAGCAGACGCGGACGGTAGTTGGAGTACCAGCCGGGCGGTGATATGGGGAGGCAGAGGGGCAGGGTGGGGGATACTAATGTATGGATTACGGACTTTAAAATGTAAGTAAACATAAAAATAAATAAAACGAATTTCGTTGCACGCACTGCATCGCATTTCGTGATGCAGTGTGTGCAACGAAATTTGTTTTATTTATTTTTTATGTTTATTTACCTTTTATAGTCCTTAATCCATACATTACTACCCCCTACCCTGCCCCTCCCCCTCCCCACGTCACCGCACGGCCGGTATTCCAACTACTGGCCGCGGCTGACATCTAGGATGACTAGAGTTGTGCTAGGATCTAATATTTACGCCCTTCACGATTTAGCAATTTTGCAATTTGCAAAAAAGAAATTGTGAAATTGGGACTTTTGTAAAAAAAAACACAATTTTTACAAAAGCCCCCTAAAAATGTTAAATAACCCCCCTGTTCAACCCTACTTTCATTGACCTTTGATGGGCCACTAAAAAGAAGCAGGGCAGGAGAGAGGTGTGTCTTACGCTGTCCCTGCTGCGTGGCTTTTCGGAGATGCAGTGCCTTTTTCTTCTAAACACACAGCCAGGAGCAAAAGACTGCTGGAGACTGGGTCTAAGCTAGTATGCTTATGTCCCGGCATCTTTTGGCAGTCCTTTGTCAGTCTCCTGGGTTCTTGCCACCTCTCTTCCCCCTTAATTAAAGGGAGGTTGGTGGAGGTTTCGAAAGTAATACCTCCCTCCAGCACCATGCATTTGTTGCTGGGAAGCAGAAGGGTAGTGACTGAGAGTTTTCCCTTTAAAAGTTTAAATCTGCAAAAATTGATCACATTTGACCAGAATCCAGTTTAAAGTTCTCACTTTACCAGCAGGGGTAGCTCCCCTCTAAAATGCCCCTAGAGACGAAAAATAAAATGGCAGCAGGGATGAGTGGTGGGCAGAAGGCTGCCTGTGCAGTGCTTAAAGTATGCAAGTCCCTTTGGCCGGTCATCTTGTGATGGCCAGCTTACCATAAGCACTTTAAACCTCTCAACCCTGCTGACTTCAGACAGCTGGGTTGAGAGCAAGAGCAGGCCTCAAGTGCCCTAGGGACCAATGACAGAAGACGCTCCCTCCAATTCTGGTGTTTCTCTCCTGCTTGTTAACAGAATGAGAGAAGCACCAGAATTGATTAAAGGAGTTGGCTGGGGCTCTGATGTCACAGAGTAGGAAAGGACCAGAGCGAGGAAACAGCAACTGCACAGTAAGTAACATTTAATTTTATTTATTAGTTTTATGTAATTTCCCTCCCCCACTCTCAGTAGTTGCCAGCCGCCACTGTTTAACGCACAAATCACTTCTCTAATGTGCCCCTGATTACATAAGCCCGCATATTTTACCACACACTCACCTTGTAGATTATTGAGATCAGAGGGTAAGAAAATTGTAAATCAAACTCAGCTATAATAGGAAAAGGGTGGGAGTCAAATCCTTCCCGGTGCACGCAAGTAAACTGTGGCATGCACATCCAGAAGTAATGACAGTTGATTCAGATACTACCATTACAGAAAGCATTGAAGTCTCCCCTTTGTGGACAATTTGATGTTTTATTTCGTTCCTAAAAGAATTTAGTTGCCTACAGGTAGGCTATTTCTTTATAAAACCAAGAGAGATCCCAATGCAACCTGGGAGTTGCAGCCCTGATTCAACTCAAATGCAACAACTAGACTAAAGGTCTAGGGTACAGCAGTTTGCAGAGGGAAAACTGGATTGGTTGGTGGTGTCCTTGATCACAAAGCGTCAATATGTAACCCTAT
Source organism: Lissotriton helveticus (assembly GCF_964261635.1). Classification (NCBI taxonomy): domain Eukaryota; kingdom Metazoa; phylum Chordata; class Amphibia; order Caudata; family Salamandridae; genus Lissotriton; species Lissotriton helveticus. The sequence goes on from NC_136057.1 coordinate 396,960,646, forward strand.
GCATTACGCCAACAGAGATAAACCACACCTTGAACAACCAAAATCACAACGTCCACCACCCTACTTAAGAAGCCATCAGCCGACCCCACCGACCTCAAGAACTACCGCCCCATCTCGCTGCTCCCGTTTCCGGCTAAAGTCATCGAGAAGACCGTCAACAAGCAACTGACCGCCTTCCTCGAGACGAACGGCTCCCTCGACCTCTCGCAGTCTGGCTTCCGGGCCAACCACAGCACCGAGACCGCCCTGATCGCAGCTACCGATGACATCCGAGCCCTGCTCGACAACGGAGAAACAGCGGCCCTCATCCTCCCGGACCTATCCGCGGCCTTCGACACTGTCTGCCACCTTACCCTAGTACAGCGCCTCAGCAACGTCGGAATCCAGGATAAGGCACTGGAGTGGATCATCTCCTTCCTCGCCGGAAGGACACAGAGAGTCCACCTCCCCCCGTTCAGATCGGAGGCCACCGAAGTCATCTGCGGCGTCCCTCAAGGCTCCTCGCTCAGCCCAACACTCTTCAACGTCTACATGAGCCCCCTCGCAGCCATCGCACGCCAGCACAACCTCAACATCATCTCCTACGCCGACGACACCCAGCTGATCCTCTCCCTCACCAACGACCCCGACACCGCCAGAGCCAACCTACACGAAGGGATGACAGACGTTGCCAAGTGGATGATGAACAGTCGCCTGAAACTGAACTCGGACAAGACGGAAGTCCTCATCCTGGGATCTTCACCCTCCGCCTGGGACGACTCCTGGTGGCCCCCCGCCCTGGGCAGCGCACCCAAACCCACAGACCACGCACGCAACCTGGGCTTCATCCTGGACTCCTCCCTCTCCATGACCAGGCAAGTCAACGCCGTCTCCTCGTCGTGCTTCAACATCCTGCGCATGCTACGTAAGATCTTCCGATGGATCCCCACCGAGACCAGGAAGACGGTCACCCAGGCCCTCGTCACCAGCCGTCTGGACTACGGCAACTCCCTCTACGCCGGAACCACCGCCAAACTCCAGAAGAGACTCCAGCGGATCCAGAACACCTCAGCACGACTCATCCTGGACATCCCCCGCCGCAGCCACATCTCCGGACACCTGAGAGACCTGCACTGGCTCCCGGTCAACAAGAGAATCACCTTCCGGCTCCTCACCCATGCACACAAAGCCCTACACAACCAAGGCCCAGGATACCTCAACAGCCGCCTCAACTTCTACGTTCCCAAACGCCAGCTTCGATCGACCAACCACGCCCTCGCCGCCGTCCCCCGCATCCGAAGAGCCACCACAGGAGGAAGATCCTTCTCCCACCTGGCCGCCAAGACTTGGAACTCCCTTCCGACCCACCTCCGACTGACCCACGACCACCTCGCCTTCAGGAAGCAGCTCAAGACCTGGCTGTTCGAGCAGTAGCGGACCCCCTCCCCCCAGCGCCTTGAGACCCTCCGGGTGAGTAGTGCGCTATATAAATGCTTTGATTGATTGATTGATTGACTGTGACCAAGGTTCCTCAGGTTTTGATCGCTGCTCTTTTATGCATGTCCTTTTGCTTCTCTGTATTTTTCTAGTCAGCTGGCTTTGATTACCTTTGCTTTTCCAGTAACACTTTATACGGATACTTGATAATGGCCTGCCTGTAAACACTCTTTCTTTAAGTCACTCACACTTTGAAGCACTCTTTCGGCACGCCTGGGCCTCGTGGAGAAACAGAGTCGAACCAGCAGGCTTAATCAGAAACGTTCCTCTGCCAGCTCCCACAGGGGACTCCACACTGAAAGTTATTACCTAAATTACATAAGGAAAGCCATCTGGCTCGCATTCACCTGATAATGCACAAGGTACTCAAACATGGCTGCCCCAGGAACAGGCCGGGTCAGGGGCACGAAGTACAAATCTGTTTCCATTCACTCTAATCTTCTGTCAATTAAGGTAAAGCTCTGTAATCAGTTTCCCTGGAAAAAAAACTGTATTAAATATAGCGAAGGGTTCCCGGCTGTGAACAGATATTTTTATAAATTGATAATTAAGTGCTGCACCAGCCCTATGAACAGCACCCGCAAAAACAAAATCAGCATGTAATTACTGGAAAAAGAAAAGGCAGAGCGGAAATGTACAAAATGAGCGACAGGGATATAGTTTATTATGGGGTGGACACAGCACATGGCATTTTAACAGTTGCATCTGTCATGATGGCTTAGGATTTGAACATGCTGCAGGCTTAAGGCTCATTTTGCCTGGATGTTGAAGGGCATTATGTTTCTGACCTGTTTCCATTTCAACATCAAAACAGAGATGACATCAGCCCATACACAGACCACATGCACTAAGGGCTGTTGTTTTTTTTTTTTTTTACTAGAGGTAGGGGATAAACTCCACTCTGTTTTGCCAACTCGTTGTAACGCTTGTAACCTGTCTCAGCAAAACTCCACCAACCGAGTTTTTTGTCACACAGATTAAGTCGCCCCCTAGCATGATTTTTGGGCACTAGAATGCCACCCGATGAGATTTACTCAATCCAGACAGTCGTGGTGAATTACACCATTTGTGCTAAGAAAGCTGCAGTTTGAGTAGAAAGTCTACTCGAGCGGCAGAAAGAGGTAGCGCCCTCTGGCACGCTGTGTGGTGTAATTCATGCTGATTTTACAGCGCAGAAAAAGTTCCTGGCACTGAAAATCAGCGTGAGCAGCACGACTTGCCAAATTCTGCCCCTTTGCGGATCTCCATGAACTCTAGCAGAATTTTATTTAACTCTGCGAAATTCAGTGGAGTGAAACTCCACGAGTACCGCCAAACCTCTAGATTTTACCTACAGGTGTTTATGCCAGGCTTCTTATGGTGGCTTAGTATTGTAATGCTTCCACTTTAGGGGCCTGTGTTTGATCTCATAGTCACAGGTTCAAATCCCAGTGGGTCCACTCAGACTTTCATCCTTCTGAGGTCGATTCTACCATTGAGGTGGGCAACAATAAACATCTGTTAAGTTACACTATATTCTGTTTTGAGTTTTTCATGACCTTTGCAGGCCCTGAGGTGCTTTTTTGAGGGATAACAAAGCTCCATACACTAGCAAGCCTGCCTACATTGTCATCAAGACAAACTAACCCCACATTAAAAATGCCCCTCCTTAACCAAACCAACAATGAGGGAACAGAACCCCCAAGCCTAAACGGCCCTGAGTTGCTAGGCAATAATTCAGATAGAAGCCAACGACTCACACGTTAATACATCATCTCATATGCACACTCTTTTATCCATACGCATGCATGCACAAGTGGAATGACGCAGTTGTGTCATCACACTTCCACAGTCCTTTTTAGGGCTCGACCCACGACCACGAAGTGGGAGGAGCTTCGAGCTCCTAATGTTAAAGAGAAAAAAAAGTATCTCTAGGGCTTTGGCCAGACACATTCCTTAGTGTTTTATGTCATCTGCCCAGTGATTTGTCTTCGCTGTGGTGTTTTTTTAGTAGCCTTGACGTGATAGGCTAAATGTAGTTTTAGTCCGCCATGTTTGGCATTTGTTGTGCGTGTGCACGCACAGAAGTACATTAATTATAATTAGGAGCTGTCAGGGTGCCTCCGTAAGTGAATCCAGATGGCCGGGCGCGTTCACCATTCAGCAGCGCTCAGCGCGCAGCTGCTGCATGCCAGGCCGGGAAAGGGCTTCATTAGCCTCACTCATCCGGCGCTGAGACAACAAGTCCCGGGGGCCCACGGCCCCCTCCCTCATCCGTATCTGCGCAGAAAACGTAAGTCATGTAGCAAAAGCATGTAGCTGCAAACATCATTTCTAACCCGTATGACAAGTTGGCGCACTGGTAAATTACACGACTCGTCCAGAATCGTCATGGGTCGGTCAGTTGTCGAAGACGGGATTGAAACCCAGGCTTTTAAATCAAAAGGTCAGACATTTAGCATTCAAAACCTCTCCCCTTGCGTTGTCTTCATTAAAACACTTAAATAGGAAACGCAACACTTTCTTAAATCTGCCATGTTTGGGCTGTATGGGTACGTTTATTATTTCTTTTTATACAGCCTCGATACTATCACAAATAAAAAAATAAAAACAACAACATGCTAACGGCTTGTACCTTCATACCGGGAGGCGAGGGGTGTTTACCCGGGCGATGGATGCAGAAATATGAAAGCTGCCCGACAGAAGACGTATTACTATATAACTTTGAGACACAAATGTGTGTGAACGAAAGGCTTTGGCAAGATCTGGTGACATTAGTGGGGGTGTGCGGGAGGGGGGGCGGGTTGCCGAGATATTACATAGTTTACTCCCCCCGCCCCACCCAGGCCTCCTTTGGCCCTTGAAGTTGTTCCCGGAGTCCTCGCACACGCAGCAGCAGGGGCCAGAGCGGCAGAGCCCTCCGTGCAGTGAGTAAGCCCTGCGCCGGAGCCACCGGTTCTCTACAGAGAGGGAGGTGTGTGTCTGGAACAAAGATTCGATTCACGATTGTTTCAGACCCCGCCCCTCGCCCCTCCACACACACACGCAGATTGCAGCTCTTTATATTTTTGGGGGCTGCGCTGCCCTCGGTTTTTTGCTGAATCAGGCTGCTGCTGACAGCCTAGTTCTTTGCCGCCCCCTACAAAAGAAAGATATATGTGCCCGAAGAGAGGGAGTGGAGAATAGACAATCCCCCGGGGTTGGTCTGTGCTATCTAATACAGCACTGTATCAATTTATGTTGTGCCGCCACCACTTTAATAGCCTCTTGGCGCTTGAAGAAAAATGTTACTATAAGACCTCGATAGATCTACAAGACATGACGATGATTATTAATATTTACATCCTCTACATCTGGTGTTTCTAAGCGCTACAAATAGCACATATCAGTATAAAATAAGGCTTTCATTGTCAACTCAGGCTTTGATTGTCATCTGTGGAGTCTGGATATGTCTTCCAGGAGTTTGGGGTCACCTGTCATACAAAACGTTGTATGATACTAACACATGCATAAAGAAAGAAAACACCCTTGTGTTTTCATACAAAGTGCAGATTGAGAGTGCAGTTTGAGAGTGCAGTTTGAGAGTGCAGTTTGAGAGTGCAGAGTGGCAGTGAGTGCAGACTGAGTGCAGAGTGACAGTGAGTGCAGACTGAGTGCAGAGTGACAGTGAGTGCAGACTGAGTGCAGAGTGACAGTGAGTGCAGAGTGACAGTGAGTGCAGAGTGACAGTGAGTGCAGAGTGACAATGAGTGCAGAGTGACAGTGAGTGCAGAGTGAGTGCAGAGTGAGTGCAGAGTGAGTGCAGAGTGACAGTGAGTGCAGAGTGACAGTGAGTGCAGAGTGACAGTGAGTGCAGAGTGGCAGTGAGTGCAGAGTGACAGTGAGTGCAGAGTGACAGTGAGTGCAGAGTGACAGTGAGTGCAGAGTGACTGTAGAGTGAGTGCAGAGTGAGTGCAGAGTGACAGTGAGTGACAGTGAGTGCAGAGTGACAGTGAGTGCAGAGTGACAGTGAGTGCAGAGTGACAGCAGAGTGACAGTGAGTGCAGAGTGACAATGAGTGCAGAGTGACAATGAGTGCAGAGTGAGTGCAGAGTGAGTGCAGAGTGACAGTGAGTGCAGAGTGACAGTGAGTGCAGAGTGACAGTGAGTGCAGAGTGACAGTGACAGCAGAGAGACAGTGAGTGCAGAGTGACAGTGAGTGCAGAGTGACAGTGAGTGCAGAGTGATAGTGAGTGCAGAGTGACAGTGAGTGCAGAGTGACAGTGAGTGCAGAGTGACAGTGAGTGCAGAGTGACAGTGAGTGCAGAGTGACTGCAGAGACAGTGTGTCAGGGTGCACATTGTGTGAGTGTGCAGAATGAGTGTGCAGGGTAAACAGTGTGTGACTATGCAGGGTGACATTGGGAGTGTGCGGGTGAGCAGTGTGTGAATGTGTAGGGGCAGTGTGTGAGTGTGCAGAAAACACCACACACACATACACCACACACACATAACGCACACACAAACCACACACCTCAGTCTCTCAACACCACACACTTTTCACCACTCAACACAACACACTCACCACCACACTCACTCCCCAGGCTCACCCCCACAGACTCACCACCACACACTCACCAGCACACAGAAAACAACACACACAACAGCACACCCCCAGCCGTCAATGAATGCTTTCACCATGCACAAACACCAACAACCATCATCCATCTGTGCACGCTTTTACCAAGCACACACCCACCAGCCGTCAGTGCACCCTTCCACCAGGCACACACACCTCCAGCCGGCAGTGCACTTTTCCACCAAGCAATCGCAGTATGGTACACTTTACTTTTAAACATATTCATATAAAGCACAGCATGCCACCATTGGTAAAATTACAATTCAACCAACATACTTCCACTACACACCACATGCACACACTCCATAACACATGGCAAAAAGACATTGGCATTTACAATGCCATTAGCTCAAACTCAAATAAATCCGAGCCCGATTGCATTTCTAATGCTTGTTTTTTTTTGATGGTGCTGTGCAGCATTGTCAAAAAGCATTGGCAACGTCAGTATATCAACATGTCGAGACCTACTGGCATTGCCAATGCTTGTTAAAATAGAGGGGTGCTTGCACAAGACAATCTGTGAACTCTGGATTTCTAATATGCACAAAAAAAATTATATGTTTTGTCACCTTGTTTATATACATGACACATTGATGATGTTGGCTGCCTCGTTGTTCAGACCTGCAGGTTGTGAACTTTATATATTGCATGGTCTCCAAAGAAGCTTTGGTCTTGCATCTTTTCACATCACCTGTGCAAGTGTGTTCAGTGGTTTTTATGGTTCTGACTTAGTATAGATGTTGGTGACCCACTGCCCAAGTATGTTCTGTGACTGTGTGTAGCAGGTTATCAATGCCCTGGTGGACATGTCCGGATTTCCCTGTCATAGGCGTCGTAGGGCCAATATCTATGCTCTGGTACATTGTGTTACTCCCTGAATAAAAGCAGATAGCATTACTCCTAATGCCCTGGAGGCACCTAGATCCTTTCTGCACCCAAAGCACCTTCGTAATGTAGGACTGGCCCTGCTGTTATCCCAGATTAACTAAGGCAGTGCCATCTTGTCAGTGCGTTCCTAAATCCTCCTTACCTACAGGTACAGCCATCCTTCATTCATTGGACAGACAGCTTTCTAGTGCCAGCAGATTCCCTCAGATTTTATTAGTAATAAACGATCTACAGCGCTTCCCCTTGAAGCCATGAACTGGCTGAATCACCTTCAAAGTCCTGCATCTCCAACACCCTGAAGAAGCTTTGACAATTTACAGCTTGAAACTGTGGTGGGGATTCTGCACATACACAGAACTATGCACAGGAAAACAGGACCTCAGTGTATAAGGTTGTACCTTCCTACCCCTTAGTACCCAAAATCCCCAAACCAACTAGCTATAGTGTCTCATTTGTTCTCTTACAGAATCACAAAGCTACAGATGATTAGACAACCCAGAACATAACACTCCCGACTCTCTCAGGAATCGCGGGAGCAAGACATACCCTTTCGCTCACTCACGCATACTTGTCCACAACAAGGATTGTCAGTTGTGCTCTATGATACAGTATACGAGCAAATATCAGTAGAAAAATGCATAAACCTAAAACAGTTAGCACAGTTACAATACCATAGAATACAAAGGGGGACATCATTATATATCGACAGCAGAAAAAGGACTATAGTACCTAACCACCCTCCCCTTGGTAAGTTGAAGTTTATTATAGAAAGGAAGATCTCTGGGCTTTGTCAGCAGACTCCATAGCTTAAAGCTTAGATCGTAGGTTTACATCATAGGTACAACATAACTCTTCTACAAGGAAAGGTCTCTCTGCAAGTGTGTGTGAACAACATGCATCCCCTTAATATCAAAGCACAAGTTTTCAAGCAATACAGCTGTGTTTAGCATGTTTTGTCTAGGTGCTAGGGACTTACCAGAACAGAACAACAGGGGGCATGTTTATCAACCTTGCACATCGTGTTCAGACTAAACTCCAGGAATAAGCAGAGAACGCAGAACGAAGACAGTTTTCATGTGAAAGGCACAAAAAGAATCTTGCAAAATAAAATCATGTAGTAACGTGCACAAAAGATGCATCATGGCAGCAGAGCTCATGCTAACTTATCAATATCGAGGATGACCCTAACAGCCATATAACACCCTCCCCTTGGTAAGGTTGTAGTATATAGGCAAAATACCAAAACAGAGTTCAAAAGACAAGCAGAGTTCAGAAGAGCTTAAAAAACCTGATTAGAAATTTGTTTTAAAAATAAAATAAAATTCTATGTTGTGTAAACTTTTGTCATTTTAAAGAAACCGAAATTAAGATGGAGGTGGAAAACCCATAAATGTATGTGAACTTAAGAATGCAATTAATTCCAAAAGGCCATGCCTCTCTTTAGTAGAAAAAAGAGATGCCATCCAATTAAGTATGTCAATGGAACAGACATGCTCCATGTAATCTGTTGCTTCCAAAAGCATAGTCAGACAACTTGCGTGGTATTCAATGAAACTCTGTTGCAGGACATTCTGCGCAGCTTCACAGATATCCCATTCAGCTAAAACCCCAAGTGCAGCCGCACTCGCCATCTGGTCAGTCCCAGAACAGGCCTGCTCATGGGCCACTTAGTGACCCACTAACTGGTCAAAAGCCGGGTCTGAACATAAAGTGTTGGAGAGGCATAGATCCAAAGCCCAATAGGAGGGCATCGCTGACAGTAGAATAGAGGTTGCATGCAAGTGAAGTGGACAAAGAGAAAAGTGAATCCATAACTCACAATAAGCGTTGCCAATGGCAAGCATCCAAAAATGTGTTACATTCAATCACGGTACAGTTGCAATTGAACTGGTCTGTGCTGTGCTACAAGATGAGCAGCCATTGCGTAGCAGGAGCAGAAGGATCAGAAAGACACCAGCCATCGCCAGTAACAATGGTAAGCCTCTGGAAATGCTAGAAAAGATGGAATGAATAAAAGCCAGTATTACTCCAAATATCGTCTGAAACAAAGTCACAAGGTTGGATCCCACATTTAAAAAAATGTGCAAGGCCTTTAGTATCAAACGAATTAAATAAATATTTGATGAATAAGCTCCCCAAAATCAAGTGGGAGGTTAGTGTTCAGTAGTGACTGAATCTCCTTAGATGTTCTAGCCACATGCAACTCGAAAGCTGAAGTTTGAGCCTGCTCAATTTGTTGAAATCTGTTTTCAAAGTTGGAATGGAAGGCCAAATGGAACTATCTATCTTCCCATGCGGGGGTGGAAAAAGCACATTGCTACAACAAGTAACACGTTGTGAAACCGTTACCACATACAGGATTCCTGAGAGGGTTGGGAGTGTTATGTTCTGGGTTGTCTAATCATTTGTAGCTTCGTGATTCTGTAGGAGAACAAATGAGACACTATAGCCAGTTGGTTTGGGGATTTGGGGTACTAAGGTAGTAGGAAGGCACAGCCCCTATACACTGAGGTCCTGTTTTACTGCGCAAAGTTCTGTGTATGTCAGAATCCCCACAATAGAAGCTCTTCGTGATCTAACTGTAGTAATAAAATCCAGCACCGACGCAATGTGGCAAGACATCCAGGCACTACAGGACAATGTGAGGGCCCTCTCCAGCAGACTCACCGAGGCCGCAAATAGAATTAGCCTCCTGGAGGACTCAAACTATTCATCCATAAAATGCGTGGACCACTCATACTGCTCAATGAAGACAATGGCAAGAGAAATCTCCGAGCTCGAAGATCGCATGTGCAGAGGAAACGTCTGCACCTTTGGCGTACCCGAGAATGCTGAAAAATATGGCAACTCCTGTGTTCCTTGAAGACTAGATGACTCCTCTCACACTAGGCATCACATTTTGAAAAGCCTTTGAAATTTAATGCGGTACAAAAGGGGGTAGTGATGGACGGAGCATCTGAACCAATCAAACACTCACACCCAGTCAAAAGATCTGGGTTTGATCCATCACCGTTCTTTAGCCCACTCTGCCACCCCAGTTCAGACATGGCTATATGCAAATCAGTCTGACCCTGTGCCTCATGGGAACAGTCCAGCCCGAACTGCCAAGCCATGCCTTCCCTGGACCGGAAACAAGCTTCCGAAGACCGGTTTCTGGCATTACAGCCGTCTTCAGCCCGGCTTGCTTGAATCCAGTGGCAAAGTGAGCAAGGGACTCACGTCTGAGCATACCCTGCCACACTTATGGCGGCCAAAAGCGGTACAAAAGGGGGTGGTGATGGACGGAGCATCTGAACCAATCAAACACCCACACCCAGTCAAAAGATCTGGGTTTGATCCATCACCGTTCTTTAGCCCACTCTGCCACCCCAGTTCAGACATGGCTATATGCAAATCAGTCTGACCCTGTGCCTCATGGGAACAGTCCAGCCCGAACTGCCAAGCCATGCCTTCCCTGGACTGGAAACAAGCTTCCGAGGACCGGTTTCTGGCATTACAGCCATCTTCAGCCCAGCTTGCTTGAATCCAGTGGCAAAGTGAGCAAGGGACTCACGTCTGAGCATACCCTGCCACACTTATGGCGGCCAAAAGCGGTACAAAAGGGGGTGGTGATGGACCCCCTTTTGTACCACTTTGAAATTTAATGGGCACACAGGATCCCCTCGGGTATACCATCCAATCAGACACAAGGTCACTCCTCTCGCCCGAGAACTATGATCTTCAAACCACTGCATTACTGTCACACTGAATTAATTCTAGCTCACATGAGGAAAATCCAACAGGTGATATGGAACGGATCTCACATCACACTCCCCCAAGTCTACTCAAAAGAAACAGTGGCTACTAGAAAGGGCTTCCTGGCCCTTCGTCGAGGTCTGAGAGATCGCAACATTCCCTTTTCCTTTGCTGGTCTGCGAGATTCCACATATTCTTCAAAGCCAAACCTGAGGTCTTCTGCACCCCTGCAGACCTTCAAGACTTTTTGGCCACTGCCATCCAAATGGATATGTCCATTTGATCAGATATCATCTTGGTACTGCTTAAGTCTGTCTTTCTTCCCTCTCTCTTGTGTGCCTTCTCAATTGAATAACCCTAACTGTATAAGTACTACTCTGCAATACTTAACGTTGATACAAACATCGTATGTTGAACCTCTGTCCATTTCTTTCACACCATGGTACATGAGGGGTTCCTGTTTAATCAGTTAAGCTTCTGCTAACCTCTACTCCAAACGTTGATCTGAACGATTCGGATACTAACACCCTATTACCCCCTTTAGACACTAACACATTGTGATCCGGTAAGGAAGACATGACACTCTTAGTCTCTCTTGTTACCTCTCTCCACTACTCTTGGTGCCCCATTCAAATGGGTACCTCTCTGAGCACACAATACTTTCACCTAAAATGTCCCAGACCATAGTGGCATCAGGATGGTGCCCCCGGGCCTTGGTCTCAGTTCAGCCCCCTCATGGCCTTCCTCTCCTTGTCTCGAAATAGGATAGGGAAATGTGGTTCTTCCACATTTCAAAGGGGGGGTGGGATAGGGTCTGCTCTTTGCTTTATTCACCCTCTGTCTTCTCTCTTTCCTCCTCTCTCCCATAACTTTAACCTCCCCCACATTGTTGTTTCTACTGAGCTATATTCACCCATGAAAAGGTCTGCAAGGCTACCACCATTGTCCATATTTGCCTTCACCAACTATTCGACCAGCAACAACGTGACTAAAGCATCGCAAAGTCACATATCGTACCCAACCAAGCCTATTTCTTATGGACATCGATTGTCCCACTGCATCCTCGGCAACTTTCTCATACCCCATGCAGCCACACACAACCGTCCGAACCATGCCATTGACTAGTCTCAATTTAACATACCTCTGCATCGCACAATGGCTGACATTAGAATCTTCTCCTTACCCTGTCAAATGGAAAAAAAATAGCTGACTACTATAATAAACTGAAAGGGGATGTTGTTCTCCTATAAGAGACTCACACCGGGTCGGTCAAAGATGCCAGATTCTTTTGCCTCTGGGTCACTGATACCCTAATCTCGCTATACAATGCCAAGAACAATGGGGTCATCATCTTAATTGCATAAAAAACGGGAATAACAGTCTTGTCACACCAGAGCCGATGGCTAATCATAAGGATACTTTGGAGAAACAGAGAATTGGCCATTATAAATATTTATGCACCCAACAATAACTCGTCCTTTTGGCAAAATATAGACAAGTGAATCTCGACGTTGGGCACCATCTTGCGGTGAATCTGCACATACACAGAGCTATGCGCAGGAAAACAGGGCTTATGTGTATAGGGGTTGTACCTTCCTACCACCTTGGTACCCAAAATCCCAAAACCGACTAGCTATAGTGTCTCATTTGATCTCCTACAAATGATTAGATAACCCAGTACATAACACTCCCGACTCTCTCAGGAATCGCGAGAGCAAAACATACCTTTTTACTCACTCACTCCTACTTATCCACAATAAGGATTGTCAGAGTCACTTTATAGTTCAAAATGTTTATTTTAACTATTGTGCTCCTTGATGCATTATACGAGCCAATATCAGCAGCGAAATGTATAAACCTGAAACAGTTAGCATTGTTACAATACCATAGAATACAAAGGGGGGGGGGCGTCATTATATATCGACTGGGGAAAAGGGCCTATAGGACCTAACCACCCTCCCCTTGGTAAGTTGGAGATTATTTTATAAAGGAAGATCTCTGGGTTTTGTCAGCAGACCCCATACGTTAAAGCCTATATGGTAGATTTACATAATAGGTACAGAATAGATCTTCTGCAAGGAAAGGTCTCCCTCCAAGTGTGTGTAAACCACATGCATCCCCATAATATCAAAGCACGAGTTTTCCAGCAATGCAGCTGTGTTTAGCATGTTTTGTCAATGGGCATGTTTATCGACCTTGCACATCATGTTCAGACTAAACTCCAGGAATAAGCAGAGAACACAGAAAGCAGACAGTTCTCATGTGAAAGGCACAAACAGAGTCTTGCGAAATAAAATCATATAGTAACGTGCGCAAAAGAAGCATCATGGCAGCAGAGCTCATGCTAACTTAGCAATGTTGAGAATGACCTTAACAGCCATATAACAAATCAAACAATTTTCAATCTCATAAGCAAGCAACACACTCATTTTTTGGAACAGGACCCTTTGGAACACTCTCACGGTCGAATAAGATGATTGGAGGACCTATAATTTTGGAAAAACTTAAAAACTTACTGCTTTAAACATTATGTATGCTAAAACCAACCTTCACACTATTGTGCCTTCTTGCTGCTGCATCGTATGCTTCCCTTCTGCTCCCAGCCTGCACTCTCCTAATTTCTTTACCTTTGTTCCCTTCTCTCACAGAAGCTACATGTCTCTACCTATGTTTCTCACGGTCCAATGTAGCATTTCTCTCATACCTGTGTTACCTCACCCCACCATCCAGCCCTCCTTGATTCCTCCACCTCCATATCTCTCATCAGCTCCCTTTGACTTTCCTTTTTCGACTCTGCCTCACCTCAACCTTACTTCGTTACTGCTTTCTATCTTAATTTGTTTTTACACCTGATGTAGGTAGGCTTCAAACCTTATGTTCAAACTTAGTGATACACCCTAAAATGCTCATGGTCATGTCTAAGATTTCATTTTGTTATGATTCTGTGTAAAGAATTACCTATATCTCCTTGTTCTCTGTTCAGCATGCTGATGCCTTTGTTATGCTGTGTTATGTTATGATCGCTTGGTATAGGGCAGCGAATCGTCCACTAAGGAATATCTTGGCGCATCTGCTGAAGTATATGACTAGCAAAAACTAACTAAAACAGCCTTTCGGCATATATTGATCTTTTACAGCAATGAAAGGTAAATAGATGACAAGATGCAAGGCAGGGTGTGCCCCCCTCCTCCCCACAGGAAAGGATGTGAGACACAAACTGAACTGAGGACTTTGACTTTGTGTAGCTGAATCTAGGTAAATGAAGAATAATATGTGTGGTCTACCTGCAAACCACGAAGATGGTAGACATTTACTACAGGGGTGAAGCCTGTCCTAACTGAAAGTGCTACTGAATGGAGGGATTAAGGTTAAGGTTGGTTATGGTGATGAGATGATCCTTTTTAGTCAACCATAACTTTAGTAAAGAATGGTTCCTCAGACCTCAGGCTTCAACATCAGAAGTGTAGCAGAATTGGTCAGATTTACAAACAGTTGCACTGAAGCAAGCTATGGGATACCCAGAGCACCTTAGAATCACTTTAGCTTTTTTTTTTTACCATAGGCATAAATATATACGCTGAAGCCAATATGGTGATGCTTGGAGTTCCAAGTATGAACACGTTTGCTGTAGTGTAAATCTTCATGAACACGGTAGAAGGTGGATGCTGTAATTATGAAATACTTCAGGCAACTCCAAGTTGGCTTTGGATCAAATCGTTGTGAACAGACCCAGTGTACGCACATATAATATAAACAAATATCTGCTGTTTCATAGCACAGGAGCAATCGAGAGTGCCAACGTGGACCAAAATATGCTGATGTCAGACAAAACACATTGTAGCGTTTAACCACCCGACTGACCACATTGTAACTTATAACATTGAATACCCAGATTCTGAGGGGCACAAGGCAACCTCATTATATCTAATGATGTCAGACGGTGGTCAATAATTATTGACTCATCTCAGCAGTGAATCAATATTATTGCTATTATCACTGATCTTTTCTATTTATAATATACCATAGGTCTAATTACAAAACAGTGAAGAACAAAGTCAGACTGAAAACTAAAATGAGCTTTGGCAAAAAAGTTCAATGTAGGAGGCCTCGACCAGAATAGAGCCAAAGGGTCATGGCTGGGTCATGGCAGATGAGCCTGGCCCTTAGCTTCCAGCCCAGGAAAATGCCAGAATGACATATGGTCAGTCCACCCTTGTGCACAAATGTGCAAGATATGCAGCGGAGTTTATGTACTTTGATCCAGTTTGTGAGAATGTAGAGATTGACCTATTTATCTATCCACTAGATGCTCGCGGGACTTCCCAAAATGTGTTTGCATCTCTGAAAGCAATTCTACATGCAGCTCTAGGACTAGCGAGAGGGACAATGAAATCAGACTATAAAATTCCTATCTTCAGAGACTCCACTGGCTACTGATGGAGGCCAGAATCCTGCCCGAGGTAGCCCATTTAACACATAAGGACATTCATTTAGGATGGCACAGCTACTTAACAGACAAATTCCTTATATCAGGGGTGGAAAGAAACTCCAAGAACTAATCTCCCACAATACTGGAGATTACAAAGATAAACAAGACAAAACACTGGACCAAGCCTGCTGGTCTACGGCTCAGGCTTTGGAACACTCCTCTGATTGAGTTAACATCAAACAAATTCTTTCTCTCTTTCAAAGATACCGGAATACCTATTTTCCAAACTGTACCAGTAAACCCACATATGCCTTCATAAAGCTGTTTCTATCGCCTCGAATATTTATCTCAATTTATTCTGCCCATCTTTCCCTTTTGCTTTTCTTTAAATTAGTGTATTTACATATCACACACTGTTTCCAAGTGTACTTTTTGTTATATGTAAAGCACCCTGCTGCACATCTCTGGTCATTTCAAAGATGTACACATATAGTAATCAATCACTTAAGTAAATAAAGAATTCAATAGGTAGCTATGTCTAGGAACAGGTTGTTACACATTTGAGCCATTAAGGGCCATATGTATCAAGGAACTATTTTGCGATTCTGTAATAGCGATTTTTAAGAAATCGCTATTTCAGAATCGCAAAATGGTATGTATCAAGAAAAATGCAATTTTTTAGCGATTTCTTGATATTCCTTAATTGCGAATTCGCAATTAAGGAATATTTTCCCATTCATTTCTATGGGCGAGGAGGCCCCTTGGAAGGAATGGGAATTTTCTCTCAATTTGTGATTCGCAATTTGCTAATCGCAAATTGAGAATAATTTCAAGGGTGCAGGGGTGTCCAAAGGACACCCTGTTGCACCCCTGAAATAGGCATAGGTGCACATGTGGTGCACATACATGCTCTATGGGCATGTATTTGCGTCACATGGCACTTTGAAAATGCAAAAATGTGCATTTTTCAAGGAATTCGCAACTTACCACCAACTAGAAGTTGGTGGTAATTTGCGATTCCTGAAGGCCATTTAGCAAATGTTTTTGCCTTCTTACATTGCATTTAAGGGATCGCAAAATTTGCGATTCCTCAAATGCAATCGCAAAATAAGGAATCGCAAATTTAGCAATTTCTTTTTTTGCATCGGGATTTCCTTCATACATATCATTTTGCGAATTCGCATTCGCAAAGGCCGAAATTCGCGGAATTTCGGCCTTTGCGAATGCGAATTTCAATGATACATATGGCCCCTAGTTACTTATAGCTCGAAAACTACGGGCAGAATAATTCAATTGTATTTTTTAATTCCACAGTTTTGAGTTTTCAATCAATCAATCAATCATCAATCATAACACTTGTATAGCGCGCTACTCACCCGGAAGGGTCTCAAGTCGCTTGGGGGAAGGGGGCCGCTACTGCTCGAACAGCCATGTCTTGAGTTGTCTCCTGAAGGCGAGGTGGTCCTGGGTCAGCCGAAGGTGGATGGGGAGGGAGTTCCATGTCTTGGCCGCCAGGTAGGAGAAGGATATGCCTCCGGCGGTGGCTCTTCGGATGCGTGGTACGGCGGCGAGGGCGAGACTAGCGGACCGTAGCTGGCGGGTGGGCGTGTGGAAGGTCAGGCGGTCGTTGAGGTACTTGGGGCCCAGGTTGTGGAGAGATTTGTGTGCGTGGGTGAGGAGCCTGAACGTGATACTCTTGTTGATAGGGAGCCAGTGCAGGTTCCTCAGGTGGCCGGAGATGTGGCTGCGTCGAGGGATGTCCAGGATGAGTCGGGCAGAGGCGTTCTGGATGCCTTGTAGTCTTTTTTGTAGCTTGGCTGTGGTTCCGGCATAGAGGGTGTTTCCGTAGTCCAGCCGGCTGGTGACGAGGGCCTGGGTGACCGTCTTTCTGGTTTCGATCGGGATCCATCGGAAGATCTTGCGGAGCATGCGGAGGGTGTGAAAGCATGAAGAGGAGACGGCGTTGACTTGTCTGGTCATCGAGAGGGAGGAGTCCAGGATGAAGCCCAGGTTGCGTGCGTGGTCTGTTGGCTTGGGGGCGGTGCCCAGGGCAGGGGGCCACCAGGAGTCGTCCCAGGCGGAGGGTGATGGTCCAAGGATGAGGACTTCCGTCTTGTCTGAGTTCAGTTTCAAGCGGCTGTTCTTCATCCACTCGGCGACGTCTTTCATCCCTTCGTGCAGGCTGGTTCTGGCGGTGTTGGGGTCTCTGGTGAGGGAGAGGATCAGCTGGGTGTCGTCGGCGTAGGAGATGATGTTGAGGTTGTGTTGGCGTGCGATGGCTGCGAGAGGTCTCATGTAGACGTTGAAGAGGGTGGGGCTGAGTGATGAGCCTTGCGGGACGCCGCAGATGACTTCGGTGGCCTTGGAGCGAAATGGGGGGAGGCGGACTCTCTGTGTTCTTCCAGCGAGGAACGAGATGATCCACTTCAATGCCTTCTCTTGGATGCCGGTGTTGCTGAGGCGTTGGACTAGGGTGCGGTGGCACACAGTGTCGAACGCGGCGGAGAGGTCCAGGAGGATGAGTGCCGCTGTTTCCCCGTTGTCGAGAAGGGCTCGGATGTCATCGGTGGCTGCGATGAGGGCGGTCTCGGTGCTGTGGTTGGCTCTGAAGCCGGACTGCGAGGGGTCGAGGGATCCATTCGTCTCGAGGAAGGCGGCAAGCTGTTTGTTGGCGATCTTTTCGATGACTTTGGCAGGAAAAGGGAGGAGCGAGATGGGGCGGAAGTTTTTGAGGTCGGTGGGGTCCGCTGTTGGTTTCTTCAGTAGGGCACTGAGCTCGGCATGCTTCCAGCTCTCCGGGAAGGTGGCGGTGTCGAAGGAGGTGTTGATGATGTCTCGGAGTTGGGGTGCGATGGTGGAGTCAGCCTTGTTGAAGACGTGGTGGGGGCAGGGGGCAGTCGGAGATCCGGAGTGGATGGTGTTCATCGTGCGGGCTGTGTCTTCGGTGGTCACTGCGGTCCAGGTGCGGAGGGTGGCGGTGGGGTGAGTTGGTTATGCAGTTGGGTGCGAGGAAGGTGCGCCGAAGCTGTTGTGGATGTCGGCAATCTTGCGGTGGAAGAATGAGGCGAGGGAGTCGCAGAGATCTTGTGACGGGGTGATGTCGTTGTTGCCGGTGCTGGGGTTGGAGAACTCCTTGACGATGCTGAAGAGTTCCTTGCTGTCGTGGGCATTGTTGTCCAGTTGATCCTTCAGTGATTTCTTCTTGGTGGTGCGGATAAGCTGGTGGTGCTTGCGGGTCGCGTGTTTGAGGGCGGTCATGTTGTCAGTGGTCCGGTCGAGGAGCCAGGCTTTCTCGAGGGTGCGGCAGGTCTTCTTGGAGTCCTTGAGTTCGTCTGTAAACTAGGGGGCCTTCTTGCTTCTGGGTTTGCTGGGGGGGTTCTTCAGTGGTGCGAGGTCGTCGGCACAGGCGGTCAGCCATTGCGTGAAGTTGCGGGCTGCTTCGTTGGGGTCCGTTGTGCTGGCAGGTGGGCTCTGGCTGAGGGAGGTGGTGAGCTGGTCGGCGGTGATCTTGCTCCAGCTTCTGTGAGGAACCTGTTGCGGGTAGTGGTGGGTAGTGGTTTTTCTGAAGCTGAAGTGGACGCAGCTGTGGTCGGTCCAGTGAAGTCCGGTGGAGTGGCTGAAGGCGATGTGCTTGCTGGCTGAGAAGACGGGGTCAAGCGTGTGGCCGGCGTAGTGGGTGAGGATGTTGACCAGTTGCTTGAGTCCGAGGTTGGCGAGGTTGTCCAGCAGGGTGATGGTGTTGCGGTCCTTGTTGTTCTCCAGGTGGAAGTTGAGGTCCCCTAGGAGGATGTAGTCGGCGGAGGGGAGGGCGTGTGGGCTGATGAAGTCTGTGATGTCTTCGCTGAATTGTGTGCGTGGTCCCGGGGGTCTGTAGATGAGGGTGCCTCTGAGGGTCGTCTTTGGGTTGGTGTGAATCTGGACGTGGAGGTGTTCGGCGGCGGTGAAGGTGTCGTCGGCGTCGGTCATGATGCGGATGTTGTTCTTGTGGACAATGGCGATGCCTCCCCCAGTCTGGTTGACGCGGTCCCTCCTGATGATCTTGTATCCATCCGGGATGGCGATGGCGATGTCGGGGGCTGAGGAGGCATTCATCCAAGTTTCCGTGAGGAAGGCGACGTCTGGTGATGTTGTGTTGAGCAGGTTCCAGAGTTCCACGGCGTGTCTGTGAACGGAGCGGGTGTTGAGCAGGATGCACTTGAGGTCGCTGCTGGAGTTTGGCTTGGCGGGGGCGGTGCATGTTCGGAGGCAGGTGAACTTGCAGGTTGTGCAGGTGAAGGGTCCGTGGAAGCGTTTCGGGGCGGCCCGGCAGCAGGCGGGGTTCGGGCCGGAATTGAGTGCATTGAGGGCGGCGGCGTCGTAGGTCTGTCGAGTCGTCCTGCGTCGGTGGGGGCCAGGGGTCCTGGCGCTGGGCGAGGTCCAGGCGCAGACAGGCTTACCTTCGGCGCACAATCGGCGCTCCCGCTGCGCGTGACCGCTGCGCGTCCACGTGGTCGCCATTTATGGCGAAGTGGGAGGGAGGGAGGAGCAGCTGGGAGGCGGGAGCGGGGAGGGCACAGAAGGAAAAGGGGGCGTGGCCGCTGGCACGGCGGCGGGAAACGGGGAGCGGGGCCGGCAGTCACAGGGGGCAGGGAGACAAGAATACAGCACAGGCAGAATCAAAATACAGGCAAAGGCAAAATACAATTATAATGTACACAAAATGCGGGGAGACAAAAGGAATGAAGAAAAAACAATCAGTGCACGCAAAAACGGCGGGGGGCGGGGTCGGTGAGGCAGGCTCAGCGAGGCTACGGGCAGCAGTGGGGCGAGTCACGCACACAACAGCTGGTGGCCGTGCGGCGCGGGGGTGTCCTGGGGGTGTTCAGTGATCTACACATACACACAAATTGAGGTAAAACCACTCTGTCAGGTGTCTTCACTTTCGTGCAAGGCATGAAAGTCAGTGCATCAGGGGCTCTTCCGGAAGAGAAAGTCTAACAAGCAGAGGTGAAGATGATTCTATTGAAAGAAGCAGAATCGGTTCTAGAGCCATGGAGACCAAGACGAGACCTTAGGTGTCACTATCCAGGGCACCAGGGGCAGTATTACGTATTGGCATCTTGGAAAAGGTGCGCTTAGCGCAACCAATGTGAATGCGCCCCATTATGATGAATGTGCTGCCCTGGTGGCAGCGCATTCATGTAAGAACACGGAGCAGCCCTCTGTGTTTTCACAGTGCAGTAGGCACCCGCCTCCACATACAGAGGTGTTTAGAGATCCCCTTGCTGGCGGGTGCAGTCACTGACTGCACTCGCCTACAAGAGAATGTCTGGGTGTCCATGGGATCCCCTTTGCCCCCTGCAGAGGACTGCTGTCAGGAGGCGCACTGACAGTGTGCCACCTTTAAACGGGTGGCAAAACATCATTTTGCCTAAGACAGGGAAGTCATTGTACCTGCTTCCCTGAAGAAAAATCGAGTATAGGCTGTGGGAAGAGTGATGCACTGAGTAAAAGGGGCTGGCAAAGGAAATCACAGAGGATGGCTTGATTTTAGGGGAAAGGATGCGGCCTAACAGCTAGAGCGGTCGACCTCGGAGCTGGAGAACTGGGATCAAGTCAAGGCAGGGACGCTCAAAATTCTGTGATTCTGGGCACATCACTCAATCTACCTGTCCCTAATAAAAAATGAATGTGTACATCTATAACGCAACTGGTGCTCATGTAAAGTGTTCCGATACCGTTGTGTCTAGTTCCCGCTATATAAAACTCCACTAAAAAAAAGAATCAGCCTGAACAGCAGCAGAGGTGGGCATCAGGTCCATACTGCCATTTTAACAAAATGATACGAGTGGAGGATGCGGCATCACAGGCACTTCATAAAACTAATAGCAAGGGGCTCATCTGACCGTCACCACCATGGTGATGCCATAGGAAGTAACAACACACTTTCTGTGTTTTGTATGGCCCAGTGTCCTTTTTTGACATTCTTCATTTAAAACTTGAGGCTGTTGTCTCTTTATACAGAGCACTGGGAACAAACATAAACAACCAGCTATGAATAAAAACAGCAACATCTTAAGGCAATCTTAGTATGAAGCATTCAGTACTTAGATTGCTTTATTCACTGATGTTGAGCGTCAGTACATGGGGCTGCAATCAGTATCCATTTTGTTTAACCTATAAAACAGTTTTCTACAATTGCGTCACTATTAATATAAAAAAGACAAATTAATTTAAAGTACTGCAACACTTGAAGGTCTGAGTTTATTATCTTTAATCTACAAATATAATCTTCCTTATGCATATATGCCTTCCATGTACTTATGTATCTTTATATTTATTACTTTGCTTTTAATTCAGCATATCCAATGCACTACCCTATTTCTCACTCTATACCGCTCTCAACATGTCCTCTACCTCAACTCTCTGACTCATCTCAACCTTAATTCTACTACTCTTTCCAATGCACTATCCTATTTCTCACCCTATACCTCTCTTAGTATATCCTCTACCTCCACTCTCCCATTCATCCCAAACCCTATACCAGTACTATGATCCCTAAAATAACCCTTTCTAAACTCTTCCCTTCTCTAGCCCTACTTGCATCATCTCGTACCTCTTTTACTATTCAGATCTCTCAAACAGGCCTTTCTAAACCCTTCCCTCTGAATCGTCCCTCTCATTTACTCACCCCAAGCCCCCTCCTACTGCTATGAACTAAAAAAAAAAAACTTTTGAGACCCTTCCTCCTTCTATCCCTCGACTATTCCTTTTAGAATACAAATGACAAACTAACATGTCCACAGTGCAAATCAAATTAATTTCATATTTTCCTACACTAATTCACCACTAATCCTTTTTAGGTTTCAGAGTAGCCTGCTACTTGCGGAAAAGTGCTACAAAAACTCATCAGGGGAGAAAGCTCTATGTATATGCAAACTTTTTCTCCTCAATCCCTCCACTATCCTTTTCAATCCAAATAACAGACTAACATATCCACTGCTCAAATTAATCTCATATTTCACTATACTAATTCACCACTAATCCTTTGTGGGTTTTGGAGTAGCGTACTACTCGCTAAAAAAGCGCTTTGCCGCCTCGTCAGGGGTAGTAAGCACTATATAAATGCAATAACAATACAATACAATACAATACGTTGATTTGGGTCATAGGGCAAAGTGACAGATTCCTAGTTTTATTGGATTAAAACTAAGAACATGGGGGTGCATATTTATACTTTTTTCACGCAACACAGCAAGACAACACGCTGCGTGAAAAGGAGTGGGCAGGAATGCACCACATCTACCAAGATATCGTGCATTCCGGCTCTCTCCTTGCGCAGGTGCACTTTTCGCTGCATAGTGCCAATGCAGGCATGCTTGCACCATGCTGCAAGGGTGCATGTGTTGCAGGCAGGATTGTTTTGGTGAAGAAAGGGGCATCTTCCTGCACAAAAACAGTCCTTTGAGGCTTTTTCCTCTTTCTACGTGTGCTGCAGAATACAGCACGTGTAGAAAGAGGGAAAAACAAGGAGAAATAAAGATATTTTTCCTCGCTATGCCTCCCTGGGAAGGCATTGCATTTTGATGCATTCCCAGATCTATAACTCGTAGTACATCTGGGAATGTGCCAAAATCCATGGGTGGAGGCGTGGGAACACCCACGTTCCACCCATGGAACGCCTCCCTGGGGCAGAGTAATGCAAGGCAGTGACTTGCATATACCAAGCACTGCAGGGCCAGGCAAGGTGGTCTTGTGTGTCTTGGTAATTCTCCTCTAGGTTTTGTGTCACCTTTGGAGTTACCTTGCGTGCGCAAGGGTGACGCAAAACTTATATCCCTAAGTAACTTACAAACATGCTTAAATGATTGCCTATGTACTACGAAAATTGATTTTTACATGTGTGCCTTAATGCTTGATACCAAACTTTACTAATCAATTGTAATTTAATATGTAAACCTCATTGAAGTCCACTAAACCCTCAGCATTGCTGCACTCTTGCATACATTTCAAAGGCATCCTCACTTTGTTAGCCTATGTTGTACCCTATACATTTTATGTGATCCATTCTTGTCAGCATAGCCTTGTTCTGAATTTGACACTGTCGAGGATTCCATTTACTTGAATTAAGTATAAATGTAGCACCAATGTATGGATTTTAGCATTATATGCTCCAACTGATCGAGGGTGAAGTTCTGGTACTTTCATTCGTCAATTACCTTGTTAATTTTGAATATTTGCTGCATATTTTTATATTAAACACGTTAGGCTTCTGTGCGCTTTCCTGAGTGTTTGTGGTTTCATTTGCAACGTCAGTGTACATAAAAGCACTGTATACAGTAGACTTAATTTGAGTAATGTCTGAAAACTAGGACTAGGGTTTAAAAGGCGCCAGAAAGCACAATCAAAGGCCAAAAATATTGAGAGACACATGTTTCAATTGAACACCAGCTGCAGAGAAAATCGACCCACCTGTCTAAAGAGCAAATTCTCTGAGGGTTTCCCAATAATTCCCAAGGCACGCTTCAGTTGCCATTTCTCCGCCTTTCAAAAAACACATGTTCAAACAAATGCAGTCTGGGGCATCCCCAGAGGCCCAGACCAATATTAGGTATGTGTAAAATATGCGGCATCCCCACTTAACCCCTCCCCTTACGCAGTACAACCATCCTGTGAGTGTCTCCCTCGGGCCTTAAGATGGCGAAGATCAGAAAGCCGGCGAATGACGCACATGTGTGAGCAACTGCTTAACTAGCGCCTAGAAGATTAGGCAGCGCAATGGGGTTCAAGCAGGTTAGGCTGGTTGCTCTCCGTGGACCGGGTGAAGTGTCTCTATGGTAATGAGGCAGAAGAAAGCCACCTCAGAGCCAATGAGGGTAGATTGCATTTCCCCTTCTATGGGGCAGGTCAGCTGGGGGCAGATAGCGGTCCCTCAAGGAGGCCATGACAGTGAGAGAGCACAAGTTTGAAAAAAATGTATAAGTACGCCATATTTACAAGCACGTAGTTAGTTAACATGTACTTTGCACCAGAGTGTTTATATTTAGAAGTGAAATACACAGAGTGTCTTATATTCAGTGGTGAAATGCATAGAATGTTTAAGTAGAGTAACGATAATCATAACTGTGTGAGATTAATGTAGAAATGTTTTGGATGAATATGAAAACCTCACGTTCTCATGTTAAAGGAATAATGTAAGAGTTGAATGTAACTCTAAAACCAGTATTTTGTGTAGGCCTCATGGCAATTCACAAGCAAATCTAAACGTGCTGCTAAAATAATGTGAGACAAGGTTGACATGGTTCTTTCAAAATGTACTATTGAACTTAGGGTTAAAAGTATATGCTTTATAGATGTGTTATTTTAGAAACGTATGCTAGTTAAGAATGTTTGCTGTTTAAATCAAGTCAACGTTTTAAGAGTGCAGGAACCTGCTGCATATAAATCAAGTAGGCCAGAGCCGATAATGTCATGTAGTTTAAATCGTCATGTGCTCGTTAGAGGAGAGGTCGTGAGGTGTCCAGTATGAAGCTCAGAGAGTGTTTTATGGCCTAAGATATGGTGAAGTCTGGAATTTGAGGCCCACTGCAGGAAGAGCTGTATGCAGGTGCGAGGGTCCTAATCAGCTCGAATGAAAGGGACTTTGTTCAGTGGCGCCTTGCGCAGGCCTGTAGGAGTTTCCAGGAATTTCAGGGGGTATCAGCGCACTGAAGAAGCTGCCTGGGAACCAAGGTCAACTTTAACGAGGGTCTTCAAGAGTACCATCATGGAGTTTGCCGCGGAAAGATGTACCACGTGAGGGGCGTCCCAAGGGGCGTTTCTATTGGAAATGTGATTTGGTAGTAGGGAAAGTGACCCGGGAGGAGAGCAGAGCAGATGATTTTGGGGAGCCTAAGGAAGCGGATGGGTAGGCAGATAGGCTGATCAGGAGAGACCCATCATCAGAGAAGAGACAAAGAGAAGTGCGTGATCTTCTTAGGAAGTCACCACGGCTGACACCTAGAGGGTAAAGATCTTGTTAAGTAGGGATGTCATTTAGTGTAGTGTAGGGACAGACTAACCTTAATTTTCTTTTCTGTAATGACTTTGAGGTTGCAACTTGTATCCATTTTAGCAACCCTGATGGTATTCGAACTTGTACTTATTATTTTGTTCTTCAGACTCAGACTATTCAAGAAGTTCATGTTCATAGTGATTCCGATATACCTTTTGAATCTCATCTTGAGAAGTTTGTATCTTCAGTATTCTTTGACTTTATATTAAATCTTTAAAACTTAATTTTGGTCAGTGGTCATTTAGAGTGGTGTAAGTTCTTAAATTGATTGTTTACCTCGAGATTACCTTTTACTCAAGACAGGTACCAACGATTCAGTCGACAGGAAGAAGGGATTTGGCAAGATAATTAGTAACCAGTAATCCCGCGTTAGCAGTTGGTAGCAGAGTGAGGATGGTTATCTTCTTGAGGAAGGTAATCTAGAGAGGTTAGTTTACCCCAAGGCCCGAGACGTCGAGAGACGAGCAGCGGAAGAATCGTGTGCCGAAAGGTGCAGACGGTGCGAGAAAAGCAGCAGTATCGGAGAGTGAGTATAAAAAGGGTCATGCGTGAACAGATTGCGGTGTTTTGTGTTGTATTTGTATTGTAATGTCTTGCGGAGTTGAATGCCTGTAGTGTGAAAGAGAGAAGGTTGTGAGCGCGCGCAACCTGGTAAACTGGTAACCTGGTAAACGGGTGAACTGGTGAAATCTTAAGTTCAGGCCAGAGCTTAAGTGGTTTTGGGTGTATCGAACATCCAGGGTAGTTGTCGACCATAGTACGGAGGTCACGAGGTACCATTGACCGCCGTGGATCCAAGATAGGGGGAGTGTAAGAGTGAGTGTATGAGTAACGGACGCTGGTCGAAAGTTACTGCGTGTGAGTAACCTATCGGAGAAGTCGATTGTCTGGAAGTAAACGGAAAGACATTTCGCCAAGTTAGGGTGACAACTACAGAAAGACTGTGGGCGTACAGTCAAAGAAAGGTGATCGCTTGGACGGAAGTAATCATTTTTCAGAGTATGAATGGGATGCGTGCATGACCGAGGAGACGAGCTGAGAAAGGAGGGGAACTGCTGCGAAGGGGGACGGGTGACGTCGGCTAGAGCCGCGCTGTGATTGAGCGGTTGGTGTGACGTTAGCTAGAGCCGCGCTCTGGTTGGGCGGCTAGCGTGACGTCGGAGGAAAGTCGCGTACGGATAGGCCAGTTAGTGAGAACGGCGCTGAGATTGGAGGAATATCATCAGGAAGTAAACAAACGCGGAGAAAAGAGAAATCATGAAGTGTTTTAAGTGTTTGAAAGGGATTTTTAAACGTAAACGAAGTGAACATTATTACGGGGAAGAGGCTCCCCCAGAGGGTACGCCAGCTCATTATATGGCAACGAATGTTGGGCTGCATACGATATTGTGGATTGGGGCTTGGAATAAGCTTACGGAAGGAAATGAGGAAATGCAGTTCCCGAAGTATGGGACGTTTAAGTTAGAGGTGTTACATCGGCTAAAAGCAACCATGTCCTCATTGAAACCTTCACCTAGACCAACACAGTTTGAGGCTCTTAATGCATGGATTAAGGCTGCACACGACCGAAATTTGAACAGGCGTCAACAAAGGCTGACGCGATCGGTAAGGGCAGTGCGAGATTCCAAATGGGATGAGGAGGAAAAGCGTTGGAGGGTACAGACCATTGAGGTGGAGAAGATGTATCCGATGAGGGAGGTGTCAGGAGGAGGAAACCTCATGGAAGAAGACGAGGAAAGCGAGTCGGAGGACAATCTGATAAACAGATTGTTAATGGATAGACCACCTCCGAGAGTGGGATTGATAGAAGATAGAGGGCTCGCAAGGGAAGATGGGAATGAGATAGAGGGGTATACACCACTCCCTATATCGGAATGGACACCTAGCAAAGGCGGAGAAACACCTCCAAACAACACTGTACAGAGTGTAGTGGGAAGGTTTGTGGTGCAGAAAACGCCAGCCACAGAAAGGGTTGAGTCTGTGGGATTGCCAGACGCTCTTCAAGTGCCTGTTACCATAGGACCCATAGTTTCGATCTATAATTCTGAGAGAGATAGAGGGGAACAACAAAGGCAATTGGATAGGGAAAGGATTGAGATGGAAAGGAGGAATAATGTGACAAATGCATGGAAACAATTACCAGGTTCGGTAACGTGGAACACCCCATTAGACACAACTGTCGGTCCCAATTCAGAACAGGGAGGTCCGAGAGGACCAATGGATCTAAGGGGACCGCGGCCAAGATCTTTTTCAGAGTTAAGAGCTGATTTGAGGGAATGGGACGGGTCCATAGTATCTCCGAGTAACAGGACAAGAACGGAACCAGAGTGGGAAAGCAGGGGAAACGGGACTGTATCTCATTGTGGGGCCAGCGAAAGCAGTCAGGGCCGGGAAGGCCAAAGCCAAGAGAATAGAGGGGATGCAGGTCCTACAAATCAGAGAGAACAGCCGGAACAAAATACTAGGATTGTAGAATGTGAGGAAATGTCCCGTCTCTGGGGGAACGGAGGAGATGAGGCGGTACGGAATTTTCAGAACAGGTTTAGGTGCCTTCATCATACACTTGGGGAAGACGTTCAACATTGGAGAAAGGAGAACAGCGATAGGTCCCGCCACGCCTCGAATACTCAGGAAGCACAGGGAAGTAGGGAAGAAAGAGGGAGTAATAGAACCTCTTACCCTCTATCCCGTGAAACTAGCCAGGATGGAGAGAGAGAGGCTGGGAGGCATGAAGGAGTGTTTCACCACCCACCCCGAGAAGACGGAAAGGCATGGGATCTAGAGAGATGGGAACAGGGGAGGACTCCTTATAATTCACCAATACCTAAACGTAGATCTCGGAGCTGGGATGGGAGAGATGCGGATGGAGGAGCTAAATTGAGTGTCTTGAAAGCTGAAATAAAGGCAAAAAGGCTTGATGTTACCAGTCTAAAATCAGATGTAGATGAGATAATAGATGGAACATTGCCTTTGGAGAGGATAGAATTGTATGAACAGGATGAGTTATTGTTCATGGCAAAGGATATTACTAGGAAAGCTAGAGCGGTTCATGAAAAACTGACTGATTTGGCAGACAAGTATGCCGTGGATTTGTCTAGGACAAGGGCATTACAGAGTAACCACAGATTACAGTACGCAGACCAAGATCTAGATGAGAAGAGAACTGCTGGATTAAAAACACACATAAGAGAGTTGGTAACAGGGATAAGAGTGTGGAGAGAACTGGATAAATGGGAAGAAAGGTGGTCGAAAAAGGGTACAGTTAGGCGAAGTACAAACGTGATGACCCCTGAGGGAAGGGTAATGCAGATGGAGGCATTCCCTTTGCGAGAAATATCAAATGGAAATTATGTACATGTGCCCTGGAGTAGAGGAGACTTAGCCGCATTTACCAACTCATTTCCGAAGCTGCGGGACAACCCAGTCGAGTGGTATAAGCAGGTAGAGAGGTTTGTTAAAATTTCGAAAGTATTGTGGATAGATTTGAACACGTTGTTTGACATCGTGGTCCCATCTGATTTGTGGACCCCTTGTAAGACTAGTGTCGAATGGCCAAATGCTGAACCATTGAGAGATGTTCGAACTAATGGACCAGCTGAGATAGTCATGCGAAAGTATGAAAGGGTAATAGCATGGCTGAAAGATAAGGTACCACCACAGGATATAGATTGGGTAAAAATAGACCGAACAAGGCAGGAACCCAAGGAGACAGTTCACGAGTTTTATGAAAGATTGTTGAAAACATTCAAGCAATACAGTGGATTAGATGTAATGGATCCCAAAGACATAGGGCAGTTCGTGTCAAAGTTTGTCTTGGGGTTGAGACCTGATATTTGTTTGATGATACAGCAACATTTAATCTGTTGGCAGAACAAACCACTAGATGAGATTTTACGAAATGCGAGGTACTGCAGTGACGAGATAGATTCTAAAGCCAAGAATCTAAAGGAGAAATTGATGGTGGTGCAAATGCAGTCCGCTGGGAAGGGTGGCCAGCAGAAGCAGGGGATGGGACGAAAACCAAATGGTCAGAACAAAGATAATGAAGAAGGGCAGAGACCTAGGATAGACTTTGCCACTTTAAAGAAAACGACAAAGTGTCATCTGTGTCATCAGGTGGGGCATTGGCGACGCGAGTGTCCCTTTAACCCTGAAAACGGAGAGCAAGAAGTAGAAGAGCAGGTCCAAGAGGACCCAGTGCAAAAAGTGACAGTCCCAAGCAGTAAGGTGGCCAAAGGGGGGACTTCGGCTCCACGGGCCCAATTCCCACAGCCACCGAAGATAGCAGCTGGAGGAAAGGTCTTTAAACAAATGCCTCTGTTTATCGAGGAAGAAAAATGTTATTACATTGATCCATTGACAGGACAACGGGTGAGCAGTGAAGAGGACTGTACCCTCGGGGCAGTTCTAGAAGTGGATCAGAGAGGGCCATTTGTTGAGGCAGAAGTGGCAGGGTGTCCCACTACGTTCTTAGTGGACACTGGGGCTACTCGTTCGACTCTGAGGTCAGCGGTAGTTCCAGACTTGCCAATGTCAGGGGAAACAATTCAAGTGGTAGGAGTCGCAAATAAAAGAATGACTAGTCCCTTGACAGAACCAGTGTCTGTGAAAATTGGAAACCACATGAACGAACATCAGTTTGTGGTTTGTGACTCGAGTCCGGTATGTCTGTTAGGTAGGGATTTGTTATGCAAATTGAATTGCACCATATACTGCACCCCACAAGGAGTGGAGGTACAGACTACCGACGATGATGCTACCTTTAAGGTGGCCAATTCAAAATTCTGTGTAGAACTATATCCTACTCTGACTGTAGAAGATCTTCCACAAGACTTAAGAGATGCAGTGGCGTCAGAGGTGTGGGATTTCACAGGAGAAGATATAGGATTGATTAAAGGGGTAGAACCGGTAAAAATTCTGGTAAAACCAAATGTTGAGTTTCCAAGAACGCCTCAATACAAATTGTCCCAGGAAACGATTGCGGGAATAAAGCCTGTGATCGAGTCAATGATACAGCAGGGAATACTGAAAGAAATCGTGGGCAGTCCTTGTAACTCCCCGATTATGGGTTTGCAGAAACCTAGTGGGAAGTTTAGGATAGTTCAGGATTTACGAAAAATTAACAACATAGTCGTTTCATGTTGTCCCGTGGTACCGAATCCATCAGTAATATTGTTTCAAATACCATGTCAAGCAGAATGGTTCACAGTGATAGATCTTTGTCAGGCTTTCTTTTCAATCCCATTGGATGAAGAGAGCAGGTACCTTTTTGCGTTTAAAATGGAAGATCGCGTTTTAACATGGTGTCGAATTCCACAAGGATTCACAGACAGTCCATCCATCTTTAATCAGTTGTTGAAGAAGAATCTTGAGAATCTAGTACTGCCACAGAACTCGGTTCTGGTACAGTACATAGATGACCTACTTGTTGCGTCAGAAACAGAGGAAGCTTGTAAAGTAGATTCAATTGCCTTACTGAATCATTTAGCTGAAAATGGACATAAGGTATCTCCGAGCAAGTTACAGTATTGTCTGACAGAAGTACAGTATCTAGGGCACAGGTTAGAAAAAGGGAAACGTAAGGTGTCCCCAGAGAGGATTGAGGCGATAATGAAAATGAATGCGCCTACAACTCAGAGAGAGGTTAGAATGTTCCTAGGAATGGTGGGTTACTGCCGACAGTGGATAGTTAACTTTTCACTGAAAGCAAAGCCCTTACAGAAACTGACGCACAAGGAGGTGAGTGATCCGGTACCATGGGATGAAGAATGTCTGGTGGCGTTTTTACAGCTGAGAGACGATTTATGTCGTGCTCCGGCTCTGGGAATGCCAGATTATGAAAAGTCGTTTTCACTCTATTGCTGTGAGAGAGAGGGATGTGCTTTGTCAGTCTTGGCACAGACCCACGGTAATGCCCGTAGACCAGTTGCATATTTTTCGGCTACATTAGATCCAGTAGCCGCAGCGTTGCCCGGATGTCTCAAATCCGTTGCTGCAACGGGTGTCAGCATTGAAAGGAGCGAGAGTATTGTTATGGGACATCCAGTAGTGGTGTATGTACCACATTCAGTTGAATTGTTAATGACCAGGACGAAGACGCAGCATCTGACCAATAGTAGGCTCACGCGTTATGAGCAAGTTATACTTGCCGCAGAAAACGTGACTCTCAGGAGATGCTCTGTCTTGAATCCTGCTACTTTGATGCCATTACCTACTGTAATAGAAGGCGAAGGATGTGAAGACCACGATTGCCTTGATGTGACTGAACTATGCACGAAACCCAGACCAGATATAGTGGATGAGCCATTGTCTGACCCCGATGAAATTTACTTTGTTGATGGCTCATGTTTAAGAGACGATACTGGTCGGTTAAGAGCAGCTTATGCTGTTTGTACCATTACTGGAGTTGTGGAAGCCGCTTGCCTGGAAGGAGTACATTCCGCACAGGTAGCAGAGATTATTGCCCTAACTCGTGCCTGCATAGCAGGAAATGGAAAGAGAGTCACCATCTACACGGACAGCCAATATGGTTTCGGTGTGGTTCATGATTTCGGGCAGTTGTGGTCTCAGAGGGGTTACATGACCTCCTCTGGTTCGCCCATTCGAAATGGAGAATTTGTGCGATTGCTGATAGAAGCATTACAAGGTCCTGTTGATATTGCAGTAGTGAAGTGTGTAGCTCATACTAAGAATACAGATTTTGTGTCACAAGGTAATAGATATGCTGATGAAGTCGCACGCTATTGTGCGGAACAAAGTTATTCTTTCTCAAAGGTGGAAATAGAAGGTGCAGAAGAAAAGACTGAATTAAGTATGATGTTAGAAACAGTAGACACTTGGGAGGATTTAAGAATAATGCAGGAGAACGCACCTGAAAAAGAGAAAAAGGCATGGGAAATAGCAGGCTGTGTGCGAAGTGAAATGGATTTTTGGGTTTCAGCAGATGGGAGAGCTGTGTTACCTGAAGAATTAGCTAATCCCATGGCGAGAGAAATACATGGTCCAGTACATCTAGGAAGGGATGCTATGATGAGAGTTTTTAGGCAGACTTGGTATTGCCCGAAATTCAGAATAGCAGCAGAATCAGTATGTAAGCGATGTGTTACCTGCCAACAACTGAACGTAGGCAAACGAACACCAGTCACACTGAGTCACATTGGGAGGTCGGGGGGGCCTTTCAATAGAATGCAACTAGATTTCATCGAAATGCCAAGAGTCAATCGCCTTCGGTATGTGTTGGTGATTGTATGCGTATTTTCCAGATGGGTTGAGGCGTACCCTACACGTAGGTGCGATACACTCACAGTGGCTAAATTGCTGCTCAGGGAGTTGATACCGCGCTTCGGGGTGCCTGCCTCTTTGGAATCGGACAGAGGAAAACATTTTAACAGCGAAATAGTGAAGATGTTGTGCTCCACACTGAATATCGATCAAAAGCTGCATTGTAGTTATCGACCAGAAGCTTCAGGAATTGTGGAACAAGTGAATGGCACTTTGAAGAATAGATTGGCTAAAGTAGTGGCATCCACATCTTTGAGTTGGCCAGATGCTCTTCCATTGGTGCTCATGAGCATGCGCAGCACACCTGATAGGAGGACAGGTCTCTCTCCCCACGAGATCCTGATGGGGAGGGCCATGAGACTTCCTACAGTTCCAACTACTGCTCTATTGAATATTACAGATGATCTGATCTTGGATTATTGTAAAGGACTGTCTGACGCCATCCATTCTGTGTCCCTTCAGGTGCATGCGGCTGAAGTTCCAGCAGCGAGGAACCTGTGTCATGACCTGAACCCAGGGGACTGGGTCCTGGTTAAAAAACACGTCCGGAAGAACTGCCTAGATGTTCGCTGGCGTGGGCCCTTTCAGGTAATCCTGATCACGAACACCGCGGTGAAGTGCGGGGGGCTGCCAAATTGGATCCATGCATCCCATACTAGAAGAGTTCCAGCACCTCTAGAAGGAACAGCTCCCATCCCAGACGAAAGCCCGGAAGTGGAAGAAGAGTCGCAAGAAGGGATTGAGGCAGCTGAGGAGGTGTCGGAAGAAGTTGGGAACGCATCGGATTCAGAAGAAGAGCGAAGACAGGACGGCAGTGAGACAGAAGACGCAACTGAAGGAGAGAGCAGAAGTGAATACGACTCAGACTCAGATCCGTATCGGAGCGATCAAGAACCAAGTGAGAGGACAAGGAATAGGAGAATAAGGCTTGGAGCTGCCACTTGGCCAACAAGAAGAAGAAGGCTAAGTTTGAGGTCGGCCCAGGAAGAAACGCTTACTCCTATATCCGAAGACTCAGATCCAGAAGAAGATATCCAGGATCAAGCCGAGGAGGGTCTTAGAAGATCAAGTAGGGTGCGAGTGCCTAGCAGAAGATACTCTACTCCCGACTGGACCTACCTTGTTGCAGATGTCTGGGAGACACAGAACAGGGAGGATCAGGGAAGTGGAACTGATCAGAACTGACCCGATCATCACAGTGCAAATAAAGTTTCTACTGCCAGGAGCGGAGACCGAAAGGTTGCTGACACTCAACATCGTTCATCCTGCTCTCCTGAGTGGAATAAGAAAATTGCTTTTAGAGACAGTTGAGTTTCCAGTTTGCTGTTCACGATATCCAATATTGGAGGGAACTCTTCTTCGTTTGGAAATGCTTGAACGAGTAGTAGAATTGCTAGGAGTGCTTATTGTTGTGGATTAAAACCATACTACGAATGTCTTCAAAGGGGTGCAGATCTGGAAAAGTGAAGAAAGTGATCTTGATTAGAACGGACCCCTTTGTAATTGTGGATATAGAACTGATAGTACCAGGATTGGAAATTGAGAAAACGCTAACTCTCAATTTCGTCCGTCCACTTGTCTTGAGCGAAATAAGGAGAATAATCCTAGAAAAAGTTGACTTTCCATGGTGTGGTACGAACTGTCCAGAACCTGAGGGAATGATACTTCGGATGGACGTTTATGAAGAAGTAGTGTCACTCCTGGAGTCATACATAACTTCAGACGAAAATAAGACTGTTGAAAAGAAATTGTAAAAACTTGTTGCAAGATAACCTAGCGCCGAGTGGAAGAAGAAAAGTGATAGGGGTTTCATTTTAGTGGATGGAGAAGGGCTAGGGTTGTCTATATTACTGGACTTTGAACTGTTTTGCGGAAATAAATTGTCAAGCTTCCAAGTGTTCTAAGAAAGACATTGCAAGAGAGAAAGACTTTGTTTGAAAAGAAGAGGAAGTGAATGCTGGGAAAAAAGTCGAAAACTACACTGTTTGAGAACATGGAGGCTGGCAACCCGAACCGCAGGGCAAAATGTATAGCTGTTACATTTTTAGGAGTAGTGGTTTCTCTTATAATTTTAGTGGTAACTGTTTCATTCCTAGCGGGACACGAAGGGGATGGAACCACAGTTAAGGAGGATAGGGGAGTGTCAACACCGAGAACTACCATTATTAAGGAGAAGGGAAACATCAATGAGAAAGACAAAGCGTTGTTAGACGCAGAAGTAAAAAGGTTACACATGGATGAGTCACAGGGGAATTACAAGTCAAATGCTTATGCTAAGTTGCTTTATGAATATGTTGATGCCATGGAGGTAAAGGACTGCTATGTATGTATGCAGTTACCAATTTCGGTGGAGGAGGGTATCAAATACCATCATCTCCCGTTGACATATGGAATAACGTGCAGTTTATTGTTAAGTATGTTTTATGGACGAGACGGATTTGAGTATTACTTCTCGAATTTCGACTCGACATTACCAGAGGTTCCGAATTTCAAGCATTTGAACAAATGGGACTACTACAAAAGCGAAGACAGGTTACACAAATGGTTTATTCCATGGAAAACGTTAGATACTTCACATGCTCGAAACAACAATCTGACTTGTCAAATATCAGAAGTTGAGAAAAAGTTTATAGCACAGGTAGATACTAGATACAGAAAGCAGAAGGCATTTAAGGCATCAGGACAAGGAGAAACAGATTGGACCAAGGAGGAAAGGGCACAACAACGAAAGGGTAGTATTGGTCCAATTGCTTTGGATAAGGAGAAACGGGGGAAACTGTGTATTCACAGGAGTTACTCCTACTATGAAAACGTTTATGTAGGACAAGTCAATTGCGAACATGCTTTTCAATTGGAGTACTACTCTAAGAACTTCATGAAAGGGATGCAAGCAATACCAAATGTATATTTTGTATGTGGAAGATATGCCTATGTGAAGTTACCAGATAATTGGTACGGATCATGCTATCTGGCTGTTGTCTTCCCTAAAATATATCATGTTGAGAATTTAGACACGCCTAAGAAAGAAATATCAACTAGATGGAAGCGAGGGCTGGGTGCAGCAGAAGTAATCGGAGATGTAATAGGTGCTGCATTCCCTTTCTTAGGATTGATAATGAATGACATTAAGATCAGGAGGTTAGCTACAGTCGTAGATAGACTATCTGCCAGTACTGCAAGATCCTTGATGCTGATAGAAGGGGAGATGCAATCGATTAGGGCAATGGTTCTTCAGAACCGACTTGCTTTAGATGTTCTGTTAGCAAAAGAGGGAGGAGTCTGTAGGGCCTTGAAGGTCCAGGAATGCTGTACTTACATTCCAGACAATTCAAAGCCTCTAGAGAAGTATATACAAAACATTACTGCCATACACTACGAAATTGAGGACCTGGCAAAGGTAAATGTGTGGGAAAAAGTAGGCCATGGAATGGGTAAAGTTGGAAGTTGGTTTGCCAACTTAGGAAAGGGTATCGTTTGGTACATATTGAAACCCATCATCATAGTAGTGATTTGTGTAATCACTTTGTGGGGATTGGTGCGTTTGTATCAATGGTATAGAGCAAATAGGTTACAGAGAGCTATGAAGAAACAGGAAGAAGAGTTGACAGCGATGCAGGACACTCAATATAAGAGTCTGAAAGCATTAGAGAGTATGAAAAGAAGTGGTACTGCCCTGTCTTCACTTTAAAGGTTTTACATTTTTAGTGTCATGGTAATGATGACCCCTAAAGGTCATCAAAGGGGGGACTGAGAGAGCACAAGTTTGAAAAAAATGTATAAGTACGCCATATTTACAAGCACGTAGTTAGTTAACATGTACTTTGCACCAGAGTGTTTATATTTAGAAGTGAAATACACAGAGTGTCTTATATTCAGTGGTGAAATGCATAGAATGTTTAAGTAGAGTAACGATAATCATAACTGTGTGAGATTAATGTAGAAATGTTTGGGATGAATATGAAAACCTCACGTTCTCATGTTAAAGGAATAATGTAAGAGTTGAATGTAACTCTAAAACCAGTATTTTGTGTAGGCCTCATGGCAATTCACAAGCAAATCTAAACGTGCTGCTAAAATAATGTGAGACAAGGTTGACATGGTTCTTTCAAAATGTACTATTGAACTTAGGGTTAAAAGTATATGCTTTATAGATGTGTTATTTTAGAAACGTATGCTAGTTAAGAATGTTTGCTGTTTAAATCAAGTCAACGTTTTAAGAGTGCAGGAACCTGCTGCATATAAATCAAGTAGGCCAGAGCCGATAATGTCATGTAGTTTAAATCGTCATGTGCTCGTTAGAGGAGAGGTCGTGAGGTGTCCAGTATGAAGCTCAGAGAGTGTTTTATGGCCTAAGATATGGTGAAGTCTGGAATTTGAGGCCCACTGCAGGAAGAGCTGTATGCAGGTGCGAGGGTCCTAATCAGCTCGAATGAAAGGGACTTTGTTCAGTGGCGCCTTGCGCAGGCCTGTAGGAGTTTCCAGGAATTTCAGGGGGTATCAGCGCACTGAAGAAGCTGCCTGGGAACCAAGGTCAACTTTAACGAGGGTCTTCAAGAGTACCATCATGGAGTTTGCCGCGGAAAGATGTACCACGTGAGGGGCGTCCCAAGGGGCGTTTCTATTGGAAATGTGATTTGGTAGTAGGGAAAGTGACCCGGGAGGAGAGCAGAGCAGATGATTTTGGGGAGCCTAAGGAAGCGGATGGGTAGGCAGATAGGCTGATCAGGAGAGACCCATCATCAGAGAAGAGACAAAGAGAAGTGCGTGATCTTCTTAGGAAGTCACCACGGCTGACACCTAGAGGGTAAAGATCTTGTTAAGTAGGGATGTCATTTAGTGTAGTGTAGGGACAGACTAACCTTAATTTTCTTTTCTGTAATGACTTTGAGGTTGCAACTTGTATCCATTTTAGCAACCCTGATGGTATTCGAACTTGTACTTATTATTTTGTTCTTCAGACTCAGACTATTCAAGAAGTTCATGTTCATAGTGATTCCGATATCCCTTTTGAATCTCATCTTGAGAAGTTTGTATCTTCAGTATTCTTTGACTTTATATTAAATCTTTAAAACTTAATTTTGGTCAGTGGTCATTTAGAGTGGTGTAAGTTCTTAAATTGATTGTTTACCTCGAGATTACCTTTTACTCAAGACAGGTACCAACGATTCAGTCGACAGGAAGAAGGGATTTGGCAAGATAATTAGTAACCAGTAATCCCGCGTTAGCAACAGCGGATCAATGGCCTTCTTCTTGCTGACCTCCGGGGTACGGAGTGGACACGCGCTGAGCCCTCAGATGTCTTTGTGCTAAAAATACCAATGAGGCCCAGCAGCACGTGCCAGTCCCTGACAGCTGGGCGAGGCCTCCGGGGAGCGCGTGCAGCTCCACTGTGAGGGGGACAGAACAGGTGCGAAGGGACATTTAATAAAGCCACACTGTTCTACACTTTTGCACGGCTCTTCATTTTTCAAAAGCAGGAACCGAAGTTCAAATATATAATTTACAAATAAATGTGAAAAGTATCAAAACATGCGCTTTGCTGAAATAACTCATCTTAGCATTTGCAAAAAACGTACAATGCAAACATTCTCTTGAGGAAATACTGTTTGCTACAAATTTTAAGACAACACCATGCAGCAAAGCTAGTCCTCAAAGGGAAAATAGAAAGTAGAGGGTCTGTTGTCATACATTATTCAAAAATTGCAATTATTTCGTTATGCAAGAAAGGTATATGGAGGTTATAATGGAATAATAGAAAGCCCCTGTACAAAAGTCAGTGACGTTTTGATGTTGTATGTTAGTTATTAAAGCTCACTGGTTAGCTACAATACCATACTGTTCTTTGCAACCACACAGTAGAAAAGGCAAAAGTGTCTACAGTTTTAGGTTTAGTAAGTATCTGTGTGGATCCGAGGAAGGAAAGGTAAGGTAACATCTGTAATTGTGAAGCGTGCATTCCTCCCCAGCGGTTTCTGGGCGCTGCTTAACAGATGCTTGTTGTTACCCAACTGAATGGTGCTCATTTTATCAACCTCAAAAAATGTGCAAGGTCTGGGCCACTTGTAAAGTGCTTTGATGCTTCGGGGCCAAGTTTTCGTCAATTTAAAACTTCAAGGAAAAAAAAGCTTCGGTGAGCGCACCAACCATAATTTTAACCTGTGAATGCATTCGTGAACTGAGCCATCACACGTGGGTAGCACGCAATGCGATAAAATATGAGAGGAAGAATTATACATTATTATATATTACACCCATATGGCGCCTGATGTCTTGATATTTTACTCCCATCTACGCCTAATCTCGTGTCAGCAATTGAAGGGAATCGAAATGGAGGCGCGGGCCCCTTGGGATGGTTCACGGTGCCAGACTGCAGAACTCTGCGCGTTACTCACATTGAGGAAAGAACCCTGTTCCACTTTGAGGAAAAGCTGAAGATCTGGCTGTTTGATATTTCGATTTTGTCTCTTCTGTGAGACTTCTTCGCTTTCTGTTTCACCCGCTGCTTACATTGGAAACAAGCATTGAAAATGCAATAGGTCTCGCAATAGAAAAGTTTAAGATTTTGGTGTGGTAAATGTAAATATTTTTTAATTTTTGTTTATGTTTTACAAATTATAAAAGTATTAATTTTGTTATTTGAAATGCCAATAGCTATACATTTAGCAAATGTTACATCTATGGCATTAGTAAAGGTACATGTTTAGTTTTCCCCTGTCTTACATGTATTGATCTGACAAATCACAATCTTTTAAAAATGTTATAAATAATACGTTTGCAATGCAATAGGGCTCGCATTAGTAAAGTTAGGGGTATTAGTATTGTAAATGACAAATTTTTTATTTATGTTTTTGTTTTGAAAATAACGAAATTAATAACTTTGTCATTTACAATGCCAATAGTGTTAACTTTTGCAAACGTGACACCTATAGCATTTGTAATGCAATATGTGTTGTATTTACATGACTTAGATGTATTAATATTAAAAATAACAATGGGTTGTATTTTTTCCAATATTTAATACTTAAATAAAAGTTATTGTCATTTCTAATTGCAATAGCTTAAACTTTTGCAAATAACTTTTTGGAAGATTATGTTTAGTGTATTTTATTGTGATGAAAATACAAGAACAGAAGTGAAATATTAACATTTTTTTGTGACATTTGTAATAAAGTTTGAAACATTGAGAGAACATATTTGAATCAGTTGTTGTTGAATGGTTGCACAGATTGATGCTGTGGTGGCTCTGAATGATGTTGTGGCGGCGACGAGTGATGCTGTGGCGTTCAGTGATGCTGTGGTAGCGCATAGTGGGTGAGGGATGGAGTGTGGGCGAGGGATGCAGTGTGGGGCGGGGGAGGGAAGGAGTGTGGGGCAGGGGAGGGATGGAGTGTGGGGCGGGGGAGGGATGGAGTGTGGGGCGGGGGAGGGATGGAGTGTGGGGCGGAGGAGGGATGGGGTGTGGGGCGGGGGAGGGATGGAGTGTGGGGCGGGGGAGGGATGGAGTGTGGGGCGGGGAGGGATGGATGGAGTCGGGGGATGGATGGATGGAGTGGGGGGATGGATGGATGGAGTGGGGGTATGGATGGATGGAGTGGGGGGATGGATGGATGGATGGATGGAGTGGGGGGATGGATGGATGGATGGAGTGAGATGGATGGATGGAGTGGGGGGGATGGATGGATGGAGTGGGATGGATGGATGGATGGAGTGGGGTG
The DNA here is from genome assembly GCF_964261635.1 of Lissotriton helveticus. Lineage (NCBI taxonomy): Eukaryota > Metazoa > Chordata > Amphibia > Caudata > Salamandridae > Lissotriton > Lissotriton helveticus. Next base: position 397,000,799 of record NC_136057.1, read on the forward strand.
GATGGATGGATGGGGTGGGATGGATGGATGGATGGATGGAGTGGGGGGATGGATGGATGGAGTGAGATGGATGGATGGAGTGGGGGGATGGATGGATGGAGTGGGGGGATGGATGGATGGATGGATTGGGGGGATGGATGGATGGATGGAGTGGGGTGGATAGATGGATGGATAGAGTGGGATGGATGGATGGGTGGAGTGGGATGGATGGATGGAGTGGGATGGATGGATGGATGGATGGATGGATGGATGGAGTGGGATGGATGATGGATGGTTGGAGTGGGGGGATGGATGGATGGATGGAGTGGGGGGGTGGATGGATGGATGGAGTGGGGGGGGTGGATGGATGGATGGAGTGGGGGATGGATGGATGGAGTGGGATGGATAGATGGAGTGGGGGGATGGATGGATGGAGTGGGGGGATGGATGGATGGATGGATGGATAGAGTGGGGGGATGGATGGATAGAGTGGATTGGGGGGATGGATGGATGGAGTGGGGGGATGGATGGATGGATGGATGGATAGAGTGGGGGGATGGATGGATAGAGTGGGGGGATGGATGGATGGAGTGGGGGGATGGATGGATGATGGATGGAGTGGGGGGTGGATGGATGGATGGAGTGGGGGGGTGGATGAAATGGGGGGGATGGATGGATGGAGTGGGGGGATGGATGGATGGATGGATGGAGTGGGGGAGCCGAAGGCAAGAAAAAAACGAGTGCAATCAGGGGAGCAGAAGGCAAGAAAATGAGTGCCTTCAGAGGAGCAGAAGGCACGAAAAACGAGTACAATCAGAGGAGAAGAAGGCACAAAAAATAGAAGAAATGGAGAAGCATGGGGAGTGGGCAGGAAAGAGATGGGGGTGAGAGGATAAAGAGTTGGATAGAAGGACCAGGAGAAAAGGATGGAAGGTGGTGAAAGGAGGGTGGATGAGATAAGGGCGAGGATGTAGGTGGAAGAGACAGACTCAAAAGAGATGGGAGTGGAAAGAGACTATAGAGGAAAAGGAGGCTGGAGAGGAGAGGAGCAAGAAAGAGATCAGGGGGGAGGGGGCAGGGAGGCCAGAGGAGCTGTGAAGCATCCAGACTGTCCTGAAGAAAATAAGGTGCGAGGTCGAGGTGAGGCCAGAAAGAGATGAGAAGGGCGGATGGAGAGGGGAGAGAGGAGGTGAACATATGGCGGTGGGAACGGAAACATGCTAGAAATGACGAGCAGGGAGAGAATAAAACAGATGTGGGGAAGAGAAGGGGTTTACGCAGGAAGAGGGGAAGTAGGACGCTGCAAGGCGAGGAAAGAACATCGTAAGATGAGAAAGAGGGGTGGGGAGAACAGAAGGAGATGAGGACGGATAAGCATAGGGAGAGAAAATAAAGAAAATGAGGCAAGAGTGGAGAAGATAACGAGATACAGAAGAGACGATGGCGGAGGGGACGAAAACAATGAGATAAGGATGAGAGGATGGGAAGGAGGCTGGAGAAGTGAAGGGCATGGAGGGCGGGAGAAGGGTGAGGGAGCGAGCATAGGAAGGAGGAGGGAAAAAGATTCTGAGGGAATAGTGGAGGGGAGAAGAGAAAGGAGAAGCAGAGGGAAGAGAGACAAGAATGAAATGTGGATGCGTAAGAAGGGTAGGAAAGAAAGAGTGACGGGTGAGGACTCTAGGGTGGAATATTGTAAGAAATGGGAGGCAAAGAGAAGTGATGTGAAGAAAATGGATGAGAGAACATTATAAAAGAGAGTGCTGCTCTAGAGGGTACACGAGGAGAGTGAGGACAGGGCATGCAAAGAATGCACCTGAAGATGCTTACAGATGGTGAGAGGGAGCAAAGGGAGGGCTGGGGAAATAATGATGTGGAAGAAGTGAGGCGTAGCCAGAGATTGGGGGCGGGGGGGGGGGGTAGAGGAGTAGGTGCAATGGAATGGTGAGGGGAAGTGGCATAGCGGAAGGAGTGAAGGAGCACGAGAGACTGCGCAGAGAGGTCAAGAGAGTGACGTGTGTGGTGGTGTGCATCAGGAGGCACTGGGACAAAGGCAGTCAGAGAACAAGTGAAAAGAGACAGGCCACGTGGAGTAAGAGACAGCAAAGTGGAGAGGGTGGTCACAGGATTAGAAGCAGCCCAGGTAGAAATGTGGGGAAAGAAGTGAGCCGCGGAAGGACTGCATGGTGCACGCGGGAAGGAGGGGAGGAACAAGGGAGGGGAAGGACACCTTCGGGTAATGTTTGCGCTATATAAAAGCGCATTAAATAAATAAGTAAATGAAGTCCGCTTTAGGAATTGTAAAATTCCTGGAGTCCAGTTTGTTTTGCTCTCTGCCGTCAAGTATTTTCAGTAGAGCAAGGAGTACGATTACAAACATGAACATTACGAACCTCCTGGAAAGTAAAGATACTTGCTTTGGCTGCAATAAATGTGCTGGTTTGTAGAGAGGATTCCTGTAAACAACAAGCTCTTGGCATTGCTGTGATTAGGGGGGGGCGGAGAAATGCGGCTCGGGAGCAAATGGGGGGAGGGGGCAGGGAGGCCAGAGGAGCTGTGAAGCATCCAGACTGTCCTGAAGAAAATAAGGTGCGAGGTGAGGCCAGAAAGAGATGAGAAGGGCGGATGGAGAGGGGGGAGAGGAGGTGAACATATGGCGGTGGGGACGGAAACATGCTAGAAATGACGAGCAGGGAGAGAATACAAGCCTTTCACCGTAACACGGCTGGCAGGGGAGGGGGCGGAGAGGGGAGAGGTGCGACACGGCAGTAGGAGGAGGAGGGGGGAGGAGAGTAGGGGAGGCACGGCCTAGCGGCAGGCAGGCAGGGGAGGAGAGGAGGAGGGGGGAGGAGAGTAGGGGAGGCACGGCCTAGCGGCCGTGCAATCAAGTAGTGAGGGGGCGGAGCTGGGGGAGGCTGTGAGAGAGAGTAGGCAAGGCAGGCGGCTGGGGGCATGTGCACGCGCTTTTAAGCTCAATGCACATGCGCATTGAGCTTAAAAGTCACGGGCACTGCAAGGAATCGCCACGATTCCTTGCAAGTTAGATAAAGTCTGGATGAGCCCCTATAGTCTCGCTTGCTCGATGCGCATGCGCATCGACAGGCGAGACCTAAAAAATGATATTGGAGGAGCCCAGGATTTTTTGTACACGAGACCGAGGCGGAGACCCTGGGTGCCGGCGTTTTCGAATGCCAAGGCTGCCTGGTCTTGACTCTGTCCCATCATGCCTGCTTCCTCCTCCAACCCACACTTCCCCAAAAATTAGCGATAGCAAACACCGGCACAAAATGAGCACTGGTTTCAGCAGCACCGGAGACTCTTCTGTCAATGGCAAATGCCCGTGCTAAAAACATGCAGTTAGACAGGCAGAGAGACTGATAAACAGACAGACAGACAGGTAGGAAAGCAGACAGACAGAGAGAGACAGACAGACAGACAGACAGACAGACAGATAGATAGATAGATAGATAGATAGATAGATAGATAGACTCCAATTTCAAAACACACATTTAACAAACATTTCATAAGCCTGATGAGACTGCACTCTGCGCACAGTCGCACAGAGGCCTATTATATTATTAATTGCGTGCAACACATCAGCCCTAACCCTGAGTCTAAACAAGAAATTGTGCCAAAACATATATAATCATGCTAGTAAATGCCTCTCAAAGCTCTGGTGACAAAACAAACCACATGTCTGGAAGCCGGAGGGATGCTGACGCTGCGGTGCTTTAAACAGGTACAATGCAGATATTGTTCGGAAGACACGGGGATGTCGTCAGCGGGGGGTGGAGTCTGGGGATCTCAGGCCTCCAGTCAAGTCCAAAGAAGGGAGCTCGAGCTAAAGGGTGCCCACGTCATGTACGTGCCTTGACATAGTCAACAAATGCGTGGGTTTGTGCACGTATGCGTGGAGGTGAGCGGATGGGGCACATGCACTTGTGTGCTGCGAGTACACGTATACGGTGAGGGCGTCGTGGTTGTGGTAGTTAAGTGTGGGGGGTTTCTGAGGGATGGGTAATGGTTATGTATGTGCGATTGTGCAGGTGAATGTGATGTAAAATACAATTCGCAAAATTAATAGTGAAGCACTCAGTATATATCAGCAAATCAGTTTTGATACAAATGAAAGGATGTGCAGAAACGTTTTCAATCGTTATCGAATCAAAGGCCCAGAGTTCATGTAAGGTGGTAAGTTCTTTCTTTACTTCATCTTGACACAGTCAATACAGTTGTTTCAGTAAGGACAAATTACAGATGATTTGGCGGACACGTGTTTCGCCCAAACTTTGGACTTTTTCAAGGCTGATATGGTAATACATACAAAGAAGAAAAGACAAATAAACATTCTTAGGAGGTTATTTACTGAATGCGTGTTTTTTTTTAAAAAAAAGCACATACTCACACCTATTTGCATAGGACTCTGGTGTCAAACTTCACGACTTTTATTAATGGGGCTGTTAAACATCTTAACCCTTCAAAGAACCATCACCAAGATGGTTTAGGGGTTATGATAGATAATGAATTAAAAAGAGAAGTCACCAAAGCCTTTCCAAGTGTGGAAGATTAACGAGTTGGGAATCTAGTTCCCCCATCAAGTTTCTGTCTATGCCTTTAAGTTCAGGATCAATACGTTTCTTCTTTTAACCTGTTTTTAAATATTGACTTATCACTAGGTATTCGAATATTACTGTATTGTGGACCACGTGGAGACCCACAACCCTGTTTATGAGTAAAATATGTTTTCCATAAACTAAAACACGTGGAAAATATTTGCCACAAACAGCATATAACAGCATATCTAAAATAATTATTTTGTGCAATGCTGATGTATGTTCTCTAGGATGTCTAGATTTACGAAAATAAAATTCTACCCGGGTAAAGAATTTGCACAAAACATGTTTGGGGGCAGACATGGGTGGGTAGCTGTTAATGCAGACGAGAGGGCTTCAACAGGCGTTCTCTCGCTCTGGAGCTATGTACCGTGCTGCAGTAATGTGCGAGGGCAAGGTGAATCACACCATCTAAGACAGTGATACTCAAAACGCGCCCCCCACTGACCTTTACATGCGGCCCCCCGATCAACAGCAGCACTGGGCTGCTGTTTACTATACTCATCACTAACTTTAAAAATACGTTAAATATACAGGCAAGCCTTTTTTTAAAGTTTTTATTTTATTTTATTTTTTTAGGTAAATTATAGCGCTTTATTGGCATGCACAAACAAGCATTTGCAATGCAATAGGTCTCGCATTAGGAACGTTTGATGTTTTGGTATTGCAAATTATATTAATTTTTATTTATGTTTTTTAATAGTGAAAATATAGGAATTAATAGTTTTGTATTTTACAATGCCAATAGTTTTAATTTTTTAAATGTGACACCTTTTGCAATTGTAATACAATATGTGTTGTTTGTATGTGACTTATATGTATTGATATTACAAATAACAATGGCTTCTAATGAAATGTATGAATTAATTTTTAAATAAAAGTTATTGTAATGTATAATGGTAATTGGTAAAACTTTTGCAAATAACTTGGTGGACTTGTATTTGGAGGGTGGAGTTTGATTGTGTTTTTTTTTTAGTCTGTTGTTTGATGGTGGATTTGGAGGGTGGAGGGTGTAGTTGGTGTTGGAGGGTGGATTTGGAGGGTGGGTTTGTGGGTGGATTTGGAGGGTGGAGTGCTGAGTGTTGCTGTGGTGGTGCTGAGTAGTTTTGTGGTGGTTATGAGTTGTGCTGTGGTGGTGCTGACTGATGCTGTGTGGTGCTTAGTGGTGCTGTGGTGGTGCTGAGTAATACTGTGGTGGTGCTGAGTGATAATGTGGTGGTGGTGTGTGGTGCTGTGGTGGTGCTGGGTGGTGTTGATTGAATTTGTGGTGATTGTGCGTGGTGCTGTGGTGGTCCTGAGTGATGCTGTGGTGGTGCTGAGTGGTGCTGTGGTGGTTTTGAGTGAAGCTGTGGTGATTTTGAGTGGTGCTGTGGTGGGCCTGAGTGATGCTGTGGTGGTGCTGAGTGGTGCTGTGGTGGTTTAGAGTGAAGCTGTGGTGGTTATGAGTGATGCAGTGGTGGTGATGTGGTGGTTCTGGGTGGTGTTGAGTGGTGCTGGGCTTGTGCTGAGTGGTGCTGTGGTGTTGCAGAGTAATAATGTGGTGTTGCAGAGTGGTGCTGTGGTGGTGCTGAGTGGTGCTATGGTGGTGCTGATTGATAATGTGGTGGTTCTGATTGATGCTGGGGTTGCGCCGAGTGATGCAGGGGTTGCGCCGAGTGATGCTGGGGTTGCGCTGAGTGATGCTGGGGTTGCGCTGAGTGATGCTGGGGTTGCGCTGAGTGATGCTGGGGTTACACTGAGTGATGCAGGGGTTGCGCTGAGTGATGCAGGGGTTGCGCTGAGTGATGCAGGGGTTGCACTGAGTGATGCAGGGGTTGCGCTGAGTGATGCTGTGGTTGCAAGGTGAAAAAAAACGAGTCTAACAGAGGGCAGAAGGGCACAAAAAGCGAGTCTAACAGAGGGCAGAAGGGCAGCAAAAACAAGGGAAAAATTAGTCTAATAGGGTCAGAAAGGCACAAAAAACGAGTCTAACAGGGGCAGAAGGGCACAAAAAATGGGTCTAACAGAGGGCAGAAGGGCAGAAAAACAAGGGAAATAATAGGGGCAGAAAGGCACAAAAAACGAGTCTAACAGGGGCAGAAAGGCACAAAAACGTGTCTAACAGAGGGCAGAAGGGCAGAAAAGCAAGGGAAAAAACGAGTCTAATGGGGCAGAAAGGCACAAAAAACGAGTCTAACGGGCAGAAAGGCACAAAAAGCGAGTCTAACAGAGGGCAGAAGGGCAGACAAGCAAACAAGGAGAACTGGAGAGTTTTTGTTTAAAAAAATGGATAGTTTAAGGGGAAATAGGGGTTTGAGGGAAGAGAAAAGGTGCAGGACACAGGAGGATGTTATAGAAAGTGCTTTAAGTTGTGTGGAAAGATAGGGCCAGATTGGAAGGAAACATATGAGGAATAAATCACTGACGGGAGAAACAAATGGTAGGAAAAAGAGTAGTGGGGAAGATGTGTTGTGGCTGCCTGCTGTCCATATGGCGTGGCTGGTCTTTCCTGTGAAGCTTTGTGACAACGACTTGTAAATTTATGTTAGTAGGAGCGCCCGAGGCCGTGATTACATTTGTAGGAAAGTTTGGCGTTTGGTGGAGGTTTATTGCAAGTGGGGGAAGTGTGCTACATATGCCTGCAGGAACTGTAAAGGAGCTGGGCTGCAAAAGGAAATTTTAAAGGCAGGATGCTTTGTATATGTATAATTGGTTATCTGTAATTTTTAAAATAGAAAAGGAGGCCAAAAAAACATGTGTACAATGTTTCCAGAAAAAAGTGTAAATACAGTGTTAAGCGTCCCGGAAGACCCCGCCCTAATTTAAGCTTTTTGCACGTGATAACAATACGGCACTAATTTGACTAAACCGGAACAGTTTTGCACAGTACATTGTCAAATAGGCACAAAACTGTTTATAAAAATTTGATTGCAGAGGAGTAGGCACTGTTTATTAACGGCTCTGGCAGCCTCTTGGCGCTTGAGTGAAATGCGTGCTACGAAAGTCACCGATTAATTAGCCCTGAAACGGAAGATCCTCTACGGGCAGGGACGAATTGCGTATTGGTGATAGGGAGAGAATTTTAATATTTTTATGGACTTTTATATAGCTCGAACTGGACCCGAAGCACCAGCTGCACATTCATTTGTGTTGTTGTTGGGCACAGGGATGTGCTCAGAATCACAGGATGTTGAGCGTCCTCAGCGAGACTCAAAACCGGTCCTCCAGCTTCAAGTTCGACTGCTCTAGCCATTCGGCCACATCCTCTTACCTACTGGACTGCTTACCAGATTTTAGACTGTCTCGGTGAAAGTAAATAGTGAACCATTGAGGCACAAAAAGCGGACAATGAATGAAAGAATGATTATTCAGACGCCGACTGGGGAGAAAGGGCGAGCAGGGAGTAGCAGAGAGTGGACAGTGAGGTGTGGTTGCTTCTGGTTTGTCTTCACAGAGGCCTGCGCGTGCTCGAGTGCAGTGATTCCTAGGGGGTGGGGGAGATGTCACTCCTCTCACCTCTGCTATCCCGACCGGGAGAAAGAGGTAAAAATAACACATTCTGCAAGTGAATCAGGACGCATTGTCAGAGAACATGAATAAAGTGGGCACTGGGCAGTGGTCCAGAGCGGAGAAGAACCCCATGTGTGCAACACGGCGCAGCGTTACATGATAATAATAAAAGGGAGCAATGAATGAACGCAGGGAAGAAAAAGGACTGGCGTGCACATTTTGAAACTGCGGGGGGGGATGTAGGTGAGAAAGAAACTGAACAGGAGGCTGTGATGCTCTTGTATGGCTAGTATGGTGTCACGTTAAATATCAATGGACCCCTTGGAGCGCTGAAAGTGTGTGCTGGAGCACGGGCGAAAGCGAAGTGTTGATGACCATTTACCCCATGTATGACGGTCCGTTGGGCAAAGATAGAAGCAGATCCTGTGTGAAACAGGAGCAGATAGATGCCTCGGTATAGTGAGGGTCCTGTAAGTAGGGACAGGAGGGTGGGGGAGTAAAAGTAAATAGCCTGCATGCTAGAGATGTGGCAGCGCCAGCTCTTGTATTAACGGCAGGAATGTGTGTGGGGTCATTGTGCACAGGTTAACGTGGAGTCTTATGTGAATCTGTGTGATGCCGAGTACTAGTGGAATGAGGTCCAGTGGTGTCAGAAAATCTCTTGGCAGCTGCATACCTAGTCTGAAAGGTTGGATGATTGACAATGTACAGTATGCCGTTGCTATAGTCGCCCTAAGTTGGCAGGGTATGTCCAGACGCGGGTCCCATGCTCACTGCGCCTATGGATTCAAGCTAGCCTGGTTGATACGGGGCGTTACCGCGAAACCGTCCCAGAATACTTTTGTTTACAATCCAGGGAGAACATGGCTTGGTAGTTAGGGCTGCACTGCTCCCATGAAGAGGGTCACAACTGATTTCCATATGACTGAGTCCATATTGGAGTGGCATAGTGGACAAAAAAAAACGATGGATTTTACCCAGATCCGTGACTGGAGGTTTATGTTTAACAATGTTGAGCATTTCTGTTCATCTTTTTGTGAAAGGTTGGACAGCAAGCATTGGCCAATGTAGAGCATGAAAAGAGGTAATTACTAGGAGTAAGTAGATGCGGGTTTGTCTGCCTTCATTAAGATAGGATTTAAAACACTTTAATGCCGACCCCAACGAACTATGCTGCACTCGCCTGATCACTTCTATAAGTGATCCCTTTGGTTCACGGCCGTAAGGGATGTTAATTAGGGGGGAGGAGAAGTAAGTGAGGCCGAGCCCGCTGGGGGAAACAACAGATGGCTTTGGTGTGGACGCGCTTCGCGCGCTGGATGGAAAGCGCGTGCAGCAGGGGGCGGAGCGGATCCCTTTGAAGTGACGGTTAGAGTTGCATCAGGAAAGCTAAACCAGCAGGCGGATGCGCGTTCACGATCACATGCACTTGTGGAAATCCGCCGGTTGTTTAGCTTTCCTGATGCAACCCTATAATTCTCGCTATTCATTCCTTGCGGAATGGAATAGCGAGACCTAAAAACATGTTGTGGTCTCCTGTTGAATGCAGCTGAGAAATTTTCAATAGTTCAGGGCATTCTAGGCCCTGAGATCTGGAGGAAATTAACAAGTACACACCGTTTTTGACAGATACCTCTCAAGAATCATCAGCGTGAACATGCCTCACTTACTGAGTTTTACCAATAGGTCATTGCTCTTTCAGCTTGATGCGAAAGGTCCTGTTGAAATATGGTTGCTCACATAGGTTACACTTTATAAACTAATACTGAGCTTAAATAAGGGTTTATGAAGAACCCACACCTGCATTTGCCATTATTGGACTGTGATGGTGTTTGAACAACGTCCTTAGGTGCCATCAATAATTTGGTTATTGATTGTTGTCTTACAAAGGAAGAAATCTTGACCTACGGCAAGGGGGGCCTTTAGTAGAAAGAACTGCAATAAAATATGGACCCAGAAGACATCAGTGATTAGGTTCCACTGTCAGAAGATAAGGGCAGTGCCTTTGCCTATCTGGTTTGAAATATGTACTCCATGTCTCCATGCAGCTCATTCTTTTTTTTGTTACTGTATAACACACCTGGAAACCTTTACCATTTTGTACATGCATCTCAATCTCTTGCAGGGGGCCCCAACCTTTTTCCGTACTTATCAAGTTCAAGTTTCAAAGCTTTATTCGACAGCATTGTCATAAAAGCATTTTCACCCTACTCTATACATAATAAATACTATTCTACATTACAACAATTAAAATACACATTAAACATAGAGTGCTGTTGAAAGACATATTTCAAATGTACAACCGTTTAAAAATAGAAACCTGATGCGTCAAGTGAGTAAAAAATCATCTAAAAACGTTCTACTAATTTTGAGACAATTCATGAGATAAAGTGCGGGTGCGTATAATCCATGCCCAGCCCAAGTATTTGGCTAGTGCAATGGCGAAACAAGGGGAGCAATTTGTTCTTAGAATTCTAAGCTCTTCTTGATGTATTCTAGTCCCTAAATTTCTACATGCAGGTTTTAACCATCTTTGCCTTGGAGCCGCATAAAGGGGGCAGGTGAACAGAAAGTGTGGAATGTCCTCAACAAGATCCTTACAATGGGCACAGGTGTTGACGTTACCAGGGGACCATTTTAATGTAAATGCATTAAGCGGTAGGCAACCCACCCTAAACTGAAAGTACATCTTTCTGTCCATTGGTTTTGTGATCAAGTCCCAATAATGTTCACAGGTTGGGACTAGTTTATGTTCCAAAAACTGGGAAGTTAACACCGAAGATTGGTTGGATGACAAAACCGAGCTGAGTATCATGTCCCAGTACATTTTCTTTAACAAATCCTTGGAAGGAAAAGCTGCAGGGTCAGTAATAGTCCATAGATGGTCAAGATGGAGCTTGTTTAATAGATTCCTGATTTCTTTTAACCACGTGATTTTATGGAACCGATCAGAGTTGACAATGTCCATGAGTGCAGCAGCGTAGTGGGCCAGTTCGGGCGTAGTCTTTATGCGCCTCCAAAATATTAGTGGGCGCAGCCGAACCTGGTCCTCAATTTTTTTCCTCCCTAGGTCATAAAGGAGAGGAATAGATGGGGTACTCTGCGGGACGCCTATCAGCCTACGTAAAAATGTATTCTCTGCCACTGTCAGCCCGTTGATGTTAGTGAACCCCCATAGTTCTGCTCCATAAAGACATGCACCAAGAACTTTCATGCTATAAATCTCCATAACAGGTTGAATAGGTTTTGTCAATGAATATTTATGCTTCAGAGCTATGGCCCCCGACAGCTGGTGGAACTTTAAAACCGCAGAATCAATGTGCGATTTCCACTGCATATTCCCCTGCAAATTTATACCCAAGTATGTGAAGGCATCCACCTCTTCTAGAACAGCCCCATTAAAATACATTGCCCCCTTAAACGTCTTAGCAGGGTTCATGTTCATGAACTTGGTTTTTGCAGTATTTAATTCCAAGCCCCGAGACCTTCAAAAGTCCCCAAAGGCATTAATTGTCTTTTGTAACCCACTAGGCGTTCGCGATATGAGCAGGGTGTCATCCGCGAACATGAGTACCGGGACCCGCACCCCATCCAGGATGGGTGCATCGGTTGGTGATTTCCTAAGATGGTCCACTACTCCATTGATATAAAGGGAAAATAAGGTGGGGGCCAGGACACATCCCTGTCTCACCCCACGCTCTACGGGGAAGGAATCGGTGACTTCGCCCTGTGTCCCCCATCTAATTTTGGCATAATTGCCCTCATGCATACGCACTAGTAATGACAATAGTTCAGGGCTAATCCCAAGTTCTCCTAGCACATTCCATAATTTTTGCCGCGGAACTAAGTCAAAAGCCTGTTTTAAGTATACAAAAACGGCAAACAATGGGCCATCTGCTAGGGTGACATTTTTCCAGTACAGGGTTAGAAAATGGAACACCTGGTCAATGGAGCTGGTTAGGGGGCGAAATCCAGCTTGATATGGCGAGAGGACTCCATTTTCATCTATCCAGTCTTGTATTTTATTTTGAATCATTCTACCCATCAATTTTTGCGCTGAATCGATAAGGCTGATGGGTCTATAATTAGATGGTAAGGCCTTATCTCCTTTTTTAAAGACTGATATAATCTCTGCGCCTTTCCACGAGGCAGGTATTACTGCTCCTTGTGCTATAGAATTTGCAAGCCAGGCAAAGTACAGGCACCAATTCTCCCGGTCCAATAAAAATACGTCGGCCGGTATGCCGTCGATGCCTGGTGCCCTCCCTCTTGTCACCCCATCTAGTGCTACACTTACATCATTTTTTGTAAATACTTCCTCTTTGTAGAACACTATGGGCGGGGTAGGTTGATACTCAAGAGGCCTTGTACAGGAATATTGCAGCTTGAAGTAGTCAACCCAGCATTATTTTGCCACATGGTTTTTTGGGCATTCAGCTATTCCACCCCTATCCCATTTTATAATTGCCCAAAATTATTTTTGTTGTTTAGCTGCGCAAGCATTCTTTAGTTCCTGCCACTGGCTTTCATCCCACAATCGTTTTGCCCTGATCTGGGCTTTTCTGTACTCGTCCCTAGCCTTCAGGACTTCTCCTCTATTTTTACTTCTCAATACCACGCTTAGATTTTGCCTCGCCCTTCTGCAGGCTTGATCATACCATCCTGCCATTTTCAAAGGGAACACGCCCTTTTTCTGCTTGACTGCCTTTAAAAAGAACCCCTGAATCTTTAGGAAGAATTTGGGATGTGCCTCTTCAATTAGTTTATAAAAATCAATATCATTGTAACGGTCGTGCAAACTACTCACTTCATTTGCCACCACCACTTTTAAATCTTGCAGTTTTTCAGGCCTATCTAACAGTGCAGCCCACTTTATATGGCGTAGATTATTGGTGGAGATTAATCCAGGGGCAGGAGCCCCATACCCAAGCCTGGCACTGTCACCCCATGATTTAATTGAAAGAGCAGACACAGCGGATTATGGTCACTCTCCACTCTAGGGGTGACCCTCATGTCCCTAACCCTGTGACAGACTCTAACATCTACAAGGATGTAATCAATCCTGCTACTTGCCCTGAGGTTGTCAAAAGTGGGAGCACCATGTAGGTCTGAGAGGGTGCGTCCATTTGCAGCCCCTTAACCCCCTGGCTAAGCACATGCTCTTCAATTGAACGGCTGCCTCAGACCATTTCTTTATCGGGGGTAAGTCTAGCTGCGGTATTCCCCATTTGGCATCCTCATCTTGGGAGAGTGCACTATCTTCAGGACCCAAGGGTTCAAATGTGGTATTCACATCACCCCCCACCACGATTGTAATGTGCTGTGGCAGGGCTTCCATGTTGTTATCTAGTGCAGTTACCACATCTGAACCTCTACCCCCAGGAACTCCCCTGGCATAAATGTTAAAAAGGGCCAACTCGGAACCATCCCCCCAAGTAATCACAACTGATAGTATGTCGCAATTATACACGGGCCTTACTCTTGCGGTGCATTGTAGAGATTGTCTTACCCATATAATTAACCCCCCTGATGGACGCCCCTTGGGGTTCTTTTTTGCAGGAATAAAAAAGTTTAGAAACCCTTGCCGATGGACAGGGAGGACTGCCCAGGTTTCCTGTAACATAATTATATCATGGAGCTGAATAAACTCCCCCCATTCTGGGGACTCTAATTTGCTCGAAATTCCCGCCAAGTTCCATGATAAAAGTTGGAGGCCCTCTTTAACTAAGCCAACCATCTCTTTTGGTAGCAACAAATTTTGGCTACAAAGAGGATATTGTAGTTTAAGTGGAGGGCTACACGCCCTACAATCATTGGGACATCTGGCAACAGAGTCTAAGTGCCCAGCTGGACCATGCTCCACCTTACCCCGAGAGTGTTTACTCCCTTCTACTGATTTGGAGGCAACTCGAGGGATGAATTTAGGTACTCTCCTCTCTACAATGACAGCCTCTCCAGATGGAATGTCGGCTGTGCGAACCATCCAGTCACTCTCCCTCTCATACAGTCAATCACACTCGTTTAAGCCTGATAGGGCTGAAAATCTATTCTCCAAGGGCATACCCCAGCTACTTTTGGCGTCAGAAGGCTTTCCTCTCCGTACCACCGTATTCCATTTTGTTCTCAGCACAGAGGGATTAAGCTTATTACCTCTCCTTGCATAAAAAAAGTCCAAAGTTAGGGGGACTATCTCTGTGGATCTACGCTCTGGAGGATATATATTAGCCAAGACGTTTGGCAACACCTCAGGATCGGAGAAGTGTAATACCACACAGTCCCCTCTGTATTTTTTGTTACTTCCCCCGATCCACTCTACTCTTCTAGCCTTTACCACCTCTTGGGCCAGTTGGTCCATACCCCCCGGGGAAAAGGCCATATTTCGCGAGAGCCAGTGCAGTGATTTATTTATCAGAGAGGATGAATTTTCTATGTGCCCAGATTCCAGATGACATTGGCAAGGACCAATACTAGAGGCGAGGCCTCGACGATCAATTCTACTGGGCCCTTTTCTATATTACACTCTTCGGATCTATCCCCTCTCCCCAGCCCTTCAGAAGCCCCACTTGCACCCTGTCCTCCCGGATCCCTCCCTCCAAGAGCATTATCCAGTGTGGAAATAAGGGGGATATTAACCAGGGGTTCTAGCCTGTGGGGTGTCTGGGTTTCTTTCGTCTCAACTCTCAGGATCTCCTGTCTAGGGGGATTTTCCTTTTCCTGAGTTGCTTTATCCAGGAGCTCCCCTAGTCTGATCACCTCTTCGGTTAGGTAGTCAATTTTGGTCAGGAGGGGTTTGGTTATGTTCTTAATTTTAACTTCTAGGGCGCTTACCAGCCTCTTGAATTGGTCAGCGTCCAGCGTTACCTTCCCTTCAGTAATATCCCTTTCATCTTCTCTACTCTTTTTACCTGGGGAATTGTCAGGACGTTTTTTGCCTGAGCGGAGCCCGTCCCTCTTTGGCAGATTTTTGTCCCCCCCCTTAATACCTCTAGGGGCTGGAACAGGTGCTGGGGGCTCATCTTCTAGTAGTATAATTTCTTCATCTGGCATTGCTTCAGCGTCTGCCTCAGCTAGGACCGCTACTAGCTGTGTTAAGGAGTTATTCTCCTGGGATGGCTGTTGGAGTACCTCACTACTAGAGTTAACATCAGATGTGTCAGGGGGCAAAGTTTCTAATGAAGGTATTTGGGGGGATAAACTCAAGCCCAGGGAAGATCTTCTCTCGTTATTTATCTTGGCGACAACTTGAACGAGATAATTGTCAAGTGTATTAACAATTTGGGGTGTTTTGGGTTTTGACATTTTCAATAGATATTTCACTAAATTACCACAGTTATCACCCCAAATGTCGCAGTAGGAGAAACTCTTGTCCAAAGACGAACCGATGTTACAAAATATACTTAATAGAGGAGGAGACTCACAGATGAAGAGTTAGGCAGAGTCCCTGGCCCAGTCCAGTACCGGCCAGTCGCGGACTGTCCCGCCCTTGTCCCGGGCTTAGCCCGGGCGCTCCCGCGCGCGCCTCGCGGGGCGAGAGGGTGGACTGTCCTTAAATGGCGCCTCCGGGCGCTCTCTGCGCGTCACGAGCGCGCCGCCCCAGAGGCTGCTGGGGGATGTGTTCCTGCGGGGCTGGGAGTCTCCCGGCGCTCCCGCTCTGCCATGGGTAGATGCAGCCTGGTGCGGCCGCCGCCGTTTACCTCGCGGCTCCGCCGACCCCAGTAGTCAGGTCAATCAAGGCTGGGACCTCCGAGTTGGTTGCAGGCAAGACAGGTAAGTAGTACACACCCAGGGGCTCCTTGGTGGACTGTCCTTAAATGGCGCCTCCGGGCGCTCTCTGCGCGTCACGAGCGCGCCGCCCCAGAGGCTGCTGGGGGATGTGATCCTGCGGGGCTGGGAGTCTCCCGGCGCTCCCGCTCTGCCAAGGGTAGATGCAGCCTGGTGCGGCCGCCGCCGTTTACCTCGCGGCTCCGCCGACCCCAGTAGTCAGGTCAATCAGGGCTGGGACCTCCGAGTTGGTTGCAGGCAAGACAGGTAAGTAGTACACACCCCGTACTTATTTAAAGGTTAGTTGAAGTTTTAAAAAAGTTTAAGTAACTAGGCTATCCTGCACCACTTAACTTTAGGAACACAATCAGTTTCAAAGTTATCTTGCAGCAAAAGTGTAAAAATAAGATGACATCTCTTCCTAATTCAAAAAATTTATTTTATTCCACACAATTTGGTAAAGGGAGGAAGCTGGGATTAATATCAGGCTTTCTGGTTACACACTGTGCAATTCAGCCACTAGAAGTATATGCTTCGCTGCCCCTATACCCACCTTTCCACACCCCTTCCACCCAAACAGCCACCCGGCTGGCATCGAAGTGGCCCTCATTACATCACAGACCAAAAGTTGTGGCCCTTGAGAAAATGTTTGCAAGTACCTATAATCTAAGACCATTGGGGGACGGGGTAGACATGATGGCTACAGTAAACATTCAATAACGCTGAGTACACAGTTCATTGTTACTAAAAACAAGCACTGTCTGGTTGTATAAAGGAGAGTTGTCTCACAGGAAAAAGCTCAGTTAAAGAATTGATGATTCTGATAAGTTTGAAGCTGCACAGAAGGCCTCAGCCGTGCTCAATTGATGGTAGCACATAGTTCCTCATCCATCCATGTCACTGAAGGATGCAACCCAGCTGTATATTACACCATGTCAAAATTGATGCATCTATAAACATATAAGTACATATATAGGGTTATGGCTGCTACTAATAACTACAGTAAGAGGCATGTGTATATGTATGTATACAAAAGTTAGTTACAATTCTTCGAAACCATAAATATGTACCACAAGATAAAAGTGAACGCAAACCATGTACATATTGCTGCTTTAATGTACAAATGTGGATATATATATACAGGGGTTTACTCACGCAAACAACTTTACAAAGCATATATATGTGTGTGTGTATATGTGTATATGTGATCAAGGCACTCCGGTGCCGAAATGCGTAATGGCCGACAAGAAAGCGACTGAATAATGACTATTCTGTGCTCCAAATTGGGACCGTGCTCCATGTTCTTTGGAAAGTAATTTACGAGAGGCCTGTTGGCAGTGGAGTTCTTGGAATATATATATAAATTATTTACATTTTGCTTTTAAAAACAAAAAAAATCCCTTCCGTCCTCTCTCTGCCTCATCTCAAACCTTTCTGATTATTTTGAACTCCCAAACATCTTTCTCAAACTTTCACCCCTCTTTTTTAATCATAACACTCAACTAACAAGCACACACAACCAGTGACAAAAAAGTACTATTTCCCATTTTCAATCCCATTCCTAATATTCAATCCCTACTCCAAACTCCCTCTTTTCGAATCCATTTCTATCATTCTACGAATTCCAAACTCTAATAAACATGCATGAAATCATGAGCACAAACCTGAGAAATGTAATGCACAAGAAAAAAATTGTACTATCCTACTAACTACTAATCTTGGGTTCTGATGCATAGCGGAACTCGCTGTAAAAGCGCTTCAATACCTCGTCAGGGGTCGAAAGCGCTATATAAATACATTTACAATTTCGGTTGTACAAGGGAGGAAGTCTCTCCATTTTCACATGAGACAGCGCAGAGGAGGAGAGCGCCCGCACGCTATCTGAATGAGAAGCACAGAAGCAGCACCATATTGGTTGGGGTGGGCGGAACTCACAGAGTTTCACTAATATTAGTGATACTATCTAAATGAGTGGGTGTATAGAAGCAGTAAGGTAATGGTAGTACTTCCTGACCAAGATATACAGAAATAGTGTTCTATTGGTAGTACTGCCTGAACAAGATGTACAGAAGGAGTATGATGGTAATAGTATGACCTGGCAAAGAAGTACAGAAATAGTGTACTATCTGTAGTACTGCCTGAAAAAGATGTACAGAAGGAGTATATATTTTGACCTGACCAAGATGTACAGGAATAGTGTACTATCGGTAGTACTGCCTGAAAGAGATGTACATAAGCAGTATGATGGTAGTAGTATGACCCGAAAAAGATTTACAGAAAAAGTGTACTACCGAAATGACCGGTATAGAAGCTCTTTGACCGACGACACGCTCAGCACCGCCGAACACTTGCACTTCCAGATCCACACAGACCCTAACTCCACCCTCAGAGGCACCCTCGTCTACCGACCCCCCGGACTCTGTCCCAGTTTCAGCGACTCCATCGCCGACTTCATTAGCACGCACTCCCTGACCTCCACCGACTACATCCTCCTCGGAGACCTGAACTTTCATCTTGAGAACAACAACGACAACAACTTCACAACCCTGATCGATAACCTCGCAAACCTCGGACTGAAGCAACTCGTCACAACGCCCACCCACTCCACCGGCCACACGCTCTACCCCGTCTTCTCCCCAAGCCCGCACGTCTCCGTCAGCCACACCACCGAACTCCTCTGGACCGACCACCGCTGCATCCACTTCGCATTCCAGAAACCCACCACACACCACCGCACCCAACAGGTCCCCGCCGCTGCTAGAGCAAAATCACCGAAGACCAACTACATGCAAACCTCGCTCTCAGCCCACCCACCGAACCCTCCAACACCGACGATGCTGCCCACAGCCTCAGACGGTGAACCGAGGACTGCGCCAACACCCTCACCCCGCTGAAGAATCCCCCCCACAGAGACACCAGAAAGAGGGCCAGCTGGTTCACCCCAGAACTCCTTGCCTCCAAGCACGCCTGCCGGAAACTAGAGAAGGAATGGCTCAGTGAAAAAACTCCGGACAGCCACGCAGCACACAAGGACGCCATCCGCAACCACCACCACCTCATCAGGGCGGCCAAGAGGACCTCCTTCAAAGACCGCTTTGACAACAACGCACACAATAGCAAGGAGATCTTCAACATCGTGAAGGAACTCTCCAACCCCAGCTCCAACACCAACGACATCCTGCCGTCGCAAGCCCTGTGCGACTCCCTTGCCACCTTCTTCCACCGCAAGATAGCCGACATCCATGACAGCTTCAACACCAAGACAGCCCCAACAGACAAGTACAAAACAGACCCTCTCCACACCATTGACCACGACCCCCTGCTAGCCTGGGCTAGCGTGAGCATCGATGACACCATCAAGACAATGAGCACAATCCACTCCGGCTCTCCGTCAGACTCATTCCCGCACCATTCTTCAACAAAGCAAGCAGCTCCATCGCACCCCACCTGCACAACGTCATCAATCTTTCCCTCGAGACCGCGACCTTCCCAGAGAACTGGAAACACGCCGAGATCAACGCCCTACTCAAAAAACCTAAGGCGACCTTCCCAGAGAAATGGAAACACGCCGAGATCAACGCCCTACTCAAAAAACCTAAGGCAGACCCAAGAGACCTCAAGAACTTCTGGTCCATCTTTCTGCTCTGCTTCCCGGCCAAGGTCATCGAGAAAATCGTCAACAGACAGCTAACCCGATACCTCGAAGAACAGAATCCTGGACCCTTCCCAGTCAGGGTTCCACATCAAAGACAGCACCGAGACTGCCCTCACCACCACACCGAAGACATCAGGACCCTGCTGGACAACGGTGAGACCACAGCACTCATCCTCCTAGACCTCTCCGCCGCCTTCGACACTGTCTGCCACCGCACTCTACGTGCGCGCTTCCACGCCGCAGGGATCCGAGACAAGGCTCTGGAATGGGCCACTTCCTTCCTCTCCGGCAGAACCCAGAGCGTCCGCCTCCCCCATTCCATTCCAAAGCCTCCGAGATCATCTGTGGCGAACCCCAGGGATCCTCCCTCAGCCCGACACTGTTCAACATTTACATGGCCCCGCTCGCACACGTCGCCGACAGCACGACCTTAACATAATCTCCTATGCCGACGACACTCAACTGATCCTCTCCCTTACCAAGGACCCCATCACCGCCAAGCCAACCTCCACAAAGGAATGAAGGCCGTCGCCGACTGAATGAAGATCAGCCATCTGAAGCTGAACTCGGACAAGACAGAGGTCCTCATCCTCGGCTCCAACCCTTCAGCCTGGGACGACTCCTGATGGCCGACGCACTGGGGGTAGCTCTAACACCCACTGTCCACGCACGCAATCTGGGAATCATCCTCGACTCAATGCTCTCAATGACCAAGCAAGTCAACGTCGTCTCCTCCTCCTGCTTCAACACCCTCTGCATGCTCCGCAAGATCTACAGATGGATCCCGACAGATACAAGAAAGACAGTCACCCAGGCCCTCGACAGCAGCAGACTCGACTACGGAAACGCCCTCTATGCGGGAGCCCCAACCAAGCTCATCAAACGACTACAACGCATCCAAAACGCCTCGGCATGATTGATCCTCGACGTCCCATGACACGGCCACATCACCCCCCACTTGAGAAACCTGCACTGACTCCCCGTCAACAAGAGGATATCCTTCAAGCTCCTCATCCACACACACAAAGCACTCCACAAGCCCGGCCCAGCCTACCTCAACAGACGGCTCTCCTTCTACATCCCCAACAGCCAGCTATGTTCCGCCGACCTCTCACACCACCGTCCCACGCATCCGATGAACAACCACCGGTGGGTGATCCTTCTCCCACCTCGCCGCCGAGACATGGAACACCCTCCCACTGAGTCTACGACAGATCCAAGACCTGCTCACCTTCAGGAGGATACTCAAGACCTGGCTGTTCGATCAGTAGCAGCCCCCCTCCCCAGCGCCTTGAGACCCTCGCGGGTACGTAGTGCGCTTTACAAATGATTGATTGATTGATTGATTTGATTTCATAAGTACTGCCAAAATTAGATGTACTGAAACTAAGTGATATCAGCAGTACTGTCTGAACAAGATGTACATACAGTGTCCTATTGGTAGTACTGGTGAAATGAGATGTACAGAAGGGGTCTGATGGCAGTAGTACGGCCTTAACAGGCTGCACAAAAATAGGGTACTATGTATATTACTACCAAAATGAGATGTGCTGAAGAACGCTGATGGATGCAGCCCAGATCTAATAGTGACTGGGTGTGAGTGTCTGAAAAATGTCAGCACTCCATCGAATATCTTGTTGTGTTTGCTTTGTTCGCCGTAAGTTGGCAGGGTATGCCCAGACGTGGGTTCCTTGCTCACTTTGCCACTGGATTTAAGCTAGCCTGGCTGATAAGGGGTGTTACCACGAAACCGGTCCTTGGTTGCTTGTTTCTGGTCCAGGGAGGCCCTGGCTTGGCAGTTCAGGCTGGACTGTTCCCATGAGAAACAGAGTCAAGTCTGATTTGCATATGGCTGATCTGACCTGGGGTGGCGGATGGAGCGGAAGAACGATGATGGATTTAACCGAGATCTAATAGTGACTCTGGGTGATTGTCTGAAAAGTTTCAGCACTCCGTCCATCCCCTTATTGTGTTTATTTTGAAGCAGTGTGACAACAGCAGCCCTACCTGAAAGAGTTGTAAGGAAACAGTGTGGAAACAGTAGCAGCTTTACTAGGCCTTTTATGTGTACCAAAGAATGTGACGTCACTAATAGAGTATTACTGACTCCAGTGTGTACAAGAACCGTGGGAAAGCAGCAGTCCTACCTGCACACAACAGCTTGTGAAACAGCAGTGCACTGATCTGCACCTGGGACAGTGAATTAGAGTGGTAAGATGAAGAAGAGGGCTACCTATAGAAGACGAACATCACTGCCCCAAGGGCAGGGTGGCCTGTGTTCTGCCCGTGCACATGGGCATGCCCACTGCTTGTGCGCCCATTGTCAGGAGATATCCTTTGTGCTTGATCATCCCTGCACCAGGGTACCACGGACAGTCCCAACCTTGGGAGGTGAGCAGGAGGGAGTGAGCAGATGTAAGTTGGCAACCAGGCGGCGACACAGCATCTTTCTAGGGCGTTGGTCGTCCCCTCTTCCACCTTCCTAAACGTTTACATGTCTGTACCCCTCCCCCTCTCTCAGCCCACCCATGCATTCCATAAATAAATGAAATCTCAGGAAATATCGGCGTTATCTGCCCATACCTCCTCCACGCTCACCCCACTACCCATCCCATGCATGACTCAATGTTTGGGGAGCGTTGGCACAAAGCTTAATGTAAACAGGCCACACCTTCTCTCGCCAGCTGCGATGCCACCCTAAATGCACCGTGATGGGACAGCAGGAGCCAGGGATGATGCAGAGCATAAAGGAACCTGTGTTTGGTAGGACAGGCGTCATGTGTTTTATTTTATCTGGATACGCGCACGCTATAATTATTTTGGGTTTAAAAGCTCCACGCCAGGGGTGGTGTCAGGCTGTTTTTATTGTTCAATTAAAGTCCTGAGAAAATGCGATGTATGTTTTGGATGGCCTAGAAGGTGAGCGGAGGGACGGCCCTTTCATGGGAAATATTCGTTTTACATTTGAAATGAAACGTAAAAAAAAAAGCAATTTTTAATGTGAGGTTTCTTTTGAAAAAGGCACTGCTTTGGGCCTTTTGGAATAGTACCTTTTAAAGCATGGTGTCACGTGCAGCTTAGTGGCAGGGAAGTCTGATGGGGCAGAAAGACCTACAGGTGAGATGGCGCGAGTAGCACACAATGTAGAGAGCTGAGAGCAACACAGAGTGCAGGGGCGTGGGGATCTGGCTGAAGTGGAGAAGCACATGAGGGAGAGAGCTGGAAAACACATGCACTGTCATGGAGTGTTTTGTTCCACCGAACAAAAAAGCATTGGCAAAGCTAATAGGTCTCACCTTTGGGACCTATTGGCTTTGTAAGTGCCTATTGGCGATGCTCTATGGAATGGCCAAAGAAAAACAAATGCAGTGATGCAGTTGTTTAATTTCGTAGACATGCACACATTACGTTACACATGCACTCCACTACAAAATAACGCAAGCTCAATTTGTTTTCATTACCGATCCGAGATGAATCAATAAATTAAGAAAAGAAAAGAAAAGGTAAAGTAAAAGCAATTTGCTGGCGGGACCTCACATGCAAAAATTTAAAAAAACACTATTTTGGTTAAAAAAGTGGGCATGTGGTCAATGCAGGAACGGCTGGGTGAAGCAAAGAGAGGTGGGCAAAGAGAGGGAAAATGCAGCACACGAGGTAAAGCAGCAAGGAGCAGGGCAAAAAGCCTACAAGCAAAACGGAATGCGAGACGGGGAGGTTGATAGGGAGAGAAGGACATGAGGGAAAGCTTGGAAAAGGAGTGAGAGACAGCAACAAAGTGGGTGGGCATATGACAGGAGAAGAAGCACACGAGGGAGACAGTTGGAAAACACATCCAGTCAGAGAGAGGGTAAAGAGGCCATGCTCCGTGAGAGGGACAAACAAAAGATGGACAGGCTGAAACAAGGAAAGCCACTGAATAAGTATGCAGCAAATGAGAGTGAGAATAAAGACAATAAATGGGTATGCAATGGGCGGGGTGTAAGCCACAGCAAGTTACCAGTCAACTCTCAATAGGCCTTTTGCTACTAGACAGATTGCACTGTCTGGTGGGCTCCACCTAAAAAGACTGTTAGTGAAATGTAACTTCAAACCCTGAGACTCAAGTAAACATGTTTAAAGTTCACAGAGTCTGGTCCCAAGATGAGACCATCTTAGATGTCAGGTTGGGTGGCATGCTTGCACACGTACGTATACGTACGTGAGCATAGATGACAAGCAGCACCATCTTGTAACAAAGATTACAGTCCATGCTGAAAACAGGAGGCCGCTGCTTGCATGCGGTTTAGGTTTATTCCCTTTACCATCAGCTTAGAATTCAGTACATAGCAAACATCATGTTGTATCTGGGACATGTGGTTTTGCATTTAACTCTTAAATATAGACTCAAAATCCGAGCCCAGTTCTCCTAGTAAATAAATCAACACTGGTGCGTGATAAGGGGCCACTCAACAGTTTGAGGGAAATGTGCTGTTTTTGTGCCCGTACTTTGGCAGTTCTATGTGCTACTGTACTGTGTGTGCTGTACTTGTCCTGTGTGGATGGAAGCTTGCACTGCTGCTGCCCATGCTGTACTGGTCCAGTGAGTGGGGAGGTACAGGGGACACTTTGCTGCTGTCCTGGCCCAGACTTGTTTTGTGCTTTTGATGAACACGTTGTGACACCTTCAACTGTCTCTCGTGTGTATAAGGAAGATTGTAGGACTGCAACCCCTTTTCAGACATGCATGCATGGCAACATTTGGCAAAACGTAAAAGGATGGTTGGTAAAGAAAACTGCACGATTTTCCCATTGATGCGCATTTGAGACAACAATGACTAGCGTAAGACAGTAAATCACCTAAGTGTGTTCCCAACTATATACATGTTCGGTGTGGCACACTACATGTGCCCTCCCTGTAGGAAGCTGGCACTTCTAAGCACAAGCCAAGATTCCCGATTTTAGGGTAACAAATTGTTTTCTCTTAACTTGTGCCCAACTGAACTTTGGGGGAGCGGGGGAGGGGGTGGCGGGGGGTTTAAGAAAATGGCTCGGAGTCGGCTCCGTATTCTGAGATTCTGGGCAAATCACTAATTTCCCCGTGCCTGCCAAGAACTGAATGTGTCATTTAACTGGTATTCACGCAAAGCGCTCCAATACATTCCAGTCGAGTTTGCGCAATAGAATACTGCAAAAAAAAGTATAATGAAAATTAATCCCGCCGTGGAACCTACCGTAATATTAAATAACCTTGAATGACAGAGGTAACAGGCATAGTAGGCAGCTGGGCAGTCTACTGAGGGACCACGTTACAGCTAGTGTTTGGAGGATTAAAATGTGCCAGCTTCTATCAGTCCAACTTTTTTTGCTACCGGAAAGCATTCAGAACCTCCCCCTTGCTATACTTTTAAAATGTTGGCACGTATGGGAAATGTGCTCCTCGCGACTGTAGGCTGAGAAAAACTGCGGTACACAAACCTCTCGTGCTGAAAGCCATGATTTGCAGTGTGCGCCCCACATGAGATGGACCGAGGGGCTGCCCCTTCTAAGAGGAACTCACTCGTCACCTACTGAACGAATTTACGGGGTCCTCCTAATTCCCATATTAGCTTTTTCTTCTATTGCTCAAGTGCTTTGAAGAAGCTCCCTACCGACAGCGGCGCTAAGCAGTAAGAGAAATAGAAAATACAGGGCACTGTGCACTTTTGTGGCATCACCCACTCTTTTAGGGGACGAGAGTAGCACCCCTCACTAACCGACGCGTCCTTGCAATAACCCTCCAGAACCCGCTCGGGCCATCCGGCTACCTGCTCAACACAAGTACCTGTGTCCGGGCGTGACAGCAGAGAAAGTGACAAAGGAAAGCTGAGCTGAAAGTGGTGCAGTCCATTACCAGGAAACGAAACACGCAAGGCTACGAACTGCACCCGTTCGTTGTGAAACTGATTGTGCATAGTTAGTGGATAACGAGTTCCTCTTCTCCACCGAGAAACTAATGCAGTGGAAATTCCATGCAATCATTAAACATCTATTTCTTTACCAAGTAACTGTACAGAGCAGACAGTCTGTGTTCTTTAGCAGAATCACTTGGTGTGGTTTCTGTTTCTGTTTTCTAAGAAACAGGGCTCCATACAATGCTTCATCCCAGACTCCTCAGATCTTTTAAAAGGCTCATCTTGTGGTGGAAAAAAACCCAGTAGTTTTCTTTATCAAACCTGTATTAATAGAAGAACTTTAATTTCTTGCACTTCGCAGCGAAAAAATAAGTAGATAAAAAAAATATAACAAGGGCCAGAGAGCAACAGCAGCAGGAGTTATACCAGAGAGACAACTGGAAAACATGCACTCTAATGGAAATCTCAAGCAAAAAGAAAAGTGGCTTCTTAAAAGTGAGCAGTGGAAGAACACAAGTAAGGGGGCTATGCTCCAGGGGAGGGGCAAACAGAAAAAGGACAAGGCAAGCCTGCAAATAAGGAGCGAGCAAATGAGAGCGACAACAATTCAAGCCAATGGTTAGCAATGGGTGAGCTTTAATCCCACCAAAGATCTTGGTAAACTGACAACAGACTCTTTTGCAACCTGACAGCTTGTGCTGTCTGCTAGGATCAACCTAAAAAGTAGTTCCCTAAAAAGTGAGTAGTGTAAGGATACACGTCAGCCAATCAAAAGGATGGTAAAGAGGCTGTGATTCAGGAGAGGTGGTGGGGGAATAAAATCATTTACAACTCTGTCTCCACAACTCGGTACAATTACAACGCGGTCGTTACAACGACCGTGTTGATACCAAGCATGCAATTACATCGCCAGTCATTACTACGACTTGCGGTAGAGGCAGCCACGGCCGGTGGTGGGAGTACCGGCCGGGCGGTGACGTGGGGAGGGGGAGGGGCAGGGGGGGTAGTAATGTATGGAATCCGGACCTTAACAGGTAAGTAAACATAAAAATAAAAAAAACGAATTTCGTTGCGCGCACTGCATCACCAAATGTGATGCAGTGCGCGCAACGAAATTCATTTTATTTATTTTTATGTTTACTTACCTGTTAAGGTCCAGATTCCATACATTACTACCCCCCACGCTGCCCCTCCCCCTTCCCACGTCACCGCCCGGCCGGTACTCCCACTGCCGGCTGCGGCTGGGTAGAGGGCGCCCTGGTTTTGGATTTAGAATCCAACACCTTCCCTGCTGTTGCACAAACTGGAGTAGGAATAGTAAATAATATTATTCCTTAGTCCAGCACGCCCCCTACAGCAAGTTGTAGTAATGACTTGCGATGTAATTGTATGCGTGGTAAGAACGCAGTCGTTGTAACGACCACGTTGTAATGGCATGCGATGTATTTGCATGCGTAGTAACAGTATATATTCGGAGGGGGACAAGCACAAGAAGAGGAAGGCAAGCCACTGAATAAGAAGCAAGCAAATGAGAGAAATAATTAAATCACCTCATGGTACCCAAAGGGCTGGCTGTAAACCTACTGTACGTGTTCCACAAGCCCACAAAAGTTATTTCAAAACCGCACACCTTAGGTGAGATCAAATTAGGAAAAAGAGTGAAATTTACTCCTGTAGGTTTCCTCGTACTTGTGGAGTAAAGTTCTGATTTATTTTTTAATCCCTAGAGGTTTCAGTAGTACTCGTAGGATGCTGCAATATTCGCAGATTCACATGACCTACATTTAAAAAACGTTTTGTGAATTCCAATGTAGGATAATGCAAAGGCATTTTGATGTTTAGATTGTTCATAAAGTAAATATTTTTGCACAGGAAAATATCTTGCATTCGTGCAGTTGCCCTTTGAAACTTTTTTTCGCACCCAGGAGAACCACTTCACAGACACTCTGACAGTTTTGGGGGATGTTCTCTCAATGTCTTAGAGGATTTCTTTTTTCAAATACAGCGTTTTAAAACATTGCATGTGTACACTATGCAATCACATATAACCAAAAAGTACATTACAAGCCAAAATGTATGTGCACTGACACATGGAATTCACATTTATTACTGACAAATGCCAATTTCATAACCCTATGTGTCCATGCACCCTAAGGTCATTAGGGCTATTCAAGGGCACTGGAAGTTAGGCAACAAGGCAGTGAAAGGACACAAATCATACAAGATCCTAACAGCCCTGTTTATGTTGCTTGTTTACGTTTTGCAGCTTCGATTAAGTTCCTTTTGTCTAATCCTCATCAGTAACTAAGAGGCTACTCAGGATCCAAGGGTGGGACAATGTGTACATTCTGCGCTGCCATCAGGGTCAAAGAGTTTGTTGTTTCACTTCAGCTACACAAGTGAGATGGAGACCACAAAGGCAAAACAGAAATCAAAGCACAGATTAAGCCTGCTATGATAACGAAACATGCAGGATTCAAGAAGTGTTGTTTTAGCTGAAACAATTAACATTAGAGTCATCTAGCAGGTGTCTAGGGTTGAAACAACATAAAAAGGCACTAATAAAATACTTCCTGCCCATCACCGTGCCAATTGGCAACACAAGACATAAATTGAAAGGCGAGCCGAACCACCACCGACCTGATGAAGACCCAGTAAACGCCATAGTCCAAACAAAGGCAAAACTCGTAGACCAGACAAATACTAAGGAAGAGCTTTAATGAATAACACACAAAAGGAAGGATGAGTTCCAAAAATAATAATAAAAACTTGTGGTAAGTGGTTTCCCTTAGTGCAACATACATTTTCTGGCCGTAGGGCAACCGCAATGGTCCAAATATGCACTTCCCTTTTGTCCCAATATGGTACTTTGAAAATCCTGTTTTATAAGGTTTGCTATAAAATAACGTGAATTGATATTTTGTACTGAAACAGGATCAATTTCGATCCAATTGAAATTCATACAGGGGAAAACTAATATTATTCTATTTGCAATGAGGTGGGGGGAGGGGGCTGAGGGGCTCTTCCCTGGCACCGGACATCACTTCCTGTGGTGATGGGATTGGACAAGATACAGTCTGAACATAATAGACAAGAGAGAGATGACATGGGGAGAGCCAGTCATTAATCTCTAGAAGCAGTCGCAGAAAACTCTTATAATTGCTTTAGGAAACAGCTAAAGACATGGCTTTTTAATAAATAATTTTTAGCCCCCGTGTTTTTTTAACCACTTGGTATGTGTCACCAGCTCACTAAGCGTCAGGACACCTCATTGCGAGGTAGCTGATTGCGCTATATACAACCTCTGTATTATTATTATTATTATTCTAATGATGGAAGGATATTAGAGTTCACTTCACATGGTTTTGTAATGTCAGAGAGAAACAGGGTAGGGAGGGGACATGGAGGGAGAAACGAAGCAAAGAGGGAAGAAGAGAAAAAAGGAAGAAATGAATAAATATGGAAATATGGAATGGAAGAAGGAAAAAGAAGCAGGGGAAATGGATTTGAGGAAAGGAAGAGATGATTGGTGAAGTGAGGGAGAGATGAGGTAAGGAAAGTAGGATGGAATTAAATACAAAATACATGAATTGAACAAATGAGGGGAAAGGTGAGAAGTGGAGGGTGATTTCCAGGGAGAAATGAAGGTATGACAGAAGGAGGAAGGAAGGAATTGGAGAAGGAAGAAGAAAGAAGTGGTAGACGGAGTAAGCATTGAAAAAAC
The DNA here is from genome assembly GCF_964261635.1 of Lissotriton helveticus. Taxonomy (NCBI): domain Eukaryota; kingdom Metazoa; phylum Chordata; class Amphibia; order Caudata; family Salamandridae; genus Lissotriton; species Lissotriton helveticus. Next base: position 397,029,887 of record NC_136057.1, read on the forward strand.
TGTTAGACCCCACAAGATTGTGGCCATGGGGTTGGAATAGTTATTGGTGCAGCATCTTATTTTGCAAGCTGATGGAGGAGAAAGAGAAGTTATTTTCATTTTAATAAACACCAATAAACCTGCTATCTACTGGATAGTTCCATTGTTAATGAAGAAAACTATATTTAACACGTTTTACTTTTAAAAAGTGCTGCATTTCACACAGCCCAAGAAAATGCATAGTGGAAGAAGACGTTTATGAATAAGGAATACTATTCTGAAGTGCAAGTGCTCAAATTGGTACACTGTGTGCTCTTGCACAACCTCCTCCTGGGTTGCTATACAACCATTTAATACATCTAACAAGGCAGTGCTACATTTTGCCTACAAAGAAATGGAGTGTGAATCCGGAACTTTCAAATCACACATCACTTACCAAGCTTACAGAATTGGTCTTTCAGCAAACAACAGGCAGGGCATATTAAGGGATGTCGTCTGGTTATGCTTCAAATGAAATTGGACTCAAACAATTACAAATACCGCAATAATTTGTAAAAGGAAACCCAAGACTGGAAGCATTGGGACCAATTCACGGAGCCAATTAAGCACCTCTGTTCAGCGTGGGTGCACAAGTGACATGCACGGTGGGTGTAAATTCATACTTGTCGTTCACAAATGTAAATTTACAGTAGTGCGTTGATTTATTCCCAAATACAATTACAATAGTATGGTGATGGAGCAAAAGGACGGGGTTTGCACTGTGCAAAGACTTGGTGCAAATTTCAAATTATAGTTGTACTCAAGTGTAGGGATCTTTTCTATAGCTTCATCAAGCATCCATTTTGCGATTCCTTATTAGCGAAAAATAAGGATTTGCTAATAAGGAATAGCAAAAGGCTATGCATGAAGAACTCACTAAAAAAATAGCGATTTCTTAAAATTCCTTAAGGAATACCTCCCCATTCATTCCTATGGGCCTAAAGGCCCATAGGAATGAATGGGAAGACTTTCTCAATTTGCGATTCTAGAGAATCGCAAATTGAGATTGCAATTTCAAGGGTGCCAGGGGTGTCAAAAGGACACCCTGTTGCACCCCTGAAATCTGCCTATGGGTACATCTTGCACACACACATGCCCTAAGGGCATGTTTGTGTGAAAAATGGAACTTTGAAAAATGCACTTTAGTGCATTTTTCAAAGTTTTTGCAAATTTCCATGAAGTTCAACTTCATGGTAATTTGCTCCCCCTATTAGCGAAATCGCATTTTTTTTTACTTTAATGCATTGCATTTCAGCATTGCATTTCAGGAATCTAATTTTTAGATTCCTTAAATGCAATCGCAATTTAAGTAATCACAATATCGCGATTTCTTAAATTGTGATTTTTGCATTTGGGATTATGCATCCCAAATGCAAAAATACCGGTCGCAAAGGGGCAGATTCTGAAAATCTGCCCGTTTGCGACCGGTTTTTAGCTTGATGCATCTATGCCTTTGTCTCAAATTGGGGCTTACCATCAACAGTTCAACAGCATATCAATACCAGTGGAGCACACTTTGCCTCACAAGAATGACAGAGAGCAAAGCATTTGCACACCATGAAGGTTTATTAGAAAATTAGCACGGTTACACATTGAAATCAGTTAAATTAGTCATAAATCAAAACTCACCTGGGTAAAGCATATGTCAATATAGTCCAAGCAAGTCAGAATAGCAAATACAAAGCCAACTTATTTAAGGATTATTATAGGCAAATCATGTAGGATTCCGTTCCTCCGAGGGAAACTCTCTAATGCTAAACTAACATTGTGGGTAAAGCTGGGGAAAATGTAAGCAGCAGGAATAAGCAAATGAAGTTCCTAAGAAAGAACTAAATGAAGGTTTCGATCAGACAAAGTAGAAATGTACTTGCTTGAGAGATGAACTCTAGGAGCATAAATAAGATAAGCATAGAGTGCGAGAGGGGCATCTGCCTTCAAAGGTGGGAAAATGCAAATCTGACTGTATAGCTTAACGATGCACAATTAAAATATCGAATTCAACAATCTGGATACTACTTACTATTCCCACAGAGAAGGAACCAATCAAAACTAAGCATTCAGAAACTCCTGGTGTCACCCTCTTCCTGTGATACTAAGGACGATTTCAGCTGTGTGGCCTTCTTAGATATCTTGCAAAGGAGGATACATATCAGCCAGTAAGTCTCACACATAGGTGTTAAGATTTACTGTTCACCTCGTGAAATGATACACTCAATGCAGTCACGGACTGCATTAATCGCTGGGGGGAGTCGTGCGGGGGGGAATAATACATTTAAAAAACATACCTGTCCACTGGCTGGCCGGGTCCCACATTTTCTCGGCTCCTGTTTCTGTGCTCCTGCCTCTGCCACAATCAGGAAGCAGCAGCCTCCCTCTCCTCCCATAAGCCGATCACAACGCTGCAATTGCAATGTGGTGATTAGTCGAGACAGCGCCCGGCCAGGCGCCTACGGGGAGGCCATATTCTCCATGTAGGCTGCATTGCAGTCTGCATGGAGAAAAGGCAGAGTGTGCATGACTGGTTTGGGCGACCCTAGAGGGCCGACCAAACCAGTCATGCTCAATCAGGAGTGGTTACCCCACTCCTCCCCTGCCCAGCCAGCCCTGCTCCTAGAGCAGCCCTGCCCACCCGCCCACTTGCAACCAAACATTTCTGCTTTCTGGCAGTGCAAGAAGCAGAAACACAAAATGGTAATTTTACCATTTTATGTTTCTGCTTCTTGCACTGCGAGGAAGCAGTGGGACAACACTCCTCTGTCGTAGTAGAGGAGGAGCAGCCCCTGACTCAATGACCTTAACACAGAATTTAACAATCACAGCACAATGATAATGAGCATAGCAACCATTAAGGCAGAGCAAGCTTTAAGTAAGTGAAATGTGGTGATGTCATACCCTCCACCACAGATGCAGGCAGATGCGTACAGATATAACAATCCAATGTAACAATCCTTTGCATGCATTACTTGAGAATACTCAGGCAAAATATTGAAAAAGACATTAGTAGCAATGTTTCCCTCAGAGCCATCGCTATGTAAAACCTTCAGGTTAAATCTACTATGCTCCCCTACAATATTAGGTTTAGGCTTGGCGAAACATGATTTTTTATTTTTTAGGTCTCGCGACCTATCGATGCGCGCATGCGCATCGAGCGGAGCGAGAATTCAAGTGACGAAAACATCATGAAACCACCAGCTTTTTGCTGGCGTTTTCATGCAGTTCATGTGAACCACGTGTTCAAACATGAACGCGCATCAGCCTCCCTCCATTTGCCGCACAGCACATCAAAGGGCTTCGCCCAGCATGCGCTCTGCGGCTTCTCCTCCCCTAATTACGCCGCACACAGCCTTCCTTGCATTTCTCCTCCCCCTCCCCAGCCAGCTTCCCCCAGGCCGTGTTCCCTCATCCCTCGCACCCCCTCGGCTCCCTTCCTCCGATTCCTCTCCATTTGTTCTTCCTTCCTCTACCTTTTCACATCCTCTCTCTTTGCCTGTCCTACTTCCTCTTCATACCGCTACACCTTCAGTATTTGCACAGACTGTGACTCCTCAAACGACCCACCACACCTGGCTGTACATCTCCGAGTGCTGTTGAAAGAATTGAGTGAAACCAACCCTTCAGGGAAAAAAAGGTAAACTGTCTGCCGCTTTCAAATGTTGAGTGCTTTGGACTCCTGACGTTGGCGTACGGCTCCGTTAGCTAAATGCTCTCTGCTGAAATCTGTGTAGCTTGGAAGTCACACGTTTGAACTGTGGCAGCAGTGCTTTCTTCTTTCAAAGGCTGATGTATATATGTACGCTTACACGCAGCGCTATTAAACATTTAAACATGTTGGTTCGTGAGCACTATATAAAACACTTCAGTGCAGTCCTGATGAGAAGTAAAATTAATAAATCAGCAAGTGACTTACTGTAAACATCAACGACCACATTCCACAGCAACTGCCGTGTTAACTACATCAATCGGATGCCAAACACTGACAGCAAAGCTACAAAACAATTACTTAAAATGGGAAGCGTTCAGAAACCTTGATTTAACACACGAATAAAAATAAACAAGCATTGGCATAGCCAATAGGTCTCGCTTGTGGGACCTTATAAGTATTTAGTTACAAGGATATTGTGCTGCAAAACTAAATACTTATAAGGGCCCACAAGCGAGACCTATTGGCAATGCCAATGCTTGTTATTTATTTGAGTTTTATATAGTGCTGGCTAGACCCGGAGGTATCAGAGCGTTTTACATGAGGATCACAGTTACAGGCAAACATGTAACATTTGTTCAAGCGCAATCAAAACATAGGAGACAAGGAAAAAGCAGAGTTACATAAATTCGATGAGAGGGGGATGGGTGAGACAGGGAGACGGGGAGAAACTGTGCCCAAAGTCCGGCTGGGTAGGTGATGGTCAAGGGGATGAACCAAGGCCGATATCCTCAATAGCTGAACAGACATAATGCTTGGACTCCACTGTCAGGATAGTGATCAGGTGTACTCAGATAGTGTCAGATTAGCGCGGGGGTGAGAAACCATGGTCTGAATGAAATCCAGACGCCATCTTGAGGTCAGGCACAGTCCTGGTAGGGTTATGTAAGCAAAAGATTCAGCTCAGGGAAATAAAGTCACTACTGGCGGCCCTGTTAGGGTCAGGCACACATCAGCCTCAGCTTCGAGTAAATTGTGGCCCCAGGGACCCCTCTCCACACCATACGTGTGCCATGTACTACAGTACTTTACATGGAAGGATGGGCCAGTCCCCCTTTGCTCTTAGAAGGTCACAAGATCTCCCAGGCGTCCACAGGTGATCGGGAGTAGCGCAGTCCCTATAAGCCCACTTGGACGCATCTCCCTTCACGGCAGGCCAGCGCAGTAGGAGCTGCCACTTCGCCGCACGCTGAGGGGGGTGAAAACTAAAAAATAACATAAAACAAACAATTCAACTTGTTGCTTCTACGTGTGCAAATCTTCAAAACTTGATTTATTCAATAGTGAATACGTGCATTTGATTATCTTGTGAAGTTATCCCTAAACCCTACTTTATCTTCTTCTACGATGACAACTGTACATTCTGAAGGAGCCTTGGCCCTAAGGAGTTTCAACATTTCGGCAAAGTTCAGTTAGTTAATTTGCATGATTTCACTTGGATTAAGACAGTCGAATTTCATAAACCAAGTAATTCTCACTGTGGTAATCCTATGCAAGGAGGTTTTTTAGGTACTTTTCATTAGTCTTCAGTTTCATGGATTACTGTGTCAGGTTCACTCTCAGCAAAGTGTGTCCATTCAGGAGCTGAGTACCTTTGACTAGGCAAACGTGTTCACTTAGATCTCCTGATCTTTCCTGTGACTTTGATCATTCGTCTCTACTTATTCATGGACAGTCACTAGGATGGGCTCCTCTGATACAACAGCTCTTTGTCTCCCACCCTTCCTTGGCTAGTTTTCTCTACTTCACCCCTACTGCTTGGCTCTTCTTCCGGGTCTGTGTTGATGCTTACAGTTTCACTTCCATGTGGCTACTCTTGGGTCATTCACCACAGATTCAGCACTTGTTCTAGCTTGACTTTGGAATCCTTGGGCATAATGTTCTCCCCTTTAGATAGTTCAAGGTGCTATGGAGCTTGAATCTGCAAATCAGTGGTTGCGGCCACCACCTCTTCACAAACTTGTCTCAATCTTCAGGTATGAGAAACATGCACCCAGTTTGGAAGGCCGCCGTACTTTAGAGCAGTGTGGGTTACCAGAATGACTTAGAAGACGCTATGGCAATGGGGCTCCAGACACAACTTCCTGACGTATTTCTTCTAGAGGAACCAGTCCCTCGGATTCAGGTTGTGGCACTATTCTTCAACCGGAAGGGAAGTTGCTCCATCAACCTGATGGGATAATGCAGTACATCAGAAAGTCCTTTGTAGTAGTGAAGAACCATATCATCTGTAATATTTGCAGGCGTAGCTGCAGGCACAGCGGGAAGTCTCATGACTCTTCCCAGGAGGATCTCATGCGAGGACAATCTTGTCCTCCGATCAGGAGTTCTAAGTGATACTAAGGTAAGGGCATCCAGCCACTTAAAGGGTATGGATGCACACACTTTGACTAGGCAGGATTTTAGTATCCTGTTGATCTATTTAACAATCCATGATGCTTCAGGCCGGTAATTACAATGAAGTCTCTGATCCACTTGTAGGGATACACACAGCATCTTCATTATTTCTTTATTAAAATAAGTTCCACAATCTAATTACAAAGAAACCGGAAGTCCAAACTGAGGGAACACCTCCCTCATATTGCTAGGCTACAGTTACACTGTCATTTCTCCTTGTTGGATACGCCATCACCCAATGTGAAAAGATGCACACTAACATTAAGATGTAATGGAGCACATTATATACAGGCCTCGCAACAAAATCAAGCTACATGCAATTGAAAGGACTACCTGATCCCCTATATGACTAATAGTCACCCCAGTACACCTACTAACATTTAACTGTTGGTAAGTGACACATCTGTGACACAATTTCTCAGCAATCACATTAAACCAGTGCACCTTGAACAGGCCCACCATCGCGTCTCACCCTATATGGTGGGATAATGGAAATGTCTGCTGATAGGGCATCTGGCAAAACAGGTCTTCCATTTACCGAAACCCAAATCTCATCTTGATTCTTCAGAGACCCTGCTCTAACCCATCCATCCTGTTCACTCTTTAAGGCTTCTTCCGGCAATCTCTCTAACTGCTTCTCACATATCACAAACGGTCAACAAGGGGTTCATAGAAGCATCATTGTCTGATTCATTCAAATAGTCTCCTTTGAAGGTGTAAGACCCAAGAACGTATCATGCTAGTTCATTTGCATAGAAGCTGCCAAAGGTTACAAAATAACATCCACTCTTGTGCGTTGCTCTCTTTCCAACTGCTACTGCAACAGGCAGTTGCAGGGTCTCAAGTAAATCCATGACATAATTTTAATTTCTGATGGGAGAGCCAGACAGGCTCATGATATCCGTCTGAGACCAGAACTGCCCTAAATTATGGCCCATGCCAAAACCCACATTGATTATCAATGTAGATGGTGACACTAAAATTGTCAGAGTCACAGCAAGCTCTAGTAAAAGCAATCAGTTCAGTCACCTGTGCAGAGCGGGAGGCTTCCTCTACACCATGTAATGTTCAAAGGGCATAGGCTGCTTTTAAATTCCCTCTTTCATCTCTTAAGCTAGAGCCATCCACAGACAACACATAATCAGGCTATTTCAGATGGGCATCTTGAATGTTGGGTCTTGGCTTTGTACATAATTTTGTAACATCTAGGCAATCATGCTCAACCCCATCATCATTTTCATCAGTAACAAGCAAATGCAACAATGTGGTAGGGTTGATCAAGAGAACCTCTGCAGAAGATAACTTGCTGTTAGCAGTCATAAGTCTCCTGATGGTCAGGTGTTGGGTCCAAATGGGGATAAGTAAGATATCAATAAAGTGTGGAACCATGACTGTAAGAGGGTACTTCATGGCGATAACCTCAGATTGCTGAATGCTGACACTAACTGCGGCTACTACCTTTACGCCGCCTGGCAATGCTTTGGCTACTTGGTCAAGAGTAGCTGAAAAATATGTGATGGGACAATTGGAATGACCATGAGTTTGTGTGAGCACAGTGCGGGAGCACCCATCCCTGTTGCTGCAATACAGGATAAATTATTTCTCAAAGTCAGGCATTCCTAGGGCCTGGGCTGCAACAGAGACTTTCTTTCATGTTGAGGAAGGCACACATTCATGTATTCACATGGTAGTGGATCAGACTCATCTTTGTATTTAAGCCTCTGTAGAGGCTTTGCCACTAGGAAAAGGTTGGGAATTCACTGACGACAGTAGCCCACCATTCCCCAAAACATCCTGGCTTCTCTCTGAGTGGTTGGAGGGTTCATTTTCAGTATTGGATTAATTATCTCTTGAGATGCCTTTCTTGCTCCTTCCTCAATATGATGTTGTATATATAGGATGTCATTCTGACACTACTGTAATTCGGTCGGGGACACTTTGTCTATTTTCAGCCAAATGATTCGATAAGGCAATAGTATCTTGCCTGCAAGCTTCTTGCATTGACAACGCCACTAATAGGTTGTTGATTTACAAGGCAAGAACCAAATTGTACAGCATCTGCAAGGACTCCAGATTCTTTTTCAGTATCCGATTGAAGATTAAGTGGCTTTTTGTAAACCACTGTGGAAATCAACACCACGCCAAAACTTAATTTTGGAACCAAAATGCAAAGAGGAACTAACCGTCATCATGTAATGAATGGAAAAGGATGCTTGGTACAGATAGATGATTGTGTACCACTCACCATCACAGGGTCTTTGGAAAAGTATCACAGCATGATTCTGTACCACAGTACAACATGGCACAACAATATTATTAACCTTTTGCAAGTCATGCACTATTTGCCATTTTTTGTTTGCTTTCTGCAGGCCCATTGTTGGAGAATTGCAGAGACTCTCTGATATTTCTTTAAGACCCTTTTTCTGACATGGACTCAATTATGGGCAGCCACGGCCCGTGGAGGGAGTTACGGTGGGGCAGGGAGGGGGAGGGGTGGGGTGGAGGGTGCTAAAAACCGGCATATGGATAATTGCAGGTAAGTAAACAATTTAATTAATAAAACGAATTTGGTAGTGCGCCTTGCATCGCAAAATGCGATGCAGTGCAAGCTACGAAATTCGTTTTATTAATTAAATTGTTTACTTACCTGCTATTATCCATATGCCGGTTTTTATCACCCTCCCCTCCGCCCCTCCCCCTCCCCGCCCCACCGTAACTCCCTCCACGGGCCGCGGCTGATTATGGCAGCAAAGCCAGCCCCTGCCTCTGGCGAAACATTGTACTGGGGCATTTTTGGATACTCTGCATTTTGTTTAATTGTTATACTCAAAGATTCAACATCTTTAATCAAGACAATGCGTCTCTAATAGTCTCATTTTAAGTAAGAGTAAATCTGCCTCTATCAGTAGGGAGGGAGTGAGAGTTCCTGGAGGGGAAGCTGGGGAAATTTGGTGAACAGCCACTAAAGTGTAGTGTGGGTACTCACGAACTACTTTTATAGCCCATTTTCATCCTGGGTACAATAGAGGTTAACATCATTAGGAGCAGGAGTAAATCCATATTTAAGACAAGAATGGGAAGGGTGTACCCATGAATTGGTGGGAAGCTTGAGAGAAGGGCTTTGTGTGGAAAACAAAAAGCAGGAGTAAATACATGCGTGTACGCCATGTGAATTTATGAATGTGGAAATTTGTATTATTGTAAGTGCTCCTGGAAAACTGTGACTGTTGCAACTTCAAGATGTACTCATGAGAAGTGCCCAAAATGTATTTTAGTCCAAACAACAATTTAGATCTATCGGAGCAAATTTACAATATTATTTATGAATCAGACCCGTGGTGTTTAAAGAGAGTGAAGCAATTAACTATTTTACATTTTTCAAACAGGGGTCTGCTGGAACCCATTGCTGATAAAGAAACTTCTGTAAGAGTAATAGCTTACTTGCATGCACTCTCTCGCCCTTTCTCACTCGAAGTTTGCTGTTGTGAAGCAGCAACTGTTTCTCACTAGCATGATCAGGTTCAAATGGAATTCCTGTCTCCTGGGATCATGAAGGACAACAAAGGACAGTCGCTAAAAGCAAGCTTATGGAAAAGACCAAAAGGTTTAGTCTAGTCTGGCTTAGTTTATTCATGTGGTAAGCAAGGACATACCGCCCAGAGGCCATTCCAGACACAGAGGCTCAAGATAAAAACATGGAAACAAGCTGTCTTGCAACACCAAAACAAAACCTACAACATTGTTGTCAGAAACACAAACATCAAGATATATGGGCATACAAGAGACCCACTCTGGGAGCACGAGCAGTTTACAAGAGCTAACCCTATACATATGACCCAAAGGAATTATTCCCATCTGAGCTTTAGTCACTGTACAGGAAGCATGAGATATGACGTCAGCCTGCTGAAACGAGACCTGTTTACACATTGCTGTTGCCCTGATGCTGCAGACGCGAGTCGTGCTGGTACATACTATTGCCCAAATCGTGATAATATCATTCGCACCTCTTGGAATTAAACCGGAAGTTTACATCTGGATCTCTAACAACCAGATCTAAACACCATTAACAATAAGTGCCCGAATACAGTTTAAAGGCCTGGATCCAACTATCCTGTAGCATCCTGTCAAATTAACTTCGACCAATACCACTGACCGCTAGTGTTTCTTTAGGGTCATCACCTTTAATGTTCACAATGAAGTCCTGATGATGGTCTTATGAAATTGTTCCCAAAGACCGAAACGTCGACCACAAAGTCTAATTCTGCCTGATTTTCATTTATCATCATTGATTTTCATTTATCTTGTTGATTTGAAATCATTGCTTAAATATCGTTTAGCAGTTTTGACTTTCTTGGAGATCTACAGTAGGAGTATATAGGATGCTCCTCGTTTATCCCAAATGCATTTTCAAGTACCCTTTTTATTGATTGTAAAGAAAATAATAACCTTTTGACTAAAAACCCTGGTTTCTGTGTGCTTCTTCATATTGTTAGTGTGGTAACAATATTTACTTTTGCTCTAATTGTAATTTAAAAAACTCAGCCACCAATTGACATCAGTGTTGGTAATTGATTCATTCACCTCTCACTGTGGCTTCAACTTTAATTTTCGTTTCTTTAATTGAAATTGTTCAAACAAAATCCCTTGCTGGCACATCACTTTGAATATATATCTTGCCCAAGCCCGCAAGGGTTGATTGGGTTGCTCACTCATTTCAGAAACGAGACTCAGGCAGAAAGTTCATGTACCCGCCGTCTCCTAAGCTGGTGTTAAATGGGCATGGAGCAGACCTCTGCCTGCGCAATACGGAGCAGTTGTAGGTCAGAATATTGAGAATAAAAAAATCCACCTGCAAAATATTGTGGTGAAAACATAAATCACCTTTGTATCATGATGGTAAGTATATACAGTTAAGTATAGATTTATTACTGCTAGCTGCACATTTATGTACGTTGACTAGGTATATCAAAAAAGCACATAGATGTGCGAATGCCTGTCTATAATGTTAGGATGAAGATTGACTACACCAGGTCAGGTCAGCAACCCTTTCCCCAATGTGGTACCATGCATGACCAGCGCAGAGAAGAGGGATGCTGCTCAAATTAAAAAGTGTATCAAATCGCCATCTTGCCCGGTGCCAACAATGATGCCTGTGCAAAGGGACACCATCTTGTGAGTTCCTTCGTATGTATTCTCTCAATGAGCCAACGGGTTGTCTTCAAACATAGAGAGTTTCCAGGTAGGAACTTCAGTCAGCGAATTTGTGATTCACGCTCCCTAACGGTAACACAACATGTGAATCTTTAGATATAATCAAACAAAGATCTTTCTGGTCATCTTGAGATTGAGGTATAGACAAAACCAATAGATAAGAATACATTATTACATTATGAAAATGACCAAACGAAGTGGCAAAGAAAATATTCCCTTTGGCAATTCCTCCGTCTTTGGATGAATTGCACTAATATACAGGACTATGATAGACAGGCTGATGCTCTGAACATCAAAGTATATGAAATACCTTATGATAAGTGACTCATGCAGTAGGGCTAGGTATTACAATAAGGAATCATCATTAAATAATCTTTATTCGATACTTTCAATCATAAAAGACACAATAGAAACATACAATGTCATAAAATACCATGTAAGAATACATTAAGAAAAAATAATACTCGTTTTCAGTTTTAAATTCCTATAAAATATCAGATTAGAAATTTTGTTTTTACCCCTAAAATCATACAAATCTATAGAAGGCACTTTTAATATCAACCAATAAAAGTTTAATAAATGTAATATCCGTTGTGTTAAAAATGAATATAAAACACCATAGATTGAGCATATCCCAAAGGGAGCAATTCATATGGGGCACACTTCCTGATTATTTATACCATCTAATTGTTGGGAAGAGTTACTGTGATAGCCTCCAAACTAGTTCTCCTAAGAGCCAATGTCCAGCAGAGAAATTTCGCCATAGCTATGACTACACCTTCGTGAGTATCTGCTTTCAGAATACTCAGGGCTGTTTTACAAGATCTTGTACCAAGGTTAAAACAGATCGGCTTTAGCCACTTGTGTTGAGGACCCTTTTATGCTGGGCACACAAACAATACATGGGTTATAGACTCTTGCGTAGTTGGGCACATGGGACATTTAGTATCTAAATCGTCGTGCCACTTTGACGTGAAAGATTTTATTGGAAGGGTGCCCACTCTAAATTGATGATATAATTTCCTATCGAAGGGTCTGGTAAGAAAATCACAATAGTCTTCTGATCTCGGTTCATGCTTATGTTCTAGGAAGATGCCTGTTAGGGAGCTGCTTATTTGAATAATAAATGAAAAAAGATAACAATAGAATGATATATTTGGGTTGTTTCTCAAGTAGAAGCAATAATATTACAAACTTAATAAACAGTAATAGGAACATTATGAATAGCGAAGATCAGAACAAATTGGAGAAACCCCTATTTGTTATCTGGAGAAACACCAACATCAGAAACAAATTAGTACATTCATAAAGAGAGAAAATTATGGGTGCACAGGTTAGTTAGTTAGAACACTTTAAGTGTGGTAGATGTAGTATCTCCTAGTCTCGCATTTGTGGTCCTAATGCCACGTGCCATTGGGTGCACGTAACAAACTGTAGAAGAAAATAGAAAATAGAAAGGGGAATATTTACAAAGAATTAGCGTAGGGCAGAGCCACTAGTAGTTTTTCTGTGCTGCCGTATGCCAATTCCAAAGGGCAGGAATGCACAGTATTTCAGCAGCAGTTGGTGACATTAAAAAAATGCCGGGCTCACAGTCAAGCTCACAGACACACACACACACATATAGTCACAATCGTAGACACAGTCACACAAACACACACAATCAATCTCACAGCGAGTTAGGAAGGCAAAACACCCAGAAATGTCTCACTTACCTTGCAGCCCGTCCTCACGCTCTCAAGTCAATGGCTCCAACTCCTCCAAGTATGAGGTGACATAGCAAAGCAAACTACACCTTATCCAATCCAGATGCTGCTCAGAGCAGCGTCTGGATTGGATGGAACAGGCTGCCTCAACACTCCGAAAAGCACCTGAGCCCTGTGCCTGATCTCCAATCCAGCTGTGTGAGATAGCTGGGTTCGAGGATTTGAACTTTGCATGTCAGTTTGGCTGTAGCAAGGTAGCCGGACAAACCAACATGGGCACTTCAAAGTGAAGGGGTAACTCGTCATTGCTGCCAATCAGCAGCAAAGACGCACTGGCACCACACTCTCCATTCGGCAGAAAGCCGGAAAAGTAAAATGTTAATAAACTAATTTTTATTACCATTTTATATTTCCACCTTTCTACGCAGCAGTACGGGTAGTGTATCTCCTTATGTTCTCTTTTAAGATGGGATATGTAGGGGAAACTATCTATGAATCAAGAGTCAGTATCATTGAACATATATAGTTATTAGGAGTAAGAAACAAGGGGTTTCGTTGGTGGAACTTTTTATTAAGAAGAAACACGAAGAAAGTTGGTTTGCCCTGAAAAAAACGTATGAAATATAGAGGGGGAGATGTTAATAGGGGAAAAACATTGAATGAACAATTCTGTATGTTGAAATGTAGTTCCTATAGCTTTTGTCTGAATAGCAGAGAGTAAAACGTTGAGATAACACTCACAATCACTGGATGATGTCATCAGTGATGTCATTTGAAATGTAATCAATGATGTCACTGGACATATCATATGTGATGTAATATGTGAGATCACAAACAGTGTATTGCGGGGGCGTAAGTTATAGTAAGCTCAGGTAACTGTAACTGCTGAATTTCTATGGTTTTGTGTGAGTGAAATCTGTGTCTAACTATGATGTCTCTGCAACCTTTAGTTTTTTTAAAGGATTTCTAAGGTTTTTTAATTCTATGTCCTAACTATTACACCCTGTAACCTTTGTTTTTTTTCAGTGAATGTTTATGTTTTTAAAAATCTATTTCCTAACTAAAATGTCCCTGTAACTTTTTTTCAGTGCATTTCTACGTTTTTTGAATTTTATTTCCCAATTGTAACCTTTAGCCTTTGAGAGTGGATGTGTGAGTGAGTGCATGAGTGTCTCAGTGGGTATGTGAGCGAGTGTGTGAGTGTCTTACTGGGTGTGTGAGTGGGTGCATGAGTGTCTCAGTGGGTCTGGGAATGGCTTTCAGTGAGTGTGTGAATCTCTGAGTGGGACTGTGAGTTGTGCGTAAGTCTTTGAGAAGGTCTGTGAGTAGGTGAGAGAGAATATGAGTGATTCTGATAGTGGGTGCATGAGTGTCTGACTGGGTCTGTGAGTGGGTGTACATGTCTGAGTTTGTCTGTGAGTGGGGGCATGAGTGTTTGAATGTGTCTGTAAGTTGCTGTGAGAGTGTCTGAATTGTCCTATGAGTGGATGCATTAGAACCTGGGTGGGTTCTAGTCGTTTGTTGCTTTTTTCTGCTCACTTCTGACCTTTATTTTATGTCTTTCTGCTTGTTGGTGACCTTTATTTGTGCTCTTTCTGCTTGTCTCTGACGTTTATCTTGCCTCTTTCTGCTTTTTTCTGATCTCTATTTTGTCTCTTTCTGCTCATTTTTGACCTTTATTACGCCCCGTTCAGCTAATTTCCGACCTTTATTCTCCCTCTTGCTGCCTATTTCTGACCTCTATTTTGCCTCTTTTTGACCTTTGTTCTGCCTCTTTCTGCTTTTTTCTAATCTTTAGTTTGCCTCTTTCTGCCTGTTTCTGACCTTTCTTTTGCCTTTCTATTCATTTATGCCCTTATTTTGCCTTTTCTGCTAGTTTTTTATCTCTATTTTGCCTCTTTATTCTCGCTTCTCACCTTTATCTTGCCTCTTTCTTCTCGTTGCTGACCTTTTTTCTGCCTCTTTCTGCACATTTCTAAGGATGAAAGGTAACATAACAATGAGCTGTCACCTCCTATACCACCCACCGGATAACACACTATCCTTTGGCGAACAAGTAGCAGATTTGATTACACACTGCTCATGCTCACATTCCCACAATATCATCCTTGGAGGCAAAAACCTTCACTGGAATGACAAACGCAAAACCCTAATCCAATCCCTCAATGACCAACGACTCAGTAACAACTTCTCCTAGCATTGGGAAGGTAAAACACACATTAAAGGTGCAACTTTTGGACGCCATCATAGCTCAGGAAGATATACTAATCATTGACAACATCCTTCTTGTATGCTAGTCGGAGTACCACTTTGTCTCTCTTCATTCACAACAACAAGGTATCTTCCCTCCCAATTCACATGCAAAAAACCTTTCAATGGAAAAGAAACATTAGACAAGTTCCTCTACAAGCCCTTGAAGAAAAAATGGCATCTCTACTACCCCCCTCATCAGAAAACCTCTCAACAACTGTACTCCCCAACCACTACAATTCAACAATGAACTCTATTTTGGACCAAGTAGCACCTCTAATTCTGAAAAAGGTGAGGAACACTCCCTCGAGATCCTGGTTCAACAAAGGCCTCAACACTGAACAAAGACAGCCCTACTACAACTGTTGTTGTTTTGATATCTATGTTTCTATTCCTTGAATATTTCAAAATAAAATCCATGTCCGGCTGGACATTGGAACTATATAGTAGCCTATTGTGGTCCATATGCTATCTGTCAGAAAAGGATGCAGCATGGAGGCAGCCATTCTGAACATAATAGATGACATACACAAGTCTCTGGATGCAGACCAAGGCTGCCTACTCATTCTCCTAGACCTATCGGCGGCCTTCAACACAGTCGCCCACACGCTCCTCTTGGATTCCCTGGTGCAGATGGCATGGTCCTACACTTGTTTTCTTCCTTTCTACATACCCAAACTCAAAAAACAAAAATAGGCAATCAGACCTCGTATATGACAAGGATAACCCGGGGGGTCCCCAAAGGCTCTGTCCTTTCGCCCACACTATTCAATATCTACATGAAACCTCTCACTGTCATCCTCAACCAAGCTAAAATCCCCTTCTCTTTATTTGTGGGCAACACCCAGCTCTACATGGAACTCTCCTCGTAGAAGACATTCTTCAATTCAACGCCACCCTCAAAGAAGTCCAACACTGGCTATCTTGCAACCACCTAAAGCTCAACGAAGACAAGATCGAAATTCTACTCATATTAAGACAGATGCTAGAATGGATAAACTCAATTGACGCTCTCAACTGCTCTCTCTCTCTAGTCGACTCTGTCAAATCCCTAGGGATCACTTTGACTCCAAACTGACCATGCAAGATCATATTAAGAACAATGCGAAAGGTGGCTTCTACAGCCTGAAACTTCTGAACAAAATCAAACCCTACCTACCGCAGGAAGATCTCAAATCTCCCACACAAGCGCTGGTGCTGTCATAACTAGACTACAGGAATGCCTCCCTCACAGGCTCTGCCAAATATCACCTTGCGCCCATCAGAACCACTCTCAATGCAGCAGCCAGAATGGTCACAGGAATCCAAAAATTCGACCACATCTCCCCGGCCATGAGAGATCTGAGATGGCTCCCAACTTAAGCTCGCTGCTGCTTCAAAACAGCCTGGCTCAACCACAAAGCTCTACACACCGGAAAACCAGCCTACCTAGCCCCTAAGCTCAAAAGAGCAGGACAGACAAGTCGCCCCAGAAGCTCAAATACCATGCTACTCATCCAGCCCAAAGCCCACAAACAAAAAAATTCAGTCTTGCTCCTTTTCAGGAAATGCCCCAAAAATCTGTAACGCTATACTAATACATATCAGGACCAATCCCTCCTTCCCATGCTTCAAGAGACAGTTAAAAGATCTTCTAATCAACCAGCATCTCAAATAATGGATTGTGAACAGCCCAACGAGACAACATCCCTACCTTCAGCCCCCCTGGACCTCCCCCTGCAACTTCTCCTCACCTGTACTCAACCACTGACTGGACATGATCTGACCTACCCGGGTTGATTTATCTAATTACCTCGATGTAAACATCTACGGAACGGACTTGTCTTGCTACCTTGATGTAGACTTTTACTGATGTAAAGCGCTCTGATACCCCCGGGTCTTGCTAGCGCTATATAAAACTCTTAATAAATAAATAAATACATCTTTGGCAAGACTTTGTTAATGGTGGAGACACTGTCAGTGTTTATTGTGCTATATGTTGCAACATTGCTAATTAAGAAGCTGCAAATCAATACAAGAATTATTGTAATACTGTAAGGTGTAGTGCAATGTGTATTGGTCATCTGTAGGGGGAAGTAAGACTAAGCAAGGTGACTAAAGACTTGCCCATATTTTAAATGTAGAAAACGGAACTGAATTCTGCCAGGGAGCAGAGGACACATTCAATTCCATATTCAATACACTATAAAGTAAATGTGATTGGTGTGTGGCAGGGTCACAAGAACATTATATTAAACAGGATACCTCAGCGAATGTATGATGTTACAACGCATACATTTACAACGCATGCACTTAACAACGCAGTTTTTACATCACAACATCCACTAGAACGCATTCCATTACATGACATGACACTACATCACATTTTTTAAAACTTCCTTTACAACGCACTCCATTTTATTGCATACTACCTTTACAACGCATACCATTACTACACATACCATTACATTGCATTTAAGGTAAGTATTGGTAAAAATTACTATTCTAACTCCAGGGGGTGCAACAGTAGGGTAAGTGTTGGCTAGTGTAGGGGTAAAAATTAATATTCTAACTCCAGGGGGTGTAACAGTAGGGTTAGTGTTGAATAGTGTAGGGGTTAAAAATTACTATTATTACTCCAGGGGTGCAACAGTAGGGTAAGCATTGGATAGTGTAGGGGTACAATACGTTGTAATGGTATGCATTGTAATGCCTGCGTTGTAGTGTCATGCGATGTAGTGGTATGCGTTGTAATGGTATGTGTTGTAATGCCTGCGTTGTAGTGACATGCGTTGTCATGGATGTTGCGATGTAATTACTGCGTTGTAAGTGTAGGACGATGTAATGACTGCGTTGTAAAGGTAGTTTCCCACCTCAGCAAGAGGTCATCTGAGTAGAACTGAGGATAAAGTGGGCAAAATAATATAATATTTCTGCAAATAATAATCTCCAACATTTATAGGAACTTGTGTGTGGTCTCAATGATAAACTGATACATAATATTTGAGCTTTTACAAGGTTAGTAAAAATAGAAAAAATGGTATGTTCTAAACATCGAATAGGTAAGTTTAAATACATGATGTGGCCTCTGTAAACAGTTTTCATACATTTTAATTTACAGTGTATATATATATATATTTAGTTACAGAATAGGAAGACGCTGCATTATTATTGAGATTGGGCTCCATCTGCGAGCAGGTCAGCAGGGAGTTTTCATTAAACCCCAGGCAATAGGAAGTGACTGTGAAATATGATAAGCAGCACATGAATCACTGGTCACAAGATGAAAATGTGTGAATTATATTAAGTTCTAATTGTTTTAATAAGGATGGATATAGGGGCCAGTATAGGATTCATATGCTTCTTTCCTAATTTAATTTTGGATTATTTGTAGAAGAGTCACACCACAAAACACTGTGATGCTCATTAAATGATTTTGCTCAGTATTCAGTGGAGAGCGATATACTGAGCAAGCATTAATTTTATGAGAGGGAAGGCACTTACGGTAAGTTATTTTAGATGGGAAAACAGTAGCAGAAATGTGTGTAAACAGGAAAAAAAATACATAGGGATGTTGATGATCATCATCAAGGGACAACATAAACAATACACAAGAAGTTGTAGTCACAAGATAGTTCGAAATTTGGGGTTATCAAGAGTAATCAAGGTGGTTGATCCAGGCTTGAATGATGGTGAGGGATGTTGAGTCTTGCGTTGTGTCTGAGAAGGAAGAGCCATAAGCATGTATGTTTTTTTAATATATGGGTAACATAATCCAGAAACGTGCAGGTACTTCATGATAGACCTGATGATTCTGCATAATAGAAAGTGCGAGGGGACAGATAAGGTTGCAAATTAGTGAAGAACTTTCTACTTACCACAGTGTGATAAAAGGAACACAGTGGAAGAGCAATATAGGTAATGTGTAATTAAGCATTATGCCTGAGGTTTGCAATGTTGTATCTCTATGTTTGTTTTTAGGTTGCTGCATTTAAGAGCAATGTGGAGATTGTGCATGGAGTTACATGTTTTGGTTTGTGAAGTATAAAATTGTACTTTTATGTTTGATTTTAAAAATACATTTACGAATGACCTAAAGAAGGTGGATACAAAAAAACATTTCCACTGAACAGTGACTTTGTTTGGTAGATATGCATAAGCTTTATGGCAAATGATTATGGCCTAGTTTAAAATTATTCCTTGTCATTGTGATGCATGTTTATGTTTTTGTGTTGGTTTTTATAATATACAAGGAAAGGAACAAAATAAAGGAGTTCAGTTATAACCTGTAATAAATGTATACTTGTTTTTGTATATGATATCATTATGGTTTTTTTCAAAGTGTTCACATAATTGATTGAACTTATACATGAAGCGTGTGTGTGTGTAAGTGAAAGTGAACTTATATTTTTAGAGGAGAACATCACCTATTTCTTTAAATGTGTTGCCCTTAACAAGTCATAGTAGAAGTTGGCTGATGGCATTTAAACCTGACACCTGTTTGATGGTTTCAGTTCATATGCATGGGGTGTTTAACTGCATCTGAATTGTTTAGTTTTCGCTAGTTTCCTGGATTGCATGCCACTGTTCGAGACATGCCTGACATCCCTCTCAGGTATCAAGTCCTTGGAGGAGGAAAGAATACTTTCACATTGGACCTGCATGAGCAGTTAGAAGTTGTTGCATTGGGGATTAACGGAGTTCTGTTATAGGCTTGAGGCTAAACCTTTTATTTAGAAGCTGTGTGTTAGAAATTGGGTTTCGGGTTGGCTACAGTATGCACCTAAGTCAGGCAGAACTAACCACTCTAGTCAGAGCAATTCAGATACACACCAAGATAACCTGTGCTCACCATGTGGCACAGAGCAGGCTGGTTTACCATCACCGACAATGTGTAAAGCGTTTGTGCAACACACTCATACAGCAACACACTGAATATACCAAAAAAGAGCCTCAACGCAGGACTGTATAATAAAAAGCTTCCTATATTGTACAGACCACAAGACCAAAACAAAATAAATAATAAAATCAGTGCAAGTACTGCAATTTCTTTTTAGAGACACTCATATGTTGCAGTAACTCTCTCGAAAAACTATATGAATCAATACATGCTTTGTGAATTATGGAGTAGTCAAGTATCACATTGGATGCAGAGTGTCAACATTGCATAAATATCACTTTAAATGTAAGTAACTCCCTAAGACTTGCCCAGGTAGGCACTTCTAAAGAAAAACATTAGATATATCCACAAAATAAAGGAGCACCAGCGCTCCTATTAGGTCTTAGACAGTATTTTTGTGCACTGCTGAGATGGTGTACTCCTTTTCTGGGGTAAATGCAGGCAAAAATGCATGCCCGCTTTAAAGGGGCTCCACAGTAATCTGTGGCAATGATCCCCATTGGGGATAAGCCACCGGATTTCCTGGATGCGGGAGTGAGGAAAAGCAGAACGCCGGAAAGTCCTGGTGAGTATCTCTGATTTGTACTGAAGAAATGGTTACCGCTCAGTGTGGGCGCTAGGGGGCCACCCTTGGTCCCTCCTGACTGCACAGGCCTCCGATAAGTCATGCGCTGGGGGCGTGGTGTGATTTTACTGCGTCTTCCAGCCCCATTCACACTCAGTACCTTTCAGTGGCGGGGGGAGCTCCGCACCCTGCAGAGGACTCATTTGAGCAGTGCAGCAAGTGTCGATGGGCCTCAGGAGTGGGATTGCGGTGTCAGAAAACCAGTCTTTCCTATGGGGCGGGTCGGAGCAGCAGCCCTGATGTCACGGGGAGTCTCCTTGTTGCTCAGCACGTGTCCGGTGCAGAGAAAACTGACAATTCTTTGTGGGGAACTAGCCCCATCATAACAGGAAGAACCTGGTCTGTCTTTGCGGAGTTAGTGGATCAGCCACACACTGCCCATGACAATGCCTTCTTCAAAGGGGAGGTGCAAAGTGCTGGAGACACGCCCTGCTTTTAGAGAGAGGCGAAGCGCTCAACACATGCTAAGAGAGGTGCTACGGCTGGTTTTGGAAACAGGCAAACCAAGGACGGGTCAGTCCCAGCTCCTTAATTAGCATGCTGCTGGACTTACAACAGACAGAGTTCCACCGCAGAGGAGCTGGAATGTAATCTTTTATGGCCCTAAGATCACAGAAACAGAGGACAAGCCAACAAGCCCTTGGAGAACACTTGGAGGTACAAAGGGGGCAGCAGCTGGTCGGCAAGCTCATTTAGGTCAGGATACAAAGTGGCAGTCCGTAGTGTAGCCCGGCAGTCAGCAGGCAAACACAGCAAAGTAGTTAGTCCAATGGTGGTCCCTCCTGGTAGCACAGCAGTCCTCTTGCAATGTGCAGATTGCAGAGCTAGCAGCATCTGGTTACAATTCACACCAAGTGTCTAAAAACATGGTGTCAGAGCCCTAGTACTCAAACATGTCTTTAATGAAAGGTTGACTTCAAAGGAACCATTAGAAGTGCTCAACAATCCCTGTCAGCCAAGCCCTGGCTCCTGACGATCAGTAGGGGATAAATTAGCCCTTTGCGTGAGGGTAGCACACAACCTATACAGTTCAACGTGAACCACCTCTCCCGCTCCTAGCCCAGGAAGACTATCAGTATGCAGATGAATGCAAATATGTCTCCTGTCGCACCCATCCCTTCCTGTGTGGTGTCTGTCTAGAAAGTATGCAAAAGGTGTAGTTGTCACCCAGCCCAGACTTGTATTGGAGACAGGCTGCAAAGTACAAAGAGTCATAAGCACAGAGAAATGTTGACTTTCTAAAAGTGGTAACTCTAAGCTAGTAATGTAAAATCCAACTAGCCCGTTATGTAGGATTTATCAGCACTAATGTAAACATACTAAACATGGCAACGTTACTCCTTTCTGATCAGGAATTACCACTTAATGGTATATAAGGAAATTCCCAATGCTAGCCTATGAGAGGAGTAGGCCTCACAGTAGTGAAAAACGAAATAGGCTATTTGTCACTACCAGGACATGTCACACATAAAGGCACATGTCCTACCTTTTACTTATGTCTCATCCTGCCCTTGGGGCTATGAGTGACCTACCTTAGGGGTGATCTATGTGTAATATAAGGGGAGTTTAAGGAGTTTTTCAAGTTAAAGTGGCAGTAAACTGTGCACACAGGTTCTCCAGTGGCAGGCCTGAGACAGGTTTGAAAGTCTACTAATGCTGTGGGTGGCACAAGCAGTGCTGGAGGCCCACTAGTAGTATTTAATATACAGCCCCTCCACAAGGGACTTACCAGTAAATCAAATATGCTAAACAGGTGTAAACCAATCATACCATGGTTTAGAGGAGAGAGCACCTGCACGTTAGCACTGATTAGCAGTGGTAAAGTGCCCAGAGTCCTAAAACCAACAGAAAGAAGGTCAGAAAAATAGGCGGGCAAAGGCAAAAAGTTTGAGAATAACCCTGAAAAAAGGGCCAGGTCCTACACAGGGAGACCTGTGTTCTAATCCTGGCATTAGAGCTAACATTGTGTGATTCTGGGCAAACCAATTCGTCTTTATGTGCCTGAAACTTTAATTAAGTGCAAGTGCCCCATTCATCACCAAAATGTATCTATATACTCATTGTACTTTTTATACAAACAAGTTGGGCCTTGCAACCTCCTGAGTCATTAAATGTATAACATGATTAGTCTGTAACCTAGTCTATAGGTATCTAAAACATTCAATTTGTGGATAGAGAAGCTAAAATAGAACACTGGATCAGTGAAATGTGTAGTCTGGCTAATGAAATAGCACCAAAAGTCTGAAAAAAGCTTGTTGGGGTCAATTTTGTTAAATAGTACGCTGAGTGAATGAATGCCTGTCTTTTAACTGTGCATGCTTCACACCAATAAATGCATAAATGCAATGACAGAGGGACAGCTGATTAATTTTGTTAAATAACATAAACCATAATCTACATATAGACCTTTTTTGACTGAATGTGTTTAATTTAATCTATTTACAGAATTTAAAGCCTTTTGATGAGAGATATATAATTTACATATTTTACATTCCTGACTTAATTGTGATTCTTTCAGATTGCTTTTGATATTAGGTCAGGTTTATAAAGAATACTTTTAAAACTTGAAAAAATCAAGCAAAAAATATGGCTGCTTACGATTGTGTCTTTGTTTCTTGTTTCTAAAACAAAGCTGAACATATGAATGTTGGCCCTTACCTCGCCCAAGTCTGCATGCCTGGGTAATTACCAGTCCTTTTTCACCCTTTTAACTCCGTCAGGTTTGACCTGCCAATATTTAACGGGGATCTGACTTTTATGAATAATAACTGGGTCAGACAAACATCGCACAATATGTAATTTTGACCCGTGAGAAGTGTGAGCAGCGGATGGAATTCTCCGAGGCATTTGTTGTAATTAGGCCTTACCTGGTGTGAAAATTATATGGTAAAAGGGTGAGTCTTGTTTGGCCAGGGGGTCGTGTCTGCTGTCCGTTTCTAAAAATATGGAAGAGCCACTACATCAAACAAAACCACTTAGCTAATAATAACACTCTTTAAAAGTGTTTTGTGTCCTCTTCCTTAAAGGTGCAGGCCTAAAGAACGCACATGCTGTGTTGGGAGATAGCAGATTGTTGTTCTTGGGTGGATTCTCTTTGCAGAAGGCGCAGTACATCAGAAAACAAAGTTCAAGTGCAGCCTAACCTGGGTAATGCACTGGTTGATGAATTAAAAGGTTGACAGCAACTATCGCCTCACAGTCTCCGAGCCTGTTTTGAAGGAGTTGGAAGGGAGTCTGTGAGGTTTTGCATGTTAGCAGTTTGCCGCTTTTGAAATATACTATTATTCGCCTCCGCAGCGTCATTGTCCCCCATGGTTCAACACGCATTGCGGTGTTTTCATCTCAAACATCTCTTTGTGTCTTGCACATGGGTTGGTAATAGGGGTGAGTGAAATTACCCTCCAAGTTGGCACTACTGTCACTTTACTCAGTTTGGGAAGCGTGGCATATTTCCCAACTTCACTTCTGGGAGAAACTACCCTCAAATCAAATATTTATGAAATTATTTGCTTGTAATATTTTTGGGAAATAATTCTCCTCTTAAAAAGTTGTTTTAGGTCGAGCCTGGGCAGCGCTTGCGCTGCTCTGCGAGCCATGCTGTATTGGAGTATGATTGTGTCATTGTCCTTCTGAAATACTGGCTTCTGATTTGTCGTTAGGTTTGTTAGTCCCTCCTTAGTACCGCCTTGTGTTAATTTGTAACCTCCCATAACGACTGGCACTTTCACTTCGGTTGTTACACTGTACGTCTGTAAGCACTATTTTCTTTATTGAGTTTCTCTTACTGCAGGAGGGTCTCTCGTGCACAGTTGTGACCACCGGCTTGTTTATTTAACTCACAGCAAACAGGGAGCTCTTCAGGGGCCATGGGAGACAGAAGGGGCCAACTCAGTGATGCCATCAAAAATTTGGAATGCAATAGGTCTTGGATTTGCGAGAGTTTAAGCTATTGGCATTGTAAATGACAATACCTTTTGTTTTAAAAACCAAAACATTAATAAAAGACATTGTCATTTACAGTGCCAATAGCTCAAACTTGCATAAATGCGACACCTATTGCATTGCAGATGCTTGTTGCTAGATTGTCTCCTACAAAACTACTCTTAGCAAATATTTCCACCCACAATTTGTCCCTTAGACTCTAACTGGAATACCCTAGGTGTCACTCACAAGAGTGTAAAAGTCTAAGCACATGGCAGAGTTTGTCTAACCTGCAACAAATAATGGAGGGTAAAAAAAAATCACGAGAATGTTGCGTATGAAAGTTCTGCTCTAATATTCGTGCGCCATTTTCAAAACCTTACGTTTAAAAGACGAAAGGCTTCACTCAGGTATCAGGTGGCATGTTTTATCATAAGGCTCCTCCTCACCCTGGTCGAAGGCTGTGCCAGTGTGGGCCACAACCTTCATGAAGGGGAGCTTGAACCGATCCTGTGTGTTAGGGTTCTGAGGGTGAGGTGACCTAAAGGGGACCCAGAGGTGACACAATAGCAGATAAATCTGTCCACTGCAGACCTGCCAACTTATAAATACATTTCACTGTGTGAGGAGGGGGCAGGGCCTTGGAGAGGGCAGGATCTCATGCATAAAGCTATGTAAGAGGCAGCCATACCTTTACCGAACCTACCACCCCATCCCCAAAACAAATCAGCAAAGGGGTACTAAGGCTGTCGCCAATGTCCTTAAGTGTTTTCACACCCCTTAATGGGCATCAGCTGCTTATGGCCTCCAAAGACCAGCTGAAAACCCACTATTTGCAGGTTTTTCCAG
This sequence comes from Lissotriton helveticus, assembly GCF_964261635.1. NCBI lineage: Eukaryota > Metazoa > Chordata > Amphibia > Caudata > Salamandridae > Lissotriton > Lissotriton helveticus. The sequence continues at coordinate 397,055,443 of NC_136057.1, forward strand.
CTCGTCTTCCCAGCCACTGTGTGCTTTCTGCTCCTAACAGGGAGACCCTGTCAAGGGAGTCAAAACCATGTGACACACAGTGGTACCATGTTGGCAGGTCTGCTACTGGTTGGAAAACTGTACATTGCGAGGGAACAATCATCTTTTGAACTTCAGTAAACTTTTAAAAACCCATTTGTTTGGAATGCTTGTATAGCTCTGCGGACTGGCCCTATTCTGTTCTTCCTTTCTTCAACGCTACGAGGCCTCCAGGTAGTTAGGCGCTATAGAAATACATTTTCATTCATTCATTCATTGCCACCAGTGGGTAGGATTAAAAACACAACTGCAAGAGAATATTATGTTTATGAGGTCAACATGTTCCAGCCTACATCATTTGATCTTTACAAGGGTCTTAGAGCTTTCTTCATCACCATAACATTCTCTGTGTTTCTTCCTGTCACTTAATTGTGTTCAATACTCTCTACAGTAAAAATTAACAATACTGGTTAATTCCTAAGTAATTCCACAAATGGGTCAACTATCTAACATCTCAAGGTGACCTAAAGAGATTGAACATTAAAAAAACATGAGCATGAAATAAGCATCAGCGTTGTTCATATTGATAAATCTATAATTGGTAATATATCAAAACTTCCAGCTCCTCATTATGAGATATGAGTCACTATCCCCATAGTCATCACAAGTTACACTTAAAAAACGTGAAGCAAATACATGCAGCACCCCACTCGTGTATTAATGTTACATTATTTAGATACCAGTGTTTTCTTACACTCTCTAGGGTAATTGCTGCTACTAACACAAGGGTCAAGGAACTGCGGATTCTGGGGCTTAATTTTCAATATTTTCTCTAGTGGGGTCGTGGCCAGCCGCAGAATAAGATGGAAGCTTTAAAAAGTCGTTCCCGGCGCCCACAGATTCCTTCCACTATCATCCATAAACCCATGTGTCAGCTGTGATGTGAAAGATAACTATTCCATATCTCCTCATCGGGGCAATACCAAATTCCTAATTATCGAGGCACTGGACTGATTTCTGATGGCAGACAAAGTGAGACATGTGAGGCGAGACGCGGCTGCGGACTCACGTGGCTGTGGGTGACCGAAGGTGGCCGTACTCGCGGGCAGTGCTTGAAATGGAAAAATAGAAGAGATGGTACTCTGTACCGGAGTACCTGTTTTTTTCTGAGAAGTGCCGGTACTCTCCAGTAAAAAGTATTATGTCTCTCTTGAGAAGTGCCGGTACTCTCCCTCTCAAAATAAAAAAGTGCTGTTACTCCGTACCAGGGTGTCCCGGCCCATTTAAAGCACTGCTTGCGGAGGAGCTACACGCTTGGAGGTGGGAGGCTCCCAGGGGCCAGGCAGCAGAAAGGCCACTGTGACACACTGCATGGCCCCCACACTGAATTGCATGTGGTTGGAAGATGGAGGCAACCGTGCGAGGGACCGTGGGGTGGGCGAGGCATCCCCCTGACGGCTGCGGGTTCGCAAGTCCCGCCAAAACATTCTTCTGGGCCAATACCAGGTACTGAACTGCCTGACGATGGTCCAGTTTGCCCCAACAGTGATCCCCTCCTTTGGTCGCTTCTGCCCCCGTAGCGTGCTGGTGCTCTATATTGTATGAGTTTGCTACACCGTCACCTGGGTGGCCCGATGCGGTGAGATGGAAACAAGGCCTCCGATGTGGTGATCCCTCGACTTGTACTTCATCAGGAAGGGGCAGATGGCAGCACTACAAGACTAGGCAAGGCCGTTGGGGGTGAGGGTCTATGGCTGGGTAGGCCTGGCTTGACACTGAGAAGAGACCTACAGACAGACACTGGCCCCGACAAAGAGACGCAGGCATTGACTCCAACCCCTCCAAAGGAGTTTGTTGCCTAACTGGGCCCTGAGCAGAGGCCTACGGATTGTCACTTGCCTCTGCAGGGAGACACAGGGATTGACTCTAGGACCACCACCAGTGTTTGTTGCTCCCCCAAACCCTTCCCCCCTCCCCGGCTCCAGACAGAAGATTTTTGCTGATTCACAGGTGGGAGTCCTGGCTGAGGCCTGCCCCATCCAGGCTTTACCTTTTTTGGGCGTGCTTAATTGTGGATGACTACTACATGGAGCCCTCCCTGATTAAGTTAAATCAAGCTTGGATGGGGGCTAGTCTTGTGCCTGCCAGCCGGCTGTGCCTGGGGTGGCGTGATATCACTGAACTGAGGCCAAGAGAGGGCTCAAAAGTGGTGTGAGTGTGCTCAGTAGACTTCTGCGGAGCCACCAGGGTGGGTTCAGGGGTGGGCAGAAGGAAAACTGACAGGGTGATCACTTGCTACCCCCAATCAGGTGACAATGACTATTCCAGCGACCCCTCCCCCCTTCCAGATTAGAGCTCTGCAGCCAGGAGCCTTGGAGAAGGCTTTGCAATGATGACCAGAGGGTGAGGAGCATGCGCTGATCACCAGGCCAAACTCGACAAGTTTACAATGCCAAAAGACTCTGCAACAGCAGACATGCCCAATGATTCACGACATACAGTCGCACAGGCTTCCTTCGGTAATGAGCCATTTTCCCTTGTTGACATAATGGCGTTGATTCAGTGAGTCTGGAATGCCCTTGAGTTCTAGACTCAGTCTCTACATAAGGTACATTAATGAGAGCTGGCCTCCGCAATCTGGGGGCTTGAGTGAGTGAAGCGGAGGGCTCGATTATCACCTTCAAGGATGAAACTGCAACGTTAAGGGCCCAAGGCAAACTCCTAAAAGCTACCACTACTGTCTTGGAAGCTAGACTGGAAGATTTCAAAAGATGTTCATGAAGGAACAATATTCACATAATAGGGGTCCCTGAGAGATCGGAGGGGCGTGCCGTAGACCTTTTTGTAGTAGACCTCATACTTAAGCAGCTACATACCGGGGCCTTACAAACTACTTTTCAGTTGAATGGGCTCATCATGTCCCGGGTTCCCTGCCGAAGCCACATGCACTTCCTCACCCTATAATACCTACTATCTTCAATTATAATGAGGTCATCCTGAAAGCTGCTCATACAGATGATGCCAGTCCACTATGAAAAAGCCACTATCACCTTCTTCCCTGACTTCAGATTGAGAGTTCAAAGGCTATGCTGCTGTTTTCTTGAGGTCAAAAGGGCCTTGAGAGAAAATGAGTTTAAATACTCTATGATCTTTCCACCAAAACTGCAGGTGGTCGCAAATGGCAAAACCTAGTACTTTACATCTCCTGACGAGGTTTGGGAGTGGCTGGATGGCTGGAAAATAGCTGGACCCCCAATCAAGACCCAGGAGATGATGTTGTGAATCTAGTACCTCGAACCGGACACAGGAGTCGGGTGACCAGTGATAACGACTTGATTCAACATATCACAAGGCACCTCGCTTGTCACTTCCACATGGCTCCAGAGGGAATCTGGGGTCAGGGGTTCAAGGGCTGCCTACAGATTTGATACTAGAGCCGTAAAACATTGCTGCCATGGTTGAGCAGGCATTTGCCACCTGCTCTTCATCTAGCTGTCATCCAGATTGGCAATGAAAGAACTCTGAAAGATGGCATATGACTTCGGTACCATCGTGTTCATTCTTAAGTGTGGAGGGGTAGATGTGTGGTTGCTTGGCGACAACCACAGCCTCCTAAAGTCCGAACTATGTTTTGGGGCGACAGGCGCTCTGAAGAGTTGGGGGGCGGGCAGTTATGAGACTGCCATGCAAGGAGGCAGGAAGGGGGGTTTGGGCTGGAGTTTCAATTGAATCTTTCATTGTATGTTTTTCTTCGGACAGCTCCTTTGTAGCAAGCTACTACAGACTCAACAACAGTCTGATTGTTTGATGTCCGAGTCCTGACCACTGGTCCAGTCCATGGATAAATGAGAACCAACACTATCCTTGCTCATGTTCCCTTATGGGCACCACAATACTTTCCTCATTCGGTACATTGCTCTCAGGAGACATCCACGACCCCGGGGGTCGGTTCCATACCCGAGCCCTTCCACTGAGCTAAGCTACCGTAGATCCATGGCTGACTCGTTAGCGGCTTTTAGCTTCAACGTGCTGTCCTGGAACATCAATGGGCTGGGGGATAAGAGTAAAAATGGGGTGGTACTGCAATACCTTAAGAGGCACTCTAGATGTGGTTCTCCTCCAGGAGACACACCTCCAGGGCTACGCCTATCATTCTTCAGACAGGTGGGGATACAAAATGGTGGTCCACACAGGCTACATCATGGGCTCTAGAGGGGTGGGAATCCTTCTACATAAATTGCTGTCACTCACCATACAGAATACCTGTGCTGACTCACACAGGAGATATGTGGTGCTTTCGGGTACGTGAGAGGACAAAACATTCAACATTATTTCAGTATATGTACCCCTGCGACTACACAATGCTGTATTTTCGGACCTCAGGGCACTCCTCCTCCATCTCCCTGAGGTTAGGGTCAGGTCGTGATTTCAATACAGCCCTTTGTCACCTTAAGACTGCTGGCCTTCCAGGCAGGCCGGGTCCTCCTGTTGCCCGCTAGCTGCCTCCTTGCTGGCTGTGGGTCTGTTCGATGCATGAAGAGCATACAATCGTTCAAAACAGCACTTCACATTCCACTCCGGGCCCATGGTAGCCTCTCACACATCGATTATATCCTTATCCTGTCCCACCAACTCCCTCACTTCAGAGTGGTGTGCCATTTAGCCAGAGGTATTTCTGGCCATTCCCTAGTCTGGGTGGTTTATGGGCTGCCGGGCAGAGGTCAGCATCAGCGAATGGTCCTTAGTCCCTGGTATCTGGAGGTGCCCCGCATCAGCACAAGCATTCATAAAGTCACTGAGAAATATTTTCATGAAAATGTGGGATGGCTCGACTCGGCATTGTGGGAGGCATACAAAATGGTTATGCGGGGTCAGGGCCTCTCGATGATAGCTGGACACAAAAAGGAAAAGAAAGGCCCGCTTAGAGATGCTTGAACGGGAGAGTCAGGAGTTTGAATCCCAGCTCCCTAGCTTAGAACACGGGGACTTTCAATAAAACTTGGCCCTTAAACAGAAGGAATATCAGGATGCCCCCACAGAGGCCGCCAAAGCTCACATTCGTCCAACCCAACTTTGCCTCTATGAGGTGGGGGATAGGGCTGGGAAGCTCCTTGTCTGGCTTGACAGAAGGGACCTGGTGAACTGATGGGTACTCAAAATACTAAGTAAAAAGAGGGAGCAGGTACGAGGCAGACAAGGTGTGGCAAATCCCTCTAAAGTTGCTACCTGCCTCCTGCAAATGTTCAAGGAAAGCCATGGTTTGGGTGTCCTGCTCAGAGACCAGCAATTGGGCAGTATAGTAATCATACATAAAGAAGGCAAACTGCTGGATGACTTTGCCTCATACTGACCTATTTAAGTACTAAATGCAGAGGTTAAAATCCCGGCTGAACTATTGGCTTCCCAGCTGGTCTAGGTGATCCTGTCATTGATCCACCCTGATCAATCCTGCTTCATGCCAGAGAGGGATACCTCTCTTAATTTGTGGTGCTTATATGGTGTCCTCTACTGCGCAGAAGGGATTCAGGAGGACACCCTTGTGCTCTCGCTTGATGCACAAATGGCATGGGTGAATGGCCCTTTATGTTTGAGGTCAAGGCCAAGCTGGGGTTTGGCCCACATTTCATGGCATGGATATAACTTCTCTATGCTGATCCCCTAACCCAGGTGATGGTCAACTGAGGCAGGTCATCAGTGTTCCAACTTCAGTATGCTACAAGACAGGGTTGCCCACTTTCCCCCTTCACCTTTGCCCTGGTCCTGGAGCCGCTGGCTGCCTAGATCAGTCTTGACCCCTTGATTAGAGGACTGAGATGGACAGAGGATTGGGAGGATAGAATCTCCCTTTACGAAGACGACATTTTACTCTGCGTTGAGGACCCAGATTTTATACTTGGCAGAAAAATGCACATACTTTGTTCCGACGATACTCGGCTTACACCGGGTACTGGAATAAATCCCTGATTTATCTCCTTCATGGCAGGCACCATCGCTGCCCAGTGATCATGCTGCTAGCATTGCCAGGGAAGGGTTCCGATACTTAGGTTCCAAATCACCAGAGACCCAGGTGTCTTCTACGCTCAAAACCTAGAGCTGCCAATGGCGCATCTGAGGAGCGCAGCCCAACATTGGAGATCCCTCCCTCTCTCGCTTCTTGGGAAAGCTGCCCTATTTAAGATGATGGCCCTGCCGTGTTTTCTGTATGCGCATCAGAATATGCCCTACCCAATCCTAAAATCCAATTTTTAGGCGATCAAGAGTGAAACTCGTACACTACTCTGGAACTGGGGCCCCACGCATATAACTATTAAAAAGCTGTCAAGGACTGGTAAGATGACGGGATTGCCTTGCTAACATACAGAAATATTATTTGGCAGTGCAGCTCATCTGTTATGTTATGTTATGTTATGTTAATCAAATTGTTTGAGCGCACAGCTGCCCCAGCAAAGGGGCGTCCCGGCGCTATATCAAACAGAGCAACACAACAGACAACAACTAGGAAAAGAGCTGGCTTTAGTAGGGCAATGGGAAAAGATAAGTTTTAACTGCTTTCCTGAATGAAAAGAGATCTTCTAGAGATCGAATATGGACAGGAAGCGCGTTCCAGAGCTTAGAAGCCAGCACTGTGAACGATCGACCACCCAGTCTACATTTTTGGAAACGTGGGACAAGAGCTAGTTTCTGACCTGCAGAGCGCAGACTGCGTGAAGGGATGTACAGAGTCAAAAGATGCTGAAGGATGGTAGGGGTCTCAGTAATAAGAATTTTGAATGCAACACAAAGGGTCTTAAACTCTATGCGTCTAATTACTGGTAGCCAGTGCAGTTTAGAGATTGTACTGCGGGCCAAACAGAAGCGAGGTAGGCCCACCAGAACCCTGGCGGCCACATTCTGGACTCGTTGGAGTCGCATAATCTCCGCCTGGTTGGCGCCTAAAAACAGCGAGCTAGCATAATCCAGCCTGGATAAAACACTAGCTTGGATCACCATCTGGCGTGTGGGGGCATCGAAAAATTTGAGGATAGGCCTCAAACCCCGCAGGATGCCAAAGCACATGGCTGCTGCCTTCTTAGTATGACATGCGAAGGTTAATTTAGAATCTAACCACACACCGAGGTTTTTTAGCTCGGTAACGGGTTTTGGGGGAGGACCCAGTTCATCAGGCCACCAACTCGCACCCCACAGATCAGGGCGGTTCCCTATTACCATCACTTCGGTTTTGAGGGCGTTGAGCTGTAAACAATTGGCTGTAAGCCAACTGGCAACAGCCCTCAAACCATCCGCGAAGTTAGATGCCGATGTATCAGGGTCCCCGTTGAGGACCACCGCTAGCTGGGTATCATCGGCGTATAATACCATTGTGAGACCCCAACTCTTCGCGACCTCCGCCAAAGGTTGTACATATAAGTTGAAGAGAGTGGGGCTCAACGCCGATCCCTGCGGAACTCCTTGGGTGATGGTATAAGACTTAGATCTGAAAGGTGGAACCACTACCTGAAAGGATCTGTCCGAGAGGAACGATTGGAGCCAATCCAGCGCCTTGCCAGATATGCCAGCCTCACCGAGCCTTTGAATAAGAATGGCATGGGATACAGTGTCGAAGGCGGCACTAAGGTCTAACAAGACCAGTGCCGCCGTTTGACCTGCATCTAGTACAGAGCGGAGATGTTCAATCATGTAAAGGAGTGCCGTCTCAGTACTATGCCCAGATCTAAAACCATTCTGTGTAGGATCCAGTAGGTGTGCAGAGGTCAGATGTTTTGTTAAGATGTTGTTTACATGAGCCTCTGTGATCTTTGTCACCCATGGAAGGAGGGAAATAGGTCTGTAACTCTCCGGTTTAAGCGGATCCAAACCAGGCTTCTTTATGATGGGCTTGACACAGGCGGCCTTCCAGCTGGGTGGGACCAACCCGGTGGTAAGGGATTGATCCACAAGATGTCGAATAGGAGGAAGGATAACAGACGCAGAGTCCAAAAACTGGACTGGTCTCAGAGGGTCATCTGGTGAACCAGACTTAATCTTGGCCGCAAGGAGACTGAACTCCTGTTCGGAAGGTAAAAGGAACGAGGCCAAGCACTGTGAGGTACGCAGTGTAAAAGACTCAATTAACCAGTGGGTTCATCTCTGCCAGGAGGAGCCTGCCTGCCAGATGGATAGGATGGTCATGCAAACGGGAGGTCATCTAAGGGCCACCTATGGGGGAGGAAGTCCTTCGTCTTCCTGAACCCACCTGCAGTCAAACTTACCCTCTGGTACACAACACAGAATGCTTTGGGCTGGTAAGGCAGGATCACACAGGACAAACACCTGTGGGACACTTCACAGCTGGGTGTACTGGGTACACAGAAGGGCTTCGATAAATGGGACTTCATTGGTCTTTCTAGGGTGGGAGACCTGTGGACAAAATAAAGAGTGATCCCATTCACGGATTTACAAGACAAGTTTCAACTGGCCCCCACTGATACCTTCCGATACTTGCAAATATGGCACGCACTGCAGATGGTGCTGCCAAAGGGAAAAGAGCTCCCCAATTCTTCCCTATTCGAGGAAAGGCTACTGAAGGGCCACATGCCCACAAAAGCGAACTCTCTCACTTACCGTAAACTGATTAATAACTCACCTAGTAGCCTGACTCGGCTACAGGAGCACTGGGACTGAGATCTGGGGGGCTTGGAGGACGACGAGTGCCCAGACGCCTTGGGTTCCCCCCCCCCGAGAGGTTGCAGTAACATCTTGCATGCACGACTACAGTGAAGATAATCAGGGCAACAACTGCATTGTGTCTCAGGAACTATGGCCTAGAGGGCATGTTTTTCCCACATACTATGGAGCTGCCCAGTAACACAACCATATTGGGAGTCAGTCGTTGCTTGCCTCAACAATGTGCTTGGGTGCAGCATGTAGGCTTCAGCAAAGTCGTGTCTCTTGAATGTCTGGGAAGCAACTCATCTTGCTCATATGAACCAGGTCTGGATGACATTGGGGGTGACGGTGGCCAAGCGCAATATTGCACGTATGTGGAGGGCAGAACTAGCACTGCAACTGAGTGAGTGGAAGCGGAACATCCTGGTGGAGAGAAAGTGCTTTATGAATGCAGAGGCTGTCCCCAAAAAATGACCAAGATATGTGGGAAATGCAATGATCATCGAGGTGAGTTATGTGCCCCTATTTACAGTACTGGTTTTGATCCTGTAGGTATGTAGTGCCCAGACCCTAATGCTGCCCTGTGAACTGATTTTATTTTTAAACATATTTTATTGATTTTTCTCCAAGCATCTTACAATCATACAATACAATCTAGGTCCTCATTGCAGTGTTCCATCCTCAGGATACAAATCAACATTACCCAACAAAAGCCCTGTGAACTGATGAAGGGTGGGTGGGGAGACCGGGGGGTTTTAGAGGCTGACGGGGGTTCGAATTTACAGGATTGTGCCTTGATGATGCATGGTGTATTGCTTACTGTCACTGTTATTTTGCTTGCTTTACTTGCAATAAAAAAATCTCTCAAAAACATATTTTCTCGGTGTCATTGCCAATGCAAGTAGGTAAGAAAACTCCTATATGCATATTCTGTATGGAATCAATACTAACGTTGAGTCTCTAACATAGTTTGGTTCACTGCTTAATTTGTAACGTAGGTGCCGGGCCCAACCTTTTACTCAGCTTCCACTGGTGTTGAATAGCAAGGCTGCGTCTTCTTAATTCCCCTTCATGCATCTTTAATCCATCACCAGACACTCTCTGCCCCTCAAACTTAATCCTGCATGTACCTTTACATCCCTGCTTCCTCCCTTTGTCACTCTTTCTGTGACTTTCTCTTCTTCCTTCTTTCCCTCCTTTGTGTTTTTATCTCTTCTATTATGGGTCATAATCTGATGAGGAAAAACAAGTGCCAATGCCCACAAATAAGTACCAAGGACCCACCTCCTGCAACCATTAAGCACACGTTGATATATACCAGATATGTTTCGTAATCCTTGTTAAAATTGCTGCTTGCAACTCTAGAACTTTTGACTGTTCAGCCAGAATGATGCAGAATGATGCTGATGAGCTTAGAAGTTTAAAGAGTATTTTTTCTAAAGATCTTGGGTTAATAGATACTAATGATATACAGTGAATTATTAACCGCCGACCTTAAAATGAATGTCTAAACGCTGCACGTTGCGCGATCCATGTTTTTATGTGTTATCAAATGGATGAAAGTCTGTGTCATGATATCATCTTGGTGCACATAATGCCCTTATGGGAGTTGTAGATCATCTGCATATCTAAAAATGCAATTCTGAGAAGCGTGTTTGCTGTTCGGTTTTTAAGAAGTAAAGCCCAAAGCAGTGCTTAATTTGAGCCGGTGGTTTCCGGTGCTCAGCACCGGCACCTAATCATCTACACCAGCGGCTTTCATTAGCGCAAGTTAAGGACACATAGGTACAGGAAGATTGAGTGATTTTCCCAGAATCACAGGATGTTGAGCCGATGCTGAAACTCGAAACTGATTCCCCAACTCAAAAGTTGGCAGCTCTTGCCATTATGCCCCATCCTCTCCCCACTTTCATGGTTAGTAGTTGGTTCTGTTTTAGGCTGTGCCAACAGGAGAAATGGGCTGGTGCAAGCTGCCTCCAGATGAGAGCCCCAGCACTTTTTAGTTTTTTACAAGTTAACCACTGGCATAAAGACAGCTTGGTTCTGTGAGGAGAAGTATTATACCTAACATATCATGACCTTAGTACATGGGTAAGAGCATAGCACATTCAGATGTCATACAGTAAAAACTAACCTTTTGTTTTGCAGTTTTATATAGTGAAAACTTCTTGACCTGAAGGTATAGGGGCACTTTACATGATCATCAGTTACATTACACAAGGACGCATAATTGTGTTTTTTTTTTGTTAGGCACGGGGAGATTAAGGAATTTGCCTAGAATCACAGAATGCTGGCCAACGCGGAGACTCAACCCTGGTTCCCTAGCACCAAAGTTGGCAGCTCTGGCTGTTACATCACATCCTGTTCAGATAATTTATCAATTTGGAAAACAAAAAAATACCCAAGAAAGATAAACATTCTAGAACTGCCCCGTCTCCCTAGTACGCAGGCCCGGACTGGCCGTTGCGGGCACCGGGCAATACCCCGGTGCGCCGCAAGGGTGGGGGCCGGTTTTGGGCCCCTGGGGGCCGTTTGTGTTACAGGGCCATTTTTGCAGCATAGCTGCAAAATCGGCCATGTAACAAAATCGGCCGAAAACCGGCCCGGCAAAGAGCTCGGGGGCACCCCCAACCCCAGGGGGGGTCCGGCCGAGCACTTTGCCAGGGTCGGTTTTGCTTCCCAGTCCGGCCCTGCTAGTACCCCCTCCACTGTCCCAGGAGTGTCACAAACATACATCGAAGCTGTATAGTTCTCATCCACGCAGCCTACGGGAGAACCTACCTGTGGGTCAGTTCCTCCGACTGAGACGCACCAGCACCGAGAAAAGTGAATATAAGGTGCATGCTAAAAAACAATGGGCCATATGAATCAAAATGTTGTTTTGCGATTCTCGAATTGCGATTTTCAGCGAATCGCAATTTGAGAATAGCAAAATGCAATTTATGTGGAATTTGCTAGTAATTTTTCGAATCCCACATGTTCCTTATTTGCGAATCGCAAATTGAGATTCGCTAATAAGGAATATCTTCCCATTCATTCCTATTGGTTAGGAGGCCCATAGGAATGAATGGGAAGGCATTCTCAATTTGCGATTAGCAATTAGAGAATCGCAAATTGAGAATGGAATTTCAAGGGTGGCAGGGTGTCAAAAAGACATCCTGTTGCACCCCTGAAATGTGCATGTGTGCACATGTGGCACACATACATGCCCTAAGAGCATGTATGTGCACCACATGGTACTTTAAAAAATGCAAAATAGAGCATTTTCAAGTGAAATCGCAATTCACCACCAACTTGAAGTTGGTCGTAATTTGCGATTCCTTAAGGCCAAATCACACTTTCTTTTGTGCTTCTTACATTGCATTTAAGGAATCGCAATTTGCGATTGCTTAAATTCAATCGTAAAATAAGGAATCACAAAATTTGCGATTCCTTATTTTGCGAGGGGGTTTTTGTGTGCTGCATTGCACACTGCTAATTAATTCTGTGAATTTCAGCGTTTGCGATCGCAAATTGGCTTCACACATATGGCCCCATGTCTCAAACTCCTTGACAAACAATACCCAAAAAGATTAATCAAATCAGCTGACCAAAGAGCTCTCAATAATAACAGGGACCTCCTGCTGGAAAGTAAAAAAAAAAAACAGAGAAAAACAACATCATCTGTGTCTCTACATATAATACACTATCCAAGCCTTTCCAGAAAATAATATAGAAAAATTGGAACATACTGACGACCGCAGGGTTGACGATGGAAAAACCAATGTTCTCCTTCAAGAAAGAGACTAGTATTAGGGACTTGGTTGTTCACACCCGCCCTAAAAAAGCATTCAGAAGAACTCACAATAAACACTCTAGAACCTTCCCCCCAAGTTGGGCCTTCACCTTGAGGGAATTGCAGTGCATGCCCATTGACAAAAAGAATGACTGAGTTAGACATTTGCCTAAAGACTCCATGGAAGTTAAAAAGTTTAACAAATTGTAACACCAAACAATGTGGTGTACATTATTCGATGTCCATGTAAATTGCTGCATGTGGGCATGACAACGAGAAAGATACACACAAGAATTTCTGAGCATCGTAGCACCATTTGATGCAAAAGAAAAGCTACCAGACTAACCCAACATTACCTAGAAATAGGTCACAGTGATTGTGACATGGGATGGTACATACTGGAGAAACTGACACGGACACGTCCTGACATGAATGGACCCTTGCTCCTGTCCAACACAGATAGGTGTATAGATTACGCACTGACAGACATGGTCTAAATGATGGTATTTCCTGGGGTGACTTGACTGTGAACTGATGAACGTGTACCCCACCAAACATGTACACGTGACCCAGTTCTGTATACTGAATACATCCACTTGCTTTGGTGTAGTAACGTCTGACTAAAATGGATGTACAAGAGAAGCTGAGTACTGACGGGTAGAAATGGGTAGAGACTGAACGTTAATGGCATTAGTAACATTGAACAAGGCAATGAAAAAACGTTATAGTACAGACGTGTGTTTTTTAAGATTTACTAGTCTCAACCAATTCAAACATTGACTGGTTGGAGTATTCGCCGAATGTGACTACTTTTCCCAGAACCCGCTAGTTACCCCGGGGTTCCGACGTAATGACAACTTCCGGATCACTAGGGCTGACACTTGGTCGGAAGTAGCTATTTAGAGTTCAGCCCGACAAACCGCAAACTTGTATTACAGTGCAAAGCAGGAGAGACAAAAGTAAAATGGGCGGGAGATACCTTTTGATGAAGTATGTGGGGCCTCCTACACGGAGGGAACCCTAGCGAGTGCGATTCGATTGTATGTGTGAACCGCGCTTCCGAGCAATTGCAGGATATGATTTGGCAAATGAACATGGATGGTGATATTGCTATTAGCAGTAAAAGAAATTATTCATGAATGACTACAAAAACCGAGCTTCCGAGCACTCCCCAGACATTATTTGGCAAGTGAGCGTGGGTGGTGGTACTGGTATTGGCACGAAACAAATTAATCATGAGTGGCTACAGAGTGGTTTGGTTATCACAGAGACCTACTGCAGAGGCAACACTATGCTACACATGTCTCCCTATTATTCTCCCGATATGATTATAACATTATTTGGCAAGTGAGCGTGGTGGCGGTATTGCTATTGCCACGAAATGAAGTAATCATCGAAGGGTTCACTAGATGATGTTTGTGGTTCTTTCCTATATTAGTGTGTGACTAAAAAGAATTCCCACCCTCTCTGTGACCTTGAAGATAGTAGCACCCAGACTGTAGTGTAAGGGATGTATGCTTTTTAACTAGTGATATCAATCACAATAGGAAACTAGAAGTAGTGACACATAGGCTAGTGGCTTTAACACTATAGATCACGAAAGGATTTGTCCTTCTTTTTAACTTTGTATAACTACATTTATGTTTGTTTCTCCATTGATAGAGATCACAGGCCTCACATGGACCTTAGAAGTCCTGAGCCAAATTAAATAAAAGTAACTAATTGTACGACTGAGATCTTTGAGTAACTTATGCATCCTGTTTACCTTATCTATTATAGGTGGCAAGAACAAGTTTCTCAACCACAGGCAGGTAATTATGGTAGGACCTTAATTAGGAATCCACCAAACCTCTACCTAATAGATTCCAATCTGAATCTTTTGTAGGTACTTTTCATAAGGATCCGTTGCACTGACGAATGCCCCAGACCGTTTAGGCTTATGATAGTGGGCAGGAACATGTTGGCAATAATTTGGGGGTGAGACATTGTACTCCAATACCCAAGTCTCTTTTTATCTTTAATCTTACCTAGTGTCCCATGAATAAAGGTAGCATTCCCCTGGGAACACTAAGGTATTTTTAAAGTTTTCATCTGGATTCCCTGTTAAATGGAGTTGTTCAGTAAGATTCATGCAAGAATTCCCTCCTAACTAGTCAGTCTTCGAGGAGGTTGAGTCAGCCCGGGTGGCATTGTCCTACCAGGGTGGGTAGAGGATACCTACGATGAAGCATGACACTAATGTGTGTGAGGTTTCCTCTTCCATTAAGGATGACTTCCCTATAAGTTAGGAATCTAAGGTCTCAGCTCCAAAACGGGCACACTTGCACTAGAGCCGGGTCTCTGATGCGTTAGATACACCCATTCAGTGTATCACTAACACCGTACAACTTTGTTGTGCTATAGTTTAAGGGAAACCAATCAACAATTACTCAGCACATATTTGGGTAAAAGGTTAGTGCTAGAACTGTTATACAGAGCAAGGTAGGACAAATGTTAGTAAAAGGTCACTTTGCTACTTAGGCTTAGGTCACATAAAATCACACAAACAATATTAAAAACGGTTTGCATTTAATATCGAACACTTCATAACAAGTCCTTTTAAATAAAAATTAAGCCAATGCAACGTTTCAGCAATCTTGGAATCAATACCCTGCCTTCATCAGGACAAATTCATATGAATACAACCTTCATACAATACAAAAATTAAAGCTTGATCTTACATCTATTCACTCTTTTTTCCAAAAGAATCATACAATGATCTGCATTCAGCCTCTTCCAATATATTTATTTATTTAGAAAGTTTTATAAAGTGCGAACATGACCCTTGAGGGTATCAGAGCATTGTACACACGACGAGAGCATGAATAAACTCTGTACAATAGAGGTCAGCACAGTGACACCACAAGGAGTACCCAATGAAGATCAGGGACCTGGTAGTGGGCCACACTAGATCCATTTCTCCTAGGGTGTAAAATATTTCCTGTAACATTCAACAAAACCAGCAAAAGTGAACTTGACACAACATAATAAAATAATTGACAAACATGAAGGGTGAGGGCCCTCGGGTAAAATAACAATTAACAACCAAACATAAATTAAATGGAGAACAATATGTTGGGATAAATGTCAGCTCTGTCAACAAGGGGACATGTAAAAGAGAACACGATGATGTAGTTAATGATCACACAGGAAGATCAATTTGGCCTGCTTCTTGAAGTAGGCAGTGGAAGGATTGGCTCTAATCTCAGTAGGAAGAGCGTTCCAAATTCTAGGTGCAAAGCCGGAGAAAGCACCAGTGAAAGGCCTGAGAAAGTTATTCATCTGTGTCTTAAAGGCCAAGATGCTCTGGTCACTAAACCTTTTCCCTATAGGGTTAACTTTTCTGCTGCACCGTACCTTTCTACCTGCCTCAATGTAGCTCCCCTTCTTCAAAGTTATGAGGGATCTTCAGAGTAAATTAAATTGCCTCATGGGATGTTGTATTGATTTTAAGTATAGCACGAAAGGGAAATTTGTTTGTTTATTGGTTAAATCTTATGCATGCCATTCTCGGTGCATAAGTACTGCATAAGTAGCGCCCCTAGATGTTCCCGTGATCTGTAAGTAAAGCTGTAAATCAAACATGATGGAAATTCTCTTTCAAAGCTAAGTGGTACATTTCATTATGAATGAAACGGGAGTCACTTGTCATTTGGGATTGCCCTGGGAGCTATTTCACTGCATTTGGTGTGTTTTCCTCTGGAATGCTGGTACACACCACCTTTACATGCAGCCCAATCAGAGAATCTTCATCAGCGTCTAACTGAACTTATTTCAGCAAGTCTATAGTATAGTTAGTATCCTTAAAGAAGGAAGGCTTTTGTTTTGCTAGTGGTCTCAGAAAGCAATCACAAAAATGTGATAGTGTTTTGAAAGTAGCTCCAATACTGGATACTATTTGTCTACCAGAAAGAGGAGATCTGTTTTTATGGATCTTTGGTGGAGTGTAAAACTAAAGTATTCTTGGTTTATGCACCTCAAGGAAGTCAGCATCATGTTTGTTAATTCCACTGGATTGGACTGTTTCCTCTGAGTTCTTAGGCAGTCACTGAGGTCCTATGCAATATTCCTGCATCTATTCTCATCACTTAACAGTCAAGCACTTTCACTACAACAGTCTTTGACAGACCGTATAACTATGGCACCTATATTATCTGCGGGTTTGATGGTAATGGAAGGTGATTGGTTAATTCTTTGACAGCCTGTTGTTCTGCTCTTGATAGATTATAAAATGGGTCGGAGGTACTCTTGTATCTAGTTTTGCTACAGACTCAAGACTGCCTTTTCAATAGTGTCCACCATTAAGATAACAATAAGATGTGGTGGCAGGTGGAAAATGGATTGCTTTTTGGGACCCTTATTCCTGTTTCCTCCCCTGGAGGTGCTCTAGAACTAAAAAATCATTTTAGTCAGATTTTTCTGAAGAAGCCAGATTATAGACAGATTATGTAATGTTATAAGTAACCAATTCCTCCTTAGTATGTTTCTTCTTTTTGGCTGATTCTCCATTGGCATCCCTTTCAGTTTCATGATATATATCTCTTATTGAGTATTACAATCAACACGACAGTGTCAAACAGTGTTTACATGTGGAATCCCTTGTTACCACCTCTCCATCACCTCCAAAAACTGGACCGCATTCCAGTCCATCACTTCTTTTGCCCCCTGGACCACTCCAGCTGTAGACCAAGATTTTACAAATTAGCAATGTATGTATGTATGTATGAAATTTCTAAAGCGCAGGAATCACCCCCGAAGCGGTATCTCCGCGCTGTCATTGCAGGAAAGCCAGATGACTATTGTGCAGAAGAAAGTTACACCCTAAATAGTGTCGTCTTCAGAAGTTTCCTAAAGCATGCAAAATTGGAACATTTACATAAGTCCACAGGTAGAGTGTTCCAAAATTTCGAGGCCAGATGGACCACCATTTTGCCGCCAGTCCTAAGCTTCTTGAAACGGGGAACCATTAACAAACTTTTCCCTTCTGACCTAAGATGACGATTGGGACAATAAACTTTGAATTTATCTGCCAAATAGCTGGGGCTTGAGCCATACACCGCTTTGTGAGTGAGGCATCCAAGCTTAAAATTAATTCTTTGGCGGATGGGGAGCCAGTGAAGCTGTTTTAATAAAGGGCCTTCCGATGTACGAGGAGGTTTTTTAGAGCCAGGTGCACGGCCTGGCTCTAAATGTCGGGGCCCCATAAGAACAATCTAGCACAAACATGTTACATGCCCTCAATAACAACCTCAGACTGGTTTTGACCTTGTAGGACCTCATCACTGAGGTGAAGCTGAAACCCTATGGCATGGAACCACCACCATGGTAGCATATTCTTGTCATGACAAAGCAAGGTCAGTAAAACTACAAGTACCACCGTAACAACAAACAACTCCAATGGCTGGAATTCTATCCTGTGGACCAATCTGTGCAAACCTGATTTTCTTTGAAAATATCTTTCTGATCAACATTTGTGTGTGTGTGTGTGTGTGCAAAACACAAACATAAATGGCATGAGTGCAAGAGGCCTGATAAATGGCTGCCCCTATGTAAACACCTATTTGAGCAATTACAGGTGGTATGATGTTTGTTCCACCCAATAAATACCAGCTGTGATAAAGTTTGCATCCTATTTTAAATTCTAGCAGGTAAAACTTGCCAGAAGTTTACAAGGGGAAAGGGGTCAGTAATTACTGGGACATGTGGCTCTGGGTGCTGTAAACTCAAAATATTCATGTTATGCCCCAAAGACTTGGGTGATGCGATGATTGTCACATGGTATACCATTTTATGTTACAACCTTCTCGCACTGCGAGAAAGCAGAAGGGTTTGGTTGGGGGCGGGCGGGTGGGTGGGCGGTCCTGCAACAAGGCAGGGGAGGAGTGGCTAGCACAATGTTGGGAACCCTGACTGGTCGGCCCTTTGGGGCCGACCAATCTAGTCATGCTCACTCTGCCATTTTCTCCATGTAGGCTGCATGCAGCCTGCATGGAGAAAACAGCCTCCCCATAGACACCTGTGTGGTCGGCGTCCCAGCCAATCACAACACTGCCATTGCAGCGTTGTGATTGGCTTAGGGGAGGGGAGGGAGGCTGCCTGCTTCCTACGGCTGCGAGAAGCAGAGACGACGCAGGACCGGATCAGGCATCTGAGGTAAGTTATTTTAAAAATATATAATTAAAATTAAACCAACACCCCCCAAACCCTTGCATGACCCCCTGCCTGCGTGACCCCCTCTCTACCCGACCCCCACCCGCAAGTCATGCCGACTGCGACTGAAATACTTCAGTGTCAGATTTGTATGGATTCAATAATTTTGCATCTGACAGGGCTACTCATCATCAGGTTCAAAGAGATTAATTTTAAAACAGGAAAGATGGCGTGAGAGAAATAAATTTTGCCCACACTGCTGACAGGCAGGGTTTTGGGTACCTCTTGGGTGCGTGATAGCCCTAATTAAGCTGGTGAAGGGACCGTTCGCTTCCTCAAACAAAGTGATCCTTGTTGTGTTTTTCCTAAGAATAATGATCAAATTATAGTCTTCCCTCAGGGTTAGTTTAATCATGTAGGGCACATGTACACGCTATTCTGGGAATGAGCTTTCTTCCCTTGTCATGCCAGAGCACTGCTTAATTTGTAAACAAATAAATGCCAGGGTTCTCATCAGGAGGTCACTGCAGCTTGCACCACATATTGCCCCTGCCAGAGCTGCCGATGATGGTAACAACACAACTACTAACCATCAAACTCCTACAAGTGTGACAATTTGAACTATTCCAGGCCCCCATAGTTACAAGAATTACTTGCGCAGCTGGGAATAGTCATTTGTAATGTATATTGAATTAATAATTTACTCTTGATGTGGTCATCTCCAAATTAGACAGACAGCACCTGTGTTGACAATTAAGTGCCGTGCTGCGCACCGGAAACTACTGGCTCAAATTATGCACTGCGCCAGATTAACATTGCCAGCCCACGTTTCTTCATTTTAAATACATGTCCCGTTGTTTGAGACAAAGTCAGGAAATTAAGCAAAGGAGAGTTGGCATGTATGCTCTCCTTTAACAGGTGGCTTTGAGGTGAGCACTTTATCTCTTTCTGTTGGCAGCACAGAAGGAGGCCGGCTGCATGCTCCCTGCAGAGGGGGGCAGGGTGGGGAGGAGGGCAGGAGGCCCAGGATGGAGATTCTGCCATTGTTAAATGTAGCCTTGTAAATGTGTGTATGTACCGGATATATATAGGCACATATTTACATGGCTACTCAAAAAACCGGGACAGGCCAGATATATAAGGCTTTAGTCCTACTTTTATTTCTGGCCTGTCCCGCTTTTTGGGCTCTCAAGATCTGGTCACCCTACCTCTGTAGGACGCAGTCATCGCATTTCCCATAACCGTGTGTGACAAAGTTAAGTCAATGGTAAACTCACAGAGAACAGGGAAAGCAGCGGCACTGAATGAAGCCCACAGAATGACAAACTGTTGACCTTATCACCGACCAGCATTAGGTTGAGAATATTTACGGCCTTTTGCAACAGCTCAAAGCTGACTTTTATAGATAGATATTTTTAACCAGGTCTGTCTTTGTGAAGTCTCACAGTCCAGCTAAAAAGCCCCTGCAAAGGTTTTTAGGGCTCGGCTATAACGCGCTGAAAGCGCGTTCTCGCCGAGAACTATTGTCGGCGTCTCAGCAGTCTGAGACGCCGAAGGGAGACAAGACCTGGCCGCGCGCAGCGTTTTCCCATAGCATAACGTTGTGCGCGCGGCCAGGTCTTGTCTCCACGGCATTCCAGGGCTGACCGGATCGCGTCGCGCGCCTCTCTGGAATGCAGGGGGAGTCTGCAGAGAGGCGCGCGGTGGTGATAAACAGGCAGGCACTGAGAATATTTCAGAATACTTTCTCCTTACACAAATAAGTGGCAGCTGCATACGGTGCCCGCTGAAACATGCCCCAATACATGTGACAGCAGCAAAGCACGCTGCTTGTTAAAAGAAAAAAATCCTTTGCAATAATAGTACAATGATTAAAAAGCATGAACCAACAAAGTCGTTATCGCAGAAACACTGAAACAGGGAACTCCCACAAGATCAGGCACCTTTAGTTAAAATCTCAAAGCCTCTAAGGCGTCCCTAAAGTTACCATTACTGAAGAAGAAGGTGTTGAGTCTGTTATTATGTAACTGCACCACAAGTGTCACTGATCACTTGAAACCTGAGCGCACAGCTGATGCATTTATCAACGATTCTTCCTCTCAAATTTAAAACAATATTATGACCAACTTCACGGTTCATTTCAATCTAGTAACATATACAATAAAGTGATAACTGGAGGTGAACATGTACACTAATGCTTCAGCGTAAGCACCACTCCCATGCACACACGGACACCACCACTCCCATGCACACACGGACACCACCACTCCCATGCACACACGGACACCACCACTGCCATACACACACGGACACCACCACTGCCATGCACACACGGACACCACCACTCCCATGCACACACGTGCACCACCACTCCCATGCACACACGGACACCACCACTGCCATACACACACGGACACCACCACTGCCATGCACATACGGACACCACCACTCCCATGCACACACAGACACCACCACTCCCATGCACACACGGACACCACCACTGCCATACACACACGGACACCACCACTCCCATGCACACACGGACACCACCACTCCCATGCACACACGGACACCACCACTGCCATACACACACGGACACCACCACTGCCATGCACACATGGACACCACCACTGCCATGCACACACAGATACCACCACTCCCATGCACACACGTACACCACCACTGCCATGCACACACAGATACCACCACTCCCATGCACACACGGACACCACCACTGCCATGCACACACAGACACCACCACTCCCATGCACACACGGACACCACCACTCCCATGCACACACGGACACCACCACTCCCATGCACACACGGACACCACCACTCCCATGCACACACAGACACCACCACTCCCATGCACACACGGACACCACCACTGCCATACACGCACGGACACCACCACTGCCATGCACACACGGACACCACCACTGCCATGCACACACAGACACCACCACTGCCATACACACACAGACACCACCACTGCCATGCACACACGGACACCACCACTGCCATGCACACACGGACACCACCACTCCCATGCACACACGGACACCACCACTGCCATGCACACACAGACACCACCACTGCCATACACACACGGACACCACCACTGCCATGCATACACGGACACCATCACTGCCATAAACACACGGATACCACCACTGGCATATACACACGGATACCACCACTGCCATGCACACACAGACACCACCACTGCCGTACGCACACGGACACCACCACTGCCGTGCACACACGGACACCACCACTGCCATACACACACGGACACTGCCATGCACACACGGACACCACCACTCCCATGCACAGACACCACCCGTGCTTAATTTGTAAAAAAATGTGCACTCGTCAGGAGGCTACTGTAGTTAGCCATACACATTACGCGACTTTGAGCTATTGGCATTGTAAATGACAATGACTTTTATTTATGTTTTGTTTTTTAAAACATAAGAAAAACCTTGTCATTTACAATGTCAAGACCTTAAACTCGCGTTCATGTACAATGCTAATAGCTCTAACTTTTGCAATGCCGAGACCGTTGCATTGTAAATGCTTGTTTCATGTTTTTGTTGCTGCTGTCACATTGGTTTACCCTACTGAGCACACCAACCTTATAAATGTGGAAGCCTGCTGGTCTAATGTCACCTTACTCTGTAACTGATATTGTCAAATAAGTGTCCACGTAAGACGAGTGGCCAAAAACTGTCAATCTTTCACATGAACAACTGACTGGGCACAGACAAACCTTTTCTATCGCAAACTTCCTACAGCCGCAAACCTTTGTTTTAAATATTTTTCTACATTGAGTTGAAAGCATTGGCTGCAAACCGTAAACAGGTAGTTGTGACCACATTATTATGCATGCTAACAAACCAAAATGTCAGGGGTAGCGGAAATTACATCACAGACCCTTTGCTCACGATGACGTCAAATGGTTTGATCACTTGCCTGTCCCTTAGCTCATCAACAATCTCCTTTTGATCGTTAAAGGGTTATGAAATCAACAAGTCATATGTATGATTGTCTGCCCTGGGCACTACTAGGATCCTGCAGCGGACAGCAGCCCATTGGCAATGAACACCACTTCCTGTCGCCAGGTATAAACAGGAAGAGGTGGGGACAGGAACAGGCAGTCTTGCAATGGGTAGGGACGCGTTCTGGTGATCAGCGACAAGGAGGTGTTATAAGCACCGGAGAATGAAGAATATTACCTCGTAGTCTGTGTGTTTACTTTGTTCGAGTCCAGACCATGAAGGAAAACATGATATCTGGTGATGCACGTTATTGACAAATTGTCGGTACAGTCCCAAAACATAAATGAAGAGCAAAAATTTGAGATTCCATTTTAACTCCTCTGTTCACTCTTCATTTCCATTTCCTGCTTATCTTTCGCATCACTACCTGTGCGCTACTCTGCCCTTCCATGGTTACTAGCCTGCATGAGGACACGCGCAACCCCAGTCATCAAACTCCTGACTAAGGGTAGCAGGAGATAGGCAGTGGGATGGAATATACATACACTCTCATGCCATAATGACCTAAACGCTGTCCACACCCTGAAAGTTTAGTATGGGCCGCCATTCTGCCAAGCTACATTGGCCTGAGCAGCCTACAAGTTAACCCACCTGCTCACATGTGGACTGACACCCACCCGCCAACTTAACCCATTTACTGAATGCATGCTGGTTGCCATGTAGCAACAGAATATGAAACATCTGAAAAGAACATTTCAAAAGTAGAGCATCTGGAGTGGTGCCAGAACCCCAAGTGTAGATAAAAAACCCAAGGGTAGATAATGGAATCTCCCACTAGGGAAAACACAAGCCTAATGTATATGTCATCCTATTTTCAAGTGCAAATACAGGAAACACTCACTGGGGAAAACGCAACCCAAACAAGTGGACCGTCTGGGCCGGCACTGGAGCCTTCAGTGAAATACATAACCACATGAACAAAATGATGGTACAACAATACTGACTTGGGAAGTCTGACGGTAAGATCTGCCAGTGAGCCAAGGGCTGGTAGTCTTCAGGAAGAACAACCCATACAAGGGCATATCCAAGCATATACGGATCTCTCTATGGGACCTCCAATTAAATCAGTGGTGTCTGCTTGCTTTTTCCATCTTCGTCGTATCAGGAAAATTAGCAGATTCCTTTCCCATGATGCCCTTGTCCAGGTCAATCTGGGATTAGTTATATCCCGGATTGACTATGCAAATTCATTGTATACCGGTATTCCTGCTTACCAATCCCATCAGCTCCAATTTATTCAGAACCAAGCAGCGAGACTCATCTTCGGACAGCCAAAGTCTAGTCATACTAAGCCTCTCCTTAAGAGCCTTCATTGGCTCCCTGTGGCCCAGCGCAGCCTTTTTAGGTTTTGCCTCGCCAAAAAGATGCGCTCTGCGCATCTTTTTCGCGCAGGCGAAAACCTGATGAGAATTGTAGTGTGCTTTGGGTCGGCCCTCCTCATTCATTGGCTGGCTCCGTAAATGGAGCCTTGCCATTGGACGAGGGGCCTGTCCGTCAATGCCGGACCAGACACGGGGGCGTTCCCGACATTCTTTGGCTTTTGCCGACGTCACGCGATGCCGGGAACGCCCCCGAGTCTGGTCCGGCATTGCCGGCACTGTAGGGAACGGGACGGACATGGAGCTCTCGGCTGTTGGGGAGCGAGTGTTTGCAGCGGAGGCACTGCTCAAGCGTCGGGTGCGGAAGGTGAGCGGTGTATCTAGGGCCTCCGGCCCTAATGAGGCAGCGGAGCACTCAATTATGTGGCGAGATGTAATGATGCGGCAAGAAAAGGCAAATTATACAGCCTTACACAGCATACGCTGTGGCAGTGTTACCTCACCATTTTAACACTTTAACACCTATTGATATAAAGGTATTATATGGCTATGCTAAATACACAAGATTTTTAAATAAAGAATACACATTCCCCAGATCCTACTAAAAATCGTATTCACTAACTATCAGTTTGTATGCGAGAACACACAGTTACACAATTTTACAAACGCTGTCCCCTCTAAACCCAGAGTAAAATAGTTTGCGTAAAACATACAACGGTGAACGGAGCAGAAAACCAGCCTGAGGGCGCACTTTTAAAGTAATGAAATGTGAGCCTCTTTTATTCTGTGTAAAGCAGCTTTGCTTTAAAACAGGTTTTCAGTTTGGGTTTTTACTTTGAGGGAACACTTCGGGCCTCTACAATAAGCTCTTCCAATAAGAAACAGACTTTTAGAAGAGTATATTAGTGTCTCGCTAGGTAGGCAGTTCTGCAACATTAAAAATATCAGACTCTAAAATACAAGTAAAATGTTTGCAATTTTTATGTAGTCTGAGGGCCCTCCCAAAGAAACTGATGTTTTGAGCACAGTGTTTGTGGTGTAACATCGATTTAGGTACATAACGAAGCAAAACAATTTCCTGACAAAGAAACTTTCATTCGATCCACCTGTGTAAATTACATTTAAATATGTCAGGGTTTATTTCATGCTGTAGATAAAAGCCATTCACTTTATAAACAAGGGGGGAAAGGGAGCCTGAGCCCTCTCAGTGTAACTATCCTCAAAATAACGCAAGACGGTCTGTGGCAGCAGGGTTGTCCAGAAGCCACAATAATTAGGGTGTTGGTTGTAGGGCAACCCTTTTCTAGGATTTCAAGGTGGCATGCTCAGTGCTTAATTGGAACTGGTGGTGGCCGGTGTGGGGCACCAGCACTTATTTTTGGGGCCCAGCACTTATTTCGCCACATCAGACATTTCCCGAGGGCAACAGAGGGAAAAAGAAACAAAACGAAAAGACGGAGGAAAACAAACACAAAAAAATCATCACCAAGGGAGAAAACAAACACCTTTATGAGTGAGATAACGTGGCAGGGAAGTGACTGGCAGTGAATGAAAGAGATCTGAGGTGGATTCGGGACAGCGCACCCTTGCTATTCACACTCTGATATTTTATAGCAGCAGCCGCGGGTGTCTAAGCAGCGCTTTGAGCACCGGCACCTATTATTTTACTAATGAAGCAATGGGCTTGCTTCATCATTCGGTTGTGCCCCACTTTAAGTGGGGAGTGCAATACCCAACAGGCTCCATACGGAGCTCTTTGTGGAGATCTTTTATCATGTGTTCGTGGGTCACAAGCACGCACTGACCTCCCCCTTGTAGAAGACGGTTTCTAGAAGGGAATTAAAAAACATAGATTGGGCCAAGTCAGTTAAAATTATCCATGGGTGGCCATGACTAAAAGTTTATAATTCACTTATGTTGGGATCCCTGATAAGATTAAAACACCGAAAGGACTCGCAGGATGTAATTATTAAAAACATAAATGCTGTAATTGGTTTGCCAGCTACGGAGATACTTACATCACTGAATAGATCATTTCTGCTGGTGAGCAGCGATGTATGTGAGGTAAAGGCCAGACATTGTGCCTGAATCAATCATTTATGTCATATTGTCTCTCTCTCCTTAGTGTCATATCGGATCTGATCCATAAACTCTCTCCATGTGACAGAACATTACACACCAATTTGTGACCACAGCAACTATGATGTTAGCAAATGCTTTAGAGTCCAGAGGAGCAGGAACACCCATTAATTACAGCACTTCTTAGTGGCATTATGACACGAAGTGCTCCATTCAAAACTAATCATCCAAACTTCGACTGAATGACTTCTGAATGCTAGCACACGTCTTTAAGTGGGAATAAGTTCCTCATTATTGTACTGAGTTTATCAGAGCCCTGGTATAGCGCTGTGTGGGCACTGGTAGGGTATGCCACTCACTGCAAAGCCTGAAGCAGAAAGCTGGGCGGTGTGGTACTTTGGGTGCTCGGAGGTGATGGATAGGGTCTTGGGCCTGAGCAGGCGAAAACCTGATGAGAATTGTAGTGTGCTTTGGGTCGGCCCTCCTCATTCATTGGCTGGCTCCGTAAATGGAGCCTTGCCATTGGACGAGGGGCCTGTCCGTCAATGCCGGACCAGACACGGGGGCGTTCCCGACATTCTTTGGCTTTTGCCGACGTCACGCGACGCCGGGAACGCCCCCGAGTCTGGTCCGGCATTGCCGGCACTGTAGGGAACGGGACGGACATGGAGCTCTCGGCTGTTGGGGAGCGAGTGTTTGCAGCGGAGGCACTGCTCAAGCGTCGGGTGCGGAAGGTGAGCGAAATGTTTGCCGGTTCCCTTTTAAAAGCCATTGGTGTGTGCGCCACACACGCGCGCATCCTGCTTTCATCATTGTACGGTGAACGGGAGTGGGCGCCCCCGCCTCTTCCCGCCCTCCCTCCCCGCAGGAGCTGCTGCCGGGGATGAGCCGGCCATGGCAGCCAGCCACACGGGAGGTCACACGCTGCTGCTCTTAATATTTTCCAGGCGCCTCGCCCTCCTCCCTTCTGCCGCCGCCGCGGGCACATCAGCCCCTTCATCGCGCACAGATCCGCGGCTTCCGATCCCGGCCGCGCCATCTTAGAGGCAGCTGGAGAGGGGGTGGTGCAGCACGGGAGCGGGGCAGACGATTCACGGCAAACTTCTCTGGGCAAGGTCACTGCGTGCTTTCTCTGCCGTTCCACAACCGACACAAAACATACCGTCACACAGGTTTACCCTTCTGCAGATCCCATCAATGAAACCCGTAAGCCTCGGGTGGCACCGAATGTTATTATTCTTTGTCAAATTAGGCACCGAGTAACTTACAGAGCAGAATTAAACGTTGCTTGTATAGAGCGAGGTAAAAGCAGGCGACAATACAATCTTTTATTTAAAGACAGGGCGTTCGGGGTAGACGTGTCTAAAGACGAAAAGGAGGACACTTTAGGGCATTTTTAGAAAATGGAGAAAGAAAGAGCTGGGTTATCAGGGTTGTTGGTGCATTCAAATGTGGGTCAGGTTCTCGGCGCCATCACCAGTCAAGACGTCTCGCACACAGAATTAAAACTGAATGCGAAGAGAGCTCGCCAAGACTGCGGGAAACACTCGTGCGCTTTCCGAAAACAAAGCAACAAGCTCCCGGCGCAGCCTTTTCCGCGCCAGCCCCCTCCCCGCCCCTTTCTCATTTCACTGACCGGAAACTTCAAGTTGAAAAGAAAACCCCACACACGCTGCCCGGAGGCGGAAAAGAATCCACCAGCCTGTGTGCGCGAGCTGCCGGGCGGGCGGCGCTGCCTGCAGCCCACAGAGCCAGGGTCAGAGGCGGAGAAGCACCAGCGCCGGGAGTCAGGCACTGGCCCTCGTGGGCCGGCTTTAGGGCATTGCCACTGGTGCGGTCGCACTGTGCGATGTCCTGTGGAGGGGGCGCCGACCTCAGGGCTGGGCGCTGCGTTTAGCAGAAATGTATGATTGGAGAGATATGGGGCAGTTGTGCCCGGTCGTTGTGAGAGAATCTGAGGAGGCATTCATGTGGTGTGGGGGCCCCATTTAGGTGGTCGGACTCACTCCCAAGTCCGATATACTGGTTGAACTCTAGCTCCATGACACACACAAGGTTTTTTGTGCTAAAAGACGTTTGTGGGCTGGAAGTCCCCTTGGCCCAGTAGAAACAAAGTAAGGCCACAACTTTCATTAAGGGGGTGGGTGTTTCGGTATTAACGGAACGCCAGGCCCACATGTTTGTGGCGTGCGCCCCTTCACTGTGCTTTGCGCAGGGGTGGCGTTAGCCCGACTCTGGATTTGAAATGGCTTGCTACCTAACATTTTCAGAACAAAGAAAGGGGTGTGGCAGTTATTTTGATGAGGAGAAAAGATCATGGGCCAGAAGGTGTGTGTGTGGGGGGGCTCTGTGTGGGTGTGTGTGGGGGGCTTTGTGTGGCTGTGTGTGGGGGGGCTCTGTGTGGGTGTGTGTGTGGGGGGGGGTTTGTGTGTGTTGGGGGGGCTCTCTGTGGGTGTTGGTGTGTGTCATTTGCGAGAGATAAAGCTAGTGGCATTGTAAATGACAATGCCATTTATTTATGTTAAAAAAAAACATAAATAAAAATAATGTCAAGAGCAATGCCAATCGCTCTAACTTTAACAAAGGCAAAACCATTGCATTGTAAATGCTTGTTAAAGTGGGCTGTCTGATTCACAAAGCCCTTTCTCTTCAAGGCCCAGCTTTTATAGCCTCTCGCATCCACCGCTATACTCCGTCTCGGGCTCTCCGATCCTCAGGTTCAAACCTGTTGTCTACTAGCTCCTTCAAGCGTCAGAAGCATGGGGGTTTGAGATTTGCCTCGCAAGCCCCACGCTTCTGGAACGCTCTTCCCCTCGATCTCCGTCTCACCTCCTCCTATTCTCTATTCAGGAGGGCGCTGAAGACTTGGCTATTCTCCCAAGCATACAATTAATTTTCTCCCCCTCGCTGCTGTGTCCTTCGCTCGTCCTCGTAAGCGCCAAGAAACCGTTGGTGTACGTGCGCTGTATGGATACCTTTTATCATATCATATCAGCATATCAAGTGAGACTGAAGCGTCCATTGGCTACCTGCAAACAGGCTGCCGGCCCTGGCCACAAACAGCAAGCAGGCACCATTAGAGACCCCAATCGTCAAAGTACCTAAAGTTATACCTGAAGGCCTGAGATGGTGACGTCAAAGAGAAGCTCCACCTCAAGATGGCAGGTAGACGGGCAGACTGCAAAAGAGAAGAACGGCAAGCGCAAGGCAGATCCCGACAATGCGGTTGGGATGATACAGACAAGGGGTCCAGAATGCCAACATCGGCAAAGAATAATTAGAAGTCATTCCACATTCCACAACCTGTATCGAGAGCATGAACAGGAAAAGGGATGGATAGAACAAGTTAACTGCAAACCCTGCACAATATGGCACAACTGCCTTGGAAGTCACCAAGATGTCAGGAGGGGTGTTCCTTTTCGAAAAGTGGAAGGCGTTTAATCTTTACGCAATGGGGAGACGTAGGATTGTTTGTTCTAGAGACAACAGGACATGGAGTTTGTGTGAAATCTAGGTGAGTCAGCTCGCTGTGAGTTTAAACTCCCTGCATTTTAGAATGTATGCACATTTGTCTAGCATTCGAAAACATTTCTGGCTTTTGCCTTTTTGTCCGAAAATGTGCCTGTGTCCGCCTCAATACCATGATTATTCATGTAGAGGTTTGGGAAATTAGAGAAACTTTAAACACATCATTTGAGTCCTCATTTTTTTCAACAAGAAGGTTTTTCGATAAAAAAATATTCCTTTCATGCACACACGATGTGAAAATGAGATGTAGATGGGTGTTTTCCCACCCTTATGGCACCACTTAAACCTTGATCTTTTAAGTGGGTATCTAGAAGTGCCAATGAATTTGGGAAATGTATTACGAATGTTCCTAAGTGCTTAGAAAATGTAAACTTTGTGGATGTGGACTTCGTCAGAAAGAGCTTTTTGAACGGCTGCTCTACTGACACTCCCCGGCACTTTGAAATATCGCTATTGGCGGTGGAAGTTCCACGCGCTTGGATATATCTCACTAGAGTTTTTTCTATCGAGCCACATATCCCAATAAAGGGCTTCTTGGTGCTTTGAATTACAGAAACAAAGGTCATAGCATTTGCTCTCACATCAGGAAACTGGAGACTTTAAGCACGGCTTAAATAGCAAGCTTTTCAACAAAGGTGATACTTAATTTAAGTAACTTAGGGCCATATGTATGAAGGTACCAATTTGCGATTCTGAAATAGAGATTTTTAAGAAATCGCTATTTCAGAATCGCAAATTGGTATGTATGTACAAATTCGCTTTTTTTTAGCGAATTCTTAGTATTCCTTAATTGCGATTAGCAAATTGCGAATCGCAATTAAGGAATACTTTCCCATTCATTTCTATGGGCCAGGAGGCCCATAGGAATGAATGGAAAGGTATTCTCAATTTTGCGATTCGCAATTTGAAAATCGCAAATTGAGAATAATTTCAAGGGTGCAGGGGTGTCCAAAGGACACCCTGTTGCACCCCTGAAATATGCATGGGTGCACATGCGGCGCACATATATGCCCTAAGGGCATGTATGTGCGTCACATGGCACTTTGAAAAATGCTGAAATGTGCATTTTTCAAGGAAATCGCAACTTACCACCAACTAGAAGTTGGTGCTAATTTGCGATTCCTTTAAGGGCATTTTGCAAATTTTTTTGGCTTCATACATTGCATTTAAGGAATCGCAAAATTAGTGATTCCTTAAATGCAATTGCAAAATAAGGAATCGTAAATTTTGCAATTCCTTATTCTGCACCAGATTTTACTTCATACATATCATTTTGCTAATTCGCATTCGCAAAGGCTGAAATTCTGAGACTTTCGGCCTTTGCGAATGCGAATTTGCTTCATACATATGGCCCTTAAACCTGTTACTCTTTGGTGCAGGCGAGGGGCCATTCAATTAAAAGATTCCACTTAGCCTAGCATTCAAATATCTAAAAGATGGCCAGCAGTACATATATTTTGGGGTACCCTTGCCCAAATGTACACCGGCCTTATCATCTTGTGCTAAATCTCCGGTTGTCAATGACTCTCTGAAGGTGAGGCAAACCTCTGCTTGTCTCAGATCTCATCTAGTGGGGGGTCATCCATATTTCTTGAGCCTGATCTGAGAAGGCACAGCCCCCAACCCTGCTCTCCTAGGCCTGTCCTAGCTGCTCATGTCCTAGATGACACCTCTAATGCCTTTTTTCAAAATGGAAGTTAAAGCGATATTGATGAAGAAACGTCTGCCTTAGAACCCTGGCTTCCGATGCTCTCGAGGTCACGCTACTTTCTATGAGACTGTGATGATTGTATGGGATGTATGACGTTACAACGCATGCTTTTACCACGCATGCTGTTACAACGCAGTTTTTACTACGCATACCATTACAACGCATAGCGCATTGGGGTGCTGGATAGTGAATAGTTTAATTTACTATTCCAACTCCAGTCCCCGTGGACACTAGGGAAGGTGTTGGATAGTAAATTAAATCTATTCCCTATCCTAGAGCGCCCCCCAGCGCAATGCGTTGTAATGGTTTTCGTTGTAAAACCTGCGTTGTAATAGCACTGCGTGGTAAAAGTTGCGTTGTAAAGGATGTTCCCCGATTGTATGTTGTTCTGTTGGTTTTCTGTTACTTCCTCCTATACCTTTCGTGGATGCTAAATTGTAAAGCGCTCTGATACCCCCTGTGGTCATGTTTGCGCTATATAAAACCTTTTTAAATACAAAAAAATGGAAAACACGCTTTGAGAATGACCTGTGAGTTTTTCTTGCGGAAGTTGCAAATTTACCTGCGTAAACGAGACACTGAAAGCAGTTTGTGACATGGGCTCATTCACTCTGAGGTAGTTGAGTGCCCTTGCATCAAACTCTTTCAGCAAAGGCTGGAAACAAACGGTTCTTTATGAAAATAGTAAACAGTCATTATCCCATCGCTAAGAGCCGTCTGGTCCATGTATTTCCTTCGAAGCACCTCTCCCGGGCTCATTAGGGTGCATTATGTGGGATGGAACACTTGTCCTGCAGGGCCCATTCGACTCCCTGTGGAAATATGGTTATTATAGGGTAATTTGTGCAGACTGGTCGTCGGGCTCCACTTTGTCCTGGTCTCCAGTAATGGAAAAGATGCCTCATTATTCCGTCAGGGAACACTTACAAGAGATAATGACGGTAGAGAGGATAAATGGCTCTTTTTCCTTCTTGAGTGCGCTGCTTGACCACATAATGTGGGTGAGAGATTTGTGGACCGCGGCACATAATGAGTATTATGCGGCTCTGGCTGGATCTCTTTATGATGTGCTTGTTCATTGTTGGGAGCAGCAATGTTT
Source organism: Lissotriton helveticus (assembly GCF_964261635.1). Classification (NCBI taxonomy): domain Eukaryota; kingdom Metazoa; phylum Chordata; class Amphibia; order Caudata; family Salamandridae; genus Lissotriton; species Lissotriton helveticus. The sequence goes on from NC_136057.1 coordinate 397,087,871, forward strand.
TTATACTCGAGTCAAGGCATGAAGCAGAACTAAGGGGGGAGGTGCTGTACCTGCCCTGCTTTGCTGTACAACTCAACCTTTGCCTTCACTAAACTACAGATCGCAAGTGCCTTCTTGTCTTCCCTCTGCCCCTAAATTGGCAAATTGCCTGATTTACTTCTCCGCTAATCACGAAAGGTAAGCTTGGGGACACACAGCCCTGCCTCTCCGTGCAATGGGGCGTCCAGTAGCTCGAAGGGAAGGAGACTCCAAAAATGGAAACATTAACTCCCATCTTGACAATCTGTTCTACACTACCCTCCTTCTAATGCATCAAGCCTGCCTTTACCAGCTAACCCTCCACATTTGCTTCCCCTGTAGCTGTCCATCCGACTGCCCCGCAACAGCCCCCGTTGGGCTTTGACACTACAAATAATGCACTAACACAGCCCTTATAACTACACTCTATGCATGTGTGTGTTCTGCTACCTCAGCGTGCCTGTCATTAAACCACCTAAACCTTCCACTCAAGCCAACTGGAATGTGGGTCATCAAACTGATAGTCCCGTCACTGGCTTTGTACAGTTTGGTGAATATCTGCTTTGCTCCCTCTCTTCGAATGACATATGACTAACATCAAAGTATCTCCCTCAGTGACATGGAATTTTCTTCCAATATTCACTAATGCAGAGGTCCAATGTCAACAGGCCTGTATTGAGTCTGATGACCCTATTTATTGGCCTGCCACCTACTGACCTATCCGTCCAAGATCTCTTTTGCAAACCCCCTGCTCGGTTTTCCCAGGCTCACCCGCACCTTACCAACATTTTTCATGCATTATTTTGCCCCCCGCTCCTGCTAGATCAGCCACCTACTTAGCCATCCGCTGACCGTGTACTTCTCTAATCTTCCTACTTACTATACAAGAAGTCCTAATTCTATTTGAATGGGTGTCATTCAGGGGTGGGAAACTAGTGGTTGTCTGCCCTCATTCATCTGATCCATAAGCCTCACATTTATTGAATATATTGTGTTCGTGCAGAAGCCTTAATCATAAAAAGAGAAAAAAAGACTACAGATGGATGGATGTGCTGCACCAGATCATCTGACCACTGAGGTAGGACGGTACTCAATACTCAGTAACTGAGAATTATAGGCAAAACAGTGATTGTGGGAGAAACAACAAGGGAGAGAACACAGACGAACATGATCAACATGGAGCACATGGGGGGACTGAGGAGCATGGGTGAGAGAGAGTAGCATGGGTGAGAGAGAGTAACATGAGTGTGGTTGGGGCAAGAAGCACATGGCTAGAGAGAGGCAGAAAAACATACTAAGAGACAGCTGGAAAACACATGCACTCTCATTGAGTGCTTAAATAAAGAGAAAAAAGTAGTTCCTTAAAAGCAAGCAGAGGAAGCATATAAGCCAGTCAGCCAAAGAGATGGCACAGAAGCTATGCTCCATGGGAGAGACACAAACAAGATTGACAAAAAAGTCATCAAATAAGAAGCAGGCAAATGAGAGTGACATGAAATCCAACCAATTGTAAGCAATGGTCAGGCCCCAAGCCCTCTGTATTCCTGGTAAGTGCATACCATGTCTTGCGCTATCACGTAGCCTTGAACTAAAAAAGGATGTCAACAGTGCAACTAACTTTTCAATGCAAGTAACTCTGAGGTAAATCCATTGTTAACCGTCCTGTAATAGGAGTGAAGTGGATGGCTTAAACCAAGTTCAGAGTGATTCAGGATCATTCAAATAAAACATATAAAAACACTGGCATGCACCTTTAAAACAGTCACTGGCTGCCAGTTCACGACTAACCAAATGTGCGCATTCTTTACAAAAAACCTTTCGGCACTTGAGGGTTTGCCAGGGAATGTTTCTTTCGAAACTCTACTCAGACCCTCATACTGGAAACAAGGAAATGTGTCCGGTAGTCATCTCAAACACCCTCCCCCACCACCCACCTGTCCACGGAGACAAGGCAGGACCCTGATGATTTGGGTGCAGCAGCATGGGTACAGCTGCCATCTGTCCACAACAATTGAAACTGGAACTGGGAGCAAAATAAAGGTATATTGTAAATGGTAGGCTGAAGAATCTTGTTATTGGACATTCACTAAACTAAACACAGCCCTCTTGGAAGTATAGGGCTTTATTTTCACTCAAGGTAATGGCATATATACAATACTTAGCTGCTTCTTCCAAGGTATTTATTTCTGAAGGAAAACCTCCATCAGCTGCTGGTATTCTATAGGAAGTCTAATTGGGAGGAAAGGGTTAAGGACCAGCCACATATTCAAACAGTAGATGTGTCTAGGATTAAGCTCAACATCTCGTGCTCTGAAAGAATCTTAACACCATCTATCCCTCATCACTACAGGTGACAAGCTCTTTTCACGTCACAGTGCACAGGTTTCCACTCCCACCCTGCCCATATACGAAGAGAGAAATATCTGAAATGGAAGCTGGAACTACAGCCTTGCCTTCTCATCTCCAATGCAGATGCCTGTCTTCCTCCTTCGTCTCAAAATTCCAACCACACAAGAACTTCCATGCTCTCAGCTACTTTGCTTCCTTTCACCTGCCACTGATCCCCTCCAACTTTGCTAAAAGCAAGCACGTACCACAAAATGCATGACTTAAAGTTGAAACAATACAAACCCCACTATGCTGTCTGTAGGTATCCCGCATCAATTGTTCCCTGTCTTCAACAAATGTCCCATCAAGACCCTAATCCTTACTAGAGACAAATGCCTAAAAATATTTGACCTGAACATTATCCATTCTCAGCGATGCATGAGTATCAGAGTAAAGCATTGCATCATCCTCCCAGACCCATCTCCCTGCTCCCATTCCCAGAGAAAGTCACAGAGAAGATGGCCAACATGCAACTGACACGCTTCCTCGAAGAGAACAATGCTCTGGACGAATCCCAATCAGGATTCTGCAGCAAACACAGCACCGAAACCGCACTCTTTGCAGCCACTGACGACATCAGGACCCTGCTAGACAACGGTGAAACCGTGCCCCTTATCCTCCTGGACCTGTCGGCTGCCTTCAACACCGTCTGCCACCACACCCTATGCACAAGTCTCCACAACGCTGGGATCCGCGACAAAGCCCTGGACTGGACCGCCTCCTTCCTCACTGGCAGAACACAGAGTGTCTGCCTTCCCCCCTTCCACTCGGAAGCCACCAAGATCATCTGCGGCGTACCGCAAGGATCCTCACTCAGTCCAACACTTTTCCACATCTACATGGCACCACTCGCCAACATCGTCCGAGCACACCACCTAAACATCATCTTAAACGCCAACAATACCGAACTGATCCTCTCTATCACCAATGACCCCACCACCGCCCAAACCTGCCTCCATAGGGGAATGAAGGCCGTCACCGAATGGATGAAGAACAGCTGCCTGAAGCTGAACTTGGACAAGATGGAGCTCCTCATCCTCGGATCCACCCCCTCCGCCTGGGACGACTCCTGGTGGCCGGCCACACTGGGAGCCGCACCGACACCCAACAACCACACACGCAACCTGGAAATCATCCTAGACTCATCACTATCAATGACGCAGCAAGTCAACGCAGTGTCATCCTCCTGCTTCAACACCCTCTGCATGCTTCACAAGATCTACAAACGGATCCCCACAGAGACCAGAAGGACGGTCACCCAGGCCCTCGTCAGCAGCAAACTGGACTACAGCAACGCCCTCTATGCAGGAACCACGGTCAAACTCCAGAAGCGACTCCAACACATACAGAACGCCTTCGTAAGCCTCATCCTCACATCACAAAACACCTGAAAGACCTACACTGGCTCCCCATCAATAAAAGGATCACCTTCAAACTCCTCACCCATGCCCACAAGGCACTCCACAACACCAGACCAGCATACCTCAACGCACGACTCACCTTCTACACCCCATACCGCCAGCTCCGATTCGTTGACCTCGCCCTTGCCACTATCCTACGCATCGGAAGAACGACTGCTGGCGAAAGATCGTTCTCCCACCTCGCCGCCAAGACTTGAAACACCCTCCCCATCGACCTACGGCAGACTCATGACCTACTGACCTTCAGGAGACGCTTCAAGACCTGGCTGTTCGAGCAGTAGCAACACCCCCACTTCCCCTCTCCAGCGCCTTGAGACCCTCACGGGTGAGTAGTCCACTTGACAAATGATTGATTGATTGATTGATTGATTGATTCTCCATTATAAACAAATGCTTTCAAAGATCAGGCCCAAAATGAGCCTCTCTCTATATGCAGGCCTATGCTCTCCTCTTGCTTAGAGGCTGAAGCGAGGGGTCCTATAAATGTCTCAGAAGGCTTCCAGGTGGCACCAGGCTGACCACCTCACTTCAAGTCATTTAGACACATTACCTTCAGTGCTGAACGCTTTACCTACAAATCATTGATTTCAGGTGTGTTAATCCATTTAGTTCATGTGATGAAAAACAAGACTAAGACATCCAAGATGCATTTGGCTGTCGCACAAAACTGCAGGACTAGAAAAAAGAGTGCATATATGGAAGGAGGTAGTCACTGAAACCGATGCTGTGTGCTGGTTCATGGTTGAAGAAGGAGGAGGGGGTTGTATGCTATGGGGAACAGCTACGGTAGAAGGGGAACGACATGAGGGAGTTGTGCCGGTATCCTTGAGGAATGACGATCGGCGAAGTGCCAGTCTCCGGGGGCCTTCTACGTTGGAACGATCCAGTTAATGCATCACAGGTGCCTTTACTTGCAAAGTGTGTATGGATGGTGCATACTCAACTTGATGATCAGTGCTTTAAATGGAAATATAGAAGTGCCAGTACTCCCTAACCCAGGGAATTCTTTTTGCAGCAGTGAAGTGCCAGTACTCTCCCATTAAACGTATTGGACCAGTGCTGAGACGTGTTGATACTCTGCCTTTCAACTAACGATGGGCAGGCACTAAACCTGGCATGGCAGTACCTGTTCAATTAAAGCACGGCTGATGCCAGCTCGTGAATGGAGGGTGGTAGAGCACTGATTCCGCAGAGCTGTGTGTGACTGCATTTGTGTGGGTTAGGAGTGTGGGTTGACCCATGATGACCTGATTCTATGGATGTGAATCTGAATATGGAGATAACAATAATTTGCGTGTGTCTCATTGAGAGATGTACTGTGATGTCTTTATTATACTGGCTGTTCCTACAATTGGACACTTGAAGGTATTTCATGCACTATTTGCACCAGGTTATAAATAAATAAAAAATAAATACAAATGTGCTACTATTTCCTAAACTCATTAGTCCATCGCTGTTCCTATATGAGTCTGTATAATAATAAGCAGTCCATTCACACTTCACAAAACCCACACACCAGGGGCCTCATTTACGAGGTTTTGGAGCAGGGCAACTAAAGAAAATGGCAGGAACGCGCCATATTTCTGAGATACGGCGTATTCCTGTCCTTTTCCCTGTGCTGCCGCACAATGGGCTGTAATCCACCAACGCAAGCACCCTTGCACGATGGTGCAAGAATGCCTGTGCTGCAGGGATGATTGTTTTTTGTACAAGAAGGGACATTTTCCTCCACAAAAACAATACCCTGGGGCGTTTTCTCTTTCTAAGTGCGCTGCAGCACACATAGAACAAGCATTTACAATGCAATGGTTTTGCCTTTGTTAAAGTTAGAGCTATTGGCATTGCTCTTGACACTCTGAAGCTCCACTCTGAAGCTCCACTCTGAAGCTCCACTCTGAAGCTCCACTCTGAAGCTCCACTCTGAAGCTCCACTCTGAAGCTCCACTCTGCACTCTGAAGCTCCACTCTGCACTCTGAAGCTCCACTCTGAAGCTCCACTCTGAAGCTCCACTCTGAAGCTCCACTCTGCACTCTGAAGCTCCACTCTGAAGCTCCACTCTGCACTCTGAAGCTCCACTCTGAAGCTCCACTCTGCACTCTGAAGCTCCACTCTGAAGCTCCACTCTGAAGCTCCACTCTGCACTCTGAAGCTCCACTCTGAAGCTCCACTCTGAAGCTCCACTCTGCACTCTGAATCTGCACTCTGAAGCTCCACTCTGCACTCTGAAGCTCCACTCTGCACTCTGAAGCTGCACTCTGCACTCTGAAGCTCCACTCTGCACTCTGAAGCTCCACTCTGCACTCTGAAGCTCCACTCTGCACTCTGAAGCTCCACTCTGCACTCTGAAGCTCCACTCTGAAGCTCCACTCTGCACTCTGAAGCTCCACTCTGAAGCTCCACTCTGCACTCTGAAGCTCCACTCTGAAGCTCCACTCTGCACTCTGAAGCTCCACTCTGAAGCGCCACTCTGAAGCTCCACTCTGAAGCTCCACTCTGAAGCGCCACTCTGAAGCGCCACTCTGAAGCTCCACTCTGAAGCTCCACTCTGAAGCTCCACTCTGCAGCTCCACTCTGCAGCTCCACTCTGAATCTGCAGCTCCACTCTGAATCTGCAGCTCCACTCTGAATCTGCAGCTCCACTCTGAATCTGCAGCTCCACTCTGAATCTGCAGCTCCACTCTGAATCTGCAGCTCCACTCTGAATCTGCAGCTCCACTCTGAATCTGCAGCTCCACTCTGCAGCTCCACTCTGAAGCTCCACTCTGAAGCTCCACTCTGAAGCTCCACTCTGAAGCTCCACTCTGAAGCTCCACTCTGAAGCTCCACTCTGCACTCTGAAGCTCCACTCTGCACTCTGAAGCTCCACTCTGCACTCTGAAGCTCCACTCTGCACTCTGAAGCTCCACTCTGAAGCTCCACTCTGCACTCTGAAGCTCCACTCTGCACTCTGAAGCTCCACTCTGAAGCTCCACTCTGCACTCTGAAGCTCCACTCTGAAGCTCCACTCTGCACTCTGAAGCTCCACTCTGAAGCTCCACTCTGCACTCTGAAGCTCCACTCTGCACTCTGAAGCTCCACTCTGAAGCTCCACTCTGCAAGCTCCACTCTGCACTCTGAAGCTCCACTCTGCACTCTGAAGCTCCACTCTGAAGCTCCACTCTGCACTCTGAAGCTCCACTCTGAAGCTCCACTCTGCAAGCTCCACTCTGCACTCTGAAGCTCCACTCTGAAGCTCCACTCTGCAAGCTCCACTCTGCACTCTGAAGCTCCACTCTGAAGCTCCACTCTGCAAGCTCCACTCTGCACTCTGAAGCTCCACTCTGAAGCTCCACTCTGCACTCTGAAGCTCCACTCTGAAGCTCCACTCTGCACTCTGAAGCTCCACTCTGAAGCTCCACTCTGCACTCTGAAGCTCCACTCTGAAGCTCCACTCTGAAGCTCCACTCTGAAGCTCCACTCTGAAGCTCCACTCTGCAGCTCCACTCTGCAGCTCCACTCTGCAGCTCCACTCTGCAGCTCCACTCTGCAGCTCCACTCTGCAGCTCCACTCTGAATCTGCAGCTCCACTCTGAATCTGCAGCTCCACTCTGAATCTGCAGCTCCACTCTGAATCTGCAGCTCCACTCTGCACTCTGAAGCTCCACTCTGAAGCTCCACTCTGAAGCTCCACTCTGAAGCTCCACTCTGAAGCTCCACTCTGAAGCTCCACTCTGAAGCTCCACTCTGAAGCTCCACTCTGCACTCTGAAGCTCCACTCTGAAGCTCCACTCTGCACTCTGAAGCTCCACTCTGAAGCTCCACTCTGAAGCTCCACTCTGAAGCTCCACTCTGCACTCTGAAGCTCCACTCTGAAGCTCCACTCTGCACTCTGAAGCTCCACTCTGAAGCTCCACTCTGCACTCTGAAGCTGCACTCTGAAGCGCAGGACGGGCAGCTCGGAGCTCCGGAGCCCCCTGCCCCCTGCCCCCCACCACCACCACGTCCCTAGCATTAGAGCTCAGGACTGGGTCAGGAGCCGGGGGGGGGGATGTACTTTGTAGGAACGGGAGGCTACATTTTCGTTACGCCACTGCCCTGCGCATCTGTGAGAAGCGGCAGGCTCTGGGCTCATTCAGCACTCCGAGGCTTCCCCAGGGGGATACGAACGCTATTGTCGGTCTACGTTCTGAGATCTGTGAAAAAATATTTCTTTTAAAAAAAAAAGCTAACAACATCAGAGTGGGCACATCAGTAAAAACACTTTACACTCGAACACAAAAATGTTTCACCTGTTGCATAAGTCAGACCCAACTCAGCGAGGCAAACTTTCCTTGCAGAAGCCAAGCCTCCTTCAGACGTAACTAGCTGCAGCGGCGAGTTCTTCCCCTTCCCTGCTCCTCCGTCGCCAAACAGCTCCATAGGGCACGGATTAGGGCATTTTACCGAAGTCTCAGGGTTTCCCTTTGTTCACTCACGGGAACCAGAAAACAATACATTTACATTTTCCTGCAGTTGCAGAGAGTACTAAAGTAAGCGCTTGTATTCTCCGCTTTGTTTTAACTTTATCAAACATGGGGTGACGTAAAAGACAGCTAAAAAAGATTACCCCATATTATGCTGTAAGTAATGGTTTGGTGTTCTCTTGACTTAGAAGCGTTCTTGAATGTTATGCGCTGCTTAGAATGCTCTGCAAAACATAACATAGAACAATACAGGACAAACACAGAATTTCGGACAACACGGGAGGAACACGTTTAATATCGAACAAGTAACCCCCACAGTTTACTTGACTTTAATGGTGGCTCTGTTGCATCCCGCTCCTGTAGGACAGACACGTACCTATAGAAGCAAATAAGGCACCACAAGCCCACTCGGGCCCTAATTCAGTGGGGGGTGGGGAGGGTGGAGGGAGGGGGGGGGGAGGGTGGAGGGAGGGGGGGGGGCGGACATTGAAAGAAAGTAATGTTTTTACAGAGTGACACTAACAGGACACCTAAAAGCAAAACCTCGTTTAAATCTGTTGAGTGTTGAAATCTCTTCCCACAAAGGTACCGTACAGGCACAGTAAAACAGGCACTAGCCCACTGTGTTGTACAAACTCCACAGGGCCTCCGACTTTATCCCTGCCGACTCCGCGTTTACCGCCCCGTGTCTCTCCCAGCTTCACTCACTCAGACCCTCGTACCCTGGTTTCTCTTTACGTGCGCACGACATACAGTCTCAGGGTTTCCCTTTGTTCACTCACGGGAACCAGAAAACAATACATTTACATTTTTCTGCAGTTGCAGAGAGTACTAAAGTAAGCGCTTGTATTCTCCGCTTTGTTTCAGACATGCTGCGCCGGCCAGGGCTGGGGTTCATGTAAGTGAGGGGTGCCCCTCCTTGGCCAGAGCTCAGCTGTTTCAGGCTGGAGCATTGTCTGCGCCGCGGAACGGCAAGAGTTAACCTCTCTGCCGCATCTGCAGCCTGCTCCACGAGTGACCGGCGGGCTCAGAGCGCGGAGGACCCAGGCAGCGGGGCAAGGGCTCTGGATGCGGGGAGGACGGAGGTATGTCGCCGGGGGTAGGGGGCTGCTTCCTTCAGGCCGGCTTCTCGCTGCGGGCAGCATCTCCGGTCTCCCTCACAACACGGGAGACCGGCAAGGCAGGCAATGGCAAGGCAGGTCCCGGCAATGCCGGACCAGATTCGGGGGCGTTCCCGGCGTCGCGTGACGTCGGCAAAAGGGAAAGAATGTCAGGAACGCCCCCGTGTCTGGTCCGGCATTGACGGACAGGCCCCTCGTCCAATGGCAAGGCTCCGTTTACGGAGCCAGCCAATCAATGACGAGGGCCGACCCAAAGCACCCTACAGTTCTCAACAGGATTTCGCCTGCGCGAAAAGCTGCGCAGAGCGCAGCTTTCGCTAGGCAAAACCTAAAAAGGACACATTAGAAGGAATAAAGGTATGTCTCCTTATTGCGCCTCCCTCTTTGCAAAATCCGCTAACTTTGCAGTTGGAGAAAGAAAAGTAAGCACGATTCACATGTTAAAGAAATAAGCAGCGATTTGTCAGAAGACATGGTACAGCGTTTGACCTCTATCTTTGAACGCGCACCAGATGTGAGATGATAAAAACAAAATTTAAAGGCACCTATATTGCTCATTCGTCTTCTTTTAGAGGTCTGCTCTTCCTGCCCCTCCTGCCCCCCCACCCTTACTTCCAGGCCTTTGGCTGAATTATCCCAGTCCCTTCTACCGGGCTCTCAGTGAAGCCTTCCTTTCCTACAGACTCTATCTTGTTTGCAAAATGCAATTATGTCACCCACTGCTGAGGCTTCAGGGCCTTGCTCCCAGAGGCAGCAAACATTACATCATGGTGTGAGCCACTGGCAAGGTCAGCGTGTACTGTATCGGTAACATTTGTTTGCATGTCCCTCGTGTTCCCATCACAAGAACTTGACCAGTCACCACTTAGCCCTGCAGACGTCAGCCGCGCGGCTGCCAGAGGCACCTACCACCACTTGAAATCTGTGCGTGGCTCCTCGGAGAGCCTTCCCGTCCCGGGGACTTCACGGGTGTGAATGTCTTCAAAGGCGGCTGGCCACCAACCTGCTTAGCTGATAATAAACTCTTTTTGGCAGCTGCGCAGTGCCATCACGCCCGGCCACATTCCATTTTTAAGAGGTCAAGGCAAAGAGGTGTTTTGTTTTTCTGGTTCCCAAGTGAAACAACAATCAGAAAAGTGTAAAAGAAAAAATGGTTTATTATGTCATCCGAAACAAAAAGTGCTTTCTTTCGTCAAATTTAAATGCTCCCTGGAGGCTGGTTGACAAACTGTGAGAGCGGTACTTCTATAAGGCAGTCTGTTCCAAGTCTAAGGAAACCTACCCCGTGCCACTGACAGGCCTTCCTGTGCATCCTCGACTTGATAACAGGCTTACCTGCAAAGATGAGATCCCAAAATGCAAAGATAGGAACCCAACAAACCCTCTCTGGGGAAGTGTCTCTACACCGACCACATTCAGTTGTCACAAAAGAGAGGTTCCCAGAGGCCCTGTGGCATTAGATTTTAAATATGTCCCAGGGTCCTTAGTTTGGAGTTCCAATGGAAATAAAAATGAAAACATTTCGTATTCCTATCATTTTTTCAGTTGATGTTGGGCTATGAAGGATTGTTCCTATGTTTAACGTGCTAATTTGTACCTATTTGTTTTTTTTTAAGTTTGATTTATTGAGAAATAGAAAAAAGGGGGGGCAAGGGAGGGGGAGAAGAATTACAATAAGTAGATGGGCGAAATAAGCAATACAATAGTAAATTCATAAAATGTAAGCAATATAAGCATGAAGAAATATGAACACATCAAATGAATATAAATACAATAAATGAAATATGGTATATTGAGACTTAATAGTTACAGAAATAAAATATACAGTAATAAGAGAATCACGGGGGTTTACGTACTTCAACTGTTGTAGAATCAGGAGAGGGATGCGTAGGGGCATATGAAGAAAGGTACGTTACCAAAGGAAGCCAAATCAGGGCACGTTTAACAGCTAGGGAAATGGGAGATGTACCTATTTTTTAATTTGAGACTTTTCTATAGAGTTGATGTTGCCCATCGGCTACCTGTAAGTTTTTAATATGCTGTTATTGTCCCTTAATCATGTTGGTTTCCTTTTCAGGTAAGTCCATGGTCACCTTCTAACGCCCCATCATTTTGTGTTACGCAACTGGTGAGGGGGTTGGTCCTAGTTCATCGTGAGTGCACCAGGTTTCATGTATCTTTCCTTTGGACAACCTCTATCTTACGGTTCTGGTGGGAACATAGGGGCCCATTAAGATGGCGGGCGGACATCCCCCGCCAGGCTGGCGGTAGCAACCGCCAGCCTGGCGGGGGCAATCCGCCCGCCATATGCACCTAAATTCTGCCCGCCATATTAGGATGGCGGGGGGGGGGACCGTGGCGGACGGAAAGACCGTCCGCCGCTTTTCCGCCTGGTCACAAGCCGACCGGGGCAGAAAACGTTTAATATGGTGGCGGTGTCTATTAGACACCGCCAGCCATATTATGATGGGCTCAAACAGATGCCTTTCCGCCACTGAAAGGCATGCAGTCTTCACTTCGGGGTCCCTCTGCGGGCCCCCATGGTGAAGGGGGGGTTGGGGGGTGCACATGTGGGGTACCTGTGGTACCCCCCTGCATTTGCATACACAATGCGGCAGGCACTGCGCGGTGCCTGCCGCTTTGTGTATGCAAATGCATACATGCATTTTTAGCATTGTGGCGGGCAGTGCTGAGAGCACCACCCACCACAATGTTAAAAATGCATGATGCGCCCACCACTGTGGCGGGCGCATCCTAAAATGCAGTGCCGGACAACCGCTCAGCTCGTGGGCGGTCCCGTTTTCCGCAAGGGTGGCGTGCGGGCAAAGTCCGCCCGCCATCCTAATGGGGGCATAGTGTGGGCCTAGTTTCCAAAGTGAATTCTCCCATCTATCCCACAGCGTAGCCTTCTCAGCCTTCTCTATGGTTTCCTTGGCACCGAGCGGAGTGCCTGCATGGCTGCCGTGCTTCGAGTGTTTCCTCAGGCCAGGCACACCATGGCAGACTAACTCTGCTGCAGGAAGTCCTTAAAAGTCACCGACATCAAAATTTCCAAAACAAGGTTTCTGTTTACAGCAAAGCTGGGCCCTGAGCTAACAATGGGCAGATTGCAGCTCCATTGAGGCTATCAATAAGTACAAAGACAAGCAGTAGATGGACCGAAGCAAATCTTCCATTAAATGGGCACACTATAATAGTTGGGCAACTGGACTTTACCAAGTTTGATGCCAACTGTGGGCTGAAAAGGTCTACAGGACAACTTGTAAGATCACTCTTCAGGGCAATACAATATATATTCACCCTGGAGACTGCCTTCCTAACGCATTCTTGCTCCTCAAGGCGACCCTGCCACCCCAAGGCTCACTCAGCATCGGTTGCATCGCATTAAAACCATAATTGTTGTAGCATAATCCTCCTGGGAAATACTTGCAGAACAGGAACAAAAGTGCAATGTTGTTCTTCAGTAACACCCTGGATGGAATGCACACACATTTCTTCACAGGGGGCGCTCTCACTTGCCACCCACACCATTATACAATTCTTATCTGCTACTTCTAAAAAATTTGAAACAATAATTCTAATATTACTTTGAAAGGTCTTCAGCAATACTAAATGTCGTACAAATATACATTGTAAACTAGAGCCGCCGAGTCCTTTGCCAAATAAAAAACTGAAAGTGCAGGGCAATGTGCCAGATTCTAGGTTTGTGGTTTATTTTTAAAATGTGATAAGACTTGCAGATAGCACTCTGTTGCAAAAGAATTGAACTCATGCTTCCTGGTGTTCATAGACATGAGAGACCGGCTGCAATGGTGCGGAGCCGGGTTGTACAAATGTACCTGCAGAAGTCCAAAGCAAGTACGGCATGAACCGACACGCTATAAACATAACTACAGGTGCACCTTGTGCTTTAAAAGGGTAAGTACTGTCACACACTGAATACCTGTATTTCTTAAATTTGAAAGGGAGAGTATCTGCACTTGGGAGTAGAGAGCTAATGTTTACAATGGGAAGGCACAGCAAATCTCTGTAGCATACAGGTACTCTTTGATTGTGAGTCCTTGCATTTCTAGATTTCCATTTAAAGTACTGTGTGCACTCCCCAGTTGTTTCAAATGCTTGCCATGAAAAACAGGAAGTGTTTCTTGATAGAACGTGTGGCCTTGGGCACATGGAAAATATTCAAAGTATGTCTGGAGTGTACTTTTTTCCTCTAAATCCCCATGGACACGTATTATTGAACATTATCTTTTTCCTTTAATTTCCTAATTCATATTGAAGTATGAGGCACTGTAGATATATTTATTTAAGAAAGCCAAGAGACAAATCTTTTCCCTCCCTGCACAAAAGAACTTGAATGAAATACCCTGAATCATCAGGTTTCCAGCTCAGCTTTCTCCCTACAGATCAGAAAGGTGGGAAAGACCCATCTCTTCAAAGACAGCCTGGTCTGCAAGGACCATCCCAGCTCTCCAGGTCATAGTCTAGAAACAGGACAATTTATTTCACCTCCATTGAGCACAATCTCACCACCCTTTGCATTATGAACGAATGTATGATGGAATTCCAAATGCGTTTTTCACGCATGCCTTTGGAACTCATTTGTTCTGCACGCAAGTCATTTTAATGATTTGCCTTTGGGGGGTGCTGGATATTGGAATAGTTTAATTTACTATTCCAACTCCAGTCTGTCCAGTCTGTTGTAACAACTTGCGTGCAGAACGAATGCATGGTAAAGACACATTCGGTCTGCTGCCAGTGCTGTGAAGGCACGGCATGATTCCGGCTTCATTCTAAAGAACGTTTCCCCTATGTAAAGTGCCCACGAAAGAAAGACAGATGTATCATAAAGTAAGTCTCTTTTGGCTGTGAGAGAGCGCAAATCGAGAAAAAAATTAGAAGTGCACCATATTTACAAGCACGTTGCATTAGTTTAGTAAAGAAAATACATAAGAGTGTTTAATTAAAATAGAATGCATATATCAGTGTGAAAAGCTAATGTAGAAGTGTGTAGAGATGTTAGAATGATGTTGAAATCCCATGTTATGTGGCTGTTGTAGAGGAGAATGTAATACTGATAAACGTAGAAATGTGTAGGCCACATGGCAGTTCACAGAGAATGAAAGGTGCTGTTATATTCTCACATGATATGGATTTTAATGTTGTTGTAATTCAAAGTATTATTGATCATAGAACTGAAATATATGTTTTATAGAAGTGTTTCATATAACCATTGTGTGTAATAAGTTAGAATACTGTTTAGACTAAGAAATTAAAGGTTTACAGAGTGCACAGGCCCGTTTCATGTAATTCTAATAGGCCTGAATAGATAAGGTCAGTTCTTTTGATCTGCATGTGTTAGTTAGAGGAATGTTATGTTAAGCATAAATTGCTGAGCCTGCTCGAAGGTTTACGACTTAGAAGATACGGTGGAGGCCGGAATTTGGGGCCCACTGTACAAGTGTCTGATTGCAGGTGCGAGGAGGCTCCAATCAAGAGAGTGATGAATAGAGTTTTGTTCAGGGAGCCAGGCACAGGCCTGGAGGAGGCTTCAGGAATTTCCTGGGGGGTACCGTCCTGCCGGAGAAGAGCCTGAGAAGCAAGGTCAACGCTAACGATGGGCCCAGAGGAGTATCAGCATGGAAAATGCCAGAACTGACACCACGTGAGGGGCGTCTCTAAAGGGCGTTTCTATTGTAAATGTGATTTTTGTATTAGGGACAGCACCCCTGGGTGGAGTTAGGGCAGATGGTCTGAGGAACCTAAGAGAGCGGATGGGTAGGCAGATAGGATAACTGCGAGACACCGATTTACAACGAAGACTAAGGGAAGTGAGTGATCTTCTTTGGAAGTCACCACGGCTGACACCTTTTTAGGTTAAGATTTTACTAAGTAGGGATGTCACTTAGTCTAGTGTAGGGACAGTCTAATCTGGATTTTCTTCCTTTCTGTAAATGACTCATAAGCTACAGCTTGTGTCTATTCTTGCAACTCTGATGATTTTTGAATTGGTTTTGGTGATATTTTTCTGCCGACTAAGAGCATTTAGAAAATTTATGTTTGTATTGATACCAGTATATCTTTTGAACCTTATTTTGAGATGTTTGTATCTCCAGTTAACTTTGGCTTTATAATAAACTTTTAAAACTTATTCGTAGTAAGTGGTTCTTTAGAGTGGTGTAAGTCCTTAACTGATTGACCTAGTAGTGGATTGCATTTTACTCTATGACAGGTATCAACGGTTCAGTCGACCTGAGTTGGGATCTAGACCTATAACAATAGATCAGAAATCCCGCCGTAACAGTTGGTAGCAGACAAGGATGGTTACCTTCTAGAGGAAGGTGATCTAGACTAGGTTAAGATTACCCCAAGGTCCCTAGAGATCGAGAGATGAGCAGCGGAAGAATCACCTGCCGAAGAAGGTGCTGACGGTGCGAGAGAAAAGCAGCAGGGTCGGACGAGAGTGAGTATAACAAGGGTCATGCGTTGACAGATTGCGGTGTTTTGTGTTGTATCTGTATTGTAATGTTATGCGGAGTTGAACGCCTGTAGTGTGATTGAGAGAGGGTTGTGAGCGCGCGCAACCTGACAAACTGGGAAAATCTTAAGTTCGGGGAAGAGCTTAAGTGGTTCGGGTGTATCGAACATCCAGAGTAGTTGTCGACCAGAGTAAAGGGGGTCATGAGGTACCATTGATCGCCCGCAGGACCGAGATTGGGGGAATGCAAGAGTGACTGTGTGGGTAACGGACGCAGGTCGAAAGTTACCGTGCGTAAGTAACCTATCAGTTAAGGCGATTGTCTGGACGTACACGGAAAGACATTTCGTCAGTTAAGGTGACAATTACAGTTAGACTGTGGGCGTACAGTCAAGGAAAGTGATCGCTTGGTCGGAAGTAATCATTTTTCAGAGTATGAATGGGACGCATGCATGACCGGGAGACGAGCGGAGAAAGGAGGGGAACTGCTGCGAAGGGGGACGAGTGACGTCAGCGAGAGCCGCGCTGTGATAGGCCGGTTGGTGTGAAGCCGCGCTGTGATAGGCCGGTTGGTGTGACGTCAGCGAGAGCCGCGCTGTGATAAGCCGGTTGGTGTGAAGCCGCGCTGTGATAGGCCGGTTAGCGAGAACCGTGCTGGGATTGGTCGATTGTCATCAGGAAGTAAACGAACGCGGAGAAAATAGAAATTTTGTAGATTTTGAACATGAAGTGTTTTAAATGTTTGAGAGCGATCTTTAAGAGAAAAAGAAGAGAATCTTATTACGGGGAAGAGGCACCGCCAGAGGGTACACCAGCTCACTATATGGCAACGAATGTTGGGTTGCATACTATACTGTGGCTTGATACTTGGAGTAAGATTACAGAAGGGAATGAGGAACTGACTTTTCCGAAATACGGAACGTTTAGACTAGAAGTGTTGCATCAGCTGAAAGCAGTTATGTCCTCATTGAGACCTTTGCCTAGACCAACACAGTTTGAGGCCCTTAATGCGTGGATTAGGGCGGCGCACGACAGGAATCAGAACAGACGCCAGGAAAGGGTAAGGCGATAAGTAAGGGCAGTGCAAGATGCCAAATGGGATGCGGAAGCCAAGAGATGGAGGGTACAGACGATCGAAGTGGATAAGTTGTACCCAGTGAGAGAGGTTACAGGAGAAAAGAGACCCATAGAAGACGATGACGAGAGCGAGTCGGAGGATGGCCTAATAAATAGGTTGTTGATAGATAGACCGCCTCCGGACAACAGGGAGATAGAAGGTACTGAGCTCCCAAGGGAAGATAGGGTTGACATAGAAGGGAACAGGACACTCCCTATAACGAATTGGGTACCTACCAAAGGTGAGGAGACACCTCAACATAGTCCTGTACAGAGAGTAGTCGGAAGGGTTGTGGTGCAGAAGATGCCAGCAACAGAGAGGGTTGATCTTATGGATTGCCAGATGCTCTTCAAGTACCCGTTACCATAGGTCCTATAGTGTCGGTTTATCACCCAGAGAAAGGGAGAGAGGAAGAACAGGTACGGCTAGACAAATAAAGAGTTGAGATGGAAAGAAGGAATAACACGACAAATGCCTGGAGGCAATTGCCAGGACCGATAACGTGGAGCACCCCATTGGATTCAGCAGTGGATCCTGTAGCAGAACAGGGGGGTCAGAGAGGACCGATGGACCTGAGGGGACCACGGCCGAAATCCTATAAAGAGTTGAGGGCTGACTTGAAGGAATGGGATAGGTCCACAGAAGCACCGAGCAACAGGTCAAGAGCAGAAGCTGGATGGGGAAGTCGAGGCAACTGGACATTATCTCACTGCGGGGCTAGCGAAAGCAGTCAGGAGTGGGACGGTAAAAGTCAGGAGAGTAGAGGAGTTACACGTCATATTGACGGTGGAAATGGGCAGGAGCGAAAAGGTAGAAGTATGGAGTGTGGAGAGACGTCTCGTCTCATTCAAAGTGAGGGAGACCAAAGGACACAAGAGTACAGGGATAGGTATAAGTGCACTCTCCACGCACCTGATGATAATGTACAGCACTGGAGTAGTGGGAACATGGGGAACCGCGAAGGACCTTGCCATGCGTCGAGTGATCAGAGATCACAGACAAATTGCGAAGGCATGGGGAATAATGGAATGTCTTACCATGCACCTAGAGAAACCAGGCAGAATGGGAAATGGGGGACTATGGGAAATAGAGAAGTGTTTCACTATACACCCAGAGAGGATGGAACTGCATGGGACCTGGAGAGATGGGAGCATGGGAGGACTCCCCATGACACGCCTGAGCCCAGACGGAGGACTCAGAGCTGTGATGGGAGAGATGTAAATGGACTCTCTAGAGATAACATACTGAAAGCTGTGATAAAAGCCAAAAGACTCGATGTGACCAGCTTAAAATCTGATCTGGACGAGATAATAGATGGTGTGTTGCCTTTAGAAAGGATTGACATGTACGAACAAGATGAGCTGCTGTTTATAGCAAAAGATATTACTCGAAAGGCAAGAGCAACTCATGAGAAACTGTCTGAACTGGCAGACAAGTATATGGTAGATTTGTCCAAAACAAAGGCATTGCAGGGTAACCATAGGTTGCATTATTCAGACCAGGACTTAGAAGAGAGGAGGACAACTGGATTAAAAACACACATAAGGGAACTGATCACAGGAATAAGAGCATGGAGAGATCTGGACAAATGGGAAGAGAGGTGGTCCAAAAAGGGAACTGTTAGGCGGAGCGCGAATGTGATGTCTCCGGAGGGAAGGCTACTGCAGATGGAAGCATTCCCTATGCGAGAAATAGCGAATGGGAGTTATGTACACGTGCCCTGGAGTAGGGGAGATTTGGCTGCATTTACCAACTCATTTCCGAAGTTAAGGGAAAATCCCGTAGAGTGGTACAAGCAGGTAGAGAGGTTTGTCAAGATTTCAAAAGTATTGTGGATTGATTTGAACACCTTATTCGACATTGTGGTCCCAGGAGACTTGTGGATAGCATGCAAAGTTAGTGTCGAATGGCCAACTGCAGAACCAGAAAGGGATGCTCGTACTAATGGACCGTCAGAAGGAGTAATGTTAAAATATGAAAGGGTGATGACATGGCTGAAGGAGAAGGTGCCACCACAAGATATAGATTGGGTAAAAATTGACCGAACAAGACAGGAACCCAAGGAGACAGTTCATGAGTTTTATGAGCGTTTGCTGAAAACGTTCAAACAATACAGTGGATTAGATGTAATGGATCCCAAAGATATAGGACAGTTTGTATCGAAGTTCGTTTTGGGGTTGAGACCTGATATTTGTTTGATGATTCAGCAACATTTAATTTGTTGGCAAAACAAACCATTGGATGAAATTCTGAGATACGCAAGGTATTGCAGTGATGAAATAGATTCCAAAGCAAAGAAACTAAAGGAGAAACTGATGATGGTGCAGATGCAGTCGGCTGGAAAGGGTGGACAGCAGCAACAGGGAACAGGGACAATGGGACGGAAACCAAATAGTCAGAATAAGGACAGCGAGGAAAACTCAAGACTTAGAATAGACATTGCTACATTGAAAAAAACGACAAAGTGTCACCAGTGTCACCAGGTGGGACATTGGAAACGCGAGTGTCCCTATAACCCTGAAAACGGAGAGCTAGAAGTAGAGGAGGAGGAAGTTCGAGAAGTTCCAGTTCAAGGGGTGACAGTGCCAAAGGGTAAGGTGGCCAAAGGGGCGACTTCGGCTCCACGAGCTCAGTTCCCGCAGCCACCAAAGATTACGACAGGGGGAAAGATTTATAGACAAATGCCTCTTTTTATAGACGAAGAAGAGTGTTACTACGTTGATCCATTGACGGGACGACGTGTAAGTAGAGAGGAGGACTGTACCCTCGGGGCAGTTCTAGAGGTGGATCAAAGAGGACCGTTTGTTGAGGCTGAAGTGGCAGGGTGTCCTACGACATTCTTGGTAGATACCCGAGCTACTCGATCAACTTTGAGATCGGCAGTGGTTCCGGATCTACCAATGTCGGGGGAAACAATTCAAGTGGTAGGAGTCGCAAATAGGAGAATGACTAACCCTTTGACGGAACCAGTGCTAGTGAGAATAGGAAACTACACCGATGAACATCAGTTTGTAGTATGTGATTCTAGTCCTGTGTGTCTGTTAGGAAGAGACTTATTGTGCAAACTGAACTGCACAATATACTGCACACCTCAGGGAGTGGAGGTACAGACTACAGATGATGATGCTACCTTTAAAGTTGCAAATTCGAGAGTATGCGTAGAACTGTATCCTACCCTGACTGTGGAGGAGCTTCCTCGGGACTTACGAGATACAGTGTCATCAGAGGTATGGGATTTTACTGGAGAAGAGATAGGATTGATCAAAGGAGTAGAACCAGTGAAGATCATGGTAAAACCAAATGTTGAATATCCAAGAACGCCTCAATACAAATTGACCCCGGAGACGATTGCAGGAATAAAACCCGTAATCGACTCTATGATTCAACAGGGAATACTGAAGGAAATCGTGGGTAGTCCATGCAACTCCCCGATTATGGGTTTGCAGAAACCTAGTGGGAAATTTAGAATAGTGCAAGATCTTCAAAAGATTAATAACATAGTTGTTTCATGTTGTCCAGTGGTACCGAATCCATCAGTGATATTGTTTCAGATACCATTCCAAGCTGAGTGGCTTACCGTGATAGATCTTTGTCAGGCTTTCTTTTCAATTCCATTAGATGAGGAAAGCCAGTATCTTTTCGCTTTTAAGCTGGAAAATCGTGTCTTAACATGGTGTCGTATCCCACAAGGGTATACAGAAAGCCCATCAATTTTCAACCAGCTATTGAAGAAAAATCTTGAAAGTCTAGTACTGCCACAGAACTCGGTTCTGGTCCAGTACATAGACGACCTACTTGTTGCGTCAGGAACGGAAGAAGCTTGTAAGATAGATACCATCCCCTTGCTGAACCATTTAGCTGAAAATGGGCATAAGGTATCTCCGAGCAAATTGCAGTACTGTCTGACAGAAGTACAGTACTTGGGTCACCGGATAGAAAAAGGAAAGCGCAAGGTGTCACCAGATAGGATAGAGGCGATAATGAAGATGAATGCGCCTACGACACAGAGAGAAGTCAGGATGTTCCTAGGAATGGTTGGTTATTGCCGACAGTGGATAGCTAACTTTTCCCTGAAAGCGAAACCCTTACAAAAACTGACGCACAAGGAGGTGAGTGATCCGGTACCATGGGACAAGGATTGTTTGATGTCGTTCCTACAGCTGAGAGAGGACTTGTGCCGTGCTCCAGCTTTGGGGATGCCTGATTACGAAAACCCATTTTCACTTTACTGCTGCGAAAGAGAGGGTTGTGCTTTGTCAGTCTTAGTACAAACTCATGGAAATACCCGTAGACCAGTTGCATACTTTTCGGCTACTTTAGATCCGGTAGCCGCAGCGTTGCCCGGATGTCTCAAATCCGTTGCTGCAACAGGTGTCAGCATTGAAAGGTGTGAAAATATAGTTATGGGACATCAATTAGTGGTGTATGTACCTCATTCTGTAGAACTGTTAATGACCAGGACCAAGACACAGCACTTAACCAATAATAGGCTCACGCGCTACGAGCAAGTTATTCTTGCTGCGGAGAACGTGACCATTAAGAGGTGCTCTGTTTTGAATCCTGCTACATTGATGCCACTTCCTAATGATATAAAAGGCGAAGAATGTGAGGATCACGATTGCCTTGATGTGACTGAACTATGCACCAAGCCAAGACCAGATATTGTGGATGAGCCGTTGACTGACCCTGATGAAATTTTCTTTGTTGATGGCTCATGTTTAAGAGACGATACTGGTCGGTTGAGAGCAGCTTATGCTGTTTGCACCATTACTGGAGTTGTGGAAGCCGCTTGCCTGGAAGGAGTACACTCCGCTCAGGTAGCCGAAATCATTGCATTGACACGTGCCTGTTTAGCAGGTAGCAAAATTAGAGTCACCATTTATACCGATAGCCAATATGGTTTCGGTGTAGTTCATGATTTTGGGCAATTGTGGCCTCAGAGAGGTTACATGACCTCCTCTGGTTCGCCTATTCGAAATGGGGAATTTGTGCGACTGTTGTTAGAAGCATTACAAGGTCCAGCAGCAATTGCGATAGTTAAATGTGTAGCCCACACCAAAAATACAGATTTTGTGTCGCAAGGTAATCGATATGCAGACGAAGTTGCTCGCTACTGCGCGGAGCAAGGATATTCTTTCACGGAAGTGGAAGTAGGTGGGACTCAGGAAAAGACAGAGTTAAACATGATGCTAGAAACAGTTGATACTTGGGAGGATTTAAAAGACATGCAAGAGAACGCACCTGATTCTGAGAAAAAGGCATGGGAAACAGCAGGTTGTGTGAAAAGTGAAATGGATTTGTGGGTTTCAGCAGATGGAAGGGCAGTATTACCTGATGAACTAGTGAGTCCAATGGCACGACAGATACATGGTCCAGTACACTTAGGAAGAGATGCCATGCTGAGGTTATTTAGGCAGACTTGGTATAATCCTAGGTTTAGGATTGCAGCAGAAGCAGTGTGTCAAAGATGTGTCACATGCCAGCAATTGAACGTAGGGAAAAGAACACCAGTTACGATGAGTCACATTGGGAGGTCTGGGGGGCCTTTCAACAGAATGCAATTAGATTTTATTGAGATGCCAAAAATCAACCGCCTCAGGTATGTTCTGGTGGTTGTATGCATATTTTCCAGATGGGTCGAAGCATACCCTACACGCAGGTGCGATACACTCACAGTAGCAAAGTTATTGCTTAGAGAGTTGATCCCGCGCTTTGGGGTGCCGACCTCCTTGGAATCAGACAGAGGAACTCATTTCAACAGCGAAGTTGTGAAGATGCTTTGCTCTGCATTAAACATTGATCAGAAGTTGCACTGTAGCTATCGACCAGAGGCTTCAGGTATCGTGGAGCAGATAAACGGAACTCTAAAGTCCCGAATAGCCAAAGTATGTTCATCGACGTCCTTAAACTGGCCTGATGCTCTGCACTTGGTACTCATGAGTATGCGTAGCACACCAGACAGGAGGACAGGTCTCTCTCCACATGAGGTTTTAATGGGGAGGGCAATGAGACTTCCGTCTGTTCCAACTACAGCTTTGTTGAATATTACAGATGACCTGATCCTGGATTATTGCAAGGGACTTTCTGATGTCATTCATTCTGTGTCTCTTCAGGTGCAGGCTGCTGAAGTTCCATCTTCAAGAGACCTATGTCACGACTTGTGCCCTGGTGATTGGGTGCTTGTGAAGAAACACGTCCGGAAGAACTGCCTAGACGTGCGTTGGAAGGGGCCCTACCAAATAATCCTGACAACGAATACTGCTGTAAAGTGTGGAGGGCTGCCAAACTGGATTCATGCGTCCCATACTCGAAGAGTTCCAGCACCCTTAGAAGAAACAGCTCCTCTCACAGATGAAAATCCAGCTGTGGACGGCGAACCACTAGAGGGGATCAGTCAAGCTGTGGGGGTGTCGGAATAAGTTGGGAGTGCTACAGATCCAGAAGAAGAAAGACAGGACGACAGTGAAACTGAAGTTGCCACCGAAGGAGAAAGTTGCTGTGCATACGGCTCAGACACAGATCAAGACAAGAGTGATCAAGAACCGAGTGTGAGGACAAGAAATAGGAGAACAAGGCGTGGAGAAGCTAGTTGGCCTGAATGAAAGAAGAGGCCGAGCTTGAAGCCAACTCCAGAGAGAACTCTTGCTCCTATATCTGAAGACTCGAATCTGGACGAAGGTGCACAAAGACAGGAACAGGAAGGTCCGAGAAGAACGAGGAGGGTGCGAGTGCCCTGCAGAAGATACGCTACTCCTGAGTGGACCTACCTAGCTGCAGATGTCCAGTGCACGGAGATCTGGGAGGGTGAGGGAAGTGACATTGACCAGTACTGACCCAATGATAACATTGGAAGTAGTGTTGTTGATACCCGGAGTGGAGGTCGAAGGGTTGCTGACACTCACTATTCCTAATCCTCCTTATCTGAGCAGGTTAAGAGAACTGGTTTTAAACAGAATAGAATTTCCGACTTTTTGTTCAATGAGGCCAACACCCGAGGAGATCATTCTTCGTTTGGAAATATTAGAATACGTGATTAGAGCCGCTGGAACACGTATCATTCCAGATTGTTAAAGACTTTGTAAATAAACAGATTGAAAGATGACCTAGCGCCAAGTGGAAGAAGAAGAAATTTAGGGACTTCCCATTTAGTGGACGGAGAAGGGCTAGGGTTGTCTGTTGCTATAGAACTCAAAGACTGATCTTGCGGAAGGGATTATCAGCTTCCAGGTGTGGTTCGGAAAGACTGAATAAGCAAAGAAAGGAGACTTTGTGTTGTGAAAGAAAATCAGAACTACACTGTCTTGAGATCATGGAGGCCGGCAACCCAAATCGCAAGACAAAATGCATAGTAGGCACACTTTTAGTGGGAGTAATTTTCCTTATAGTTTTAGTAGTTACTATATCATATGTAGTGGGACATGAAAATGAAGAGAAGGCAACAAAGGAAGCAAAAATTGTATCGATACAGAAACCTACTACTGCTGGTCAAAGGGGGGACAATACAGAGAAAGATAAAGCTTTACTAGCAGCAGAGACTCGTAGGTTGCATATGGATGCATCACAGGGAAATTTCAAATCAAATGCATATGCTAAATTGCTTTATGAATATATTGATGCTATGGAGGCAAAAGATTGCTACGTGTGCATGCAATTGCCAGCCTCTGTAGACGAAGGTATTAGATATCATCATCTTCCATTGACTTATGGAATCACATGTAGTTTGTTGCTTAGTATATTTTATGAACGTGATGGTTTTGAATATTATTTTTAAAATTTTGATGCTGTTTTACCAGAAGTTCCAAATTACAAGCACATGAACAAGTGGGATTATTATAAGAGTGAAGATAGATTAAAGAAATTTTTCATTCCTTGGAAAACGTTGGATACTTCACATGCCCGAAGAAATAATTTGACTTGTAAAGTGTCAGAAATTGAGAAAAGGTTTATCGGACAGGTGGATGATCGGTATAGGAGACAGAAGATCTTAAAGGCTTCAGGCCAATGGAAAACAGATTGGACCGAGGAAGAAAGGTTATACAAAAGAAAGGGTAGTAATGGTCCAATAGCTTTAGATCGAGAGCAAAAGGGAAACTGTGTATATATAGGGGTAAAACCTATGATGAGAATGTGTTTGTGGGAGAAGTAACTTGTGAACATGCTTTCCAATTAGAATATTATACAAAAGATTTCTTGAAGGGAATGCAGGTGATCCCGAATGTATATTTTGTTTGTGGAAGAAATGCATATGTGAAACTGACGGATAATTGGTATGGATCATGTTATTTAGCAATTGTCTTCCCCAAAATATACCATGCTGAGGATCTAGAAATTATAGAGGGAAGAACTCAAGCTAGAGGAAGAAGGGATGTAAGCGATGAGGAGGTAGTTGGAGGCGTATTTGGTGCTATGTTTCCTCTTTTAGGGATAGTACTGAATGATGTCAAGATTAGAAGATTGGCAACGGTTGTAGATAGGTTGTCCGCCAGTACTGCTAGATCATTAATGCTGGTGGAGGGAGAGATGCAATCGATAAGGGCAATGGTTCTTCAGAACCGACTTGCTCTAGACGTTCTGTTAGCCAAAGAGGGAGGAGTCTGTAAGGCTTTGAAGGTTCAGGAATGTTGTACTTACATTCCAGACAATTCAAAACCTCTAGAAAAGTATATACGGAACATCACTGAAATTCATCATGAGATTGAGGATTTGACACAGGTAAATGTGTGGGAAAAAGTAGGTCATGGAATGGGTAAAGTTGGAGGTTGGTTTGCCAACCTAGGAAAGGGTTTCATTTGGTACATACTGAAACCTATCATCATAATAGTGATTTGTATAATCACCTTGTGGGGATTGGTGCGGCTGTACCAATGGTATAGATCAAATAGGTTGCAGAGATCCATGAGAGAGCAGGGGAGGAGATTAGCTGCGATGCAGGATAATCAGTACAGGAGTCTGAGGGCTCTAGAGATGATGAAACGAGAGAGTACTGCAACGAGTTCAGTTTGATTTAGTTCATACCTCAGGGATGGTGTTGTGATGGTGATGACTACTAAAAGTCATCAAAGGGGGGAACTGAGAGAGCGCAAATCGAGAAAAAAATTAGAAGTGCACCATATTTACAAGCACATTGCATTCGTTTAGTAAAGAAAATACATAAGAGTGTTTAATTAAAATAGAATGCATATATCAGTGTGAAAAGCTAATGTAGAAGTGTGTAGAGATGTTAGAATGATGTTGAAATCCCATGTTATGTGGCTGTTGTAGAGGAGAATGTAATACTGATAAACGTAGAAATTTGTAGGCCACATGGCAGTTCACAGAGAATGAAAGGTGCTGTTATACTTTCACATGATATGGATTTTAATGTTGTTGTAATTCAAAGTATTATTGATCATAGAACTGAAATATATGTTTTATAGAAGTGTTTCATATAACCATTGTGTGTAATAAGTTAGAATACTGTTTAGACTAAGAAATTAAAGGTTTACAGAGTGCACAGGCCCGTTTCATGTAATTCTAATAGGCCTGAATAGATAAGGTCATTTCTTTTGATCTGCATGTGTTAGTTAGAGGAATGTTATGTTAAGCATAAATTGCTGAGCCTGCTCGAAGGTTTACGACTTAGAAGATACGGTGGAGGCCGGAATTTGGGGCCCACTGTACAAGTGTCTGATTGCAGGTGTGAGGAGGCTCCAATCAAGAGAGTGATGAATAGAGTTTTGTTCAGGGAGCCAGGCACAGGCCTGGAGGAGGCTTCAGGAATTTCCTGGGGGGTACCGTCCTGCCGGAGAAGAGCCTGAGAAGCAAGGTCAACGCTAACGATGGGCCCAGAGGAGTATCAGCATGGAAAATGCCAGAACTGACACCACGTGAGGGGCGTCTCTAAAGGGCGTTTCTAATGTAAATGTGATTTTTGTATTAGGGACAGCACCCCTGGGTGGAGTTAGGGCAGATGGTCTGAGGAACCTAAGAGAGTGGATGTGTAGGCAGATAGTATAACTGCGAGACACCGATTTACAACGAAGATTAAGGGAAGTGAGTGATCTTCTTTGGAAGTCACCACGGCTGACACCTTTTTAGGTTAAGATTTTACTAAGTAGGGATGTCACATAGTCTAGTGTAGGGACAGTCTAATCTGGATTTTCTTCCTTTCTGTAAATGACTCATAAGCTACAGCTTGTGTCTATTCTTGCAACTCTGATGATTTTTGAATTGGTTTTGGTGATATTCTTCTGCCGACTAAGAGCATTTAGAAAATGTATGTTTGTATTGATACCAGTATATCTTTTGAACCTTATTTTGAGATGTTTGTATCTCCAGTTAACTTTGGCTTTATAATAAACTTTTAAAACTTATTCGTAGTAAGTGGTTCTTTAGAGTGGTGTAAGTCCTTAACTGATTGATCTAGTAGTGGATTGCCTTTTACTCTATGACAGGTATCAACGGTTCAGTCGACCTGAGTTGGGATCTAGACCTATAACAATAGATCAGAAATCCCGCCGTAACAGTTGCGCCATCCTGCCCACTCTTTCTTACTTTTGAAATTGATGGGTGGTAGTGCAGGGTTTCATTACCACGTGCAGCACAAATTCAGGAAGAAGCAGGAAGCCACCATCTTATATTTAGTCACCGCTCCAGTTATGAGCCCTGTCTGCTAACCCAAACACTAAATTAGAACACCCAAAATGTACCTTAACAAATCGCCCATGGGTTGATGAATTGGAGACAGCGTTAAACCTCATTTTCAAGAGGCAATGTGTCCCTGAGATAACACACTCCAGAACATGTAAAATACAGTCAATTAAGGAGGAGCCCACTCAATAATCGAGACCTAGATCAGGAGTAAATGTAAAAGATGTATTGCATAAATTCATAATTTATGGTACAGAGATCATAAACGCAAAAGCATAAAGTCGGTGCCACAAAGGCTCTTAGAACAAGGCACTACAGAATAATGTGCAAATCAGAGACAAATTCTAGGTCCCACATGACCTGCAAATTAATAGCGAACAGACAGCATCCCTTGTAGCATCTGAAAGTCTTATTTTGGCTCACCCCCAAAACCAGGGCTTTTAATAGGAAATCTACACATACAACAGAACAGAAAGTGCAGATTCATCATGGTGTGAGCAAAATGAAATACATTTTCAGCAAATCAGAGCACACCTTCATTAAATATCATATTACCTTGGCACCTAAGCACATAAATATTGATTGTGCCTACTCTAAGCTAATGTCATCTGGAGATGTCAAAACAAATTAGTTACATGAACAACAGCAAACTATTATACTTGGATAGGGTACAGTAAGCCAGTGGAAGGTCCTTGAGAAAGGAAACTTTATTGTGACTACACTGGAAAGGTTTAATCGAGAACAGCAAGAATAACGTCATTGGAAATAAACATAAATGACTGTTTGACTGTGTGCTGCAAAATAATGAACAATGTACATTCAGAAATAGACATCCATTTTTAACAAAGAGGCATTAGGGCCTAAATTGAGGCCTGGTTTATGCTTCTATATTTGTTTCAAGTGTAATAGCATCAGGCCAGTGTGCACATGTACATTCAAGAGCAAATCTACAAGCTGCCCGTTATTAATAATGCACCAAAATATATAATGCACAAAACTCTAACATGTGCAGAGGAATGAAACTTCAAATGGTATATTGTTGGGCAGTTGTAAGGTGCTGAACCTGAGGTTCTGAGAAACTAAGATGAGATAAAAAGATACATTCAGTGGTGTAAAGTAAAAAAACAAAAAGCCAGAGACACTCAGAACACTGGTGGTGGGCACCAAACAATGGAAAGGACATAGCGTTTAACGCTGCAGTGAGTACTGACTTGTGGTGGACAATGTTTGGGCTGATATTTAGAGACTCACAAATTTGCTCAGATATTTGCTGTCCTGTGCCGAGGTGGGAATACCAACAAGTGACATTGAAAACTGCCAAGAACCCAAGCTAGCAGCAGTCTCTAGTTCCCCCTAAGATATGAGCAAAAAAACAATAATATAAATACCCTACACCTTGCGAGACACGTCTGTGTAAATAAATGGTTTAGGGGTGCCCTCTGCTGCAGCAACAGCATGGCAAAAGGCGTAAACACTCACCCACTGAAAGGCAGGACCATGTATCTTACCCAAAGGTTGAGCGAGACCCTTCGGGCACAGTGTAGGTTCATCATTCTGCCATCTTGAGAGATTTAATGAAGAGACTACTGTGCTGAAGAACATTTGCCAACAGTGTGGCGGGATCTAGATGTTGAATTGCAAAGTCACATCAGACCCAAAGTTCACAGGTAACCTAGTGCCCTCCACTGTTTTGAAAATGGAAAGACATGGAAACGACATGCCTTTGCAAGTAAATAAGGTAGACAAATATACAACAACTGGCTCCAAAGAGGATGTGAAGATGGACAGTGGGACTGAACATGGATAGCAGGTGGCATACCAGAATACTGGATGGCTATTGAGAATAAAATGGATGCAGTCAATTTTGAGGTGAATCTTGTGAGGGCCGATCTAAAAAAAGTAAACAACAGAGTGAGCAAAGCTAAAAGTGATAGTCCAGATCTTATCTTAGGATTCCAGACAGTAAATGTCCAAATGGAGTGTCTCACCAACGATTGACAGAGGATGAAAATTGAAGATGCAGAGGCCTAGTCAAGAAGCAGTAATGTATCTATAAAGGCAATGTCTGAAAAAAGTTGAAGGGGCAATTTGTAACTGTTCGCTGAAGGCTCAAACATTAAAATTTAGAGCCATGGGAGTTTCTCAGTAGAACAATAGAAAGAGCACCAAGGCACTGACTCTATAATCGCCCAGGGGTCCTTAACTTTTGTGAGTGTGTCTCTATTCTACTATTCTACTCTATTCTACTATTCTATTCTATGTACAGTAAACTGTGTGTTTGACAAGATCTGCATCATCTCAAACTACACACAGAGGGCCCGATTCACAGAACTAACTTAGGACAAAATCCTAAACTTACTACCATGTTGGTATTCATAGAAGGCACTTACTCATTTTGGTATTCACAGAACGCACTTACTCATTTCGGTATTCACAGAAGTTGGGAGTTCTAACTTTAGGACTCCTAAATGCCTTCTGTGAATACCGAAAGTCTAAAAGTTAGGATTTTTCTCAGTTTAGGAGTCCTGAAGTTAGGAGTCCTAACTTTACTGCTACTAAACTGAGAACAATCCCAAATTTAAGACTTTTAGTATTCACAGAAGGCATTTAGGAGTCCTAAAGTTAGGACTCCTAACTTCTGTGAATACCGAAATGAGTAAGTGCCTTCTGTGAGTACCAAAATGAGTAAGTGCCTTCTGTGAGTACCAAAATGGTAGCAAGTTTAGGATTTTGTCTTAAGTTAGTTCTGTGAATCGGGCCCAGTCTGAATAGAGAAGAAAGAAACATTTTTGTGTGCACAAAAGTAAATTATGAGAGGTTGGGCTGAAATACATATTTTTCCTGGCAAGGCTGACCATGAGGATGTAAGTCAAATGAATGCATTTCACAGAGCCTAAAGAAGGTGGAAAAATGAGCTGCCAAAAATAGGTAAACAGATCTGATTGATGTTCATAAGAGGGATGACAGACAACAAGAACAAATGTGGGGTGGCAGTCAGAGACTGCTACTCTCAAGACTAGGGGCCAGATGTAGGTAAAGTACATTTACAGATTCTAAAATACCGAATTTTACCTATTCGGTATTTTAGCATCGGTAAATGCTATGCAGCAAAAAAATCTGTAAAAATTACCGAATCAGTAAGATTCGGTATTTACCGAATCGGTATTTACCGATTCGGTAATTACCATTCATGCCTATGGGCCTGGAGGCCCATTGGAATGAATGGCAATTACCGAATCGGTAAATACCGATTCGGTAAAATGTGGGACACATTCAAGGGTGCCAGGGTGTCACTTTGACACCCTGTTGCACCCCTGAATCGTGCTTGTGTGCAGATGTGGCACACATACATGCCCTAAGGCATGTATGTCTGCCACATGGCACAGTTGAAAATGCACTGATTTGCATTTTCAAAGGTATTCCTTATTTACCACTAACTTATAGTTGGTGGTAAATAACGAATCCTAAAATGGGAAAAGCACTCATTTGAGTGCTCCCTACATTGCAAATTCGGTATTGGGCCACCTACATCTGGCCCCAGATCCTAGAATATTGTGGAGCAGAGGTTTTCTTTGTGAAAAGCAGTGAAAATGACCCAACTGCAACCTTGACTGCATTTTCGGAGTGAATGAGCGGTAGTAAAGACAGGTATGTTCACATGAGGGCACATATATTTTAAACTTTGAATCATGAGCCTTGTCTAAATATGGCATGTGATAACTGGGGCATATCCTAGTGGTACTGTGAAACCGACGTGCAAAGCATAAGAGGTTACCACCACCAATGGAAGTTGCCTGCAGGCAGATATATCTCTAAAACTTTGAGGTATATATTAAGGGTAGATGGCGCCAGGAGAGAGATTTAGAACAGGAAAAGCTCATATTCTAACTCTTTAAAAAAATGTGATTTCCGCATTATTGATAGGGGTGTTATTTTCGGGAGAGAGACAGCTCATATGCTGTGTAGGTGAACAGTAGGTGGCTCAGTTGTAGTGAAGCTTGGGAAGGGTGGAAAGGCTTAAACAATATCAATCCCAAGGGCACGCGAGATGTGTCGGACACCAAAGAGAAGTAGGGGGGGGTTGCAAAGATAGTACTGGTTACCAGTGTGTGAAAACATAATCATATATTCCTATGTATACTGGAGTATTATCGTTCCAGAAATATCTGTATTTCAAAGTGTGTAACGATATATTTTGTAATCAAATATGGATGTTGTTTCTTATTATAGTATAATTTAGCCTCAAATATGTCTTCTAAGTTTCATGGCTCTAATTGGCCCAGAAGCCACTTTATTCAGACTAGTACACTTGCCGGTTTCTGCAAAGCATAACCTCATTTCTAGTACTGGCCACTGGAAGCGGCATTGTAGAGAAATAATGAATTCAGTATTTTATTCATGAATGATATATTCTCCTCAATCACATCTTCCTCTTACTATGGGAGAAGATCCTGAAACTGGCTCAGATTTTGCTGACAGTAACACGGTGAAGTCTCGTGATTAGACTCTATGGAGCTGTTTTGAGAGAAAACCTTTACACTTGTATTTTAGCTTTATGTTCCATCAGAGCCTTTTCTAGAGAGAGACAGTGATATGACATTTGGCTTTTAATTAATTGCTGTGGTACTTTCTATTTTGGAATAAACTCAATTTATGTTATGTTATGTTATGTTAATATTATTTTTAAAGCGCACTGATGCCCCAGCAAAGGGGCGCCCAGGCGCTCAGACAGGTACTGTAACATAACACACAGAAAATAAAAAGAAACGGTTACTTAGAGACAGGAAACAGAAACGTTTTGATAGTACGCCTGAAGAGGGACAAATCATTCAGAGCTCGGATGTGCACTGGGAGCGAATTCCATAGTCCCGCGGCAAGCACCCGATAAGAGCGGCCACCCATTCTACTAAGTTTAAAACGGGGGCAGACCGCCAAATGCAGAGCCTCAGATCTTAGGGATCTCGGCGGAGTGTAAGGGGTGAGCAAGTTAACAAGAGCCGGCGGTGAGGAAAGTTTCATAATTTTAAACATTCAATTTAGTCTTTTGGATTTCCAGGCATATTTTTTGTTTTTAACAAATGTGGAAAGGTATGATCGAAGTTTGATGGATGGAGTCGTAGCCTTGTGTGCAATAACATGAATCATCAATGGGTTACGAAATTAAATTAAATTGGGAGCCCAGCTGTCGCTGGATTCATAGACGGGCATAGATCAGACACAGAGCTATTCCAGGAAATGTGCATGTTCACAAATGAATGTTTATTTGAAGAGCAGGGAATGTAGTGTTTGCTGGCACATTCTGGATTTATGTATGGGTGCAGATGAGTTATCATATTTGTGAGGAAGGGTGTGCCAGGAATAGAGCCGATTCACATGAATGAAATGTAGTGGTTAAACTGAAACAGGGACCTCATTAGGTCACAATTATTCCCTGTCGCAAAAAGTATAATAATGCATTGTGAAGTTATCGGTAAATTGGGAGGTCTTCTGGTGGAAATCCCGTATACAATACACTTTCATGATGGTGACCTCAATGCGGTCTTGGATATGTGGCAAGATAGAAGAGGTGGAAGAGAACGGATAATGTGGAACTTATTGGTTTAGTAAAATGTGCTAGGATTTTGGACATTTGGAAGGTATGCAACCAGACATGAGTGTGACCAGCAATAGGCACTCTCTTCAGGCACTCATCATGTGTTTTCTAGGTTATTATACTTCTATGTCCCACAAACTTAAGATGTTCATGAATCAGAGTCGAGAGAAAGCTTGTAACCATGTTACTATCTAATGGGATCTTGGTGCTGAGACTGCTGATGCAGAAGTCCAAGCGGAACACCAATTAACTGCAAATGTGAGTTTTCAGGGCATGAAATCTGTTGAAGCATGACATGCAATCAATCCTAAATTGAGGAACCATGCCAGAAAATGTCCCACCCATTGATTGAGATCGTGGAATTTCTGGTAAGAGCTTTCTCTGGTTATTGCCCCCTGATAATGATGGTAGGGAAAGGTAACAAGATGACTGATGAACTGTGGATGTCACCTGTAACTTCAAGGATAAGAAAATGTGACATACACACGGTAACAACACAAAAATTCCTGGAAAGTCAGGGCTCAATTGAACCAAATGCTATTCTGTGGGAGGTTCTTAAGACAGTCCTCAGATGGCACGCCATGTCCAGCATCAATTGTGAGGGACAAGTACAGGTGCAACAAGTAAGGATAGTAGACAAACAACTATCACAGGAAAGGGAAATGGTAGCTGTCTCAGACCAACCAGCAAAATATTATCTAGTTAACCTGCGGGAAGAATATCAGAACATCACAAACGATGCAGCAAATGCACATTATTTAGAGAAGGCTAAATCAGGTTGAAAATAATGTAGCGATGCTGATGCCTGGTAGAGCCAGATTGAGAGGTATAGTCAATAATGCAAATGAAGATGTTATCATGGGAGATTAGGCTTTAGCACATGTCTTAACTGAATATTATAGGGTTCACTACGAAGTCAAGTCAACCAGAGATGAGACAGTCCTTGGATCTTACACTCTATAACCTGACAAGGGGGGAAAGGCTCTGAATGGATGAGAAACTGATAGAAGAGCGGATCAATACACAGTTACTGAAATACAGAAATGTTTAAAATGCTACCGGGGCTAATAGATGGGTAGGTGTTAAAACAGTTTATAGATATGGACATGGATAGAAGGTTACTGAGGGACTTAAGACAGAACCCACCATTTTGAGTCACAAACCACTGGAGGAGGGTGCACCCTGGCATACGAATTCCATCCTAACATAAAATAAAAATGTTGGTCCACTTACTGGCCAGCTCATTAGTAACATTGCTTCCAAACTTGGTGCATCCAGAGCAGTCTGATTTTATTCCTCACCAGTCCACGAGATTGTACCTGCACAGACCTTGTAACTGCATTGGCTAGACAGACTGCACCCAAGATGCCCTCACAGTTGTGTCGCTTGAAGCTGAGCTAGCATTTGATTTCATTGAATGGCTCTACATCTTAAGAATTTCCTGCAAAGATGTGTTTTAGGTCAAGTATGTGGGATGCACTGTATTTTACTCATGTTCCCCATGCAAATAAAGTTAACAATTTCCCCCGTGCAATCAAGCAGGGGCGTACCTCAAAGTGAAGGGGGAAGACTGACTCTAAATCGTGGTGAAAGGGCCAATGAGAATCTTGTTTTGTGCACGTTAACCAAGGCCACTGGAATTATGCAATTGTGCGGCGCTTTTTGCATAATTATAGAATTGCCGCATTTGATACATAATCCATCATCTGCCACATAATCTGCAGATTTTAACAAAAACATTTTTTGTTTATCGCTCAAATAGTTCAAGTTACTTAAATTTGATGAAACATGTTACCGCGCAGTAGAAGGCTCTTTGCAAAGCAGGACAACTCACCTTTCTGTTGCTTATTGCTATATTTGGATGTTAAACTGGTACAAATGGGGTGCAACCAATGCCCAGAGAGTGTTAATACATTGAAAAATGATGAAATAAAGAAGTAATACTATTACAAAATGTGCCGCATTATGCCATATAATTTGGTTTTACTTGTCACATAATTTACTCAACCCGCCGCGTAATTTGATCCTCTCCTGCCACATAATTCCAGACTTTAACTTTCCAACTGCCACGACTGTCAGGCCACCTCATATTGAAAGGCCCAGGGCAGAGGATAGGCCTAAAGGAGAGGGCCCGTGCCAGAAGGGAGCCCCACTCTACACCCCTGCAAAAAGGACATGCATTGGAATAATCTTTATTTTGTACAAAAGGTAACACGCTTAAAAGGAATTGACATTATCTTAAATATAAACCCATCCTCCATTTAGTTTGTAAAGTGGCACCTACTACGGTACATTGGGCCTTATTTATGAAGGCCTTGCGCCGCCGGTGCGCCACTTTTAAAATGGGAAAAAGTGACACACCGGCGGCGCAAGGCCTTCATAAATAAGGCCCATTGTGTTTACTGCTCCATTTGATTGAGCTTTTTAAGAAAAAGTAACCATGGTATTTAAACATGGCGGCGTTCCTGAGCTTCACACCACACAAAATCAGCCTAAGTAAACACGCTGACCATTGTGTGCTGTATACAATCCGAGAAAAAAACATGCCCTGCAGCTCTTGTGTTTAAAAAATAGAATTAGGGCGAAAGCCATAAACCGCAATTCTAACCTTCTATTTTAGGTGGTGATGTCATGGAAAATGCATTAAAGAGAAACCTCAAGGTTTAATGATTTTTCTCCAACATTTGGCTAGGACAAGGCCTCGTGGACTGTTGTGTACAGATTAAGGAGTGCTGCAGGGTAAATGGCAGGATAGCACTTATTTTTTTTATTATCTTGAAGAACTTTTCTTTGGCAGGCAATGTCCAGGAAGTGGAATAGGAAAATGTAAAAATGTATATGTGGTGTCTAGAACAATGCGCAGCTTTTAACATTTTGCAGAGAAAAAAGGTGCACATAAAGAAAACAGATCTTAAATCAGCAGGCGCAATAGTTTGCAGGTTGGTGGGAAGGCATGGCCTGTTCTTTGTTACACCATGGTGGAGGCTTAGTGCTACTCATCTCTCCAAGCTTACGGACATCTCATAATAGCCGTGGTGAAAGGGGATTTCTTTTATGGAGAGAGGATGTGGACTAATGGTTAGAGTGGTCGACTTCGGGGCTGGGGAACCAGGTTCGAGTCTCCGCAGGTTCGGGTCTCGGCAGTCGCGGCCCGCATGGGGGGAGGTGAGGGGGTCGCATGGGGGTTAAATTAAAAATAATTTTAAAAGGAAATGAAACGTACCTTTCCGCCAGCCAGATCCCGTGTCTTCACTGCTCCTGCTGTCCTGCCTCCGGAACAGGAAGCAGGCAGGCTCCCTCTGCTAGGCCAATCAGCCAGAGGATTATGGGGAGGCCATGTTCTCATGGAGAAGGGTAGAGTGCGCATGACTGCACCAGAGGGCCGACCAAACAGTCTTTGCGCACTCAGGAGTGGGCACACCACTCCTCTCCTGCCCTGGTAACAAAGCAGCCCCAGCAACCAAACATAAAATGGTAATAACTGGAAGTTATTACCGTTTTATGTTTCTGCATCTCGCACTGTGAGAAAGCAGTGGGGTGACACTCCTCCGCCCTAGTGGGGGAGCCGCCCCTGCTCAGCAGAGACACTCAACATCCAGTGATTCTGGGCAAATCACTTAATCTCTCTGTGCTTACCAAAATGAATGTGTCAGTCTGTAATGCAATTGGTGCTCATGTAAAGCGCTCTGATACCTTCGGGTCGGGTTTGTGCTATATAAACTTCGCCAAAAAACAAAGGTTTGGAAACAGCAGTCAGTGAATTGAAAATATGTATGATCAGAAAAGGGAAGGACGTGGTATACTTTTGGCTTCAGGGATTTTCACAGATGTGAGCATGGTATACAACACTCAGGCATGAGTGGTTTCTTTTGTGAGACAATCCAGCCCTTTTTTAGTTGATGCACGGTGACCTCCCTAAGGGACCCTTGGCATGCCACACCCCTTTAGGTTCTGAATGGGTATCCGTGTATTCTAAAATATAAACACCACCGGGGCCATGAGAACTACCTAGAGGTTTGTCAGAAATCCAAAGCGACAACTAAGCGTACGACGCACCACATATGAAAGTGTCAATACATCTCTTCCCCCTACCCCTTTACTCCGTTTAAGGTACTGTAAAATTTGCCATGTCGATTTCACGTAGAGCGCTATGCATACAGTAGGTTGATAATTACAAGACACTATGTTGTATGCACTTTCAGCTGAGCACCAAAAGATGGTACAAGAGCTTGGAGAGTGTACTTCAGAATATCGCACATTAGGTAGGTATAAAAGAGAGCACTGGGTGTAATGTTGTTTTGAAGATATGATGATGTCTGATTACACTAATATGATCATTTCTTCACAGTATACGAAACTGTCTGGAAGGAAGAGGGATGTTTGAACAACTGGCCACACAGTTCCAGTGGCGGTTGTATAATTTTAATTGCTCTTTTATCACTATACCACTTTTGTAGAGTGACTTTACATTTTAGGTCCTGACTAATTTCTTTGGATCCGAGTGGCAGAAACATGTTAACCTTATGAACTAGGGTAAGGAGGGAACCCATATGATGAAGCATGTCACCTAACGGTGAGTGAGGGTTCTTGTTCTAGTTCTGAGGGAATTTTCCCCTAGATTTCTCCATAGTTCTCGGTCTCCTTTGTTGCTTCCCTCTTCCTCTTCCCCTCCTCTCTCCCCATCTCTTGATGCATAGCCAGACATACTTCTTTGTGAATAGTAAGACAACTAAAGCACCATTCACTGGCAAAGTGGCAAATAATTTTAGCTGGCAGTATATGTTGGGATAAAACCCAATGTGAGCATGACTTAAGGTATCCATTATATTCCCAGGCCTTTCTTCAATAGGTACCTTCAGCCATATCATTACCCATATGTCATATTCATTTTTGAGACCCTCGTGTATACCAGGAAAATCATCCTCATATATTTTGAGAGCATCCTTCATGTTTTTTAAAAGACTCTTGGGTGACAAACCTCAGTACCAGATACTGCATTGTGCAGGCCTTTTTCATATGTCGGCTGAATCTCTCTGACAATTCATTCAATAAATTGTCTATAAATGGTAAAAATATTGAAATCCTATAGTAAGCCTCAGGATCACTAGTCTTGTAATTGACCCGATGTGTCTGCCTGCCAGTAAGGTGTGGCATGGTCAGAGGTTCCTCTGCTGATTTTTTGTCTCTCACAAACGTTTATGAAATTCTTCTTCAGCTTATTCTCTGCTTTCTTGAATCACCCGTTTGACTTTTTCAGTCTGTCCCGTGCACTCCAACATATCTGTATTAGGATTTTGGAGAGCAGTGGAAACAGGAAGCAGTAGCCCAGACAATTGTGCCAGGTTATGCAAAGCAACAATGAAGTTATGGCACTGAACAGCTGTGAGAGGTGTTTTGATCTTGCCAGTCTGAGATCTCAAGCAAAGAGTCAACCACAGCTGGGTACATACCAATAAAACGAACAGATGCATTCCTTTCAACCCACAGTGTCTCACATAAACCACTTAACAGTTTCTTTAGAACAGCCATTCTTTTTGCAGAGCCTCTTACAAAATTAGACACGTCTTTAAGTGTTGAAAGACAATTACGGAGTTCATGTATATCACGTGTATACCACATGAGTGTCCAATAACAAGGTTCAATGAATGACTTTCACAATGCACGTAAAATGCCTTTGGCACACACTCTGAAACTAGTGCCTGTGCACCTTTAACAGCACTTTTCATTGCAGAACAACCATTGGTTGTTTGCCCAAGCATACAATCAACATTCAGGCCATATGTTTCTAAAGAAGTGAGCATTCTCTTTCCAGTTCCAATCCCTGTTCTATCCTGTAGCTCTTCGAAGCTGAGGAATTCTTCAAACACAGATGTACCGTCTATAAAACTAATTACTAGAACAAGTTGCTCAATAGTGGCACTGTCAGTTGTCCCGTCTGCTAAAATGGCAAATAATCTGGCATTGTTTGTGCGTTCCACCTCTACATTTCTCAGAAGAATTTTGAAGCAGAGACAATATAATTCAGAATCTTCCAACTTGTATATGTTGCATTGGAAGGACATGTTGCTAGATGCCATGACCGAACTTAATCACCAGCTTGAAGCCGTTGGTACAGAGCAGCATGGAATTTGCCATTATTCACTTCAGGTTTCTTTAATGTAATAGGTTGTCCACTATCTCTGTGTCCTTGAAGAGCTAGACCTTGTTTGGCACAATGCAGTATTGATTCCACTATTGGCACAAGTCGTTTTCTGTTTTCCGAAATAGTTTTCTTCCAGTTGCTCTTGATGTTACTTGTAACAGCAACAGACTTCCCTTTAAAACAGATGAGAAGTTAGCTGCTGCTGTCTTACTCTCTTTGTAATACACAGAGAAAGCATGGGAACAAAAATGACTTTGTGCATTTTTCCATTTTGTCAAGGGCTGAAACACAAATTTTCCCAAAGCTTGATGAGAACCTCTTCCAACTTCTTTATGGACAAAGAGTACACACATCTTGCAGAAGTCGCATTCAAGTCTAGCACTGCGGGCAAGCCATGGACAATAGATTTTCAACCATTCATGTTGAATGCGACATGTTTGAATTCCCTGCTGAACTACCAGAAACGTGTATGATGTCTCTGGTGTCCAGGAAGAGTGCAAAAGTTCCTAGTGTAACTCATTTGGTTTTGATGATGAAACTGTGCAGAGTCTATGTTTTCTCCTATATCGAAGATGCATGAACTCTTTGACTGTTTTAAACATGGACTAGTAGCCGTTGGTGTACCAGTGCTTGTGTATGCAAGAGACTCAGAATCAAGCCATGCTATTTGTTCTTCTGTAGTATAGCTGAAAGATGGCAGGTCAGCTTCTTCATCTAACTCATCACATGCTGTCAAGGGGTCTTGAGTGGCTAGCCGATGAGTGAAGAAATCCTCTATCTTTCGCCATTTAACATTTTGTGGTCCAAAGCCTCTGGTATCCGGCAGCCTGCTGTGTGCGGATAGTGATGTCCAGTGAAATATACAAAGGTCCTCAGGTCAATTACTTCATCATTACTAAAAAATTGGGGGGAAAATAGAATACTGTAATTTTTGCCAATAAAGCAACATAAAAAGCCAAGAAAAAAAATTCAAACATCCAATACCTCTCTAAGTGACCCTCATCTCTTTAAAGAAGGAAGCTAGAAGTAGCCTGATTTTCTGTACAATGAACATACCACACATTTCCCAAATGTCTAAATTTCAAAGAAATGGCAGGAATTCCTTATAATATGAAAATGGCCAAAGCAAATCATCCCCAAACAATTGCATAACCATCTGGTATATAATTAGAAGATTGCAGCTTCCAATGATTGACGCAAAGACTTCTGCACTCTTGGCATTCAATATATGCATGACTATGACCAAATGAAGTAACAGGCATAAAAAATATGGCAAAATTTACAAACTTTCATGCACCACAATGTAGCAAGGGAATGTGTTGCGCTGTGTTGCATGAAAAGGAAAGAACCGAAAATTGGCACATTTAGAAACATATGACACATTTCTGCTGTCTCCCTCAGCTGGTGCACTGAGTGCTGCTTAGTGTCAATGCAGACACCATGGTGCAACAGTGATTGTGTTATGAGCCAGATTCTTTTTGTGAACGAAGGGATGCCTGAATGCAGCTCACATGGAAAAAGGAAGTAACAAGGATAAATAAAGATAATTCTCCTCATTATGCCATGGTTTGGGAGATGCACCATTTGGAAGTGAACCCAGGTTTACTGATGGTAGTAAATGAGGGACTGAGTCAAAATCCATGAACGAATGCGTGGGATTGCCCTAGCTCCACCCAAGGTTCAGCTCTATGCGCTGCCTCACATTACTTTAGAGTTACTAAAACACGCAAAGCCACACAAACGTAGTTTTGAGTGGCTTAGGTAAATCTCATTTAAGTGGGTAAAACTATGGCAGTGTAAAAGGAAATTAGAGTGGGTAGATGAATGGATCTGAGGGTGAAAAGATAGCAGAGTAAATGGAAATCTGAGAGGACAGATGGGTTAGTGAAAGGATGATAGAGTAAATAGATATCTGAGAGGATGGCTAAATGGGTGGGTGAAGGATGGCAGAGTCAATGGATATCAGAATGGATGGATGGATGGATTGAAGGGTGAAAGGATAGCAGAGTAAATGGAAATCTGAGAGGATGAATGGATGGACAAAAGGATCAACTTTTGGTGAAAGACTTTATTGAAGCTTGGCTAAGTCAAATATTGGATTCATAGGTGGATGATGTATGGGTGGTTGCATGCATAGATGATGGAGACGTGAAAGGATGGATGGATGAAATGGCCAATAAATGCATGGAATGGTGAAAGACTGAATGATGGATGAAAGAATGGATGGATGACAGAATGTAATGGTGAAATGGTTGATATTATGAGTGGATATAAGTTGGCATGGAAGAGAAACAGGAGCTTTTCTATGGAAGTTCAATCTCACTTGCTTAGTTAACTTGGTGCCATCAGATCTCTGGTTCCAAGTGGGGGATATTTTACTTTTCTGACTACTCCCTTGTCGGAACCCCATGCCAAAATACTGGCACAGGCATAATAGACATAATTTTTGGTGTAGCCTGGCATAACTGACACAATACTGAAACACGTCCCAAAATACAGACACTGAAAAATCAGAGGTATTCTTAGCATGTCCTTCACCTGTGGAAAAATGATGGTGCTGACTTACTGGAGGCAATTGTGGGATGTGGGAAAATGCTTGTGATCTCACACTGGAGGCAGTTCTTGGCACATGGGTGAATGAGATATGCAAATTGGACAGAGGCAAACATTACAAAATGCTGGCCCTGATATACTAGAGGTTTTCTGTTATCCTGTTTTGTGCACCAACAGTTCTCTGGTTATCTGTATGTTAGTATAGTGTCTGTAAACTGAAGTGAAATCAAGCTGCCATTTGGCAGAAAAGTGGTGCCAGGTGTGTATCAAGACTGAATTCATTTTGCTACTATCTACCTCTGGCTAATTATTAATTTTGCCCAGAGTCATAGAACAACTGACAAGAGCCAATTGCTCATCTGGAGTTCTTCTTCTTGGAACCTCGAGCCCAAGTGAGGCAAGCTTTCTTATGAGGAGATGTGGCCTTGTTGCTAGAGCTACCAACCCCAAAACATGGGAACCAGGTTCAAAACACAGCCTTGACTTCACATCCTTGGAATCCAGGGCAACTCATTTAACGTCCTTTGAAAAAGAAATGTACAACTACTCTGACTTTGTTGTGAAGCTCTTTTATGACCTTGGACCAAGTTTGTGCTATGGAAAACTGCATAAAACGTGGCACTCTCTAACATAATGCAAGAATTAAAAAGAAAATATTAATGTTTTATATGAGAAAGAGATACCCATTGAGTGGCTGAATAGCACAGGATGAAACTAGACAACTTTATATCAATCACAGCTTCCATGCTTCACCAAACTGTGTGATCCCAGGCAAATAATGAATTTCACAGTTGTTCTACTTTATCACATAAGAGACCGCTTGAACTAGTCCACTGCAATAATTTAACATCCTGGTTAATTATGGAAATGTTTGGGTTCATTCGCTTCATTGGAAAGAAAGCAATGGTGGTAGAACAATTTTCAAAGTGAGGGGGGGACTGACCTCATTGTTACGTCACTGATGCCATAGCAACTGTGAAAAATGTGTGCTTCATGCTAAGAGAACAAGTGTAGCAAATGAGCCGCACTCCTTAAGCAGAAGAGAGTCGTAAGGATGTGTTATGTTACAAGTGATGCATTTTGCAGCACACTATTGCACATATATTATAAAAGTATGGTGTGGTAGCACACTGTTGTATACAGACACACATTTTCCATTGAAATGGCCACTAAATTTGCAAAGGCATTCAGTTTTACTGATTGGACCATAAATCACTTAAACAATAATGTATGAAAATCATGTTTCTCAATGTGTATGATATGTGCATCACCAAGTAAAGTGCATTGATTTTTTTGATGAAATAAAATATTTTGTTTTCAACATACTTCACAATTACAAAAATGCACTG
This sequence comes from Lissotriton helveticus, assembly GCF_964261635.1. NCBI lineage: Eukaryota > Metazoa > Chordata > Amphibia > Caudata > Salamandridae > Lissotriton > Lissotriton helveticus. The sequence continues at coordinate 397,131,123 of NC_136057.1, forward strand.
TATTTGTACTTTCCTGGCTGCTGATATATATTGATCATTTTGTACAGTTCAGTCCGAGTTGGTTCTTACTGGTGGTTCATCCAGCCCCTGGAATTCTCTTTTCTGGCCCCCCTCTCTTGGCCCGGCACCATCCCCCTCCACTGTGGTCAAGACACTGGGTGTTAAAATGAATAATCAGCTCACTCTTCACTCACAAATTAGTTCCGTGGTTTCCTCCTGTTTCCTCACTCTCCGAACTATCCGCTCTGTCTCCCGCTTTTTCTCTCCCCAGGCACTTAAGATCATCATAGCCGCCCTGGTAATCTCACGATTGGACTACGCCAACGCCCTCTATCATGGCATTCCAGCGTATAGCCTGCGTAGACTCCAAACCATCCAGAACCAGGCGGCCAGGCTGATATACGGCCTTCCACGCTATCACCACTCCACCCCCCTTCTAAAAGAGCTTCATTGGCTCCCCGTGAAACAACGCTCCCTTTTTAAGATAGGATGCATGGTTTTTCAGGCCCGCCAGGGCACTGCCCCCGCCTTCATCGCCGCACTAATTAAACCCTATGTCCCCGCTAGAAATCTTCGGTCTTCCTCCAAGTCCCTTCTTCAGATCCCCCGCTTCTCACGCAAAAAATGGGGCGGTTCTAACTTCTCAACTCTGGCTCCTACCTTCTGGAACTCACTTCCAGACAATCTCCGTTCTGCTACTCAGTATCTCTCTTTCCGCAGAGACCTGAAAACGTTCCTCTTCAGCCAGGCTTTCCCCGCCTAACACTTATTCCACCCTTCCTTGGTCTTTCTCCCTCAGTTCTGAACCTCCAGCGCCAAGAAACCGCAAGGTGTACGCCGCGCTCTACAAGTGTTTTAAATTAGAAATTAGAATTTACATTTTGATGTGCGTTACAAAAAAAAACACATTCTACAGGCTTAACTTTTACATTTCCCACACCCATGCAAGATTGTGACATGGTTCACTTTGCGAAATGCTCCCACTTTGTTTACAGTCGGAGAAAGAAGGGCAAACAACAATCTCCAAGAGTAACCACCAATTTGACAGAAGACATAGCCTGACATTTGGCTTCTAACTTTTAATGCACAACAAATGTAACATATACAATCCTAATGTAAAGGCGTTGCTATTTATCTTTCACTTTCTGAATTCCAGCATGGTTATTTTGGGGTGCTACAGCATCCCACAGACCTCTACGTCCAGCAAATATGCATTAAAGTACCCTACTTTAATAGCTTTAGGGGAAACAATTAATATTTGTTAGTGCCAGAGTTTATATTACTGCAAAAGGATACAATGCTCATTTTTAAATTCCTTCTCTGTCTGTGGGGAGGACAAGTCCAAGACACGTGTCAAGTGTCTTGTTTTGTATATGAACAATAATTTGGCCAGTCTTGGTTTTTGAGAGAGTAGAATGTTGCATTCTGGACTGTTTTGAGACAGTTTTAGGAGAATTAAATTGGAGAACAGAGGATAATTTCAACCATTTATATAACAACATGAGGGATTTGTTCATCTTGCAATAAATTGTCACTTAAATGTACTATAATGTCACATAATGTTATTATGTAAATGGTTAAAAATAACCAATGGAAGTGCACTGCAAAGTCCATAAGGGAGAGGGTCCGCTACGGACCTCCACATTGGGCCATAAAGCTACATATTATTTCAAGAACATATGCTACCATTGTAGGATTAAAATATAGGCCAATATATTTGGGCTAATTCAGAAAACATTGCAGTGTTTTGCACTGTGTATGAAAGTGGGAAGTTCTTGACCTTCACAGTGAAGTTAAAATTCAGCATGTTCTTCCAGCCTGATGTTCCCTGTAACACGGACAGGACATAAGATTGCAGGGATTTGCTTTGGCAATGTCTGTTCTTCTGATCACAGGGGACTTCCACAATCGTGGAATGGAGGATTCACATGGCTAAAAGAAGGAAAGTGGCAGTCACTGGGTGTCTTGTATGGAAGCAGGAACATTTACACTACCGTGCTGCCCCCACCCCTCTTTTTGGCTATTCTTTATTTCCATCTAAAAATCTTCACCAGCATCACGTTTAGCCAATAAGACAAACTTTTCTTGGAGTTGAAGACATGTTATCAAAGAAAAGACCTATTAGCACAAGGTGAGCTTCAAATGTGTTGCCCACATCTACAGTAGAAAGAAACCCCTAAATGAAGCAACATCTTGGGCTCCAAAAATATAGAAATTGTGAGTAGGTACCTTTTGATGAACAGAGTACATTCGCAGATTAAACTGTACCCTCAAAGAGGAGTGTCATCATATCCATTTTATTATGTAAGTGATGAATTACAAAGGCATACACAATAAAATGTTGCACAAAAAATACTTTTCTCAAAGGGCCAGAATTTTCATTGCAAGTTTAATAAAGCCTGTGAGCTCAGGGCTTTACTGCATGAACAAACAATCTGTATATACAATGCCATGTTATCATGATAGCAAAGTAAAACAAATGAATATAAAAGGATGATTAGTTAAGCATTCAAATAGCACACACTTTCTAAACAAAATGCCATAAACTATCAATTAAAATGTTGTTGAATCAGAAAAGGAAATACATAACACAGCAAATACTGTCTCTAATGTAACACAACCAAATTGGAACAATAATATGAACATGTAATGAATTTGACTGACAGACCATCAGAACTATGGCAAATCCGAATAACACATGACAACCACTGGCAGAAGGGGGCTTACCCCTTGCCCACTGTCTGTATTTCTTATTACTCTTTTGAAGAATTGATAGCAGGAGGTTCCCCAAAACAGCTAAAGCTATCAGTAGCCAGTATCAAAAGTGGAAAGCAGACAAGTGGTGTGTTCTCAAACAAGAGGAAATGGTGACAGACAAGTTTTTTGCAGAAGCTGGTCAATGCTTTAGCATCAAAGCATTTGAGTCCAAATACCCGACAGTTAAGCCACAGAAAAGGATAACAGACATACTTCACAATGGAGCTTCAGCAATGAACAAGAGAGAGAGGCATGATATTTGTGGTAGGGGTCTAAAGAATGGGAATAGGCTAAAGTGTGGGAACCTGTATAATGCTTTAAGAGAGAGAGGGGATGAGAAAGAATCTGGGGAGATGGCATGGTTGAGAAAGACTACGTGTAGCCTGAGGATGGCTAGATTGACCTTAGCCAGTGCCCCATAGCCTACCACAATCTTGCAGCCAGTCCAGCCAAAGGATGCCTATGTGGCACATACATAACCCGCCTTAGACCAGGGATACCAGAGGTAGCAAAGCTCTCAGGATGTCCAATGCCAGGTAAATGTATCTAATTTAGGTCTGGTACTTGCAGTTTGATTTTCCATTGAACATTAATAGTGGCGCTCTTACAATGTTGCTCACCCTTGATTGTACTCCCAATCGACTTACTGCATCTACTCCTAACATAATTATAACTCTTCAGTATCATCATCAGTGGATTTATTTAGGTGCAATGTTCAATAGAAGAGGTTTCTTGGTGCTGAAGAAGGGTGACTTTTATTTAGTTAATCAATAGTGATTGAAGAGGAAGATTTTTAAGGCCTTTCCGAAACTAGTGACAGATGCTTGACTACAGAGGGTCAGTGGGAAAGTATTCCATGCTCCTGCTGCTGCCACAGAAAACCCTTGGTCTCCATAGCTTGTGGTAGCTGACCTTGGTACTTGCAAAAGGAATTGATGGTCAGATCAAATTTTATAGCAACTAAATATGGAGAGTAAATAAATTGCCTTATGTACCATAGACTTGGCCTTAAAATGGACCCAAGCATGAACTTAGAGCCAGTGCCAGATGTTATAGAAACATGTTTCCTCAGACCACAGGTAAGACATACAGCATCGTTGTGAGCAAGCTGCAGCCAGGTTACACTTTTTTTTGGTGTTCCGAGTAGAATGAAATTACTGTAAGCACTTCTCAAATTAATCCTTGCATTAACCACTGGAGTTCTAAGGCTATGTTCTAGAAATGTAAATATCTTTTTTAGAGTTTTCAGATAGAAGAAGCATGATTTAGAAGTTTAGGCCACCTGGGTTTCAAGGCTCAAGTTAGTACTGATGTATATACCTAGGTGGCGAGTGGAGTTTGCCGGGATGTGGGGAGCAAGCCATACAAATGGGGCAAGAAAGATCTGGCTTGTTGATTTCTGGAGAAGTGAGCGGCAGCTCGGCATTATCAGGATTCAGCTTTAAATATTTTTTTTACATCCACCATTATGTGAGTGTTAACTATTTGCAAATGTGAAGGTTGAGTGTGGATCGATGTCTTTAATACGGGACACCCCAAACATAGGTTGGCTGTCATCTGAGTACATTAAGAACAGTATTTTCATGTGATGTAAAAGTTTTGCCACGGGCGCAAGTAGATAATAAATAGAGGTAGAGAAAGAACAGAACCCATGGGGAAACCAAACCCAAAATCCTTGGGTGCCAAGAAGAAGGTAGGGATGAGGACCCTTTCCTTCCTAGTGTTTAGAAATGAATTTAAACAATACAGAGCAGCACCCCTAATGCTTATGTCAGATAATGTGTGCAGTAAGATTGCAGGATCTCTCATGGGGAGGGGAGAGGGTTAATTCAGTTGTTGTATCAAAGTGTCACAATATATGTTCTGGATAATAGAATGATATCAATATATTCAATGATAATTACAAAATGTAAATACAGTTATGTAATTGATGATACATTCATACAAAGTGATGTGTATGTAGAATATGACACTCCGAAAATAAAACAAATATGTTTAATTTTTGTTTTAAAAAAAGATTGCAGGATCTATAGTGAATCTATGCCGCCAAGAATTTAGGGAGTACTAAAGCTCCTGTACTTCTAACATCCATCCTCTTTCAGGAGTCGTCCAGCATTGAGCCAGTGACAAGCTTGGTGCTATGACCTGGATGGAACCCCACTTGTGGGCAATCCAGTAGACTTTTCGAAGTTAGAAATTAAATAGAACTGACTGGTCCAAAGGCAGGTTCTTTTGCAATGGTCGAACACTTGCTTCTTTGAAATATGCTGGTATACGATCAGTGTTGAGGGAGTGAGAGAAACTTATTCTAATCTTAGAACAGATGAATGGTGCCAGTTGCTGCAGAAATCTAGTAGACAAAATATCTAATGGTGAACCTGAAGCATGACTCTGATGACTCAGGAAGATGAGCACGGAGTCTGAGCTGTTAAAAAATATATATAATGTAGGTGTTGCCTACTCTAAAATATTCTAGAGTGGTTCAAACTGTCTGTTTCAGTGGTTCTTAACTTTTTTGACTTCTGTGGACTTTCCCTTAATCGTTCATTACCAGAATCCGGGGACCCCTACTGAATCATTTTTAGAATCCGGAGACCCTCACTGGAAGCTTTGACCCAAGCCTAGGCAATTTCAATGATTTGAACTGAAAACCAATACACAAAAATACAGACACAATCACTCATCACACAAATAACTAAATATTTTACTTAATTCACACACCAATATAAACAAACCAAAATTTTAATTGGAAGGTTGGAGTTTTTCTAAATTAAATTGAGGCTACCTATCATCCATATTTCATTCTGTTTGATGCACTTGCACTGCTCCCCCAAATCAATCTGAGGATACCAACTTAATATTTAGCCGACAATTTCAAATACCTTCATATTTACAGAATGTTTAAAAATGTTTATCTTTACGTCCTTTATTTACATACACATTGTCAATCTGTTACATTATTATTTAATTTTTGAAACAGTCATGGTCCCACGAAGTAGCAGTCTTGGACCTCCAAAGTTCTCCCTACCACAGGTTAAGCACCACTAGTCTATTTCCTTCAAGGCAGGGCAGATAGGTAACCATTACTGCTTCAGTCTCTGTTTTAATTCCATTGACTTTATTAACAAATAAGATGGAGATTTGTTCACTACGAATGGCCAAGGAGTGGACATCTATATAGCAAATGGATAATTCCTGGTGCACATCTCTGAATTTGACTAGTTCTTTAGCTAGATTTGAAGAAGTTGTCAAATAGTTGGTAAAGTAGCATTTTTTATTGCTTCTTTAATTTAAGAAAGAAGTTCCTTGGCTAAATTAAGAAACTGAGGGGCATATTACCAACAACTAGCGATAATTATCGCTATGTTAGCTTAGCGGCAATATTTTTATCACCGTGCTGCAGCGATTTTTATCGCTTAGGAACCTTGCTATTATCAAGGTTTATCTCCTAAGCGATAAAAATCGGCCGAAATGCATGAATATCGCTGAAAAGACAGCGATATTCATGCATTACCAAGCTAATGCTCTTAGCCATGTTATCCACCTACCATTGGATAACATGGCTAAGAACTGCTCAGGGGCAGGTGTTAGCTTTTGGAGATATTTGCGTTTAGTGCGAATATCTCCAAAAGTTGGTAATAAGAGATAGCGATGTTAGCGACTGTTTCCAGTCGCTAACATCTTGGCACGCCCACTTTGCATGTCATTAGTGATAAATTTCCCTGACATGCAAAGCGGGGACCAAGATGGTCGCTATCTCCTACTAGCTGTCGCTAACTGGTGTTAGCGACAGCTAGGTAATAGGGAGATCATTTTATCTCCGCTTTCTTGGCTTTTAAAGCCAAAAAAGCGGAGATAAACCCCCTTGATAATATGCCCCTGAGTTTTGGCCTGAGGGTCATATGTTTGCGCTCTACAAGGTTAAAATTACTCTGGATAAGCTCTTCTCTAAACTAAAGATTTGTTTACTTATGATTGGATTTTTATATTGTTTTAATTTAAATAAGCTTGTCTAGAGTTTGGGTATTCCATATTCAAACTGTTGAGCATTCCTGATGCAATAATCGTGAAACTCTCTGCCAGTAGATGGATATCCCTGGTATATGATGATGATGATACATTGGCAGAAAAGCAAAGTCTTTCTCAGTGTGACAGTAGGATATGTGATTGCTTGGGTTACAATTCTCAGATTTTGTGTGGGGACAAAATGTGTATTAACTAAAACTGAAAATCAAGCATTTCAGGACAAACATACTGTTATTATGGTGAGGAAGTGAGTATTTTTTAAGACATACAACTTTTGTATTCTGCAATGAAATGCCTGTGTGTTCAGAAATTGTTATGTTAATGTTTCAGAGAAAATGGTTCCATTCCAAAATGACATTTATATTTAAGAACTATATTTAAAGTTGATATTCAAGGGATACTTCAGGAGGATTATTACTGATTTTGGGTTACTCGGTACCATTGATTGCTATGCCTCTTTAAACAAGAAGTGTGCAGGCATTTCATCATGTATACTGAAGCCCTACTACTTTATGGGGCCTGAGTATGAATGAAGTATCTTCTCTCTGATCCTGTAAACTTTAGTTGAGCAGAAGCACTTCTGTATGAGCCTGTGGATTCAACTAGCACTTCTGCCTGGTACATTTGATGGTGAGATTTGGTGTCTTTACTGTGGCACTTCAAGCAGATTCACAGAATCTGCTTGGAAGGGGCAGCATCAAAAATGTAGTGAAGAAAGATGCTACATACAGTTGGTAAATGAAAGGCCATATTAAATTGCACAGTTAGCTGTTTTTAAACGCCTGTCATACACAGAATACTTTAGTCAATATTTAGGGAAATTTTTTGAACAATACAGCACATTCCTACCAGTTACACTTTTCAATTGTCTCTTGTGGCGAGTAAGCCCCAATATCACCTGGGTAATGCCTGGCACACCAAAGAATTACTGGACTATTGAATGTCTCCTTTCAGAACATCTTGATATGTAGGAATTCCATGTGAAAATTGTGCTTCAAAATTCATAATTTGGCTCAGTTTACCACAAATATCTCAGGAACATGAAAGCCTCCAAACTCCCCTAAAAAAAGATTGGTAACACAGACTTGCACAGTTCTATTCAAGGCAGGTATTTGCACCCCCCACTACTTTCAAAGTTCAGTAGCTGTCACTGTTTGCCAGTGGGGCTAGTGCTAGCACTAACACACAGTTGGCTGAGTGGCAGCAGTGGTGGCCGTGGGCCACCCCAGCAGTGGCAGAGGGTGGCATCCTGCTAGGAAAAGAATGTGGCGCCCTAGCACTTTTTTCACAAATGTAGCGCTGCTTCTAGCTCGACCCACTTTGAGCTCTGCTCAGAGCTTCAAACTGTTGGTTGTGATGACCCACAGGAGAGATTACAGCTGTGCAAATGTTTCAGCCGAGATTCATATTTAACTATTCAACTCATCAATTTCTCTTCCAGCCAACAAAGGCCGAAAAAGTCTCTATGGAAGTAGAACGTGTCCAAAACCAACACAGCATTTTTTTCATTTGAGCACAAATCCATGGCACGTGGCTCCTGCTGGCTGCAGCAAGGTTCAGAGCCATGAGGGAAATTCCTGCATCACCTGATGTGAACTGAACAACATTTTTTAAAAGATGCAATATCCCTGTTGTGATGCGTATTGTATCCTCTTTGGCAGAAACCCTTTTCAATCAAGCAACAGAGACTCCGAATGTTAAATAATCAAAAGGCAGGAAAAAGAAGCCAGTTTAAGGAATCACAGATCCCCATTCTGATTAAGCCCCAAATTCCTGTTTTGCAACTGGAGGTTTTATGAAAATATCTAGCTTCCTTCGACATACTAGGTCTACATAATATGAAGGAGAAGCAGCTAATGTGATTTACGGGCTCTTAAGTAGTTCACTTACAGGGGAAAAGGGGTGATATGAACCTCTTGTTTTCCACACCATAAAATGTACATTGCTGCAGAATGTAATTTTAGCTACTAAGGGGAGCTATATTATTTTTTTTTTGGGGGGGGGGTTGAATATCTTATCTTAAGAAAATATATCACATAATAGACAATAGGAAGCGCACTGTAAATTTCAGACTTTGCTATGTGTATTGAATTTTGGACCAAATGCTGACATGCAGCCTTTAATGTTCAAATTAGTATTTGAATTGATGAAATAAGTGCTCAACCAGGAGCTATGTGCATGTGTCAGGGAGGATGGTGGTACATAACACATTTGGCTGCAGTGTCTTTACATGGATAGGTGATGGCGACGACAGGAATGGGATGGTGAAATACAATGGCAGTGCATTACATACATGGAATCATTGCCTAGGCAAACATCCTGATGAGTGGGCGAGTTAATTCTGACCTGTGCGTAAACCCCTGTTTACGCATATGTCGGAATTATGAGTTAAAAAGAATTGAACTTATCTGAACTCAACCTTAGTTAAATAGCAGCAGGTCAAACTTGCCAAAATTTAACAGCGGAAATATATATATTATATACTGTGCAATGTGGATTTTGGTGCATGAAACACCAAATTCCGCATGTTATTCCCTACTAACTCGTACTAGGTGCTATTCATTGCACCCGATACATAACGTACCCTATAGTGTCGTTATTTATCAGGTGCACTAAATAGCACCTAGACTCCTAATCGGGGCCTATATTGGTTAAGTTAGACAACTCTGCTTAACTTCATCAAGGTACATTTTCAGAATTTGGCCAACATCGTAGGCAAGCCAATGAATTAGGGTTCAGCAAAACTAGTTTGCCCTTTGGAACTTCTAGTACCGTCCTTGCCACCTCCTCCTGTGCAGGATCATGAAGTTAGTGGTAGGAACAAAAAGTAAACAGGGCTTTAGGAGCCATCTTCATATAGTGTACTTTCTACTCCTTGCCCTTTATCTTGCTCCTCAGCAGCAAAAAGGCTGTTGAGAGCCAAAGGATCTTGCAAGCTAGCAATCCCATTCTGTTATCAGCATCAAAGCATTGTGATGCCATTTCCACTAACCCTGGATTTTGGTACGTCAACATCCATCTTTGCAGGCAATTTTAATTTTACGTGTGCAGGGTCCTATTTGAGGGTTTAGAGCAAGCCCGTATTAACAGCGTGTTAAAAAAACTCTGGGCAGGTACTGGAATGGAAGACTACAAGTATTTTAAAGGACCTAACCCTGGTTTTGTACAAGCTGACATAGGAATGAAACTCCTTATGTGCCACGGTTTTAAATAGAAAAGGAAAGCTGCCGAAGCTACCAGAGGATTCAGGCTTGAAGGAAGAATCTCAGATGTATTTCTTTGCAGACGTGAAAGGTAAACAAATGTGAACTTGCTTTGGAAATTAACTTTGGGATTGTAAACATGGGTAGCCTGACTTATACTTCTTGAGTCTACTCACGGACATTAGAAACACGTTTTAAAGAAAACTGCTCAGTAAAAATTCCTCTTCCACATATTGTAGTCTACAGTGGGGATTCCTAACTACGGTCTTTATCAGTGTTGTGCTCAAAGTCAAACCCAATCACTCGTGGTGGGCTACGGGGTTACTCCTCATCGCCAATGTAATTTAATGTTTACGTCAAAACTATAGGTTGCCTCATTTGCTTGTGCGTCTTCATTTTTGCTCCTACACCAATAATACCAATGTTTTGATCAATTGGTACCATGTTTTTAGCAGATCCATTAGTAGCCACAGAAGCTCAGATTGTTCATTATCTCTGTTACCATTTAGGTGTGGGTGAGATTGTGGTTTTTAATGATCAATACCAACAAAACCAAGATTACGATAGTATCAGGGTAGATCTTCGGACAGTAATGTTTGGTCCTCGGTTTCAAGAAGCTTCCTAACAGCAATATTGAAGTAAAAAACGGAGAACTAAAATTTGACAAATACCTTTCCCTGGAAGCAAAAGGCAGTTTGGGGGCCGCTTCAGTAACTGTAGGAACATTAACCGCCTATCACACTTTAGCCCATCTCATTGATATATTCTCTAGATCTCTCTATAACGCAGACTTTGCTTTTCTAGATTCCCTGGTTCCAAGGACTCAGTCAATATGTCAATCTGACACTGAAAACCAGTTGGACTGCAACAACCCCACAACTCACTGAGCAATTCTTGAGTGAGATGTGTTTCAGGTAACGATCAATCCAATAAGACCTTACAAGGCTAGTTAGTTGATCCCCAAACTCTCTTTCATCGAGGAATTACACATTAAAAACACTAGCAAACAAATTAAGAATACTTTTCAAAGATTTATTTTAAAATTAAAATCATATTCTAGTGCACATGATCTAAATTGTTACTACAATAAAGGCAAATAGAATAGCTGCAGAAATATTAATAAAAGTTTGAATAAAAAGAAAACCTCCAGTACATACTTTTAAAACAAATCTACCATTATGCTGCTACTTCGAGACTTTAATCTAATTGTAGTAAAGCAGAAAATAAATAAAAAACGATTTCAGGTTTCAGGGATGGATCACAACTGCATATCTGTAGGAACAATAAGTCTTGTGTTCAGCTTGGCAGCAAAGCTTGTTATTGTTGGAAATTCTGGTCACACAAGGGCAGCTGGGCTTGTTGAGCACAGTAAGAGAAGGCTAATCACCCCCTTCACTGGTGGTCTTCGATTAGATTGGATGATATGTTTTTCTATGGCCCGTCAGTTGTCGTCAGGCGCAGTGGCGAATGGTGATTGCAAAAAGTGGTGGGGCAGGAAGGTAAACACAGATATTCATTGTACCCAACTCAATTGTCTTTTTTTATCAACATTAAGAGGATGAAAGATTGAGTGGGGAGCTGAAGTTCAAACCACCGGGTCAAATACAGATCATCGGCCTTGTCGGAAGGCTTAGTGGATGCATTAGTCCAGTGAGCCTTCAGACTTAGCTAAGAGGCAAGAGACCTGTGACTGACTAGAATCCCTACAAACCTTCACCAGTATTACCAGCTTTATGCTTTGCACCATTTCTCATCGACTCCCATTCATCCCCCAACCAATACACTCACATTTCCCAGCTGAACCATACACTCCCCTCCACACACACCCATTCTGCCATTTACCCATTTACTCGTACTCACTAATTCACACAATCAAGCATTCTTATATCCCATACCACTCATTCACATAATTCACACTGCCTCACCCACTCACTGTTGCACTTTAATTTATTAAAATATATTATAGGAGGCAGCAGGTTGTATTTCAGTCAATTCATGGTGTTTTAATGAGCTTTTGTCTACCTATCATACCATGCCTAGTCAACCGCTCAGTTACTTATTCAACTACTCAAGATCATTCACTAACACTCACACACTACACACACTAACCTATACACATTCAACAATTCATTCACTTTTACCCACCTTACATCAATAACCTGCCCACTTCTATTCACCCATGCACATCAAGCTTCCCACTATCACTCACCCAATTCATATACCAAGTCATCACATTTACCTACCCACTCATTCAACCCTCCATATTCAATAACTCAGCCCTTTACCCATACACTCGAAACACGTCACTCATTGGGTAACAAGCTACACTTAGTGACTTTGCTAGTGCTGGTTTTATTCTGCGTGTAGATTCCATATAGATGTCCCTCCGTCCCAACAATAAGCACATATAAACTGCACTGGAGATTAAAAAAAACCAACCACTTGTAGTTGTGGCAGTAAAGAGTTTATCTCTGAACCCATTGTTGCTGCAGAGGAGAGAGATCAGCAGCTAGAAAGGGAAAGAAACAGAGACGAGAGGGAAGAGATGTATTACTTTCTTCTCCCAACGTACTTGTTTTATAGGCAGCTGGGTATGTTGCTGGAACAGGTCATGTCACCACAGCACGCTCAAATCTAGGATTCATATGCGAGCTCTACCGATTATAAAAGGGGCTCCTTTTCGGATTTGAAAAAAAAGGTCATCTGACACCCCAGACTGACAAAATATAATTGTCTGTGGCGTCTTTCACATGCTTCCTAAGTCCACCCTTTCCCATCCCATCACAAGGTGGGTGTGGTCAGTGAAGATTGAGGGCCACACCTCAACCTGTGGGGAGACGGTAAAGGGTGGAGTTACTACTATGGGTGACATGCAGACTAGTACAGCAGGGGCTTGGAAGAAAAACTCCAGAGGCTGCTTTTAAGTGGTGCTCTAGGGGAAGGTGGAGAAATGAGACTGACGTCACAGCGCTGTGAGAAAGGATAAGGGCTGTGCATGAGTAAGCCCCAAGTGTGCTCAATCAGGCACATGTTCACGCAGGGGCAGAATGCCTTCTAAAGATACTGAAAAATTCCTATTTTTCAGATCTTCATTTTACTGTTGTTTATTTAAATAAGCTTATGTTACGAAGCCATAAAAGGAGTGGGGGTGTAACCCCTATGCCCTTATACAAGATCCGCTGCTGGTCTGGCATGAAGATTCCTTTCAAACCCCTCACACTTTGTGCTAAGATTTCTTTTTTTTTTATTTCAAAAGATTTTATTAGAAGAGTTTTGTACAGTACAGATATGGTGAAGGCAATACTGGTGTACGTGTACGCCAGTGGGGTTACAATTGGCGGCACGCTGTCCAGCTTGTTCACGCAATCGGCTGATGAGACATTGTCATAGGTTAGGCGTACTACGACTTGGCCGTGTTTGTATTGCCCTCATAGGGAGGAAGAGAAAAGTCGGAAAAGAGAGACAGAGTAGCGGACAGGGTGGTTGGCGCTTCTTGCTGAGTGCCATCCTACTGGAGTTCACCTTATGTATGTGAGGGGAGTGCATGAGAGGCCCGGTCTCTGTAATTGCCTATGGTGGTTTGTGTGAACCCATATAGTTGTCCAGGGTGTTCCACATCTCTCCCTTCGTGGTAAAGTTGGGTGCGTATTTTTATGTTATGTTGTCTGCTCCTCTAAGGAAGGTGATCCAGTTAAACCAGCTTTTGAAGGATGCTTTCCCCGTGTCTTTCCAGTTTACCAGGATTGTTTTGACTGCTGCTGTGAGTAGGATGTCTATTAGCTCGCTGTCGTTCTTGGATTGAGTTTCATGAGTCATATAGGCAGCGACTACCCCTACAAAGTCTGTTTGCAGTGGGAATCCCATTATGTTGTTTATGAAGTCTCTTATTTTGTTCCAGAATGTTTTGACTTTGGAGCAGTGAAAGATCAGGTGAGCTAGGTCCCCTTTTTGTTTGTGACAGTTCCAGCGTAGGTCGAATTTTTTCCCTGTCGCTGAAGCGCCTATTTTGTTGGCCTTCCCAGTACTCTAGTGTCTTGGCGTTTAGTTTTGTTGAAGTTGGGCTTAACAGTTTGTAAAGGTGCGACGTTTGGTGGCCAACTTTATTTAGGTTAGCCGAGTATTGCAGGATTGATGGGGCTTCTTTCTGCCTTGGTGATTGCCGCCTTTATTTTTAGAAAACTGTAGAATTCTATGTCTGGTAGGTTGTGGAGGTGTTTTAGGGTGTCGAATGTGAGTGGAGTGCTGAGTTTTTCTAGCTTTTGTAACATTATTTTACCACTGGTAAAACCCTCAGACTAAACAATTAACAGAAAGTGACCTACTGCCCTTTTACTGATTCTGGGCCGCATTACGATAGCTGTCGGATTGCAGCGGGATTGAGTCCGCCGAACAAGTAGTTTGCGGTTCCACCCACCATATTTTGATTAGATCGCCATGTAGGCAGTCAGAAACTGCATTTTTCTATTGCAGCTTGTGCAGCAGCCTGGAAAAGGGCAGCAACACAAGCCGCAGTAGAAAAAGGCACTTTTCAAACATCCAAGCACTAGCATCCATGCACCATGTGCCAGGCACCATGTGGTGTATGACACATGGTGCATTGATGTTTGGGGGGCACCACATGTGGCTCCTGGCCACTTAGCAGTGGCCCATGAGAGACAGGGGCCCTTCTTGGAGCCTACAAAGTCCCTTTCCAGCAGCCTTTTGATTGAGCCTGTCAGAGGCGACTGTCCGTCGCCCAGACCGATGTGGTCCGGCCGTCCACAACGTAATGCGGTGGTTGGACCGAAGGCCTGGATGTCAGTTGGACTGCCACCAACGGCTTATCAGTGGCAGTTCCATCGACATCAAAATGAGGCCCTGTGGTCTTTTGAATAACAACAATAAACAAGACAAATAATAATCAACCTTCGAGAAACTCTTCAGAAATCAATAGTAGAACATTACATTTAGCTTTTAGATCAGTAACTGTGAATATATATAAGCACACTTAATTATCATGCTGCAAAAAGGAATAACAAACTAAGGGCCCGATGTAGGTAAATCTCATTTACCGACTCTAGAATACCGAATTGTACAGATTCGGTATTCTAGATTTGGTAAATGAGATGTAGGAAATAATTCGGTGATTTTTACCGAATCGGTATGATTCGGTAATTACCGAATCGGTATTTACCGATTCGGTAATTGCCATTGATTCCTATGGGCCTTGAGGCATAGTCAATTACCGAATCGGTAAATACCGAATTGTCAAGGGGGACAGGGTGTCACTTTGACACCCTGTTGCACCCCTGATTCTGGCTTGTGTGCCATGTGACACACATGGCACACAAGTTACCCTTACCGACCGGTATTTGGTTACCTACATCGGGCCCTTAATGTGCATTCTGCACTAATCCCACGTATTCACTTATGATTGACTAGAATGTCACTCAGGAAGGGGAGATCCCAAGAGAATCAGGCATTGGCAAGGCCAGTAGGTCTGCCTACAAGACACGAGCTGTTGACTTCACCATTGTTTAGCCATGTTGTCAACCAGTATGACTGCCATGCAACATGGTTAAAAAAGCACTGGCAAAGCAAATAGGTCTCGCCTACAAGAGCTATTGGCTTTCTCAATGTTTTTAACCATGTTGTAGAGCAGCGCTACTGCTGTGCAGCTTAGATGAAAGTTAAAAACAAAAAGCGCTATGATGCACCAAGTGCTTTTTTCCACTTGTATCCTTGCTACACAGCAGCTGTAGAGCAATGCTAAAAATATTGACAAAGTAAAAAAAGAAATAGTGTTATGACATGGCCAGTGCTAGCTGTCCTAGCACTTTTTTATTGTGCAAGAGACTGCAACACAGAGTGAGGATGTATGAGGGCAACAAGGATGGAGGATTTGGGGTAAAAACAAATGCGCTAGAACACAGCCAACAGAGGGAGCAGGATCAGCAATAACATGAACAGCATGTGGGGCAGAACGGTGAGCAACAACATGGACAGTGGGTGCGGTGGAAGAGGGGAGTGAAGGCAACAACACGAACAGCAGGAGGAGCAAGCAAGAACACTGACAGTGAGTGGGGGCAAGCAACAACACAGCAGCTAGAGTGGGCAAGCACCAACACCGACAGCCGTAGGGTGAGAGGGGTGTTGGAGTAAGGTCAACAATACTGGCAGTAGGTGGGGCAAGCAACAGCTCAGACAGTGGGAGTGTGCAAGAAATGATGTGGACATTCGGTGGAGGCAAGCAAAAACAGGCAGCATGAGGGGTCAAGCAACAACCAGGACAGTGGGGGGCAAGTAAAATGGAGGACGGGGTCTAAGCCCCATGTAAGTAGCCATAATATCTTTCATGCGACTGAGCAATCACTGTCTCAGGTGAGACCTAAACGAACATTATTTTCATGACACTGTTACTGTAACCTTTGGACGCTTACCATTGTAATTGCACAGTGCAATATAGAATAAATTAGCTGTGTGAAACATGCTTCATTAAAATATTTCCATTTGGTAATTGAGAAATACTTTAATTTCACTAAAGATATTCTTATACTACCTTATCGTTTGCCTTCAATACAAGTTGCCATGGAAGCTGAATGGACGGCGTGGGATACACAGAACAGCCAAGTCATAATCCATGCTCTGGTGGCTCACACTGTGTCAACGTGCCCGGGTTGTGAGAAGCTATGGTGCATGACATCCAGACATACCTAACCTCTTCCAAATATCAAATCAGCAATGACTAATCGAGATGAGGGAGATACGAACGTACCTTACAGAAAACTATGCACCCGCCGGTTTTAGAAGACAAGTTAATCTGTGCCAAACATGTATGCAGCCTCATTTGCAATCTTATTCAGTAGGGTCTAATAACTTTTTTGTTTATTTTTTGTTTCCATTAATTGTTCACATTAAAGGTGAAAAGTTAGCACAACTTTGCTACAAGTATAAGAGCTTCATAAATGGTATGTTATAGCCAAAGAGATGTCCATAGTGTTGCATATATCACATAATCAAGTTATGCAACTTTACTACGGTCCTCATTCTGAGTTCTTCCGACTGCCTGGGGCAGTAATACTCCACCTAGAATTCTCAACATTGCCGGGTAGTTTCCTGGTGCAGTCTTGCTCCATTGTAATGATTTTTCTGGTTATTGAATGGGAAGAACCTCTGAAATGTACGTTTGGATAGCAATTTCAGCAGGCATCTCCAACATTCTAAGCCCTTTACTTCTGATCTATTCCACAGGCTTTCACTGTTGCAATATATCTTTGGACAAATTCTGAGGGGTGGGCTTTCCTATGCTGTAGGAAACTGCCTTTTCTGCATGGTCACCTCGGTTTTTCCACCTTTTGATGGACCCTATATTTGTGTTGGCTTTAGAACTCTTTGCACTTTAACCCTGCTAACCAGTAGTAAAATGCCTCTGGTCCCACTTTAAACATGGTTGATTTGACAATTCTTAATTGACATGTTTAACTTGCCTTTAAGTCCCTAGTATATAGTACCAACTGTACCCAGGGCCTCTAAGTTAAATTCCACCAAGCTCCTAGAAGTTAAATAACTACAGCACCAACTGTGCCATCCACTACAATGCAAACATGGCTTCAGGCCTACCCTGCTTAACATGACTGTAGCAGAAAAAAAAACTTGACCTGTTAAAATGAACCCATTTAGCAGGCCAAAACCTCCCTTTCAAATATTAATGTCACCCCCCCCTCCCCTATATAGAACTTGCAGTCCACCAGGCAAAGTGCATGGTATTTAAAAGTAGGACATGTAGAAATGTAATGTTAATGTTTCTTTACAATGACAAGAACCCTAAAGCTATTTTTCACTGTGGCAGGCCTAGCTGTCCTATGTAGAAAAGCAGACTACACATTAAAATCTATGTGTTTACTGAGATCTGACGATCCGGAGCCTTTATAAAGAATGACTGTCGGTTGGGATACACTCATTATATGATGTATTACATATCACATAGATCTGCATACATAGGGTCACAGTGAGAGTCAGTGAGGAGCTTGGATCACTTCACTTGAAGCTCAGACTTGCTGCTGCCTGTTCCCTCTGCACACTACCCTGCCAGAACATGGAGCAGAGCCTGCAGTGTTGCAGCAGAAGCTACATGCGGTTCATACAACACAGCCTTTTGTCTATTGGTCTCATGGCCTCCTCCACCATGTATCATCCAACACCCAACCCCATCTCACCCACACAGGCAGGAAGTCAGAGGGACCCAGTTTGAATACCACTGATCTAAGGGGAATTTCAATTTTCATCCATTAGGTGTGCGCCACAAATACAATATTTATTAATTATAATTTTGCTCTGCAAACTTGTTGGCAGCAATTGTTCTGGCACTCGGACCCATGCGTAGAAAAGGGTCTCATGCACTGACCAGCCCAGCTGTGGTTTATGGCCACAGGGGTTGGTTAACTGTCTTCAGATGCCCAAGTGTCAACGACTGAAGAGTACCTTGTGTATTACTTGGTTGCCATCATCTTTTGCAATCATTCAATATGGCGACAGTACTTTTCTGCCTCATCCATTTTCATAGGCTCCCCTGAAAGAAAAATTAATAACGCAAATGGAGGTTTTGCAAGAACCATGAAGCTATTATGATAGCCAATAGCATAACATAACCTATGTGCCTGTACGGTACACATTCACCCTGAGACCTACAGGTGTTGAAATAACAGATGTGTATTGCAACCTAACTAAATTGTAGTCATTTACTAGACCTAGGAAGGCTGAAAGGCTGAGTGGACTTCCTAGAATTTGGACTTGCGACCATGAGTGCAGTGGATGCATTAGTCCAATGTACCACCAAAGACCAACAATAAACTGTTGCTATGCATGGTCAAAATGTGGCAGGAAGCCTGATTCTAAACACTCTTCCTGTTATCAAATGGTTACAAGCCAGCTTAGACACTAATACTATAGCTTTTTCTCGCCATTGGAATCTGGTGGGAAGCCCACTCACAGTGGGTACACTCTTGGGGGAGACCCTCAGATTTGTGAACAGGGCGAAGTCTGCATGCTGGCTAGGCTGGACCTTTCAGCAGCATGTGACACTGTGGTTCATTCTATTCATCTACAAAGGCCTGCCTGTGTGGCTCAAAGCTGACAAACTTGCACTTGACAGATTTCCATCTTTACTCCCTCTCACTCAAAGACTGCAAGTTGCCCACCCTTTCTTTCTCAAGAAGCAGACTCTTTTCTGGGGTTTCCCAGTGGTCCCAGTACTCTACTGTCTTCTTTTTCAGTTCAGAAAACTTTTATTAAGAGACATAAATTGAAGTTGTACAAAATAAGAAAAAAAGAAAAAACTGTCAATAAGAAAACCATACAATAAAACAAAGGAGATAATCATGTAAGACGAGAATGATTAGAGGAAGTCAAAAGCAATATGCAATGTGAACTGGCAATAATAATTTACATAACAATTGAATACTTATAATATATAGAAGGACAATAAAGTCAATAAGAAAAAGAGTAAATATGTCAGTAAGGGGAACCTATGTAGGTTTAGCAACTTCCTGTTGGAAAGGGGTTTGAGACAAAGAGCGACCAGCACACATGTCAAAAAAAGAAGTGACTGGATCCCACAATTGTTTCCTCTTAGGAGCCAGACTCAGTGGATAAACAAACGTTGTATCTAACCTGTGATTATAACATATAGCATACAACCACGCCTGATATGATAGTTTGGTGAAGTCTTTCCATGCTTTAGTAATTTGTTGAAAGGCAACTGCCAGAAGTAGGTCAATTATTTTTATGTCGTGGGCACAGTGAATCCATATATAGGAAGTACTGCCCAAGAAGATATGAGACACGTTAAAAGGGTGTTTAGAAGAGAAAATAGTATTAATTTGAGACCATACCCTAACCCAAAACGTGTGGACTGGGGTGCATTGGAAGAGTAAGTGTAATAAGTCTGCATGTGGTGTGGAACAGGTCCAACATTTATCAGTTGTATCAGGATGTCTTTTGCTGAGAACAAGTGGTGAGAGTAGGAGTCGGTTGTAGATGAAAAACAAAGTCTGAGTAGTGTTTGCAGCCCTGGACGATTTGCGTACTCTACTGTCTTCTTTAACATGTATCTTGCCCCACTCTTTACCTTGTTCTCTGATACAAAGATGACACTGATACGTTTTTTTGTAATTCCATGCAAAATACAACCCGGAATTTAGGTCTTCTAATCGCTCTTTAAATATAAATGCAATGCCAAACTTACTAGCTAGAGCTAGGAAACCTGGTGGACTGTAGCCCACAAACCACTTAAGCGTTAGTAGTTGCCAGTCCTAATCATTTTGCTGGGGACCCTTTTAGCATTTTTACATTTTTATATTTTTTAAGTCTTCATTGCACCTTAGCACTTTTGCACTTTGCACTTTGTACCAGTTATGCTGATGCTAAAATGTAACATTGTGTATGTTGGTCTTTTTAACCTGTCATTTTTAAATTGTTTTTAATTGTTTTTAAATGTATGTGATGTTTAAATTTTTGTTTCATATATTTGCCATTGTCTTTGTATGATATTAAGTTATCGCAATAAAGTATTTGACTGACTGACACTTAAGCGTTATATGATGTGGTGCGTTCTGGGGAACGATCAGTCCTTCACAGTATTATTTGTTGTTAGTAGATTGCAAATCTCTATTCACCATGACTAGACACACTCGGGAATGCACAATAAGGATATGTTTTATGAAATATTATATCAATGTCCTATGTATAGTTGTAACTATAAAAATAAACACAACAGTGGCAATGAAAATGATTAATAAACAGTATATTTAAAATAATTGCAACAGTGTAATGGTGGTTCAATATTCAGAGTTCCTATGCATGCAAAAATGGAGCCTATCTGTATCCTCCAAACTCTCCCTTCTTGTCTCTTGATACACTCTCTTAGCACCAAAGAGCCTGTGGAAGTTTCTAAGGTGGCCTCTGAACTTAGTAGTTATGGTGTCCCAGTGAGTCAATAAGGCCAGGCAAGCACCAAAAGGCCTGCATGTGGCTTTCATGAGGAGTGTTTATAGTTTCTGCAAGCTCGATCTCAGCATCCCCCAGGATTTTGAAGGATTCTTTTCTGCCTGCTAATTTTCTGTACCCAGCTTAAAGACACTGTTTTCAACATTTTGAAAAGGACATGCCTCATACTGAATTATGTCAAATGGATGATTTAACATACTATGCTTGTCGCTCTGTCACATAAATCTATAGAGCATTATACATCGTGTGAATACCTATATGAATTATTGCTGAACTATCAAACTAAAATAAAGCACATTTTATATGGTATACATGTGTCTAAATACAACGTAGTTCAGTGGTGAGTATTTGCTTTCTTCACCTCACCAAGCTGAAACGTATTTTTCTGCTTGTGTGGCCTCAACATAGATAGAACCTTGAGTGCAAGAGCCATAATTAACACCAGAAAGGACTACTGCAACTGCCTCAAAGCATTTATTCCTATCCTGCACATCAGTAGGCTACCAAGACTACAACATACTGAGATACGACTGATCTAGGGCCTTAAGGAGAGAGATTGTGTCTCCTTGATTAGACGCTGCCTCCACTGGAAGCTGGACAAAGACATGACACCCTTCGTGCAGGATGTTTTACTGCAACAACCTATTCTGTGGTTATCTTGCTGCCACATTTTCATTTACACTTCCATATTTCCCCCCTGCCGTCCAACACGTGACCTATTGATCGTCCCAAGAGTTAAGCTCAAATCTATAGGAAGGCAGGCATTCTGGCCTATCCTGTTCTGGCTCTTACACTATGGAACTCTTTCCCTGTACAACTTAGGCAGCCATGTAACTATACCACATCCCAGAAAGATCTGAAAGCATGCTCCTTCTAGGGCCTCTGATGACTCCCTTGGTGGAAGTGTTAGCCTTAGAAATGCCAGGATAAACATATTGGTGAATAGATGCGTCACAGGATGCGGATGCATATCCCAATCTTGCTCTGGCTCAAAAATACTCTAAAATTGTAGTTGAAAAGTTTCTCTGTCTTTTCTCTTACTTTCTATATAGCCAGGTGTCCCTAGTCCTATTACACCTAGTGCCGTACAAAAGTGCAAAACAAGGCTTGCCTATACCCGAAAAGGGTATTTTCTGACATTGTATTAGCATGTGTGAACATATACATATATATTGCAGTATATTTCTGTATTTTGGTGGAACCATTGCCCAGACCCAGGCTGAACTACATTCTCTTGTGTGGGCGGGCTTCTGAGAAGATCTTTGGCAATGGGCACTTATTATTTTAAGAGCTGAGGAGGTCCTACATTATTTATTGTGTTTTATAAAGCGCGAACATGACCCTCACGGTATCAGAGAGCACTGTATAGAGAGAGAGAGAGACGGTATCAGAGAGCACTGTATAGAGAGAGAGAGAGAGAGAGAGAGAGCGAGCAGAGAGAGAGCGCGAGCAGAGAGAGAGAGAGAGAGAGAGAGAGCGAGCAGATGAGGGTTGCAGTGCAGAAAGAATTTTTTAGGATATGTTGTACACAGAACTCAACCAGCAAGGTATAACACAGTAGAACACAGTATCAAATAGGGGGAGATAAAGTTTCAAAAAAGTTCTTTTATGCAACGTCTTTCTAGTAGTACTTACATTTACCATCGACAGATAGTCAAGTCAAAGAAGCATTATTGAACAAGCACACCATGTAAGAGAACAGTTGCACCTTACAAAGTCACTGCATAGTATAACATGGCGCATCAGCTCAGTGTCTGTTTGGTGTCAGCTTTACGATTGGCGGAGGCGAGGCTGCTGATAGAGCTACAGAAGCGTAATTATTTTTCGCGAAAATGACCAGCTGATAATAAATGAAGGAATTCAAGATAACGCCACAGTGGAACACAGATCGTGCGCGTGTCTGGTGTAATTACAGCTGGAGGTGGTGCAGGTGAGCAGGGTAATTGATTAACGCCTTCCATCCAAGTGTGAAACACCGCGTGGGTCGTCCGGTGGTGTTCGCCACGCGCCGATGACCTCAGCACGAGCACGCGCGAGTTAGGAAGACACTGATGCAGGAAATCCAGGCCGGAAGAGCCACCCGCCGTGCAGCCAATGCAAGGCAGAGTTCACTGAGAGGAGGACGGAGTCTGCATTGGGATCTCTCAAGCAAAGGTTGCACACTGCAGCCGTCATCAGTGAAAGATGCTGGAGAGATAGTTGTTGGTGGACTCCAGCATGCACTGCATGTGCGCACACACACTAATGGCCGCCTCTTGAGGCCTATGCGGCAGAAATAGACTGAATATATTCCATCAGCCTCCAGTCTGCAGGTGTCTTCTGCGGCCTATGCAAGAGAGCTACACCGAAGACCTGCCATTGGACTCCAGCAAGCATTTGATGTGAGCACACAGCAATCAGACCCCCCAGGATATAGCGGCATGGATTAGCAAATTTAGCGGCACAAAAATGGAAATTTAGCGGCACAAATATGGAAATTTAGCGGCAATTTTGCGGCATTTTATGTGGCCATTTTTCCTACAACAAACACAGATATCTTAGTTTTTTTAGTTATTTAACAACATGAAGCTATGTATATTTGGTTTCTTTACAATGTAGACACTTTGGGGCAGATTTACAAGCCCCTTGCGCTGCTTTTACGCCGCAGTTGCGTCACTTTTGTGACGCAGCGGCGGCGCAAAAGATGCACCATGGTGCAGGGTATTTACTACGTGACGCATCTCCCAGCCCAGATGGCAAATAACTTTACTTATAACAGTTGCACCTTTTGAAATACACGTTTATAATGTGAGGCATGGTGAATACCATGAATTTACCACAAGCTCAAGATTTGTAGCTGGTGCAACGTACAAACACCCTTTAGCGGTAAACCTGGGAAATTAATGCTCCACCTCTCGAGTAAGTATGAAAAGCTGCTGCCAGAAATCGCAAGGGGTCATGGCAAGAGAAGCACCTGCATTTGAGACACACCCTCAAAGAAATATCTGTCAGATTTTCCATTTAATTTAAGGGCATGCCAGACTGTAGACTGTATACACTCCAGGGAGTACCTAAATCATGCCTGCATCGGGCCAATATTGAATGCTGGAGCTCAAACATGCAGGCACGGCTGGGTGTATTTGTTCTCGTGCTGGAGCCGGGGGTTTGAAAAGGGGATAGTAGCATTCTGAAAGCATTTTGTTGCTGCAAAACAGACCAATTGCTTTGTAATCACCACCATCAACAGATATGTTAGCCCAAACAACCGCGCAGGAGCGGGCGGCTTAGGTAGATAGGTGAAGTCCCCCCAGTTGTCCCCCTCAGTGTCTCGGTCTCATGCAGCACTCACATCTCGAAGTGCCTACCTCTTTTTCAGTGCATGCCTCAGTACTCTAGTGGAGCCAGACTGACCTGGGCATGCCAGGCCTGCATTCCCTGCGCTCTTTACAGGGCTTGTTAATTCCAAAGTATTGCTGCTCAAACCATTACAGACATGAGAACCAGGTATGCGGGTCAATCAAAGTTCTACAGTAATCATGCTCCGGGCCTCAGGCAAGCCCTTGCGTACCCCAACGGAGTAATATCTGATCCCTTCGGATCGAGGGAAACAAAAGGTCACTGTCATTGTTGAGACCCTGGGCAAGGTCAAGGGGTCCTGCTCCCTCTTCGCTTCGCCCATTTATTAAGAGGCTAGGGGCGACTACCCCCCCCCCCCGGTGGGCTCTTGGGCTAAGCCAATTTGTATAACACCCTCATTTACAGCAGACAATGCACCCTAAGGGCTGGGAGGCGAAGTGAACAGCTTTTTTTTTTTTTGTGCTAGGGACACACTATGTAGTTAAACGATAAACAATGACCCATGCGAACCCTAGTCTCCTGGTTTTTCTGCCGGCAAATTCTCAGTGTAATGAACTGTAAAGGACTACAAGCAGTGCCGGCAATTCCTCTCTCCATCTGGCAGACTCGGGCAAAGCTATGCTTCATGTCCCGTTACTCCTGTGTCTACAAAATGCGCATGAAGAGAACCACGTGCTGCCTCGGTGTAATCAGGGGTGTAATCTGGCCGAGTCTCGGATGTTTGGGGCCCTGGGTAGAAAGGGAATGTGTGAGCCCGCCTGTAAATAGCAGAGACATGACGCATTCACGGCTGTTTGCATGTGAATAGATGTCGCTGCTCCTGAACCTGCAGCACCTCCCTCTCAGTCACCTTCGAAGCACCTCTTAACAGGTCATCAAGGGCTGGAGGTGTGAGGGTTGCCATCCCGCTGTGCCTCTCCAATGCTGCTGATAAAGCAGACCCCCCAGGATATAGCGAAAAATGCCGCGATTTCTACAAAAATGCCGATTTCGCGGGCATTTTTGTAAAAATCGCGGCATTTTTTAAAAAGTGCTGATTTCGCGGCAAATCGCGAAATCGCGAAATCACGATATCCTGGAGGGTCTGAGCAATGGCTGGCTACTGCAACCCTCGCAAGTGAAATATGCGGCACAGGTGTTGTGGACTTCAGCACGCATTACAAGTGGCACACAGTAATGGCTGCCGCTTCTGAAAGTGAAATATTCCAAAGAGGTGCCAGTGGACTCCAGCCTGCCTTGCATTCGAGCGCACTGTTATGGCTGCTTATTGCAGCCTTTGCCAGTGAATTATACTGAAGACGAGTAGGTGGACTCCAGCATACTGTGCGTGAGCACACCAGAGACACAGTTGTCTCTTGTAATCTATGATATGAAATATAATAATGGCTGCCTCTTGTGATCCATGCGGGTGGACCACACACAAGAAATGTGTGAGACCCTCCTCCTGCACTGTATGTGGCCACAAAGCAATGCCTGCCTTTTGTGATCCAAGCGGATAAAATATACACAAGAAGTGTGTGTGTGTGGACCTCCACCTGCACTGCATGTGAGTGCACGGTTGCCTCTTGTGACCCACGAGAGGGAAATATACGCAAGAAGTGTGTGCGTGTGAGTGGACCTCATCCTACACTGCATGGAAGTGCACAGTAATGGCTGCCTCTTGTGATTCATGCGGGTGTAATACACACAAGAAGTGTGTATGTGGACCTTATCCTGTACTGCATGTGAGTGCAAAGTAATGGCTGCCTCTTGTGATCCATGCGGGTGTATTATACACAAGAAGTGTGTATGTTGACCTTATCCTGCACTGCATGTGAGTGCACGGTTGCCTCTTGTGATCCATGCAGGTGAAATACACACAAGAAGTGTGTGTGGACTCCTCCTGCACTGCATGTGAGTGCACGGTTGCCTCTTGTGACCCATGAAAGTGAAATATACGCAAGAAGTGTGTGTGTGTGAGTGGACCTCATCCTACACTGCTTGGAAGTGCACAGTAATGGCTGCCTCTTGTGATCCATGCGGGTGTAATACACACAAGAAGTGTGTATGTGGACCTCATCCTGTACTGCATGTGAGTGCACAATAATGGCTGCCTCTTGTGATCCATGCGGGTGAAATACACACAAGAAGTGTGTATGTGGACCTTATCCTGCACTGCATGCGAGTGCACGGCTGCCTCTTGTGACCCATGTGAGTGAAATATACGCAAGAAGTCTGTGTGGACTTCTTCCTGCACTGCATGTGAGTGCACGGTAATTGCTGCTTCTTGTGATCCATGCGAGTGAAATACACACAAGAAATGTGTGTATGTGTGAACCAATGAATGAGGTGGTGTGCACTCCGTCATTTTCATCATGGAAAGCACGAGCAAGTTTAGTAAAAGAATTACTGTTCTCTATAGCGGATTGATATGAATTAGGGACGGGTGATAGGTCGAAATAGAATTGTGCTCGCGAAGCTGAATTGCATTTAAAAAGGGAGAGACTCGTAAAGGAGGGGGCGGACACAATAGAATAGAAATGCACTTGTGTAAATTAATCCACGAAATATAAGTTTAATAAATTCACAATATACATGATTTGTGTAAAACGGAATTAGGTTTAGTGATTACTAATTGAATGTTTATGATTGTTGATTCACAGTTACCCCTGACGAAGGGCAAGAGAATTGCCCGAAATGCATTGGGTCATGAATAAAGAAATGCTGCTCTGAACTACTTTTTGCGTTGGGTCCGTATGTACAGAGAGGCCTGGATGGGCACGAGTTAATACGTTAAGTTCCCTAGAACGCAATATGTCGAATATGTGGATTACAGCTAAAGAAAAAGGAGAAAAAGACGACAAACTTTTGGACAATAATTGGATGGATTAAATAAACAGGACAAATGGATTAAAATGAGTTGAATCTAGTATCCTCAAATCGCAGTGCATCTGGGTGTGGAGCGCGATTTTCACGCTCCCCACTTGTTCACATATGTGTATTTGTGAACCGCCTGCACTGTATGTGGCCACAAAGTAATGACGGTTAAGTAAATTAGGTGCATGAAGATAACGTAATATACCCAAACTCACAACTTGCAGGGACAAACCACAGTGCCTATCTGGTTAACAGGCGCTAGCCACTGTGCCTCCTACACTGGTGCTGAGGCACCTTTTAAAAGGATTGAGTGAGAGATACACTATCGGTTCCTATTTGATAAAAACGCGCTCCATTGTGATTTTCACCAGAACACAGTGTACGTGGCACACAGTGACCCCAACAAAGACAGTCAACAAAAAAGTCATGGCAAACCCAGGGGAAAGCTAGCAACACCCTAAACTACCTGCCAACCAGGCCATCGCAGGGCAAATCAATCAATCAATCAATCAAAGCATTTATATAGCGCACTACTCACCCGGAGGGTCTCAAGGCGCTGGGGGGGGAGGGGTCCGCTACTGCTCGAACAGCCAGGTCTTGAGCTGCTTCCTGAAGGCGAGGTGGTCTTGGGTCAGGCGGAGGTGAGTCGGAAGGGAGTTCCAAACACTTTCTTTGTGGACACTGTGGACAAGGATGACTCCTAAACACATTCGAAGAACAGAGGGTGAGGGTGAAGATCTAAGCGTGCTCCCAGGGATGCTCAGGGTGGCCAGCTGTGAAGTGAATGAGATGACCACTGGGCAGGTAGCTATCAAATCCAACCCTTCCAGCCTTCTGCCACCCACAGTCCTCATTACAGACATACGTCATACCAGACCAGCCT
Source organism: Lissotriton helveticus (assembly GCF_964261635.1). Lineage (NCBI taxonomy): Eukaryota > Metazoa > Chordata > Amphibia > Caudata > Salamandridae > Lissotriton > Lissotriton helveticus. The sequence continues at coordinate 397,159,167 of NC_136057.1, forward strand.
TACATTTTCAATTTGTAGGACGCATTGTACATGTGGTGCCACCTTCATGCTCAGAGATATTTGGTGTACTTGGCACATTAAATGTTTATTGTTACTGAGTCGCTCATCACATTTTTGGGGTTTTAGTCCAATAATCCTCTAAATGAGTCCCTTTGAAACATATAGCTGCGAGCTCACAGGGTTTATCACATGCCATTAGTGTGGCATACTGTTTCTGAGGAGCAATCCTTCTAACACCGCCTAGAGTTAGTCTTGATTGCTCACTATTGAGGCCTTTGCAATGGGATACCAAAAGTTAATTGGCAATATCCACCAATAATACTGACCAGTAAACACCTGCTGCCCCAGAACAGACCTATAGAAAAGACCGCCTCCCTCTGCTTTTATTCACTTATTTGCAACATTCACAGCACTTAAAAACAGGCTCCATACTAGTAAAGTGCGATCAAAAATATACAACAGGACCAAAGCAAGCTGGACAATAGTGTACGGTGGGCAGCCAACACTATGCTCACCATCAGATGCGGTTCAGTGGGTGCGCTTCAGGTATGGAACTGCAAGACTTGACATCAACTCCACCTTAGAAAAGGATGTTCATGGTAAACACTGCATTAAAAATACACATCACAGCAACATTTTCTGGGGATGGCATTCCCTGGGCGTTGCCATCACAACTACATCCGACCCAGTCAGGACTGAATGGGAAATTTGGAAACTAGAAGAGCAAAATGCTCAGAATCGTGTGCTGTATGGCAATTCTCCACTGGTCCTGCTTTTTGCATGCATTAAAAATACTTGGAATTCAGCTATGTTATGGCAGTAAGTGTGTCATTACAAAACTGGATTGGAACTCAACATATACTACTTAGTCTCAGCAGTTGCCTGCAGACTTAAATTATTATTATAATAAATATATTTCGATATATCAAACTCCCAACACACCCCACAGTGGTGGAAAACAGACTGCAAAGATTCCTGCAGTAACTTTTATTTTCCTTGTCTCTAGACAGCAATTTGTTAACCTCATTACAAAGCCATTGAAAGAACTAGAAATTGAAGGGAGTATGCTCAATCAAATACAATAATGTGTCACTTTCCTAATACGTTTTAGAATATCAACAATTTATATAAATGCTCCTCAAACAAGCGACGATTAACATGAATTTTTCTTTATTCTGAAACATGTGTTCAATTTAGTCAGCTTCCAGAAGACACATCAATTTATATCACATGAAACCAAAATTAACAAATTAACAGGTTAGGATGGTGTACCTTGGGGAGGTTGAGTATGTGCACAGATTTTGATTAGGTATTGAGATTACTTGTGTGGGATTCACCCCTTGGGTGCACATTAAGAGACCCATCACCGTCTCATTACAAAGCCAATGTCTTTCTGTACTGCCGAAAAAATGAATACAATGATATAAACCAGTTCCGGGGATGGTCTCCAGGGTTCGACTGTGTACAAGCTAAAGTCTACCTAATGTAAAGATTTAAAGGGCCACCAGGGCGGACTCACTGCAGGTGCTCACATTATTCTGCATTGGAATATGTAAACAGTGGCGTAGAAAAACATTAGGGGGGCCAACTGCATGGAATGGCGAGGACCCCTCCCACCCTCCCCATTCCCCACAAAGCCCATACCTTCATGGTCGCCCACCATCTTGTAGAAGTCCTTCATCTTTGTCGCCTGCATTGACACAACAGCAGAAGGAGTTTCTTTGATATGTTCACCGTCAAAGATAAAAAGTCATCCTTGAAGGATGAGTTATACTCTACATACATGCACACTAAAAACGGAGTTGTGTTCATGTGTTTTATGGTACTATTATGATTATTTTTATTAACAAAATTGAACTTTAGGGGCTGAGAGTATGTACCCTCACTGGCGCTTAAATAAGGGACTAGGGGCCAGATGTAGGTAGCCCAATACCGGTCCGAAACAGCCGAAAATACCGATTTTCGGCCGTTTCCGACCGGTATTGGGCTATGGAGATGTAGGGGCTCAAAAAACATACAGATTCGGTAATTTTACCGAATCGGTAAAATTACAGAATCGGTAATTTACCGATTCTGTAAATTTTACCGATTCGGTAAATTTACCAATCGGTAAAATTACCGAATCTGTATTTTCAGATGTAGGTAGCACTTTGAACAGTGCTTCAGGCCTTTCAGGATTCGGTATTTACCATGTACTACAATTGCATGGTAAATACCGAATCTCTGTGTACAAGCACATCTGTGCATGTACACCTGTGCCATGTGGCATGTATGTGTGCCACATGGCGCACAAGCTAGTTACAGGGGTGCAACAGGGTGTCAAAGTGACACCCTGTCCCCCATTGCAATTCGGTATTTTTACCGATTCGGTAAATACCGATTCGGTATTTGCTATTGAATCTTATGGGCTTCAAGGCCCATAGGATTCAATAGCAAATACCGATTCGGTATTTACCGAATCGGTAAATACCGAATCTTACCGATTCGGTAACAAATACCGAATTATTACCTACATCTTATTTACTGATTCATAAATAACGAATCGATAAAATTCGCTATTTATAAATCGGTAAATGAGATTTACCTACATCTGGCCCTAGGTTTGTATGGGATGTGCAGATGCAAATGAAAACTAGCCAGCAAAGGTGAAGATTAAGTGGGTCATTTATTTTTTAGCAGAGCACGTTAATCTTTCGTAGATTTGCAGATCTCCTATTCTATGAGACTTGCAGTTTCCCTTTCCATTTAATGCCTTATTCTGAGTTCCAGAGTGTAGCACCTGGTAATTCTGCAAATTCCACATCCCGGAGTTTCTAACACAAGTATTACCAGTAACACTGGATGGTGGAGTTAATGGGAACTAAAAGTTGAGCCTTGGTCTGCCAGCAGTCTATTATAGGGGGTGGTCTACCCACCACAGGGTCCACCGCCATCAGTACACCAGGGAGGTCAGCTATAGTTTAGGTGGGTTTCCTGATGTAGACCCCGGTCAGGTTCTGCCATACCAGACGGGAAAATCAACACTGACCACCACCTGCCGGGAAAAAATTCCCTTATTTGAAGGCCATTGATTTTTTTGTTTTTCAGAAACAAGTGAATATTGTATTACTAGACAGTCCCAGCCAACAATGATCACCTACCAATTCTGTACTGGGAGGAAAGGATGGGGTTAAGGAGAATTGAACTGTTATGACTGATCTAGAGCTGCCAAGCTCTTCCTCTATGGCGAGGAGACAGAAGGCAACAGACTGTGATGTCAGGGGCAAGAATTAAACCACGTAATTGAATCTATTACCTTTTTTTATTGTTGTGTGCCTTTAATTCACTATCCATTTAGTTTTTTAATCGGTAAAGGGGAGCAAACAATAGTGTTCTGAGTTAATATCACTGGTAGTGCACAACTATTCTCACTAACTTCAATAGGAATATGTAAATAGATGCTTAGAGGAGAGGCTCCTGAAATGCAGTTATGAGTTTTGTGGTGGCATGACAATCTACCATGCGGGCAGTTAATAGTAATATTTTTAATATTATATGAGAATCTCCAATATAGTGGCCTTAATTGCAATTTATTTATTTACCCTGCCAACTCTCACTTATCTCTTAATCTTCTCAAATCATTGTTTATGCCCATATTGTCACTCACAAATTAATAATTCAAGAGTTCAGCATTACCCGCTATTTTTAGACCTGGGGTAGCAATGGAAAAAGTGATATCAGGTCTTGTGGTCACTTTCTTAAAGTTATTTAAGAATGAGTGTGAAGTATAAAGAGTCTGTTTGTGGTGAGGTCTGGCATATCTTGAAGTTTGAAGGTATGCATGCTATTTACTCTTGTATTCCACTCTGTCTTGACGCTCGGCCAGTGACTTTCCAATAGGTTTCGTGGACACTGGCGGATTTGGTGCCTCTAAAATGTTGGTACGGCTGGGGCAGGATAAGTTATATGTGGAAACCATAAACTAGACATGACTAACTCTATTCCACACCTACGGGCCTTTTAGAGATATCAGCATGTTGTGAAAAACCTCTTGATTTCCATAAAGGTCAGTCCACCAGAGATGAGAGTGGCCTTTCTACTACTGACTTCAAGGCCTTCCCCTTGATAAATATTCAATTTTTTCTGATTTCTTTCACCATGGATGGTCAATTTATAGGGCCTTTGGCATAAATTAGAAGGGGAGGGGTACGGTAGGCCTTAAGATCAATGTTAGGTATTAAGAGTCTGAAAGATGCGTTTAGAGAGCATGACACACTCACTCTGGAACACACACCTGACATGTTCACCCTAGAGGCTGAGTTTGCATCATCTTTGAGCTTTGATACAGGCTCGCTGATTAATTCTTGCGTCTTTGTACCTAGTGGCTCATGCTTATACCACAACTTTTAATGCCTTGAGTCTAAAAATCACACTTTGTGCATGTAGCCCAGCTGCGATAAAGACTTTGTCTCCTCTTGTGAGATGGTGTTGTTTCCTTACAGTGTAAAACAGTGGTGTAGCAACAGTGTCATGTCAAGACCTAACTCAAGCAAAGAAAATGGGTCCTCTTGCACCTAATGTTCGTATTAAAGACAGTCATGAAAGCAGTGCACCCAGCACACGTCTGTGCTTACAGGTCTCTCAGTTTCCATCTGCATTCCTCTTCTCCTTCCTTTCACTTTCTCTCCTCTCTCTATGCTTCCACTTTCTCTCTTTCCCACATCCCTCATACTCATCCTTATGTACTTCCAGTGTTTTTTCATCCCGTCTACCTCACCTTCAAAGCTTTTTTCCGCTTGCCTTCTACATTTCTGCTTACTCTATGCTCATCTCCCTTCTCCCTCGCTCTCCATATCTTATTCGTACCGCTAGCTTCCCATCCTCTTCCTTCCTTAATTTGGTTCCTTCATATTTTTCACTCTACCTCTCCAGTCCTTTCTCAATTTTTTCCATTCACCCAGTTCAATATATTTCCATTTTTCGAATTCTGTTCTTTCCCATCTAATTTGTTTCCTGTGCCCTCCCTATTTATGCACTCAATTTCTCTCGAATTGTTCCTCCCTATTTCTCTTTCATATCTCTTTCCTCGCAATTGCTTTCCATACTGTGCTTTCTCCATTCTTCTCCAAGCTTATGTCTTGCTTTGCATTCTCTCTTTCACCCATGCCTTCTACTTTTTTTCTCTTTCCTATCCTGTTGCTATCTTTCGATTATGCTTTCCCGATCTCCTTTGCTCTATCTCTCTCGCTGTCTCCGCTCTTGCTTTATGCTGTCTCATTCACATGCCCGTGGTCTATTTTCTCATCCTCTCTAAGTCCTCCTTCCTTTTCTCTCTTCTTTGTATCTACACCCTCTCTTTTTAACACCTTTCCAGCAGTCCTTGCCCTTATAGCAACTTGAGGCCTCTTACCTTCTGCATATATCTCCATACTTTCTTGCAGTTTTCCTTTTCCTTGCCATCACTGCTTTCTTTTTTCCTCCTCTATCACTCTCCATACTTTAGTTTCTCTCTCTTTTAAAAAAAATAAAAAGTCGTATTTGTCTTTTTCAGACCGAGACCCATGTATATCACATCTGAATCTCTGCCCACATCTGCTCTACTTTTTCATAGGTATATATCCATGAGTATCTATATTGCCTTTATTGGTGGCCCCACCAGTTTGTCTGGGGCCTTATGTGTGATCATATATAATTCACTTATAGGGGCACGACTGATAGTCTGGCTAGTGCTACTTTAAACATCGCATTAAAATAAAAACACATTAAGAAAATAATACAGATGCATGTGATGGTCATTGCTGGAATGGGCGATAACTGTTTTGGGTAATAAACAGGGCCACTGGACGTAGGTAATTCCGCTGTGTTTTGCCGCAATAATATGGATTTGCCATTTTTGCCGTCGATTGCATCATTTGCTGCATAACCTACAGAGTGTAGCAAAACAAATTTTGATCCTAGCTCAACTGTATCAGAAATTACTAAAATCTCAATAACATATGTTGCTGCATAGTTGAAGACCCTATGCATAAGTTCACTGGTCACCTTTCTGTTGCTTTTTTACTGTATTTTCCATATTGAACTGGTACACATTATGTGAAACCTTTGTCCAGGCAGTGGTAATGTGTAGGGAAAAAAAACAAATTATGAAGTAATACTATCCCAAAGTGGGCAGTACTAAGTCACATAAATTGCCTTTTCCTGCAGCCTTATTCAGTCAACCCTGCTGCATAATTTGGACCGTCCCTGTCACATAATGCCGGTGGCCCTGGTGATGAATTTAAAATACTTGTGGAGGGGTTTCCATTCAATGTAAGAGACGCTTTTATATTTTCAATGCATCTGCATGGATTGAAATCAGTCGCATTTCCCTACAGAACACCTTCCCTTGCACAGGTGTTGAATTCCTATAACCGGATGCCCAAGACATATTGATTGGGGTCAAGAAGAGCAGGTTGTCATGTTTATTTTGTCTTTGAGATACGTAGGTCCAACCATCTGAAGCCCTTTGGTTGCCAGTTTACAGTACTACATTATGGATCAGGGAAGAGCACTGTCTGCAGTTAAGGTAATATTTGGACTCATAAGTTAACACTGTTCAAACTTGTATTTATGGTTAATTAATGCAAAGCCTTTATTATTAGGGTAAGCGTTCTAAGGAAAATGTAAATTCGAACAGCACTACTGACAGCGGCTCCAGTATAAACATATATACAAACGGTTACAGTGTTTGGTAGTATGAGGCTATGTATAATGGTCCCGAAATGCTTTCTGACTAGATGCAAATATTTGCAGAAGCTTGAAAGCAAGATGGATGATTCTTTGCATTCAAAATAAATTGTTCACCCAAAAATGCAACTATGAAAAAAAAATATTATGCTAAACTACTGTAAGCTTTTAGGTACTATTTCTTTGCAGCATCATTTATAAAATGTGTTGATGCATGCTAGTATTTCCCCAAAATATTCTTAATGGAAAATCAGTATACCCAGTTTCAAAAAGATTATGGGAAACATAAAAATAAACAAGCACTGGCAATGCCAGCTGGTCTGAAATTGGCGATCAACTTTTGACTTTGTCAATGCTCGTCTTGTTTTGTCATACTTTTTGTAAAACCTTATTGGCGTGGGAGCTGCCAAGCCCTCACCATTATAACAAGCATTAGAAAAAAAATTGTCTTAAAAAGCACACATTGCCACATTAGTTTCTGGCACATAACTAAACTACGTTGTGTGCCAATATGCTCATTATGAAAGAGCAGAATGCTGTCACTCAGAGTAAAGCCAGCTGATAGATAGAGAGAGCTAGAATTTGAATAAACATAAAAGGTCTTGGTAAACGCCAGACCCAATAAGGAGCCCAATTATTAAAGAAATCTCAAAATGTACCCATGGTATATGTCCTTGCATTAGAGCAGATTTACAGCTTTCAGGAATTCATAAGAATTCATAGAAAGTGAGTCAAGAAATCATAGTCACAGAAAATATTTTCGAACTACATTTCAGCACGAGCAAACATGTATGTTTAGATTTGCTTACGCAAACATCTGTTGAGCGTTTCCAAGTTCACTTTCCCTCCATCCACGTTTTTCCCAAACCTGGAAGATGCTTTATGTCAGACATTGTCAGGAGCAAATTTATAGCCTTTCTCAGTAAGGGAAATGATTAGAGAATAGCTGGTGAAAACCCTTAAAACAACGAAGTTAATAGATTTGCACAGACTCAAAAGGGCATTCCAATCCTGTAACTATTGCTTACCACTACCTTCAGCCCCAGTATGTAGATCTGCGGAAAGGTGGCAAAATAAGGGAATTGCTAGTATTCAAACCCTACTATGGTATGAGTCGTGGCATAATCAGAGATCTTATATCAGAGCTCCTACATTATGAGATTGCTGCCATAATTTGTCACCACAATACAAGATACAAAAGGGGTAAGTGGATTTGGTTACAGGACAAGTAGATTTATGAAGCAACCTGTCACAAGGGTAAGAAAATATTTTATTAAATTCCACACCCCTGCCTTGGTGATACCATGCCTGCATTTAACTATGTTAAATAAAAAATTGTATCCCAGGCGCATTCCAGTGGACCTTCAACAAAACAAGACTCCCATTACAAGGCACAACTCTACTGGTCATTGACAAAGAAGGCAGGTGCTGAAGGAGATTCTTTCGAGGAAGGGGGTCCACTTCCTTATGTCTCACCCTCACAATCACCCATTTGCAATTACCCGGTTATATCTTTACCACTCAATCAATATTCTAGCTATATTTTGTACCCTTCACTGCCTCTAAAAAGAGTTCTGGTCCTGTTGCTGGAGTTGCATATATCCTCTGCCTAGGGATGCCACCTACAAAAGACACACAATTGATGGTCGTAATGCAGAACAAATCAAAACATTCTCCCCCAGTCAAGAGATCTGGGTTAAATCCATCATTCTTTTTCTCACCGTGCCACCCCAGTTTAGACCTGGTCATATGCAAATCAGTCTTGACCCTGTGCCTCACGGGACAGTCCAGCCCGAACTGCCAAGCCAGGTCCTCCCTGGACTAGTAAAAAGCATCCTAGGAGGGGGGGCGCTAGAGGGCGCACTGCGGGATGGCTGGCTAACGTGTCAGCTCCGCCGGACGGACGCGACTATGGTAGCCCTTTCACCCCTTTAATCCACCGCTACAGCCGAAAAACGGACAGCATCAGGTATCGGACTATAAGGCCGACACAAGTGCTGCACTTCAGTGGCTGACCACGGGCCAAAAACCGAGAGAGCAGCGAAAGAACGGGACATTGCCGGTGCGAAATCAAAATGGCCGCGCCTGGCGCTCACCGACATCGGGGCTGAAGGCGGACCGGCGACTGCTGAGAGCAACCACACAGCGGTGACCGAGCGGACTGGTGGTGCCGAATGTGATGCGGGGCTGCGGAGCAACGGAGGTCGGCCAGCACAGCGGGAAACATTGACTTTCGCTGTGCGTTCCAGCAGAGGCAAGATGGCGGTGGCGCTGGAACGCACATGAACGGCAGCAACGGCCACCCACAGAGCAGGCGAAACGGAGTCCCTACACGCAGGGGGGCAGCGGCTGGCAACACAAAAGTGAACGCAAGGTGAGTGTACCTTGCGGTAGAAGCTGCGGTAGCAGCCCTGCGGCCCCCAGCATAGCGTGTCTGCAGCTCCGTGTGCTCCAGGGCGGTGGAGGTTAGCGCCCGCCATACAGAAGCGCGTGGGACTGGTACGGTGCCACAAGGACATGCAGTTCGCACCAGAGATGCCCTACACTTAATGTTACAGCCCAAAACCTGCCAGGCGCCAGGGGTTGGACGATATTGGAAACGCCGCGCAAGCATATGACCTGGCATCAAACTGCCAACCCAAAAACTGCACCGTTAACGACGCTCCTGGCGGCCGCTAAGATAGATAAATAGGCGTACCCCGAGGTGGGGAGCCAAGACGCCAGCTTATCGCACTACTCTGCCAACCAGCACGCCACCGGCTGGCAGCCCGAAGACGCCCGTACACACCTCGCCTCTGCCACAGAGGAGCATGGGGAAGCCGGAGAAACAACAGACCAAGCTTCCATTTGAAACGAAAAAACAGCAGAAAACTACGGTAACCACCCCTGAAGTGGAGGGCGACGGAGAAATGGCAGAGGGATCGGCCATGGAATCGGTGCTACGAGCAATCCAGCAGAGCCTGCAGGAGATGAATGGCAAACTTGATAGCGTGGTGCAGAGGGTTGACAACATGGCGGCCAAGATAGAGAAACACGACGAGCGGATTGTCGAGGCGGAGCAGAGGATTTCCAAAGTGGAAGACGAGCATAAAACTACATCAAGGGTATGCGGGGGCTTAGAGAAGACGGTGGAGACCCTGCGCGCTAAGGTGGAGGATCAGGAAGCCAGGTCTAGGCGAAACAACCTCCGAATTTCGGGCCTACCGGAATCCACCAACACTGGGAAAATGGAGACGTATATCGAAACGCTCCTGAAGGACATATTTGGTGCTGACAAACTCTCCCCGGTGTTTCTGATTGAACGAGCTCACCGCTCAGTGGCACCTGTACCAAAACCGGGAGCTGCCCCACGAATGATCATAGCCCGTGTGCTCAATTACAGAGACAGGGACACGGTACTAAGGCTCGCCAGGGACATGGGCAAAATCTCATATCAAGGGAACACTCTGGAATTCTATCCTGACCACACCATGGCGGTACAACTGGCACGGAAAGAATTTGCTCCAGTGAAGAAGAAATTGAGAGATCTGGGTCTGGAGTACGCAATGCTGTACCCCGCGAAACTCAAAATCACGAACATGGGTAAACCTATCATTCTGCAGACAGTACAGGCTGCACATGACTTTATCAAAAAACAGGGGAGGCATCGAAAGGCTCAAGAACGAGCGGAACCAACGAGCGACGTGGAATGACGGGATGGGCTGAGATTACTGCGTGATATCCCTGGGAATGCTACAAGACTGCTATGATCGTCCGACTGTTGGGGCTTGATGTGATGCCCTACCACGTGGCGCTAAGATGGCGCCTAACCCAACCTAGAGACTATAGATGTTTACAGCGACACGCCGCATGTACTGTCAATTCCAGCGATACGTCTCGAGATGGACATCCACGCAGTGAGTATTCAGGGGGCTGACATTTTCCGGAGGGTGTGTGGCAGACCACCGGGTTCGGGGAATTGACTTCCACCCCTAGCAGACGATTGTGTTCCGGGAAGGCCTACACTGGCAGACCCTCGGGTCGGACCCTGTAAACAGCACAGTCTCGAACTTATGCGGATCAATGGGACTGAGATATGACAGAGCGTGCTGCTATGGTTTGGATTGTGTACTGTTCTTATTTCTTGATGGCGGGTGGAGGGGGAAGGGTGAATTACTATGCAAACTACATTGAAGACGTAATAAGCGTCTCTCCACGTCCACTATGTGGATGGAGATGTGTGAACCTGGCGACACCCCCAAGCGGGTGCGCCCCAAACCATGTTCTCAAATAAGGTTACTGTTAGTTAAGGGATGGCTTTGGCAAAGTTTGGGTGCTAAAGTGGGAGGGGGGAGGGAGGGGGAACCAGGGGTTAACGCGCTACGAACTCTGTATCTGAGAAGCATGGCGATCTCCTTAACCATACACAGCCACGCAAGTTTTCAAATCCATCGCTCTGCACTGTTATGGATTTGGCACTGTACACTCCAATGCTCAGTGACTGCCTCGCACATGAAGATGCGACTGCACCTCGTGAGGTCTATAATCATAAATACCAGTCTAAATGTCGAGAGTTATGTCACAAAATAGTACGCTGAAATTCCTCACTTGGAATGTGCGGGGTCTGGGAAACCCGAAAAAGATTAGACGATTATTTGCGTATTTCGACCGGTTAAATGTTAACATTGTTTTCTTGCAGGAAACGCACTTGGCGCGTGACGGCACATCCACATTGGGTGCTAAATGGGCGGAATCTGTCACCAACTCGAGCTACTCGTCCTATTCTAGGGGGGTGAGCATCTTAATACGGAAAGGGACAAACTTTGCGATTACAAACATACACAGGGATACAGATGGGAGAAGCGTTGTTGTGGCAGGTATGGTTAGACGACAGAGGATGCTGTTGGTAAACACATATGGCCCCAATGTTGATGATCCAGGGTTTTTCAGGGATGTATGGCACACCGTCGCTGACTTACAGACGGATCACATAATATGGGGAGGGGATTTTAATGTTACACTGCAGGACACTCTAGACAGGGCTACACATACATTGGAACAGCATGGGAATGCCAGGACGATGCTGCAAGACGCCATGGAAGACCTGCGCATGGTAGATTTGTGGAGGGTGCGTAACCCAGGGGTATCAACGGCGACACACATTAACGCAGCAAACAACAGTTGGTCCAGGCTGGACTACTGGCTGGGTACACGAGAAGTATTATCATGGGTTGCAAATATCAAACACTTACCACGAACACTGTCCGACCACAACCCGGTGATGCTGGAAGTTAATATCCCACGGTATGACCCACCACCCTTCACTTGGCGCTTCAATGCAGCGGCATTGCGAGACCCTATATACGTTACCACCGTACATAAGGCGATAGTAGATTACTTTGAAATAAATAGCCCGACGACTGAGGACCCGGGTTTGCTATGGGAGGCCTTTAAGGCTACAATTAGGGGAGTCTGTATTAGTACAACCTCTGGCATCCTCAAGGATATCCGACAGCAACTGCACACACGAGAACAGGCCATTCAAACACTGGAACAGACATACACCCAGACAGGTGACACTAAAGTACTGGGGGACATTCAGGTGCTGCTGACGGAACACACTAACTTTGCAACAGAAGAGCTTCGATATGTGTCTAGGCGAGCAACAGCCAGGAGATATGGTGAGGGGGGCAGGCCGGGCAGGGAACTGGCCGCTAAAATATGCTCAGGTAAACAAACGCAAAATATAGCGTCCATTTGTAATGACTCCGGGGAGGTGATAACTGATGTCAAGGGGATACTGAAAGAGTTTATGCATGCATATGGCACGCTCTATAAGGCGCCCCCATCGCCCTCACAGGCTGATTTACTGAAGTATATGGAGGATGTAGAAATGGCATGGCTAGCAGATGGGCATAGGAAATACTTAGAGCGCCCAGTAACAGTGGAAGAAGTCACAGACACCATCCAGCGTTTGCCTAATAACAAGGCGCCGGGGCCTGATGGCTTCGTAACAGAATTTTATAAAATGTATGCTGACTTACTCGCCCCGCACTTGGTTCATCTATATGGGGCGGCACATGAGGCCCAAACGCTACCGGCGTCTTTGAGGGAGGCCTTGCTCATCACACTGCTAAAACCGGGCAAGGACGAAGACAAATGTGATTCGTACCGCCCCCTTTCGCTATTAAATGTGGATACAAAAATAATAGCTAGTCTGCTGGCTGATAGGTTGAAACCGCTTATGCCCTTGTTAATAAGGCCCAACCAATCCGGATTTATCCCTGATAGGGCCACCACACATAACACCCGCACATTGTTTGCATTAGCGCATTATCTGGCTCCTGAGACGAAGGCTGTGGCAGTGTTGCTGGACGCTGCTAAGGCGTTTGACACTATTGGCTGGCCCTTTATTCAGGCAGTACTGGTGCGAATGGGGTTCCCGATGATCTTTCTAGGATGGATATCGATGCTGTACACTAATTTAACTGCACGCATCAGAGTGAACAGGTACATTTTGGAACCTATTCCCATAGGCCGGGGTACTCGGCAAGGGTGCCCACTCTCACCGATGTTATTTGCGTTGATCTTGGAGCCGCTGGCCTGTAAAATCCGGCAACACCATCACTACTCGGCGCTTCAGATGCCCTCCAGACCCATACACATCTTGCTCTATGCGGACGACATGGTGTTGTATGTAAAAAATCCTGAACAGCACCTGAATCCGCTTTTAAGAGAATACATAAAATTTGGACAAAAATCCGGATTGCAGATCAATTGGGATAAATCCCTTATCCTATCACTGACGGACAGCACACGCCCAACACAATTAGACTACCCGCTGGAGTGGCAGGAGGAGCCAACGAAATACCTGGGAGTATGGTTTCACAGAGACCCTGAATTGGTCATTCGGACAAATTACGGGCGAACCATAGCGTCCCTTGAAGACAAAATTAAAAGATGGAATAGACTTCCCTTATCCTTGGCGGACAGGGCTGCGATCGTAAAAATGGTACTTCTACCGAAGTTCTTGTATTTATTCAACAATATTCCGATAAAACCTCCAGCTGCAGTATTCCGAAATATCAATACGTTGGTGCTTAGTTTGCTATGGGCAGGGAAACAGGCAAGGATGGAACTGCGCACCATGACACTGCCATATGCTAGGGGGGGTTTCAGGGTCCCAGACTTCTACCTATACTACTTATGCGCTCAAGCGCAATTCGCGCACTTCTGGTACCATGACATACCTTTCTTGACTCATGTGGCTGTAGAGGCAGGCGATGCAGACCCGATTCCACTAGCCAACATAATGACACATAAGCGCCCTAGGCTACACGACCACGATATCAATCCGGTCAATGCGACCACGGAGGCATGGAGATTGATGGGAAAGGCAGCAGACAGCCTGCCACTCTACGCACCAACGCTTCCACTAGCGAATCACCCGGCCCTTTCGGTCACGCAAGAGCAAGTGGGCATGGATCTGCTTAAGCGGGCTGGCTTGGACACACTGGGTGACTTGTATATAAATGGCGAATTCCAGACCCTGGACAAGTTGCAATACATCAGCAACCCGTCCCCACTTTTCAGCTTTAATTACTACAGGCTGCAAAGGGCACTTCGGGAACATTACCCTACACACCCAGAAGAACCAAAAACACTTGAACCCCTACGACTGCTCCTCACTACACCCACAGCATCTCACCTAGTATCCAAGCTATACACAAGCATACAGGGTGCGGTAGGAGATAACACAAACAAGGCTAGGGACAAGTGGAGCGCTGGACTGGTTGAACCTCTAACTGACGAAGAATGGGATTCCTCTTGCATGCTTACTGGCATGTTGACACCAAACGGTAACTTGAAAATCATTCATTATAAATATTTGCATCAAGTGTATCATACGCCTCAGCGACTGCATAAGTACGGCTTGAGAGACGATTCAAAATGTTGCAGGTGTCACCAAGACGATGCAGACTTCATGCATCTAGCATGGCACTGTCGCAAAGTGGCGGGATACTGGGAACAGGTTGTGCGAGTTTTAAATGAAATGCTCGGAGTTTCCATACTGTGTGAGGCGAAAGTCTGTCTGTTGGGTGTTGTTCCACAACTTAGAGCTCTGAAGCGCAAATTCTGTGCTGTTGCACTACTACTAGCCAAAAGAAGGGTATCTCTCCACTGGAACAGCAGGAGAACCCCAGAGGTAAAGCACTGGATTGAGGATATGGTTTATTGTCGAGACACGCTCAACACATACGAGGAGGAGTTGCCAATCAGATCTAGGCCCAAAGACTATTGGGGGTTCCTGCGTGCATATTTACTAGAACATGACGCGTCGGACTCGGAAGCGGACACTGAGTAATGTATAAATCTGAAGGTGTGGACATAGAGCGAACAACTGTATAGTATTGGTAATGGGGAGGGAGGATGCTGTGATGCAGAGTATTGGTAGCGGGAGGAGACTTATAAGTTGGGTAGTATATTGATAAGGTTAGTTTTGTTAATCAAAAATGTGAAAATGTAAGATTACTGAAAAATATGTAAGCGAGTATGGCACTGACGTCAATTTGTGGTTTATCTGACAACACGCCGCCGGTCAGTTGGATGTCGGCTGATGGGCTGTGTACAACTAACACCAACTTTCTCTGATGTGCGTACATACAGCCGGCCCGATGGGGTTGTAGGCGACACCAATGTATTTCTTTATATGTGATGGAAAGTGCAATAAACTTCTTACACCAATAAAAAAAAAAAAAAAAAAAAAGCATCCTAGGACCGGTTTTGGGGTTTCACCACTCTTCAGCCAGGATAGCTTAATTCCAGTGGCACAGTGAGCCCAGTGAGCCCAGGACCCACGTGTGGGTATACCTGGCGCACTTAGGGTGAGAAAGCAAAAGACACACAATTGTTGGACGGAATGCAGAACAAATCAAAACATTCACCCCAGTCAAGAGATCTGGGTTAAATCCATCATTCTTTTGCTCACCATGCCACCCCAGTTTAGACCTGGCCATAAGCAAATCAGTCTTGACCCTGTGCCATCTGGCCGTTTTTATACTGGCATAACCAGTATTTTAATGTTTCTACCAGTAAATAAAAATATAAAAATCACTTAAAGCTGGTATTTTTTTCTCCTTATCAGTACATACTTTAAACAGTTAAAATAAACAGAAAGCACATTTAACATGTGTTCTACACCAGCTCCAATGACCCCTGACTGATCATTTAAGTAAACAAAAACAGAAAGGCCATGTTAAAATGAATACAGGCAATGTCATATAAAGTTCTACTTAAGAATAATATCTGGGCCTTTGCAGAATGCTAAAATGTGAACAGAGGACAGTATTTCTGTCTGGGAGAGGTAGCAATCCTACCTCTTCTCCAGTCAGGTCTGTGCAGCCTCTTACAAGCAATGCTCTGAGGGGGACCCTCTCCTGAGTGGAGCCCACACACTATTGTAAGGGGCCAGGCAGGCTTCGACTGAAAGAGAAATAAATAAGTCTCTTCAGTCCAATGTCAACCTGTGTAAGCTCAGAGCTTACACAGGCTGCTTTAGAGACACACACATCACAGACAAGCTGAGGAAGCCCCCGTCAGGTAGAGAAGACTGCACCTTCCCGCACTACAGGGGTTGCATATTTCTCTAATTATGTAAACAGAATATTGCTGAACGTACATTGTTTGGTGTACCTTGTCTGCCACCGCCCCTAAAGGTATTCACCATGTAAACACATGCTTCCCATACACAGGTACTGCACACATGGACAGATACATCCCACTAGGCCGCAAGTAAAACAATTTTTTTTTGCAGTTTTACCTACTCAACTATACGCAACCCCGCCCCTCCCCCCCAACCAAGTCCTCCCCACTGGAATCTAGGGTATTAGATGGGCACCTCCCGGAGAAATCGATCTCCTTGATTTATTATAAACAAATACATAATATGGAAGACCCCCTTGCACAGGTCTGGCAAAAATGGGCCAGCAGACGGTTTCGAGCTAGATGACGAGGACTGGCAGGAGGCAGTATCCTCCCCCCAAAGTGGTTGGTATCTCTGCTAGACTGCGCCTGGTCCAACTTAAAATCCTACACAGAATATACATGACCGGACCTAGACTGATGTTGATGGGCAGAGCACCCAAGGGGGAGTGTCGCAGGCGATGTGGTCAGTTGGTCACGCTCCTACATATCATCTGGGAATGTCCAGTTGTTCAGTCCTACTGGAGGGAGGTCCTCCGAGTATTGGGGAGGGTGTTGGGAGTCCCCCTGCCCATGTAGGCACGTAGCTGCTTGCTTAATGTGTGGGAACCCACAGACTTGAATACGCACCAAGCACAATGGGCCACGCTTGGTTTTATGGTGGCCAAAAGGAACATAGCCCAAGGTTGGGAGACAGTTGCTCCTCCTTCGCTAAAAGACTGGAAGACCAACATATATTGGAGTATGTTCCGCGAAAAAAACATCTATGTGGCCCAAGGCTGCCCTAGGAAGTGGTCCCGGATATGGGGGCAGTGGAACCATTATAGAGGTGACATATGCACCCCACCATTGCAACCAACCCCCAAAGATATGCCCTCTCCTTGATTTATCTCAATGACTGTGATGTGTTATAATGTGACTCAAAACTCTGTGTACCTGATGGAAATGTCTGTATGAATATACTGTGTGCTTTTTCCTGATTGTAGTCGATGATTGTTAATAAAAAGATTTATGAAAAAAACAAACATACTCAGATTCAGCTCGAAGGTTTTGGAGCACTTTCCATGAGCACCTGTTACATTACAGAAAGATGCATTCAATTTTTTGGTAGGCACAGCGAGATTACGTGATTTGCTCACAATCATAGGATGTTGAGCCGATGCTGAAACTCAAACGTGGTTACCCAGTTCCAAAGTCGACAGCTCTGACTGCTACGCCACATCCTTTCCCTCTCACCTCACCTTATTTAAGCGAAGCTCCTAGTTCCTCAAGGCACTCTCCTCCAGGGGTAGCAGAAAGTGAGACATAAGGCATTATGTACTAACTCGGTGTTCAACAATATGCTGACTAAGATTTTGGGGCTGGCTGATTCAAAGGCACAATAGGTTGTACATAATAGGAAATACAATTTAAATCAAGCATGACTACTATTATTTGTGTATTACTGGCTGGAGGAGAAGTCCTGGGACAGCATCCTTTGGCACAGGCACCAATTCCACTGCACACTACTTTCTGCACTAGGACCCAGGTGGGAGAGTTGTGTTCAGTAGAAACACAACGAAAATCCGATATCACACAAGATAATGTTACTTGTTGAAAGGCACATGGACTCATGGTGTCAACGCGGTTCATCTGTTGCTATGAGAGACAGATGTTGGTCCTTACGGGAAAGAGCAGGACTGTATGAGATCTAGATGCATGTGGGGAGCTAGACATAAAGCGTTGTTTATAGAGTACACAAAGTGATGTGGGAGCTTACAGAACGTGCTGTCTGTGGAAACTTAGAGTAAGTGTTGTGGTACCAGAAGAGCATTTGTTCCAGGTCATGCAGTCTTGAGGCAGTCCTCAGAATTATTTGCCATATTTTAGACAGCCTTTCCCGTGGCCTTTCTAGCATTCCTAGAGGTCTGCATGCAATGAAAAACATGAACTGTGGGCAAAGTTAACTCTGGTTTGAACTTCTAATCCAGTTTATCGACCCACTGTGCTCGCATGAGCAGAGAATCAATTAGAACTCCATATCTATTTAGTCTTGAGAACACCGGTGGCTGGATTAGTGTCTCTTGGAGCATTTTAGAGTATGGACATCTTAAACGATTCGCCCAATGTGGAGGAAACAAGGATTTTCGTGTTCCAGTCCTGCATCTCTAACAATCAACAACAGGCTTTCTAGAGTGCTGCTTTGTTTGATGATGTCAGCTGGGGCTCTGAGATCTTGTGAAATAATTCACCAGTTGCCCCTTTAAGACTTTTTATGGTTTGGAATTCAGGGATCTCATCATGTCCCTATCAAGGCATAGTTATTTATTTTATTTATTTTACAGAGTTTTATATAGCGCGAACTTGACCAGAATTGGGTATCAGAGCGCTTTACATAGTACCAGTTGAATTACATGAGGGCACATTCATTTTTGCTAGGCACAGGGAGATTACGTGATTTGCCCAGAATTGAAGTGTCAGCTAAACCTATGGATCCGTTTCACCAGTCTTGCTTGGTGTGGTTTTTCAGAGACTGCTAATAAAGTGGATTCCGTGCTGTGCACGAAAGCCCATGTGAGTGGGGTGGAGACAATGATTGTTTTCCAAAAACTCTGACAATGCCCCATTTACATGTCTCTACACAAGTTTACCTAGGAACGATAATTAGTGGGTTGTGATGGATCTGAATTGGGTTTCTTTAGTAGCAGTCTAATGATTGCATATTTCCATAATTTGGGGACTTCGACTGCTTCTAATGAATGATTAAGAATTTCCGCTATCGACCGGAGCACAACCTCCATGACTTGGTGGAGTACGTGAAGAGGACCCGGATCTAACGTGGAACCCGATCTAATCTTGCTCATCAGGATTCGCACAATATTTTTGTTGATGGGTGGAAAATGAGTGAGGGCAGGATTGGTATTGGCCGGCAGACTTGTTACTATCCAAGTCCCTCTTTGTAGAGAGATATAAATGTCCATGACTTTTTTTGTGGAACAAAATAGCTAACTCATTACATTTTTCGTCTGACAACTGAGAGGTGGGATTTTCTTGGTTTAGGGTTGTTAAGGATTTCCCCACTTTGAACAATTCCTTGGAAGAATCCTGAGCCTGATTAATGTTATCTTCCAGGAATTTCGCCTGGACTTCCTTAATATTGTTGTGATAGTGCCTGATGGCCGCCTTATAGCTGGCTTTTAACTGAGGGTCATAATCCTTCCTCCATTTCCTTTCAAGCTTTTTACAATCTTTTCTGAAAGACACTAGCTGAACTTTAAAGCAGGTGCCCTTTTACTGTTAATTTTAGACTTAGGTATTGTTTTCAGGACAACCTTGTCTAATGATTGAGTGATCCAACTTTCCCAGTTGGTGTATGCTTTCTCTACATTTCCCTTTAGGTTTGGAGCCGAGGTATCCATAATTACTGCCCAAGCTTCAGGGTTAAGTTTTGCCCAATTCCTCATCTGATTGTTGGTAGTGGAGTGCTCTATTTTTTTAACTCCATTATGAGACAATAAAAAAAGGGATAAAATGGTGATCGGACCAAGGCACAGGTACTGGTCAGATACTAAGATTTTAGAGTCATTTGAGATTAAAGGGCTGTGTATGTGTTCTTTGACATGAGTAGTGGAGGTTGTGCTTTGAGTTAGCTGCATCCCCTCTAGTTCCTGCAGCAGTCTCTTAACATGAGGAAGATTCAGGTCGTCAAGATGAATATTGACACCCCAGAGAACAGTAATATGTGCTTTTCTGATTATTAAACTAGCTAAGGTATCTGTCAAACTATCCAAAAAGACTGCGCTAGGTCCTGGGAGTCTATATATTAACAGTCCTGAGAAGGTATATGTTGGGGTAAATGAGATGGCAAATTGAAAACTTTCACAATCTGAGATGGGGAGGTGTCACTTCCATGTGAGAATGGTGCAGAGGAGGAGGGATCAGTGGTGTGTGTAGGGAACAGCGTATGGTGGTTAAAGCTCTAGGCACAGGTCCTGGTGGGGAAGTGAGGTTGGACTTTGCCTGGGCTGGTGTTCATAACTGGGGACAGGAGATAGTTGAAAGAATAGGGGATGTCTACCCACCGCTGTGAGCCCAAGCTTAAAGTGCTTCCTTTTTGTCTTTTAAACTTCACACTTTGCATCAGTTGCAAAGTTAAATAAAATATGAAACTGTGAGTCAGCTGACTTTTGCACACTGCTAAAAAACTTGGCTCCTCCGTATTTTTTGTTTATTTAAACGTTTATCTTTGGTGATAATCTTCCAAGAGGGCCTGAAAGCACTTTAAAGAGAAAACACTGTGATAACTGGGATGTCGATTGCAATGGGAGCATTGAATTTAGATTGAGATACTAATAAAGGTCAGAGTGCAGGAGTAAACTGCCAATTTCGCACAAAGTGGCCAACTGTGCTTGGTCTGTGGAACATGCCTGCTTGGGGGCACTGATTCCCCTGAGCCTCGCATCTATGTTTATGTTCCAATGCTGTCACGAGATGATATATTAGTGGCCAGCGTGTAGCAGCTGCAAGTCTGTAAGACCATGGCATGGTGCATGCACACCACAGCAGACGAGCACCTGCCACAAATCACTTCGCTCGGCTGTTCAACTCACCACCCCTTCTCCCCTCATCTGCTGCCAATAATAATAATAAAACAAAAAAACGGAGCACCTGTTGCATGCCACAGGCAAGGTAATATGGAAACACAAACAGTGCTTCCAGCTTTAATTAACTCTGATTAGAAAAATCAAGTGAACATGTCTATTTAATGAGTCCTGTCGAGGCAACAACTCACCCTAGAGGGTTCTCACCGCCCCATCCCCAGCGGATGTGAAATTTGTCATCTTAAGCCTCCACGCTCAAATTTACATTTCGAAACCTAGGCTAACTTTATCTCTATAAAATGTTACATCTTTCCGACAATTCTATTCCCGATTTACGCAGTCAAATTCACAGAGTGCATTTACAACACATGAATTACATTCATAAAGGTATCTTCTCAGACTTGACTTAGTGGAAAATCGAGGTTTGAGTCTCGGCGGCGAATCAACATCCAGTGGTTCTGGGAATATCACTTAATCTCTGCTTATCTTATTTTTTTTTTTTTAAACTAATGTGTAATGTTAGTGGTGCTCAGTTAAGGCGCTCAAATATCTTCGGGTTCAGTTTGTCCTATAGAAAAAATTGCAAACGTAATATTGGACCTCTTATCTTTCACTCTTTTGTCAATTCCAAAAGAACAGATCATTTTTCAAAACTAGGAGTTAAAATATACGATATATTGTATTTTTTGTGAATTATGGGCTGTGCATTACAGTTATACTGTGCATTGCTAGGAGGCCAATAAATGCAACTTTATTTGGGGCCCTAGGGACGTGTTCCGGATAGAGTGAATATTTTGCGAGTAGTTGCAAATCAGAAATATTGCCTACAGTAAGATACCACGAATTTCAGATCAGAAAAAAACACCCACCAGTGATAGTGCCTCTGCATAGCTACCATTGGAATATAGCTGAATTACCACTAGTTATAAAACAAGACCAAAAATTAAGTGCATTATCACTAAGTGTTCCATTACATAAAATATACTGTAAAAATGTACTATTTGGTGCCCAAAATAGGATTAGCTCTGAGCTAGTATTAAAAAGTTTCATGTTTCCCAATTGGCTGTATTACACAGCCTGGATGGAGAACATGCACAGTCTCCCAGTCCCCCTCTGAGTGCCGACCATGGCGCACAGACCAAACACAACGCAGCGTTGTGATTGGCTATGGGGAGTCTGTGTGCTTCCTGCTTCTGGGACTCGGCAGGAAGAGAAGCAATAACAGAGGAGAGACAGTGTCCTTGAAGAGGTATGTGTTTAT